>NC_090939.1:708999635-710249635 GCF_040938575.1 Ambystoma mexicanum
TACACTGTTTTTAATAGTAGAGTGTACAATTGGTTTGTGTAATGAAAAGTATATATTTCTATAGAACCTTAATTGGACATTCTTTTATTTTTGAATTGTTGCACTTTATTGTTTGGGTTTCTACTAGTCCACATTCACATCTATTCTGAGAGTTTAGCCTTCCTTCGGCCCTTGTTACCACAAATGCTGAAGGAGGTATATATCTAAGCTGTGCCTGATTCATCTTTAAGATTTGGATAACCGTTGGTTTGTAGAAGAGCAGGGCTGAGTAGGTGGTTTATCCACTTATGTTCCTTACACTCTTGCAGAGCAAAAGTCATTTTGCCACAATGACATAGTAATTGCATCTGAGGTAGTCTTACACATGCAAATCCTGGTATCATAATTGAAGTGCATCATTAAATACTGACGTATTCCGCATATTCCAGGGAATTCGCAAATGCATAGTATAGTCACTGCAACTGAGTTACAACCTCACACATATTTTTAATGCAGAAATCTTAAGTGCTGCCATCATTGTCCAAGTAACACCATACACTTTCAATGTATGCGCCGTACACTTTATGTAGACCCCTATGTGACATGCTACTTCACATGTGTGGATGGTGCCATCACATGGCATATATAGTCTCAAATGAGCCCGTGATGTTATCCAATTGCATCTGCATGGTATCATAGTCTCTTGCCCACACTCCAGTCCTCCACTTATTTGGTTCCCTTGACACATTTCCTTCTTCTGCCCTATATGATGGATCCCACGGAGTTCTGGCTTCCTGTCCACTCCATTCTATAGTCAGGAAAGGCCACTATCTTCTTTTGTGCCATCAACATCATTTTCTCCTACTCTCCAGTGGTCACAAAGCCCAGTTTGATAGCTGCTGTGACAGCCAAGTTATTGCAGTGCAGAGGGTGCATTTATGTTTACACTTCTGTTCCATATTCCATAAAATTATGATAAACCCCTCACCTATTGTCAGGGTAAACTGAAATTATAAGCTATATGGTATGGTGCTGGAGGGCTTATATAATTAGTAAGATCCACATCATATATACATTATACCTCTGGTTTTACAGCCTGTCTTTGCCAGCAGGCAATGCAAGAGTCTGAAAGACTGTGCCTCTCCTTTGATCCTTTATGATGTCAGGTAACAACTCTCTCCAGGAAGACAGCCCCTCAGCAGGAGCTTCTCCTCGTAAGCAGGAATCATAGGGCACATATCACACAAAGAACTAGCCCACACTAGAATGTTGGAAACCAAAGGGTCTTTGATGCAATGGATGCTTTGGTCTTAGAGTAGCCAGAGGGAGCTCAACACAGTTAGGGACACTTTCCACCAACTCATTCCTCTTTGTACCTCTCCTTTCTTCTGGTCTCCTTCACTTCCGCTAGAACAAAGTATTTTTGGTATGAATCAAGAAGGCAACGGCGCTTGTCACAAGGACTGGGATTGGATCAACTATTAAACTGCCCCTGGTGGCCCTAGATATCTGCATTCTTCTAATGCCACTCAAACCACAGCAAACTTTAAGCTCAACCCTAAATGGATGCCTGATTTCTGTTTGGAACACTGTGACCGTAGCATTTGAGTCAGGTTTGAACAGTTCTGACAGTACTAAGAATCCTAGTACAAGGCTGTCGAGCCGCTAAGAACATCAATGTGGCACTATTGACTTCTAACTGCTCCCAGTCCTTTTTTGGGTCCTAGAGATTGGTTAATTCAAATGTTTACTTTTTACAAACATTGTGGTTATTGTTTGACTTTCACCCCTGTTTCATTATCCAAAGTGCTGCAATGTTCTATCTTTTGAATATTTTATGTTCTTTTCTTTTTTAATCTATGTTTTAATGTATGGATTGGTTAAATATTAAACCTTTGACAAAAAAAGTAACACAAAGATTTAAAAGAGCAATTAAAATATAAAATAATTTCACACAAAAAGGAATTTTCCCCCATAAAACCTCCAATTATACAATTCATATTTTGACTCTAGGTTCATTCAAGTAAACACTCAAAATTCCAAAAAGGTAAAGTTATAATAGTCACAGTATGAATGATTAGCCCCACAAGATTCAAAATAATGAATGGTACCCCCTATATCAATATTAAATAAACAAAGCCAGCCTTCTCCGTAGGTATAGTGTGGCATCACTCGGCCCTCAGTCCTACAAACTAATCAAGTCATACATTAGTGCTTAAATATTCCCCAACTGCTCAAAAAAAGTTTGGGCACTAGATATTCCTTTGGGAATGCCTAGTGATTCCTTTCACTAGGCATTCCCAAAGGCTGCCACTATAAACAGCACTAGTGAAATGAACAAACCTACCGAGAAGTCTTATTTGATGATCAGCATGTTTCTGACAATACAAAACACAATGCTGTAGAGTTTCAATCTGCTGAGATTTACAGAGTTTATAAGTTCTTCTTTCATAGAGATATTATTATTATTATTATTATTAAACTTATCCTCGGATGTCAATCAAAAATCTAAACAAGGTCATTCTAAATGTTCTTGATGGAGACTTTAAGAGATAAGGCAAATGGGGTTGCAGGCTTATAGAGATAACCCTAAACTCCTTATACAACTTGCAATTTTGAATCATCTCCCAACTTTCAATCCTATCTGATTTTTAGCTTATACTTTAGGGAAAGGGAACCATTTTGAGACTTCACTGAGGCTTCATTAAGGAGTTCCTCACACCCATTCATGAAGTTCACAATAGATATTTCACCTGACAATTTATGAACCTCACCAAATTTGTTAAACAGAGGGACTTGTTTACCATCTTTCATCTTGTAGGACAACTTTAGTGTATTGTATCTTGGTGTACCACCAAGATAATAAGCCTAATTCACAACAATTCACAGCCAGGGAGACAAACATAGGGAGAGCCAAGACAGTTTGCCAAAGCCGACTCTCAATTTTCTCTAACCAACTCTTGATAGATGCATTCATTAGCTGTCTATAATATCTTGAGAGATGCCTTCAATGTATACAACTGCAACAATGGTCCTAATGTGTAAAAACACAACTTTTCATGTATTATCCTCATCTGGATTATCACATCCTACCCTTTCCTAAATCATAACCAGGTGCCGTTGTGATGAAAAGGTATACCCCAGTTAGACCAGGGATTGAACCACAGTTATTGATTTCTTATTGATTTTCTAAGTACATTTTTTATATTTATTCATTTTATTATACATCAGGACACACGATTTATTAGGATTAATAACCAATTTGTTTGCAGCAGTGAACTGCTCTATAGCATTCAGCGACATTTGGAGACCAATTGGTGTTAAATCAAAGAGAACTATGTCATCAGCATAGGCCAACCACTCTACCTACAATGCACACACCTAGGTGGGCAGGTGGCAGCCTTCTGCAGAGTAAGAAAGAGAAAGAGCGGATAAATGGAGATTGAAGAGGAGTGGGGCAAGGACACATCCTTGCCTCACCCACTTCTCAACCAAAACCTCTCTTGACAAGGCTCCTTTGCATTTAAGCATACCCAGATTGTATTGTTCAAGTAACATTATTTCACTATGTCCTACTGGAATCTCCCAGCTAGATAACTTGTCCCACAATAACTCTGTCTACCTTATTGAAAGCAGCAGTCATGTCAAGGGTGACACCATAGAGTGCTTTCTTCTTCTCTTTTAAGTTGTTTATATAAAGCAAAGTAAGTTCTTTCCACAGGGGTGTGTTTGTGTAGCATTTTTCTATTTAGTTATTTTTGCATGTGATGTTTTTAATTGAAGTACATATATATTTAGAGAACCTTGATTGGCAGTACTTTTGTTTTGGACTAATGTACTTTACTGTTTGGTTTGCTACTGGATAACATTCAGACTCCTCTTAAAAGTATAACCTATCTCTTACTTGTGCCTTTTTTTTCATCTTTATAATTGGGATCACTCTTGTTTTGTAGAACTGTGAGAGCTAAGTAGGTAGTTTAGACACGGCTCATCTTTGCAATCCTGTGGGGCAGAAGTAATTTTCGTCACACACATGGCAGAATCAGAGAGTGAGAAAGAGAGAGAGGCAGTGAGAGACAGAGAGAGAAAGATAGTGCAGATATATTATAGGGTGGCACTAGCTACCTAATATTTAAGGTGAAACCTGTCATCCATAGGAAATACAAATGTTCTATGGCTAATAGGTTTTGAGCTATATTACGGATCTGTACAAAATGGGTGTTCGGGCCTGGGTCCCCCAGAACTGGTAATATTCATGCAAATCCATGTGCAGTTCAAAAGATCTAAAGGGTAAAAAAAAACATGTGTTTTTTCACTTTTCCATTCATTTTCCTATAGGGAAAATGTCAAATTGTTGCTTAAATGCACAGACCAAACCGCTGGACGGATGTGCGTCAAATAAGAAACAAGTCGGACACAAAGGAGCCCCAACGAAATCCTTAGTTTATATGGTGTAGCTCCATCCAGTCGTTTTTTAGTTTGTGCTATTAGGTGTGACATGTGACATCTTTAATAGCCCAGATTTTGCATTCAAATACTGATTCATGTGTACACAGGGAGAAGGGCTTCTGACAAGGGGCACACAGAAATTACATTTGAGGAGGGATACTGTGTTGTTTGGTATTTGAGGCCTCCCATTCCCTGCCCCACAGCCATGCTATTCTGTATGGCTAATCCCAATCATTCCTGCCTATCCCCATACAAAAGGAACTCTTTAAAGCTCCTGTGGTGGCAGCCATGTTGTGTGCAGTGTGCTGACGTGAGGCACGGACTCGAAAGGGGCATACAAGAGCGTACTAGCTGCGCAGGAGTGGATTCAGATGCATGAGCCTCAGAGTGGGGAATTAGATCCAGTCCAATCTGTGGGACCCTCTGCCAGTGAACTGTGTGTGGAAGCCCAGTTTGCGAAGAAATAAGCGTGCCAATAACACTTGAAGTATGACAGCACCGTACAGCGGCTGACCACCGGTACTATCTCGGTCTGCCTCAGCAATATCCTCGGCCTTCCATATGCTGGTTATCAACACTGCCCAGAGGTGTTGCTAGTGGGTGGCTGGGTGGGGGCTTTCATCCTGGTTCTTTTGGTTGTAGCCCTGGATAGAAGCTCAGGGTCTTCAGCAAAAAGGCTAGCCCCATCAGTGTAAATCCACTTAAGAAGTCTGCAGGAAGTTGACAAAAAATGACATAGGTTGGATGAAATGAAAGATATTTAAGAGTACGTGTTAGTAAGTTTGTTTCTCTAGTAGGACATACCAGGAAGTAGTGGCAGCCAAAGCATGGCATTCAGGTACTGACCCCAGTATCCTGCAGCTGCTCATAGTTGCATATTTTATTTATACATTTGTAGGTGCACACTTAACCCATGGGCATGTAGGCGGTAGTTACAGTTTACGCAGTTAAAAACAACAGTTAGCAGGTGTTTACTAACCATCTCCACTATGAAGCTCATGAGAGCAGCGGCCCTTTTGTGGGCACCAGGTTTCTGCCATCCTGAACAGTTACAGAAACACAGCACAGTGACATAAGTATAGTGCCTTGGCCCTTGCAGCGTCTTCACAGATTGATGATTCATCAGTAAAGGCCCACAGAAAGTGTGACATTTAGCATTATGCGTACAGCATTACAGATGTAGTACACGGATATGGTAGTACACTTAATTCAGCCCGACTTCCCTGGTGCAGAATTAAGACTCCGATAGCTCAGCAAAGTCAGTTAAGGCATGACAGTGCAGCTTAATCACAGAGCTTTTTCTATCTGTTCGTCTGCAGTGGCTACTGTCAGGTCTTGCCTCAAGGGCCTCACTCGCTCATGCATGCAATGAGAATCGTCTGCACTTGGGTAGGCATCATCATGGACTGCCTTTATTTTCCCTTCCACGTTACTTCTCCACCTATGGTCACATAACCAGGATTGCCGAACATGGGTAGTATCATGTGATGTCAGTGATGTGACGCTACAACTCCCCTCAAAATACCAATGTTCTACTCCATTTTTTCTATCCATCTTCTCGGTCGGTCAGTGCGGTTGTCCGTCTGTTCTTGGATGCTCTTCTTCATGCTCTCCTCCTTGGCCGGCGTTCCTATCACACTCAGACTGCTCGTCTCCAATGTATTCAGACTCGTCCTGTTTTTTTCCCACATATTCACTCCACTATCTGTCTTCCTCCTCTGTCTCTTGCTTTACCCTGCTGAATAAAGAAGCATTTTGTGTCATACATTTGTAAAATTTCATAGCGGTGATCATGGACCCCTTTTTGCTTTTCACGACCAGCGGCCACGGGTCAAACAGTGTTACACCTTTGTGAGAGAAGACTTGTTTCACTAGGATATTCTCACACAGCTGAAAGTGTGACGCAAGGACCCTGCATCTGAGATCTGTGTATTCCTTCATGTTTTCTTTCACTTCTTTATCCTTTTTCATGACCTCGTGATCATTCTCGATTGACCCCAAGTGTGCAGGTCATGGGCTTTTCATGTACATTCTGAGTGACCAAACATTTGCTCCGTGGGGCATGCCCCTGTGGAGTCATGCAGTGTGTTGCGGTAGTCACGCAGGAGCTGCTATATAATTTGTTCCATGGCCTGTGTGTTATGTTGGATATTCTCAGGGCCCTCTTTGTGTTGGCCATAACGCATTTGACTGTTCCATTCGCCTGAGGCTACAGTGGTGTGACCTTCCTGTGATGGAAACCAATATACAATGCAAAGTCACTGAAGTCATTACTCATGAATGAAGGCCCATTGTCCGACTTCACTACTTTCAGGATACCATAGGTCGAGCACATTCGGTCCATTGCTGGTATTTCTGTAGTGGCTGCAGTGGACTGCAGAATCTCGATCTCCAGGTACCTGGAGTATTTGTATAGAACCACAAGGATGTAGCTGCCTGATGGAAGTGGGCCGAAGAAATCTATGTCTATTTCCTCCCAGATCTGGTCGGGAAGTGGTGTCATCTGCATGGGCTCAGGGGCAGTGTGTGGATGTAGGCTGAGGCATATATGTCATGATCGCAGCATGCTCTCAATAACAATGTTCATTCCAGGGAACCATGCTTTCCTGCTTGGTCGATACAATCCCTCAATGGCCTTCATGCGCTATATCAACCACTCATTGTTTTAGGGGCGCCAATACTACTATCCTATCCCCTTTGAGAATTAGGTTGGATGGAGAGATGAATACCTTGTCTTTCATGCGTGCAAGCATCTTCAAGAGTTTGAAGTCTATTGTCGGGTGTGAAAGCTCAGTGTTTTCCATTGTTTGCCATCTCCCATTCTGGATGCCGAAAGTCGCCAGCTCCAGTGTTGGGTCTTCTGATGTTCCCTGAGACTGTACCTCTAGTGGAATTGTCTGCGACCTGGCATGGTGTACTACATAGTTGACATATCTTTCGTTCTGATCACTGGACAACTGCAGGCTTGTTGGAGGGTGGTGGTACAATAAACCTGCAAGGTTGTCATCCTTACCTGGTTTGTGGTTAATGTTTCACCAGTATTCCTGTTAGCGTAGGTCCTACGGAGCGATGCGGGTGGCATCAGGACAGCCGGTTTGCCATGTATTGTTACAAGGGCTTAATGGTCTGTGATGACAGTAAAAGGTTTGCCGTAAAGGAATACGTGGAAGTGCTCTCACGCCCACACGACCGCAAGGCTCTCCTTTTCAGCCTGTGTCAGTATCATTGTTTGGCGTCAGTCAGGCTCTTACTGGCGAATAACATGATCTTTCTCGGAGCAAGTTTGGTTCCAGAGTGTTGTGTCAGGATGACTCAAAGCCTTACCGGGCTTGGATCTACTGTCACTTCGGTATGCAGGTTGGGGTCAAAGTATGACATGGACACTGTCATTGCAATGTCCTTACTGATGTTGTCGGAGGACTCCTGGTGCATAGGTTCCCATGTGAAATTATAGCTCTATTTTGTCAGCGTCCATAGTGAAGAGCTGATGGAAGTGAAGTCCCAAAGGTAGCGCATACAGTAGCTTGCTTGTCCTAGGAATGATCGTACTTGAGCAACGTTTGATGGGTGAGGGTCCTCGGCCAACGCTCTGATCTTGTTGGGGTCTGAGTTCATTTAATGCTTTGCACAGTATCAGGAGGGTGGCATCATAGGATTCCTATGACTTTCCAAATATGAGAATGCCATTGCCATTTGTTTATTTATTTGTTGTTCGCTTGTTAGGTGCTTATAAATAAGAAAATACTGATTCAAAGCACCCACAGGGCAAGGGAGCGAGCAGGAGTGGGAAACACATTAAAATACATTAAAAACACAATATATAAAAGAGCAGTAGGGGGAAGAGGAAAACAGGACGAACCTACCATGCCTTGTGAGCATTCAGAAAGTGCAAGTGCAGCAAGGTAGAAGGCAGGGGGTCAGTGCTGTGGAATCTGAGCTCATGGGTGAGCCACAGATGAAGTGCTAGGAATGTTGAGTGCTAAACAGCCTGGAGCCGCGAGGGGTGTAAGTGTGAGCCACCAGGGCCGTGGGTGTAAGTGCAAGTGCAGATAGACAGGAGTTGGGCTCATAGGGTGTGGGAGGTCAGGGCCCTGAGGATGCATAAGGGCCCAGGAAACCAATTGCGACAACTGTGGGATTAGCAGGGGAGAGAAGAAGGGACGTAGGAGGTAAAGAGGAGAGTCTTAAAGAGCTTCCGGAATTTAAGAAGATTATGCTCAAGGTGCAGGGGAGGGGAAGTCTGTTCCATAAGAGGGAGCCAGATGAGGAAAGTGAAAGACCTCCTGCCCCCTGTTTAGCAAAACAATTTACACACAGAGAGTTAGAGCCAGAGGAGCGTAGTGGTCTACAGGGGGAGTAGTTAGTAGGATGCATTTGAAGATAGTGTTGTCCCCGGGCCCAGACCGCCTTGTGAATGATGCAGAGGGATTTGATTTTAATCTGTGCAGCAACCGGGAGTCAATGAAGACTTTTTAGTTCAGGAGAGATGTGGTTCCTGGGCTTATGGCCAAGGCTAAGTCTATAGTTGATACATTGTGGTATGTGGCAGATGACCCGTTTGACTTTCTCTTTGATTATTTCAGCCGCTGAAGATATTCCAAAGTTCACCCTCTTATAACGGACCAGCCACAGGTGTCTCATAAATGCTGTAATACATCAGGATTATTCACTCAGCTCAACCTAGTTGTACCCTTTGTTTATGTCTTGTCTGGAAAAGACCCATTGCCATTCAACAGGTGCATCATGTTGGTAATACGTGGGGATTGGTGATGTTCCCTCAGTATGGCTTGGTTGACAATTTGCATGTTGATGCAGAGTTGTATCTGGCCTTCCGGACGATGTGCAGGCATATTTTGCACCCTTTTAATTTCCCTATTCCTCTGAAAAGAGACAGGAATGTTGTTTTGATTTTGGCAGCAGGTGAGACATACTTGCCAGCCATGATGTGGTAGAGAATGTGTATGAGGCCCATCTGGATCGCCAATTGGAAGCTTAGTATGCATACACAGGAGACTTCAGCGTCTATGAAATGGAAGGTGATGCGGTCACAAATGGCGAACACCCCTATGCATGGTAGTGGTTGCATGGTTCCATATGCGTATATGACCAACCAGGTCTCTTTTCAGGCACAGGGCTTGCTCCAGCTTCCGGAATTCGCATTAAAGATATTCCCTCCTTCTACTCTCTGAGCTTGATGGAGTCTCTCGCTCGTGGATGGTGTGGCTGTGAGTAGGTGGTGTATTCTCCTCCACCCTTTCCAGCATGTGTCTGGTGATGGCGAACACTTTGGCCTGGTGCTGCGTCTTTCACGGGTGTAGTATATTTTCTCAGACTGATGGTGCTTCTCGTTCCTTGATTGTCGAGGAGGTGATTTGTGTCTGTGGGCCTTGGATTCTGCATGACTGGTCGGGGAGTCTTGGAAGTGCGGCAAATGGACCTGAAGTTGTCCTCACCTCTGTGCGCAGAGCATTCTTGTCCTATTAGTGGACACATTCCTTCATGCAGGAATTCATACCCACAACGGAAGCGTTGGCGCTTATCTGATTTTTCATCCTTTGTCATGGTCACTTGTGTCATGATCTTGTGCAGCAACTCTCATTTGACCATGACTGTCGGCGCAATGTGAAGTTTGCTCATGGTGGAGACTTAGAGTGCCAGCGCTGTGGTCGTTCTTGCTAGGAGTAGAATCTCGGCACTGATGTGAGGCTTCTGAAGCAGTTTTTTCTTGAAAGCTACTGATTCACAACTCACAATGACATGTGACTACATGGCTTCTTCCTTCAAGTTCAAGTGAAAATCGCTTTGTTTCACCTTAGCCATGAGACGTGTCATGAGTTTGTCCATGGTGTCACCTTGCAGCTGCATAGTGGTATGGAAGATGTGACTTTCGTAGTACATACTTTTGTGGATGAAAAAGTGTTAATTCAGAATATGTTTCAGGTATAGGCAAGTATGGTCGACATCTTCAGGCAACTCAAAAATGATGTCTCTCACTTCTGGGCCTTCTGTTAGAGTGAACAGCCAAGTTATGCGCTTGTCCTTTTGTGGACCATGGGTGTTCATATACACATCAAATTCTCTGACCCACTGGAACCATCTGGGGTCTAAATTAGTTGTATCAATCATGTCAAAGGGGAACAGTGCAGGTGGAATCCCTCACTTGTTGCGCCAGCGCTACATGGGCCGAGTCAGGTGCTTGGTCAAACATCTTCTATGACTTGCATGCTGTGCAGTGGGTATTCTGGAGTAAGTGGGTGTCCATCTGGTGGTAGCCACTGTATTATGTCTGAACTCCTTGACACCTGCATTGGTGGGTGCTTTGACGGTGTGTGATCGACCTCATATGAGGCAATGTCTGTATAGTGACCCCTTGCCTCGCAATGCTTATTGGTATGCCGGGTCTGGGGCTCTAGTGGTGTGGGTTGTTTTATGCTTTCCCTTCTGTTTTTGTTCATTTTCTTTTCTTGTCTTCGTTGCCTCCCCGCGGTGGGCCTGATTGTGCCTGCAGCGCACACCTCACCTTTACGTTTTATTGTAAGGTAGTCACTGCAGTAGGGGGTGTGTTAGGGAGAATTCTCAGAAATGTGCCAATTTCTCCCACCTTAGAGAACTCCAGCTCTTTTGCTACACTTTGGGACTTTGAACTTTTTCAATTCAATGTGTTTTCTGTGTTTTTCTTTTGTTTATGGATTCTAACAAACTCCATAGGCATCATATTTTACAATTGTGTCACAAAGCACCTTCCGTGCAGTTACACAGGGAAGTCTTTTAGATTTCCCAATGTTTAAATACTTTCTCTGGGATAAACTACTGTTTCCAAGAGCAGTAAAGTGAAACTGACTTTACCTAGCAGTGTACTTGCTAGACCCAGCACACCATATCTTACAATATAGTGCTGGAGGGGGTACTTAGTATCCCCTGTGTCTAACTGCTCATGTAACAATTTTATGTTACCCTTTCCTCACAAAATGGCTGGTGGCAGTGGTTTTGTTCCGAACTACCATGGTTTGCATTTACCGCGGCTGTTCGCAGCTCCGGTAACGCTAATTGTGAGAGCCATCTTTTTCAAAATGGCGCAGAGCCATCTTTGACAAAATGGTCCCCGGTCTTCTTTTTTCGCCATGTCTTTGTTGAAAGGTCCTTCTAAATAGTTTCTCTGTGCGCCAAACCAGGTTTGTTCTCTTTGTTCATTTCGCCTTTGTCAGACTTCACGGGTGAAACCTGCCTCTGGCTCCAGAGTGTCTGGGGAAGGCAGGAAGTGAGGGAGGTGCCCGGAATCCCCTGTGCTTAGTCTCCTAGGAGACCCAAATGTACTCTGTGGTGATTGGCTGGCTGACTGTCTGGCAAGGACAGCCACCCTGTGGGGTGAGTGACAGCTAGGCTGGAATCAATGGGAGAGAACTGAATAAAAGGCAAGTCTTTTGGCTTGGAAGGCAGAGTCGACCACTGGAGGAAGGAACCAAAGCAGAGCTTGAAGAGGACGCCTGCTGCAACTCCTGGACTGTTGGTTTGGTCGATGATAGCCCTGCTGCAGTGCCGAAACGCCAAGTTCGCATCAACAGAGAAGCCCCTGCAAGGACGACTTCTCCCTTTGAGTTGGTGGGACAATCAACTCCAAAGTAAGCACCTGGACACCCATCTCGGAGCTGGTAGAATTTTCTCAGAGTTGCTGCAGGAAACCATATAGCCAGGGAATAGGGACACCAGATTTTGTGTGTCAATTTTAAGCTGGCCTAAAGCTTTTGGAAGATCCTCCTGACTCCCAATGAAGCAGGACTGACCAAGCCTAAGCCCCCTCAGCAGAGTGCAGGACCCCAGAAGCAAGGACAGTCCACCTTGACAGCCAGGAACCGTGTTGTTGCTATTTGCGGTAGATGAAATGCGAAACAGCCACTGAAAGTGAAGTTTGCCGGTTGCAGGTTTTGACAGTCCCAGTGTATTGCAGGATTCCCCCGACGTCCTCCGTCTTGACCCTACGACTAAGGCCCAGGAACAGTGAGATCTGCAGAGCTGCACAGGAACAGAATTCATCAGCTGCATCTTTTCTTCTTTACCAAGTTACTTTAAAATGAGTCTAAGAGAACTTACCTCTTACTGTAGAAGTGCTTGTATCTTCCACAACTCACACGTCTAATCAGCTTGTGGCCCTACATTTGATTCTTCTTTTCATCAAAGACTCCTAAGAACTTGTGCAAAGACTTTTCCATTTACCCAGGTCCTCATTACACTTACCTCGTGTTATGAAAAAGATGTTGCAAAACTAAATGAAATCTACCTTGAAATCTAAGCTTGGATGGCTACCCGTAGCTTGTGCTTAAATGATGACAAGACTGAACCGCTGATTGTGGTTTCCCATGCCTGTCTCAACAAACCACGACCCCCGGTACCAGTCTTTCACTATCGATAGAAATATTATAAAAGTCTCAAAAGAAGTCAAAACGCTGGATGTGTACCTCGTTTCCACTCTCTCGCTTAAAAAACAAATAAACGCCACTATCTCATCCACTGCCTACACTAATAAACTTATCCACACATGTAAACCATTTTTATCCACCAACAGTTGCCTTACACTGGCTAGAGCGCTGGTTCTGTCCAGATTGGATTATTGCAACACACTCTTTCTTGGTTCCTCTAATCAAAATCTGAATAGATTACAGGTTCTCCAGAATAACACCCTCAGATGTGCCCTCAATCTTCCCCTCAAGGCCCACATCTCCACCTTCAGAAAGGAGGTTCATTGGCTCCCTATTTGCAACAGGATCAAATTACGCTCTCTCGTTGTTAGACATAAATGCCTATCCCTGACAGCCCCACGTTACTTATCAGATAAATTCACCAGACAAAGCACATCCAGACTGACCAGATCCCCATGTCTGTACCAACTATACATCCCTAAATTCAACTTGAAAACAGCAGGGGGAGCAAGTTTCCCTGTGCTAGCTGTGAAATACTGGAACACAGTTCACACAGAAATTAAATCTGACTCCTCGTTTTGGTCATTCAGAGCCAAGGTGAAGGCTTTGCTCACGACTCAGCAATAATTTGTTATTTGCCTCATACTGTAACTCATGTTCTATCCATAGACTCAGACCACTCTGTAACCCTGTTCATCTTCTAATTCTGGTGCTATCCACTGGTTCGGACCATCTTGTAACCTGGTCCCTCATGCTATCTATTGTATTTATTACTGTCAGCTGCTCTGTATTGCATGTGCAACCTTTTATGTAACCTATCTTGTTCCATAAGTCTAATGCGCCCAGTTACCCCAGTGTTTGGCTGCACTATACAAATAAACAAACTAAACTACTTACCAGATGTGCTTTATCCTATCCAAGACTTTTGCCCATTGACTTTGGCTTAGCCTATTGAATTGAATAACTCTTGTAGTGAACTTTTAAGTATCTGCACTGCCTAAGAAATATGTGGTCTCTTGTGTTCTAATAACCTTTGCCTTTTACCAAATTTTTAAGAGTGTTCTGAATGCCAACAGTAAGATATTTTTGTCCCCAGCACCCTTGTTACTGAAACCACCTGTGGGTGTAGGTTGTGTCTGTGGGCCATCCCAAAGGGTCTTGCCTGATTCAGAAACTCAAAGTGTACAGTATTGAAGTATATTTGTGTGTAACGATTCCATTGCTCCCTTCTGAAGAAGGCTTTATTACTGACTGATAAATAAATGCATAATTGTTTATGCAAGAAACCTTCAGTGTAAGAGTTTATTTGAATACTTGTAATTGTGAATCTTTGTGTAACTCCACTACTGCTCACATTTCCCCTCTTGAGATAAGCCTGTCTGCTCAACACGCTACCAAAACTATGTAGTACAAGCTTATACCAAAGGTTGGGTTGCCTATACCTGTAGTTATAGTTGTGTGTAGTGTTCCCAGAGGGTACTGCATTCAAACTTTGCCTAACAGCTGTTGCTGCATCCTTTCTTCCACTTCTTCTGGAGCGGTCGTGCCTGTCCTGGTAAGCAGCACAGTGTCCGTCAGCAGCATTGGGGGTATGGTGTGGTTTCTTGCAACGACGCTTGCCATGTCGTGCTATCCCTGCCACGGGACGTTGCGCACCGGAAGGCACCAGATGTAATGAACAGCGCATGTGGACTTGCAGTCTGCCTTGTTGCCCATGTCGGATCTTGCCTCAAGGGCCTCACTCATGCATGCAATGAGCCATGTCTGCACTCGGGTAGTTATCAGCATGGCCTGCCTTGGTTACTTGAAATTGCACCTGTGCGCTGCCTTCAGAAGTGTGACTCAATCAAAGGGCCGCGCGCCGGATATTTAGAGGCCCTAAACAACTGGAACTCCTCACACTGGCCACTGGGGGATTAACAATCCGGTAGCCAGAGCGTGGCGCATTGATCGGAGCACCTGTGTGTGCGTAATTAGAAGTCCCCAGCGCCTTAGATCATGTCCTAGCACAAGCTGCTGTCGAGATAAGTGGAAACCCACTTATTCCGCAGCAGATTGGCACTACATGTTGGCCTCTGTGTGCTGGATGATTAGAAAGATGGGAGCGGATTAGAGGAGACACAGCGAGGGAAGCGCTTTGTCTCATTTACACGGCATTATGCTGCTGCCAGATAAGTGTTAAGAGAGCAGAGTAACCAGAAGGCGCAACTGTAACAGAATTAAAGCTGCATTTATTTGCTCTGGTTATGCAGGGAGTTGTTCTGTTCATTTTACCACAGCCCGCGTGGGTTTGTCTATTAGGCACTTTGACGCATGCTCAGTTTGTCCCTGAAAAGCACCGCACAGCCGCTCGAAGGAGATTTTACGTTGATTTATAATAGGACGTGGACATCACATGCCATAAGCCCCGTTATACTTATGCAAATGACTCTCCAATAATATAGATGGGTTTTCTGGCATTATTTCCGTAAATTATAGTAGGTGTGCACATTAGCAAAACAGACAGCCCGTATTTTAAAATGCACCCTTTTCTGTAACCATTCACACACTTCACTTTCATTTCTACATTCATCATTCGATAACATATACTCCACAAGTTTTGTCTTGCGTCGACACATGTTTTGTTCATGATTTATGTGAGTACATTGTCTACGCTTTTAAAGCTCCTGGAAAGGACATTTTAATTGCACGCCTACAGTATAGATGGCTGTAAATGTGCACAATTTTATATTTGTTGAAATAATGTTTTCATTATGGTTTTAACTATGTAATTTGTATAAAATGCATTTTTTTCTGTAAATGGCGAAAGCCAAAATAAAGTATTCTCTCTCTCTCCACAAGAGAAATTGCATTAATGAAACAACAATATAAAATATGCTCATTTCATCCACTACACATTTATCATGAACAGAGCATAAGAATTTGGCCATGGGCAAAGGGGAGCTGCGGTTCAACCGATGTGTCTAGTTCCTCTTCGATATTAGCATAGGCAAAGCAGCGCTGGAGCAGCTGCAGCGCCTTAGCAACATGGGCACAGTTACCGCATCACAAGCAAAGATAAACATAAAGCGGCACAATAACAAGAATAGAACAAGTGCGCCATTGCTGCTGAACTGTGATGAAATGGCTCCTGCTCTGCAGGCGTTTTGGGGGGAGTAGCGGATAAACCACCTACTCATTTATTTATTTATTTAGTTTATTTATTTATTTTGACATTTATACAGCAAGCAAAGCCCAGAGGCATCTAGGCACTACAATTTAAGAGATCGGTTACAAGAGAGTACGTCAGCAGGTACAGTTACACTTCAGCAAATACATTACAGAATACAACAAAGCAGATATACAGGTAGTCATTACATTTCTGTTGTGACATATGTAATTATTAAACATGGCAATGGTGCTAAGTGTGCTATGTGCTTGGAGTTACAGACATTGGTAAGTACATTTATTATAAAGGTTAGTCGATTTGGAGTGTGCTGTCTAGCATGGATCAGGTATCTCATTGTTGGGACTCTAGGTTGAAGAGTCTATTTTTTAGACATTTTCAGAATGACCAGAGGGGTGGGTTGTTTCTCAGTTGAGGAGGCAGGGTGTTCCACAGTTTGGCTACTACTACCAGGAAACTGGACCCACCTGCTTTGTATCTCCTAAATCTTGGAGTAGCAATGAGGTTGGTGTATGAAGCTTGGTTGGGTCTGTTGGATTGAGTTTTGACAATTTGGTTACTGAGGTAAGCTGGTGCATTGTTAGCGAGGCATTTGTGGGCGAGAGTGAGAATTTTAAATTCTATCCTATCATGGACAGGAAGCCAGTGGATGTGTCGTCTACTTGACGAAATGTGCTCATTCTTGGGTATATTCAATGCAGCTTTGATAGCATTGTTTTGTACTATTTGGAGTTTTTTTGATGTTTCTAGTACTACAGCCTTCAAACAGAGAATTGCAATAATCTATCCTCGAGAGGATCAGTGCTCTTGATAAGGTGATGCTATTTTCTGTCGAGAGGAAGGGTCTACTAGATCTAATAAGTTTAGACGTGTAGGCTACGGACGAGACAATGGCATTGACCTGTCTGGTGTCAGGAAACATAACGTTACGGTGGCTAAATTACAGGACTCATGTTTTGCACGGAATATTAAGGCAGTTTGTTCTAAAAGCCTTACCGACAGTTCTTCCCGTGCACACAGCAAGCCTTCGCTGCGACGTGTATTCCTTACGGCACGGACCCGTTTGCTGGAGCGCATACGGTTACCATGGAAACTAGGTCGTTCCACCCGGCGTCCCAGTCATGTGCAACGTAAGCAACATGACTCAGGATCAAGTGACATCGGGTTCAAAAACAAGAACGGGAGGCGCATTGGCGCTTCTAATTGAAGTAATTTTCGTTCCTTGTATTTTCCAGCATTTTGGTATTCCTGGCATTCTGACCTGTTTTTGCCCTACGTATTGCTTTTGTCTTGACCCCTGGTTTTGTTCTTGCCCGTATTCTGCTGAACTCTGGTATGATTTTGCACTGTTTTGGGATTCCTCTGACGTTGTCTTGTCACCCGCTGTTGCCGAACCTTTGCTATGGATTATGGACTGAATTGGATTTCCCTATTCTTTTGCTGCAGTTGCCAATTTAGATTCTGATATATTGTTTGGTTCTTCCCTGCACTACCTTTCCCTATGTTACTTGCCCTGACTCACATATTCAATATTCATACATGGGGAAGACTCTGTTTTGGTACCTATTGGATTTCCAGTTCTACTCATCGTAACAACACCTATTCCTTCGAGGGATCAGAACATTCCTGCACCCAATGTGAGAACGACTCAGACCATCACCTGCAGTGCTTGGCACTTCTACCGGAACAACCACAAAGCAACTTCCTCATACCCTGGTCTAGGGCTACATTGTTTAGGCGTCCTCGTGCTGTCGTGTCCGGTGACCCTGTGGACTAGAGACTGGTCACCTCAGGTGTCCGTCCTCGTGCTGTCGGGTTTACCCTAGACCAGTGTTGCTCCTCTACCATTCCCTTTGGAAAGCATCATTTTACTTGCTTGGGTTGTACCATTAGGGTTGATGGTATATTTTACATCTGGTGATTGTCTTTTGTAGGAACTCTAATTCTGGTTCTTGAACACCTGGTTGTTTCCCTAGCCTTGTTTCTTGGACATCATCTCGTTGTGCTCAAGGTTAGTGTCAGTTTATGGTTGTTTAATTCTACGTTGAAGAGTTTTGCCTAGTGTTAATCTTTAGGTTTACTTCCAGGTTGTCAGTTCTTGAGAAAATCACCAGAAGTCCTGTTGAGAGGTGTCATCCCGGTGCAGATCCAGTCCTCCTCTGATCTCTTTCTTCTGGACAATATCCTCGTTGGTGTTTCTAGTTTTGTGCCTAGCACCAAGGGAATATTGCCTTGAGGAATTCTACGGCTACACTACGTGAGCAACGCTGTGAATATCCTAACCTGGTTAGGGTGAGGGGAGAGTCGAAGACCCCCAGTGTTTTTATTTCATTGGTGACATTGATAATGTTGCCATCGATATTAAAGAATTCGTATTGTTTTGGTAAATTATTTAACTTAGATTTGTTTCCTATTGGGATTAACTTCATCTTGTCATCGTAGAGGCATAATTCATTTTGAGCCATCAAGGCCTGGATGTCGAGGTACATTTTGTTGCGGTTGTTGGTGTAGGTGTGATAACAGCCTCTGATAGGTATTAGCAGTTGCGTATCATCTGCATAGTTGATGTACGTGATACCCATATTTTCTAGTTTGTTAAATACAAGCTTTGTGAAGGCATTTTACAATGCTTCTGCAAAACCAACAGTGATCCCATTCATGAAAGTAGACCTCCTTTGCACTGTGTAGTCACGTGGAGGGAAGGCTATACCCTTAAGAGCAGTGCTTTAATGGGCCGGTTATTACTTGCCTGGAGTTCCTGCACTTAGTTTTGGCTGTATTGAGGGCAAGCACTTCAAGCTTGAAGAGAGTACTGGTACTCCATAACGTTGCCAACCTTCCCTTATTTCGTAGCACACATACACGCAGCTGTCCAAAGCAGCTTGGCGTTCACCTGTGTAACATCAACGCGCTGGGAAGCCCAGCTGCTCCTCTGTGAAATTTTGCTTTGTGACTGCAAAGCATTGCAATCAGAGCGATTCGAGGTTGATACCCCAGGCATAGGGGCAATACACTGAAACTCGGGTTCACCAGAATGTCCATGCATTTGCGCTTCGTGTTGCAAGCAATCAAAATTGCATGGCAGGACAGCTAACAGCAGTGTTGGGGAGAGCGGTCCTCTCTCTGCAATTAGCAAAGAGAATACAAGATCCCCCTTAATCCAAGGAGTAGGCAGCATGTGGCCCTCAGTAAAATAATCTGTAGATCTACCTTCAGATGATCAAGTTTGAAGCCAAGTTACACACAGCTTAGGAAATGGGCTGGAACAAAATAAAGTGGCGCTCCGGTAAAGTTTGTCTTGCTGGAGTGCTGCTGGAACTCTGAGTCCCGGAGCGAGCCCAGGAAACTTCCAGAGTTTTTCCCTAGTTGAGCTCTCACGACAAACAACCTAGAAGACTTGCAAGGCACATGACACAGCCTGGATGAAGTCTCACATCCTATTCAGAGGCTGTCAAAATGTGTATATATGTCTTTCAATTTACAGATATATTTTTGTTAGGGTGAGTGTTTTGACCAAATGCAGAACACAACTTCTATTACTTAGTGGAAGGGTTTCCTGCTGACTCACAAGCACAGACCTTTTTAAAAAGAAATGAAAGATGGGGAGGAATGGTCATTGGAGTACGGATAGGGAGGAATGACGTATGACGAGCGACATAGAGTCTGTAGGTGTTGTTTTGGTCATGTGCAATGTACCATGCTGAGCAGGAAGAACAGGTAGCAGAAACTGTTAGGTTTGATGTCAGAGAGTTGGACGTGAATAGGATACCTCAGCAATCATCAACTTTAAATGTGATTCTGTCAGCCTATTGCAACATTCCCTCAAAGACGCTCATCAATCAAAGACTGATTATTTCCTGATTGGACACCGGTTTTATAATGTACAAATGATGTCAGACTTTGAAAACTCCCAATTTGTGCAGGCAATGCACAGTGAAATTATCAGCCACTAGACGTGTAAGCACTCTGGGTGTCCTTCACTGAAATCCTGTTAACAACAAACATTGTCAAAGCCAACAGTTGGTTGTGTATAAGTATTAGACATTTGCCAGGCATTGCTATTAGATGCCCAGGTACTTGCACCCGTTTGCACCTGCTACCATCATTGGTCAGTGAATACCCCTACAGCTGTGCCTGGCAAGTGCATTTCCCAATTCTATCCCAGAGTTGGTACCTTTTTTCTCCTCCACTCATCCATGCTGCCCTCCTTTTTTGCTCCTATTCCTGCTACATCATTGCATTTTGTATTCATTTTTGCTAAACTGCCTCTTCCTGCAAAGTGCAACAGAAGCTGCTTTTACCCACTACCAGGCTAATGACCCTTTGCCAGATGTTCCCTTGCTGCCCTCTATAATTCTATCCCTAAATTAGTACCTCATGGTGGCCTCCTTTTCCGCTCCTATTAACGCTCCTTCATTGCATTTTTAATTCTTTTTTACTATATTACCCCTTTCTGTAAACTGCAACATTGCTGCCATTCTGTAATACTCATCACTCAAATACCATCCCTGCAATGTTCCTCGAAATCATTTATTTAGCATAATCATTTTCAACAGAAAGCAATTCAAGGTTTTCCTACTCTGAATGCTCACAATTTTGTGTACAAAGCAAGCACTGTATTGTTGGGTATCTCGTCTCAGTAAGCATGTCCTTGATGAAGTATCTTTGGCATCTGTGTCTTCTATGGTTTATGTGATCTGAGTTATTTAGTTTAGGTTATTAGGTGTCGCTTACGACTACTAGAAGCGAAAACGATTGCAGGAGGAAAGGCATAAGAGGAGGTACATTTGCATTGGAGTAAAAGCACACACTGTTGGCATTGCCAAGGCTTGTTCAGTTTGGTATAGAGCGGAGTGCCACTGTACCCAAGTAGTTTGTTATTTCTCCCATGATGCATTGCTGGTGCCAAGCTTTTTTATTTCAGAAAATCATCCATTACGCGCAGGTTCTCAAATCGATTTTGGAAAGGAACCTAAAATGAGATAAGGGGTTTAGGTAGGCCAGTTTTGAGGCTAGAGAGCATGTGAGTAGGGTGAGAAAGGATGATTGGTGAACGTGTGGGGTCTGGGGATGGTGTAGCTTTGCTTATTTTTTTCCTGCTTTTTTCTGAGATTGGGAATTGGCAGTAACGAGAAAAAAAGTAATTATTTCAAAACTATAATATGTTGACATGTGGCAATCGCTTTCTTTACTAGTTAGAGGAAGCGGGGTATTTTAAGTTAATTTAGGAAATAATCTGTTTCTTTAATATAGAAAAGTACATGGATTGCTTCCTAAATGAAGCTAAAATGTGTTTACTGAGTTTTTTTTCGCAATCAAGATCATCTTTTGAAAAATGTGGCTGGAGTAAGAAACAAACTACAGGATGTAGCCTGGATTGACCATTTATCTGTTTTCAATAGAGTCTCTCTCCAAGAAACCTGGATGTGGACACATCCCAGATTTTTGTTTTTCTGGAGCAAAAGCAGAAAAAAGACGAAAAGGGCAAGAATAAAGCCTGACTGGCAGTTCTAATTTGTGGGTATGATGGGCTGGTCACAAGCTTGTTTCCTGATAGCAAACTAATGTTAATTTTAGTTTTTTCTACCAATGACTGTCAAAGTAAACTCATAGGGCCTCATTACGACCCTGGCGGAGTGGGTTTACGCCAGCGTTATTCGCGGCGGACCCGTCCGCCCTACTACGAGTTCCCGTAGCGCCATGGAACGTTTTCCGCCTGGTTTTTCCGGGCGGAGAAATCCATGGCGCTACGGGACCTTGATGTTAATTACGCCACCGTATTTTACGGTGGCGCAATTAACTCCTTCCCCACTCCCATTATACCCTATGGGGCAAAAATGGGAATGGGGAAGGGTAAAATGGGGAATGGGGATTTACCGCCCCGCCAAGGTCGGCATGGGGCGGAAAATCCGCCAACCCCCATGGCGCTATCGGCAGCTTTCCGCCGTGCTCCGCGGTGCATTTAGCACCGCGATTTCCGCCAGGGTCGTAATGAGGCCCATAGTGATTAACACTTATATGATGCAAAAAGCGGAGGTTGCCACCTGAAAGTTGGAATAAAACAGTTTTGCACGAGATTTTGGACAATGGTGCTAAAGGCAATATTATGATTATCGATGACTTTCATGTTAAATTAAATAAGCTGTTCCAAGCATATGATGAAGAGAGGTTACAGGGGGACGCTTCTGCTATCCCCCCTAGGAATTCCCCAGTAGTAAAGAGCAATGAAGGCGGCAGGCAATTAAAATCAACGGGAGAGGCCAGAAGGATATTCCCTCTAAAAGTACTTTTAGGAGAGGGCAATCCTCTTCGATAATAGAACAAATACCAGTGGACTGCTATGTCTTTGGTAGAATAACATATGGTGTGCTGGTAGATTGCACAGTGAGCGGCCATCAACTGTTAAAGCTCACAACTGACCTATGAAATTGGGGCTGGGTGGGAGGAGATGGAAAGTAACATCCGTTCAGATGAATTTAGAGAAATGCATCATCTGTTTTTAGAAAGCCAGCAATAAGAGGTTGACTATGCAGCTAAGTTCGAGAGTTTGGTAAAACAGCTGTGTGCAAAAATGACCAACACAAGGATGTCCCAGTTCCGAGAGTGCAGACACATGAAGAAACATGCTCCCTGATTTGAATCACAATGCAAGGAAAACAAATGAAAATTGAATAACCTTATAAGGGATGAATCTCTAACAGCAGGTGCTATATTCCATCTAAAGAGGGAATACAGAAAATTACTTAATTGAAGAAAATTGAATATTGCTTGAAATTTTGGAACATTTTAAATGAAGTATTTTCAAATGGCACAAAACTATTTTGGAAATTGGTGGTAAATGGTAGTGGTGCCAACAGTGGCACATACGAGTGTTTAAATAACTCAAGACAGGTGGAGGTCCCATTTTTAAACTATTTTTTATGATTCTCAGATGTGAGGGATTTTTCAAGTCCCAGGGAGCTCAGACATTAATATTGAATTCTCCCAAACGGAAATACAGACCGCTATCACCAGACTTGCAAAAGGCAAGACTGCGGGTCCATACAGCCAGAAACCAGTTTTTTATCTGGTGTACAGTTTTTTTTTAATTTCCTTGATGATTCTGTACATTTCTTTTTGTGTGTTTATTGCTGTTGGATTCTCGCATTATAATCTGTTTTCTTCATCTGTGTAAAGGGTAGACAGACGTTTTCCCTGGGGACCTGTTGTAAGGCAGAATCCTGCGTAGTGCCCTTAGGGACCACTACACACGATTAAAACCACAGGTGGCAATACAAGTTTTACCTTTGGTACAAGCCCGTACTACTAAGTTATAGTGGTAGCAGTAGCAGAGCAGCCAGGCTTATCTCAAGAGTATATGAGCAGTAGCAGAGATTACACAAAGGGACCACCATTACTGTGACTCAAGCAAACACTGACTCAAGGTTTCAGGTAAAAAAATATAAGTACATTTATTTTTAAACCATCAGTTATAAACACAACACTTCTATTAACCTTTAATCAAAACCACACGTTAAATATACTACAACTAACCAATTCACTTTGTACAGTATGTCTCAAGGTAAGTACCCTGTGTTTGAATGAACCGGTATTATGAACAAAACACGATACCGCAGATATGGTTGCGATCACTTTTTGACAGTTCGGTCTACTAAATAAAAGCGTATCCGTGACATGAAATACTACCGGGGCAAAAACACACTTACCACCTGAGATACCCAGAGAGAGTTGGAAGCAAAAATCACAGGCAATATTTAGGTTAGGCAGACAGCATCGAGAAACACTCAGAAACAGGAGTTCAAAAGTCAAAGGGCCGGAGCCAGGGTTAAGTGACACCGGAGACCTGTTGCTGAAGATCACGCCGTTAGACAGTTCACGATTCAGCGTAGCCCAAAAGTACTTTGATATTGTCAATGTTCGGAAGCAAAAGTTATAAGAAGGAGGGAAGACAAGGACAAGCCTTGAGGATGAAGAAAAGGGATTCACCCAGTTTCCTCTAGCAGAACACAGTACCTTATTTCAATGGTGCAGCTGGTGCCCTGGCAGTTGTTCCTGTTGGTTTCCCGCAGACCCAGGATTCCTGGAGCTTCGTTGTGAAGGAGGATGTCTGAAGGGGGTCTGCACCACACAGGGATGAAGCCGGCAGCAGCGACAACGAATAAAATGGTGCGTTCCTTAAAAACAGGAGAGGCTCAGCAGGTGGCTATCGGGACCACTACAGCAGTGTGCAGCGAGTTCGACCACGACGGAGACCTCTGTCTGAAGAAGATGAGCTGGTTATCCCCACCAGGCTCAATGGAAGAAGACTCTGGACTGGATCTTTTCTTAGTCGTCGAAGGGTAGATAGCTCAGGACTGCAGCAGGGCTTCGCCGGGACGGGGTAGTTGCAGCAGCCGTCGTTCTCTCCGCTTCTCTTCGGTTCCTTGTAGTTCCAGAGGCGACTCTGACTTCTAGCCCAAGCGACCTGTCTTTTATGCACAAAACCCCCATTCACACAGCCTGGCTGTCGATCACGCAGCAGGGTGGTTGTCCAGCCGGGACAACCACCTCAGCCAATCATGGCAAAGTGCGACTTGGGTTTCCTAGGATACCCTGTGCAGGGGGTGACTACAACCATCCCTCACATTCAGCCCACCTAGACACCCAGGCGCCCAGGCGCCTTGAGGAGGGCTTCTGAGCAGAAGCCCGCCAAAAGACAGTGAACAAAGAAGGCAAACCTAGTTTGCCGCACAAAGTAAAAAACAAGAAGGACTTTAACAAAAAGAAATGGTGAATAAACCCAACCGGAGCCAAAAGAAAGAAAATGTTGTGAAGCGGGTTTATGTTCGAGGCTAATATAATAGCCAAGAACAGTACCATGTGCATCTAATATAATCGCAGTAGAAAAGTTAGGGTAGATACCACTGCCACCAGCCAAGTCTAAATGTTAAAAGAGCGAAACAATGCTCTGGGAGGTACAGACATAAAAGTGGTACAGATTAGCCCTTTCCAGTACTCCATGTAAGATGGGGTGTACTGGGTCTGTGGTAAAAGTGGCTATGTAAAGAAAATGGCAACTTTACCTTTCTCTGGGGGACAGTAGTCAGCCTCAGCAAAATGGAGTCAGAGGGCAGTCTAAAAGACAACGCTGTGTTACTTCACTGAGGGTGCTGTGTAACCCATACAAGAATAGGGGCATCTGGAGTGGTGTGCTCCAGTGCCCAAGATCACACAATGACTAAAAACACATAGGCCAAAACACATGTAAGAGTGAAAAAGGGTGTACACGCTTACCAGGTGGAAAAAATAAACTCCAGAAATCCAGCAAAGCTGCTGGGGGACTCACTAGGTGAGGGAAATTAGCCCTAGAAGGAGAATTCTCCCTAACACCTGGGATTTTCAGATTGAGCACAGACGTCTTTCTATCTTCAACTAAAGTGATTCAGATTGCGACGTGCCATCTCGCCATTTAATAGCGCAACTGAAACCCCTGACTTAAATTGAGAGGTAAAGAGCGTTTGTTTGCTGCATTTATTACTACAACTTTGATTTAAAATACTATCTTGTTCCTAGTAAAGCTTTCACTAATACTGAAGGATAATATTTGAGCTTTTGGACTATTCTGTCATCTTGACTAGTATTACAGTCTAGATAAGTAAGGTGATTAACCTATGTGAACAACGGGAATACCGGAGTAATTTTATACCTTAAAGATAACTATTTCTCTATGACAAAGAGGTTTTTATGACATTGGTGTATGCTAGAGCTTTCCAGACAGTGCTTGTGGGCGTCTAATATTGATCTTGATGCAATTTATATGTATCAATACAGATATTTGGACCTTGGAGGGCGTTATCCCTGTTGGAAGACGGAACTAACTCCACTTCCCCTGTATTATCATCACCCCCACGCTAGGTAAAGATGCTTTTTTCTTCTTTACGCTTGTACAATATAGATTTATTCTATTTACCCTGTAGTGCATACCTAGACTCGCAGAGTATTTTTTTAAAATTTGTTTCAGCAACACACTCACTGTTCAAGCATATTGAACATATTTTTTATGTGCATTTTTAAAGTGAAAAGAGAAAGTGACGGATGAAAATGTCCTCCTGAAGAAAGTTCTAAATGAAAATATACTAACTGAAACAAGTCGAGGCAGAATACCAGTAAATAGTTACGCTGGTCTTTGTTGTTTGGGTCTTCATTGACCACTTTTTCTCCTTTATATGCAACATTAATGTTTAATGAGGAGGTGTCTCTGGTTTACTGAGAAATTGGGAATGAATTGTTACAATGGATTTGTGAGCAGTTTGCTTGGTGACACTTGCACTTTATTCTTAAAGATGTTTTAGTCTTAAGTTGCTTTTTATGATGTATTTTAATGATTATTTATAAAATGTGTATGTTGTGATATCTACTTGAAGAGTGTTGAGTTGCTGATTCTTTTTTCTCTATCTTGTATCTTTATATTCTGTCTCTGTAATCCCTTTATTGTGAAGGTAGAGATATAACTCCCCTCAGGAGTAGTTTTCTTGAACGGTTCCCCCTGAGTATATATTTGTGTTACATGTGAAAAGCCACAAATCATTTGAAAGTTCCAGATGATTGGTATGTGTAAGCATGCACTGAATATACAAAATATATAGTGAAGGTCGAAAATGGACTAGACCCTTTGTTGAGTACAGTCAAATGAGGTATCAGGTTCAAGCAATCTCCAGCACGGGAGATCTGATTCCTGTCTGGGAGCTAATGCAAAATGGTGGAGTCAGGCGGGTAGCCGCAAGACTTGCTAGAGGGCTTCACAGGAGCAGAGCTACATCCAATGCTCAGAAGAAGGAAAGCTGAGCTGCCCGAGAACAGGAGACACCGGACGTCCACAACCGCCGCTGACAAAAGCCCAGTGAAGCAGAGAGGTGGAGTCCAGCCCCAAGAAGCCCCAACAATGTACTGAGTCGCAAAGCAGGGTAACAGGCAGCACAGGAAAGCCAGAGGGGGCACATGGACAGTCAACATGCAGGCATAGACAGTTTTCTCATGGCCTAGTAGCGAGCAGGTGCAGACGGTGGGGAATTTCGCAGATAGTAGTAGTGGCAAAGATTGAAATGGCTGAGCTTAAAGTGATGAAAGATATGCTTGCAGGGGCAGAAGCCTTCCTGCGGTTATTGTGTCATGGTTGATAACCCACATGGATTTGAAATCTCAGAGTTCAGCAGTGGTAACATTTGGAGTGGTAGAATTTGAGATGGTGAAACCTTATACATCAAAGTATATACATGACATTCTGCTTTCTCTGTGTTTTCCCTTACAGGGCCAGTCGTGTTTTTATTAGTTGTGTGCATTTTTGACAGGTTAATTAATAATAATATTTTTATAGAACCGTAGCTGGATATTTTTTATTTTGCTATCACCATAGTGGTATTGTTTGGGTTGCTTCTGTACCAGCTCAAACTCCTTCTAAAGAGTATAGCCTGCCCCTGGAGCACATTACCAAAAGAGGTGAAGGAGGTATACATATCAGGCTGTGCCTGTTTCAACTTTATGTTGGGATCATGTCTGGTTTACCAGTGAAAGGGTGAATATGTGCTTTAGCCGCTACCCACCCCTCTGCCCCTGCAGGGCAGTGCTCATTTCATCACAGTTAGCCACTTTCATAGCCCCATCTAGGGAAACTATGCTGCATGCCAAGATCTAGCTGCTTTTGAGGGTTCATTGAGACAGAGCCACCCTGGATGTATCCCCTTTAAGTGGTGCTATGGGATTGCACAGGAGTTTGCCACTTTGCAGAGTAACGTGTGGCCCCCTGAGACTTAGATCATGAGCAGAAAAACTTTGAGTTGCTTCAAGTGAAATGTCAAATTAAGTCAAATGTGAAACACACGAGGCCCTACCATAGCTGCAGACCACTGGAAAATAATTGCCAGGGCAATTTGAACTGGAAGATAAGTGTTTGCTTTCCTGGTGCTGTTTCTTCAGATACGTGAGGTCCTTTAGAGGCTGTGGAGGAGGTCGTGATAACAGGTCATACCACCTATGCAGGTACTGACTGAGCATACAAACAGTAAGTGTGAAGCAGCACTATCAGCATTCCAAGTGGTGCTCTGGGCCCAACAATTCAGACAGAGGGAGTGAGTTTCTGCTGCTTGAATCTGCAATCCACGGCTCTCACAAAATAAGCAATTTGCATTGCATGGCATAAGAGAAGCGGAACCATGTTGTAACACTTAGAGGATGGATGGACAAATAAAGTCCTGGCATCCACAGCAAACAGTTGAACAGACACGAGAAGGTTATGTATGGCTCTGCTAGAGTCTGCTAGGTCCTAGAACCATCCATTCGACCTTATTACCCCTCCACCTATTTCCCAATCAATGCAGAACTACCACGAGAGTCACATTTTCTAAATCTGAGCAATCATTATTATGAACCTTTCTAGGTCCGCTAGGAGACTGTGATTTATTAAATTACATTTCCTAGACCTCTATGCGCCTGTAATTTATTAAATGGCATGTCTTGGTTGCTTTTGACGCTGTGGCCCCTGTACGCTGCCCATCAACTTTTGCCTACCATCCTCCTGCCAATTCAGCTCCTCCTCCGTATTGCCTTACTGTCCCCCCCCCATCCTATGGCATGGGCCCTTCTTCCTCAGTCTCCCCATCACCATTATTTACTCATGTCTCAAAAACCACTGCTCTCTCTCCCATACTGTACTCCAGCAAGTGACTCATTTACCTATGCTCCACAAAATTACCTCACCCTGTATCTCTGGAATGCCCAATCCCTTTGTAAAAAAAGACTCATTATTTTAAAATAATTTTGATTCATGTCCCCCAAACTCTGGGTGATGGGTATCGCTGAACCCTGTATTGCCCCATGTCACTGTCCACCTGACAAACCTTTACGCTGGCTCTGCTTCTTTCTCTCTCGCCTCTCATCTCTCCAGAAAAGATAGTTTTGGTTTGGTGATCAGCACACCTTCACCTCTCTAATTTCAATCCCTCCTCCTTCGAGTATATCTCAGACACAGTTCTCACACCCTCCCCCTCTGACTTTCCTCCTGATCGACTACTCACCATGGACATATAACTTCTTCTCTGGTCTTGACCACTTTTTTTTTAAACTGTTCCCAGCTGAGGTGTCTGCCTTCATAAATTGTAAACTCAACCTCTCCAATATAACTAGGACTCAACAGCTTCAACAGTACACCCCTCTCTCTAACAACTCACGGTCACTAGTAAACCTACATACAATTCTAAACCACCACAGCCAAGGCAACTCTCACAATCTCAGATTGCTATGTTTCACCATGGTTGTCTCTTCTCCCACAATATTCCCTTCCCCTCTGAACACTCTCTCATTCACTTCCCCCTTTCTAGTTCCCCCCACATTCCCACCCTGCTCCCACATCAATCACATCTCCAAGCTCTCTCCTCCACTTTCCCTCACCCTTGACCTTTTCCTTTATTGAAGTAAACTCTGCACTGCTTACCCCTTTCAAAGATCACTACCCTTCCACTCCTTCTCACCTGTGTCCTCAAGCTTGGATCTCTCCTCTCATCCAGCTGTTGACAACAATGCATCAGTACTTATGGCTTTGGTTCAAAGACCAGTCCCCCACTCTTCTCACTGCTTATAAAAAATCACTACTAATCCTGAACAGCTTGTGACTCTGCCAAATGCGTTAATTTAATTACTCTGATTTTCTCTCTAAACTCACATACTTTAAAACTATCCATGATCCTCCACTATGCTTTCCCCTTAACAACTGCTCCACTTTCTCCTCTTTCTCTGCTGATGACATTGGCTCCTACTTCTCCACTAAAATCACCAAAATACAGGACAACTTGGCCACCCTTCTATTCCTCCTACTTTCCCAGCCTTCCCTTCCCACGTTCCCATAAGTGTCCATCAAAGAGATGTCCTGGTACCATTTCACCTCACCCTATATGCCCCCTCCCTTGGGAAACCTTGTTCCTCATTTGGCTGTATCTGTCACCTCTTCACTGACGATACTCAGTTATTATTCTTCTCCCCTTTCATCAGCCCTGCTGTCACCGGGGTCGGTGATATCTTCGTCCAAAAGTGTAGCTTCTGAAATCTCCCCCTCCCCCGACTCCTCACCTTCTTCTTCCTTCCAAGAACCCTTCTTTTCTTTTCTTCGAGTAGACACCTTTTTTTTATGAAGATAGGGACGACCCCGGAAGGAAGCCACCGTGCTCCCCAAAGAAGGGAGACCAGGGGGCCCACCCCCGGGATCGACCAAGAGGGGAAAAAGCCTTAGGCACAAAAAACCCCTGTAGAATCGTTGGGTGTCTTGTAAACGTGGAACCAGGAGTACTCTAGGTAAGATCTGGTAGAAGTGACTGAAGACAACACGTGGAGTGAAGATTCAGAAACACAGGCAGTCCATTAAGAGGTCCGAGGAACTGGTACACAGGCTAAGTGAGGAAGTACTGATGCAGCAAGCAAAGGCAGTCCAGGGGAACAGGCCGGAGTCTGGTACACGGGAGGTCACAGAAGCAATACTGAAGGTAGGTGAAGGAAGAGCGGGAAGAATAACAGACAGGAAAAGGAAAAATGCGGTAAGTGAAGATGGGAAGGTGGGAGGGGAAGCAAGATGGAAGGAGGGCAAAGGAGAATTATTGCGAACCAAGAGAGAAAGGGAAAGGCTGACAGATCCAGCGGAATGAATGACAGACGGGTTCAGACAGGGTACGGATACCCGACCAGCAGCAAGCGAGAGAGCAGCACGAAAGCCACAGGCAGCAAGCAACTACCTACGGACGAAACCGGAAGCGTTGCAACGCGTCCGTGACCCGGAAGTGGCTGGTTAAAAACACCGGGCCGCGGAGCGTCTAGCCAATCAGAATCAGAAAAAAGGAACCAGGAAACAGGGGGCGTGGCCGAAGCGAACGAAGCTAGGTTCCGCGTCGCCAGCGGCTCCATAGACGCCAAGAACTCGGCGGTATGACACCTGCAACCTGCAAACGTATAAACAATGACTTAACCTTCATTCACCACTGGATAGCTCTTCGCTGCATCATGCTAAAATCTTCAAAGACAGATGTTGTTTTTCTCCCTGCCCCCAATGCCAACCCCAGTCATCCCTCTGTTTTCTTTTCCTTCTGACCTTCTGTGCCTTGCAACCTTACCTTAGGGTTCTCTTTGACAGTGACCTGAATGGTACCAGTTTATCATGGCCACTGCAGCCAGATTCAACATCTGAAACATTAAGAAAATATGCCCACACCTCACTCACCACTCACATGAAACCCATATTATTGTTCTTGTTCTCAGTAAACTTGACTATGGTGCAAGCCTTCTTCTCGGTCTCGCCCTCTACTCTTTTGCTCCCAATAACAAAGTCTTCAGCTTTGTGTCACTAATGCTTTTCAACCTACCCAGATCCTCCCCCACCTCTACCTGCAGTCACCACGCTCGATGGCTGTTCATCCAAAATTGCTGTGCTCTTTAAAGTCCTGCTACTCATTTATAAATGCATCCATGGTCTTTCCCCTCTCCACTACCTCATTGAATGCATCCTATTTGACTCTCCCTCTTCAACTCTCTACCCCTCAAATCTTCACAATCTATCTGTTCTCTCCCCCCCCCTTGTCTCCTCCCATTTTCATTTCTTTGCTCTACTTGCCTCACTCCACAGGAATGTGCCCTTTGACAATGCTATGATGTTTGTAAATGTGTAAATACTGATCGCAGGCTCTCAATCTTAAACATTTGGTAAAGTCCACCAGTCCCTGTCCCTGGTTTATGTTTCCATTCTTACTCCTTCACCAACCGGTATATGTCCTTCAGTACAACTTTACTCTTATGTAAAGGCACCTTTCCCTAGGACTGTCTTTCTTCTGCTATTGCCTACTTTGTAAGTAAATCCTGCTGGAAATTACACCTGGTTCTTAACCCAGTAGATACAAATACAACAAAGTCAAAATCAGAAAAATGAAAAAAGCATGTCATAAAAGAGGCGTTCAAAGGCACTCTTTGTTTTGAAGCTTCAGTCCGACTAATGTGGAGAGAAAAGGACTGGCGTGGCATGGCCAGGGAAGTGCCTGGAGGGGCTTTGACTTAGTCAACCAAATGAAGGGGAATATTTTTTGCTGCAATGTTGTTCTTCCAATAGTCCATTCCCCCGAGTAAGCAAGACCCATGAGTATGGAAGAGGGGTAATAGGTGGTAGGTGAACTAGGGTGATACCCAAAACCAAAAGCCAGGGCAAACATCATTGACAGTTTTCATTGAGCTTGTGGGCCATGGTGCATCAATGATGGCGATGTGGTGGTGCAGAGCATGGCATTGGGTTCTGAAAGGTGGCCTATTGTCTCCAATTGTGTTATATGAAGCGACACGAGATTGTTGGTTACCTTTTCTTCCCGGAGAGCGCAGAGTTGTGGCTGCCAGTCTGTCGATGTATCAATGCCGATGAAAGAGTAATGCGAGGAATCGACCCAACACCCTCCTGACGGTAAACGACAGGATGGCACTGAACCAACTCCCAACGCCACAGGTGGCACTTCTCTGTAATAACGTGACTTTGGGACAGTGTTTCCACTGACAGAGAAGGCAAAGTGAAATCCTCTTCAACACCAGTAGATCGATGGGCAGATCTTCAAAACTTCCAGGATAGCAGAAAAGGCACAGATACCGGCAGGGCACAAGACCGGTAGAAGGTAGGCAAGGCGGGCCTTCAAGAAAGAAGGATAGACAAGGGCAGCCCCCCAGGGCTGGAGACCCCAACAGGAAAAGATGCTAGGCAGGGGAACCCTGGCTGAACCCACCCAGCACCCTAAACCAAGGAATGGGCAGGGACAAGGCAGGACAGGGAAGCAGGGACAGGAACCACCAGGAGCAGGTAAGGAGTAAGCACGGGCAAGAAACAGCAGAGAATGAGGCAGGACTGGAGGCACAGGCAAGCAGGACTCCAGCAGCGCATACATGGAACAACCGCGTTGAGACACATTGTTTCTGTGTATGCAGGGCTTTTTTATAGCCCGGGAGCAAAGCGAGGCCTGGGACGCATGTCCCTGTTACTGCGCATGCGCAAAACGTCGGATGCTGATGATCCGCGCATGCGCAGAACATGCAAGATGGCTGCGCCCAGGGAGCCGGCCTGGATGGGAAAGACGCCAACATGGATAGATTCTCCAAGAAGGAGCCCGCCGCAGCCGAGGACCCAGACCAGGTAAGTGGCGCACGTGCACGCGGCGTGACAAATTTGAGCTGGTATTTAGTTTTGTCTTTACAATACTGTTGCCTTTTCAGGTTGTTGGCAAGGAGTGTCCAAAATAATCATGGCAGACAGGTAATTCATTCCTGTCCGGTGAATTGGGAGCTACCATTGGGAGGAGACATGTGTGCACCTCTTCCTTGTCTTCACCTCCATGTTTGTTGTTGCCTTGGTGATTATCTTTCCATCGCTGCAGTTGTTCTTGAAGTATGGACAGACAGATTATTTTTACAAGTTTTTATTTTCTGACTGGTCCTTTTTCCTCCAGCAAGAGGTCGTACCCTTGGGCCAATGCACATATCTCAGGGTGCATTGCTGAGGCACAGCTGGGGTGTCAGAAAATGGGCATCTATACCTTTGCCCCAAGATGGAGAAAGGAGCAGCCTGATACAGATGTTCAGTCACTAAAGATACCTGCCCGTCTCCAACTCTTTATAGGTCATAGGAAGGTACAATCTCTTTTATTCCTCAGAGATACCTTTCTGTTGCAAAGGCTCATTATCACTCAGGCATTTAAAGCCTTCCTACCAGACCAATGAGTGCATGTTGCTGAGGCACACCTCAAAGACTTAGTATAACAGAACAAGGCAATCTAAAAACATGGGAAACAGCACCATGCTTGCCTGATGAAATGTTGACCCAGCCTAGCACAATGCAAAATGGGCTTGAGCCAAAAAAGAATAACTGCTCCATGTGGGAGCCAGCATGCCCTCCTTGTCATAAGTCTTCAACAACGTTGTCCAGCTTGTAATTACCTCTTTTGTTTCTCCTGTCAAGCTGACCAACCATGAAGGTGGCTGAGTGAAAAATAAATCTGACTTGACGCCAAAACGTTGTAGGATTTCTTTTTCTGTTTAGCATTCGAAGCATTTTAGACCCTACTGCACAGTGCCATATATTAAGTTGCTCCATGGAAAACAAGTGTAAATTCACAAGTTCAGACAGTATTTGATACTATGCCCATCTGTTTTCCCTGCCGACGTAGGCCTGAATGTGGCAGATCTGATATTGAAAAAGGTCTGACTGGCAATATTTTAACTTAGTACCTTAACGGCTTGGAATGCACCATGCATGGTATGGTATTATTTGTATAGTGCCTCTACACAAGCAAGTGTTTCAAAGCACTCAAGGAGGGTGGGAACAAGGTGAAAAACAATAGCTCAGAACCCTTGGATTTCTGAGATGATAATAGTCTGCACAGGCAGAATTAAGTGTGTAAAAATGCATTTAACAGTTTGGATACAGCAAATAGGCCTGACAGCAATTCTGCGGTTTTACTAGTGCAATTAAAGGGGGTCGACAAGGGAGAACTGACAAACGATCTTCAGGCGCGGTGCGTGCATGATAGTGCAAGTGCACAGAAGTTCACAGTGAGGGGGAAATAAGTGCACCAGGTTGGTTGAGACTGGGGTAGTGCATAGAGAGCCCTTCTCCTGGTCATAACTCAATTGCAGTGTTTGTGGGGTATAGGGCCCTGAGGCAAGTGCGAGAGAGGACTGTCGGGGGTGCCGGGACCTGTGACCTTTGAAACTCTGAGGAACACCAGGCGGCCAGTCAGCATGCTGTAAGGAGAAGGAGGGAGAGCAGGAAAGAACATATAACTCGTTTAGCAGCAGGGTAGAGGGAGTGAGATGGAAGAGGAGAATAGGAAGGTCTTGAGGAGTTTCTGGAATTTAAAGAGACATCTCACGATGGAGGCCAGCAGGGAGGCTATTCAAGAGGGACGTACCTGCTGAGGATGAGGATCTCCCTCCAAATGTCTGCTTGGAGAACAAGCTCACTCGCAGAAGGTTGGAGGTAGATGAGCGGAGGTAGATGAGCGGAGGTTAGACCTCACGTCCCTACCAAATTAATTTCAGTATTTCTTTTACATCTGACAAAATATAGTTTGCATAGGCCATCCTATATAATAAAAGGCCAGATCTATGTTTGGCCAATGCAGTCATGCACAGTAGAGACTGCCCGCTTCACCTGTTGTTACCGCTAGAGGGAGCTGTTGCCTTAGACAGTGAGATACTACACATAATATATTAACACTCTTACAATGGCTTTCATTACACACTTTGGCCGTGTACACAGGCTTTCACACTAGTAGCAATATGTTTACCTGTACCTGCCCAAAACCAAACCTAAGGACATGTTGTCTATGAACTAGTTGTGTCAATAATGCCATCATTTCTGCAAGGATAGGGATAACAAGGGACATTCAGATCCTTAACCAGTTACAGCTTAAAACAATTATAGCACAACTAATTTGATCATTCTCTGGTCCTCTGCTCTATGTAAAATAGATCAATGCAGCTAGGGCTATAGCTGCCGAATTTCATCTTTCTCATAAATGCAAATAGGAACTGCCAGAGCACAACATTGAATGCTTTCTCCACCGCAAAATCCCATGCCACAACCTGCAGGGAAGGGTTACCTGGAAACTTTCTTAGGTTTACTACAGTGGGCCTAGTGAGAATAAAAAATAATTGATAAGTATGTACACGCTCACGTATTAGCATTTGAGTATCGACACTATAACATTAGTCCAAAGGTTAACATCTATAATGATAATCGCTATACGCCTGTAGGACCCAAATTTAGAAGAATCTGTTTCAGTCTTGGACAGCAGTTTTTAATATCTTCTGCAGAGATCAACAAACTATATATGGGACCTTGTGTTGTCCTATAAATTAATAGGGGTTTCATTTCACTTGATGCAACGATAATAAGGCGCGAGGAACCATGGAAAGTAATTCAATCCAGTGAGGTACTCCTTCCGAAACGTATCCAGGACTTTGATAGCGTCCCAATCAGTCTCATGGTTACAGCACCTGGAATGCTTCTTGCTTTGCCTCTCGTCCCAGAGATCATTCTCACGGTCATAGTGCCCAGCATGCTTCTTCTTTTCCTTTTAAATCTCAAAGAAATTGTACCCAGCTGGCTATTTGCTTTACTTTTTGGTCTCAGGGTTATAGATATAGGTCCTGTTCTTGCTTTGCCACGCTCTGTGTTATTGAGCCCAGCAAGATGGCTTAACATGCTCTATTTCTGCACAACCTTAGGCTTTCCCCTCTTGCAGTAAGCTGTACTTGGTGTTTTATGAGTCCTTGCTTTGTCCTAAGGCTGCTATGCCTCCTCATGGCTAACTGGTGTGTTCTAGGTCGGTTTTCCCCCTCTAGGTTCTGTGAGAAACCTGAAGGTGTCTCACCTGATAGTCCCTGGGGATCTGCCATCCAGGTGGCCACAACACAGTTATTGCTATTGGATCCAGTTCCTGGGGGTGGACCGGTGCGGGAGGATCACCTTGATGTGGGGGTCTTTGGGGATTGGAGGTGGGACACTGAAAGGTGAGACACGGTATCCCCTTCCTTATAACACCTTTTCCCCATCCTACCAGGTACGATACCTAGAAATTCAACCTCCCCCCTTTTTCGACACAAACACTTTCTCATGGTCAGTTCATCGTAAGCGACAACGGACTAACATCAGAGCCATATACCTGACAGGTCCCAGCACAAGGGTCAGGCAGAAGCAGGCAATTATTGATAATAACACACACCTGACTTCCATCACATTTCCCCTCATGGATAAAACGCAGAGCACTAAATCACACTATGAGCAAGGCAAAACACACGAGGAAGCAGCAATTCGTAAATGGCAGTTTAAATCGAGGAGAAAGGCGGCGAGATCGGAGAGGACGACAAAGCAATACCCGAGGGTTTGGCTCTTTTACCCGAAATATAAAGGGCCAAACGTATTTATTGTCAAGTTACTTATTCTGTCTTCACGAAACTTGGATGACTGAAATGTATCCCTGGATCGTTACCAGATTCTCCAGGTATTAGCTAGAAAAAATAACCATATTTTTGCTGGGGAACAGAAATGCATGGCTCAAAATTAAAATGTGATTGCTGTGGTGATAAATGTTGTTAACTCAGGATTGCAGTGATTTGTATTAATACATGTATACAATTCCCCCCCCCCCGGTAACACTCTTACCAATATGATTAGGACCTACGCGGAAGGGCTTTTGGATGAATGGCTACATGCTCATCCTTTGGACCAATTTGTAATAATGGGTGATTTTAACTACCAGTGTCTCTCTATTGGTAATAAGTCACTTGACCTTGCGCAACATAGTTTAATAACAAATACATAAAAAGTGGCCATTAGAATTTTCAAAACAAAGTATTTTGGAAATCATTGGAGATCTTAGCAATTCTCGAACTCTAGGCCCTAATGGACTTGCAGCCATGGTACTGAAACAAGACCCTAATTTGTGGGCCGAAACGCCATATATTCTGTTCAGGAAGGTATGTCGCGACTGATACATTCCTGCCTCCTGGAAGACAGCTATTCTAATTGCAGTATTTAAAGCTGGAGCTAGAGACATCCCTACAAATTATCGGATGCTGTCTATTCTCGACACCATTAGTAAGGTGTTTATAGCAATCGTGCTCAGTCACCGGCATAGTTGGTCTAATGCCAACTCTATTCTTCATCCTTTTCAATCTGGATTTAGAGCAGGTACCAGAATTACTCACAATATTTGCCTACTTGACGCAATAACATCCTGAGCTAAGATAACAGGTAATCCATCAGTCTGTATTACTTTTATAGACGTTAAATCCGTGTTTGATAGGGTCAACTGATCGAAATTGTGGGAACTACTGTCTGCGTTGCACTGCCCAAGTTGATTAGTAGCTATTGTGCAGCTGCTCCATATTAATACAAGTGTTCAAGTCCGAGTTGACAATCAGGGACGTCTCTCCAAGTCAATAATTGTAAATAAAGGTGTTAAACAAGGCTGTCTATTATCTGCTCAGCTGTTTAACCTTTATCTTTCGAACTTGATAAGGTGCTTAGTAAACAAAGCTAATTGCCCAACGGAATTTGGTGATAAAAGGATCACTGCTCTCCTCCTGTACGCAGATGATCTTGTAATAGTGGATCACAGGTACAGTGGAATGAAACCCATCTTGGAAGAATTGGGGTGTTTTGCTGAAGAATACTCACTTATTATCCATTTGGAAAGAAAAAAAAAAAATCTTGTTGTTCTCATCCAAACGAATCAATAGGCCGAAAATGGAAGTATCATGGGGTAATATCAAATACACCAACAGCTATAGGTATGTTTAGAAGCAAAGGGGGTTTTAGTCTGCTAATTGAAAATAAAATTTGACGTGCAAACAAATCACACTACTTGTGAAGAACTTTGTAAATTTTAATGATCTATATGCAAAGGCTGACGCTGGTTGTCACCTATGGGATCAAAGCCATCACAATGGAAAATCTATCATGGCTTGCGAAAACAGAGGGTTACTTCTGGCGTAACTCTTATTGGATCTAAAGTGATAAACCTGAAGAAACATGACTGCACGAATATATATGACACTGCTTGTTATGCTCTGTTTAATGAATTGGAATGGAACGTAGAACGTAATTGCAGTGGTCACTATGAATCTATCAAATTGGCATTTAAAAATTAAAGGAAGGAACAGTGTATTCCTATTTACACCACCAACCTTATCTGATACGATGCCCTGACCACCTGCTATGCAAATTCCTGTTACTTATGAGAACAAACCAACTTCCGGTAAGAACCACATGTGGAGCACAATGGAAATTACCAAGACACCAACGATAATGCTGCATGTGTAAGAAGGTAGACACTCTAGAAACAGTGAGAGACGTAATGACATGTTGTACTCTGATGCAAAGTTTGTATTATTCAAAATATGGTCGGTATGTACATGATTGGTCCTATATTTTGTCTGACCATTTTTGGCACTACTGCTTGAACACTTATTCCTGATCTTTCTTCATGGTGTTATATCGGGTCTGGATTAAGGAAGTGGAAGCCTTGGGTTTGCCATAAGAGTTGTACTTCAGGTATGTCTTGGAGTTTTTTTTAGTTAAGGATGAGAAGATGATCATGTGCTCATTTGACTACATGCTGAAACCATGAGTTTCGGTTTAATAAGTAAATCTTGATCTTAATCCAGTTGGTATTATGAATGAAATGTATATGTACGAAAATGTTTATAATTTACGGAATTTAAGATATTGGGCCTCATTACGACCCAGGCAGAATGGGTTTAATGGCGCCGGTAGAGCTGCTGGTGCCGTTAAACTCATTCCGCCCTATTACGAGGTCCCCTTGCGGGACCCGCCCTGGACATCTGGTCAGACCAGACGTCCTTTGTGGGTCCGGCGAGGGGACCAGCATGCTAACAACGGGCCTGTCATTAACGGGCCCGTTGTTAGCATGCTCCCCATTCCCATTGAGCCCTGTGGGGGCCTGAAATGGGAATGGGGATGGTCCGGGTCCAGGTTCCCTGAATCGGGAAATACTGGGCACTCCAAAGTCGGAACGGCCCGGTATTTCCCCATTCAGGGACCACGGACCCAGACCCGAGTTTGGTGGCAGCCTACCTCCAGACTCGTAATGAGGCCCATTGCGTTAAGTATATCTTTGTTTTTTTACTATTGACTGTATAGTTGTATAAGTTCTGTGAACTACAAACAACTAAATAAATAATGAATAGCCATGTCATTTAATGGCCTTGGAAGACAAACTGACCTATAATGTGTATACTTGGACAAGCTTCACAGTGACTCGTGACTTTGTCCAATTAATTCTATTAATTGCAATGCCTCCACGCCTTACACATGGTTAAGTGGTAGACACCAATCATAATCGATTATGTCTAGATCCCTCGTACTCTTCAAGAGTTTGTCAAATTTTGAGCAGATAGCAAATGTTATAAGTAACCATGTATTAGTCGAATTTTCCCTGGAAGTTAGAGACAATGGGCCTCATGACAAGTTTGACGGTACGGAAACAAGGGTGCTGGTAAGCTCACCGGCACTCTTGTTTCCAGACCGGCAAGCTATGTTTTTGCCTGCCAGAGGTGCTGTGCCCGACAAGTCTGACCCTGCTGTGCGCTGAGGTCATTGTAGGCAAACCTGTCACGGAAACACTTGCACTGTTAGCAACGGCACAGGTGCTTCTGTGTCCCCACTCCCATAGAGTCCTATGGGACACTATAGGAATGGGGATTTGCAAATTTACCGGCACCTGACTTCCCGGCCGTCGGACTCGTAATGAGCCGGTGGCACCGTGAAGTAGGGTGCCAGTACATTTTTATGGGTCCGGAGGCAACCAGCCAGTAGCACCGGCAGGGTTACTGCCGGACCCGTAATGATGCCCAATGGATCTTATATCAGGCTTCCTGATAACCATTGTATTAACACCACAGGTAATCACGTCAACTGGACGGAGTATAATATAACCACTATCAACAACCATATTGTTAATAATTTTTCTAAAATCGACTCATTCAACCCTGATAAGATGAAGTCTTATGAGGAACTATTAAAGACAGATTTTGGAAATATTGCAGCAATTTAGCAGCACTACAGAAAAAAAACATAGCTACACTATGATTGCCAGTTATCAGATTAAGAATGCTTTAATTGCTGCTAAGGAAAAACTACTGAAGATGGAGATCAACATATCCACCCTGAGTCTTACTGAAAGGAAAAGTGCAATCTCACAAATAAAATCCAGACATAAGAACTGGATTTGAATCCACAAAGGAATGACAGCCACTTCCCAATGGCAGATTATGCACAACTCTTTATGTTCCTATGACGCTAGGAAATGCTCATCTACTATCAAATAGCATTCGAATCAGAGTGCAGATAAATCTGATATCAATCCCATCTCAGAAACTAATTGGATTACACCTATATTGGGATTATGCCAGGTAAATCTAGCTAATGCCCCGCCTAGTGCCTATCCAAACATTGCTGAAGGAAGTATACTCAATATCACAGTTGATGACATTCAATGTATCATACATTAACTGAAAACCTCCAGGGCCCCAGGACCAGATGGTGTTACACATATTTTAATACAAGAAAATCACAATATTTGGGTTCCCATTTTACAATAAATGTGAGAGAGGTTTTTAAAATACTCAGCTGCCAACAAATTGATTTAAGAAAACGTAGTGCACTTGCTTATTTATGGGTTTTACCTTGTGTTATGCGTGGCACTTTTATTACTAAGGCTGTTGCATTATATATATATATATGTTGTAGACTATGCTGGTGCATTTCATACCATTAATCTAGATCTCCTTTGGGCAAAATTAAGGGCGTGGGCTTTGCACCACCTGATATTATTTTTTATTAAATCTTTATACTCTGATACCATGGTTCAACTAAGGTTAATCCAGGAAGGGTTGCTCAGCAACTTCCTCAATTCCAACCATGGCTTGAACCAAGGATGCATGCTAACCCCTACCTTATTTAACATATATGTGGTGCAGCTTAAGGATGTTTTAGGTAAATATAATAATTTTCCTCCGCGTGTGGGTCAGCACCCAACCTTATGGTTGACCTATGTTGATGACACCATCCTTCTCAATCAAACACCAATTGGGCAACAGCACAGTCTATCTGCATTACATCAGCATCCCAATCTTAACAATCTTATGCTCAATCATTAGAATACAAAAATAATGATTGTTAAAGCTGGCAAAATCAAGACGTTGAATTTTGCATGGAAGATAAATAACGAAACGATAGAAGTGGTTAAAAAATATACTTATTTCAGAGTTCCAATAACCAAGAAGTTTACAACCAATCTATTGGCAAGTGATGTAATGGGAACGGTTTGCAGGAAATTCAATGTTATTAAAAATGTTTAAAAATGTCTAATCAAGGTGGTTACTCTTTGGAAGGCCTGTTACAAATTTATAGAGCAAATATCATTCCTTGCTCTTTTTATGGCATGAAGATGTTCACTAATAAAGAGACTTTGTGGCTTACCAAACTAGAGGCCAACATATGGTAACCTACGTTGGGCTAGTGTACCTCAACACTGACTGAAGTGATTCTTAGTGAATTGGGCTTAGTGTCTCTCCTAACATTGAAGAGAATTGCTAGTTGTAATTTACTATTAAAAATTCTTTTTGAAAGAGATAATAAAGAGGTATGGGGTGGGAGGCACTACTAAGAGTTCATGGGTTCAATATAAATGTAAATGATGACTCCAGTGGATTCAGATTGTTTGATTACTAAGGTTTCAGGTGCAACAGAGCGGGTCCCGAGGCCACTCGAGATCAGAACACAGGAAGAGAAACATACATCGGGTGTTGCCAACCGATAGCCCTGTATTGCACTCTTAGTGGGATAGAATCCCTTGACAATTTGAATAGCAAGTTGTGAGTCGGAATCTCCTAGAAAGTGGGAGACACCCCCTCCATAGTATACAAAAACTTCAGGAGTGAGATAGTTTAGTACTTGTATAGCTAAAATAGGCTTTGTATTTAAATAAATAAGAAAGATGTGCACCTGGTAAAGTCAGTTCAAGAACCACCAAGAACCTTCAAACTGCAGGAGCATAACATGTTTTTATATAGGCATATGTAAATAAACTCATTACAAAGAATGAAATGAAAATAAAAAATAAATCAGTCAAAACATACAGTTGGTTTAAGGGTCGAACTCAACATTAACAAATAGCAAATAGCAAATAACTGATAACGTCAAAGAAAACTTCCTTTGATGTAAATGTATAATACAAGGGGCAATTTAGATTCCAAGTTAACATACAGTGTACGTAGACACAAAAATGTGGATGGGTTGTAGCATAACATTCAATGATACACATTCACAGTAATTCACATTCCAAAGTAATGGTAGTGTGTTTTGTCCTAAACACTCCTGGGTGTAATCGAGTGCCAACGCGTTTCGGATTCAGTTGAATCCATCTTCAGGGCAGGAAATGTGTAGTTCCTTCGTGCATAAGTGAGTGTTCCTATAGAAATGTAAGGAAACTGATTAGCTCATGGGGAATTCGAAAAAGTAAAGGTTGTCTGTAACATCCAAAGATAGGCACTGACCTTAATGGAGAGAGTTCTAAACCATGTGATATAATCTGTATGGGAAGCAAGAAGTATAGTATCAGCTAGTAAGTTACTAGGTTTGTATTCTCCTAGAATTCAAAACTTCTAAGAGGGAAGGAGGAGTAAAAGTATGACTCACCACATCCAGAGGTAGGTCTAAGGCACCCCGGGTGTGAGTGGATAGACTGACAGCTGCTCGCACAGTACGTGTGGTGTAAAGAATCAAAAAATGTAAGTTTTACTTTTCAGTTGAATTCTGTGACGAGGGAGAATTCGTCTCATCACAGTGTAAAGTTCAGAATCATTGTATTAACTGAGTCAGTAGTATCTCATGGAAAGGGTCGAGTATCACACCCGATTATGGCGGCTGGTAAGAACCTATTACAAGAGACATTGGGACTGAGCATGCAGCTCCTGCAGGTCCATTCTTACCTGCATTCACGATGCGGACGCAGTGTATGCGAGATCCGCCAGGTGGGCTGTCGGTTCCCAACTGCGAATTGTTGAGAGGCCGTCATGGCAGCCGCGCGCATGCACGGTCCTGCAGTGGACGCCATGTTGGACGGGGCATACTGCGGACATAACGAACAGGATAAAATGGATTACAAAAAGTGTTCTAAGCGTACCTAAACTCTAAACTACTAGTTTAGATAGTGTAACTCTTCTAGGTGCAAGCCGAAGCCGTATATGACACTATTCACCTCCGATCTATGTGAGACTCGCAACGCGAGTAGGTTGTCATGGTGATAATCGTCAACATGCACGGCGCTGCAGAGTGCAGCGTCTAATCCCGATCAGTCATGTCACGGAAAGAGAAGAGAAATCGACTTAGGTAAGTAAAACCCAGTCAAGCCTTGCAATGAAGGGTATCTGTATAAAGCATCGCCTGCTCCTACGGAGGAGCACCGGTGCAAATGGCATATATCGAAAATGGATTACAGCCCAGGACAAAGGGCCTAGCTAGAGAGAAGGGGTAAATGCATGCTGGAAGTGCATGGTCTAATGAAGTGTAAATGTGTAGGGTGTACGAGGGGGGGCACCACCGCAGTTAGAGAACTGCATGGTGCCCCCCCTCACACACATGGTTTACAATGCTAAACCAGACAGAGGCACAGCGCCAGGAAGTACCAGCATGTCGGTCGACTGGTTTGCTGAGTATAGTGGTGAGTCATTGATACCTATAATTGACCATCAGCCATAATAGCATATACAAATGCAGCAACAGTTCTAAAATTGTGCAGAAAAACACATGGAAAATGAAAGGAGAGAAAAAAGATGAAGTTGCACATAAAGGTCACTCATGACATAAAAGTAAACAATTTTACATTTAAAAAGACAACTTAAAAGATGCAAGGTGTCCAGCAGATAATTGCAGATAGTTGTTTACGAAACACATCAAATCAAAATCGCAGTTCATGCACCTTGGGGCTAGGCAGTCCAGCAGATCAATCCAAAAAATTTCTCTTTGTAATAGGCGTCTATGTACATCCCCGCCCCTTGGGCCTACCTGTACTTGTTCTAAGATAATACACCTCAATTGGGCAACTCTGTGCCTTGCTTCTAAAAAGTGCATTGACACAGGAGATCTCAAACTTTTCGTGCGAATATTTGATTTATGTTCCGTCCATCTCAACTTAGCTTTCCTCATGGTGATACCCACATAGTACCAACCACAGGGGCATTTTAGTGCATATACCACATTTGTTGAATCACACGTGCATGAATGTTTAAGTGTGATGGATTTGCCAGTGTGTGGATGAGAGATAGTTTTGCCTAAGAGGAGATTACTGCAGTGTTGGCAATTGTAACAGGGTTGTGTACCCTTATGTTGTACACTTGATGAGGGGTCTAGCCCCGATTCGGCTCAAATTAGGCTGTTCTTGAGCCTTACTATTTCTATATGCAAAAATAGGAGGCTCTTGAAAGAGGGATTGAGTTTCGGGGTCCATTTGTAGAATTGGCCAGTTCTTATGGATGATGCTCCTGATCTGTCTGCTTTGATTAGAATGTGTTGTCACATATACCAGACTGTCCTCCTTGTTCTTGGTTTTGGTCGTGAGCAGTGTGTCCCTCTGAACATTTGTCACCTTGTCTTCAATCCTAGAAATTGAGGCCTGTTTGTATCCTCTTTCCCTGAATTTTTGACGTAGCGCCACAGATTGTCTCGTATATTCTGAATCCTCTGAAATGTTCCGACGATAACGTAGGAACTGACTCAGTGGTACACTTTCAAGTGTCCTCTGAGGATGGAAACTGGTAGCTGACAGGAGGCTGTTTCTGTCAGTTGGTTTAGTGAATATCCTGGTTTCAAGGTTGGCATTTTTCACATAGATCTCAACATCCAGAAAATTAATCTTGATTTTACTGGTCTGGGTGGTGAATTGAATACGTGGATGCATATTATTCATCATTTGGAAGAACTCCGCCAGTTCGTCTTCCGGGCCAGAACAAATACCGAACACATCGTCAATATATCTTACAAAGATGGTAAGGTGGCGCAGCCACCTTGCTGAGGTTAGTACATGTTCGTTTTCCAAGTAATACATATATGTATTAGCATAAGTGGGGGCCATAGCCGCCCCCATGCTGGTACCTGAGAGTTGTAAAAAATACCTGTCCTCAAATCTGAAGAAGTTATTCATCAGAACTAGCTTTAATAGTGTTAGGACAAAGACCTTGTCCCCTTTGCAGTTATCCGATCTTAGAAGTAGCCATTCAACTGCCTCAAGTCCCGCCTCGTGTACAATGTTGGTATACAACGAGATAATATCCATCGTGAACAAGATGTCTCTACCATCTACAAAGATTACTTCCTTGAGTTTTTGGAGGAAGTGTGTAGTGTCCTTTATGTATGTCGGGGTTTCTTGTATGAGGGGTTGCAGGATCTTATCAAGATATTTGGCCAATGGTTCCAGTTAACTATCTGTGGCTGCTATAATCGGTCGTCCAGGTGGGTCTGATAGTCTCTTGTGTATCTTGGGAAGAATATATATTGCAGGTGTGATGGGATGTGTCTTTTCTAGGAATTTGCGGGTTTTTTCAGAGATAACCTCCCTGTCTTCTGCCTCATCAAGATAATGAAAGAGATAATGCCTCATCTGTTTATTCTAATTTTTCTGCCATGATGAACTCTGAACACCCTCTAAAGGAACTAAATGTTTGGACTTATTTGAAGACATTGGGCCTGATAACAAGTCAGTCGGTAACCCGCTTGTGTTACCAGCTGTTTGCCGCCAGACTGTAACAACGTTTCCATCGCCTATTATCCCGGTTCCACAGGGACTTTACAAGTCCCGGCGGGCTGGAATGTTGGGAGCTGGAAAATGTAAGTCCCCATTCCCTTCGAGTCCCATTGGTAACGGTACCAGTGCTTCTGTGAAAACTGTGCCTACCAGGGACGTTGCACCTGGCACTTCAGAGCTGCTGCGTGCAATGGTGCCGGCAGGCACAGTGGCAGTCTGCCAGTCCAGAAAGGGTAACAGCACCCTTATTTCCAGACCGGCAGACTTGTAATGAGGCCCATTGACTTTGTTCTTACTGATCCCTTAAACCTAGGTCTGGCACTAAAGGAAGTTAAACAGAAATCCCTAATTTGGGACACAAATAATATCTAATTCTAACTATCAAGGCCCTTATTTACAAAGCATTTTCCAATGGGGTTTTGCCTTTATAAAACGCTTCTGTGAATTAGGTCCTAAATCTGCTTTCTTTCATTATGTGAAACAAGGCTTCCCCATTAACTCTACTTTTAAGTACATGATAAAAATCAATAACACCGAGGTAAGAAGATTTTTCCTCCAACTTTGTTTGGCACAATTTCCTACATTTTATCATATAGGAGCTTGGTCATCTATTCTTTTGCAGGAACATTTGTGCCACATCTGCAAAATAGAGATAGAAACACCTCGACACCGTCTTCACCACTTCTCTCCAACCGTGCTATGCTCATTAATTTGTATAAGAAAGGGTACGAGTGTTTTCTGAATGTTGACTACCTATCTAGTGACAGGGCATGGACTTTTATATATTCAGGAGAAAATCTTAAATTGAATTTTACAACATTTTATGTTTGGCAAAAGTTATTTAAGATTATTCATGGACTGGGAATATAACTGATTATATATGGTTTAGTCCTCTTTGATTTAGGATTAATTGAATTTGTGATCTTAATTGTTTATTTTCTTTATCACAAAACAATGAAGTGTGTAATGTATGTTTTGTAATGTGCAATTATTATGAATTTAGAGTTATTTTAAAATAATTTTATAACAATAAGATATGAATTGTAAAAGGGTATTATTTATAAGAAGTAGGACCATCTTTTGGGATTATATCCACTTTTCAGTCTCAAAGCACTGGTGCAAAGACTGTTTTAGGTGGCCTTCCCTGGTCCACAGCACCTCCACACTCTGCATGTATGAAGACAGGTACGGCTTCATCACACTTGCCTTGAAGATAGAGGAAGCAACCTTATTCTAATAGATTCCTTAGAGATTTTCAACAAATGGGCGGATGTGCAACCCAGACACCTCCAAACCTATAATGAGACCCAACCTGATTATATCTTCAATTCATGGATCTTAGTTTTGACCATATGTTTATAAATGTACTTTGTCAAAATCATATCTAAGATCCATGAATGCAGTACACAACATTTCTTTCTTACAGACAATAACGTTTAATAAAATCAAGTATAAATTCAACGTTTGTTCATTTGTGCACAAGCCCTCTCGAAATTCCAGTTGAGTACATGCTAACATGTCATTAGAGTCTACCCAGGTTTGTAATCTTGCCAACACTGCCCTACCGAATACTTTGAATGTGGAATCAAGGCTGGAGATAGCCCTATAGTCCATAGGTGACTCTCTTGGCCCCTGTTTATAAATAGGGAGAATAATTGTGGTTTTCCAGGAATAGGGTACTCAACCAGTTGCTACCAAAGAGTTGATGCCTATGGTCAGTATGGAAAACCATAGTTCATCTTGGCCTTCAAACAGATCCGCTGGGATTCCATCTGGTTCTGGGCTTTTACTCAAACACTGTTTTCTAGTTGCTTTTCGTATTTCTCAGAGACTAAATTCAACAAGCGGGTTACCTATTTCCATTCCTTGTTGTTCTATCATAACATATGGCAAACCTCTAATATCACTAGAATATAAATTGGTACAATGAGATACCCAATCGGAATCTTGGACATTTACTTCAACCTGATATCTTATGTTGCGGTGACTCGGACCATGGTTCACTAAATGCCAAGAACACCTCAAATTAGTCTTGCTAGCTGCAATGGATAATTCTTCCCAAGCTAAAACTGATAATTCAGCTTTACATGCCTCAATAGTTTTTTATAGGCAGATCTTGCTAAAGAGATCTCTTTTTTGTTACTTGTATTATTTTTTAAGGTACTCAGCAATTGTTTGTTTGCCAAACGACAATTATCATCAAACCAGGACCATTTTTGTTGGCGTTTGGTAGGCATAAAAGGTTGGCTAGACTCTGAAGAGACACCAGAAATTAAATAATTGAAAAGCAAAGCTGTCTCTTCTTCCATCAATCCCTTTTCAAGTAGCCTAGCAATTATTGTATGGTGAGCAGCAATCAATTCCCTTTGTTTTGTCTTCTCGTCAGTTGGGTCCCATCTGACTATCTAACTTTCGTGTTCAGAATTATATCTTCAATATAAGGACTAGTTAGTAGAATTTTGCTTATTAAGAGAGAAAGTAAATGTCATGTAACTGCTGTGGCTTGTGCCTTATTAATTATTGAGAAGGTTTGAATTGTCTGTGTGCGCTGCTAAAACTCTTCTCAGCGGCACCAAGAAGGAAGCTGGGCAAGCGCACATGCGCACAGTTCAGAAGGAACGTTGCTACCACGCTTAGGAAAATATTCTAAGTACATACCACTATTTGATTTAGTTGCTAGATTGACAATGTTTTGTTTTCTCTTGCGACAGTCCAGTGCCCTTTTTACTGCAAACATATACATATTGGTGGAATATTGCATCATATCAGGTTCCCATTCTTCAATAGAGGAGCACAATCGAACCTGGCGACACTTCTTCAACCCCTCTTCCTACAAACAGAAGGCTTGCCATATTTGTTGCAGCAATGTCCCTTGCTCCACCCCATGCAGCTTTTTACATAATAACAATCGTTTTTGCATAACCAAAGAAATGCAGCTATTCAAATTTCATTCTAATCGAATGTACTCAATCAGCAATTGTTAACTTTAGAGTTAGTTGTAACTGTGGGAACGTAATGGCTCACTCAGTTTCCCCCCAACACCACACAACAACTGGAGATTTCCTACCTTGTCTTCAATAGTGAGATGAGGCTATCAGGAGTTCACCTGTTACAACCTCCCTTCGCCTCTAACTCGGCAAATGAAGGATGCGACAGGGAAAGCCTTTGTAAAGGGGAAAAAACCTGTGCCGCTTGAGAGCGTTGAGTTAATGGGATTTGACAAGACTTCTGCTGCAGCCTCGAGGTGGAAATGTTTCAGCGTGCGGGTTTCTCCCGGAGGTTCTCCGATAGTTCGCCGATTGCTATGCCGATTCTCGGAAGTGGGTTTGTTGAGAGGTTCGGGACCGGCGGGAACTTTGGGAGAGGAAGAAAACAAGGTCAGTGATGTTTTAAGAGAAGATAGGTTGTAGGAATATGTAAGGGATTTGGCTCCACCTACCCAGTCTGAGTACGAAGGGGGATGTGAATGGAGATTCCCGGAATGAATGATGGGAGATGTAGTCCGGAGATTCCTAATGAATAGACACGAGGGGGAAACAATGAGAGGTAAGTATAGAATGAGGCTTCCTGTGTGATGAAATGTGAATCGAAGGGAGAGGGGAGGTAACCTACGGACTGTGAGCAGGTCTGAAGGCGACTTCACCGGTAACGAGCTCTTGAACGCTATGAAGTGACAGTGATTGGTCGCGGTCAGCCTGGGAAAGAGAAAAGAGGATAGACAAGCAGGTTTCAATAAAGGGAGGAGGTGGAAGGTTGGAACCAATTCGGAAACGAAATTCCAGTATTTCTCCTAAGCGAAGACTTACGGAGCGTGACCACTAACAACAGTAGCAACGCGCTAAGTCTTCCATTCCGGCGGTTTAAGTAACGTGTTCAAATCACCGGGCGGAGTTTCCTCAATGGATGGAATGGGTTCTAGACCGTCCATTCGATTCCGCGACGCCATCTTGGGAGTGACGGCGTGAATAGATGGCATGAAGCGCCACCGGCGCAGAAAAGACCACCGTTGGGAATGTTCGTAACAGCAATGAATGTTGCAGTTTCAACAGCTTTTTAAGGATTTTAGACTCGAGTTCATTGAGAACTTTCAGATAATTCCAACCCCATATTTCCACACCACATACCATGATAAGCAATATTTTTGCCCGGTACAGAGTTAGAATTATCTGCACATAATGCCCACCATGAGTGCCCACAAATGTATTAATAGTACTTGTGTAATCTTTTTACTTACCAACTCCCACTGCACATCCCACTTCAGCCGCTCATCAATAACCACACCCAAATATTTTTGACTTGTTCCACATCCTGGTGATCGATGATCCATTTGCAATTACTTGATGTAACCCACACAGGCTTAAAGACCATAATTGTCAGTTAGAGATATTTATTTTAAGCCCATTTTCCCTTGAATAATCACTCAATGTGTCAAATCTTTTCTCACGACCCAATGGGGTGCAGTCTAGCAGTAGCAAATCATCAGCATAGCCAAGCAAGGATATGGAGATGTTACCAAATTTAATTGGGAATATTTCAGCTACGTCAAGAACCTCTTGTAGGTCAGCAAAATACTTTTTTTTTTTAAACTAGGCACTGACATGCATTCTTCTTTGGCAACTGTTGCTGTGGGAATCCGATTTGTAACCCTACCAGACGCATCCAACCTCACTCCCACCGCAAATCTCTGTGTAGTTGTACTATCATGGATAGCAATCCTTTAGGAATATTCAATGCAATACATTCCTGCCATAGCCTTGCTCTCACCAGAATATCGAAAACCACGCTAAAATCTATAAAGGCAGCATAGACAGGCAGTTTACGCCTAGACCAGGAGTATTCAATTAGCGTGACTAAGGTCAGCAGGTTATACAAGGTGCTGGAACCTTTGCTGAATCCAGTATGATTGAACAGTATAACATGCATATTATTACTCCATTCAGTCAGCTGATCGAGCAGGACGGAATACTTACTATGTGTGACAAATCTTAGGATGTTGTCCCTTCTTCCCTAGAGGGGGCCCTTTCCCTTCCAATACCAAATCCCTCCTTTGTGTAGGGAGAACAAATATACTTTGTTGTAAGGTTTACCATTTTGATACTCTTGACAAAGCTGAAATGCCAAAGACTCTTAGTATCCCGCATGTGAGGAAAGAAATAATACTGGTACAAGGGAGATCACTTGCCGGAATGCAGGCAGCAGGCCGGCACAGGAGTTTTAAACTATGTCAGCTTCCAAACAGCTGAGAGAGATGAGCATGATGGAGATGAGTCTCCAGAGAACGAGATCCAAGAGAACGGGTATCTGAGTAGACACAGCGGGTTGCCTGGACCAAGCGAGCAGCGGGAAGCCGAACAGGAAGCCACAGAGCGAGGCAGGGGAACGGCTTACGAAGGTCCACGTACAAAGGACCAACTGCGTTCGTGTTGGTACTTACCTCGTGGCTACCTGAGCCCTGGTGAACCACTTGCAGTGCCGGACGCACAGAGAGGAAGGGAGAATGCAGTCCGAAGCATTGCAGTTGATGCCTCTCTCCAAAAAGCTGTCAGAACCTCAGTGAGCAACACAGTGACTAGGGAAATACTGGTACCATTCAAGAAGAAGAGAGCAAGTATGTGGGTTTTCCAGAAGTTGTTAGAGGTCAGGGGAAGCTTGAGAATAATGCTAAGCGACAAAAGAGAGGGTCTGGGAGCTGAAAACAGAATCACAGACAGTTACCAACTTGGCAGGAGAGTGAACCGAGGGGGGTAATGCCACTGTGTGAGTCCGAGACCCACACACAAAAGAGAGGGTCTTGGACCCGAAAGAGAATCAAAATCAGTTGCTCACTTGGCAGGAGAGCAAATCAAGATGGAGTAACACCACGGTGCGAACCTGGGACCCACACCCAAAAAAAGAGTATCTGGGACTCAAAAGAAAACCAAAACCAGCTGCTCACTTGGCAGGAGAGTGGACCCAGGGGGAGCAAGTCTGGGACCTGCACCCACATCAGAAAGCAAGGTCTAAATACAAGAGGGTCTGGGACCCTGTGAAAGAGATATTTATTAAGAATTACCTGTTTGGCAAGAGAAGTTGCCAAGCTATATTTTGAAGTCTAGTACTCACACCTACATAGAAGATTGCAAACTAGTGAGATCCTGGGAATAATAAAGTGAAATCTTAACTTGGCAAAGAGGCACCTGGAGCCAATAGGATATAAAGACTGGACATATAGTGACTTTGAAATATCTGTGACCCAGCCTCTTGATGGAAGAATAAGTCTAGGTGAAAGGAGCTCTACTCCATTCTTGGAACTTTGTGGTTTTGAATATATCTATTTTATCAGCTTACTGCCAGCTAATCTGGGATCTTTTCTGTTTATTGAGAACATCACACACATTGTTTTATTTAGTAAAGAATACACTTGCACAGTTATCTTAGAATGTAAGTGTTAGGGACAGAATTATGTTTTTCACACAATGGTGACAGACTGTTTGTTTTTGGACTGCCTGACATTTTCATTAGTTTACTTTGAGGCAGGGAAACCCCTCAGTGTTTAGGAGGAGACACATTTTTCCAACCTTGTTTGTGTTAATGAAAGTCTTTGCCCAAAAATATGCCACCCCTGTGTGCAACTCATACTTCTGCAACCTCATATATGGTGTCAGGCCTGGGATCTGACTTGGTTGATACAAACTGGGGGACGCTTAGTGTTACCAGACTTCGGGGACAAGCCAACATCCCTACAGTGGCAAATAAATAACCCATAGTATTCGATCCCTTCAGTAGTAAAGAAGTAACTCTAGAACCTGGCAAAAGACAGCTAGTTCCAATTTATTTACTATTGACCCCCCGGGATTTACATCAGGTTAACAACTAAATTAGGGCTAGCATGGAAATTTGGCTTGCATGTAATGGCCTGTGTATTTGACCCAGATATCAGAGGGGATGTTAAAATACTCATGAAATAACGGCAAAGATGCTTATCATGTCAAACCCGGGGACAAGATAGCACAGAGCATTTTAGAGAAAGTCCTATTTCCCAGAATAAAGGAGAAAACTGATTTACAAGAAACTGATAGGGGAACAAAGGGATTCATAGAGGCCAACATAGAGTCCATAGTTGACCCAGAGGAAAAAATGCTTGGCGTTCAGAAAGATGATACTGAGATCACTGTTGATTTAACCTTCACTCAGTGAAATTATCCAGTTCTAGCAGAAGCACTCTTCAAAGTTATTCCCGAGGAAGAAGGAAGGAATAAAGAGCGATCATTCTTTTTTCTTCAAGCATTGCTTACTCTATAGGGTTAATGTTGGGCTAGATGGAGCATCTCGTTCCCAAATAGTGGTGCCACGCAGCCATAGGAGGATGGTTCTTGAAATTGCCCATGCCCATCTTACACCAGGACATTTGCGGGTGGCTAAGACAAGCCCATATATTGAATCGTTTTTACTGGCCTGGGGTCTATGAAGAAGTTAAAAAGTTTGCTCTTACTTGCCCATTGTGTCAGAAAATGAGCACTCATATTCCACCCCCTGTTGCTTTACCACCCCTCTGTATCATTGATGTTCCCTTCCCCCGAATAGGAATGGATATTGTGGTCCTCTGGAACCCTCCAAATTAGGCAACAGATAGATCTTAGTAATCGTAGACTACACCACCGGATACCCGGAAGCTTTCCCTATGATGGCCAATACTACACAAAACATTCTAAAACATGTACTTCCTTTTTTATCCACAGTAGGGTTTCCTAAAGAAATCCTAACGGATCAGGGAACTACTTTCATGAGTCAACTAATAGGTGAGATAAAAGAGGTTTTATACATCAAGACTCTTGGAACTTCAGTTTATAACCCACAAACAGATGGCTTCATAGAACAATTCAATAAGACTCTTAAAACCGTTCTTAAAAAACTTGTTGAAGCAGACGGGAGAAACTGGTATACTATGGTACCATGGGCCATATTCGCTATCCAAAAAAATAACTCAAGCTTCTCTGTGGTTCTCCCCGTTCAAACTTTTGTATGGATGAGAGCCTAGGTATGGTCTTTGAATGCTTAGGGAGATGTGGAACCTCGGGAGGTAGTAATATTACCTTTGCCACAGATCACACACTGTCTAAAGGAACACATGGATGTGGTAAGGTCCATAGTTCACTCCCATTTACATAAATCCCAAGACAAAGAAAAGACCAATTGTGACAAGGCCACTGTGACCCGCTCCTTGTCAGTTGGTTAGAAGTTTGTAATGCTTGTATCTAAATCAGAGCACAAAATGCTTTCCTGCTGACATGGCCCTAATGAAATTGTGGAAAAACCTGCAACTATAAGGTATTACAACCAGATATATGAGCCAAAACACAGATGTATCACATTAATCTATTAAAGGAATGGGGGGGAAGACCCAGTTGAAACAAATTCAGTGGGGATGGTAAGTCTCATGACTGACAAAACTGAGGGGATTAGTTTAGTCCCTAATGATTTACCATTCAGTAGGAAACAGGGTATACAAACAATAGACAAATTCCCTGATGTTTGTAACAGTGAACCTGAGAGGGTCAATGGCTTTTGTCTGGTTATCCATACTCCTCCTGATAAAGTTGTTGATCTCAAGTCTTACCAAATCCCAGAGGCCCCTAGAGAAATAGTCCGGCAGGAAGTTGAGAAAAAGTTGGCTTCTAATATTATAGGTAATAAGTTATGTCCTTTTCTAGGATTGAAGCATTGACCACAAATAGAGCACGAACTCTAGCTTTCTCAGAAGAGGAAGCTGTTCGCATTTTGAATTTGATTACATCTACTGGTGAAGAATTACAATTAACCAAGAAACCTGAAGAACTAGAACGTTTAATCTGTCAACACTTACATGCTACCACTCTTTCTCATCATAGAGCGCGGCACATACATAGACGTTTGAGAATAGATTTGGAACATACACTATGTAAAGAAAACCCTGATTTTGTTAAGAGATGCAAACTAATACTTAACAAAGGTTCACTAGATCTTATCCTTTTAACTATTGCAGAATTGGCAAAATCACTACACAGTATTGAATCAGAAATTGAACTAACAAAATCTGCTCTATTACCATGCCTTACAAAAGAGGAGTTGACTCTAGAATTAGAAGAGATTAACTTGAAAACTATAAACATGAGATTGAATCCCAAAAAATTCAATCTCATATTTACACGTTAGATTAAAAACTTGACATTGTTTACTCTTGGACACAATATTACTTTCAACTTGATAACCAGTCTAGAAAATAAATTCCCAATTTTGCGAGAACACCACGTAAACCATATTCTGGAATGTCCTCTTTGGAGGTATCGAGTGCAGAACTGGAAGTACCGTTACCACCAACAAGTTATGACAATATTAGTGATCAACTGGTGGGGGCTATTCCCACAATAGAGCATGCATTGCCAGGAACAAATACTCTGACAGGGATATCATTTTTAGAAAAAGTCAGCCAACAAGGAGAAGCAAAAAGATTAAAAAAAATCCACCAAGGAAGATAACATTCCCACGAAAGACGACTTAGTAGTCAATATTTAATCATATTGATTAACAACATTTGAAGAAAAGACCTTACATATAGGTATCTCATTTGTGCCAATTACAGCAGTTCACTTCTCAAAGACTGTTTAGAAAAATGAAGCTAAAACACTCCTTTGATTCTTTAGAACTGTCCGAAACTGATAATGAGACTCAATAACCTGAATTACGACCGATGAGTACATTTATGCTACACAGACAAAAATCAACACTTGAAACATTTCATAAGCATGCACTAAATAACCTAAAGAAATTGAATTACAGTTGTAGACAAAAAGTTAACTTTACCCATCCACTGAGAACAACATGCTTTAAGCCGTCTATGGTCAAAGCTATACATTATATTAAAGCAGCAGACAAAGGTGGAACGCTGGTCATTATGGAACTTGTACAGTACAAACAAGAAATAGAATTACAACTCTCAGATGTTGAGACCTATATGGAGGTGGAAATTGATTTGACAGATTAAGTGAGGAAGATCAGTGCTAGATGAGGCAAAAATGAATGAATATATCAACCACCATACAAAGGCCTTTCTAACTAATGAGCACCCATTGATGCCAGTGATGTATATTTTACCAAACACTCAAATAAATTTGACAACACCACCAGGACGTCCAATAATTGCAGCTACTAACAATCTTTTGGAACCATTAGCCAGAATACTAGGACCTACCTAAGAGAGACTAATGATTCCTTAGTGAAAATACAGACTCGTGACTTTGACAGTATGAAAGACATTCTATTTACCATGGACGTTACCATTCTTTATACTAACATAAGTTTACACATCAAGCCGGCATAGAAGCATTTGAATGGTTACTGTTGATGGCACCAAAATGCTCAGCAGACAGGATTTTTGTATTGAATCTTTTAAAGATTGTGTTAAGTAAGAAGTTGTTCACGCCTACGATTAAATTTACCAAGTACAGTACAACCAGCCTTGAATTTCTAGATGTGGAAGCATACGTTCATGACGGTATCCTTATGACAACATTCTATACCAAACCGACGGACAAAAATATAATTTTACCAGCAACAAATTTCACTCCAAAAAATAGAGAGTATCCCGTTTAGCCAATTTGTGCGATAAAAAAGAATCATTTCTGACAGTCAACAATTGTCACATCCCTTAGGGGGAGGTGGTCTCTTTGGCACTGTTGGTCCTGGACTCATTTTGTGGCCATGATTTCCCCCAAGATGGCGGATGGCATCAGCAGTACCATTCCAGTTCTGCAGAGCACGATGAGCATGACAGCTCCGCCCCCTCTGCAGGGACCAGTTTATCTACGCTCCTTCACAATGCATGGGTGCGTTGCTACTCTCCAGTGTCAGCGCTTCGTAAGTTCGAGAACTAGGCTCTCTGCATGCACCTATTACTGTTCGCTTCTTACAATCTACTGACTCTTCCCCCTTGTTTCAGAACTCCCTTTCGACACACAACAAGATATGTGAACCCTGTTTAGCTACACCAAATACCTTCACTGGCAGTAAACTTATGCAGTATTTTCAGCGAGTTACCCCGTCTCGCTTCCTTGTTGCCGATCATGCTGACAGTTCGGTAAGAGCTGACACACACATGACGAGTTACGGAAGTTCCGTCTTAATACAATCTAACTCATCATCACTCCTCCTTCTCCTTTACAGTCCATATCGCTCGGCAGCACACAGCGTTCCATTGCTCAGTCCTCAGTGCAGACATTGTTCTTTCAGCAGCGCCACAAGAGCAATACATACTTGCAGGTAATCAGCTCTCTCTGTGTCGCTTACCAATACTCTGCAATTTCCCTGATTCCATTTGAGCCTGCTAATATTGTGTCCACGGGTTTCCATAGCCTTAACAGTTCTGGAGACTAATCACAAGTGGATAGATACTGCAGGCACTGGCGGTTCCTGCTGCGGTTAGGACTGCACTATTAGTCACTTTCTCTCCTACCTGATTCAACACTTACCTTCAACTCCTAAACATTATCTCTTGCGTTCCTATCTCTATATTAGAATCCATCACTCCAGGAACCTCTTCTGGATCACGACCAACTCTGCACGACATCCAGGAACACCTACCATCTGGAGCTGCCAGGGTTTTATCCCCCAGTGGGTTTCCCTGAAGCGCTTCTCCCCTCCTGGCCATTTAGGCTGTGGGAGAGGGAGAAGTGATCCAGGGGGCTGCTCATAGTCATCACAAGTTGAGCGTTTATACAAGTTAGTGAAGTCCACATTTGTATTGATGTATCGCATGCTTATACTTACCTTGATAAAACAGCCTTGCATGAGTACAATACTTGTTTCAGTAATTACAACAATATACACAAAAATCATGTGAACTTGCCTATACATTTTTGAAAAGGGGATATTCCAAAAGCAATATTGAACAAGCATGCCTGAAAGCATGCCTGAAATCCAGTGAAATTACTAGAGAGTCTAGAGTCTAGAGAGTCTAGTCTTAGCAAGATGAAGAAGGAGTTGCCATCAGATTTACTATACGTGACTCCATATTCACATCAAAGTCCGCAGATAAAGCAAATTGGAATATACTACAACAAGAGACAACATTGACCAATTTATTTCCATCATTACCAATTTTTGCTTATAGAAAGAGTGAAACTATAAGAGATTTTGTCACAAGAGCTGACATGAATGCACCTAAAAATATGACTGCAGAATTCAAGGGAACAGTTCCAAGCATGAATTGCCAGCATTGTAATAACATCATTACGGGAAATACCATCACCCAGCCATGTACAGGCAAACCAATTTCTCTGAAACATGCTTCCACTTGTGCTTCCGTCAATGTAGTCTATGGCATACAGTGTTCACGTGGGTTATGTAACATGGGCTTCACAACTCGCAAAGCCACGACACGTTGGATGGAGCACAAATCGAATATCAGAAGAAGATCTGAGAAATCCCTAGTATACCAAAACGTTTCTGAATTGAATTATTCTGTGGCAAAAAATGCAGGTTGTTATGTTGGAAGCATTGAAACAACCTAGGCAAGGAGGAGATTTGGTTAAAATGTTACTTCAGAATGAAATCTAGTGGATTGATATCTTGGATAGTTTGAAACCAAGGGGAATTAATATTGAATATGACTTGGGTTGTTTTTTTTTTTAAACCTAATGGTAGCTAAGTTATCCTGTGATATATTCTGCACATAATTACAAATTGTGTATATTACTTTACATATAGGTTTTTGTGATGATAATGAATTTGTTGGATTATTTTTTGTTTTAAATTTTCTTTGTTTTTTCGTTGCCTTTTATTAATTTATTTTAAAATCATCACTTTTTTCACAAATTGTTCTTATCTATTTTCAAAATTCATGTGTTATTCCAAATGGTATTGTAATTTAACATGGCTGTATTTGGTTGTAAATGCTAGAAGCATACATGAGTGATATAGTTAACACATCACAGTTTTTGTACATGATGAACTCTGAGAATCACCTTAATGTTTACCTACATTTCTCATTTGATAACAGTAAACTAGTTAGGTCCATGCACATGCGACATAGAAGTAAGCAAACTGTAGGAATATCATAGTATGCATTTAGAATCATTGAACTGTTTTTACTTACTTTTTTCAGCATTTAGATGTATTACTATTGATGTCAGCAAACTGAACTGTTTTTGCTTGTTTTTCTTCTGCTATATAAATGGGATCTATGTGATCGCTGCGACGGCCGAAAATGCCAACTTTTTTTAACACTTTACACCACATATATATGCGGGGGGAGACCCCCCGCAGCCCCTCCGATATTAATATTATACACTTAACCCCCCCACACATATATATATGGTGTAAGGGAGGGGCTAAAAAGAAACAAAAAGTCGGCATTTTTTGGCCGTCGCAGTTCCCAGGTCGACATTTTTGTACGATTCCTATAAATTTACTACAATTGAAGAACAGCAAGGTTATCACGTGACTACTAGATCCCGTACATCATCATTTGTGTCATTAAATAGGGAAGTTTAGATCTCATTTTAAAATATCAGCAGTGGTAAGTAGTTGAAGATTACGCTTTAAGATGGTCGACCAAAATTCCATTGTCCTTGTGACACAATACTAGAGAGATTCATGTGATTACACATTCGGGGAGTCCGCGCTGCGGTCCCATGATCATAATATTCTTACTTTAATGCAAATGCGGGACATGGGGCTGCTGTTATGCTGCTTCCCATTCCCGCATTCACTCTTCTATGTCAGACGAGGTAAGTTAAAGGAATTGTTCAAACCTTGTTTCTCTTGACTATCATTATAATCATCAGTACTTTTCTGATTCCATTTAAGGATAGCGATGATCAGGAAATGTGATGAGCATATATATCCTTATGTTATCCCCAAAAGGCTGCCACTTAAGGATCACTTTGCAACATTGAATAGGCACAGTGAGTGTTTTTTCATTTACTTTTCATTTATGATAGAGTATATTAAAGACTTGCCTTGTCCTTCTAGGCAAGGTTTTTTTTTCACAAATAGAGTGTACTTTTTCTTTTTTTTCTTTTTTGGCTAGTCTTTGGGCCACTGAGACCTCATAGATGACAATTTCCAAACAGTGAACATACAAGTTATTACTAATTAGGTTAGTAATCTTCTTAGTGATGGATATTATCTTCTTGAAGTCTGTTTATAAGTCCATTTAGGAGTCCAAAATACTCCTTTAATTAAACATATTTTCTTAAATTTTTAGGAAGGGAGTGAGTTTCCATTGTCCGAAGAAGGGAGTCTATCCTGAAACACGTAGCAAGAACAGGAATCCCAAACTCAGCATAGAACATCATTTTCACATTTGACAGAGGGATTAGTCCTGTGGAAACTTAGTTCACAAATGCATCATTGACACTTCTGTAGCACTCTTTCTGTGTTGAAATATTCTGCGTTGGATTAATTGCCCTCTTTTAAGGGTACATTATATTATGTTAAATGTTAAAAATGTGTATTACAATGTATAGGAGTAATTGTTTTCACTCATATGTGTATGACAATTAACTGCAATAATTGTGTTACACGAAGAGTGTCCCGCAACTTTTCATTACATGAAAACACATTTCACCTTTGCAATTAACTTATTTTGAAAGGTGCACATATATCTTGTCACAATATATCTGATTTGTTGTCATTTTCGGTATATATTTGTAGAGTTTACTCTTTAGAATGCACTGTGATTTCCTTGATTAATTTCAAGGAACGTTTTTTCGATTTTGTTCTAATATTATAGAGCCATCTCAAAGTCCCTGGTGCTCACCAATAGTCCTAGTGGAAAAACCAGACGAGTCCTGGAGGTTTAGAAGTGAATTTAGAAAGTTAAATGCATTATCCCAGTTCGACAACCATTCTATGACCAGGATAGACAAACTTATTGACCGACTGGGATCTGCAGAATTCCTTTCCACCATTGACCTCACTAAGGGCTATTGGCAAGTGCAAGTGCTAAAACACCTTCTCCACTCTTGTGTGGATATTTCAATTTAAAGAGGCTAATGTATAAAATGTTAAGACCATTCTCTGGGTTCTGCAGAGCCTACTTGTATGACATAGTTATCCATAACATCCCCTAGGAGGAACCCTTGATGCATCTCTATAAAACTACCAGAGCTTTAAGAAAGGCTGGCCTCACTGCCAACTCAAAAAATGCCATTTGGGCCAGTCCTTTCTTAAGTATTTTGTGTTGTTGGTTATGTAATGGCCTACAGCAACCTTAAACCGAGAAAGTGACAGCAGTACAAGAAACAGCCGTACCTAAAACGAAACAAGACCTGTGAGCTTTTATCGATTTAGTTGGTTATTACCGACATTTCATTCCAAACTAATCTTCCAACAGTGCTCGTCTTACTAGCAAATTAAGGAATGTGGAACCCCAAAAACTCAAATGGGATAAAACTGACCAAGCCTGAGTTATCACTCTAAAATCCACCCTTTGTATGCCCCAATATTAAAAGTACCCAACTTCTCTAAGTAATTTATCCTTCAAACAGATGCCTCAAAGGTTGGCCTATGAGCTGTTTTGTCCCAGGAATATGAAGGAATTGAGCACACAGTACTTTACATCATTAGGAAGTTCTTCCCTAGGGAGAAGAATTATGCGACAATTGAGTTGGAGGCTTCAGCTATAAAATGGGCGGTGGCATATTTAAAATATTATCTCACTGGAAGAAAGTGCAGGCTAGTAACAGATCACTCTCCACTCATTTGGATGAGCCTTCATGAAGACACTAAACCCAGAATTATGCAATGGTTTCGGGATCTCCAACAATATTGCTTTCAGGTGGAACACCGAAAAGGTAAAGAGCAAGGCAATGTAGACTTTGTGTCCCGTTTCCCGATTGAAGATGAAGAAACCAGTGACATAAGTGGAGTTATGTGTCGAATCTGAGGATGTCATCCGTTCTTTCCTGGGGGGGGATCTTTCTCATGGGGCCATTGTGGTGCGTCCACAGTATAATAAAAATCCCCCTGGGGAGGATCAAATGGGGGGATGCCCCCTATGGAATTAGGGACGATTATTCTCAGGGAATGCAACATGTATCTGCTTTGAGATCCCCAACCCCTTCTCCAATATCAAATCCCCCCACCCGTCCCCACTCTTGTAGGGAGAACTAATATACTTTGTTGTAAGGTTTACCAATTTGATACTCTTGACGAACCTGAAATGCCCATTGACTGTAAGTACCCCGCTTCCGAGAGAAAAACTAGTACTGGGACGAGGAAAAACACTTCAAAGAAACAAAGTGAGTGGTTTAGTTTATTCTGAGATGTCAATTGACGGAATGGAAGCAGCTGGCCAGAGCAGAAGTTTAAAAAATAAACTCAATTGTCAAACAGCTGAGAGAGATGAGCCTAAGGGAGATGAGTCTCCAGAGAATGAGATCTGAGAGAATGGTGCTCTGAGAAGGCACAGCGGGTCGCCTGCACCAAGCGAGCAGGGGGAAGCCGAATGGGAAGCCATAGCGTGAGATAGAGGAAAGGCTGATAAAGGTCCAAGTTCGAAGGACCAAGTGCATTGGTGACGTGACTTACCTCGAGGCTACCTGAGCTATGGTGAACCACTTGCATCGCAGGATGCGCAGCAATTAGGGAGAGATTGCTGCCCGAAGTGCTGAAGAACCCACCTTTCTCCGAGAAGCTGTCAGGACCTCAGCAAGCAACACAGTGACTGCGGAAACGCTGGTACCATTCAAGTAGAAGAGAACAGGTATGTGGGTTTTCCAGAAGTTGTTAGAGTCTGGGGAAGCTTGAGAATAACGCAAAGAGACAAAAGAGAGCGTCTGGGACCAAAGACAGAATCAAAGACATGGGCCTCATGCCGAGTTTGCCAATCCATAAATAAAGGTGCTGGTAAGCTCACCAGCACCCTTGGTTTCGGACCGGCAAACTACGGGTTTGTCTGCCGGAGCCACTGTGCCCAACAGATCTGACCCTGCCGGGCACAACGGTCACGGTAGGCAAAGCCATCACAGAAGCACCGGCACTGTTAACAACAGTGCTGGTGCTTCTGTGTCCCCACTCCCATAGAGTCCTACTGTCATAGAGTCCTACTAGACTATGGGAATGGGGATTAACAAAATTACCGGCACCTGACTTCCTGGCCACCGGACTTGTAATAGCCCAGTGGCGCCGGGAAGTCGCACAAAGAAATTCAAAAGCTGTAAGAAATAAATTAATAAACTCAAATTCTAATTCACATGGTATCCAAAGAAAAATATCCAATGTATTCTTCCTTAAAGCAAACTGAGATAATCAGATAAAAATCTAGCACGAGATGAAACCAAATTGAAAAAACATTTCCCAAAAAATTTTTTTTATTTCACAGAAACAGAAAAGGAAAATTGTAATACTAAACTGACATGTAATTTACAATGAGGAATAGTCATTACATACATAATATAACAAAAGAAAAACATACAATTCAGTTTTTTTATATACAAAAGTGTGAATTCACTTATACAGGTCTGCCAACGTAAACTTTTCACAACGTTCAAATTGAAAAGACAGGGACTCAAAGAAATGAAGCTGGAAACTAAATTAATGTTCCAGCAAAAAAGAGAGCCCACTTTTACGTTTCGGCGGGCCACCTGTAAGGACACTGATGTTAATGAAAACGCCTTCCTCGGGGCAGAGTAAGTAATGATAATCCCTGCAGGGAAGCAGACAAAACATATCAAGTCAATATAAAAAATAGAATATAACTTTCTATATGCTTCTTAAATGAATATCTCAGATTGCCAAGTTAGCTAAACAGTTATTCTTTGAAAACATTATTTACTAAAGACTACTCAATAATACTGCCCTGACGAGGAATCTTACCCAAAATAAATGTGGGGGGAAATACTTCAAGACAGTGTTTCTAGACGTCAGAGTCACCTCGGTCTCAAACATGGGCAGCAGTATCTAGTAGGGGACCAGAGTCACACACAGAAAACCCATAAATCAGATTGTGTGGATAAATAATTCAACTCCCTAACAAGATATTATTAGGCCTGTGTTTACCTGGTTAAGGACATAGTCTTCCACTCTGGAAGAAAATAAAGTCCTGAAGTTTAGGGTGCCGAATACATCCAAAGAGGTTAATACCTGCTGATGGAAAATATAATTAATTATAATTAAGGCTGAATGGAAAATATATATATCTGTTTCAAACGGAAAACAATGCTTACTTGGGTCAAGCTTTTTAATTGTTCGCTGGAAAATGGATGCCCAGAAATACTTCGTTCAAGTGCAAAAATACATGTTCCCCATAGGTAAACAATAGCTAGTTCCAATCAAGGGAACACAAACCTGCCGAAGAAAACCAAAAAAACCCTATCAGTTCGGGCTAATAGTACTTGTGTACAATGAAGTGCAGTTTCACGGGTGCAGGCATACAGGTTCTGAATCTACTAAGAAACGTGCGTTAAGCCCTTTCCATAAAAGCTGGTGATGCTCGAACAGCTAATGTTACGAGTGCATATAAATGCACTGAAATAAATAGCTATCTAACGAAAGTAAAAATCTGTTCCAACCCTTGGACAGATAGTGATGCACTTACCCTCAACAATGGAGGAGTTGAAGCTGCGCATACAGCGCTGCAGCCTGTCTGAATGAGTGCACACGAAGGTCTGGCAGCAGAAGTCTGTTTGGGTTACTCCGTGCTAATATAATGGGGAAGGCGTGATGACGCCCTGCCCAAGAACAAAGCTCAGTGGTTGGAAACCGTTGTATGCGGCCGCATAGGACAAAGCCCCACACACCCCTTGTGTAATTGCTAGCAGGACGTAGCCAACCCTCGAAGAGATGGCCGTGACACATCCTTAAAAAAGGGAGTGTCTACTACCCAAACAATACGGGCTCGCTTGAAATGAGTACTAGGAGACACAGAAAAAGAAAGACGAAAACGAAAACCCGTCCACGAGGGCAGCTGAGACAGCAAGCTCCCTGGGGTAGGGGGAAAGTAATTGCTGTGGAGAGAAAATGGACGTAAAAGAGCCAATTAAAACAAGTAAAGCCATGATTCAGCACCTGAACGTGAGTGTTGCTCAAAATGGCAGAATGTGTGCTGTCATGTGAATGTGAACCTACGGGAATACTAGAGGCATTTCTGAAATATTGTCGTAATATCCACAAAGGCAAAATAATAAATGTGAGCTAACAATTACACAGCAAACAGAAGCAAATATATGCAACATTAGTGGCTGTGAGCTCAAAAACAAAAAACGAAAAATCAGAAAGTGGACTAGCGGACACCATCTAAGACTGCCGGCTTACGGCAATGTAGATTTAAAGTATAGCAAAGTTACAAAGGTGGAATAAATTCCTCGTTTAGTCCATGAATGTGTGTGCCTAATCAAAAAATCCAACGTGCCTCTTTATCTAGCAAGCTTTTATGTGTATTGATCGAGTTTTTTACTGTTTCCAGTACCCACCATAACATATCATTTGGTGAGTGTTTCAAAGTCATATAGTGGTTGACAAGAGGTGGGGTCAAAGTTTTGCATCTAATGCGGGATCAATGTTCTGCAATTCTGATATGTGCTGCTCTACTTGTTTGTCCGATGTATCTTAGTCCGCCGGGACACTCAATGCAGTAAGCTACATTTTTGGTTTTGCAATTGGTGAGGTGGGACAAGGTCCAAACCCGTTCTCCTATTTTGAAATCCTTGATCTTCCTGGTGAAGGTACATGCACTACATGAACCACATGGGTAGTGACCCTTAACCGAGCGCAGATCCAATAGGCCAGTTTTCGATGTGTCTTTGCGGTAACTCGAGTGTATTAATTTATCCTGAATGTTTAAAGCCCTTTTAAAAGCAAAACGTGGTGGGGGCTCCTCCGGTAAATCCAATTTAATGATGTCCCAATGTTCCAAGATAATTTTCTTAATCTGAAAAGTTTTGATACCATGTGTTAGAACACAGGTCATCTTGTTATCGCCTGGCTGTTGGGTTTTAATAGCAAGTAGAGAGTCTCGGTCCATAAAGCGTGCCAGCTTGCGTGACCTTTTAATTAGTGTTTTGGGATATCCTCTCTCTTTTGATCTGGTATCTAACTCATCCGCTTGTTGGTTGAAATCATGAATGTCGGTACAGTTTCTCCTGATTCGTAAATATTGCCCGTACGGAAGATTGTCTTTTAAATGCCGGGGGTGATCACTCGTATAAGGCAATAATGTATTCCTAGCACTCCTTTTACGGTGTAGGCAACATTTTAGTTCCCCGTCTTGATGCTTGATGACAAGGTCCAAAAAAATGACTTGATTCTTAGAGTGTTCAAGTGTAAATTGGATATTGGTATCAATCCGGTTGAGCCAGGAAAATAACTCAAAAAGTTAATTTTCAGGTCCTTCCCATATGAAAATAATGTCATGGCACCGGGAAGTCAGACGCCAGCAATTTGTTTTCCCGGGTCCAGCGGCAACAGGGCTACCGCTAGACCCGTAATGAGGCCCAGTTGCTCACTTGACAGTAGAGTACACCAAGGGGGAGCAATGCTGCTCTGCGAGTCTGGGACAAACACAGAGATCAGAAACCAAGGTCTAAGGACAAGAGGGTCTGAGACTCCCTAAAAGAGACATATATTGACATATAGTTTGGCAAGAGAAAACTAACTTTTTGAATGTAATACTCACAACTACATAGAAGATTGAAAACCAGGGAGACCCTGGGAATAATAAAGTGAAATCTTATCATGTCAGACAGGCACATGGAGTCAGTAAGATATAAATGCTGGAAATATAGAGACTTTAACTTATCTGTGATCCAACCTCTTGGTGGAAGAATACGTCTAGGGGAAAGGAACTCTACACCAGTCTCGGAACTTTGTGGTTTTTGAACATTGCTTTTTATCACCTTACTACCAGCTAATCTGGGATATTTTCTGTTTATTGAGAAAATCAAGAACATTGTTTAATTTATTAAAGAATACCCCTACACAGTTATCTTATAATGCAAGTGTTAGGGGCAGAAATAGGTTTTTGACACAACAGTGACAGACAGATCATTTTCAGACTTCCTGCCATTTTCATTAGTTTACTTTGGGGCAGGGAACCCCCTCATAGTGTTTAGGGGTAGAGGAGCATTTTCCCAAACATTTTTGGTGTTAATAAAAGTCTCTGCCCAAACATATGCCACCCCTGTGTCTGACTCATACTTCTGCACCATTACACATGGCTAAGAGCCTATAGTTCTGTGGATCATTCTGATAACTTTTCTTGTAAGTATTATGCTATCCCTCCAGGTGTTGGGTAGCATACCTGAGCTGCTAATGGCAATAAACTGTTGGTAAAGTGCACTGGCCCAAAGTATGGGATCTATTTCCAGCAAGGCATTACACGTGCCATCTGGCCCAGCAACTCATGAAGTGTTATGTTTTTATAATCTCTACCAGCCCACGAATAGTGACAATATAATGCCACCTTTCCTCGTTTATTTGTAGTACGGAATCAGCATCGACTTTTTCATCGAATGTATCAGCAATTTAATTCACCATTAATTAACACGGAGGAGCAATTTGTTTTCCCGGGTCCAGCGGCAACAGGGCTACCGCTAGACCCGTAATGAGGCCCAGTTGCTCACTTGACAGTAGAGTACACCAAGGGGGAGCAATGCTGCTCTGCGAGTCTGGGACAAACACAGAGATCAGAAACCAAGGTCTAAGGACAAGAGGGTCTGAGACTCCCTAAAAGAGACATATATTGACATATAGTTTGGCAAGAGAAAACTAACTTTTTGAATGTAATACTCACAACTACATAGAAGATTGAAAACCAGGGAGACCCTGGGAATAATAAAGTGAAATCTTATCATGTCAGACAGGCACATGGAGTCAGTAAGATATAAATGCTGGAAATATAGAGACTTTAACTTATCTGTGATCCAACCTCTTGGTGGAAGAATACGTCTAGGGGAAAGGAACTCTACACCAGTCTCGGAACTTTGTGGTTTTTGAACATTGCTTTTTATCACCTTACTACCAGCTAATCTGGGATATTTTCTGTTTATTGAGAAAATCAAGAACATTGTTTAATTTATTAAAGAATACCCCTACACAGTTATCTTATAATGCAAGTGTTAGGGGCAGAAATAGGTTTTTGACACAACAGTGACAGACAGATCATTTTCAGACTTCCTGCCATTTTCATTAGTTTACTTTGGGGCAGGGAACCCCCTCATAGTGTTTAGGGGTAGAGGAGCATTTTCCCAAACATTTTTGGTGTTAATAAAAGTCTCTGCCCAAACATATGCCACCCCTGTGTCTGACTCATACTTCTGCACCATTACACATGGCTAAGAGCCTATAGTTCTGTGGATCATTCTGATAACTTTTCTTGTAAGTATTATGCTATCCCTCCAGGTGTTGGGTAGCATACCTGAGCTGCTAATGGCAATAAACTGTTGGTAAAGTGCACTGGCCCAAAGTATGGGATCTATTTCCAGCAAGGCATTACACGTGCCATCTGGCCCAGCAACTCATGAAGTGTTATGTTTTTATAATCTCTACCAGCCCACGAATAGTGACAATATAATGCCACCTTTCCTCGTTTATTTGTAGTACGGAATCAGCATCGACTTTTTCATCGAATGTATCAGCAATTTAATTCACCATTAATTAACACGGAGGAGCAATTAATAGAGTTAATCCATCCCCAAAATGATCTATCATCTTTATCAAGTGCATATGATACAAGGTTCATCCACATTTCTTTACCTTTGTCCTTAAAGTAAGCTCACAACCAACTATAATACTTCTTTTTTCGATTTTTTAGAGCGACCCGAGTGCATTATGTAATGAGGCCTCGCCCTATTCTCATAAGTGTGTATCATTGTTTTTATGTCACTCCTTAAATGCTTCCTTTCATGTTCTAACCTATGTTCATAATAATGCTTCTTTTTCAACTTCATCACATACTGTACTCCTGTTTTACCTCTGCCTCAACTAGTATTTACCAAATTCTGGATAGTAACCAACGCACTCTCTAATGACCTGAGGAGGTGATCAGGCAGCCATCCTTGACAAGCCTCCCCCTCTCTACAAATTTCATTAACTCCACACTAACAATGCAATTAGCTATTTCCAGTTTTACCAGGTTCCAATTCACCCTATTTGATACCACATAGACCGTGACAACACAACATTTATTTGAGTTTAATTGAATGTGAACTAAATTCAATATAGCACATAACAGAAGGCTCCCTTACACATATCGCCATATCCGTAACCATTGGTAAGGCCATTTGATTAACGGAAAGATCAACAATAGTAGAAGCATTTTTGCCCCAAATACGTGTGAAACCCCCATGTCCATCTGAGGGACAAAACCCATTTAGTATATTCAGAACATACAGCTAGAGTAGATTTGCCTGTGACAGCCCCTTTTTATTATAAAAATCTGTATCACTTAAGGATGGACGTGCATGATATACGTATACATTTATAATAAGGGTCCCACCCGTTCATATCGTGTCCCACTCTAACACACCTGTGATTATATACTCTGTACTCAGCTCATGTTTACTAAGAGTCCAAATATTATCAACAGATACATTGAGGCCACATTTAGGCCTTCCTTTAAGCCCCTTTTTCGCTCGTGCATTAATTGATGCCCATCCATCAAATTCGAGTCGCTCAATTGACCATGTCTCCAGCAGAAGCAGCACGCAGAACAGAAGGCTAGTGTCAATGAGTCTGTCTTCACTCCAATAATGTGAGGATCCCCTAGTGTTCCATGATCATAATACATAATACTGGGTCATAGTTAGGGCTTCTCTGCAAAATGGGCTTGGGATGCCTTCGGCAACCATTGCCAGTACCCTTCCATGTCATTCCCCCATACACACAAGACTTAACTAGTCCAACCTGCTTACATGTGCCAAATGTTGCCGAATGTGTTGACCCCTTGCTCTTTGTAAGTTGCATGTCAAAGTTATTACCATGTCTCATATAAACACCCCTATTCGCCTTCAATTTTGGTATTGATACCTGGCTTCATTCAAATCCCCTTTTAAATAGTTCTTCTTAATATTCGACTACATATTCCAATCAATTATTGACTTGAAATACCACATTTAAAGTAGGGGAAGACATACCCTCCACTTGTTCAACTATTATTATATCATCAAAAGTAATCACCCTTAATGGTACTCTTTAATATTTGCATCCATATACTGCGGTTTATAATGGGGTGCTGGCACAGCACAGAAGCACAACACAACTACAGCGCTGTATAGCCATCTGTTATAGTTTCAATTGTATGTGCAGTCATAGTACCAACAGTGGCCATGTTTTTTCTTTCGGCAACAGGCTAATACTATCTACATCAGATCCCAAATGTATTTCTGTGGAAAGACTATTGGACGTATTGGTATGCTGAAATAAAAGATTAAGCCCTTCAGAGATGTATACATCCTATTCCTCCCTGGTTAGATTCTTTCTTAATTTAGGTTATCTTTGATTGGGGTCATCTATTTTGTCTTCTCGCCTTTTCTCCTTATTGTATTTCTGTGTTATTAGAAACGATACATTATTGCTACCCTTCTTTTTTCCATCATACATATTAATATCATTACATGCATTTTCCATCTCAATTACAGCAGAGCTCCTGTTCTCCAAGTTCTCAGTATGCTTTGTAATGCATAACTGTGGTTTTCAATCTCTTTTTCATTTGAATGTTCCCGATATTATTAGCTCTCCTGTTACCTCTACCAGATTTAGTTGCTACTAGATCAAATGCTCTGTTCTCCCTCTCAAATAGCGTCATTGATTATGTTTCAGACACTATCACATTTTGCTTACTCTTTCTTGATTTGTTTTATTCGGGTACATTATGGCTTTTGTAGTTTAGTTTTTTCTTCCCATTCTCTATTTGAATTTTAGGAGAAACAACATTGTTGTCTACCCCATCATCTACATATTGCAGATGTATGCCCGTCTGTGTAGCGTGTAGCATTCGGCTGAGCTCTTCCCAGCAAATTATCCTCTGATCTGGCCTCAGCATAGGACGATACATTGTGTTGTGATCTGGGGACTTCACTTGTGGCATAAATGTTAAATTGCTTGTTACTGGCCGTGCACAACTGCATTATATCCTTCAATAGAGTAGAATGACAGTCAAGCTTGGACTCTTATCATTTCACATTTGCCCAAAGCATCCCAATTGAGGCTGGGTTGCTTTTTACCAATCATACATATCTTGGTTATATCCCTCAATAGCTCAGAATGATGCTGAAGCTTGGACTCTATCATTTTTCATTTAACAATAACAACTGTTAATAATTGTTCCAATGCCAGGTACTGCGTGATAGAGTTTTATACTATCACTTCCACTGCTAAATGTTACATCATATCTGTGAAACCCCTACGCCTCATTATCCTCAGTTGTTTGTTTCTCCTCCATTATAGTCTCTTGAAACAATTCCAGGGATCCGCTGAGGGTTTGATTAAATACTCCATCCTCTTTAGACCTGTGCACATCAATATTCACAGTGGTGGATTTCACAAGTTCTGACTGTTCAATGTTAATATTGGGCTCGATGTTAGTAAGCAAACGTTCAAGCTCACTGATTTGCTTGACATTCGAGAAGTCCTCTATACAATTTGTCCCCAGTTGGCTTTCGATATTATTTGGTGAGCCCATAGGCCCAGGCAATGCGACAGGCTGTATATCCTGTGTCAGTGTTAGTGACTTTATGATACTGTCTCTGTCATTTTTGAGCCCAGGCAAGCTAGCAACGATGCAATATCTGTCTTTTCTAACTGGGGTGTAGTATTACTTCCCGTCGCGCAGATGGAAACATTTTAGTACTTTTATTTGAAGATATTATGGGCTGTGCTTCCTTATTCACATTTATTGGAGCTTTAATCACTTTCGCTGGGTGAGTCCTAGGATGTATTAGTTGGTAAGTACACATAGTTTTGCCTTAAATGGGTCTTCGCTTACCGATTTACTCCTGCCATTATCTTGTGTCACTTGAGGATCACAGAGATAAAACCTCCTCCATTTCAAGTCCATCAGCCTCCATCACGGAGCTTCAGAATCTTTGATGTAATCTAAATATCTCCTGGGTGGCTCAAAGGGACAATTTGATCCTGCAAGCACTGCCAAGGACTGCGGAAGTTGATGTCCTAAGAGCAAAAACACCAAGTAAGCAATCAGTCGTTCAGCCATTTGTCCACCATTACCCAGCAAGCTTAAGCATCTTTGATGTAATTTAAAAATCTCCTGGGTTTCTCAAAAGGCCAATTAGACCACATAGGCACCACCAAGGATTGTTGACGTTGATGTCTGGAGACCAACAACACCAGGTAAGCAGTCAACCAGTCAGCCGTTCATCCACCAGTACAGGCAAAGCTTCAGCATCTTTGATGTATTTTAAATATCTCTTGGGTGGCTCAAAGGTATGTTATGTTATGTTATTTGGCATTTATATAGCGCTCTATATATCATTGGTATGACCTCAAAGCACTTGTGGGTTGAACGCCCTCGGGGACCATAGTCCAGGTCAGTTGAGAGAGTAGGGTATCATAGGGTGCTTGAGTGAACACATTATGTGCTTATGCGATTGCCTGATGGTAGCGACATTCTAGCATTAGGTGTGGTGATATTGAGATCAGTTGAATGTGTGCAGTCTGGAGGTTGGTCTCCGCGACTGGATTCTGGCTGCGTTAGGCCCGTGTTGGATGCATGTATGCAGCTAGGCCGATTTTTTGTGGGAAATTGATGCATTCTAGCATGATGTTGAGGTGTTCATGGAGTATTGTTCGTATGTGAGCAGCTAGGCTGAAATTGATTGAGGGGTGTAGCTGCTCTTTATTGTGTTGCGGTTTAGAGGAGAGAGTGAGCATATTGATAGGTGAGGTGAGTGTCTGGAATAGAGGTTTTATTCATTGAGCCCACTGTTCCGGATTTCATTTACGCGTTTTGCGATTGCAATGTTAGGGTGACCTTATAAGTGACTTGATAGTCGCTTCCTGTGGTCATTGCTCGGTATCTCCTTGAACAATTGTCTGCAGGTTGTAAGGTCTCAGTGGCCTTATGTGGTCCTATTCGGAATTAAGGAAAGAACAAGATTTTTAGAGCTTGGTGGAAGGACATGTAGTCATGAGTGTGTCGAATGTGTGGGCGGGGGTGAGTTCCACAGAGTTGGGGCCATGGTTGAGAAGGCAGATTCTCCAATCCTGGCAGAATTGGAGTTTGGAATCGCTAGTAAGAAGGCAGTGCTCAATCTTAGGGTGTGTGAGGGGAGGTAGGGTTTTATCGTCTCTTGAAGGTACATTGGGCATGTCTTGTACACTGCTCGGTGGGTAATGCACAGGGTTTTTAAGGTGGCCCTTCGTCCGAGAGGGAGCCAGTGGAGTGTGCAGAGAGCGGGGGAGATGTGGTCTCTGTGTCCCAGGGCGAGAAGGAGTTTGGCGGGAGCGTTTTGGGCTCTTTGGAGTTTGTTAAGTTGGTATTCTGGTGCTCCCAGGTATAAGGAGTTGGCATAGTCCAGTCTCGACATAACAAAAGACATAACAGAAGTGAGTCTGTTGGGATAGGTGAGGTAAGGAAAAATGCGTCTAACGAGTTTGAGGTGCTAGTGGCAAGATTTTGATACATTATTGATCTGACAGGAGAGGTTTAGGCCTGAGTCCATAGAGCACCCAAGGTTTTTGACTAATTTGGAAAGGGGGGGCGGAGACATGGGAGTGGTTGAGGGAGAAGAGCACTATTGCCGCACACAATTATTTCAGTTTTTTCAGGCTTCAGAAGGAGGTGGTTACTTGTCATCCATCGGTCAATATCACTGAGACACGCTTCAAGGTCGGGACATGGGTTGGTGCTTGTTTTGGGGATTCTTAGGATAATTCGGGTATCATCGGCGTAGTTGTAACAGGAGAGGATGTGTGCGCGGATGATTCCTGGTAGAGTGGTCAGATAGAGGTTACAAAGGAGAGCAGAAAGGCAGGAGTCTTGGGGGAGGGAGGCGATTTGTTTCCTGTTGCTGAGGAAGGAGGCAATCCATTTGCCTGCCGAGCCACGGATTTCTAGTGAGTGGAGGCAGTCAAGGAGGTTTGAATGGTTAACAGTGTCAAAGGCTGCTGAAAGACCAAGGAGAATCAGCACTGTGCAACCCTCAGAGTCTGCCGCAACCTTGGGATCATCCCAGATCGAGATCAGAGTTGTTTCTGTCCATGGTGCTGTCTGAAGCCAGATTGTGCGGGGTCGAGGAGTTTGTTGGATTCCATGAAGCAGTTGAGCTGGGAGTACGCAGTCCAGTCAAGTCAATGCGTTACATAAGAAATCTGGTGTTGGAGATCGGCCTGTAATTCTCAGGGTCAAATGGGTTGAGGGATGCCTTTTTTAGAAGCAGTTTGAAATGCTCTATTTTAAAGGCTTATGGAAAGGTGCCAGAGGCAAAGGAGTCATTTAGTATGGATCTTGCATGTTCGCCTGTGCCGGTAGACGATAATATTTATTTCAGAAGGGAGGCGGGGCAGGGGTTGATGGGGGATCCCAAGGCTCTGCTGCTGGACAGTAGGTCAAGGAACTCGTCTCTCACAATAGGTTGGAAGGAGTCAAAGGCTGGAATAGTGTGTGTCCGTGCAACAGGATCAGGAGGGGTAGATGTGGGGGGTAAGGGCGGAGAATTTGGTGTTGAGGGTTGCCATCCTGTCAAGTGCAGTGTTGTAGAAATGTAGCGAGAGGGAGTCGCATAGTATTTGTTTTGGAGTGGTTTGGGCAGATGTGCCGGAAGGTTTCACGAATTCAGAGATGATCTTGTAGAGTTCTTTGCTGCTGCTGCCACAGTTCAGAGTTCGTTTAGTGTAATAGACCTTTTTGGCCTTTCGGATCTCAGATTTTTACTTACGGTGGTGGCAAGCAAACATGGATCTGAGATCGGTTTTAGATGCTCGCCATTGGCGTTCAAGAGAGCTATTTTGTTTTTTGAATGCCTTCAAGTAGGCTGTGAACCATTTGGGGGACGGTCCATTGCGAGAGGCTGCGGGTCATGAGGGGCTGAGAGGAATTAGTGTTTCTTTAAGCCAGAAGTCAAAGGATTCAATGGTTAAGGGATTCCCACAGGACAGCGTTGCTGGGGGACGGAGTACCAGGGCTTCGGCTAGGTCAAGGAGTATCTTGACTTTGTTCCAGCATTTGCGCTCAAAAGTGGCGGTAGGGGGTACTCTGGGGGGAGGGGCTGGTGTGTGGATAGAGATAGGGATGGCAGAGTGGTCTGTCCAGATAAGTGGTTTGGGGCTGGATATAGAGACGAGATCATAGGAGCTGAAGATCACATCAAGGGTGTGCCCACCTATGTGACTTGGGCCAGTGGTATGTCAGGAGAGGTTAAGTGCATCAAGACTGTCGACTAGGTTGGGTCATGGGGTTGTTGGGCATATGGAACCAGATATTGAAATCTCCCAATAGTGTAAGAGGTGGGTGGTTTACCTGGATGGTAGCTATTGAGTCACAGAGATTGTTGGCATATCCGAGGACGGTCTGTAGATGAGTAGGAAGCTGTGGGTGAGTGTTGATAGTAGCAAGAGTTTTACTAGAAGTGATTCACTGGAAGCATTTGCATGTCTGGGTTTCAATGAGTGAGACAGAGAATGGGGTTTGTAGAGGATTGCCACTTCGCCACCTCTGGAAGGTCTGTTGTGGGCGATAAGCGAGTAGCTAGGGGGGATGGTATTGTGCACGAAAAGGTGCAAAAATGTGAGAGATGAAAATGAGGTTAGGATTGTCAGAGGATAGGAGGTCAAAGATGCTGTGCCTGTATCTTGCTACGGAGTGGACATTGAAAAGGATGCATGTGACTCTATGATGGGAGGAGGCATTCATGATGCTCCACACTGGAAGTGCTCAGAGGACATGGGTGCCCGGTGAGATGGGGGTGTGGTAGGATCAGTCAGGGTGGTTGAGACTGACTGAGGAGGGGTAGTGGGGGGTTTGGATGGATGTGCACTTTGAGGGTCGGGTGAGAGGGTTAGGTATATGGGGTGCGGGAAGAGTAGGAAGGCGGTGGTAGGTATGTGAGAGATGTGGTGGGGAGGGTTGGGGGGAATTGGGGTGGTGAGTGGAGCACTTGTGGTTTTAGACGAGTTGTCTGTGGTTAGAGTCTGCAGGGCACTGGGGGTTTAGGTGTACTGGGTGAGAAGTCGAGAGCAAGGGGGTAGGGGTGGGGAGTTGAACCGATGGAGAAGTGGTAAGGCATGGCAGGTCGGGGAAGAGGGCTGGTCACTCTTTTGGTGTTTTGTGTGTATTGGTGCCAAAGGAGTGTGAGAGAGGGTAGGGGGATCAGAGGGAGAAGATGATGAAGTGATTGTTCTAGAAAGGGTGAGACGTGCTACTTTCAGAGAAGGGAAAGCATATGAAGGGAGGGGTCTGTGGGCGGGAGTCGAGTAGGGGCGGAGGAGGGAGGGCACCATGGAAGGTAGGGTAAGAGGGAGAGGAGTTCCTCACTGGGCACAAGGATGGCGTGGTAGTGGCGGTGGACTTGTGATGTTTGGAGTTCCAGAGAGCTCCTCTGGCTTCTGAGTTTGAAATTGCAAAGGTTGTATGGACAGGGAGTGGGGGGATGTTCTCGATAGATGCTGGGGGGAGGATGGATGTTGATGTTTTCGGGCGGGTTGAGGTGTGAGGGATGAGGTTTTGAGGCGAGGGGTGTTTGGCACGCCAGAGTGCCCCTCTGATCTTAGAGTTAGAGGTGTTATGATGGGTGGGGCAAGGGGGTCAGAGTGTATCATTGTTCAGGGGCAAGGGTCATGGGTGGTGACCTAATGTGGGTTATACGGGGATACATGAAGTTAGGTGCTAGAGCGGAGGCTATGCGACGGGAGAGGTGAGTAATGGGGGGAGGGTATGGTACTGAAAGGCCGGGAATGAGGAGGGGTCGGAGAGGTGGTCTTTGTTGATATATGATATCTCCATTCCGGAGGGGAGGTCAAGGGCAGCACCTAGCATTTTATACACAGGGATAGAGGGGAAGCCCTAGATGTAATAGATGATAACAGTAAATGCAGTGACCTTAGATGAATACCAATGCCTAGATTGGACACCTGGATGGAGGGAGAAAGGGCCTAACAAGCGGACAACAGTAAATGCAGTAACTCTAGGTGTAATATCAGTGCCTAGATTTGGAACACCCGGATAGGGGAGAAAGGCCAAACACAGGGACAAACAGTAAATGTAGTAACTGAATTTGCAATAACCCAAGATGTAGTAGCAGCGCCTAGGGATTGGGCACTTGGACAGAGGGAGAAAGGGCCAAACACAGGGATAATAGCAAATGCAGTAACAGAAATTCAATTACCTTAGCTGTAATCACAGTGCCTTGATTTGGGACACCTGGAATAGATGGCGAAATGGCCTAACACGGGTGGACAACAGTACATGCAGTAACTCTAGATGCAATAGCAGTGCATAGACTGGGGACACTTAGATAGAGGGAAAAAGGGCCATACACAGGGACAATAACAGATGCAGTAACTGTAAATACAGTAACCCTAGATGTAATAGCAGCATCTAGATTTGAGACACCTGGATAGAGGGAGAAAGGTCTAACACGGAAGCAATGGTAAGAGGAATGCAAAGACTTAACACAGGGGGACAACAGTAGAAGCAGTAACCCTAGATGTAATGGGAGCACCTAGGGTTGGGACACCTGGATAGAGGGAGAACGGCCAAACACGGGAACAGCAAAAGCAGTAACAGATATCCAATTACCCTAGATGTAATCGCAGTGCCTAGATTTGGGACACCTGGAATAGAGGGAGAACGGGCCTAACATGGGTTGACGACAGTAAAGGCAGTAACTCTAAATGCAATAGCAACGCCTAGATTTGGGACACCTGGATAGAGTGAGAAAGGCTAAAACAGGAACAATAGGAAATGCAGCAACAGTAAATACAGTAACTGTAGATGTAATAGGAGCGCCTTAAATGTGGGACACCTGGATAGAGGGAGAAAGGCTAAACATGGGGGGACAAAAGTAAATCCAGCAACCCTAGATGTAATAGGAGCGCCTGCATTTGGGACATCTGGATAGAGGTAGAAAGGCTAAACATGGAGATCAGCAGTAAATAAAGTAACCCTAGATGTAATAGAAGCACCTAGATTTGGGACACATGGATAGAGGGAGAAAGACCTAACACAGGGGCACAGCAGTAAATAAAATAATAAACAATATGCAATAATCCTTGGGGTTACCGTCTAATTAGGTGCAGAATATGGCTATTGGGAAATTACTTAAGGCAGTATTTGGTTAAAGTTAGGACTAATGACAAGGAGACTCAACAGGCTGCAGGCATCAGAGGCCAACACGGGCCAACACGGTCTGGAGCTGCCTCTTCAGGAGCTGCTGTCCTTTGCATGGGGGTCCTTCGCCGCAGGGGTTGCACAGGCAAGGGCTCACCCTGGGTGGATGTCTTAAATGGGTTGTCTTCCACCAATCAGGAAGCGAAAGAGGTGCTGCAGTCCCAATCACTGGAGGTGGGAGGGATGGGGGTGGGATGATGCAGGGCAACGAGGAAGTGGGGAGAGGGACAAGGCCTGGAGGCACGAAGGGCAGATGGCACACACAGAATTTGAAATGCCAAAGTTGTTTAAGCAATCCTTTGCTGCAGACCCCGCAGTCACCACCAAGGACTGTGGAAGATGATGGCCTGAGCGCAAAAACCCCAGGTAAGCAGAAAGCCATTCAGCCGTTTGTCGACCAATACACGTGGCACTTCAACATCTTTGATGGAATTTAAATATCTCTTGGGTGGCTCAAAGGGCCAATTCGACCCTGCAGGCACAGTCAAGTACTGTGGCAGTTGATGTCCTGAGAGTAAAAACACCAGGTAAGCATTCAGCCGTCAGCCTTTCATCCCCCAATACACACAATGCTTCAGCATCTTTGATGTAATCTAAATATCTCCTGGGCAGCTCAAAGGGCCAATTAGACCCTGCAGGTACTGCCAAGAACAGTGGCAGTAGATGTTCTGAGAGCAGAAACACCAGGAAAGAAGTCAGCCATTCAGCCATTCATCCACCAATGCACAAGAAATATTTTTGATTCCTGTAAGGTATGAAGTTTTGCAAGTTTGGATCTTGTTGAAGTAGTTTGGTGTCTGGCTCTGTTGAGATTTGGGAATGATGAAAGTCTTCATTTGTATTCTTTTACTGATCAGTAAAATACAAAATGCATCATAAATACTTGTTTTATGTGATCAGAGCAACCTGTTAATTGGATAGCTCTAGCTGCTTAGTTCTTTACCCTTTGTTACGCACTTAATGTTTTGGCATGAGAGCTAGTGTCTATGGCAATTATGACATCTAATCAAGACATCTCAACTACAAGATCCATGAATATCCTCTAATTGAGTTGGTTGAAGGGCAAGATCCCATTTAGTCGATGGAGGTGATGAACATTTGTTTTGGTGATGTGATGTAGCTGTAGTTAGATGAGAGGGCACAATTAGGATTGCATATGGATTTAGGTCTTCTTTTTCTACTGGTATTGGAGGAAGCTCACTGAATCAAGCCAATTGAAGGGATGAAATGTTGGAGCCACTGACCAGAGGTCAGTTTTGCTGTCTTGGAACTATTGAGACAGAGCCATCCAGGCCTGCGCTGCTGTTAGCTGAAGAGGACATATAAGATGCTGAAAAGTGATGACAGAAAGATTCAGAATTAATCTAAGCCACTAACTTTGGGCAACACTCCAGACATCATGTTCAAACATGTAATGCCATTACAGAATGGGAAAAATCAAAGGCAAGTAAGACATTGTCCAGCCCAAACCGCTAGTTCAGATCCTTTCTGCATGAAAACACAAGCAGCCCAAGATATGTTTCTCCCTTGTTGTGTATCGTCAGTGTTTCCTGAACTTACTTAGTCTTTTTTAGCTCATGTATTGTAGAGACACATCTTCTCATAGTTTCTGGTCAGAATGATATTCACTAGCAGGGACTGTGCCAGATGAGAAATCAAGAATACCATTGAGCAAGGCTCTGAGGCTCAAGCATGTTTACATTTTCTGTTTGGCAAAGGGATCCTCCCCACTCAACCCCAGGCCTCGCAGCACAGCACGAGCGGCAGCATCTGCCCTCCTTGCTCAACCCAAATACTTCCCCAAGAGTTATGCAGGGGACTTTATCAAAGGACATTATGTTACTGTAGATAAGTGGATTTTCTATATCGTGCATAGTGGTTTCTGGGAAATAGTTGGGCACAGTTTGCATACACCCACAAACAGTGGTAATGTAATGTAATGTATCTGATTTGAGCAATCTTTTAAGTAATTTCAATGTATGTGAACTTTCCTATAAACACAACAAGAGGCATACACCTTAATCTGTACTTTAAGTACTTTAGCATTCATATGAAACGAATTATTTTTAAGTCACAAGATCTATTATCACCAAAATAAAACACCTCTCCCTTTCCAAGGAAAATATGTTTCTTTGGTTACAACTGTGCTCAATCTTTGCTACATTTAAGGTTTAGCTTCCTGCTTGCCAACACGTGTGGACCACTTGTGAGCTTCTTCTGGGCTAGTTTAGTGATTATGACACAATACATTACAGGTACAACAAATGTTCAATTAGTTGTATTGTATTATAATTTGTAATATTATCTGTAGTGTTCTTCCCATCTTATCTTCTTCTTATCTTATCACAGTATGACCTACATTTATTTACCCATTTTTCTATTTTCCAATCATGTAGCAATGCCATTTTGATACTACTACTACTACTAACTGTTGGTTAGCTATTGCATAGATAAGCAGATTAAGTCTATTAAACATACCTGTACAGCAAGGTATTTAGTTTGAAAAATCTTCCTATTGATGTCTCATACAAGTCAATTTGAAGTCGTATTTCTAAAACTTGTCCTTTGCCATGGACTCTTAGGCAAAAGAACATTACATTGTGTCAGGAACGTAGGTCTGCCACATCTGATCTAAATACTCTCACAATCAAGTCATTACTGAAGGATTAAATATATCTGAGTTGGTCAATATAATTCACCTTCATAAAAGTAATGATTAGTTATTGTAATCCAAAATCAATGTTCATTTCTTTGAATTAGTTGTAACCATTTGAATTTGATCCATGTTGGGTAATGAAAAGAATACATTTATATAACCCCATATTTGACTGCACAATGCACCAGTAAAATTGTCTAATTAATGTACTCAATAAAAAGTTGCTCAACTAGTTTGCTCTGTTGTATTTGTATTTGTATTTGGTTTATTTATAAAGCGCAACCAGGCCCTGGGGCATACGGGCGCGTAAGTTGTTTGATCATGTTACATAAGAGTACAGTTACATTAGCAAGCAGTAGGCAACAGTTACAATAGTTGCGGTTACAAATAAATACATACATTGGTATTACAGGTACAAGCATACATGTTGCAATTAAGGCGGTGGGCCGAAGGTGAGACAGATAGTAATATTATTTACAATATGTACAATGGGTAGGCAGTAAATCTAAGCTCTAGGATGTTAAGCTGTCAATGTGTCTAGGTCATGAAGCCAACGTTTGGTGTTGCGTTTAAATAGGTTGAAGGAGGTTACAGACCTGATTGGAACAGGTAGTGTGTTCCATAGCTTTGAGGCTTGTACAGGGAAACTAACTCCTCCCGAGTTATGGAGTTTGAATCTCGGTATAGACATAGTGTTAACTTGGGCTGTTCTAAGTGGTCTTGTAGATGTGTGTGGGGTAAGTTGGTTAGAGATGTAGGATGGTGCGAGGTTAGCCCTGGCTTTGTGGGTAAGGGCAATAACTTTGAGGGATATTCTGTGCTCTATTGGGAGACAATGCAGATTACGTCTAGTCTCAGAGATATGCGACTTCTTGGGGATGTTGAGGGCTGCCCTAATGGCGTTATTTTGAGTTACTTGTAGTTTGTGAATATTTTTGCGGCTAGTGCCTAAGTAGAGCGCATTACAATAATCTACTTTGGACAAGACTAACGTTCTAGCAAGAGTAATGCAGTTGGGAGTGGAGATAAACGGCCTACATGCGGTAATAAGTTTACATGTGTAGGCGGCTGAAGACGCTACTGCATTGGTTTGTTTGGTGAAGGATAATGTGACATCGAAGTAGATACCAAGGGTTTTAGTATTATTAGAGACAGGGATGGGGATACCATCAATAGTGAACGATTTGAAAGCAGTATTTAGTTTTTTTAGTTTAGCGTGAGTACCAAGGATAATCAACTCAGTTTTTTCGTCATTGAGACAAAGTCCGTGATGTGCCATCCACGCTTGTATTACTGCGTATATTTCATTGAGGGTTTTGCTATCAGTTTCATAGTCGCCAGAGATAGGAATGAGTATCTGGGTGTCATCGCATAATTAGTATACGTGACACCCAGATAGTCAAGGATATCGAAAAGGGGCATAGTAAATACATTATAGAGCGTTGGGGACACGCAAGAGCCTTGCGGGATACCACAAGGGACTGGTGAGGGTTCAGCCGAGTCAGTAGGAGAAAAGACCCTCATGGTTCTGTTAGCCAAGAAGGAGCTGATCCAGGCAGTGGCTGCGTTGGAAAAGTGAGCTGCAGATTTCAGGTGGTGGCAAAGGGTTTGGTGGTTGACCAAGTCAAAAGCTGCTGACAGATCAAGCAATAAGAGCAGTGCTAGTTTGCCATTGTCTTTTAAAATTTGAATATGAGTAGTGAGATCTATTAGGGCAGTTTCCGTGCCATGTCTAGGTCGGAAGCCGGATTGCCTTAGTCCCAGAAGATTGTTTGTTTCTAGATAAGCCTGTATTTTCAGGTAGGCTGCTCTATCTAGTATCTTTAGTAAGAAGGGTACAGTTGTTATCGGCTTATAGTTAGACGGGTTGGCTGGGTCAAGAGTGGGTTTTTTGATTAGTGGGATGACCCAGGCGTCTTTTAAGTTATGAGGCACTACTCCTGTTTTGAAGGAGGTGTTGATAAGGTTAGTAATGAATGGTGCCAGTTCATGAGCTGCTGCTTTGATAATCGGAGCAGGACAAGCTTCGCCTTGGCAATTCAATGAATTAAGTTTCCTAATGATGTTTTCTACTTCCCAAATTGAGAGGGGTGAGAAACTAAATGGTTTACAGGTTGGCTCAAAGGTAGGTGACTTGTTAGGAAGTTGTTTTTGATCAGGGTCAGCGAGTAACTGGTCTTTTTTCCCATTGATTTTAGATTGTAAACGGGCTATTTTATCTAGAAGTGCCTTCAGGATGTTGCTGCACCATAATGCATCTGTGACACAGTTATCAATAGGGGCAATCAGGGATTCTAATTCTTTTAGAATCTTAAAAAGTTATTTTGTGCTAGATTCCACTTGTTCGATCCTTTTGTTACAGGTGTCTTTTTTGGCAAGTATAATAGCTTGTTTATAGCTAGAAGTTGCTAGAATTAGTTCATTTTTATTATTTACTGAAGGGCACTTTTTCCAATGTGCTTCTGCCGTTCTCTTAGTTTTACGTAGTTCTCTAAGATGAAGCGTGAACCATGTATTCAGGTGACGTTGTGGTTTAGGTTTCCGCAATTTTAGGGGGGCGATGGTATTCAAGGCTTTCAGTAATGCCTGATTGTAAATGTCTACTAAGACTGTGGGGTCGGAGGTGGCCACGTTGTCAAGAAGGGGAAGTAATAGCGGTAGGAGTTTATCTGGTGTAATGTCTTTCTTATTTCTAGTGCGGGTGGCTGGAGCGATGATAGGAGCAGGGTGTTGTGTGTTGGCTTTGATGGAGAAGGTTATTTTATGATGATCCGACCAAATACATGGATCATTGGATAGAAGATCGATCGAGCAGTTAAGGTTGGTGAGCCAGTCCAATGTTCTTCCTTTGATATGTGTGGGCTCATGAATAATATGGGTATGACCCAAGTCTGATAGGGCATTAGCTAGATCACGGGCATTATTATTTGTGGGGTCATTAAAACCAATGTTGAAGTCCCCTAGTAGGATAGTTTGTGAATTAGGTTTAGTGTCGGTGGATACAAGGGATACAATATCCTGTATGAATGAGGAAATGGGTCCTGGTGGTCGGTAGATAAGGTGCACTGTTGCTTTGTGGTTAGGTGATAGTGGCAGTTTGATGGACAGGGATTCGGCAGAGGGAATTTGAGCATCCTGAATAACTCTAATGTCGTAGGTGTTTCTGAAGATGAGGGGAGTCCGCCTCCCTTCACTTGGTTGGTGTTTCTATCGCATCTTATGATAGCATAGTCATTTGGTATAGCAAGGGCCAGAGATGGTCCAGAGGCTGCATTAAGCCAGGTTTCCGTAACTGCGAGGAGATCAAGCTTTTCATGAGTTATGAAGTCAGCGATGTCCAGTGCGTGGGCTGATAGGGACCTAGCATTCGCCAAGGCTGCTTTGATGAATGTGTCTTTTGAAGGGGTTTTTTGCGATGGTAGAGATGGGCCATGTATGGTGATGGGGGCTAGCTTGCTGTCTAAATCAGTGGTCAGATTAGCTAGAGTATTGTTACTGCGCCGAAGTTTGTTCCTCATGTGGGCGTGTGGTTGGGGGTTTTTGAATTGCAATCGTGCTCCTAGTCTGAAGTTTCTAATTGAGATGCTTGGGTGGTAAGAGCATGGTAAGGTTGGGGCGTAGTTGTTAGTGATGTTGTTACAGGATAGGGATGAGCTATTTAAAGCTTCAGGTATGGACATTGTTTTGGTGGGGTGGTTCTAGAATTGAGTCTGAGGTTTCTATTAGTAATAGCGCAAGGTTGATTGGGAGTTGGTCTGGTAGCAAAGTGGCGTATCCAGAGTGCTGGATCATCCAAATAAGGGTTGGCAGTGTCCACAGTAGTAGTTCACAAGGTGTGGGTAATAGCTAACTTAGGTGTGCTAGTGTGTGTGTGTGTTGGTTAGTATGTAGGTAGGGCTGGCCTGTCCAACGTCTAGTGTAAATGTACATTAGGTGGAGGAGTGTGGTCAGGCACCAATACATAGTGGAAGTAAGCTAAGCCAGTGGGCAGGGATGGAGGACTCAGAGTGTGTGGTGAGTACTATGTCTGAATGCAATGGATAGCATCAGGTGCTGGCATAAGGCTAGTGGCACAGGCAGTACATGAGGTCAATTAAGAGCACGTAGTACAGGTTAAGGCCTCAGGTGATAACATCAGGTGATGGCATAAGGCTAGTGGGACAGGCAGTACATAAGTTCATTTGAGAGCACGTAGTTCAGTTTAGGCAGACTGGCAGGTGTGATGGCTAACCTTAAATCATTTAAATACAATAGGTGACACGAACGTGGCCGTATGTAATATGTAACATCAGGTGACAACAGTTGGCTACCAATACATAGAACGGCACATGAGTTATGTTAGATGTAAGTTGGCAGAGAGTGTGAGTGCGGCTAAGCATACAGGCAGTGAGCATATAGGCAATGATGGCCAAGTATTGCATTAATTAAACATAGCGCATGGAGACGGTTCAGGCAGTTACTGGCACTTAGTGGATTAATCTACAGAATGCGGTCGAGTAGATGAAGTGGAGCATGGGTGCCGTGAGTGCTGGGCAAGCAGGGAAGTCACAAGAACAAACAAAGTCACATACTTCTATGTCGCCAATGTAATCAACAGTTATGTGCACAGCCAGCAAGAGCAGTGAGGGTGCGCATGTAATGGAGACAGTAGTGAGGACAGGGTCTGGCGGGATATATATAATTGTCGCACATAAGTAATTACGAGCTATCAGTCATCGCTATCATCGGGACGGCGGCAGAGCTGATGCGGGAGGTTGGCCAGAGGTTGGCGCTCAGACGGTGAGCAGTATCAGGGTGCCCAGAAGCTAGGAAGGCGCAGACGTGCAGGGCAATTGGGCGTTGGTAGATGCGCATAGATTGGAGCGAGGGGGAGCGGGCAATTACAGTAGGGTGGATCATCAAGCACAGATACAACGTGCAGTGAGGCGTGGGTGCACAATAATGGAAATATGAAATTTACGGCGACATAGTCTTATCAAACGTCATTTGCAGTTCGTTTACTCACGGGCCCCCTGAGCGAGGCTGAGTTCACCATTGTAATGGGTCAGGAATCAGGCAGGGGTTCTGGGCGAACGGCGAGTGTAGTTTTAATTTAGATTGTTGTATAGTTTAGAAAAAGATAAGCAATGTGAATGTATCAACACCTAAACTACGCTTAACGGTCATTTTAATTATTAAACAATTCATAGGTACAAATGTCTAACTCTTTCACTAAAAAGCATTTTTGCTCATGTTTATTGGAGATTTAACACTCCCAACTATATCCTCTAGTGCCATTAAGTGCTGCATGCATAGCAATCTATTTACCTTTTTTCAGTGTTCCAAGAAGTGAACTGTCTGCACAGCATTATAGCTATGTGGTTACTGCCATTCAGTAAGTGGCCAGTGCCAACTTGTTCTCCTAATGTAAATGGTAAGCACATTTACAACATCAACCAATGGCTTGCTTTGGTACTCTTTTCTGTCGCATTTTTCGGTCATCTTAACATGTTGGATCCACTACTGTTTAGAGTCTAAATTGCAATTGCTTCTTTACTCAAAACTGTAGAAAATACCTAAAGTGACCCTCATTTTTGCAATAATGCCAAAGCTTCATGCCAGTGACTGTCAAATGAGCACTTCTTGAAGAATTTCTTAATAGTGGACGTGCTTTAATTAGAACTGATTTGAACATAGTTGCTATTTTCCAGAAAGTACGACTGTGGGTCTGTGATGTTGAGCATAGCATGAAAGAGCATTAACTGGCATTGCTGCATGAAAAGAGACATACAAAGTCCTATGACATGTAGGAGATAAATCCACCCTAACACCAAAATCTTTACAGTTATTGCGAATCAATTTCATCCTTGTTCTTACAATTGGTTACAGATAAATGACATCAAGTGTACATCACAAAAAATAGCTAGATTCTCTTTGCTTCATGTTGGCAAAATATATTGTTTTTTTGGATCTCTCCACATGGGTCGGATAGCATTTTCTCAATACCATAGAATCGTATATCCTCCATGTTCTTATTGCGGTGCTCCATTTTCCAGTGATGACTAATGGTTGTCTTATATATTTTATCCCTATAGTTCTGAGATGTTCGTACATTATGACCTTTGTGGGTCTGGTGTTGCTACCAATGTACATGTTATTGCAGATTCATGCAATGGCATAGACCACCGATGTGCGGTTGCAGTTGATGTATTGGTTAACCAACACTTTGGATATTATGATTGTCTTTTAATACATGTACATTTTTATAGTAGGCACAATTAAATATGCTACCGTTTCTACATTTATAAAATACACAAATTGACATATTCTGGTTTTAGTATCAATCCCTGAGAATAGACCATTATCTAATAGAAGAATATCCCAGTGTTTAGAAATCATGCCATACAATATATGACTTTGTGCATTGAACTTAGTGATTGGCATGCATTTGTCCAATTGCATTTTCTTTTGACATTAGGACCAATACATCTTTCGTTTTGTGTTTGGCTTTGTTTATAATATCCTTCTTATGGCCTCTGTCTGTGACTCATTTTTTTCTAAGATTCTAATACTCTACATTGTTCCTGGCAGAACACTTTTGTGGCAATAAGACCCGAAGCCCCGGGGCCATTACCGTACTTATTGCCATTAGTACCCCGGCCCGTTAGATCAGGGTACTAATGGCATTTTTTTCTGTTCCGAAACGGCGGCCATCGGGAGCGGACACGCTGGGAACAGAATTGTTCCTAGCGCGTTTACTCCCGAAAAAAGAAAAAAGAAGGTAAGTGGGGTTGGGAGGGCAGGGAGGGGATAGTTTGCAGGGAAGGGGGCTGGAGGAAAAAAAACGTACCTGACTCCCTGGCGGGATACGAAGGCAGCCTCCAGCCTTGGGGAGGCTCGTAGCGGGGATTGCCCCGTTTCGAGCCTCCTCATTGGCTAAGGGGCTGACACGCCCCCACCAGGAACAAACACAGGAACGTGAACGCACGGACCTCCGGATACTAATTTGCTATAATTCCTTTTTGATCTTGTAAGTTGCCTACAAGTATGTACCATGTAATAGTGTTCTTATGACAACTTGATACCCGTAGTGTAGTATTTGATTCAGTAACATTGCAGTATGTTGAGGTTTCAATTTGCTTATTGATGATCAATATATTGAAATCAAGAAAGATCATATCTGTCTTGTTTTAGTTGATAGCATAGATGATCCGATACAAGCTACTGTTCAAGGATTAAACAAATATTTACATTCAGTTGCTGCGGCACCCCAGGTCATTATAATATCATCTATGAATCTAGCCCATTTTACAATTTTGTCTGTTAAAAATGTGTCAATGAACAATTCTTCTATGAATCTCATAAAAACATTTGCAACTGATGGAGAGCATTTAGAACATATTGACACCCCTTGTAATTGGTGAAAGGTAAATATGAACAGATTAAAATTCAGTATGAATTCAATCAAGTCTTGTAGCATAATTTTCTCTGAGTAAAATTAGGCTGAATTTGTTGTTTAAAAGTGTTCTATTGCTTTCAAGGCTGCTGAATAATAATTAAAACTATATGGGGATGTTACATCCAAGGTGACTAACCAATAACTTGCTTGCTATGCTATTGTTATCAATTGTTGGAAAATATGCATTATGCCCCTTACGTTTAAGGGTGGGTTCATTATCATTAGGTTTAAAAAAGTGGCGATACATTCTTAAATGGGCTTCAGTGAAGATCCCATACAATTTACACTCAAATGCAGTTGCGCACTTTGGCAGGCTTGCTTTTGCTGCTGTTCCTGACATGCTGGAAGTGCTACATTGGCTGATTTCTGGCTGATCCCTGAGCAGGAGGAGCTACTTAACGGACGAGAGCATGAAGCGCCCTTGTGAAGTGCACAATCAAGTACAGTCTAGCTTGGGTGTAGCGCGCCTCCTGAGTAGAGTGGCAACTTCCCCCCATTCATACGATCTGGAAGTGGTGGGTACAGATATCTACTACACTTAATACATACTAGCCACTTTCTTCAGTTTTAACCTCCAATGATGTACAACCTAAGAAATAAAAGAGATTGAGGAGAAGGAGCCCCAAAATGATCCAGAGTGGGAGTAAATGGCACCTTTAAAAAATAAATTACAGAGGTCTTTAACTCTCAATTACAACAAAACTCCACATCCCTATGATCCACCATACTAATGGTCTGTTCTAAATCCCTGTTAGCCATGCCCGATACAAATGGTTTTAACCCTAGCCATTCAGTAAGAGAGCCCAAGTGGAAAAGAGCAGATTCAACTCCACTTCTACGGGGAGCCACTTGTATGGAAAAATGCAATCAGATCTGTGATTAAGTGAGTAGCCCACATAAAAATACAGGTGATGAGACCCTCTTAAAAGCTTGTTTAAGTTTAACATGTGAGACCAGAACCAACCCAAATGGTGGTGCATCCCTGGAAACATCACTTGATCTATCAATACTTATGTCTCCCATAAAGTAGATTTCAGACTTCAGTATTAACAACAAGATCCAAAAGGAGCTCCAACCTCATGATAACTTGCCTCTACAAATTACCCACTATGACTTTGATAACAGCACCTTGGAAGCTACATCAGTTCAAATACTAAACCTGGTTTTAGAATCCTGGGTGAGACTATACAGCAAAATAAGCCCTGAGGTCCAAACAAACTCTTCCAAGTTATAGTTAATCCTAAATAATCTAGAAATTGTCTACTGGAACCCCATAAGTAGGCTGGCTCCAAAGTAACATCAACACTGATCCGAAGTATGGACCAACATGCCCCAGGACCTGCCGGTAGACTCTTCGGTTATCTCTATGGTAGGCTTTTTCAAAGTGATGGAAAGTCCAGGCAGTGATTAGGTGCACCCCAGAGTAGCTCTTGGAGACCCTTTGTCATGAGTGCTACTCCCGAGGAGCCAAGACTGGCCCAGCGTCCCCGGAAGCAGGCTCATCATCCAGACCCCCGGTTGCAGCAGACCCCTACAGGGGCCCTTTGGACCATGTCCTGGCGCCTCTGGCGCCAGGCTCATAAGGAACCCGGCGCCATGGGCGCCGGGCTCATATTCTTAAAGTGTGCAGTAGTGATTGGGTGGACTTACCTGTGGCAGACCATGCTGCATACTCACCTAGAACAATCCAAGCTGGGTGAAGTCCCAGCCACTGGCTGGGAGGGACCAATCCTCTGTTACAGGAACTCTTTTCTTACCTGGGAGGGGCTGATGCTAATCCTCTGACACTGGAACTCTTTTCTTACCTGGGTGAGGCTGGAGGAAGAATACGCACCAAAGCACTTCTCCACTATTTAAACCACGCCCAATAGAATTCACGTGCTTCGCGTTATTCTGCAACAGCAGCAGGACGCTCACCGAGTCGGCTCCTGCATTCCAGGTCCAGACACACCCTCAGCTTCTCGAGCAGCAACCTGTGGATGAAGAAAAGGCACAGGAACATCTATTCACCAGAATTCAGCCACAAGAGTCCAGTCTCCGACAACTTGCAAATAAAGACATAGAGTTAGAAAACGGGCAACATGCTCACAGCTGCGCTCGCTTACCTTATCCATCCGTGATCACACCGGAGTCCCCCGCGGCCTTCGCTTCGGCAGCATCCCAGCACCTGGAAGACAAAAGACATTATTAGAGGTGCCCATTTTGAAGTGGCCACAATTCAGTAATACTTACGCGCTTCTTCACGCGCAGCAGTGGCAGCATCGCCCTCAGCATTTCGGCACCTGAAAGGAAGGAAAAGACATTATCAGAGGCGCCCATTTGGAAACGGCCACAATTCAGTTATACTTACGTGCCACCGCACGTGCAACAGCGGCGGCATCGCCCACAGCATCTCGGCACCTGAAAGACAGAAAAGGACATTATAAAAGGGTGCTCCTTCAGAAGCGGCCTCAGATCTTCTATACTCACGAGCCTCTTCTTGCACAGCAGTGGTGGTGTCGCCAACAGCTCCTCGGCACCTGAAGGACTATTACAAGCCACAAAAGGACACTGAGCCTAAACACTGAAATCATCCAGTGACGTAACTGGATTCCACGCGCCCCTGCACCAGAAGCAGGATGGAGAGCTCGGCTTTACTAAACCAAAGGTGAGAGTTCGTGGAGACCAGTCGAGAACCAAGAAGTGGGAAAAGCAGAAGATTGGTGGGAGAACTTATCCAACCAGCTTGTAATTACCCCTTTTCTTCCACCTGCAGAAAACTCACCTTACAAGCCAGACAGTCGATATTCGGAGGTCCTGCCCAGAGCGTCTTCCGAGTTCTACGCCTCATCATAGTCATAGAAGCAACTGTAGCAGTCCAGTTTGGGTCAGCGCCTCCGTGGGAATCAGGTGAGCGTTACACCCTTAGCCAGATTGAAATCTTACACAGACCCAATGTAAATGAAAGGTCAAATGTGGAAATCATTCAACACACCAGAAGAAGAAAACTAAAAACAAAGTAAAAAAGAAAAATTCTAGTTTTTTCACAAGCTATTCAGAGGGCTATTGACAAATAGGGGGCACAGAATTCACAAGAGGAAAGCATCAAAGAACCCCCTTAGAGTAAGTAAAATCAAATGCCCACTCAGAAAAAGAACAAAACTAAAAGAGAAGCACACAAGACAAAGTCCAATTGGACAACTCGACTCTAGAAATCATACTACCACCTCAAGCAAAGAGGTCCAGTCAGAATGCAAAGCCCCCAATTGGGCTGCAGACCCACAAAGGTTATACAATGCAGACAATAAAGAGTGCCACTTTTATTATGCGCCACTCAATTGACACCAGCCATTTTAAATGGACTGGGAGGTGTCACACAAGATTGGCCTAGAATCTCTGTTTCCTACCTTGGATCTGGGCTCTTTAAATCAATCGAAAGTGTTGGCTTTGTTCTCTGAAATTCACAAATTGAGAATTGTATCCACGGATGTCATCCCCGAAGTTGAATTTCTTGAGGAGCTAAATACAAATGGAGGAGATAAATACAAATTTGGTAGCCTTTCATATGTCATCAAATTGTGATACAATGGGGGTCATTACAAGGTTGGCTGTAAGGGGTTAACGGCGCCGGTAATGGTGCCGGAGCCGTCAACCCCTTACTGCCGCATTACGAGGTCCTTTAGCGGGTCCCGCTAAGGGCGCCTGGTTTTACCAGTGGCAGACCATGCTGCATACTCACCTAGAACAATCCAAGCTGGGTGAAGTCCCAGCCACTGGCTGGGAGGGACCAATCCTCTGTTACAGGAACTCTTTTCTTACCTGGGAGGGGCTGATGCTAATCCTCTGACACTGGAACTCTTTTCTTACCTGGGTGAGGCTGGAGGAAGAATACGCACCAAAGCACTTCTCCACTATTTAAACCACGCCCGATAGAATTCACGTGCTTCGCGTTATTCTGCAACAGCAGCAGGACGCTCACCGAGTCGGCTCCTGCATTCCAGGTCCAGACACACCCTCAGCTTCTTGAGCAGCAACCTGTGGATGAAGAAAAGGCACAGGAACATCTATTCACCAGAATTCAGCCACAAGAGTCCAGTCTCCGACAACTTGCAAATAAAGACATAGAGTTAGAAAACGGCCCTCAGCTTCTCGAGCAGCAACCTGTGGATGAAGAAAAGGCACAGGAACATCTATTCACCAGAATTCAGCCACAAGAGTCCAGTCTCCGACAACTTGCAAATAAAGCCCCACTAAAGGACCAGCATGCTAACAACGGGCCCGTTATTAATGGGCCCGTTGTTAGCATGGTCCCCATTCTCATTGAGCCCTATGGGGGCTCAAATGGGAATGGGGATGTGTTCAATGAATGGGGAAATACCAGGTTTTCCAAGGTTGGAATGGCCAGGTAGTTCCCCATTCAGGGAACCCAGACCCGGTATGCAGTATGGGGGTAGCCATGCTGCAAATTGCGGCATGGCTATCTCCAACCTTGTAATGAACCCCAATGTCTTCTAATTAATACAAAGAATAAGGAGTTCCTCAAATGTCAAACCAGACATAAAAGCATAGGACTAATAGGAGTAAACTACACCTGCTCTAATTGGAGAGAAAATTGAAGTATTAGAGTTCAATGTACTGAAACCAGGCCACACATTTTAGCAGTACATGAAGTAAAGTCGACCCTAAAGTTGATGCCTCGCTGTGGCTACCAGGGATTTAACCCAATCTGAAAACACAAATTGGAACAACAAGAGAGCTACTATGGTCCCAATGAATTAAACATTGTAAACAAGAAGGGTTTAAGGAAAGAACTGACGAGCTACAAAGAGAACTTAATATGACATTGAAAATGGCGGAATGAAGTCATAGACTCTTGAGACATGCAAGCTGTAAACAGAAACACACAGGGAGGATCCCTCCCAGCAGTGATATGGTTCAGAGACAATACACAATCGATCATTGATTGCATATTTGTTACCAGAGATCACTTCACATACTGCACCTGCAAGACTATAAAAAAGACTGTTCTAAGCAAACTTGGTATGATGGTATTAAAAATGCATTCCTCAGGGGAGGGAAGAAGACTTATAGTTGCGCCTACAACCTTACCATTTAATTAAAAGGAAAGCAGAATTACAACATATCATACCTAAATGTTAAAGCTAATGGAAAAATAAAATGAATATGGGATAACTTAGACATGCTTTGAAGATCAAATGTGTTCAAGCCAGATAATTTCTCCCCGTTCTGAAATTCCATATGGATATAATCTATAAAGACAATTTTTGATAGAGACCATTATAATGGTAGGAAACACCGGGACACACTCAACCCTCCAGTGAAAAATACAAAAATGCGAACTAAGAAGAGCACAACAAAAATAAATGAAAACCTTCAGCAAAATGCCGAACAGCATAAGAGCAGGAATAACATATGAATACGAGGCTAGAAGAGCTGGCTGAGGTACTACAAAGAACGATACTAATTAGGGGTAGCCAGCATATTTTGGAGACATTGAAATATAAAAATTAGCTTCGTTCTGGGGTATCATCAACAGTGGAAAAGCCACGAGTGAAGGTTTACAGATAAATCCTATTGACTCGATGGACTGGGAAATAAATGTTGATGATCTATTTAATGGCCATAAAATTCAAAAGATTTATTTATAATTGGAATAGAACCATGAATGGAGATTACAAATACCTAGGAAAGATATAGTACACAAATTAACCAATTAATAAACTCCAGCATGGCAGGACCAGATGGAGTCCACCCTACGATCCTTAAGGCAAATCCACTGTTGTGGTCATCTTTCTTGTCAAAGCTTTTTGGGAACATCAGTAAGTCTGTTTACTATACCGGCTCCATGGCAGGGTGCCATCGTAGTGCAAATATTTAGGAATGGCTTAAAGGAAGAGCCCAGTTACTGCAGGCCCATAGCTTTAATAGATGTCTGTAGTAAGATATTCTCAAGATTCCTATTAAAAGAAATTCTAACATGGGCAAATAGCTCCAAAAGACTATCAAAATTCCAGACAGGTTTTGGAGCTGAATTGGGGACCACACTAAATGGGCTCATCTTCTCAATATCTCAAGAAAATGCCCCAAATATGGCCAAAACATATAGTTTGCTAGAATAGATCATTCAGCTGCCTACGATTCAGTAAAACGACACATTTTGAGGAGAAAAAAAAACCTACAATCATATAAAATTCCAAATACACTACTGAAACTATTGATGTTGCTACATACCAACACTAAGATCCAAGTAAGAATCAATAAAAGTGTAACTTATGGGGTCACCACGGTTGTGTTTTGGCCCCTTGCTTATTTAATTCATATCTAGCAGATCTGGCCAAAGCATTCGCCAATGATAGAGTATTCCCAGGTAAATCGGGACAAATATAGATTCATTGGCTGTCTTTTGCCAATGACATAATGATATAATGATATGTGATCTTACCTCTGAGTGTCTTCATCACAGCCTCAATAATTTAGTGAAATATACAAAAGAAAACACCAATAAAACAGTAGTTTTTATTTTTCCGGATCGACCTTAAAAAAGACTCCCAATTGGTATATTGGAGAAGAACCACTTAGAGTAGTGAAAGAATTTAAATGCTTTGGTTTTACTATAACTTGATGGTCTAACCAGGGGTTTGCCATCTGTCAGCTGAAAGCAAAACCAGCAATAGATATAGCCCAAATGAAAATAATAAAAAACGTTTTTGAAGATCTACACTAATGCTACTTCTAAATTATTACAAACAGAAAGTATTTCCTGGGTTGACATATGGATTGGCTCTAAATAATTATATAAAAATATCTATTTCAAGCAAATTAGAGGGCTCATATGGTTCTAACCCTACCCCGATGTGTTTCGATCCCGGCATTGCGTACTGAATGACTAATGTTGGACACTCAATGCTACCCAGGCACATCTCTCTATATATGCTTTATAGACTTCTAAGCTGCGTTTGAAAGCATGGAAATATTGAAACTATGGGATATGTTGGAAAATTGGCAAACAGATCCATCTCTGCTTCATTTTATCAAAGTACTATACAGTGAGACAAAAGTCAGAATTAGACTCTCCCAGGATGGAGAATTATCAGCACCTCTTCCCACCAAGAGAGGATTAAAACAGGGGTGCTCGTTAGCCCCCCTTCTTTTTAATCTGTGTATCTCCCAGCTCTCTCAGAGGCTAGGTGAGGTATCACATTTTCAACCACAGTATGGGGGAGAGGCGCTCCAGTGTATGTCATACGCAGACAATGTAGTTATACTAGTTCATACTAAGATAGGTCTTCAGCGCTCACTGCAGGCACTTTATGGGTTTCTGACTAACCTGCGCCTCAGACCAAATACAAATAACACCAAGATGTGAAGAGTCTACACAATTGGTGGTTAGGGGCATAAAGCTAGAAAGAACTATGGAGTATAGATTCCTAGGTATTTCCATTAGGCTAAACCTTTCTGGTGCTCACCTGGTTGAAGACATTGCTCATAGGGTCTGGCACAAGTGGCTCGCCTTAAAAAATGATTGATACTCAGGTGGGAAGATGCATTGAAGCCAAGATTTTGGTATGTAAGACCTCGATTGTCCCTACTATGATGTATGTGCTAGAGGTCTTCTGTTGAGGTTGGTGGCGCCTCTTAGTAGGTTAGAGGGGAAGATCCTTCGGTCACTGTTGAACCTACCCCATTGAATTCCAGCAGAGGCGATTAGGTCCGAACTTGGCTTGCCTAACTAATTACAATCTAGTCACTGGTGGCCTGTACACTCTGGGAAAGTATACAATACGAACTGGGCGGGAAAGACATTTTATTGGGTCATTTGGTCCAACTTGCTGTGAGATTTGCTAGGAGTGGTATAAGAACTTAAATAAAAGTGTCAGAAGGTATTTAAGTGATATCTGGGTTTTCCCAATCATGGCTTAGGTACAATCTAGCTAAGATCCCAGAGAAAGCTTGGACTGTTGATGCATACCAGGCAATAACCCATTTAGGGACTCTCTTGAAATACGTGGTGTACTCCCATCAAGCTTTTGTTTTTGGAGTACCAAAGACATATTTAGTAAAATGTTGTGCTCCGGCCCTTATCCTTATATAGGATTTCTTGTACTGCATTTTCTTCTGTGTGCGAATCCCTGACTCGCAATATAACTGCTTCGTTCACTCTCATGCCAGGCAATTACACTTTCATGGAACTTCTTATTTGGGTGCGGGCCGGAGACTCGCAACATTCAATTTGCCTCAGTATACTTTCTTGCCAAGGCAAACTTCTTCTTTGAGTGTGGTTTTATGACTCACACCATTCAATTTGGTTTGGTATATACACTCTCTTGGCAAGCCCTCGTTCTCTCAAGGACTGCCTTTTTATAACTGTGTGTCCCAGACGCGTATTATTCACTGTTGCTTGGTTTATTGTCCTGCCAAGCAACAGTTCCAATACGGACTGTCTCTTCAGTTTTTCAAATGGGTGTGGGTCCCAGCCTCGCAATGTTTGAGCTAGTTTCTGTTTCTGACTTTCAAGTGAATGCATGTTGCAGACTCATACTGTTCAGTTTCAAGGGTCCCAGACCCTCTTATATTGGCTTGCACCTTCATCCCCTCACTCCTCCAGGCCTTCTGCACCACTCGGGCAACCCGCATAACTGTTCGTTTCCCACTGGAAGGTACCAATGTTTCCTGAGTGGCTGCAGCTTCTCTGGGGGCTCCGGTCATATTTGGTGCTTCGTTGCAGTCGGCAGCAGCTTCCTTAACTTCCACATCTTCCCGGTGGTGCGTCCTCTCTGCTGGGTGCTTTGCCTGTACTTATGGACTAGTTAAAAACGAGGTAAACCAATCAAGAGCACAAAAGTCTACCTTCACTAGATTTTTCAAATGATCTAGAAGAATACCATGATCCACCATATCAAATGCGGAGGACAGGTCGAGCATCACAAGCAGGGATAGTTTTCCAGCATCCCCTGCTTGAAGCAGCTCATCCCATACCACCAACAGAGCTGTCTCCGTCCCGTGCTTGGCACGAAAACCCTACTGTAAGGGATGAAGAAAACCACTGTCTTCGATGTAGTCCTGCAACTGCCTAGTGACCACCTTTTCCAGGATTTTTCCTGGCCAGGGGAGACCCGCAATTGGTCGATAGTTATTATAATCCTCTGGATCAAGGCTGGCCTTTTTAAGTAGAGGAGAGACAACAGACAATTTCAAAGAATCCGGGACTACCCCCTGAGTTAATGACCTTACTTTATGTCATTTATACTGCGCATCCTTGGACCCTTGTGTAACATATTCGATAGTTTTCACCTCTTAACATTCATTAGAAAGTCATATAAAGATATGGCAGTGATTGGACCTTTTTTCAAGAACTCACCATCGGAGTGGATTCCGAGAGGCGTCTGTCTCAGAGTTGTCGGAGAACCGATGCTATAGGAATCCCCCTGGAACTCCTCTCCCAGGCCGCGACATAAAGTCTCAGTCGGAGAGAGGAACCACAGGGAAACCCTCCGGGGGAATACAACCCTGCACGTCTGGGAATCATCTGCTTCACGTATTCCTTCTAGGCAGAAGGCTGGTTCCAGACGGTGATGTCTATCCAGGGAAAGACGAGAAATAGAAATGGTAAGTAGTTGTAAAGCGAAGGGTAAGTGAGATAAGTGAAAGTAGAGACTGGACTAGATACCCTTTTAAGTGTAGATTAGTGGGAAACGGATGCTGGGACCGAAGATCCGGATGCGAAGGTAGTTCCACTATTTAAGAAACAAAGTTAGATCTAGACAGGGAGAAATGATAGTGACTGGGCATATATCGGTAGCACGTACCGGCAGAAGCGTATCTTTACCTCAGAGGAAGCTGGGTAGAAATTGGAGTGGGCGCGCGAATGAGGCGTGTCTGTATGTGGACGCGCTTGTTCCCGAGTTATTGTGTAGAGGCTTCTGGTCTGGGGGACTAGTCACTCTTTTCTAACAATTGGAAAAAGAAACAGAGTTAGTAGCTCAGAGTACGTAAGAAAGGACAGAGAGACAAGCCTAGGTCCGTACTTACGAAGCGTTGTCATAGAAGAGTAGCAACGCATCGCTTGCTGGAGAGGACGCCAGGTAAGCTGTTCAGGGAGTAGGGGGCGGAGACCCACTGCATTTCATGAGTCGAACATCTAGACCTCTGCACGTGGACCGAGCCGCCATCTTGGGAGAAAAAATGGAAGCTGCATAGCGTCGAGTCCACCGATGCCAGAGGGACCAGCGCTTCCTAAGAGGCGTGACACCTTGGGAATTAGGGCACCTAAACATAACAAAAACAGCCACTTAAACACAGAGAGAGGAATCCTAATGTAGAACCAGAAAATATAAATCAGAGTGGGATCTATGCAAAGAGCCAGGTTCTCAGTTTTTTCTTGAAACTAGTAAGCGGTGCTTGATCCCGCAGATCTGGAGGAAGAGCATTCCAGGCTGCTGGGGCTGCAGTAGAAAAGGCTCCCCTTTCCATCTTTTTAGATTTATTTCTGGGAATATTCATTAGGTTCTGGAAACTGGATCTAAGGGGACGGTTATTTGATTTCTACGAAATCAAGCCTTGAAGATAATTCCAAGTCTGCATTTCATGGTTATCGTTAATAACCGAAAGTGGATTCCGGATGCTACGGGGAGCCAGTGCAAGGACCTTCTTGCTTGCGAAGCATGAGCGCGGCGGGCCAATCTGACTACTATTCTAACAGCCCCGTTTTGCACCACTTGAAGTCTATTAATATTATTTTTGCTAGATCCAATGAGAAGGCTACCACAATAGTCCATCTTTGATCCCATAATGGCTCTAGCTAGGGTCTCGGCATTTGCTTGGGTGATAAAAGGGCGCAAATGAGCGAACAGTTTAATAAAGTAGATTACTGAGGAAACCATACTTCTTACGTGAGCTTGCATATCTAGATGTTGATTGAATACTACACCTAGAGTTTTCACTTTCTTCTGTGGTTTGATGATAACATTGCCAAGATGAAATTCAGAGTAACATGATCCCAGCTGCTTGATCATACATTGTGTACCAATCAACATTAATTCAGTTTTATCCCTGTTGAGGGCTAGGTTGTTTTCTATCATCCACTCTTCCACTAGGGAATAAACTCTGCTGAGTTCCTCCTCATCACAAGAATGGGAGCCTGCCAAGCGTAATTGGTGAACAGCACTCCCTCTTGTTCTACGGTGTTGAAAAACGGGGCAGTCAAGATGTTATAGATACAAGGGGATAAGCAGGCCCCCTGGGGCACTCCAAATGATACAGTCACAGGGTCTGCTGTTGCCTCATCTATGAAAACACGGCTGATTCGGTTGCCAAGAAATGAGACGGTCCATTGAATTGCTTCAGGCAAAAAGTTAGCTACTTCCCCTAGTCTGTCAGCCAAGATCGTATGCTCGACCAAGTCAAATGCGGCTGACAAGTCTAGGAGCATCAGCATGGAGGCTGCACCCTTATCCATTCTTTCCAAAAGTCTTGATTTTAATTCTAGTAAAGCGGTCTCTGTACCAAAACCCTTTCTAAATCCAGATTGACAAGGATTTAAAATAGGATATAAATCGAGGTGTTGAGAGATTTGATTATAAGCCACACAATCTATGATTTTTTGAGTAAAAAAGGAATATTCGTTATTGCCCTATAATTCAAGGGATTGTCAATAGCCATGCCTGTTTTTTTTCAGGATTGGCGAGACTCAAGCTTGCTTGATATTGGAAGGTACTTGGCCTTCTGAGAACGAGGCATTAATAAAAGTGCAAATAGCCTCCAGGAGAGGCATAGGACAGGTTTCTATGATTAAAGCAGAACATGGGTCTTCCTTACAACATGTAGTTTTGAGTTGTTCAATTATACGGGACAAATTCTGCACTGATATACAGTTAAAGTGAAATTGAGGTATTGATGGGCATCTCACAAATAAAGCCTTCTCTGTGATGATCTGCGATATGCCCTTTTTTTGGGCTATATTTTCCCTGATGGTAGAAAGTTTGTTTTGTATAGAGTCCTGTATATCTTGGCACCAAGGTGAACTCTGGGTTTAATGCCAGTTTCGTTTTCTTTTAAAGTTTCTAAAAGTTCTTTAGTATTAGACTTGGCATTGGTATTGTAGTGTTATGAAAGGATTTTTTTGCCATCACAATCGCTAGCTTATAGGCTTTTGCCAATGCTTTGTATGTGGCCAGATGCTCAGCAAGAGTTTTTTTTCCCAAATATAATAGGATTCTGTCATCAGAGATTTACTCTATTGTCGTTCTGGTGTGAACCAAGCTTTACTGGTTCTTTCAACTATTGTTTTACCTTATTTTAGGAGTTCCAATGGGCTAGTAATATAATTTAGGTTAGCAGTGATAACCTGTGACATGGATGCAGCTGAGTCCTCCTTAGAAAACTGTAGCCCTGGATCTAACAGCGGCAAAGTCTTCTCCTTGGTCATAAGTTTGGTGTTTCCAACCTGAGGGCCCAACATGCGTGTAACTTTATTCTTAGATAGAAACTCCGCTCTGATAGTAAAGTGGATGAATGGGTGATTAGACCATGGGCATGATAGTATCTCGATGACCCTACTCTCAAAGTTATTAGTTGAGATCCAATCGAGGGGATGGCCCAAAAGATGTGTCGGAGCTCAAACTCTTTGTATGAAGCCCAATTCCGATAAACCTTTTTCCATATCTGTAGCCACACGATCGTCTGGGTGATCCAACCATAGTTTAAAATCACCCATCAATAGGCAGCTGGAGTTAGGTTTTAAGAAGGACAGTAAATGGTTTGAGAGCACTGAAAGGAAATCCACCGTGCATGATGGAGATCTATATATCAGAACAAGATCAAGGGTAGTTTCTGCATTCATGCCCAGTTTGACATGAAGGGATTCTACACCCTCCAAAGTACAATTTTGAGTTTCCCAAATGTGAAGGTCCACCCTAAAAATAAGTGCCACTCCACACCCCATACCTTCTATTGCGTCTTGGCGTAACATTGCATAGCCCTCAGGGATGGCTATATCAAGTGAGGTGTTTGCTGCGATAGAGGCCCAGGTTTCAGTTAAAGAACATAAGTCAATGTTGTTATCTGTAATATATGAATGAACTTCATGGCCATGTTTAATGTTTAATGAGAGAGCGTGTGTTGAGAAGAAGACATTTAAGGTTGTATATGGGGGTGATAGGATGGATTATCATGGGTTTAACAATGGTAGGTAGAAATTCCCTTATAGATTTGTGAGTATTAGTAAGTTCACAAATCGGGATCACTTCTTCATGTGATAATTGCGATGATGGTAAATCTGCTAACACCATATTACATTAGTTATCATCGGAAATGACAATGGGAATTGTAATAGGCAGATGGGACGCAGTACCTTGTGAATCATTTCTGTCTGAAGAGATGGCAGCAAGCACTTCTTGTAATCCCATAACGATGAAGAGCAGAGACGTCCACACGTCCCGGACATGGACCGGCAAAGACCAGCTAATTGCTTTCGTGCCGGCGCGTTCATGCCGTGTACAGAGACAAGAAGGCCTGTGGACTACAGGGAATGATGGGTAGCGTAGTCTAGGTAGCCACGAGTGCAAAAGCTTTCTGTTTCAAATCGCACTTGTTTTACAAATTAGCTTTAGGTTAAATGATGACATTAGCAGCAGTTTAAAATTAAAAAAATGTACGACAAGTTTACGAATTTAGTCATGAATGGGGAAAGTTCAGAGGAATGCCGCTTAGCAACCAGCGCAGGAATTGGGAAAAGTACATCATTTGCAGGCTTTAGTTGTGACATGAGAGCACAGATGTCATCTTCAGACACTTGGTTAAAGCTAAATTGAGCTATGCCAGTCCCTGATGTACTAACCACATTGTTATTTATAGTAGCAGCATTTGATTGAGATATAGAATCTGGTTTTCTATGAATCCAGATGTTGTTTTGAATATTCAGAATTGTGTCTCTAAAGAATGTATTCAGGCCATTAACATGATTAACAGATGAAACTTTCGTTAGTGTATTGGTTGTCGTATTAACAAAGTTATCAATGGTTTTAAATAATTCTTGTGGACGGTTAGCTACTATGATTCTTTTTGACAAAAAATCTGATTTTGCTCAAAAGAAAGCCTTTTTATAGTAGATAAGTGCTGATCTTGCCAATGCTGCATTTTCCATTGATTTCAAAAGGTACCACCTATTCTCATGGTATCAATGTTCCTTTTTTAAGTCGGAGAATTGCGGAGTATACATGTCTTCAATGATCTTTAATGAACAGTAGTTCTTAGAGGGGCATATTCTGTACACATTTTGTTCATAATTTGAGCCCCTTGTTGGAACATGGCATTACAGTCTTGCAGCAGAGCACAATTGCTCAAGGCATTGCTCAGTTTCATTCCAGGAATACCATCCAGTTCCTTTCTCTTTTGGGAGGTTTTAGTCCCCCCAGAGACGGTAATGGTATTGTTTTTATTGGTCTTAATAGAAAACATCCTGAGATAGTGGTCTGTCCAGCTAATAGGAAGTGTTTGAGCATAGCAATACCTTTTCCTCTGCCTAACATTACATCAAGGCAATGGCCTTGAATATGTGAAGGTGTTTGATTCAGGATTAAGACCTCATGTTGCATTAAAATTTCATGTAAATGCATAGAGTCTGGTTTAGTGAGGTCCTCCAGGCAGATATTTAAATCACCAATACACAGTAGTTGTTTATGTTTTATACCTATTGATGTAAGGAAATCTTCCAGACCCTCTAAAAATAAACCTGACGGGCCAGGCGGTCTGTAGATCAATATAATTTTTACTGAGTATTTGGGAGTTAACATGAAAGTCATTATCCCTATCTCTGAGGTGTTATCCTATTTTAGAGGTTCAAGATGGCCAAATTTTACGTGGGACCGATGAATAATTGCTATTCCTCCACCGGTCTTTCCCTGCCTATTGATATATTGAATTGATATATTGAATTCAATAACCATCAGGTATCAAACAGTGGAACATAGAGTGGCAAGTGTCTGTGAACCATGTCTTAGTCATAAATAAAATGTCCAATTTGTGGGACTCCATTAAGAGAGAAATCTCAGTGGCATGAGCAACTGCCGAACGAGTATTTAGCAATCCCGCTAATACAGATATCTGGGGTTCAATATTTAGTTTAGTACATTCACTCACCAAATTGATTCTTTCCTAGAGCTCGCATTTTAGACAGTGTACGGAGTGAAAAGGACCCCTTGTCAGAGTTCAGCTTACCAAAAGTTCCCTTGATTAGGAAATTGTTGACATATTTGATCTAATTACTGGATGTAGATAACAAATTATCAATATACCAGCCGGACGACAACTTACCCGTTTGTAAGCCAGAGTTTAGAGCGAGAGACAGAGCAAACAGCGCAATGCGCTGACCGCTGCAAAGGGTATGGGATATTTAACATTGACGTAGCCCCCTCAGCACTTCATGACAAGGTTTCCAAGTCCTATGATTCCCTAGACTGTACCTTGTCTTTAGCCTCAAGGTTGGCCGAATTATGTGACCCTAGGGAAGAGGAGAAAATAGTTCCCCAAAAAAACATTTCTGAAATATCATCAGTCTCCTCGTCGATTTCTGAATTGTTGGGTAGCAGAGTATCAAAAGCCTGCAGTGGGGTCGTAAGGTAAATTGACCTGGTGTTTTTTTTTTTTTAAACTTTGTTTATTGGCAGAAAGTTAAGACAGGCACAGGACAAGGCACACAGCGCTGAACCAGCGGATCTGCAACATGGACATCAATACAACACAGTATGATACAGTCGGACAGTATTCTCGTGTGTGACAGCCAAGACAGAGACATTACAGTATCAAGTAGTTACGGGGGGTGAGTGGGCAGGGGGTGCTACCTCCTCCGCATCGTCTCTATTGTTCAAATAGGTATGGAATGCCGACCACACATTTTTGGGTCGCGATGTGGGTGGCAGGGAACCAATGTAGTCCTCTTCTCGTATTTGTGTCCAAGTAAGGGCTGTGAGCCACATCGCGAGGGTGGGGGGGCTGTGCCGTTTCCAGTTTAGTAATATACATTTTTTAGCCACAATAGCTCCGACATTCAAAAATTTAGACATTTTCCGTACATTCTCGCCTTCCCAGACCCCGAACAGCAGGGCAAGCGGGTCCAGGTCAACTGGAGATTCCACTATTTCTGAGAGCGCCTCTGCTACCTCGAACCAGAAGGCGCTGATCGCAGGGCACGCCCAGAACATATGGATATGGTCGGCATCAGAAGATTTACACTTTGGGCATGTAACGGACCCTGCCCCAGCAAATCTTGCTACCCTCGTTGGTGTATAATAGAGCCTGTTAAGAAATTTAAACTGGATGCATCGGAATCTGGCACATAGGGACACCCCGCGTGTATTTGCGCACATCTTGGTCCAGAGTCCGTCGGATATCTCCATTTCGAGCTCACTAGCCCAAGCTATACGTGGCCTGAGGGCCCCAGACATTCTCCCACCCAGTTGGCGCTTGTACAGGTTGGATAACACCCCTTTGGAGCCCGCTGAGTTTGCTATATACTGGAGTTCGGGCGATTCCGGGGGCTCATCCGGATATGAAGGCCATGCGGATCGTACCGCGGCTCGGAGCCTGTAGTACTGTAGCATCTCAAGGGGAGAATCAGTGTGACCTGGACGCCACGTTTGAGGGGTGACAAATTTACCTTCTGGGAAGAGGTCTGCCAGGCACCGATATCCCAGGCCCTCCCAGTGTGTAGCAAGGTGTTGGTCGTGTGTGGGGGAGAGACCAGGGAATTGCCACAGGGGGAGCCACTTGTAATATGGGAGATCAGTCTGCTCAGTATATAGAATAGCGTTCCATGCTCTAATCGTGGTGGTTACTGGGTCTGCATGGGAATCTGTGCGGAGCGAGCGGTGTAACAGTAGGGTCATAATGTTGGTTCCACCTCCAGCCATTTTTTCAAGTTTCACATGCGGAGGCGGATTTTGGAATGTATACCAATCGGAGGCGTGTTGGGCCTGGGCCGCGTGCCAGTACAGTCGTAGGTCAGGAGCCGCGAATCCACCCCTGTCGTATGGTGCTGTCATGTGGTGCCACTTCGTACGGACCGACCCCGGATGCCAGAGAAATTGAGCACATTCGGCGTGGAGCCTCGCAAAGTATTGCCTTCCGGGCCAGACAGGGACGTTGGCAAACACATACAGGAGCTTGGGAACCAATGTCATCTTTATCAGGGAGAGTTTGGCTGCCAAGGACAGGGGTAAATGCCGCCACTTGGAGAATTTGGTGACGATAAGCTGAGCCATGGCCTCATAGTTATCCTTTAGGAGGGCACATTTGAATAGCGACATGTGAACCCCAAGGTACCTGACTCCCTCAGGAGACCAGCGCAGGGGGTATTCGCATGCCGGATGCTGTGTTGTTTTGGTGAGGGGGAAAATTTCAGATTTGGAGTAGTTAATCGTGAACCCGGAGAACGTGCCTATTTTCGTGATGTCCCGAATGATCGGGTTCAGATTAGTGGAGGGGTTTCTGACGTACAGAAGGACATCATCCGCGTAGAGTGAGATTAACTCTGGGGCCCCCGTCAACCGGATACCTTTGTTGGAATGCCGCCCTCTGACATGGTCCGCCATGGGTTCAATGGCAAGGGCGAAGAGTAAGGGTGAGAAAGGGCAGCCCTGGCGGGTTCCGCGATGAAGCTTAAAGAGGCGGGAAGGGATAGAGTTTACCAGGACCCTGGCTACCGGGTCTGTGTATAAAAGCTTAATATAAGAGAGCATATTCGGGCCCACACCCATCTTCTTCAGCACCGCCCACAGGTATTGCCAGGAGACCATGTCGAAGGCCTTTTGGGCATCTATGGTCACAGCAACCGCCTCTGCACCCGGGTCGATTCTGGCCATCACACTGAATAGGCGACGGATGTTGAGGGACGTGGATCTGCCAGGTATGAACCCGCTCTGGTCAGGATGCACCATATGGGTCATAAAGGGGAGAAACCTATTTGCTATTATTTTAGCGAAAACTTTCATGTCAGTGTTAATTAGGGATAGGGGTCTGTAGGACCCGCATTCTTCAGGAGGCTTACCCGGTTTGGGGAGGACCGTTATTAAGGCTTCCCTTAAAGAGGGCGGGAGGGCGCGCAGCCGGAGCGCCTCGGACCAGACCCCGAGTAGTACTGGAGCCAGAGCAGCCACATGTTCCTGATAGAACTCAGCGGTGAGTCCATCCGGACCAGGTGCCTTATTTTTGGGAAGATCCGATATTACTTGGACTATCTCTTCTAGGGTGAACGGTGCCTCAAGACACTCTCTGGTGTCGTGGGAGATTATCGTCATAGGGATGCTCTCTAGGAGGTCGTCTAGATCTTGGTCAGAGTGGCCAAGGCGGGGCCCATACAGATCGGCATAAAAGGCGGCAAATATGTCAAGTATGGATTGGTCGGACCAGTGTTTTAGTCCTTGTTCATCCATAATGCAATCAATCCGAGACCTGCCACCCTCCGTTCGCACCAGTCTAGCCAGTGTTCTGCCCGGTCTGTCTCCCTCTCCATAACGACGGGCGGCTATGGGACGGGTATGATATTGCACCTCCCTAGAGGCCTGTGATTCGAATTGCTCCAGCTCCGCCCTGATTTCTGCCAGTATCCCCGGGGAGGGGCTGGTCAGGTATCTCTGCTCGAGGGTTTTTAGTTTAGTTTCTGAAGCATTCAGGGCCTGCCTGATGGCCTTCAGGACACCTGCTTCTTTAGAGATGCACATCCCCCGGATGTACACCTTGAATGCCTCCCACCTGACCGCCTCCAAGGTGTCAGCAACCCGGTTGTTCTCAAAGAATGAGGTAATGTCCGCTAATATTTCGGCCTTAAATACAATATCTGAGAGGGCGGAGGATTTGAAACGCCACGCAGGACGCGGCGGGCCCACATTGCCAGTCTGTATCTGTAGTAGCACCGGGGAGTGATCAGATAGCGTGCGCGGCAGGATCTTAATGTCCAGGGTTCTGCCCACTAACCCGCCCGAGAGCAAAAACAAGTCTATTCGAGAGGAACTATCGTGCACTGAGGAGTAAAACGTATAGTCCCTCTCTTGGGGGTGGAGAGTTCTCCATATATCATGCAAGTTTAGGAATTCCATATGTGCGCGTAGCCGTTCAGCTGCGCGCGAGGTGGTTCTGCGGGTGGTTGTGGTTCTATCTAGGGAATTGTTGAGTATCAGATTAAAGTCTCCCGCCCATACGGTGGGGACGTCCGGATATTTCATGAGGATGGAGGTCACTTTGTCAAAGAACTCGGGAGAATCAGTATTGGGTGCATATACATTGACCAGTATACAATCTTCATGGTTCAAGCTACAGTGTAAAATGACGTATCTTCCCTCAGTATCAATGTGGGACGCGTGGAGTGTGAACTGTAAGGATTTATGGATAAGGGTCAGGACCCCCCTAGCCTGGGTTGAGTATTGAGTGTAGTGCCTATTAGAGCCCCAATTGTGCGCTATGTTTGCCGATAGGTGTTTTAGAGCATGCGTCTCCTGTAGTAGAAGGATCTTAACCCCATGTCTCTGTGCATAGGCTGTAATCCTGCGAGATTTTGTAAAATTTGTCAGCCCCCGGATATTCCAGGACATCATTTTAACCGCCATGTCTCACACTAGGGAACATTCCGGTGGAAGCCTTTGTCATACGTGTCGCACCTGTGTATCGCTGTAACATGCGGGCGCCATCCTCCCGAGCCCGCCTCCACTCCCCTGCCATTTTGTGTATAACGTACCCCAACTTCATCAAGCCCCACCCTCACCGCCCTACTCCAACCAGCAGTGCATGAAACCCCACCCATACATTTCTCGCCTGTGCTCCTTCCCCAACTTGGAGACACAGGAGAAGTAGCCCAACAGGGGCCAAAACACAAACATTTAAGATCAAATAAAATAAGAATTGCAATCGCAGTGGGGGCAGCTGCTGCCGTTCTGCCCACTTGTACTGGCTACTGTTACATTTGGATCATATATGACTGGACATCAGCTAACAAGATAAACAATTTAAACAATTTCAGGGAGCGGATAATGGAGCATTATAGCTTCTATATGCAGCACCCCAGCGGAGGAGAGCCGTGGAAGTGTGACCCCCAACCTCACTGGCAGTGCCACACATCCCCGCACCAAATTGCAGGGTACTAGAACGGTGCGTGCACTTATGTATGAGCGGACCTCATTCGTATTTCACCATATAAAGAGCGGGAAGACCCCCGGCCCGCCAGTGTGGCTTATAGTGTCTTTGCCACCATAAATACATTGTGCAGTGCGGTAGATCACAGGTTTGGCGGTTGGTCGTCTTCGATGCGCTCCTCCGGCGGGATCTGTGCTTCAATAAATTTGACCGCCTCATCTGGGACCGTGAAAAAGTAGTGTTTATTGTGGTGGGTGAATTTTAGGCGGGCCGGGAAGAGCATTGCATATTCTATCTTTCGCTCCCTTAGTAGTTTCTTTACACCATTGAATTGTCGCCTCTCCGCCTGGACCGCCATTGAAAAATCCGGATAGATTCTGATGATTTGAGAGTCCATCCTAAGTTCACCCTTTTCTCTGGCCAAACGGAGGACAAGGTCTCTGTCCTTATAGCTCAAAAGTTTTGCTATGATCGGTCTCGGGAAATCACCGGGTTTAGGGCGAGGTGCCAGGGAGCGATGTGCCCTTTCCACAGTGAAGAAGGGAGATAATGGCGGGTCACCGAGGAGGTCTTTAAGCAGTTGTTCGACCGCCGTTTCCATGCGGCCCTTCAATGCCGATTCGGGAACTCCAACTATGCGGAGATTGTTCCTCCGGGACCGTGATTCTAAGTCGTCACACTTAGCTTTTACCTGCTTCATGTCCCTGACCAGTTCCGAGACCGTGTTTTGCAAGGTATGGACATTGTCCTCAGCAGACCCGATTCTCTGCTCAGTCTCAGCAATTCTAGACCCATGTTGATCAATCTTCACTCTCATTGAGGCCACATTTGCATTAATGTCGTCCAGTTTTTCGTGCACCGCTGCAAAGTTCTTGGCCATGGATTCCATCATTATAGTAAGGTCAGCTCGATTGGGCTCCGACACACCCTCATCCTCCTCGTGCAGCGCCGTAGTCGAAGCATGGTCCGCCCTGGGTGCTGACTTGGTGAATTTGTCCATGGCGCCAGGTTTACCACTGGGTTTTGATTTACCGGGCATCACAGCGGCGGGAGGGGTGCCCGCTCAGGTATAGTGGCGTTTGCAGGATGGGTCCTCACAGTAGCCAACCCCCAGTAGCGGCTCCTGCAACGGTCAATGTGGGCCGTAGCGTTAATAAATTCGGCCCGGGTATGGTGGCACCTGCATAGTGGATCCTCGCAAAAGTCTGTGGGGCCCCAGGAGGTGAATATGTAGCCCAAATGCAGAGGCGGCTCCTAGAGTTGTCAAGTGGAGGAGGGGTACACACCTATGGCACTATATGTAATTACCCAGCCAGCCGACCCAGGCCGTTCACATGCAGCGCCGGGGGACCAGACGGCGCTGATCCGGCGCGAACACCCACCTCGAGCACGTCGGGGCCGCAGTCCGCCCGTATCCTCAAGCGATGGGAGCAGGGGCAGTCGTCGGGCACCAGCACGGCCCCAGGAGGCCACGGCCCCAGGCGGCCGCAGAGGCCAGGCCGCGCCCAGACAGCCGCACAGGCGATCCGGCGCCGCCGCCCAGAGGCGGTCCAGATGTAGGCCCCGGCGAGGCTCCGCCGCCTCCGGGGTAAGGCGAAGCAGAGGGGCACAGCCCCACGCCGCTGGGATCAGTGCAAGGGCTGCGTCGCACCGCCCGGGCCAGCGATGCTCGCGGTGTCAGCGGCGCAGTCCACGGATCAGTCGGCAGGGGGGATCGATGGCGAGGAGGCCCCCCGGGAGCCGGGCGCACACCACGCAGGGCCCGCTCCAAGCGGGTGATCAGAGGCCGCAGGCGCGGCCGGGGCGGCAGCGAGCCGCGGATCTCGCAGCGCGAGGGAACGGGCAGCGGGCGCATCCAGGGGGGGGTCCGCTCAGACGCGGGTAGAGCATGGAGGCCCCCGGGCCAGCGGGGGAGAGACGTCAGGAGGCCACGGGCTGCCGCCTCCGGGGCCGGGAAGGAGGCCACGACGCCCCCCAAGAGCAAGGGTCCGTATCTTCGTCCGACAGCAACGATTTCACCCCAAACTTCAGCCAGGTGTGTAGGGAGACAGGGGGGCAAGAATCGTGCAAGTCTCGTGGGTGTGCTTAGCCGTATTGCGCCGATGTCCGATGGATTGTAGTGGGTTAGAGACGGAGCTCAAGGGCTAGGCAGCCATTTCCTTTGGCTGCTCAACAGCGCCCCCCTCAAATTGACCTGGTGTTTAATCACTTCTAGTTGAGTAAGACACCCTGTTAACGTATTACTCATAAACGGGGTCCCCTAGTTTGTATCAACCAGGTCTGATCCACTACTGACAACATTTGTGAGGGTGCAGAAGTAATGTTTGGACACAAAGGTGGGATGTTTTGGGCAAAACCTTTTGTTATATGAAAAAGGGTTGAAAAAATGCCTCTCTGTCTGTCACGCCCCGATGTATTTTGAACACACCTCACAAAACACACTCTCCCCTGAAGACTTGCCAGCAAGGATTGGGACAAGGTCAACGACGCAGAGTTTTGCCATCTCAACACTGGTTTCCATTCAATCGATGGCAGTTGCCATGGAGACGCGCTACGAGCATTCTACAGCGTCTCCGTTGCCGGCAACTAAAAGCTCCTCCTCAACATGCTCGATCACGTGACGGTTGACGGAGTCATGTGATCACCAGTCAGCGTTTAAAAGGGACGCGCTGACTACCTTTGACGCTTCACAGCTGATCCTGTTGGGCGTACTACGGTTTTCGAACTAGTTGTGCTATTGGACCTCGGATTGAACTTTGGACTCTGATTTGGCTTTTTCCCTCTCGGTATAGTTGTTTTGGAACTTTGCCTCTACTGGATTTGACCATTGTTCTGTCCCTGGATTGCTATCGGATTATCCCTTGTCATGAACTATGTTCTTGGACCACTCTGATTGATCTACGTTCCTGTCTTCCACGTCAGGTGGTGATTTAATCCATCCCGTCATCCTTGCTGGCTGCTTCTGACACATTTCCTTTATTAAGTCCTGACCAACTTCGCAGGGTAAGCCTTGTTCCAGATTTATTATAGTCACCTGCAAACTTGGGGTTCTTTGTTTTGACCTAATCACGTGTTTTCCTTACAGCGGTCATCAGGGGCACCTTCCGGCATCTACAGGCATTCCTTGTTGCGACTGACGAAGATCACCACCTGTGGCCTCAAAGATCGCTCGGTGCAGTAACTTTCCTATCTGCCCGAGTGGTACTTGGGGACAGAGGTTCCATCGGCTACACGACCAGCAAGTCTTGACACTGTCCCAAAAACAAAGAGGGGTTTCCCTACCTCTAAGAAAACAAATGAACCTGGAAGAATGTCCAAATTATAAAGTCTGTCTCTGTTGTGTCTCAAAAGGCCTACTTCTTTCCCTAGCACTAATAGCATAAACTAACTGTGCAAGGATGATCACTTCTCAAATTGTAGATGTTCTTTGTGAATCTACAGTAAAGGTGCATATACAGTGCTGTCAAGGGGGTGCACCTATCTGTAGCGGGAATGATGGGTAAGGGAGGGGGCCTCCTTAGAGAGGAACACACAATTGACAGCTGCACCATGTGCCTCATACACTTAGTGCGCAGTTGCAGCTTGAGGAGTTAGTGGGATAAGGTAGGGGTGAGGGAACCCAGGGGGGGGGAGCTGTTCAGCTAGAGACTCAGGGAGAGGGGCAAAGGGTAGCAGAGGTGGCACAGTATAATGTGAACTACTCAATAGCCACAACTACATATAGGCCGCAGACATACTGAGGGATGCCATATTTTCGGGGCAGACATGAACTTCTCGAGTACTTGGCCCAAGTAGCATATTGGAGAAATGTTGCAAACCGACTGTTCCCAGGAGACTGAAGTTGCTGAGAGATGGGTCGAGACAATACTTTCGAGGTCAGAGAGCTATGCTCCTGCTGTCAAAAGCAGATCCTTAATGAATAAACACTCGTAACTAGGAGAATCACAGTGGGGTTAGGAGTTTCAAATCACCCCTTGGCTGATGGGCCTGGGAAGAGGGATATGGGGTGAGGGGAGGAGCCAGGAGGCGAACAATTAGGTGGAGAGTTGTGATGCCATGAGGGTGCTACAGTGTTTTGTCCCCTTTTCGATGTCAGTAGGACACCTCATTGGTTAGATGCCATGTAATTATCTCTTCATTGACAAACCCAGGTTGCATTGTGTTTCTCTCGAGAGGACTTAAAAAAATGTCCCGAAAAATTGTGGACCAAGAGGCCCCAATGCCGTGGGAGTGCTAAAGGGAGCAGAGACTGTCCGCATAAAGTTCAAAGAAGGGGCACTGCTGCACTGGGTAAAACATGACCCCCTCTGTCCTACAAAGCAGATTAAGGCATTTGTGACGGTGGTCGGTCAAAATACCGAAAATAAAATCTCGAATTGCAAAAAGCACGAATTAAAATCTCGAAAAAAAAAATATCGAATTTTTTATTTATTTATTTGTGTTTTTGGGGTCAGGTAAGTAAAAAAAAGGGGTAAAATAAAAAAAAAATGAAAAAAGGTGGGTTGGGGGGAACTCCCCCATTTTGAAAAAAAACGCATTGAAAAAAAATTCGATATTTTTTTTTTCGAGATTTTAAATTCGTGCTTTTTTTTCGAGATTTTACTTTTCGAGATTTTGACTATAAACCATTTGTGACACCTCCACGTGTTATGGCAACCGGTCATAAAACAGACATCAACGTTCCCATGTAACATGGCCATATACCCGATCAAAACACCAAATGGAGGCGCATGGTGATACTTAGCCCCATGAATAACATAGTGGAGGCTGAATTCCCACTAGTTCCAAACCCTGCCACAATATTGTGCAACATACCCGCACATGTCAAATATTTCACGGAAATTGATCTCAAGAACGCATTCTTTTCTATTCCATTACATACCGACTCCAGGAATTTCACCATCTTCATGTAGCGTGGGGTCAGATTTCAACACAAACGGTTACTCCAGGTGTACTGTGAATGCCCCAGCATGTTTAACAGAGTAATACAGATTAATCTTAACAATTTACAGGCACCATGCACCGTGATACAGTATGTGGATGACCTTCTAGTGTCTAATATGACAGAGGAGCAGTGCAGGGCAGACGCCATCATTCTTCTGACACTGCCAGCTGACAAGGGGTGCAAGGTAGACAAGGAAAAGTTACAGTACTTCCAGGAAGAGGTGGTGTACTTCGCGCAGATAATATCCACAGAAGGGCAAAGGATAGCACTGAAAAGATTAGAGGCAAGACACATGACATCGCCCCTGAGCACGGTAAAGGAGATGCAAACATTCTTGGGATTATGCAACTACTGGAGGGCATGGGTGTTTAAACTATTCAGCATTTACCAAGCCCCTTCTCCAGGCACTAAAGGAAGCACAGAAGGTAAAGGGCCACAGTAAATGGACCGCAGAAATGAACGAGAATTTTGCCGAACTCAAAGATGCACTGGCGCACGCACCAGTGTTGGCCACTCACAACTATAAAGAAACTTTTTATTTGTTCTCTCCTTCTGATGGCACAGTGATGGTGGCTGCCCTCACACCAAAGAAACCACAGGGGCACAATCCCCTGGTGTACTACAGAAGACTTTTAGACACAGTAATGCAGGGCAATTTCCCCTGTCAGCAAGCATTTGCTGCTGCCATTTGCCATAGAGAAGGCAGCAAGGATTACAATGGGTTGTCCCATAGTTTTGTACGTGGAGCACTCACATTTTGCCATATTGGAGAAGTAAAAGTGTACATTGACTACTCAAAGCGCCTTGGAGTATGAGATAATACTGACAAACCCAGCCATTGAGATCGTCAGGCATCGTGTAGTGAACCCTGCAGAATGTATAGCACAGCCTGCTGAGCATGGAGAGTACGTTCAAGCCTGCACATGTTACATGGACAGATTAGTAGCGAATCCCCAGGTGAAGGAGGAAGCAAGAGAGGGAGGGTACATGATCTTTGTTGATGGGTCATCAAAATTGATTCAAACACTGAGAGCAGGCATATGGGTGTTGCGGTGGTGGGCCACATAAGGGGATCATTTTGCATTTGATTGCAGGAAAGATTACTGGCTCGCTAATCTGCACAAGCAGTCAAATTGGTGGCCTTTATAAGAGCATTAGACATGCAGATGGGCAAGTGGTCAAATTGTTCTCTGAATATTCTTACGTCAGATCCACAGTGCACTCAGCATTAGCTCGAAGGGAAAGGAGGGGGTTCAGAAGAAGCGATGGGTCCCGGTCCAGCATGCAGAGTTATTGAACCAGCTAATTAGGGTATTATCGGTCCAATTAGAGTTAGCAATTATAAAGTATTCCACCAACACAGGGAGCCAGGACTTTATTTCGCCAATAAGCTTTGTTGGTTGATTAAACAGTTTTGCTAACTTTATGTTATGCTAATTACATTTAAGTCTATAAAAAGGTCCGCCTTGATAGGAGCCGTTGACAGCTCCCTTTGTAGAGGAGGTCCCAGATATGGCCTGCACTCCAGCCACCCATTTGGAAATACCAAGAACGTACACACCAAGATATGTGACGTATGATGAGCAAATAAATCAGCAGAGAGCTGCACTAGGGCTCTACCCAGTGCCCATCAGAAAAGCAACACCTTTTGAAGTGCCAATAACCAGACAACTATGGGCAGCAAGGTATCCATTCAGACAACCACACCAGCAATTGACACAAAATGAAGAGTGTTTAAACATTGTCCCAGGGGAAACTCAAAGGGCCTTAATGGAAGACGAATGATGACATCACAAGTGCCCAGACAGACGTACAGATGAAGAATGACAACCAAAAGATGACACACAAAGACGAAACGCCATGAATAAGGATATCGCAGACATAGAAGAAGAAACAATGTTGAAATACAAAGAAACGTAACTATAATGCAGGGTGAAATTATGCAACTAGCTAACGCCTGTACATTGGCTTGGAACGCAAGAAGCTAAGAAAACGGTGTGGCTTGCTATGCCTAGTAGAAGAATAGAGCGGCAAGCGCCAATTATATATCTACCTCAACGAAGCACATTATATAAGTGCAAGTCCACTTTATACAATAGCAGGATTAACCCAGGTTAATAAGGGTCAAAACAGGCCAGTATTCATGGTCCAGCCAAAGGCAAGACGGGAGGCCAGAATCGAAACTCAGCAAGAGGCAGCTCTTACATGCGAAATCGAAGTCAAACCAAGAGAGGGAGGCGAGCAGTAACTTCAGAGAAGTGAAACTTAAGAGCAGAGCAGCCTGCGCCGTGAAGGTCGAGATAGGGGGGCCCAGGCAGGTGGCAACCAAGAATGAGAATTAAATACACGAATAGAAGGAAAACGAGGCCGATTCACGGTGTGCTAACACGTGACGAGCCGAGCGCGAAGAGTTACCATAGTCTGATGTCACCCATACCATAACTTTTTCTGACAAGAAGCTACAGTTTCGAGGCCATCGTCAGCCAACTAATTGACACATAGCCCTAAAGTGCTGATTGATGGATGGGAGGCAGGGTGAGTATTGGGGCTTACTGCATCTGGGTGACCATTCTGCATGCTGCTCATTAAAGTGGAAATGTATGCTCAGGGTTATAGCCAGCCCAATCACAGTGGGCCAAATAATCTAAGGTCCTATAAATAGTATAACCAATAAGACATCATACTTTTAGTGACATTTGCATGAGAAATGTAGAGGTAAGGGCGTAGATGCCCACCCGGTAAGAGTTATCCAATCCTCACACTCTGTTACCATATACAGATATAGCACCTATACTTAAGTTACCTTTTCCAACCAATAGAATTGCATGACAAACTTATGAGTGTCAAACGTCAAGGATGACGAATCTTGACTATAACTATTGCTGCTGAATGAAGTTTGTTGGGAGTTGAAGCGAGACGGGCGATCGCATCACTGTTGATTTCCATGTTATTCCGTTTTTTGTACTTGTCATTAAGCAGACTTCCCTTTGCCAAACTGTTGAGTTGTCCTTATTGATTGGTGTTGGAGTAAGAGAATCCCACACCCCATCCACCTCAAGATGCAGCTATCTCATCTTAAAGTACTTGAGGGTGAGCTCTGATCATATAGGCCCGTCAGAGGTCCATCCGCCCTCTTGTACACCTTCTTTCAGTTCTGTTCCACTGTGATATAGAATTGTATTCTCCCAGCTGTGTCTGGACTTGCAATAAGCAGTGATACTTCCTGTTTGGTGTGCACTCAGTTTTGGACTATTTTGGTGTTTTGACCTTACCTACTAGACGTGGACCCCTAATACAAATCCAATAATCAGATACCTTCCTAGACTCGTGGGTAAAAAGTGGCAGAAATAAAGAAAAGTTAAAAAATGCAGGCTTCCAAGGTTAGCGTCATAAATCTTTCCCCTAGATTCCATATTTTCTTGTTCTTCTCCTCTTGGGGCCTCTCAGGCCTGTGGTTTCTTATACAAATGTCAATAGGTTGTTCACAATAATACTTTCCTCATGCTTCACTTATTTATCCTACTAACCTTGCACACTCCTTTTGCCAGATATAGGATTTGTTGTACTGTATTTTCCTCTGGGTCCAAATCCTCGACTTGGAATATAACTTATTGGTTCACTCTCCTGCCAAGCAGTTACACTTTCATGGAACTTCTCATTCGGGTGTGGGTCCCAGACTCGCAACATTCAATTTGCCTTGGTATACTCTCCTACCAGGAAAAACCTCTCCTTTGGATGTGGGTCCCTGACTCGCACCATTTGATTTGGCTTGGTATACTCTCCTGCAAAGCCCTCATCCTCTTGAGCGCTGTCTCTTTATAACTGAGAGTCCCAGACTGGTAACATTCACTGTTGCCTGATTTATTCTCCTGCAAACCAACAGTTCCAATATGGACTGTCTCTTCAGTTTCTCACTTTTGGCTTAGAGGGTTCCACAACCTCTTATTATGGCTTCCACCTTCAGCTCCTTGCTCCCCCGGACCTCCTGCACCACTCCAGCAACCTGTGTACTTGTTTGTTTCCCACTGCAAGGTACCAGCATTTCCTGAGTGGCTGCAACTTCTCTGGTGGATCCAGTCATATTTGGGGCTTAGTTGTGGTCGGCAGCGACTTTCGTGATATCTGTTTTTTTCCGGTGGTGCGTCCTCCCTGCTTGGTGCTTCGCTGGTGCTCAGGGGGCCCGGAGGTACCAGACAGCAGTACAGGGACCTTGCTATCATTCTCCTCCTCCTCTGGTTTCTGTTTCCCCCCAGCTGGCTCTCACCCTTATCGCTGCTACCTGGTTTGCCGGTTTCATCGATCTCTCCATCCAACTCAGTTGTCTGCTGCTTAAACTCCCGCATTGGGAAAGGGAGTTGCTTTGGACCAATCACGTTTGGTGGAAAACTAGCGCGCTCATTCTGCTTCACGATAGCGATCTTGGGACTCCTGATCATCTTCCTCTTCTCAGTATTTAAGAAGCTAGAATGTTCATTCTGTTTCTCCCCAGTGATCCTTGGACTCCTGATCATCATCTTCTTCTTTCCAGTATATATCAAAGAGTCAGATGTGTGATATTCTGCATTTTCTAAAGTTTTCACCCTGTCAAATATATTAGATTGACACTGATAGATTTTGGCCTTATCACAAGGAAAGTTGGAGGATGGAACATTGGAGAGGGGTCTAGAGGTACTACTGTGTGGGCATACCACATTCTATGAATATGGTCATCCGAATCCCATGAGGTGGTTCCTCCCCCATTTGATCCTCCCTCGGTGCACCACCCCCAGGTGGTCTATTGTACCATCAATGCACTGCCCTGGCCCCTTGGGAGTGGTCTCCCCCCAGGGGAAAAGGGACGAAATCCTCAGACTCGTCACAATATCCTTGCAAATCTCAATGCTTAGGATGATATTCTGTTAAGAGTTAACTATGGTAACAACCAAATGATGGGAGTGGGATTGGGAAGACTCACTATCGCAAGTAAGTCCATACAAACTGTTTCCAGGGTGTGTGTATAGGGGTTATAGTACAACATTAAGATATATCAAAATTGTTCCTTGTCCTAAAATATATTATACCTTTTTCAGATTCCGATATCAGATCGGGGAGACAACCACTGACCAATATTGTAGATTCTGGAGCCCATGCCCAGTGATTGAAACTTTAGAACTTTTAATACTACAGTGTCCAGGACAAATGGACTTGAAACTTAAATAGCTCAAAAAATGTCTGAACAGTTTATTCTGCATTTTTACTAATGAACTGTGAAAACGTATTCATGAAGGATATTATTTGCCAATTAATTTGGCCAGTGTGAAATTCTTAGGAGACGTTTTGGATAGATTTTGATATAGCAATGATTGTGCTGGCATCTGCAATTTTATTGGAAATTCTTTGTGTGCCATTTTTGTAGGAGTGTCCAATTTTCGTGAAAGGCATGTAATCTACCGAACACAAAATAAATAAATATAAATATAATTTACAATTGGTTTAACTGATGGTAGCTTGACAAACTCTTTGTGTATCTTCAGTAAGGAGTACAACAATGATTTATATGGATTTTTTTCTTGCAGCTGAGTTGCTTCATTTTGACCAATAGACTTTCCCTCGTCTGGTATTTACATTTTTCATTGGTCATTAAAGTCAAATCATCCCAAGGATCATGTTTAATGAGCTTAATTCTCTTCTTCCAAATGTAGGTGATTCATGTTATACCCCATATAGTATTTCATATCTAAAATGACTATACTTCCTCCTTTGCCTGCTTGTTTAATAATCAAGTCCATATCAGAATTAAGCTCTGGGATCGCTTCCTTTTCATTCTTGGTTATTTATCCATGTTTTGATCTGGGTCAAGAAATCTGTGTGATATTAAATTGAAGTAAGTGCCAATAATATTGTCATTCACTAATGAATGAATACAGTAAGGTTTAGTTTTGAGACAATTTTGCTCAATATCTAGTTAATGGATGAGTCATGAGTGCATGTAGGTACCAGGTGCATTGACCGCCATTGAATGCCAGGAAGGCATGGAATGATAACATGTTAAACACTGTCTCTGAATGCTGTGTTCAGGTAGTATCAAAGACAAATGCGCCCCAAAATTGGGCCAAGATGTGTTGCAGAGATGGTGGACTTAGTTGATAACAAATTAGCAAAATGTACAAATATTGCTGTCTTTCACAGTAAGAATGTTTAAAAGGGCTCAGATAGATTGTCTCATAACATGTAAAAAGCATGGATCCTCAGAGATCTTTGATAATTTGACCACATAATGGACTTTTTTGGATGCCTTACACTTAAAATTCTGTAGCTAGTTCTGGCTTGCACACATAGTGAAGTACAATGTAAGGGAATTGATATCAATTTCTGTCCTGAATCAACCAGCACACCAAATGGAATGGTTACAAAACAAATAAAACAGAAATAATAAAGAAATGCCCTGTGCACGTAAACGTTACTCACAAGACTTTGCCAGCTCCCAATCAAATGTGATCTGGCTGTCTGACATAGTCACTGCAGACGCTCTGTAGCATTTCTGACCTCAGTGGAGAAACATTCCACATTTATCATCACCATCCAATTTCAGCCATGCACCACAGTCATCCCAATATTTTGGAGCTCCTTCTAAGTGAGTCTAGCACAACAGAAGTCTGAGGAGCTCTCTCGAGATTTAGACCAGCAGTCAGTGTGTCACTGTCCAAGTCCGACCATCAAATGACTGCATCTATGCACTTGATCCCTACACGCCCTGGCTTTCTACTGCACAAAATTGCCAGCTATTTCCCTTGGAATATGTCGTTAGAGCCTTCATACCCTAAACTGGCTTTGTTGGGTTTACAGGTCACAGGCTTAATGCTTAGCCAATTTACCTCACATGATTCTGCCTTTTTAGGATTGTGCACAGACCTATGTTGGGAAAATGCAAAAAACATCAACTTGATAACAAACGTGTGTTATGTTATGTTATTGACATTTCTAGGGAAGAGGCTGCTGGGGATTTGGACAGGTGGATAAAACCGTTTGCCAGGTATTGCTCCAGATATGATTTCAAGTGGAAATTTTCAGGTTCGGTGAGTGCATACATTCGACTACATGGGATTTGTGCACCAGGTATGAGGTCGATCTGACAGTCATATGGCCTGTGAGGAGTTAAGGTATTAGCCTGTTCTTTTTGGAAAATGTCTTGGAAATCGTGGTATTCGCTTGGTGCGGGCGTTCCCTGGACCTTGTTGCTTCACTGATCCGTGTGTCCTTATGTCAGGCCAATTATGTCGGGTCAAGACTGACTGTGACTCCGACTGTGCTTGCTGTCTTCCAGGTGAGTTATAATGTCATTTCTGTCTTTATTCTGTCTCTTTCTTTTCCTCCGTTTTCTCTGTCTTCTCGGCGTCTTGCTCCACTACGCTGTTCCCTAACAATGTCTCTTTTTGTTTTCACAGGGATGGTTGCGATCTGGGAGTTGCCGCGCCAATAGCGAAGACCACGGTAAGTTATTGATGCGCGGAGCGCTGTGCTGTTTATTGGTGTTAATTGCTAACCTGTGTTCTCTTCTCTTTGTACAGTTTGCGGTGAAGTTCCAGAGTGATGAGCAATCGAAGCGCTGCTTGCCCAGTTAAGTGCTTTGTTAATGCTGACCTTGTTCCTTCTCCCTTGAAGGTTGTGGTGAAACCCAGAGATGGGCGAGGATAGAGAAGCGCAAGGTGCTGCCAGGACTCGCTGCTTGCCCAGGTAAGAATTGTTATTAATGCTGTCCTTGTTTCTTTACCTTTGCAGGTTGCGGCGAACTCCGGAGATGGGTGAGGTAAGCAAAGCGCAGGATGGATTCAAGACTTGTTACTTCACAGGTAAGTGTTCTTGCTCGCTAATGCTGTTCTTGTTCTTCCATGTTATTAATGGAATCCGGATCTAGGGCTTCACGATCGGGCCACCGGAGAAGCAGATGAGCAGGAGCTGGACACGGTGAGCGTTACGCTGCAGGAGTGCAGAATAACCCGAAGCTTGCTCTGCTGTTTGGGTGTGATTTAAATAGTCCAGGTAAAGTAGTTCCAGGACATGTAGTTCCAGGCCCAGCCACACCCAAAACACTAGACCGCATTGCTTGGTTCTAAAGAACTGAGCTGTGTAATAGGCCTCCATGTTGGATTAAAGTCCAAAACTGGTATTGCTTTAGTCCTGATAATGAGCCTGGCGCCAAATGCACCAGGACTGACTCCATGTATGTTTCTGATGGAATTTTAAGGCTCATGGGCCCAGTGTGAAGGGCTTTAGCCCCACTGCTGCTAGGGGGGCGTTATACCTGAGGGGGTTATTAGGCCCTGTTCTACTGTGGATATCAAGCCCAGCAGCACCCACGTGGATGTAGACGGACAAGAAGGTTGGGACCAATGGCCTAGCATCCCCTATGGAGTGGGCCACCCATGTATAGGGTCTCGCCAAACAGCCTCACAGGTTTTCACTGTATTGTATGATGTCACAGATGACGACAGGCGCCTTTGTAGCTTACTGCACACCCCTAATTTGGCAATATGTTCGACAGCAGCAGAGTTCTTTGCTGATGCACCTCCTTTTGTAGGAATGCAAACTTGTTATGCTTGCAAGCAGTGTCTTGGGTCTTATACCCTAGCGGGTTGTTTTATTTCTGGTGTGAGCGTGCAGGAGCTCCTCACTGATGAGGCTCAACAAGGCCAAAACATGTTTGGGGATGCTTGTGGTTTTGTGCAGAAGGGATGTGACCAAGCAGTTTGGGCCAGACTGCCCCTATTGGGGTGGGACCAAGCCTGATTTGCATAAGGGCATTCCCCTTTTGTAATGGCTTGGCAGGTGAAGAATGATGGTCTGGAGGGTTGCCCAGAGCAATGCTGGAGGTCAAGATTAATTCTAAACCTTCCAGCCATCACCGTTTTTGTTTTGCTTTTCTTTGTTTAAACCAAAATATATATATATTTTTTAAAAGCTTATAGTAGCAGGACAGTATGTTTGAGAATGACAGCGGATCATCTTTCTGTTTACTTTGGGAGAGCGCTTAAACAGTTTCCTCTCCTGTACTGGCTAGTTATTGAGTTCGGTCATAGGGGATTCATATAGAACGTTCTCTTGCAAGAGGCATAACGCCTTCCAAAGCCTGCTGAGCTGGTGTTCGGCTAAAGGACATGTTCAAGACAACAGGCTGCACTTACAAGGTCGTGTATCGACAATGTTATCATAAACGTTTGCTTTCTGCTGCCGACTTTGTACTTGACAGGCTTTCAAGTTACATAATAGGGATCCTTAGTGCTGTGACATCGAAGTTCGATTGTTCCTAGCAAACCTTCCAAAGGAGAGTCGACAGTTCCTCTGAGACACCAGCCATAGATCAAGGGCTTTCTCTTTAGACACACTAGTTGCTGGGCATACATGCCACATTTCAAGGCTGCAGATATTTCACATAATCTGTTTCTTTTGAAGAAGACGGTTGGTTAACTTTTGAAATGCACAAAGAGATAGTAGTCGCCAAGTAGCCCAGAGTGTTCCATGAGAGCATCTTAAGTGTTTATAAATAATGAAGTGGGATAGCATGGAGCAGGACAAAGCGTGTAGGTAATTCTGGATACATTTACCTTTTTATAAACCTAAACGGTCAGACCTCCATTAGGAAGGCAAAACCGCTAAAACATGTACAATATGGTGTATTGGTATTGCTATCTCTAGAGGTATATACCAGAGTTAAAAGAGGAGAGGAAACATGATGGAATCGCTGAAGGAAAGGGGAGTGAGGGGTGGAGGGATGGAGGGAGGAGGGCGGTAGGGAGGGAGAGGAGAGAGGGATGAGGGAAGGAAGGAAGGAAGGAAGGAAGGAAGGAAGGAAGGAAGGAAGGAAGGAAGGAAGGAAGGAAGGAAGGAAGGAAGGAAGGAAGGAAGGAAGGAAGGAAGGAAGGAAGGAAGGAAGGAAGGAAGGAAGGAAGGAAGGAAGGAAGGAAGGAAGGGAGGGAGGGAGGGAGGGAGGGAGGGAGGGAGGGAGGGAGGGAGGGAGGGAGGGAGGGGAGAGAGGAAGGAAGGCAGGAAGGACGGTGCGAGGAAATACAGGATGATGTGAGTGATAACCCATTTTCAGCAACATCACTAAAATGTACTACTTCAGATATTCCTCAGATTACAACACACACAAAGCAACAATGAACAATCTGCTCCGATGTACGTTCCTTCTGTACTATCAAAAATGAAACTCAATGTCATAAAAAACGTTCACAGTAGATAAAACTTTTCATGAATGAAAAATAGTTCACCCTTCGAATTTCTTTCCGTGAGCCCAATGAGAAAAACCCTTTTGTGGAATACGCGCGAAGCTGAGAGGAGGAGACATTTCATAAATTTGAGTCCGACATATTGCACTTGTTTGCTAGATGTGACATATCTGTGTGACTAAAGTGTGCTAGTGGCACTAAACATCTTATTTTCTAATGAACTCTTGTTTTGGTCCGCTTATTACGAAATAGTCTTATCCAACGCCTTCACTAAATTATTCCTTTCATTGGTCTTTTTGTATTCAATGTATCACTGGCCAGCATTTGCATATTTCCAACATAACTTGTATTGTTGGCGTCTCACTGTGTTGTGCTTTTGCTTAAATTCTCTAAAAACTCTGTATTTTTCAACAAACATACAGCCGTGAAACTGATGCGTCTTCCCAATTTTGTTTGCGCAAAGTAATAGATGGTGTAATTTTCTTACAATATAGCATGTTCTCATGTGTGTCCTCTAAAGGCAAAGCAGTGCTTGCACAAATGCAGCACTGATGCAAACGTGGCCACGTGCCAAAATGGACGCCTGAACCCAAATCAAAATGTGCAAAAAGGTTCTGAAAACAAATTGTCTGCATTTCAGAGAAAGCACTGGGAGAGTGAGATTAAGAACTCTAATTTACTGTTGCCATACAAGGAAAGTCAAGAGTAGAAAGTAATATGATTGGCTTCTGCTAAAAAAGAAAAGAAACGTATGGCTGATAAAGATGGTCCCTTGCAATTACGAGAAGAGAAACATGTGGATCTTTTTTTAAAGATCTGAAAGTTTGCAATCCAATCCCTGGATACAGGTTTTCCAAGCAGTCTATAGTTTGCAGCCTTAAATGGCCTCACTTAAGAAAGATAAGCCAATTTAAACTTCAGTTTGGGGAAGGTCCACCACCTGGCACTCAAGATAATATCAAATAAAGAACACCCACCTATGAATGATGACAGGGGCTCCCGATAGCACGGGATGAACACATCACAAGGCCATATGTCCTCTATATGCAAGGAGAAGGAAAACATGCTCAAAAGGGGATGCTGCATTCCGGAGTAAGACACGCCACAGAGAGGATGCTCGTCTTCCTATGCATTCAAAAGGAAAGCCCCGTAGCAACAATGACTGCTATTTTTTAATAAGATTTTTTTTTTTCAAATCGGTGCTGTTTTTATGATCTATGCTATCTTGCGGAAAGGGGGGGAGGTCAATCAGACAATGGTCTTCGACTAAGCCAGTCCTGCTGGGAATATGATAAATTACGATATTATGTATTGCACCTTTGGCCAACATACTAATTGGAACAGTGAACAAAACAGCCTGCAGTAACAAAAACAAAACACAACTAGAAACACATTTTCCAGACACTACTCTGACGAATTCCCATACTGACCCCACATATAAACGGTTGGTATGGAAAGGTAGATCAAGTAAGAAATAAAGAAGTAAAAATACAAACAAAAAGGAGAATAATAGGGGTAAGATTAAGGAAGGGGAGGAGAGGATGTGGTAAATGGAGGGTTTGGGGGAATAACAAAAAAGAAATTGTTAGAAAAGTCAATTTTGGTAATATTTAGGGGCTGGCAAATTCTATCAAGTCGCAAAATTGACATACAAACAAGTAGGCCTTGTAGGTAATGGGGGGAAGAGGCTGTGCATTCACCAGGCAGAGGGAATACATGCACAGAAGCTCCCCATCAACTTACATGATCGTTATTGAAAGACAGCTGTAAGAGAACTGGGCACACAATTACTGAGCAGAGGGATGTTGCTGTCTCCGCAATCAAACACTATGCTGGCAAAATTTGATAAAGTAGCCAAAAAATGTAAACAACTGTTTCCCATTCAAATAAGAAACAGTGTGGCCTTGACGGTCACATTTGGGATAGATGATATCTAAGCTTTGGAATCAGAAAATAGGGATCTTTATTAATTCACTTCATCTCTTTGCCAGAAATGGCTGTTGTAGGTACCAGCGATAAACAGTAGTAACATAGACACATTTACATCCTTGATATTCATTGAGATATTTTTGATGCATTTGGTGCAAGGGACAGGAACCTGGTTCTTCAACAAAGATAGCATAAGCGGTAAGACCAAAACTTTGACTTTTGAGCCATTGATATGATCATCAGAAGAAAAAAAAGACACCTGATGATATTAACCCCTCTGACATGGCCCTTAGATTTTGAACAAATTAGGCATCTCATCAACCATCAACCATGATTAGCACAGAAAGAGGTAGTCTATAGTGAGGTTTTATAGATTTTAGAGTTACCTCCATCAGCAATGTCCCTGCAGTAATTCTGAGATACGATCCTGAGCTACATATTTGTCAACAGGAAAACACATCTAAAATTATGAACATGAAATACACTTTCATTAAACATTTGCACACAGGTTAGTTAATGGTTTGTTAATGGCAACCAGAGTTCAAGTCCCCAAGTCAAAACCCACAAATGCTATTGTATTGGCATCTCAAAGCTGTTTGTACAGTGCACACTTTGCACAGATGCTATTAGCATGACTTTGGTATGGGATTGGATGCAGATTGACTATATGTGGCCACTAAAAGGCATACAATGGGTCGTGGAGCTCTGCACCGGTGCTGCAAACTAAGGAACACAGCTAGATTCCACTGATTTAACTGGGAGGTCAGTAGTGTGTTCAGTGAACGTTGTGCTGTAATCTAGGGATTTGTATATTGTAGGAGTATTGCCTGGGCAGGGCAATGCCTGAGGCATATGAGTAAAAGTACTGTTAACAGGGGGTGAATATGTTAAAGTAGTGTAACTGCAGAACTGTGTGTGCTATAGGATTGGGGGTAATTTTCTAAGAAATAAAAAATGCACGCATGGGGTCATAAACAAATGCACTTAGTGTCCAATTCAAAGATTTTGCGTGGTGCAAAGGGAAAAGGGAAATTGTGCACCATACAAAACTTATGTTGCTGATTCATGGATCAGACTTTGTGCTGGTCTATAGCTACTTTGCAATGGTCTTTACCTACTTGGTGCTGTGCTGATCTCTTTGTGGGACACACAGCGCAAAGTGTGAGAATGGCCAGCGCAAAGATATAAACAGGGGCAGAAACATGCATACTCCCTATTCTTTGCGCAAAATGAGGAACAAGGAATAATGTGGGCGTGAGGAGCACATCACGCAAGACCCAAAAACACCTTATCAAGCACAAAGAAAACCGATTTGATGGATTTCATTGCGCAATTGCCCGCACTCCAAAGGAGAACGCACATCTCGTGATATTACCTCCACATGACACATGCCGCAAAGTACAAAGCACAAAGAAAACTTAAGTATAAAAGCATGCAATGTAACCCCATTGAAAATAGTGCTACTCCTGATGTCAGACCCTGCTTTAGTGTCACTGATCACACAACATGAAAGAAGGAGGATGAGGAGTAACCAAATCTTTCACCCTCAAACATCATTATTAGGAATGTCATCCTGGACCTGGTCATAGATTGGGAGAATGACATTGCATCTCCCACCATCTGCTCTCATGCACTGACACCCCTGGAGAAGTTGCTAAAAGCCCTATATTGCGCGGCAACAGGATCATTCCAGTGCAATCAGCCAATGGGGTGGCATATCACAGCCCATGCAATCACGGTGCCTACATCAGGTATTGCGCTTCATAATAGCACATGTTCGTAGGCACATATACATGCCATGCACACTGCAGACTAGGGTTCCTGGCAGCCATTACCTGCACCCATGTATCGCTCCAGCCCCCAGATATTTTGAGCACATATTCTGCAACAGGAAACTATGGCACTCCATTAATGTGCAGGTTGTCTGTGATGCCAAGGGCCACATTGTGCATGTTAATGGCAATTACCTGGGAAGCATGCATGATAGCTACATTTATCGCTGTTGTTCCTTATACCAGGCCCTCGCATTGGGCACATGTTCGGGGGGATCAAGTCACGCTTCTTCTTCCTTGGCCAAACAGGTGGCGTACGGCAATATGCCCCTCCAGGTGTATGCCAGATAATCGTGGCATGTTGAGTCCTGCACAATATTGCCACACATCGTGGCATAGCAATAGAGCTGTAGGGGGACAATGCCCTCATCCACAGGCACCACACATCTCCTTGGCAGGCCAAAGGGCACAGGGACAGGAGACACTCAATCAGGTCGTACAAACATACTTCACCTGAATTGCAGCCGCTGTGGAGAACACACAGTGAAATCACATCACTGTTGCCCTTCAATAATGAAATAGGGTTAATCCACATTGCCTATAACAACACCCTGAGTATGTGTGTCTGGGAGAGGCAAACTGTTTGTATGATATCCATCAAATCAAGTGCACAAAATGCTGAAACGGTCATCGCAAATGGAAACAACAGTATTCTTGTCACTGGCACCAAATTCACACAACACGATCAAAATGTTCTGTTACCAGTTTGTCCTGCTCCCCACCAATAGTTGTACACTCAGACACCCAGTACGATACAGGAGACCATAAGTTGTAAGGCACAGTATATGCCTGGGAGTACATCTTTGCCCACCCTAGGGTGTGTCTCACCCTGATAGACAGGTAGAGTGGCTACTCCATTCTCCACCAATAATAAATCTCAAGAAACATATCTCCATTCAAAGAGCGCTACAGACAGAGAAAAGTGCAATTTGCATTGAACAGGAATGTACTCATCACATGTCAGCTTTTGCCCATAAGAACCTGCTCTAGCTGTCCTCAGTCATGTGGCAATGTAATTCTTTGGAGGGGCAGAAACAAGCCCAGACTGCCTGAGGCGTGGTGTGTAGGCATTCCAGAGCCCTGTGACCTTGCTCAGCAGAAACTGTCTCCACTTGTAGAGTGCCTCAGAAGAAAGTAAAACACAAGGTTAGAGTGGGTAACACATGCATGTATCCGATTACACCACACTGTGTGCTCCCCTGAGTGCCATGTACCAGGTTAAAGAAATTGTTCACCTGGCTCATATCTTCATCAAGTTGCCCTCAGCACCATTGCAGCTGGACCTTCTCACCTCAGGTCAATGTACTGAAAAATGCCCCACACAGTGAGTACATCCCCACCCACAGCATCACCATACCGTGTGCTCAGCTGAGTGACATGTGACAAGTCAAAAAAATGACTCGCCTATCTCACATCTTCATCAAGTCACCCTCAGAACCTTTGCAGTTGGACCTGCTCACCTCTGGCCAGTGCACTGAAATAAAAACCCATACAGTGACTACATCTACCCCCACATCACAATAATGTGTGCTCCCCTGAGTGCCATGCAACAAGTTGAAGAATTGACTCACCTGGCTCACATCTTCATCAAGTCACCCACAGCACCATTGCAGCAGGGCTTGCTCACCTCAGGCCAAAGCACTGAAAAATACCCCACACAGTGACTACATCCTCGTCCAGAACATCACCATACTGTGTGCTACCATGAGTGCCATGCAACAAGTTAAAGAAATTACAGGCCTGACCCACATCTTCATCAGGGCTTGTTAAATCACATTATAAGCTCACCTAGACATGGAGTGCATGAAACAAAAACAACTAGACAGACTTGAGGTATCTCCTATGGAACAAGAAAACTTGACAGCTATGGTCTACCCATTGGCACCCAAGGGTGGGGTTGCACCGCAAGCTCTCTGGGGGCCTACCCTCTAAGCCTTTGAGCTTTAACCTCCTGAGCAGGCTGGGGCTCCCATGAGGAACACTGCTGAGTAACGTGGCTGGTGCACTGCATCAGAGTCTCGTACGCAATGGCTGGGTCAGCACCCTTGGATGCCTGGGGCTCTGGCTGGGATACCTTTGGCCATGGCCTCTGGAGAAGCCTGGGGCCCCTGATCACCTAGCCTGTCCCAGTAGCGCTTCCTTGAGAGACCTACTAGACTCTGAATCCCACCTAGGCCTTCAGCTGTTGTACTTGCTTAGCTTTTTCCTCTGTGGCCAGACCTGTTGGTCCACGCCTGCTCAGGGGACCCAGTCCGTGTGTGGAGAAGCCTATCCAGCTTTTGTGACATAAATGTGTCCCACAGGGAGAACCTACCCACCTACTATCATGGACCCGGCCACAGAGAAATGTAGGAGACAGCTGTGACATCTGCGACTCAGGTTTGTGGTCTGGTCGCAGCAGCCATATGGCAAGTTGGGCACATCTGAAGTCCTAGATGGCCCAGGATAGTATTTCCTGACCAAATGGCTGTGTGGCCATGAGGTAACGCCTGCCTTAACGCCACTGTCCAGGTTCTTAGGCTTAAGCTGCCATCCGCAACCAAGGCTGAGCCTCTCTTCCATGACTCTCATGGCCTGGATCCTGCCACTCTGCTGCTGGCTAAGCCAAGGCCATTGCATCAAATTGGCTCACCTGAAATGGAGAAGAGTGCTCACCGCCCAGCTTGCATCCCTGCAGGTGCACCCAGGGTATGTGGTAGTTTCCTGTGCACACTGTGGCATAGCAGGAGGAGGAGGGATATAGACCCTTGTGTCACTGGAACCACAACAGCATTTTTGACAAAACCGTGCTTGAGAGTATGACTCCGAATGGATTGCAGCGAGGTAGCTGCTCTGCTACTTACAAACCCATTAACCATAATCAGGTCATCTACAAATGATTAATCACCACATTTCCAACACAAAAATGTGGTGCACTAGGTGTGAGAAGCAGCCCCTTTCTGTCCACACTCAACTCCTGAGGTAAGCAGCTCTATGCACTGGCACAAAGGTTGGGTATCTTCAGCCAACCGAGGTTCCACAGTGCTGCATTGCCATCACAGATTACGGGTGGATACAGATGATTTAAAGGCATTCAGTCATAATCCCACTGATGGCGGTTTTGCCCACTTGGCTCCTTAGTCATATAAACACTGAGAATAATTTGAGATTGATTTGGCCCCATGACTCCTAATCATTTGCCTCACCAGATTAAACTGCGGTACCCAAGTGCCGCCTATCCTGAGTGACATGTCAAAAGGAACTAGACACTGTATAGTTCGATTGGTCATCTGCCCCTATTCCCAGGTCGGACAAATGATTAGCATGGTAGGACTGCTATGTATCTCCATCACAGTACCCTCTGACTTCACCCTGCCCAGGCAGACTGCACCATATTTCAGGTCCTATCATACATGTTCATACAACACCTCCCCAATAGAGTGGACGAGAGGTACTGGTGGTGTTCAAGGTGCAATGGGATCACACCTCAGCTGGTGTATGCCGGTCCTCACCTGCATAGTGCCACGCACTTTGGTTTGGCTTTCCAACTCATACTCATTGGTCTGTGTTACAAAATGGGTTGGGTGGCTAACCGACATCACTGCATACCTCTGTTGCCCAATGTGGGCCAGCCCGCCTGGTGGTACAAAGTGGTCGGGGTACACAGAGGACAGTCCACCCCAGTTGACAGTTGCATGGAGAGCAGGAGGCTATGTCCCCTGTCTCCACCCCAGTGACACCCAACAGATGCGGGGATGGTTGCCAGAGGAGGGCACACTGGTGGGCAATCTCCCTCGGCCACGTGGCCATGTTGAAACTATAGGCTTGCGTCAGTAACACTCTTCACCAGAGTTTAGAGCCAACTGTTCCCAGGGCATTTGCAACCGACCTGAAGACAGTTGAGAGGTAATGCATCCTGTGTGGGCCAGATGTGCCTAGGTGGTGGTCCAGGAAGGGGATCGGCTGTTTAGGGGGAACAAACTGCCCACCATGTAAAATCCCTACCGTTTACCTCTGAATAGTGTTCTGCCATCTTTAAATCACTCTTCAAAGTCTGCGTCATCTTTCACTTAAGGTACTTGTACAGTCTCACCACCACACTCATCCTTTGATGGAGTCAACCACCTGCTTTGTGCTGCATTCCCAAGTACCCGACTCAGAGAAGACCTGATCCCGCTGTGCTAGGGGACACTATCCGACTGACACCATCCATGTGGTGTGCCCTGAACAAAAGGACTCGGGACCCTGAGTGATGCTACGGAGTCGGTCTTCTGTATGTCACATTTCCCGCACCTGCCAGTGGAGGTGGTTCTAGGGCTGGGCTCTTCCTTCTACACGTGCTGTTACTGGGTGAATCCTGGTTAATTACTTCACCTCCGCTTCATGCGATGTAGACATTCAGTGACTCACCACATCTGATCTGAGGCCATGCTGGGGGAGCCAAAACTCGGGTGGCTGGGCTTTCGTCCGGGCCAGTTGGGATGTTGGTCCTGCATGGCACCTACGGTGTCGTAAAGTGTGCGTTGTACCAATCTGCAACAAAGACCAGAGGGGAGAGGTTTCCTGATGGACGTGGTTGCGAGGCCTGCACCCCAGGCCTGTCCTGTGCTGGCAGCCATAGAACACCACAGACAGCCACATGTGGCACAGCCAGCTGCCATGGGGCAGGGGAATGTGCATTGGGGTGTTCAGCCCACCTACTAAACATCCCAAAATCCATTCCTTCGACGGAATGGAATCCTACCTTGGTTTTGGAATAAAGAGGATTCTAAATACAGAGAAAGGTATGAGAATGGTACATGTCAACAGTTACTCTCTATCAAGAAAGTTTCATGCTTTCTTCACAAAATATACATTTATTTTCTAAATAAAATATCTCATAAAATGGAGAAAAAATACATATTAAATACATTCATCACAATACTCTAAGAATCTAAACAACAACAATAATAACAAAAAACATATCAATGTTTCTTAAAAAATGTTCACATTCATTAATGGATGGATCTGTCTATAGGAAAAAATCCTATTAGGTCAGGGTTCAGATCAATCACAATCTCTAAATATTTTCTATATCAGTCTAGGGTAACTCCTGCACTGTAAACTCAACATGTTTCAGTCCTCTGGATGGTGACGGGACTTTCTTCAGGAGTAGTTATTAACAATATTAGAGTAGTAAAAAACTTATTTTATTGAAGCTTTGTTCACTGTAAGGGGAGCAACTGTTGACAAAGACCAGAAGAAGAAAAAGAATCAGTATTTTTGCTCATGTTCTTTAAACACAATTAAGGTGTAGGCAAAGGTTCAAGATTTTATAAATTACCTACATTTCCAAGTGTAGTTGATCCCTCAATGGAGGAAAAACATGGCCTTATTAATTGGGCAATTTTTTCAGCGGGACGAATAATTCTTTCACTAACTCCTATAATCAAATAAAAAAATAGAGGGGACCATTAGAAATGGCCTTTCAACTTTTAGACGATGAATCAGACTGTTTTAATTAATGGATTGGTTTAAAACACTTTTCTTTGTTCTCTTTTTGAACATTAGAAATGTGGTTAAAAAAGCAATGATATAGTCAGTATCTTTAGTGGATCTATTCTTGCTCTCATGATATTAGGTGAATGTTCAATACATTCTAAAAACATGCTGTCATTTCTCACCAGATTGGGGAATATCTCTTACCTCTATAGAACGAGGAGAGGCGGGGTCTCAAAAAATCTGTTTCTATTAGTAACAATAGCTGCATCATTTAACAATTATGTCCGGTACATATGACTGGTTGTTTCCAAAAACTGTCTGAAAATGGAGAAAAAACAACCCCAAAGGGTAAGTTGTTGTAATCCGTTATTTATATGAACACAGTAGTATACTGTTAATTATTTGTAAATGCTATAATCCCTTTGGGTTAGCATGTCTCTCCCCTTCTGGTTTGAATGGCAGAACAGTCATAGATTTTATTAGTTGTATCAGTTCTGCGCGGTTGAATTACATTTTTACTAGAGTCTTATCTTTTTGAATTTATGTTATCAAAGAGTATCGTTGCTTGGGCATCTTCACTATTTCCCCTATTAAGAACTTTTTAGGTAGGTATTCAGGAAAGACCCATGGATTACTATTTGCATGCTTACCTGTGTTAGTATTGCGACCGTGTGCATTCAGGTCAGCGGTATCATTCCACTAGGGTTGTGTTCCTCCTTTGTCTTAGGTTAGATCTGGATGCTGTATAAATGTCGTAGATTTTGTGTGGGTTCCAGAAAACATCAGGAAAACGCCAGAAAAACACTGTGCGCTGGCGCCATCTGAATTGCTAAAACAGCGAATTTTTGGTGTATTCTAATCTCTATGATGGTCCTTTTTTAGTGTTTACCTTTGTCCTTGCTATGTATTCAGAGTACTGAATAAACAGAAGGTTTAATAAACTGAATTATTTCTTCTGAATATAAGGACAGGTCCATATAATGAACTTGTTGTTTAAATATGCTGAATTATTTAACAATTACATATTAGTGAAAATGTGAACACACTTGTGTAGGTCTGGGGCTATAATAAGTATCCAAACTGACTTACAGACATGGGAAGTGAATACATACAAAGTTAAACTTTGAGCCATTCGATGGACTTGTTAAGACCATTCTTGTCACTTTTAGTGAGAAAAATGAGCCTCTACTCTTTTTCGAGGAGAATTTTGCTTTTACTGTTGTGATTAATACCTTGTAACATCATTAGCACTGTCCATCTAAAGTCTTAAACACTTTATTGAAATGAAACACAGTTTTGAACTAGTGAAGCAGTAAGGACTTTTTTTAAGGTAGCTTTTGTGTTCCTGCATTCTAACTTTCAATTTTCTATTTGTTTTTCCTATGTAGTGTTTACTATACAGACAGGTGATCATATATATCACATATTCTGAATTGCAGTTTGTCATTTGTTTTTGCTGCCATGGTTTAGATAAACCTATATTCACTTGGTTTTTTCAGTAGGTTTACACATCGCAAAATTCCCACAGGGATAATGTCCAGTAACTGGAAAGAGTCCCCCTGCTTGTGTGAAACTATTCGTAATAGGTGTTTGCTGCTGCTCACTTGGTTTCCTATGGTAAAAGATTGTTTATAAGCAAACATAGGCATTGGTACTTCAGAATTTGAATCTTTGAAGATTTTCCAGTGTTTTTTAACAATTTGGCTTATTTTCAAGCTTAGGTTAGTGAAGGTATTCACACATACTAACCGGTCTTCTGGAGGTTGTGGAGGTTGTTTTATTTTCTCTTCTAATAGGGCGTCCCGATTGTTGTTTGCAGCTCTTTTTGCAGATTTTGTAATCAATTTTTTAGTGTAAACCCTTTGTCTGAGTTTAGATGTCAAATTCTTAGCTTCTGCTTCAAAAGCTGCTTTCTGGCTACTATTTCTCTTAAGGCGTAAGAACTGGCCATTGGGTAGATTGTCTCTTAAATGCTTGACATGGTGACTTTCATAATGCAAAAGTGAATTTTTCTCTGTTGTTTTGTGGAAAGGTTTCCCTAATAATTGGCCTTCATGAAAAATCGTTAGATCTAAGAAATCGATTGATAGTGTTTGGATATTTATAGTGAATTGTAGATGTCGGTTACAGTTATTTAGCCATGTGAGAAATTCTTTTGCTTTTTCAATAGTTCCTGACCAGATCATAAGGAGGTCGTCAATGTACCTCGCCCATGATTGAATGTTGGGTGAGAAAGGATTTTGTGTGTAAATGAAATTATTTTCGAAATATTCTACAAAAAGATTTGCTAGGCATGGGGCCATAGTGGCCCCCATAGCAGTTCCCTCAATCTGTTGTAAAAAAGTGCCAAGAAATTCAAATTAGTTCCTTGTGAGAGCTAAGTCTACACACCATAAAATGAACGAGCTAGGAACTGGGTCATTATCAATTCTGTTCAGTAATATTTCCTCAATTGTTTCCAGAGTTGCCTGTTGCAGAATGTTTGTATAAAGGGAGACAATGTCTAAACCTATAAGGTATGAATGTTCTGGGTTGTATCGTGAATGTTCATATTTTTTTATCACTTCCTTAGTATCTTTAAGATAGGATTTCATGTTTATCACGTACCCTTTTAAGTAGTGATCATCGAATTTTGAAAGAGGCTCTAAAATAGAGTTGATGCCTGAGACGATCAGTCTCCCTGGAGGTTTTATTAGTGATTCATGGATTTTTGGTAAACAATAAAATGTAGGTATGGCTGGCTCTGGGTTATTAAGGAACAGCCACTCTTGTTTACTAATCCAACACCTTTCATGGGCTTTTGCTGTTTTCAATTTGATATTATTTTTTAATTCATTTGTAGGGTCAGTTGTTAATTTCTTATAAAAATTCTATATTGTCCAGCATTCTTCTATATAGTCTTTTCTATTCAACATCACTATAGCTCTGCCTTTATCGGCTCTTTTAATGATGATCTCTTCATTCGCTGCCAGAGATTCCATTGCTTCCTTTTCTAGGGAGGTTAGGTTCTGATAAATTGGTATTTCTTGTTTTTGGAGTTTGCTAACTTCTGTTAGGACTCTTTTTTCGAACAGTATTGACTCTGGTGAAAATGCATATGTTGGGGGCAGGAGGTCGAGGGATACTTGAGACCAGATTGATTAGCCATATTGGGATTCATAGGTTTTTCTGTTTGGTTTGCAAAAAACTCTTTTAGTCTGATTTTCCTCATGAACTTGAAGAAATCCATGCGGAATACAAAGGGATCATGCTTGTTGGAGATAACATATCCTAAACCTTTATCTAGGAGCTGTTTTTCGGTGGGGGTTGGTTCATAAGTAGATAAATGTACTAAAAGTGATTGTCACTCCGTAAATACCTTTGGTCTCCATTCCAATTGCCCCTGTTGGGGCCTTTGTATAAAAAAAGGCTGTGTACTTTGATTGGGGTTTCCTCTTTTTTGTCTATAGTTTGGATTTCCTCTGCCTCGGTTGGTGTTATTAATAGGAGTGCCTCCACTTGAATTGTCTGGGTCACTGCTCGTGTTGCTAGAGCTAAAAGAGGTAGCTCTAAACCTTACTCATCTATTTTGGCGTGTTTGTCCTTGTGTTTGTCCTGCTTGTATTATGTAACCTTCTTTGGTGTATGGATAGGCTTTTTCATGAGAATATCTACCTAAATCTTTCTTTAGTCTTTGTATTCTTTCTAGTGTATTAGATTGTTTAAAATCTTTCATTTATTTATCAATTTCCTCTACTCTTTTCGTGAGGACATCTAGAGCAATCAGCTTTTTAATATCTTCTTCTAACTTCTTTAGATCGATCTCTATTTTGTTTGTTGTTTCTTTAGCTGTGTCGATTATCAATATGAGCCAATCTTGGCCACATCTGTTGGCGATATCGCTCCATTGAAGTTTGAATTTGGTGTTGCCCAGAAACAGTCGTGGTTCATTTTGGACTATTAATCCTTGGGGGAGCGCTTTATTTTTATGGTATTGTCACGGCTCGCTCCCTTCGCTCCCGTTCCCATCACTTGGGGGCATGTTTTGGGGTTTATTCCCTACTGGACATTTCCTCCGAACCTTATGCTACAGTGCTGTGATGAATTGGGAGCGCTAAAACCTTATTTTCCAAGTTACTTCCCTTCCGGATCCATTCCAGGTTTTTGGCACCCAGCATGCTACTTTAATCTAATGACTATGCTTCCCAGAATGCCTGGCTCACTGCTTCACCTCCTCCCTTGCAGGACAAGGTTGGGTGGAGGATAGGCAACACCTGTGGCTGCAGGTGCAGCAGGCGGCACACCTGAGGGGTGTGCTCGTTAAGCAGCTTTAAAAGCCTCAGTTTACTTCAGTCCAGCGCTGGTCATTGTTGCAGTGTTCCTGTTGTGACTGGTCCCTTGTTCCTGGTTCCTAGCTTTTGTGCCTAGTTCCTAGTTCCTGTTTCTTGTTCCTCTGCCCTGGATTTCGAATTTATGTGCTTAATTGATTTCTGCTTTCTGGATTTCCCTTTCTGTCTTCCTCTGTCTGCAGGCAGCCTTTCTCTCTGCTCTACCCTTTGATGCAGCCCAATTTGCCTGTGTTCTGTTTCTTTGATGCTGTCCTTTGCTACTGAAAGACTTAATGCATTAGTCTTTCCCTTTATAGATTTAGCTTCCTGCCTTTTCTCCTTGGATGGGTGGGAAAGGTTTCCTTTTGTGATATCATTTTCCCTGCTCCTGATCCTTACCTTCTATTGGGATCCATTGCATGTTTTCCTTTGCACTTCTGCATTTATTTCCCATTGATTATTAGGTGTGGGGTGCAGTTGTAACTAGCCCATGTGTGAATGCCTTTTGTTTTCCTCTCTATTCTATAATCACATTTCCTACTTGCCCCTTGACTTGGCTCTTATGTATTTAGTTATCCTCCACCCATTGCTGTTATAGCATTCTGGGTCCCAGTTTGATCAACTGGGTTTGTGGGTTTACTGACATTCAAGTGGTCTTTCCGGTCCTCGTGAGTACTGTTTCTAAGTTCCTTATTCAGTATCTTCCAGAGTGTCAGCTCACAGATCCTGTCCTTGCTTGCCCTCTACGTGGGCTTAGCGCTGTCAGTTTCTGTAATAGCATAGTGGGTAAGGAGTTTGCCGACTTTCCTTTCAGTCATAAGGAGGTTCTAAGTGCTTACCCCACATCCCTTTTCATATATTGGTATTATTGTTTCACTCTATTTGCACTCCTGGGTTTTAGTATACACGAGTCTTGGGTATTGTATGCACGTTTTTAGAATCAAAGTTGTTCACTGTGCGATTCCGTGCACATTTCCCTTGACACATTCATTGCCTTCCTCCTTTCTTAACAGAATGACCAGCCGTTATTCCCGTTTGAATATGGCTAGTTTGAGAAAGAAAGGCAGCAAGGCCACTAACAAGTTTGTACAGAAAGCTTCCCTTACGTTTACCTCTGACAATCAAATCACTGATCCTGACTTAAATGAACTCCTTGTCACGAATGGGTATTTACGTGCAAAGTATTTCTCCCACAGGATGGCCCATCGTACATTGCCTGATCCTAGTTCTGTCTTTAATTTTGACCCAGATTCTATGTCCGCACAAGCCTTAGCAGCGGAAAACAACACACTGCTAGATTTATTACACACGAGTACCTCTGTTGTTGAACCCCATGATTCCGGTTGTGCTTTATCTCAGATTGAACAGTTTCATGATTCAAACATAAAGAATGGAGGAGTTCCTTGCATATCTTCTGTTTTCAGCCCTCAGTCTACAGCTTACTCCTCTGCACAAGTAATTACTGTTGTCCCTAATGCCAAGAGGTCTGATGTCAATAGTCTGCTTAAGGGAAACGCAGACCAAGTCGGTAAGAGAGAGTGTAGATCACAAAACCTGCAAGCAGTAAATGACAATGTACAATCAGTGCAAATCCGGATGGCTAGGGCAGGATCCAGCCCTGATGCACCATGCCTTCCCCTGTGCCTACTGATAGGGATGTACAGTTAAGGCGGGGCATGCTAAAAGCTGAACTTGAGGAGTTAAAACAAGAATACATTACTTTACAAGAGGAGAATAAGACCTTATAGTCTTTTCTGAATACACCTCAAACTTTATCCGTTGATGAAGTGAATACTGTTCAGTCCCTGAGTGCGGAGATTTTTGTAGGTCATGATACTTGTCAATATGAAAAATCTATTGGGAGTGAAAGTCCTTTTTCTAGCACAGCACTTATTCAGGGCACAGGTTCTGACAATTGTTCTACCGTTTGTCAGGAATTGCTGTTAGCTGAAGTTTTACAAGCCACTCCTTTACCTAAGATTTCCTGTGTAGCAGTTTGTCATAATTCTGAGCTTGAACACATACATGCTTCTGATTTCCAAACACAATCCACAATGGTGGCATACACAGAATCAGTCACTACTGTAGGCTTAGGTTCTGCCCTTGATCTAGCTGCTGAGACTGAAGTAGACATTCAAGCTGATGTGGAAAACGATGCTACCTCTGTGTTCGCTCCTCCTTCTGCCAATTTTTGTAACAACGAACAGTCAAAGACAGTACAGAATTCTTGTTTTGATGGACTCTTTCCACAGTATACTGAACCAAAGATCCGGCAGGCGATTCCTGAACTGTTGATTGTTAATATGCCACTTTCTGAAGCTAAAACAGAGGAATGGACATTTGACGAAATCCTGATTAACAGAGACTTTACTATGGTGATTCCTCTGGTTGATTTTGACTTCTACAAAGGAAGAGACTCTGTGTCATCCAATAAGGAAAGGGATGGCATGGGTACAGCTCAGTCTTTGGTTACTGGTGCCAAGGAGTCAACCACCCTAAAGGTGCTTTCCATTCCTGAGCCACAAATGTGCCTGTCGACTTCTGGGACTTCAGTCTGTCCTCCTACAACCATTGACTCTTCGATTATCCAGTCCATGGCTCTGCAGTCATCGTTGACACACGTGTCTTCAATCAATGAACAATTACTATGTCTGCCAGTCACTCAAGAGCCTTCACCATGTACGTGGTCAGAGCCAAAGACCTTGACAAGTTTATCTTCAGCTAACGAGACGGCTCCAGCTTGCATGCCCTCAGCCTCAGAATTTCCTCTGGCATGCCTGTTTTCGGCTACAGTGACTCATCCAGCGGATTATCCTTCTGCCATGGAGCCTCCGGTAGCACATCCTGAGTGTATGTCTTCAGTCCCAGAGCCTACTGCTAGTTTGGCTTCAGTTCATGAGAGACCTGTATGCTGCTCAGCCTTGCTGCCAATATCGGAGGTGCACCTGTCTTCTCTGTCTGATCATGTTGCATATTCTTCTACTTCAGAGTTACCTCCTGAATCCCAACCATTTATTACGGATGAATGTCCAGCCTGCCCTTCTTATGCTTCAGGGGGATCACCAGAATGCCTGCCTCTTACACAAGTTGATTCTCCCAACTGCTTGACTATAGCATCAGCGCCTCCCGAATATGCAACATCTGAGTCTGAGACTTCTGCCAGCTCTCTCTTCAGAAACATCAAGCTGGATCACGACTCGGGAGGGCCTTACATTCGAGGCCGTTGGACTTGCCTGGAGTGTTACGAGAGGGAGACGGATACCATCCGCCATGGCCCAGTCACCGAACAAGTAGCCGACCAGGATAGCGGGCTGCACGGTTCGCATTTGGGGGCCGGTTTGGATCAGCCGCTTGACAGCTTTCTTGTTGCCGGATCCCACATGAGCCTGAGGGAGGGGACGGGCACGGCCCCCCAGCTGCAGCACCAGTCAGGTGCAAGTAGCCAAAGGAAGGGTATGACTGCTGCAGTTCAAGATGTGCCTGTTATTGCTTCTGCTGCGAGTGTGCCTGATATGCCAAGTACTGCGTCTATCACTCCTATCGGTATGCCAAACGTCCCAGCGGTTGTATCCCACATGCAACAAGGTGGCTACATGACTGACACCAGGAGTGCCAGCCTCGTACAACCCATTGGACTTCCAGGCCCCCAAGGCGTGGAAAAGATGCAGTCAAACCTTGGTCACCCTCAACCACAGGCCTTTACCCAGATGGATGATGGGAGAAGATCCGAACCTCTACCTCGGCCGCCACCTTCTTTTTCTGAGCATGAACATTTCCTGAGTCCTGCTATTTTCTCACCTCCTGTGTGTCCGCTCTCGGCGGGGAGGCTACCAGAGCATCTACCATTGTCTAAAGCATGTTGCACCAGCCTGCCTCCCACCTCAATGATGTATGAGTGTTCGCTCCCAGTGACTGAGCTTCCTGGACCTTCCAACTCTGCTTCGGGTCCTGAAAGTCCTTCATGCCTTTCTTTGACCCATGAGTCTCTTCCTCACCGAAAACATGCCTATGGCTCTTCTAGACTGTGGCCTGATTCTATTCATTCCAGTCCCTCTGCTTTTGCCCGCGGGTCATCGTTTCCGTCAGTGCCACCTCCGAAGACAAAGCGCTCCTGTCATGGAAGGAAGATGTTTTGTGCGTGTGACGGTCGCCTGGAGTCGGCCGTGGGAGGGGGTATAGTGTCACGGCTCGCTCCCTTCGCTCCTGTTCCCGTCACTTGGGGGCATGTTTTGGGGTTTATTCCCTATTGGACATTTCCTCCGAACCTTATGCTACAGTGCTGTGATGAATTGGGAGCGCTAAAACCTTATTTTCCAAGTTACTTCCCTTCCGGATCGATTCCAGGTTTTTGGCAGCCAGCATGCTACTTTAATCTAATGACTATGCTTCCCAGAATGCCTGGCTCACTGCTTCACCTCCTCCCTGGCAGGACAAGGTTGGGTGGAGGATAGGCAACACCTGTGGCTGCAGGTGCAGCAGGCGGCACACCTGAGGGGTGTGCTCATTAAGCAGCTTTAAAAGCCTCCGTTTACTTCAGTCCAGCGCTGGTCATTGTTGCAGTGTTCCTGTTGTGACTGGTCCCTTGTTCCTGGTTCCTAGCTTTTGTGCCTAGTTCTTAGTTCCTGTTTCTTGTTCCTCTGCCCTGGATTTCGAATTTATGTGCTTAATTCATTTCTGCTTTCTGGATTTCCCTTTCTGTCTTCCTCTGTCTGCAGGCAGCCTTTCTCTGTGCTCTACCCTTTGATGCAGCCCAATTTGCCTGTGTTCTGTTTCTTTGATGCTGTCCTTTGCTACTGAAAGACTTAATGCATTAGTCTTTCCCTTTATAGATTTAGCTTCCTGCCTTTTCTCCTTGGATGGGTGGGAAAGGTTTCCTTTTGTGATATCATTTTCCCTGCTCCTGATCCTTACCTTCTATTGGGATCCATTGCATGTTTTCCTTTGCACTTCTGCATTTATTTCCCATTGATTATTAGGTGTGGGGTGCAGTTGTAACTAGCCCATGTGTGAATGCCTTTTGTTTTCCTCTCTATTCTATAATCACATTTCCTACTTGCCCCTTGACTTGGCTCTTATGTATTTAGTTATCCTCCACCCATTGCTGTTATAGCCTTCTGGGTCCCAGTTTGATCAACTGGGTTCGTGGGTTTACTGACATTCAAGTGGTCTTTCCGGTCCTCGTGAGTACTGTTTCTAAGTTCCTTATTCAGTATCTTCCAGAGTGTCAGCTCACAGATCCTGTCCTTGCTTGCCCTCTACGTGGGCTTAGCGCTGTCAGTATCTGTAATAGCATAGTGGGTAAGGAGTTTGCCGACTTTCCTTTCAGTCATAAGGAGGTTCTAAGTGCTTACCCCACATCCCTTTTCATATATTGGTATTATTGTTTCACTCTATTTGCACTCCTGGGTTTTAGTATACACGAGTCTTGGGTATTGTATGCATGTTGTTAGATTCAAAGTTGTTCACTGTGCGATTCCGTGCACATTTCCCTTGACATATTCATTGCCTTCCTCCTTTCTTAACAGGTATTCCAACATGATGGCACCATGTAATTCAGTTCTTATCAATCTTTTTTGTAGTTGGATTATTTAATTCCAATCGTCTGTTTTATTTGTAATTTCTCCTAGTTCATTATTATTGATAATCGAAATGGCATTCATAAGTGCCATAGCGTAATCGTCGCTGTAAGCGAATGTTCTTTCTTCAGTCATCTTGGACTGGATTCGTGATTGATCTGAACCCTCACCTAATAGGATTTTTTCCTATAGACAGAGCCATCCATGAATGAATGTGAAAAATGTTTAAGAAACGTTGATTATGTTTTTGTTTTGTTTTTCTTGTTGTTTAGATTCTTAGAGTAGTGTGATGAATGTATTTAATGTGCATTTTCTCTCAATTTTATGAGATATTTTATTCAGAAATTATTAAAAATAAATGTAGATTTTGTGAAGAAAGCATGAAACTTTCTTGATAGAGAGTAACTATTGACATTTACTATTCTCCTACCTTTCTCTGTATTTAGTGGTCAGCCCACCAACACCATCAGGTGCATGGCTCACATTACCTCACAAGGTGTGAAACGGGGAGGCCACTAGGTGCTGGAAACAAGTAACTGCGTCAGGTCCATGGATCTAGCAACGGTTCTGATTGGGGTCTCACCTTAGATGAACCAAGGGATTGGGGACCCTGTAACATCCCCAGTTGCACCCCAGGGCAGGCTCTGGGGAAATTTACATTGATGTTACCCTCAGACAGTCATAGACTCAGTAGGAACACAGAGCTGCATGGTGAGATTGGAGTGACGATGATCAATGTGTCCCACAAAACACACCAATAAAATGCAGTTAGCTGCATTCTTCATTGACGTGTGAGCTGAACAATCCACTGACAAGAGTCACAGACAACTGTCATCCATCCACAATTCGTCCTGAACCTGCCAGTGCTGGAGAGGCTAGGGAAGGCAGTGACACCCAACTTGCCAACATGGTGATATGGACACATGCCCTTTTTGGCATCGCAACTTGGGAGTCCAACCAAACCATTGTGGAACATAACAAACAGGTTGTCGGTGCAAAGCCCATTAAGTCTGCCTGCTGTCCTTCCTGGCAGCATGACAGGCCTTCACATGGTGATGGTAGCCACGGCTGGGACAGGCATTTGTGTGCCTCATGCCAGACCACCAGCTCGATCACAAGATCCAACTTTGAGACATTTTAAGTGCAACATCTAAAACATACGCATTTGGAGCTGGAATTACCACAGCTGCTGCCACCAGACTAACCCTTCAATGATTCATCCATAAAGAATGTGTAACGTGCACATTCCAGTTCCATTGCCTTGAAAGAGCCCTGTCACATAAATGTAAGTCACTACCTCTGCAAATTGGGAGTGTGTAATTTGCATGCATGCTGCTTTCCTTGGATGTGACAGCTGTTTCTCAGGCTCGCTCTCTGGGTTTGAATCCTGATTCACCCTTACTTGTGATCACCATGGTAGGCACAGGAATTTGACAGAACAGACATCACAATGTATGCTTACTGTCACAGGGAGGTGCAAACTGACCAAGTGAAGCTGAAGTCACCAAATCGGCAGTGGTATGCCATACTGGTCTAGTTTTGATGAATGCATGCATACCAGGAGCTCAGCGTTTGCCTGCATGTATATGATGTACATTCTCCCACAGTAATCCAAGTAACAGATGCATTCATCAAATTGAATATCAGTAACTCAATAAGCTATTTCCAGTGTCACTTTACTGGCCATGTGTACAAACATGTGTATGGCTCAATCTTTGAGACAAGCATACGCCACTGGCAGGATCTAGCCAGTACCTGCACCTGCTGGAGGGTTGCAACGGTGGGAGACTTGGACGCTCCTATGGTTGATCTTCATGCTCTCTTGGCTGTCTCCAAGACAGAAGCAACAGAGTGTACACCCCCCAACACTTGTCGCTGTGGACAGGTCAACCCCACGGGCACCGGTGAGCCAGTTCGCGCTAGGGGTGGTAGTGGAAGGGGAGAGGCTGGACTCGGGCACAACTGAAATGGGTAAGGGTTACTCCATGCACCACCACTGGTGTGGTGACAGGGAGGGTTGGCAACCCACAAAATGTTCTTCCTGAACTCCTACACATACTAGTTCAGTGGAGATGGGTGAACAGCATGGCAGAAAGGGCCTGTACTGGGGCTAACACCACCCAACCCCCGTTCACTCTGATCTGAGCACCAGTGAGCTGGCAGGGTGCTCAGTCTTTCTCTGCTTGAAGGGTGGAGCCGCCAACATAATGGCGGCCACCCAAAGGGGCATACCCTTGACACGGTTCCAAGGCAGGTTGAAGCCAATTGCTCAAAACAGCAACCTGTTGATTTGGGAGGCATGCCAAAATGGGGAAGGCCATGTGAGAGACCCCAGGCAGAGCAACAGTTTTGGACCAGGGATCAACATTTTTATGTTACCCTCAATGGTGGCAGGGGTTTAGTTTTCCTACCATTGTGCTTTTCCACCGAAAGCTGAATCCTCAGCTTTAGTACAGCACCCATTGGTGTCAAAATGGCCCTTGATTTCTTTTTTTGCCATATTCTATTTGATAGGTCTTTCTTGGGTTGTACTCTGTGCATCGAAATAGGTTTGAGCCCTTTGTTTTTCTTGCCTCTGGTGGTCTTCAGCCCTGAAGCACGGCTTCGGTTCTAGTGAGTTTGGAAGGACAGGATGTGAGGGAGGGTCCCGAAACTTCCCTGTCCTTTGTCTCTAGGAATGCCTGAATGCAACCAGTCCTGATTTGCTGGCAGGACAGCCACCCTGCTGTGTGATTGACAGCCTAGGCTAGGCTGTGCATGAATGGAAGAAACCTGCTTAAAAGGTGAGGATTTTGGGACTAGAGGCAGAGTCGACCACAGGGTGGAACACCCGACAAATACACCATGAACAAAGCTTGCTGCATTCTCCTCAACCTTGGAATTGCCTGCTGAAGCCCTGCCGCTGTGCTGAAACTCTGTTTTCAATTCGACAGAGAAGCTCCAGAAGGGATGACATCTCCCCTTGGGTTAGGGGGACCAACTAACCCCGAGATTAACTCCAATGGACCATCTTCCCTGAATGGCTGTACTTCTTCATTGCTGCAGGAACTGAGTGCAGGGGTCAAATGATCCGTAGTCAAGTACAACATCCGAAATCCGGCTAGAAGCTCCAGGAGTCTCCTAAGGACCCTCCAGAAGCAGGACGACCAAGCTCGAGTCCCCTCACCAGAGTTCAGGACCCAAGAAGTGACCGAAGCCCAATCCGTATCCAAGATCCACAATGGTGCTGTTTGCTAAGCGCTGAAACCGCAAAGTACCACTGAACTGAAAAGAGCCTGTAGCTGCTGACAACCACCCAAGTAACACAGCAGGTGCCCTCCAGACATCCCCCCTCTTGTCCCACGGCTGAGGCTCAGGAACACAGGGTCTGCAAAGCTGTAGCAGTACAAAATCCAGCTGGACCACTCTTCCTCAAACAGGAGGTACTGTTTAGACTTGGGGTACTTACCTCATTGTCTAGTAGTTGTGCTTTTCTCAGTTGGGAATTGCAGTGGCTTACTTTTAGAGTTGATTCCAACTCTGTTTCTCATAGGCGTAACAGCTTGGGACCCTACAAGGGATTTTCTAACAACCTCTCTAACCTTGTGCAAGACTTTGATTCTAAGAAGTACCTCAGCTCCACAGACTGTTTTAAATTGACTTTGGCTCTCCTGACTCCCTGCAGACTCTTCTAGCCCATTGACTTCCATATTGTTTCTCCCTCATAGGTGGTTGCTTGCTTTAGACGGTTACTGTTGGGAAAGGCTTGTCTAGTTTTCTTTGGAAGATTTAAGTGTCCTCACATTTACTGGGAAGCTGTTTAACCTTTTCCTTCCTTAAACCTTCCCTTTCTGCAAACTCAGAATCTGCAAAGTGTAACTAGTGTGATATATAAATGCCATTACTGTTGTTGTGATTGAAGTCACCTCAGGATGTAGGAATTGTATAAGAAGCATATCCAAAGATTATCCACTAACTTGTTTGGATTCTGAAAAGTAATTTTAAAGTATATTTACATTGTTACATGAATTGCATTTTAAAGAATGCTTATTTAAACATGTATATTAATTAAATAAAAAAAACTATTTATACCAGAAACCTTGAGTGTAATTGTTACTTGTATTTACCGATTTCATTTGTACTGCTCTACAGCTCACATTCACCCGTCTTGAGATAGGGATGGCTGCTCAGTCACATTACCAACTTTTGTAGTACAGACCTATACCAAAAGGTGGGTTACCGAATACCAAGCAGATAAGTGTTGTGTAGTCTTGCGCAGTGTGACTTCACCAATTCTTACCTAACACTGGTGCCAGGCAGTGGGATTGCAGTGGAGTGGTTACATTGACTATTTGTTGTACATGTGCCTAACTAAACCAGACACAAGTCTAAGCTCCACCAAAATGTTAAGCAATTGTAACATGCCAAATATAGATAACTTTAATGTGTCAGCCTGACTGTAGAACAACTAAAAGATATGTGTAAAACTAGGGTTCTGACTCTGAAAGGAAAAACATGTGCATTGATTGTATGGTTGTTAGATCACCAAAGCTTGGGTAGTAGGCCTGTAACACCTACTAACCAAAATAATGTGGAAGATAATGATGAGGATGCTAGGTTAGAGTCAAACTCTAATCTGCAAGAGGAGTTAAAGGAGGAAAGGAGGAAGAGGACTCTCCTGAAGGGAGGCAACCTCTTCCACAGCCCGCCCCTGTACCCCAGTCACTTCCCATTGTGACCCCACACGGTCCAAGTCTTAACCCATATTATATTTCACTTGAAAGACTGAGATTAGAGTTGGAGTTCAAGAAACTGGATGTACAAGCTGAAGGAAAAAAAGAGGTGAAACTAAGAGAATGAGACATCTTTTTTTGCTTGAATTTATTTTTGATGGCTGCTCTCCTGAGCTGAGACAGCAGTTGGCTGACTCTAAGGAAATTGATCCTAAAAAGCTAACACAATCAGCTGACTCATGGATAGCCAACAGGGCCACTCATGAGGATTCTGGGGCTACTCACAAAAAGGAGGAGTGAAAGCAACAGAAAGGTGAGAATGAAGACATTTCTAATTCCAACCAACCAGAACAGGTCCACAAACAAAATAAGGGTAGATCCCATGGGAAACCTGGTAGTACTAGTGAACCCTCTGGTGCCCAACCAGAGGGAGATCAGCGTAAACCCCCATTCCTGAGAGCATTTGGGAAATGTTTTGTATGTGGATCTGTGGATCATGTGAAAGGGGATCCCAGATGTGAGGGTAAACCTGCAGGTGTCAACACTGACTTCTTATGCATCATCCCTGAGGGAGAAGTTCAAATGGCTAGTGCACATTTTCACCTACTGGCTGAAGAACCCTTTGGTGTTCAGGCCAGTGTGTCTTTGGTGTCCCTAGGTCTGTGTGAAAACCCGAATATGGATGTGTATAGCTCCATTCCAGATAACACAAAAGAATATGATCTGGACAGTGTTCTTGTAAATGGTCAGGAGACTCCTGCCATTAGAGACACTGGGGCCAGCAGAATAGTTGTGGTTGAAAGTTTTTCAAGCCCAATGATGTGGCTAAGGCACCCAAAGGTCCTACGAGATTTGCAGGAGGCCCTGTCGAAATGGTTCCAATTCTACCAGCTCTCATTCAGTGTAACAATCTGACAGTAAGGATCACTGTCAGTGTACAGAATGAGGTGCCTGGGAGAGTCATTTTGGGGAATGACTTAAACACTCTAGGAGTAATGGCCAGTACCCCCAGGCCTCCCATTAGGAAGAAACAGAGAGGCAACCTTGGGAGACCACTTTGAGCCTCTGGGACCTTCTACATAGAACCTTACTGTAAGTCCTTGTGTTAGTAAGGTAGCCTCCAACCAAGGCAAATCCAAGACTAGAGTAATAGGGAAATGGGAGCCCGAACCATGCTCCATCATTGCCACTCCAATTGTACAGTCTTTGACCCCCACTGCTTCTGAGGAAGGGGTGATAGACAAATTGAAGCCCTATCTAGGCCTGTGAGAACCGGTAACACTCAAAACTGATGGAAAACCAGGAGAGACCATTCTAAGGCTAAACACCTTAAGACTGGTGGGTCTTCTGCTGAAGACTCCAGTATAAATACTAGTGTTAGGAGGGAAACTTCTAAACCAGGTAAAATAAGATATAATAGGACGTGGAAGCATGTACCTTGCTTGACCCCAACCCCTCCAACTAAGATACCAGAGACCCAACCTGCTCTTGTGAGAGAGATGGTGAGGAATAATGGAGGCCCCTCTAGGTTTAAGGGATTTCTTTCTAAGAACCCCTTGAAAAAGCCTTTTGTAGGTTCAGAGGTCGTCACAACTTCTAAGGGACTGGTAACCCAGATGCCCTATACATTAAACAAGAGAGAGGTACCCAACAGTAGTTGTTGGTCATATAGCCAATGATCAAAAAGGAGACCTCCTTCCTAGGGTTTAAAAAGCAGTTGAAAACCTGGCTGTTCAACCAATACTAGTTCCATGTGAACAGGTATTAGAGTAACCAATACAGATCCTAGTTGGAATTATGTAATTATGTTTTTCATTCTGTATGATCTGCTGACTGTAAATTAGGCTCTGTTTGCCTTTCAACCATTTATCTCTCTCCTAAAAATGTATGAATATTTACCAAGATGTCTGTAACCACGCCGTGGTACCCCAGGGTCTGGGCGTGTAACAAATGTAAAAAATTGAAAATAAAATAAAAATAGCTTGTAAATGAAAACCCATATTAGAAGGTGCCTTAGCAAGGGTTACAGAAGATTGCTGGTGGACAATTTAACTGAGTTGCAACAGAAGATCCATCCTGGTGAGGATTAGATCCTCCTGTCCCTTAGTCTGGGGGGTAGGGGGGAAGAGTGTTAGGGAGAATTCTAATTTCTGTGCTAATTTTCTTCAACTTTAGGACTTTTTTTATTTCAACCCTGAATTGAGTGAGACCTTTTTCTCCATCTCTTTGGTGTTTTGACCTGATTTGGATTATGCGTTTCCACTGTTTTTGGCGTCTGACAAACTCCATAGACATCTACATTTTGTATGGTGACACACAGTACCTTCAGTGTAGTGTCACAGAGACATCCTTTAGATTTCTCATAAGGTGTAAATACCCTTTCTTGTGTGAACTACTGTTCCCAAAAATAGTGAAGTGAAATTGACTTTGCTTACCTTCCCTCTTTGTAGGTCCAGCACACACCATGTGCTGGGGGTTACCTAGTAGCCCCTTAACCTACATTCTCATGTAAAAAAAAATGTATGTTACCCTCACTACTTTAAATGGCTGGTGGCAGTGGTTTAATTTGTAAAGTGTAACTATTGTGAAGTGTAACTAGTGTGATATATAAATGCCATTACTGTTGTTGTGGTTGAAGTCACCTCAGGGTGTAGGAATTGTGTAAGAAGCATAGCCAAAGATTATCCACTAACTGTTCAGATTCTGAAAAGCAATTTTAAAGTATATTTACATTGTTACATGAATTGTCTTTTTAAAGAATGCTTATTTAAAAATTGATGTTAATTAAATAAATAACTATTTATAACAGTAACCTTGAGTGTAAGTGTTACTTGGCTCCTTGTATTTACAGATTTCATTTGTACAGCTCTGTAGCTCACATCTACCCCTCTTGAGATAGGCCTGCCTACTCAATCACACTACCAACTTGTGTAGTACAGACCTATACCAACAGGTGGGTTACATAATACGACGCAGATAAGTGTTGTGTAATCTCACACAGTGTGACTGCATCAATGCTTACCTAACAATACACAAAGTCGCGTTGTATTGCAGATGTCCCTTTTCAGTGTTGGTGACTGTGACATCAACAAGGAGAAAAGACTTCAGCTGCATGAAATGTATTCATGCACCACAATTCAGGTAAAAAAGTGTTTTTCCTGCTTTTAAATAAAAAAGAGTATTTAGCACCCATATGTGGCTCGCCTGGCCACAAACAAAGCAAAGGTGGCAAAGGCCTCACAGCACACATGCTGCTCGCAGCAGTGGGCTTGTACTTAAGCTTTTTAGACCTAGCTCAAGGGCCATACCATGAGGTATAGGCCCTGAACATTGTATTTAACTGCCAAGCATCGCAAGGGAATTTAACAAGATATGCAGGCTCATAACTCAACTCTAGCCTGAAGGTGAGTTCTGAAAAGCTGATAAACCGCCAATTGTGGAATTAAAACAACGTTGCAGATACACAAACCTGGTAATAGAGGTATTTTCCTTGGCAAGTTTTAGGGAACTGGCCGAGGAAAGGGTGCAGGTCCAGCCAGTGACATAATGATGAGTTATGAAACGGCTTGGAGAAGTACATTTTAAGTGCATGACTGCGTCTGCTAGGTGCTGCCCGTGAAGTGGCAGAGTGGCAATGGCAGAGAGGTAATGGCCCTGGGTCCCTCTATCTGCCTGGGTTGAAAGTGAGGAGAGGCAAGTCAATGTGGCCGGTGAAAAGTGTTATCCTGGACTACATCTTTCAGGATTGGCACAGGTGAAGATAGCAGATGGAGCCATTGGCAGTGGCAGCCAAGAATGAAGACCCATGCCACATCTGGCAGAAGTGGATTCGTTGACGATGGGGCGATGCGACTGGCTGAGTTGACAGCGGCGGCTCTGCAAAAAACAGGAAGCGCTATTGAAACCCAAGCCTGCACAGCAGGCACTGTGAGAGAACTTTAAAAGAGTTTGGATCTCTGCGAATCACCAGTCTATTCTGTTTCATATAGCGTAGGGATTAGCCAATGAGCACGCTCCCTCAATATTCAGCAGGATAACATGTTGTGGTGAGCCTTAAATTATATACATTGTAATTACAATATTTATTATTCGTTCTCTGCTTTACACAGAAAACCAGGTGAAATTGAACTTTCACCAAACAACCTAAAATCTTGCTAAGGTGTTTGACAGAACCCTCATTGGAGAATGTTTCTAGGCCTGATAATGGCTAGCTAAAAGAAAAACAAGCATTTCAATGTAGCATCACTTCCACCTGTTGAGGTTAATATAATAGTATAGTCAGTTTCAGATAGGGGCAGCAATTGAAGATTTGCGTTTAAGGTTTAAATAAAAACTATTGTTTCACATGTTTTCTAAATCGTTACTTATAGGTAGCAGAGACAAAGTGCATACTTCCCAAAAATGTGCAATGGAGCAAATGAGGCAGATGTCTGATTTGCAGCTGCTGCCTGGCACCTGATTGCCAAGTCTCAGAAGAGAGCAAATCCGCAGACGCCTGGAGTGCTTCTGAGACCCCCCACGTCAAATTACGATTCACAATAATTTGAAAAAAGGAATCTCAAAGATTTTCGGGGCCTCTTCAAATTGGCTACAGTTTTAGACTCTGTGAATTGTGCACAAGGTAAGAAGTGCAAATCAGAGATGCTCACGGCTAATTGCTGATCTCCTCCAGTGTGAATGCTTGTGAACCGGGCCCAATATCATTGTACGGCATATGTTTTTTTTTCTGGGAGGGGTATTTCGCATGATGCTTCTTGAAATGAAGGATGGCAAGTCGCTTTCTCTGAATTCCACTTTGAAAAGCAGTTTTATCTGGGTCTGCAAAATGCACTTCGACCTCTTTCTAAGGCAGTCAAGCAGATGATGTAAGCCCGAGGAAAGCGTAGATTTGTGCTTCTTGGCCCAGAGTCAAAAACATGTGGTGAGAAATGTGCACACAGCAATTTCATTTCTCCTCACAGTGGTATGGACGTTCATGCCGTGAGAGGTTGGCACAGAAAGCGAGCATGTGCTAACTCATAGAATGGCTTCCTGTTGGTAACAGAAGAAGGGTTCCCCTCCAAGTTTCTCAACCAACACATTAAACATGATAGAACAAAGACATTATAATATCAACGGAAGTATGTTGTTTTACTCCTAAGTTGGGTAGAACTCCCATTAACAGACTACTGTACGCCAACAACCTTTTCGACCTTTATTATACATCAATAGGCTTGCAACACCAGCTCAGCAGCCTTCAGAACTATATCTCAGCAAACAATCTGGAGATCAACACAGACAAAACAAAATGTATGATCTTGTCTAAAAGTACGTAAAGAAAGGAAAACATCACACTGAGCCTTGATGGGAAAGAAATTGAAAAAGTATGCAAGTTCAAGTACCTTGGAGTCACACTTGACAACACCGAAAACGAGCGAGCAAGCAATGCAAACGTTTTTCAATGAAAAAAACTGGAAAGCTAGCTGCCCAAGGTCGTGCGATCAATAGAAAATTTGGCCGCTTTTCATTGATCCCTGTCTTAAATTTCTATAAGATGAAAGTAGTTCCGTCATTGACCTACGGGGCCGAGGCGATACCAAACATCCCCAAGACACTGTGGCCTAAACTGGAGGCCACATTTTGGAGAAAGGTGTTGGGCCTGCCAAACAGTACTGCGATAGCATGCATCAGGAAAGAATTAAGCCTTTTATCACTCGCGGCTACGGTTAAATGTAACACCCTGATGCAGTTACGAAAATGTCATCTTTCGGAAGAACCCTCAACTTACAGCCTTATCTTACAAGAAACTCTGGGAGCCAGATGCAAAATGTTGAACCAGTGGACAAAACAAAATCTGGAAACCTTACAAGAGGTGGGTATGGATGAAGAAACCTTGAAAACTAACCCGGTGAAATTCTGAGGAAGATCAAAGAGCATGACTGGATTATGACAGGAGAGCAAGCGGCGGCAAACAAATTAACGCGCCACCTACCACAAAACCTGAAAAAACAGAACAAAACTCAACCGTTTCTAAAACAGTTCCCATCAAAACAGGCAAGGAACCTCTTATTGAGAGCAAGGTTCAACTTATTACATACAAATTAAATCCTGACCATCCGGGGGAAAGCGACCTGCGTAGGATGTAGATTCTGTGACTCAGCAGAGCGGGTGGAGTCGATTCGTCACCTCCTTCTTTCCTGCCCAGGAACCTCAATTATGAGAGCTCACTACATGAAACACCTATTTTCAGACTTCGTATTGAGCGACGAAGACCTATGTTGGTTTCGAATGATGATGGGCGACAAAACCTTGTGGTTGATAGCCACCTACAAACTTTTGCAGCAGATGTTCTCCTCCGAATAAACCAGTCGACAGACGCCGAAGGTGCACAGACAATAAGAGTGCCTGAACTTTGCAGGAACTTTGCAGGAACTCGTTTTGACTCTCTCAAAACTTCGTCTGAACTCTCCTCACCTTTTGTAAGACTTTCATTTCAGTTCATTTTATGACAGATACGGAAAGACTTTGGAATTTGAACAATCTGAATTGTAACTTTTTTTGTAAATATCAAATTTGATTAATATACAAAAATAAAAATAAAAATCAATTCAACCCATCTTTCATGTGAATAAAAATGGCTCAGGTTCGATCTTAAAGAGCTGTCTTCAGGCAATCCATTATTAATCAGATGTTACTTTAAATAGACTGACGTCTTCTTCCAAATGTATTTACTTCTAGTTGGGGTTTACCTTCCAGCATCAATATCGAATTACCTCTGAGTGATTAGTTCTGGCTACAATTGAGTCAGGGGTCCCTTTTGACGAGTAACTTGAAGGCTAATCGTAAGCCTATCACTGACATCAATTCAGTGTGCAGGTCAGTCCTACAGGTGATCAGCGGCTCAAGTCCATCCCTGTAGGTTGGTGTGCCGGTATGTTCTTCCTGCGACCTCATGTTGGTCCAATAGTTTCAGCTAGCTACAACTCCTACAAATGGAAAGGTAGCAACTGTTTGTTATTCGTTATTATTACTCACCTGCCCTGTAATCCATTCCTTCTTTTTAGAGGGATCTCCCAAACTGCCAACATTTCTGTCAACATGCAAAATCCCAGCCAATATAAAAACACTAATCCACAGACATATTGTGTATTGTCTCATGTAAATAATGCAGCAAATCACTGGGTTGTGTGTAGTGAGAGAGTATATAGCACTTACACTTGCACTTACTCCGGCTATTGTTTGAAGTGTTTCACAGATCGTGATGATTCATGTTCAAATATTATATCAAGAATATAAATAAGGCTTTTGATACGTTTAATCCAGGGATATGCATCCTAATCAATATCAAATGTGGATAATCACACTGCCCTTTTAATTAGATCTGGCTAGTAAGAGATTACTTTCTGCAAGAGGATTCGGATACAAATGTAGAGGTACCTTTATCAGCTGCTCCATGATAGTAGTAGTAGTAGGAGTAGTTTGTCATTTATACAGCGCCTTTATCCCATTAACATGGCCTCATCCCACTTGTGGTGGGAAACCCTTAGGGGACCAAAGTCCAGGGTGTCGGAAATTGTCAGAACGATTTGAATGCGTGTGTGAATTTAGCCAAGATACGAAGTTAGGTGGGCTGGCCGACCTATGGTGCACTGCCCATGAAGGTCAGGTATATGGATGGGTGCTGAGGTGGTCAGGATAGTGCATGAGTGCAAGAGACTCATTATGTGTCCAGCTAGACCGAATTTTATGTTGTAGGTCGTTGCTGTATTCTGATGCATGGGGGTGGGTAGCCATGCCTGTCCACCGAAGTGGTGCATGAAAATGTACCTAGTGGCTCAGATGGAGCTTTGTCTTTGATGTAGCAGTGTGATTAGATCGTCTGTATAATAGACAGGCTACCGTCATAAAGTCTTCTAAGCGCAATAGACAGGCTACTTGCAGAAATCATCTAAGTACAATGTCAAGGCTACCTGCATATATCTTCTATGTGCAATTAATTGGCTTTCCTCATAAATCTAATCACAATGGACAGGCTAACATCATGAATCTTCTAGGTGCAATACTAAGGCTAAGCGCCACAGACAGGCTATCCTAGTTTATCTTCAAACACCATAGACAGGCTATACTAATATATCGTCTAAGTGGAATAGACAGGCTACCCTCATAAATCTTCTAGGCACAATAGATGAGCAATCCTGGTACATCTTCTAAACGCATTAGACAGGCTACCCTCAGAAATCTACTAATTGCCATACAAGCCTACCCGCACATCTTCTATGTGCAATACATTGGCTAACCCATGAACCTTCTAAGTGTAACAGACATGCTATCATCTTATATTGTATTAGTGTAATAGTCAGGCTATCCCTATAAATCTTCTAGTGTAATAGAAAGGTTATTCTTAAAAGTGCAAAACGTGGCCCACCCCCAAATTCCATCCAAGTCCAACACACTGCCCACCCTCAAAGTCCATCTAAGTGCAACACGTGGCCCACCCCCAAATTCCATCCAAGTGCAACACATTTCCCACCCCAAAAATGCATCTAGATGCAACACATTGCCCCCCCCAGAATCCATCTAAGTACTACACATTGCCCTCCCCCAGAATCCATCTAAGTGCAACACATTGCTCACCCTCAAAATCCATCTAAGTGCAACATATTGCCCACCCCCAAAATTCCATCCAAGTGCAAACCATTTCCCACACCAAAATGCATCTAAGTTCTATATATTTCCCACACCAAAATCCATCTAAGTGCTATATATTGCCCACCTCCAAATCCATCCAAGTGCAACATATTGCCCACCCTCAAATCCATCAAGTATAACATATTGCCCACCCCCAAATCTATCCAAGTGAAACATATGTCCAACCACAAATCTGTATAAGTGCAATGCAAAGAGCCTTTTAAAGGCAGGCATCTTGCAATAGTAGGACACAGATGACAAAGTGATTGTTAACTTAACTGTTTCACCTCTCTGATAATGTTTTAGGCAATTTGTATTTTCCACATGTGCACAATGTTCGATATGTAATGATACATAGTGACCAAATCTCTGCATTACGTCATTGAGAACCTTTTTTCTTAAAGATAGTCATTTTGAAAGGTAGTGTGTTTCATGTAGTATCACTACAAGAATTGCATGCATAGCTTTAGTTAAAGCAGTATTACAGAAGTTGAATACTTTGGATTATGTAGAGCACAGTTGTAGAACAACGTCAAATTTAGGGCAACTTCTAAGTTGTTTATTCTCACACCACTGACTATCCACACTGTTCTCTCCAGCAGACCCACGATAATCTATCTAAAGAAACATGACTTACATGAAGCAGCATCTAATATGAAAAACAGGGCTGCATGTGTCTGCAAACGAGACCCAGCTGCTTCTGGACCATCGATTAAAAGTGCAGGTCAGAAGCAATGAAAGAACCAACAAAGCCACGTGGCAAACAGTGAGCTCGTAAATCTGACAGCCCTGTGAAGTGGAAGCATCAGGGATTTTCTCATTTGGCAAATTTGCACTAACAAATATTAAGTTAGCCAGCGAGTAAAGTTTGTAACTGTAGATTTTAGGAGGGTGAGAATTGTTTTGTCTTATTTGACCTTTACAAATGAATCCTACCCTCTACATTTATAAAGTCAGAACTATTATACTTGCCAGTGCTTGCTTGATGAGCTGCCCAGCTGTTGTCATCAGGCCATCCCTTGTATCCCTGTATTTATCAGGGACATACAAAATGAGATCAACTATGAAGCCCAAGTCTTGGCTCAGAGTGAACCTCAAAAATTAAATAGGATGCTAAATAGAGAAAACCAAGGTTGTTGCGAATCAATCCTTTAGGAAGAAAAAAGGATTCTTTAAAGAAAAGAGTGGCAAATCAAAGAAAAAAGTAAACGATAACAGTAAAATGATTCTGCTTTTTTAAGATGACTCTGGCAAGATCAAGAAAGAAAAAAACGGTTCTTCTGTTCCCTCCCAGCCTGGCAACTGTTTGTGCCCTCCCCGTCTTACACGTGCAAGAAAATAAAACAGACACACCCCGAGGGGGGAATAAGGCAAAGAGAGTAGGCTGCAAGAGTTCAAGGAAAAGTTTATCTAGATCTCTGAGAGCGCTCTGGCAAAATGAATGTTACAGTACATTATATAAGCACATTGACATATCTAACGTATGATGCTACGTTGGACCTGGATTGGTCAGCCAGGGTGGTGTCTTAGGTGTGGGCATCATCTCTTCCTTCTGGTTGGTTGCGGGAGAATGGATGTCAGATATCTGTGCTCCGAATGGGTGAAGGTCAGGTCGCCGTGAAGCAGGGTGGTCACTATCTAACCTAATGAATACATTCTAAATAATGCATGCACTAAATAATGGTTGATCAAAAGACTCTCAGTAGTTTATCATGTCACTATACAAATCACACAGGTGTCTATATCATCTATAACATTTGGGTTATACAGGTCAGAGGTTTAAGGGTCTTGACCACTATAATACTCTCATTGAACTGTAGGGTTAGTCTCACAAGATTCTCAGGTATGTGGCATTTGTTAGTATTAGGCACGATGTACTGCAGCAGGGGTCTAATGTTATTTGGGGGTCTGCTTGGTGGGCATCATGGCATGGTCGGTGCTCTGGCACATGAAAGGAATATCTTGCAGGGACACAGGGTCAGAATGGCAGTAAGTTTCCATCGGTGAGGGTGCGGGGGCAAGGACACGTTTGCGGAGATGAACGAGCTATGTGCTAGTTCATGCTGGTTCACATGCAGGACAGTGATCTCAGAGGAAGACTGATGTGATACATTTATTAGTTGTTGCAAATACCTCTGGCTTCAGCGTGAGAATGGAGCCGCAGAGTTTTCCAGTCAGAGTGGGAACGAAGGTGGGGGCCATGTGCTCTGTGTGCCTTACCGCAGTGAGGAGAGGGAGAGAAGCGTTTTGTACTATCGCAGTGAGGCCTGGTCACCAAGATGATGTTGAAAGGGGGCACAAAAGATGGATGCCTCTGTCCTCCTCAGTGCTCCCAGCTACACGAAAGTCAACGAAAGTTAACTTCGCATAAGGGCAAGGGGCGAACCCACTACTGGAGGCACTTGGTCCAAGTTTTGTACTGAGAAGTGAAGTCAGAGAGGGGCCTGCTGGTCCCACGCTCCCACACATTCCCCCCTTTCTTTACATCTAGAGTAACGAATATTTATTTTTTATACTTTTCATTCTCCCTTCGGTAGTACTCACCCTCCGCAACTGCTTCTTCCCATGCTGGGGTGCCCTTTATTGCCGTCCACGCCCTGCATACACTTCTTAAACTATTCCCTCTTCTGGCATATTCGTCTGGTGTACACATCAAGTAGATCCCACCATCTCCATCTAAGTCCACCCATACCTCTCTGTAGCATTGTAGCTCCGTTGGCTCCTTTATTGTTGTGTGGTGCAAATTATCAACCCTGTCCGCATATTGTCTGTAATTGGCCGTCATTCTGTATTGTGGTGTGGTATATTCCCCTGTTTGTATTTGGGCATCTATCATAGTAGCTACCGTTCTTAGTCGGCCCATTGTTACCATCATCATAGTTGAGGTAGGCATGCTCTTTTCACAACACCGGAGTCCCAGTTGGCACACACAGAAGAAAAGGAGCACAAAGATGATGATGGGGATGAGTATTTTCATTGCCATGTTTACCCATGATGGTATCCAGCTGAACAGATTGTCGAACCATGTGCTTTCCTCTGCGCCTCCTTCTGTTCTCATCCTCTCTCCTAAATTATGTACTGCTGTTATCGCATGTGAGAGTGTCCAGTTAGCAGCATCTTCAGTTGGCACAAACGTGCAACACGCCCCCCCCCCAATTTTTCGGCAAATACCACCCTCCATTGCCGTGAGGAGATCTAGGACATATCTGTTTTGCATTGTCATTAGGCGCAGTGCACGGAGCTCTATTTTTATAACGTTGAACCCTTCTTCAATGTCGTTAGTGCACTGGGAGCTCATCTAACTGGCTATCTGCAACCATTTGGCGTTTGTTCGTGCTTGGAGTCCTAGGACAAGGAGTGACGCGAAAAATGTCTCTGCTGATGAAAAGAGCTTGTATTTCTGCGGGATCTCAGCAAGGAGTTTCGATGATTCTGATGAGATGTAATTGGAGGACCTTTTACTTCGTGATAGTGTTTTCTTCAGTTCATATTCTGACAATAGTTCGTAAGCTGGAGTTTCTGTTATCATTAGTTTGGGCTCTGTCGATGGTTCAGCCGATTGCCCTGCAGCTGATATGCCAGCCGATTCTCCTGCTGCCGATTTGCCAGCGGATTCTCCTTCTTTTCCTCGTATATGACTCTCATTTTCCAGTTTTTCCATTGTGACGGTGTGCGCTTGGAAGGTGCTTTTTAACCTGCACAAAACCAAATGAATCAAACATTGGGCCTCCGACAAGGGCACTTCCTGAGGTACTAATATTTTCGGTGTCCCTGATGCATGTGGTATGAGCGAACAAACGTAACAGCTCTCATTTGTCGCCTGCTTTGCTGTGGCACTCATTTCTGAATACCACTTGTTTGATCTGGGTGACGGGGGTCTTCTATCTCATCTAACCCCAGGTCATGATAAATGTCATATCTTTTCCCTTCTGCCCCCCTCTTCCTTCTGCTTCTCCCTCCCTCCTTGTAGCTCTTCACTCTTTGGTAGTGTATTGGGAACATGCCCGCCCAAGCTGTGTCATTACCGTTTAATATGTTATCATGTGTGTATTCATTAGTGGCAGCAGCGTAATATGAGGTAGGCTCTACTGTTATTTGTGCATGCAAACTTGTGTTAGCTACGTTGCTTGGCCAATAGTAGTCGCCATCATATACATTCAATTCATAATCATTACTTATATTTATACTCGGAGGTAACAAGGACACACTTGTTGGATCGGCGGCAGAGTGTTCTGAAGGTTGCATTGCATTTGTACCATTAGCATTAATGTCATGCGTTTCTTTCCACATTGTCTTTATTCCAGTCCATATTAAGTGCGAACCTTCTCGTATCAGGTTAGCCCCGCTCCCCCCCTTGTGCATGTCATTTACCAAAGATAAAAGTGTATAGTACCAGGCCATGAAAAAGAACATCACTGAAAACAAAACTGCAGCACATTTCAAAACACATTCAACATTGCTGAACCTATTAGCCCTAATGGCGTCCCTATGGCTATCTAACATAATGGTGTTTTCGGTGACGGCGCTGCGTTGGTCCATTTGCCACCTGGAAGGGCGATACAAAGTTGTTAAGTCACCAGAATAAATACAGTTGTATATCTACATTTTTACTTTTCATTATTTACTCATTTCTGCTATTCACTTTGTTCACTCTTATTTTAATTACATCCTTTGCTTTAAGCATTTCATATCAAGATTGAGAGAGAGAGAGAGAGAGAGAGAGAGATAGTGATGAAAAGAAAGTGGAAGGAGAAAAATGACATGGACATCATTCATTTTAACCAGAGGGCGCGTTGTCACTTTCGCCCTTTACATGTTCTCTTTACTTAAATCAAACTATCAATGTGTCTGAACCTCATACGCGGTGCCGCTTGCGCATTCCTGTTCAGTCTGAGGGAGTGTACTATCGCGTGCCCTCTTCACATCTGAGAGGTGCACCCAATATTTCAGTCCCTTAACTTTAACTGCAGTGGGCGTACTATAAATGACCTTGTAGGGGCCATGAAACCTTTGTGAATTCCATCTCCTCACAAAACTCCTAACCTAGACCTGTGCTCCTGGCATCAGTGGCCCGCTTGGGCTGTCTGCAGCTGGCATGGTAGTATCAGTTGCTGCATTCTCAGTAAATGGTGGTGCAATTTGTCACGCTATGCTGCGTACTATGCGCGTTAGCTGGGTCAGGTATTCCTTAAATTCCTCCCCCAGCACTGTGGCAGCTCTGTATGCATCTGATGCTCTCCCAATCAGGGAGAGCGGTGTGTGTATTCGCCTCCCAGTCACAATCTCATGGGGGCTCAGATGGTGGTCCTTGCATGGTTGCGTTCTGAGTTGAAACAGTGCTAGGGGTAAGCAATACACCCAATTCTTTTTCAGCGTATTACACAATTTTGATAGTTTACTCTTTAGTAATCCGTTGATCTTTTCCACTATTCCATTCGCCATCGGATGATAAATGGAACACAGTTTGTGTTTCACCCCCAAGAGTGACGTCACTTCCTTGAAAAGGTCATTCACAAAGTGTGTGCCGTTGTCTGATCTTATCACATCACATATTCCCCAACGGGAAAAGACTTCTTGCACCAGGAACTTCGCCACACACTTCGCGTCTGGGTGGGGACATGGACCAGCTCCCACCCACCTTGAAAAGGGACATACCACTACAATTAAATACCTTGCTCCGTTACATCGCTCTCCCATGTCAGTGTAATCTATGTGTAGTTCTCTAAATGGTCCTACTGGTTGTGGCAGGGTGCCACGCAGTGTTCTCAATGTCATTCCTGAATTGTATGTTTTGGCATGTTGTGCATTCTACTACAAATTTGACAAATGTTCCTGTAGATTTGGGACAAACCAATGTTCCTGGATGTCTGTGGCAATATGTTGTTTTGCTACGTGGGCTGGCAAGTGCAGCTGTTGGAATGCTACCTCTAGCAATTCTACTGGCATCACTACCTTCCCTGTTGTCTCCTGTCTCCAAATTAGGTCTGTGGCTGATTGTTTTCACCCCCGTTTGCTACACACCTATTGCTCCTCCTGTGGTGCTCTCCTTTGTAGTTCTATTATCTGTGCTATTGGTGTGTTACTGTACGCCTCTTCCAATGGCTCTGTAATGGCTGATTTTAAAACGCATTCGATTGGTGGTGTTGTATTGAAATATGAGGCCTCCTTTGCTGCTGCGTCGGCTGCCGTGTTTCCCAATGAGACTGCATTTGTGTTGTTGGTATGGGCTTGGCATTTCACCACTGCCACTACCGATGGTTCTGCTAATGGATCTATCAGTTCAGTCAATAGTGCGGCGTGCTGTACTGGTGAGCCATCCGCTCTTCTGAACCCCCTACTACGCCAGCGGGATAGCCCTGAATGGACTGTGGTGGTTGCATATGCTGAGTCTGAATATATTGTTACTGTGCATCCTTTGGCTGTATGCAGTGCCTCAATCAATGCAGTTAGTTCTGCTGCTTGTGCGGAGTAATGGGACGGAAGGCGATTCTGGACAATTGTTTCATAGCCATCTTCCTCCATGCGTACTACTGCCATCCCTACATGCTTCTCCCCTGTTTCAGGGTTTATCGATGCTGACCCATCTATGAAATATCTCTCTCCTTCCTTCAGGGCATTTTCGCTCGCTTTGGGAATGTCATCGCCCTCCCCTTCATAGGTGGCGCAGTCGTGTTGCTGCATGTCCTTTGTGGTGCATGGTTCTGTAATAAATGTTGCTGGGTTTACTGTTTTGCACCTGACAACGTGTACGTTGGGGCTTGAAATTATTATCTCATATGCTGTTGCTCTCTGTGTTGTTAATGTTGATTTTGACCTCTCAAGAATTGCAAATAAGAAGCGTTCTGCATATAGTGTTACCGAACATCCCATCACGATTGTGTCACTTTTTTCAATGGCGAAAGCTGCTGCAGCGAGGGATTGTTCGCACGCGAAGTGTCCTTGCATCACTGCATCTAATGTTCCACTGTAATAGGCCAATGGTTTGTGTCCTAATAATATTTTCTCTGTGAGCACTGCTGTCATCAGTGTTCCATTGCTGTGTGAAAATAAGAAAAATTGCCTCTCATAATATGGGTTCGCGAGTCCTGCAGCATCTGCAATGAGGTCTTTTGATCTAAAGTACTGTGCCATCATGTCATGTGTCCATTTTATTGGGGCCCGACTCTTCTGTGCTTCATTCAATGCTTGTAGCAGTGGGCGTGTGTATGCTGCGTAATCAAGAATCCATGCTCGGCAATAATTACATATGCCAAGGAATTTTTGCATTTCTTTAACTATTTTAGGTATGATCATGTTGCGTATATCAGCTGCCCTGTCTGGGAGTATCCGTTTTCCATCTTTTGATATTAGCTGTCCGAGGTATACAACGTCGGCCAGGCAGTATTGCAATTTTCCTTTGTCCACTTTATACCCCTTGGCAGCCAACACGTTTAATAGTGTTATGGAGTCTTCTCTGCACTTTTCTTCTGTAGGGCTGCAGACGAGTAAATCGTCTACGTATTGTATAATGGTGCTCTCTACATCTATGTTTCCAATATCTTCACGCAATACTCTGTTAAAGATGCTGGGGCTTTCGCAATACCCCTGTGGGAGTCTGCGATGTTCATACCTGTTGTTTCCTAGTGTGAATGCTGTCAGGTACTGCGAGCCTGGGTCAAGTGGTATGGAGAAGAAAGCATTCTTCAAATCAACCACAGTAAAACATGTAGATTCTTTGGGTATGCTGCACAGTGTTGATGCCGGGTTAGGCACTAATGGGAACACTTTTTGAATGATGTCGTTGGGTGGGCAGAGATCTTGGATCATCCTCCATGCGCCTCCTTTTGCATTTTTGATTGGAAAGATAGCCATGTTACAGGGGGAGTTTGATGGCACTATAATAACTTGTTTTAGGAGTGTATTTATTGTTTCCCTAATCCCTTCTTCTGCTTCTCTGGATATGGGATATTGTTTCACTCGTGGAGGTATGGCACCTGGTTTTAGTTTTATCTTTATGGTATCACCTCATGGAGTAATCCTACATCGTGGCGGCCTGTAGGCCAAATTTCAGGCGCTACCTTTGCCATGTCTTCCTCAAATATTGTCGGCGGGGCATTAATGCTAGCCATAGGTGGGTTGTGTACCTCTCTGTACTGGATCATGATGTTGTGGAATCAGAAAAATACAATATTAAGGCTTTTACACCATGCAAAGGAAAATACACTGACACGGGCTTGTAAAGATTCCCAGAATCTTTATTACAAAACTGAACAGTATTGAACAAAGTACACAAATAGCTATTTGGCTGTCAATACATCACAGAGACCACCAGCAGGGTTCAATGTGAGCAGTGAGCAGAATTTGCTAGCTAGACATCAGCATATTTATACAGTTTGTTATAATGATGTCCAGCCTCTTACAAGTTAATTATACACTGGGCTAGGGTCGCGCCAGGATAATTTCCTAATTTACATATCTTGTGCATGCGGTTTAATCTTAAATACATTTACTAACACACACTATTATTCTTTAATTTAACGTTACTCTCTTTACATATTGCTTTAATACAGATCAAACAAATGTTTCGCATGTCGTAATAGGATAGCATTATTGTTCTTGTATACTTGTAGGTTAACATTGCTAATTCAAGTAATCCCCTAATCCCGAGGTCAACGAAGGACAAGGTCTACATGACCCTAACATGTAGCCTGAAGGCAGGTTGGACATTAACCCTCCTACAGAGGTTGAAGAGGTTAAGGCAAGAACAAGAGCACACGAGATGGCCATTTTAGACTACAGGGTGACTTTGTACAATAAACTAAAGTGGCGGTTCTAACCTAAAATGGAGGCTCGATTCACTTGAGGTCACAACCTTGTAATACGGAATTTCCTCGCAAAGCGACTGGGCATAGGCCAACATATACAATGAGGACGAAACAATATTATATCATTTCTAACAATGTCACATGGTATGCTTATCTCCATTATTATCTCCCCGTCATCTTCGTTATCAGTGAATAATTCCTCATCAGTTATGTCTCTTAGCATTATGTTTGGATCTATGCATAACACAGTTCTCCACTCACACCCATGCGCATCCAATCCTATGACCACAATGCGTTTGCTTGATACCTGAACTGCCTCGATGTCTATGGACATGATCGTGCCTGGCACAACATCTGTGTGTGCAATTGGGCGGAATATAAAATCTGATGGTTTCTCCATTCCTTTCTCGTTATCTCTGGTACCACTCGGGCTAATACTTTGATGCCGTAGATAAACATGTCTATGTCAATGGGTATTCCTCGCACTACAACTTCCTTTATCACTGTGCTAATCATAAACATTGCTCGTACTGGGCATACTCCTGGGGTGGAACACACTATTCTCCTCTCAGTAAACGAAATGGTAATGTTCAATTTACTTAGCAAATCTCTGCCCAGTAGATTGATTGGCGCGTCTTCGTGGTACAGTAAGGGTGCGCGCACGGTTTTTCCCCCTACTGTTATATCAAGATCTTTAGCGTAAGAAACTTTTAAAATAGCCCCAGAGAACCCCTGCGTTTTCAAATTCCTGCCTGAGAGCGGAAACCGCCCTTCCATAAGACATGATTTCTCTGCTCCCAAGTCTACAATGAAGATAAACGGCTTGTTTCCTATCTCTGCCCCCACTAGTGGTTCCTCTTCTGCATGTAGGGTAGTGGATAGGACTGGACACGCAAGTGTTCCCTGTGGGCTGTCCTAGTCTGCATACCTTTCTTGCCCTGGTACTGAAAAGACATTGTCTCCGACCACTGTCACGCCGCGGAATGGCGCAGGTGCACCATTTGCAGCTGTTGCAAAACAGTTACTATTTGCATTGCCTACAGCGTTTTGTCTCGCCATTGGTTGCTGTGCGCTGTGATGCGGTTGAGGGGGTGGCTGTCTTTGCTGCATTTGGGGTTCGTTATAGCATTGGTCTTGTTGTCTTCTCCCTCCCATTGGTAATCCATAGGGGCTACCTGGGTGTGGGCATCCCCATCCTTGTTCATTTTCCATGGGCTGCTGCCCTTGGAAATACCCTGAAGGCCGCATTCTGCAATCTCTTGAATAATGTCCCCATCTCCCACTGTTCCAACAAGACCCTTGCGGTCCTCCTCTCATCCCTTGTCCACCAAATCCTCTATGCAACGCTGCTATTGCAACTGGTCGGTTTCCTGCTCCCTCATCCCCCTCGTTTTCTCTATCTGCGGCTACGCTGGCATTTATGGCTGCGACTTTCACCAATTTGTTCTGCACCAGTTTCGCTTCGTCAGCCAGCCTTTTTTGTGTTATCTCCTTTTCTCTCTCTTTGATCCTCCTGCAGTGGTGCACAATTATACTCTAAATTTCAGGCCAACCCTTGGCTTCTATCCCAGCTATTTTATCCAAGGCCTTCTGTACCTCCTTCGGGAGCCATTTTTTGATGATAAAATAGAACAAGGCGGTTGACTGATTCCACACTGTGCCAGTTTCGCTTCTCCACAAATCATGAACCCGAAGTATGAATTGCGCAGGATCCTCATTCTCTTCCATTGTACACTGCATCACTAAATGTAAATCTGGAATGTCTGGAAACGTGCGCCGGAATGCGTCCGATACTTGCGCTTGAACGTTGTTAAATGGTGACTCATCGTGGCGGTCACAACTCATTGTTACTCTGGGAAATCCTGCCTTTTCCCACACCGCGTCTGCCTGGTCACCAATTGCTGACACTAGCAAACTTTTCACATCCCCTATTGCCAGTGGCACTCCTGCCGTGTTCTTTTCTAATGCATGTATCCATTTCCCAGCCCCTCCCGCTAGTGGAGGGAGCACTTTCAACAGGTTGTTTTTGTCCATTTGGGCCCACGGAATGTAGTGCGGCCTACCTGCTCCCTTATGTATCAACGGCATCTGTAACTTAAGTCTCCTTCCTGTTTTACTTACCGTCCCCTTTTTTACCTTACTTACCAACATATTCCCTACACGCTGTCTTAACCTACCCTGCCATCGTGGGGGTGACAGTGGGTCTGAGTCATCGAAATGATGTGGCAATGAGAATCCTACAGCGGCCGCTCCTTCCTTGTATTCTTCTAAATCACTCCACACCTCTTCTATCTCTGCTTCTTGCTCACCATTCTCCTCCTGTGCTTCCCCTTGCTGGCTCTCTGGGGTAGCTGGGCGTATGATTCTCACTGGTTTGTCATTCAGATGGAACAGGAACTCTCCTGATTTTTTTTTTTCTCGCCCTTTTGATATGTGCGTCCCCTGCGATGATATGGATTGTGCTGGCTCTGAAATTGCTGGCACCACCTCTCCTGCTGTACTTGATGAGGGTGTGAGATCTGTCATAGACAATGGTGGTTCCTCCCCTCCCCCTGGCAGCATTTGGCCCCTATCGCGCAGTGCTCTTAGCCGTGTTATCTCCATCTGTGCATGCGCTCGCTGGCGTCTAACTCTCTTGTTAAGTGTGCTAAATTTACAGGGGGGGCGCTCGTTGGGCCATACAAACCTCCTTTGTCATAGGGTGTTGGTGCTGTAGCTACCGCTCCATTTGAGGGAGTGGGGTGGGACATGCTGGTATGTACAGGGGCTCGCTGTATCCTACTGCTGGTCTTGTCATTAACAGATATATTTTGGTTGTATCACCTTCAGCTGTGGTTGTTGTGCACTCGCCCTTTGGCGTTCCGCTTACCTCTTCCTGTGGTTTTTGTTTTTCAGTTGGTCTTTCTTTACCTACCTCTGCTGTGGGGGTCACTTCCTCAAACATTCACCATAGATCCAGCACTTCCCTTCTATTCTGTAACTGCTTCCCCTTATATCTTGCTAGCAAGTGCGTAGACACTAAATCCAACACTCACTTATCAAATGACCCTCCTTCTGGCCAAATCGTCGTTACACTGTCTCCTTTTATCTATGTCAACCATTGATCATGGTACTTTTGTATCTTTTCACTGTATAATGGAAGGTGTTGACAAATATGAGTTAGTGGTGTTATTCCCCCCATGAAGATGTTTCTCCCCCTAATCACTGTTCCACCCACTCGTCCTTTCTTTTAGACCACAATATATCAAGTGCTTCTCAATTATTAGTAGTTTTTATGTATCAACATTCACTTTTACTTTTGTAATTATTGCATTTCCAAATTCAATAGTTCACTTTCGCATGTGTATCACTTTACCAATAAATCAATTACAATACTTTGATACTTTTGACCAAAACAATAGACAGAACATGGAAACACATATAACACATAACATGCACATGCACTACCTGCGCGCTTTTATTTCCTCTTTGTTCCCGTTACCAACCCTTTCCCTTTCCACCTACTCTTCTCATTCGCTCCCCACCTCTTACACCCTTTTACTCTTCCCCAAGAATTCTTTCTTACATGGAAAAAGAATATTCTAAATAACTACTCCGAGTCTACTCAATATACAAGACCCCTGCTATTTTCTCTTTATCTTTTCTTATTTTATCTGCACTGGGCGAGACAATGCTACGCGGTGCCGCCTTCTACCCCGTTCGGGCTAGGATATCTCTTCTCTTCTTCTTTTCACGTCTCACGAAACCTAATGGCCATATAAAGGACAGATCAGAAAAGCCTCATCATCACTCACACAGAACTTACTCTTCACTATAATCCATTACCACCTGCTCCCTTTCCTTGGTAAACTTTGCAACTGGCACTTACGTGTTCAGTCAGGTGATCCGAGGGTCAACGTTTGCGATCCGACCCCAGTCAGGTCCGCACCCCAACCAAGCCGTGGCCCGCCTCAGCGATCAGCTTTTCAGTCGGGTATTCGTCAACCGGGAACCCTTGACCCTTTCTTGTAGTGCGCACAGGCTGGTCGGCTGCGGAGGCGATGGTTTTGCTGGGGGGCGTCCCGGATCTCGCCGCACAGTGCGGGCCTCGAGGCACCTCTACAAATCACGTTGCAGGGGGGTCACCAAATGTTTGTGCCCCCCCTGTCTTACACGTGCAAGAAAATAAAACCGACACACCCCGGGCGGGGAATAAGGCAAAGAGAGCAGGCTGCGAGAGTTCAAGGAAAAGTTTATCTAGACCTCAGAGAGCGCTCTGGCAAAATTAATGTTACAGTACATTAAATAGGCACAATGACATATCTAACATATGATGCTATGTTGGACCCGGATTGGTCATGCAAGGGTGGTGTCTTAGGTGTGGGCATCATCTCTTCCTCCTAGTTGGTTGCTTGGTTGGCGGGAGGATGGACGTCAGATATCTGTGCTCCGAATGGGTGAAGGTCAGGTCGCTGTGAAGCAGGGTGGTCACTATCTAAGCTAATGAATACATTCTAAATAATGCATGCACTAAATAATGGTTGATCAAAAGACTCTCAGTATCATGTCACTATACAAATCACACAGGTGTCTATATCATCTATAACATTTGGGTTATACAGGTCACAGGCTTAAGGGTCTTGACCACTATAATACTCTCATTGAACTGTAGGGTTAGTCTCACAAGAATCTCAGGTATGTGGCATTTGTTAGTATTAGGCACGATATACTGCAGCAGGGGTCTAATGTTATTTGGGGGTCTGCTGGGTGGGCATCATGGCATGGTCGGTGCTTTGACACATGAAAGGAATATCTTGCAGGGACACAGGGTCAGAATGGCAGTAAGTTTCCATCGGTGAGGGTGCGGGGGCAAGGACACGTTTGTGGAGATGAACGAGCTATGTTCTTAGTTAATGCTGGTTCAATGCAGGACAGTGATCTCAGAGGAAGACTGATGTGATACATTTATTAGTTGTTGCAAATACCTCCGGCTTCAGCGTGAGAATGGAGCCGCAGAGTTTTCCAGTCAGAGTGGGAACGAAGGTGGGGGCCATGTGCTCTGTGTGCCTTACCGCAGTGAGGAGAGGGAGAGAAGCACTTTGTACTATCGCAATGAGGCCTGGTCACCAAGATGGAGTCAAAAGGGGCCACAAAAGATGGATGCCCTGTGTCCTGCTCAGTGGTCCCAGCTGCACGAAAGTCAACGAAAGTTAACTTCGCATAAGGGCAAGGGGTGAACCCACTACTGGAGGCACTTGGTCCAAGTTTTGTACTGAGAAGTGAAGGCAGAGAGGTGCCTGCTGGCCCCTCGCTCCCACACACAACCTAAGCAGTACTTGAAGCACACAATCCCTTATTGGCCAGGCAGCTATGGCCACACACACAAGAGGGAGATACCTCAGAGCAAGATGAACATCGAGAGAAACACGTATCTGTTCTCTATCCTTCCTGAGTATTATATGATAAGATTCACCCACCCATACCCTTGCTTGTTTCCAGACCACAGTGTGACATATTCACCAGTGAACACTGAGGGAGGGTGACTGTAAAAGACAATAATGGGTTGGTGGAGATGTGACAAAATGACTTCTGCTGTGCAGGAGTATACGGATGAGTAGTGGCTAAACTGCCTACTCAGCCCCAAACTGCTAATAACCCAAAAGCGATCCCAATTTTAAAGGTAAAACAGACACAGTCTGATGGTTATACTGCCTTCACCTCTTCTGGTAATTTGGCAAACTATACTTTGCAGAAGAGTTGTGAGGTGATAACAGTAGCAACCCAAACAGCAATACTACAATCCAAAATAAAATAATGACTAATCAAGGATTTATACAAATATACCTTATGTATGAGATTCCACCAATGTCACTATTTAAAAGGATATTTCTTGAGGAATGAGGTGGAAAAGGGAGCTGTCACTATGGCCCCATAAAATGGACCAGGGGGCAGGGCCTCTCAACAGTATTTAATTTGTGTCTTGGCAGGTGCTTTCCTGCAGCAGTTGAGCCTGTGCCAAGATGGGGCAAGTTGAGTTGATCGAGCAGCAATTCAATTTGATCCATCATCGAGATGGGACTCTGTGTGGATCAAGTACAGACTCAAGATGATGCGGTTTGATGGGTTCTAACAGGTTTGAATCCGCAGTAAAGATGGGTTGAACCAATGCTTCCACTGGGTTGAGTCGTCAAGTGATGTGATGGCTTAAAGCAGTTTGAGTCAGTGGTCGAGACATATCCAGACAACATTCTGTTGTGTTCCGGAAGATGCACCTGCGTCAAGGCGGCAGTGATCTTCACTGGCCAAAGAGGCTGTTAACATGACTCAAAGATGTAGGTGAGCTGCTCCAAGTTCCTGGAATGCCAAAAAGCAGCACCGCAGTTCCTGTGTCAGCTTAAAGGGTGTTGAACTTGGCCAAATATCCTTGAAGATGGCTGAACGTGGTGAAAAAAGATCTTCTCTTGGCCTTCTAGGATGCTGTGAGTCCCGAGCTAAAGGCTTTGGCATGATGAGCGTGCTTCTGTTGCACTTCCACTCTAGGTGTTCCTTTACCTCCAGTGACATGGAACTTTCCTCAGCCTTCGATATCTTTTGTCTTCACCTCTAAGGCAGAGGACACTGAAATGGACTGCACATTCAAACTGGGTACAAAGGTGTATTCTTTGTCTTCCTAGTATCCAAAGATGAATCAAAGCAGGAGGTGCAGTTCACCCTTCATTATAAAAGCAACATTTCACAGGGGGCTCGTCAAAAGCATGGCTGCTGAAAGGAGTCCAATATTCAATGCTTTAAGAAGGGATCCTTGTCTTCTGATATCATCCCCAGAGTGGCTTGCTCTTCAGTAAATGGAGGGAACAGGGATGAAGTGAGCCCTGATCTAAAACCAAGATAGTGGGACTTCTTCTCAGCCCTACCTTCTCTCCCCACACATTTATCATGCTTGCTGAATTCAAAGGAACTTAATTGTGCAGTACCCTAGTGTCAGGATGGCTTTGCATTCTCAGAGCTGTCTTTGAAACACCGACATCCAGGAGATCTCCCGTTGAGAGGCTTGGGGCTTCGAGGGGAAGTTTTACCCTTTTTCTATGCAATTCAATAGATACATCATCCTGGCAATTTTCTCAACGGCAGTAGAGGAGATGACCAGACTAGCCATGAATACACATTTAGCTGATGCTGGACTCAAACGGTTGACACTTGTTTGAAATCAAATTGCTATGGTTTGATATTTGTGTGCACTTATCAGTCACTATACCATTACCAGGCATGGCTTATATTTAGAGATTACCCTGCCACCGTGCAGATTAGGCAGACAATTATTGTTTGTTTAGATCTGAGGTGCAGAAGTTAAAATGATAACTCTGTTTGCAGGGACTTTCTGTTCCAGCAGTTGTCAGGAATGCACATGTGATCTTTGAACCTGCCTTGTGCCATTTAAGAACAGGAGCTGGAGATGTCAGAATACTGGTGCTGAAAAGGCACATAGATCTTCTATACTTTTGACATGGAGGTTTTCTGAATGGTGAGTCTCTTTAGAAAATATTCTTTTCAGAAACATAATAACCTGCATCTGTGTATTACAATCCAAAACCAGAAGAGCTAGGGCTTTGACACTCTGCAGATGGCCATCCGTCACAGGAGTGTCAAATGTTTACTTTGAATTCTAAAGGATAACCTGTGCATTGAACACTGCTGTCATCTGCCATCTCTTATTGCTCGTTTTATTGGCTCGTTTTCTTGAATAATGATTCAAGATGGTAATGAATATTGAGTAACATTTGCATTATTAGACCTCTATAGTTAATTTTGCCCACTATGAATATCTGTGGTTAATTTGCCCACTATGAATTCCCCCCCCCCCCCTCCTTGAGAGCTGAGAAATCCTATTGGATCTTTTGTAAAGCTCTCAAAACTCAGCTCTTCTCTTAACTAGTAACTCCCTTGCCCACACTGGCGACTTGTCAGATAAAAAAAAAAACAACAACACCACTCTACTGCCTGTTAACATGTATGATAATGGCCTGAATGTCACTGAGTTGGTTAAGGAGTTCATAGCCTAAGTGTTATTGAGGTTGGTAATAGCAAGAAACACTATTATTTTAGCAACAATAAGCATTTCGCTAGTGAATTGGTCTCTGCAGACACATAACCAAGTGTCAACTCAGAAATCTGAAATAACATTCTGGAAACACCAGAAAAATGTAAATTGTTGCTGGGAATGACAGAAAATGTGTTCAATGGCCACACGTTTTTATAGGAATCCATTGACTTGGGCTAGATGTTTGGATCTATTAAAACATGCTGCATTCAGAATTGCGTTTGCAAAGGTAGCGGGCGCCCCTCTCTCGACAGAACAAGTCCTGATAACCTGTTCAGTGGTTATTAACCACTTGAGAGTTCGCAGCCACTGCTTTTACTCACTGTGCCTTTCACAGATGGGAAATATCCATTTGCATATCAGTCTTTGTCCTGCCCAGGAGCAGTCCAGCACCGAAATGCAATGGCAATTCCAACCTGAACGAGAGTACCACCAGCAACCCCATACACGTGTTTCACCCTTGTTGGGGATCATCGGTGAGGGGAAGCTGATGCCTCTCTAAGCACAGTGAGAGGGAGACCACGTCTGGTTGCCCCCAGGAGACCTAGGGTTACCAATCCCAGGTTCCTTGAAATTTAGTTTGCAAAGGTAGCGGGCGCCCCTCTCTCGACAGAACAAGGCCTGATAACCTGTTCAGTGGTTATTAACCACTTGAGAGTTCGCAGCCACTGCTTTTAGTCACTGTGCCTTTCACAGATGGGAAATATCCATTTGCATATCAGTCTTTGTCCTGCCCAGGAGCAGTCCAGCACCGAAATGCAATGGCAATTCCAACCTGAACGAGAGTACCACCAGCAACCCCATACACGTGTTTCACCCTTGTTGGGGATCATCGGTGAGGTGAAGCTGATGCCTCTCTAAGCACAGTGAGAGGGAGACCACGTCTGGTTGCCCCCAGGAGACCTAGGGTTACCAATCGCAGGTTCCTTGAAATTTAGTTTGCAAAGGTAGCGGGCGCCCCTCTCTCGACAGAACAAGGCCTGATAACCTGTTCAGTGGTTATTAACCACTTGAGAGTTCGCAGCCACTGCTTTTACTCACTGTGCCTTTCACAGATGGGAAATATCCATTTGCATATCAGTCTTTGTCCTGCCCAGGAGCAGTCCAGCACCGAAATGCAATGGCAATTCCAACCTGAACGAGAGTACCACCAGCAACCCCATACACGTGTTTCACCCTTGTTGGGGATCATCGGTGAGGTGAAGCTGATGCCTCTCTAAGCACAGTGAGAGGGAGACCACGTCTGGTTGCCCCCAGGAGACCTAGGGTTACCAATCCCAGGTTCCTTGAAACCAGACGTGAAAGGCACAGTGAGTAAAAGCAGTGGCTGCGAACTCTCAAGTGGTTAATAACCACTGAACAGGTTATCAGGCCTTGTTCTGTCGAGAGAGGGGTGCCAGCTACCTTTGCAAACTAAATTTCAAGGAACCTGGGATTGGTAACCCTAGGTCTCCTGGGGGCAACCAGACGTGGTCTCCCTCTCACTGTGCTTAGAAAGGCATCAGCTTCACCTCACTGATGATCCCCAACAAGGGTGAAACACGTGTATGGGGTTGCTGGTGGTACTCTCGTTCAGGTTGGAATTGCCATTGCATTTCGGTGCTGGACTGCCCCTGGGCAGGACAAAGACTGATATGCAAATGGATATTTCCCATCTGTGAAAGGCACAGTGAGTAAAAGCAGTGGCTGCGAACTCTCAAGTGGTTAATAACCACTGAACAGGTTATCAGGCCTTGTTCTGTCGAGAGAGGGGCGCCCGCTACCTTTGCAAACTAAATTTCAAGGAACCTGGGATTGGTAACCCTAGGTCTCCTGGGGGCAACCAGACGTGGTCTCCCTCTCACTGTGCTTAGAGAGGCATCAGCTTCACCTCACTGATGATCCCCAACAAGGGTGAAACACGTGTATGGGGTTGCTGGTGGTACTCTCTTTCAGGTTGGAATTGCCATTGCATTTCGGTGCTGGACTGCCCCTGGGCAGGACAAAGACTGATATGCAAATGGATATTTCCCATCTGTGAAAGGCACAGTGAGTAAAAGCAGTGGCTGCGAACTCTCAAGTGGTTAATAACCACTGAACAGGTTATCAGGCCTTGTTCTGTCGAGAGAGGGGCGCCCGCTACCTTTGCAAACTAAATTTCAAGGAACCTGGGATTGGTAACCCTAGGTCTCCTGGGGGCAACCAGACGTGGTCTCCCTCTCACTGTGCTTAGAGAGGCATCAGCTTCACCTCAGTGAAGATCCCCAACAAGGGTGAAACACGTGTATGGGGTTGCTGGTGGTACTCTCGTTCAGGTTGGAATTGCCATTGCATTTCGGTGCTGGACTGCCCCTGGGCAGGACAAAGACTGATATGCAAATGGATATTTCCCATCTGTGAAAGGCACAGTGAGTAAAAGCAGTGGCTGCGAACTCTCAAGTGGTTAATAACCACTGAACAGGTTATCAGGCCTTGTTCTGTCGAGAGAGGGGCGCCCGCTACCTTTGCAAACCAAATTTCAAGGAACCTGGGATTGGTAACCCTAAGTCTCCTGGGGGCAACCAGACGTGGTCTCCCTCTCACTGTGCTTAGAGAGCCATCAGCTTCACCTCACTGATGATCCCCAACAAGGGTGAAACACGTGTATGGGGTTGCTGGTGGTACTCTCGTTCAGGTTGGAATTGCCATTGCATTTCGGTGCTGGACTGCCCTGGGCAGGACAAAGACTGATATGCAAATGGATATTTCCCATCTGTGAAAGGCACAGTGAGTAAAAGCAGTGGCTGCGAACTCTCAAGTGGTTAATAACCATTGAACAGGTTATCAGGCCTTGTTCTGTCGAGAGAGGGGCGCCCGCTACCTTTGCAAACTAAATTTCAAGGAACCTGGGATTGGTAACCCTAGGTCTCCTGGGGGCAACCAGACGTGGTCTCCCTCTCACTGTGCTTAGAGAGGCATCAGCTTCACCTCACTGATGATCCCCAACAAGGGTGAAACACGTGTATGGGGTTGCTGGTGGTACTCTCGTTCAGGTTGGAATTGCCATTGCATTTCGGTGCTGGACTGCCCTGGGCAGGACAAAGACTGATATGCAAATGGATATTTCCCATCTGTGAAAGGCACAGTGAGTAAAAGCAGTGGCTGCGAACTCTCAAGTGGTTAATAACCACTGAACAGGTTATCAGGCCTTGTTCTGTCGAGAGAGGGGCGACCGCTACCTTTGCAAACTAAATTTCAAGGAACCTGGGATTGGTAACCCTAGGTCTCCTGGGGGCAACCAGACGTGGTCTCCCTCTCACTGTGCTTAGAGAGGCATCAGCTTCACCTCACTGATGATCCCCAACAAGGGTGAAACACGTGTATGGGGTTGCTGGTGGTACTCTCGTTCAGGTTGGAATTGCCATTGCATTTCGGTGCTGGACTGCCCCTGGGCAGGACAAAGACTGATATGCAAATGGATATTTCCCATCTGTGAAAGGCACAGTGAGTAAAAGCAGTGGCTGCGAACTCTCAAGTGGTTAATAACCACTGAACAGGTTATCAGGCCTTGTTCTGTCGAGAGAGGGGCGCCCGCTTCCTTTGCAAACTAAATTTCAAGGAACCTGGGATTGGTAACCCTAGGTCTCCTGGGGGCAACCAGACGTGGTCTCCCTCTCACTGTGCTTAGAGAGGCATCAGCTTCACCTCACTGAAGATCCCCAACAAGGGTGAAACACGTGTATGGGGTTGCTGGTGGTACTCTCGTTCAGGTTGGAATTGCCATTGCATTTCGGTGCTGGACTGCCCCTGGGCAGGACAAAGACTGATATGCAAATGGATATTTCCCATCTGTGAAAGGCACAGTGAGTAAAAGCAGTGGCTGCGAACTCTCAAGTGGTTAATAACCACTGAACAGGATATCAGGCCTTGTTCTGTCGAGAGAGGGGCGCCCGCTACCTTTGCAAACTAGCATTCAGAATTGCAGCAACACAAATGTCAGGAATGGGGTTACTCTCCCCTTCTCCCATTCATCCTCCAAAGTTTAGCTTCTGTATGCCTTCCCTTTGTCCCCTCTGGCAGTGACAGGATTGTAAATGGGAATGACTCCCTTCCTTTTTACTTCCAGCATCACAACAAATGCCAAGATAAAATGTGTAAGGTGTAGTTGTGCTTTCAGTGAAAAGGGAAGGACTGCATGATATACGGTGAATCACACGGCAAGTAGTCCAGTGTGTTTTTCACTATAATTAACTATATTTTAGCAAAGGGAATATAAAAATCACACATGCTGGACTTTGCAACAGGAGATAGACAATACTTTGGATGCAATTTTCTAAGCCCTTGAGTGCAAAGGTGAGGCCTGAAAGCAAGATCGTAATCATGCAGCCCTTACCTGCACTCCCCATTGCATTCTGAAGCAATTTGAGGTAGGGTTGTGGCACAAAACAGAGTTTACCTTGTCACTCTGCATTTCACCTCTGCCTTCAAAGTTCACATGTTCCTATGCCTGCATGCTCCCACCCTGCCTTCAAGCTGCTGGCTGATCCTTCTCTGACCAATGACTCATTGCTCAACTTGACGCCTCGATTCATCTTCTGTTCTCCCAAAGCCCAGCAGTGGGGAACTGACATCAACACTCATTACGCACAGACAGAAAAGAAACAGGAGGTTGGTAGCGGTGTGTGGGCCTCTGTAGGCCACAGTAAGACATCAAGACATGGAATGGACAACGGCTGGTGAGAAGGTGGAGTTTTTGTCAAGTGGGGAATGGGACGAGGAAGATGGACATGGAGCTAATGCATTTTATTGATAGTGGAACGGAATGGGAGAGGGAGAAATGTTACATTTCGTGCCTAAGTCCTGCTTAGCAAAATACAAAAAAAGCGAAAGTTAAAAGGTCGTAAAAAGTTATTACGACAGCGTACCACCTGTCTCTAGAACCTTTTTTCCCAATCCGGGGGACTGCTAAATGAGCCCCAATATACTGGCTGCAAGAGTAAATACCATAGAAGTCATTTCAGGTGGCCCGTTACGTTTGCACTTGAGCCAAAAAGGTAATGCATGCTGATTTGTATGGTGGCGAGTATGTGGTGGCTGAAGCAGTAGTGCCTCTTTGCCTTGTTGGGATGCACGTGCAGCTTTGATGCACGTGCAGCTTCCATGCACAGCCAAATGATTCAGACTAAGGAAAATCTATTAGTGCACGAGAAAGTGAAGGTGCGCGGCAGCAGAGGCCTGGGGAGCGCAGTTGGGAGTTGGTTATATAAGTTTTCATATGAAAATATGAACTAAGTAACAAATGAATCCTTAAAGGTAGTTATAGAAATGTAGGTAGACCCAGGTATAGGGCACGGGTGATATTGTGTAGCAATAGTGAAATACAATGTGTAACCACGATGGTGCAGTCACAGGGCCGAGGTGCAGGAAATACTGAAGCATCACCATATTGGAAATGAAGCCTAGCATTTTGTATTCCCTGTTGGAAGTGTACTAGCGTGGCATAATGAACAGATCAAATTATATTTCCTTTTCCAAGCCGCAGTAGTGAAGCTGAGAATAGTGGCATTCATGCCAAATAGATCATGTTTTAATTGCATCCAGCTGTAGGCATGTCAAACAAGTGTAGAGGTCTCGAGCTGCCAACATGCTCGGTTTGGATTGAGGGCACTAGTGCCCCCCTGGGAAAATGGACGTCCTATTTGAGCTACCACATGGCTAGAAAATAGAGTACAAAAATTCATCAGAATTGGGCTGATTAATTTGGTCCACAAGAAAGCAAGTAGGTGTACTGCAGGTGTGCAACTGATAAGGGGAGAGGGAGGAGCAGAACACCCCGTGATTTGTGATCAAGAGAAAGATGTGATGCTAACAAATTTAGCCGAGAGCTGGGGAGGCATTGCTGGGGCACTGGTGTGTCTGCTACCAAGAGGAGCGTACTATTATTTCAAAGGGCTAATTTTACCTCAGAGTTGTCCACTGAGCTCATGCCAACGAACAGGGGCACCCCACCTGACTAGGCCGATGGGGCGGGTAACATCCCAGGTAACTCGGCAGTCCAGTAGCTGGGAACCAAAGTGACGGAATAGGGGACCATGTGTTAGATGGTTGGAGTAGATTAGAATGTCGCCAATTGGTCACAGGACTATAGGGGACTGTAGTATGTATAGAGGTGGTAGCCAATGAGGGTGGGGGATAACACTGTATATTGTTCAAGTCATGAGTGACAAGTCTTTTCTTTAAAAGTTATGTACCTGCTTTGAACTAACAGAGTTCTGGGTTATTTTGGTTCTACAGGACCTTCTGATACTTTTTCCTGTTTGTATTCCAAATAAATCCTGTTTTCCTTGCAAAGCGGATCACTGAGCCTTTTTCGATAGAGGAGTTTTTCTATTGTCTGGTTGTCCGGAGGCTTGCCTTACAAATTGGTGACTGCGACGTGATCCCGGACCCGCCATGCTGATGGAGGATTCCTGGCCACATATTCCGAGGGGCCATGCCCACCAGAAGTGACCAGTCTCCTGTACACAAACTGGTGAGGTTTACAGGAGCCTTGTTGCCTGAATTCCTGTGTGCTTTATCGATTAGGTCGCTGCTCCTGGATTGTGCAAGCCGTTGATGGGACCCAGTGACAGAGGAACTCAGGAGGGCATGTAGATGCTAGAGAAAATAAGGTGAAGGGTGAGGGAGTTTTTAGGAGTGCATGTGTCTGAGTTAATGGTGAAGTGGATGTGGAGTGGAAAGGCTATGTGGCATTATATATGTATTTAGTTTTATGGAGTGACGTCATGGTATATAGTATCAGGTAAAAGGATGATTAGAGAGTAACTGGATTCTCTCTGGTTGGGGGTGAAGGCAGCGCTGCAGAAATAAGGAGAAAAAGAGGAATATGGGTAGATGCCCAGTATAAAGAGAGGGCCTGGTATCTCTCTGCCCGATATAAAGGGTTGTGAGGACAAACAGTATTTTTTATTTGGTGTTTTTATTGTGGTGGTAAGGACCGAGGAGGGGTCCAGCTTTGTTGTGTCTATATAATTATGTGAGATGACAGTAATGTGTGTATGGTTAGTCTGAGAGCGTGTGGATTATAGTAGTGTGGTGAAACATGGTGTGGGTGTGAAGAGTAACGAGTGGGTAATGGGGGACTGAAACAGGAAAGGGCTGGGGAAGGGCCATTAAGGCACCGCTAGATCAGTGCCTAGGTTGATTAAAGAAGGTACAAGTGAACAGGGGGCACCAAAATGGAGCCATCGACTCTGTTGGAGTATATGTGTACGTCCCTCCCTTTGTATCAGGAGAAAATTATAAAATATCATAAAGAATGGGTGGCCAAGATGAGAGGAGGTATGTATATGCCATGGCCTGAGGAAGGACCAAATTATAAGGCCGTTCTGGGCCATATCTACACTTTTTTGGCAGCCAAATATAAGGGGAAAAATTGAAGAACGGGAATGGGGTTCTAGAACTGTGGAGTATAGTGGAAGATTTGGAGGATGCATCCCAGACCCAATGTAAGTACAGATGCCCCCATCCACTCCTGTTGCCCTGAGCATCCAGGGGTGTCCAATCTCTCTGAGCAGAGTACACACAATTCTGCTTCCACCAATAGGGTGTTATGCCATGCACGCAGCGGCAGGGTACACAACTCCATCATATGTACCACTGCCTGCCACCACCACTCCTCCTTCAGCACTCACACAGTACGAGAATATCCCAAACCCTACAGCATCTGTAGCTGCTCGCGCTCCAGCACACAGGGAACCAGAGCACATATCACAGAGGGATTTAGAGACGGCTTTAAGGAAGAGAGAAGAAGAGTTGGCGAGGTTGAAGTTGGAGTGAGGAAACCAGCCGAGAGCCCATGTTGGGATGGATGAATGGCGAGCAGGGGACATTTTGTTTAGAACTGATAGTACCATAATTAGGGATGTGCATGTGGGGACAGAAGGGAAAGGACAGCATTCTGAAGGGCAGAATAGAGGAAGGCCACAGGCCGGCACTTTGGATTACAGTGTATTTTAACAAAAGGAAGGAACACTAGCAACTATCTATATAAAACAGTTGATGTACCCTCAGATAGCGGAATCTCAAAATAGCCACTTAGCAAATATGGGCTACATTCTGTGTTCTGTGTACTCAATAGCAAACAGTGTTACCAAAAGTCTCATTTTTAATATATTATTCTCTTTTAAGCACAAGTAATACAGATGTTTAAAAAACATATACACATCACATAGTAATATACATGTTAAAAAATATTCCACCTCGCAACATCACAAGTCGCCAAATACTTGATCACAAAACAACAATGGCACCTTAATTATTCTTATTCCCCATTGTGTTAAACAAGCCCAATTTATATATGTTTCTGTCCTATGTGTTACAGGGAACTGGACATTCTTCAGGGGCAGAAGTAGTCCTGTGCTTCAGGTAGATCTCTCCTATTCACACACCGGATTCCTATATCTAAGGGTACAAAACAAGAACATATTACTACACGGGCATTATGGGTCTAATTATTCGACCTAGCCAATCCCTAATCACCGCAAGGGTGGAAGGTATACAATAAAAGATATACCTGAACCAGTAGTCATAAGAGGTAAGTGTCTTCGACCTTGATAGCAAAACCAATTCTTGCTCTTCACTTATCTAGCGGATAGGAGGATTCACTCAGAGTACCTAGAACCAATTATAAAAAGACTCACCTTAAGTCAATAACACTCTGAAGTCATGCCATTTCATCTCAAAGAGTTTAGCATGCCCATGAAGGATACAAGCCCCATACAAAGAAAACCGCTCACCCTAGGATGAAAGTGCTGTTCTTCTCCTTGATGCAACTCCATAACAGTAGAAGCTTCAAAAAGTAAGCCGCTCAAACTTCAAATAGGCCCTCTATTGCCTAAAAAAGAGGTAACGGTAAGTTCCAACCCTCTGTGAGTTCATAGTTCTTCCCACAAAGAAAACCACAACTGAGGTCCCTTACCTCTCTCATACTGCTATTGGCATCCACATCAAAGGCGGCCACATCTAGGGAGACAGGTATGAAGCCTAAGAGAAAGGAGCCTCCTCCTGCTCCTCAAATGGGGTGATCTAAAGTAGGGATATCATGCCTCTCGCTCTGCAAGTACAAGTCACCATATGGACAAAATTAATCTATGTCCAATGCACACCATCTAGGGACCCAGCTTACAAACCCTCACGCTCAATCTCTTACCTAGTATAAGGCTGGTGCTCTCCTAGAAGGAAGGTAGGGTACAACGATCCAAACCTAGAAGTGGCGCAAATACACACATTCACCGTGGCTAGTAATAACTATAAAACCCCAGCGTCGCGTCATTACGCTGCGTGATGACGTCATCATGCCGCACGTTGCGTGATGATGTCACACATCACAGCAACAGGCCGGGAATAGGCAACCACTGGCATCAGACGGCAACAACACCATAACTATGTTGTTGCTAAGCGACCAGCCCTGGTAGGGAATAATAGACCAAAGCACGGAGTGAAAAATAGGAGTAAACACAGCGATCTACATATGGAACGGTGCGGGAAAAATGGGCCACTTAGTAAAGTCGTATGGTCCCTCCACAGTGCTGTGTATATACAAGAGATTTCCGCCCAAAGCACAAAAAAAGGGGGGGGTCGCTGTCCCTGGTCATGTCAGAGAACTGTAAGTGGAAAGCAAACAAACCTAACAGTTTAGGCTCCTCCTTTATAGAGAACGGGTATTAATGTCCAACTAACCAACTATACATATGCAAGTCATGTATTAGATCAGTTCCAACAATGAACGTGTCATACATCTTGTCCCATGGTTCTGTATTTCGACAAATCAATACTGGTTTCTTCATCAGTTAGTAGCAACAGTAAGTGCAAAACTCTATTAGCCTCAGAAAACAGAGCCAAAGTTAGTGGCTTACTTCCCTAATATTATGCCACTCAATATTCTCATTAAGTCCTGTGACGTGGCTATTGGTAAGGAAGATAAGCTTCTGTTCCAGATTAATCAATTTCCTGTTGATTTCATCTTGAGATCTCCCTTTAACCTTTTTTAAGATGCACCATTCAAAATCCATCAATGTATGTCCTTTATCTTCAAAATGTTTAACTAGGGGTGCTTTCTCAATATGGTTTTTCAAACAGCTCTTATGCTCGATTATACGAGTCTTGCACTTTCTGTTGGTCTTGCCTATATACATTAAATCACATGGGCATTTAATCATGTAAATTACATTTTCGGTTTTACAGTTTGTATGTTCTTTTAAAGTCCATTCTGAAGTTAGACCAAGGTTAACAGAAGTCATTTTCCGTGTAAAGGGACACAGGACACATTCTCCACAAGGATGATGACCCACAACTTGGTGCAGACCCCACAAAGTGCCTTGAGTGCCCTCGTAACTAACAGTCTTGTGTATATCATTCTTCATGACAAGAGTGTAGATATTAGTGCATTTTTTGAATGCTATTACGGGCAATGATCTTTTTCCAGTTCCTACAAATGATGTTCTTAACTTTGTAGGACATGTTACTGAAAGTATTAACACACACCAAAGGGGTATCGGATCAGTTTGTCCTGATACTGATATTGCCGCAGTAGGGGTAGAGGAATAGTCGGTCGGACATGGAGGAGGAGCATGGGGAGGATGAAGCCCTGCCTATTATATCACTGCGGGTAGTTCATTTGTAGGGAGCCAGATTTAGATTGCGCCATGAGTGCATGTTGGTAGTGAAAGGAACATGAGGGGGTGAGAAAACAATGGGGAGGTCAGTAAGTTTTGTTCGCCGCATTATTAAGAGACCAGGCAGATGACATTTCTGTCAAGACAGGGTATCCCGGAGCACCGATATGAGACGACAGCCATGACAGTATCTAGCTATACTATGACTTTTTAATATTTATTATGTCTGATTGAATTTCAATCGCGATACATGGCATAATATTACCTAATATTAGGCTTTTTGCATGTTTTTCTTCTTTCTACACTCTTTCCTTAGGGGTCAGCTTAATACATCCAACTCCTTTGGTCCTGAGTAAGGCGGACACTACCCGTGGCTTATTATAGTGGGATTTTAGACTTTGGCAGCTGTGGACTTTGCCATTAAAAATCTGTTATGATTACTATGGGGTGCTCAGCAACTCTATATGTGGAACACATAGTATTCACAAATCTTGAGAGGTCCAAATCCACACTGACTACACAAAGAGCTCCAGCACACAAAGTGATTTTATCCAGCCCATCCATTCACATTGTTAGTGGTAGAACTGTCAACCCAGCTTCTTTATCACTGAACCCATTAATGAGGAGATGAAGTGCATGAATGTGTTACCTATGAGGGCCCTGAAGATGATATACCTAAGGTAAGGGACTTTGCTCTTGAGGAGGGGAAAGTATTCTTTGTGGATTGTTCAGCGATCTTAGTCCAGGAGATTGGCCAAAGACACATGGGTGTGGCAGTGGTCCGCCTAGTAGTTGGAGAGTACGATGTATTGGTTCAGATAAAGTTGCCCATGCACTAATCTGTCCAAGCTGAAGAGCTCACTGCCCTAATTGAAGCATCCCAAGGGTGCCAGGTGGCAATATACTCTGATTCAGTATATGTCAACACAATTGTGAATTCAAGATTATCCCGATGGAAGAGGAGAGTGTTTCACAGAGCTGACGGGTCTCCAGTGCAACATGCAGCATTACTACACAGATTGATTTATGCCCTCTCGTGGCCCACACTTGTCGCAGTGGTGTTATGATAGTTTCCCTATTGTTTACAGCATGACCTACTACGTCATGCTGCATGTGTTTTATAACATTCTGTAATAACTGGAGCGTGTTCGTGTATGGTTCCAGAATGTTGTGGGGCCATACACGAAGACGCTCCAGGTTTGATGGTTGGCCTCCAAGGGGGCTCCTCCTAATAAACTAACGTAGTTATAATATACTACGCTCAAGTGTGTTAATTACCATACACAACAAATGGCGACGAGGAGCTGGGAGGGAGCCCCCAGATGCGACAAGGGACTGAATTGGAGACTCGTTGCACACAAGAGAAGAAATTGACGACTGAACCTGCGCAATTCGACGCATGAAACGACGAGAAAAGAAGGCAAGTGCATGCGAGTGTGGTGGTACAGAACAAGGTGAATTAGGGTTTAAGGTGAAACCAGGCGAATTAACGCACCGTATGCATCTTCTAAACTGTGCTCGAGCCGCGACCAACTGAAACAAACATTAGAGGAAAGCACCCGTATGCGTGCTCTACGTACGCAGCTAGCGAACCACGCTACAAGTTAAAGACTGAACGGCCGCTTTTGATCTAATATTGTGCATGCGCGCTGCGGTAAATTTAACGCTATTTAAGCAAAGTTGGAAAAAAAAAAAAATAATTTCCTCCTTTAAAGAAAAAAAAAAAAAAAAGGAACACTGCAGTATAAAAAAAATAAATAAATAACTGTTATTGCATCCAAGGAAATATAAGTCATGCAATGAAGTAAATACTACAGTAAAAAAGTGGTACCCAGTCGCATACAAGAAAATTAGGGCGACATGCAAAACAATATTGTTCCCCCAATGAAGTTTCTGGCACTGCCAGGAAATCCTGTGTGTCCATGGGAGCAGTGGCAAGACAATTTTCAAGTATACCTGAGAGCAATAGGGGGATCTAAGTTTAATGATGACTTAAAGGAAGCAACATTGCTCAACTGTATAGGTACTGAGGCACTCAGAATTTTCAGGAATTTGCCAGATTTGGACCACACAGATGTAGTTGTGGGTGGTGAATCATCAGCTGGAGCAAGAAAGTACGATGTAGCAATTACCAAACTGACCAAACATTTTGGAAACAAAACCAATGTTGTGTTGGAACGATACAGATTTTTCACGAGGAAACAAAATAAGGGTGAGAGCATAGATGCCTACATAGCTGCGTTGAGAGGTTTGATGGCCACATGCACATTCACGGGAGTGGCAGATGAATATTTAAGAGACCAGCTGGTATTACATGTGGCGGATACACACATACAGCAACGTCTGTGGCAAGCTAAGAATCCCACATTGGATCAGGCAATTGAAATAGCCAGGTCAATTGAGCTTGGTGAAAAATGCTTGAAGGAGGTTCAAAGCAAAATAGAGACTGCTGAGATAAAGTCGGTCAGTGGAGTCACAGATGGACAGTATGGGAATGAAGAAGAGTTGATTGCCATGGTCAAAAGAATAGTCAAGGCAGATGCTGATGCTGGACAGAGACAAGAAAGAGATGGTTCATACAGGATGTCTAACAATTGCTTCAAATGTGGTCGTTGGAGACACATCAATGTGGAAAAAGAATGTCCTGCCATATCGGCTGAATGCTACAGGTGTGGAATGGTAGGTCATTTTGGGAAGTTGTGTCGTAATAGCAGAGGCAGAGGCAGATTCAATAACCGACATACAAGGTATAATGGTCGTTACAATAGAGGAAGAGGCATCACTACGACGAGTATAAAAGCCTTGGAAGAAATAGGCGGTCCAAGTAGTTTGTTGGCAATATCAAACAGATTTGAGGAAGAGGTACAGATACTAGCTTTCACTTCTACTGAGAGTGGTGCTGGAGCATGGGTGTCAATGGAATTGGATGGAGTAGCGTTAAGAGTTATGGTGGACACAGGTTCACCCTATACTATGGTGGATGCAGAGACGTATGTCAATGTACTAAAAAAAAAAATAGATGATTTACAACCGACAAAACTAAAGGCTACGGGATATGGCAAGACTCCAATCAATGTAATTGGTTATGTGTGGGTACATCTGAATTTTGAAGGGAGGAAAACGTACTGCAAGTTATTTGTAGCTGAAGATGGATTTTCTATAGTTGGATGGTGGGAACAAGCAGCACTCAAGATTCGTATACATCCAGGAGAGAATGTACCAATTCTTTGCATTACCGAGAGTAGCTGTAGCACTTCAGAGAATTTAGCCAAGAGTTTCCCCAAAGTGTTTAATGATAACATAGGGACCCTTAAAGGCTTCAAACACAAGATTATACTTAAAAGGGGAGCAAATCCTATAGTGCACAAAGTTAGAAACATACCCATTGGCACCAGAGAGGCATTGAAGAGTGAACTGGAGAAATTGATTGTGCAAGACATAATTGAACCAATAGAAAGTTCAGAATGGTTATTCCCCATCGTTATTGTTAAAAAACCCAATGGGTCAATTAGAATGTGTGTTGACCTAAGAGACCTGAATGCCAACATTTGGGTGGATCGCCATCCTCTACCGAATATAGGAGAAATGTTGACCACGATGAAACCAGCAAAGTGGTTCACAACACTCGACTTGTCGTCAGCATATCATCAAGTGATGTTGGATGAGGAGTCCAGGCATTTGACATCATTCATTACCCCTCTAGGAGCATTTCGATATAAGAGAATGCCATTCGGATTAGCTTCTGCAGCTGCAGTATTTCAACGTTTAATGCATCACCTGTTCGATGGTCTTCAAGGAGTTCATTATTTTCAGGACGATATATTGATATCAGCAATGTCCGAGGAAGAACATGATGCCAAGTTATTGGGGGTATTACAAGTTATACAGCAGAAAGGCATGACACTAAAAATTGATAAATGCAAAATAAAACAGAATGAAGTAACATATTTGGGTCATTGCATAAATAATGAAGGTATAAAACCCAAAGAATCGCTGGTCGACACCATTCTTAAGATTCCAGACCCACTCAACAAAGATCAACTACGCAGTTTTTTGGGATTAACAGAGTATTATTCGAAATTTGTAGACCATTATGCTGACAGAACAGAACAAATGAGAAAACTAATGTGCAAAGGTACAAGATTTGTTTGGTCTGAAGAATGCAAAAATGAATTTGAAATAATAAAATCACTGATCAATAAGGCACCGGCACTTAAAATGTTTGATTCAAAAGCAAAAACCAGAATATCAGTGGATGCCAGCAACATGGGACTAGGTGGTGTATTGGAGCAAGTTCATGATGGTGAAGTGGTTCCCATTGCTTTTGCATCCAGGACATTGAGAGGAGCTGAAAGAAATTACTCCACTATTGAGAAGGAGGCTTTGGGAGTTAAATGGGTCCTTGAACATTTTAAAAGTCTAGTGTGGGGCATACCGATTGAAGTCAGAACTGACCACAAACCATTGATACATGTTTTAAATTCAAAAAATCCACACATGACCTCACCGCGCATAAGAAGGTGGATCTTGATTATTATGCAGTATAACGTCAGTATAAAATATACCCCTGGAAAGTCGAATGTTGTGGCAGATTGCTTTTCTCGATTGCCTTGCAGTTCAGATGTGATGGAAGATGAAAGAAATAGCGAATTAACAGATGATCAGAACATGGAGTGCATTATTGCACATATACATCCAAGTTTTTCAAAAGAAGAATGGATTGAGGCGAGAGAACAAGATTATGAACAGAAACAAGTAAGGAAAGCCATTGAAGATGGGTGGACAGTTGTTGAAGAAAACATCAAATCCTGGGAAAAATTGAGAGATGAATTGACGTGCGATACTACATGCGTATATAGAGGAGATCGTATAATTCCCCCTGTGAAGATGAGAGAGAGAATTATGAGAATAGCGCATGAAGGACATATAGGAAGAAATTTGACCAAAAGAAGGGTGAGAGAAGCTTACTGGTGGCCCAACATGTGGGGTGAACTGGAAGCCCTTGTTAGAGATTGCACAGCTTGTGCAGTGAGCGACAAAAGCAAGACAACACACGCCACACCATTACAACCAGTGGAAATTCCGAATACTGTATGGACAAAACTGGCCATTGATATAGCAGGACCATATGAAACTTTAGGGCCACAGAAAATCTATTTAATTGTGTTGGTTGACTATACGTCCAAATGGGTGGAGTGTGGCATAGTAGAAGAGTCCATATCAGCAATGAAAGTGATGAAGTTTTTAGAGGAGATCTTTAACAGAGAAGGAGAGCCTCAAGAAATAATATCAGACAATGGTGCCCAATTCATGTCAAGTGAAATTCAAAAGTTTTTCAAGGAAAGAGCAATCAAACATTCCACCACAGCCTTATATCATCCAATGGCAAACGGATTGGTAGAAAGGATGAATCGTTTTATAAAAGGTATTATTCAGTTAGCCATTGTCAACAACATACCTTGGAAAGAGACATTGAAGGAAGCACTAAATACGTACAAAGTTACACCCCATTCAGTAACAGAAGAAGAACCTTTCACATTGATGAGAGGGAGAATAGCCACAAACAGACTTAGACCTGCGTGGATAACAAGAAGAAGAAATAAAGAAATTAACTTGGAAGAGATAGTCAACAGAGTAAGAAGGAAACAAGAAGTATACAAAAACTATTATGACACACAGAGACATGTCAAAGAAAGGAGATTGGGTGAAAGTGAGAGAACCCAGGAGAGTGATGAAGGGAGAATCAAAATTTCGTTTTCCACAAGAAATAAAGGAATGTTCTGGAAAATCAGTAATTTTAGAAGATGGGAAAAAGTGGTCATGTGATGACATTATCCTGGCTAAAGAGGAGGAAGTTGAAAGGAACAGGAGAGAATTGATGACAAAAGGAGAAATATTCAAAGATAAGACTGATGAACTAAGATACATGAACAAGTCGCATGTTCAAGAGAATACAGAGGAAGAAAGGGTAGGAGATAATCTATCATCTGCGAGAATCAAGAAAAGTATATGGAATCGAAATCAAGACTATGTGTATTATTAGAGATCTCTTAAAAGATTTTAGACTACATCTCAACAAGCAACAAAGAAATCTCATGACAAAATGTATCCTTTCTTTTTGTTTCCGATATATTTGTAGTCATACATTGCACTTATGCATAATATGTAGATAACTGTTAAACAGCCTTCGGCTATTAATGTTGGTTAAATTATTATAGAGGGGAAGATGTTATGATAGTTTCCCTATTGTTTACAGCATGACCTACTACGTCATGCTGCATGTGTTTTATAACATTCTGTAATAACTGGAGCGTGTTCGTGTATGGTTCCAGAATGTTGTGGGGCCATACACGAAGACGCTCCAGGTTTGATGGTTGGCCTCCAAGGGGGCTCCTCCTAATAAACTAACGTAGTTATAATATACTACGCTCAAGTGTGTTAATTACCATACACAACAAGTGGTTAAGTGCAATGCCCATACCAATACAGAACCAATTTTCCTCGACAATGAGGCGGCAGATCAGGCAAACAAAGCAGCATCATATCTCTGAATGCCAGTCATTGCGGCATATCCAGAAGTAGCAAGTTTCCAAGTGCAATTAGAGATTCCATATACTGCTGTACCAGTTACTCAAATTATTGAACTGCAGAGACAGGCACTTGATGGGAAGGAAATAAACCCCTCTCACCCCCATAGGCACTTTAGAGTAAGGCGAATCCCATAACTACATGTACTAGGGGGTGAGACCCGTGCTAAGAAACCCTACATGAACACAATATTACAAATGCATAGACTTAGTGCGCACATATAAGTAAGTGCCATTTTTGTAGTTATGGTGAAACATTTCACCCTGCATGTCTGCATCGTAGACACATACCCAAAGAAGAAACCTGAACAGGTCCAAGTGCTGATGATAGAGCGACCCAAGCTGCTGGCTCCCATAGAAACTTTCCTTTGTTCCATATCCATTGCTAATTTGTGTTATCCCAAGATACAGGGTGGAATATATTGTAGTCCAAAGCGAGGGTGAAAGCCTTGTTTGCGGAGAGTGCGATATGGATAGCTCAAAACTGCAATATAATGAGATGTGCCAACCACTGTAATTGATGCTAATTAGGGGAAGTGGGGCATTTTTAGTTACTTTACGAAGAAATCCACTTTTTTAATATATAAAATAAAATCACTTAGATAGCTTCTTGAATTTACTTTGAATGTGTGGGAGGGGTCCTTTGCGGGCTAATAGTGCTGGGGCGGGGGTTAAAAAAAGTACACAATGAAAAACTGATGGAAGCAAATGCTTGTTTAGTATATCCTTTGTTTTGATTGGATAAGCTTTTCCTATAGCTTAACAGTTATAACAGTAAAGATCTTGATTCACTCCTAACCTCAGATGAGAAGATACCTTTGTTATCACACCCCCTCTTACTCATTGCAATACCTAATTAATAATCCTACCTGAACCCCTAAATCCCTCTTCCTCGTTCAAGTACTGAATAGTAATCTAACCTGTATACTCCCACCTCTTTCTTACCCCCCATATTCCCCTTCCATATCACAATTCTACCTCTCATTCATCCTCCTCAGAGTCCCCCAATACCACCAGGTCACTCTTACTAAACAAAGTATCCCAGTATCACCAACACACTGTTCCTCATCACAGTCCCCACTACTACCACCTCAGTCTTCCAGGGCACAGTCCCCCACCAGCACCAAATGACTCTTCTGTCAGAGTACCCACTAACACCACATCACTCTTCATCGTCATTCCCCCCTCTAACACCAAATCACTTTTCTTCATCACGATACCCCACTATCACCAACTCATGTTTCCTTACCACAGTACCCTACTACTATCACCACACTATTCCTAGTCACAGTCACACACTACCACTACGTCACTCTTCCTTGTCACCATACCTCTCTACTATCAACTTGTTTCTTTCTCTTCAGAGCCCCTCGCTACCACCATGTCACTCTTCCTCCTTACAGTACCCCACTACCACCACATCACTCTTGCTCATCACTGTCCCCCACTACCACATCACACTCTTCCTTGTCACAGTCTGCCACTACCACCAACAAACTCTTCAGCATCACAGCCCTCTACTACCACCACATTACTCTTCCTCATCACAGTACCCCACTACCACCAAATTACTCTTCCTCATCACAGATCCCCACTACCATCAACTCACTATTCCTTGTCACAGTCCGAAACTAGCACCACACCACTCTCCCTCATCAAAATACCCCACTACAACCACATCACCATTCTTCATCACAGTCCCCCACAACCACCACTTCACTCTCCCTCATCACAGTACCCCACTACCACCAACTCACTCTTCCTCATCACAATAAACTACTTCAACCACATCCTCATCTTCCTATTTCCCTCTTTTCTAGGAAAATCAAATCTGTGTGTTTTTCATTTGCTACTGTGTTTAAAAATTAGGCTTTTCCCTCTATCTAATTTCTTCCCTCTGCTCAGACATCTCACCTCTAGGTGTCATGCTTTATGATGTAACCTGGGCCTTTTTTACCATCCTGGACACCTGACTCTTGATTGTTGCATTGTTGTGTGGTTGTAGTTGGTGTTGTGCCCTGCAGGTACCTCCCTGTCTTCCCCCTTCCTTCTCTCTGCACACTCTCTGTCAATGGTGCTCTCAATCTCCCCTATCTTCTCTAATTGCTATTCTATCACCTATCCAATCCCTCTGTCGAAGTCTGGAAGAAAAATGTTCGAGAAGGATCTCCTGGTCTCTATTGCAGGCCTGCCCATTGCTGACACCTATGCCAGTGCTTCTTCCGGGCACACTTTCAGCGACATACTCCTTGGCGTTCCATCTCTGCACCTTTGGATTTCTTTCTCTTTCTCTTCCGCTCCCATTAATGGGGGCACCCATTCTGAGGTTCTTTGTGCTTCCTTCCGACCCTCTAGGATCATCATTAATGTCGATCTAAATGGCACTGTCATGGTCCAAGGCTCTCAGCCCAACCTCCTCCTTCTTGATAGGCGTCTTCTGTCTCTCATAAACTTCCTCCCCTCCCCTGCCACTCCCCTTTCTGCCACCACTTTGGCTCCTCTGCAATCTCCGATGAGTGTATCACACTCCTGTTCCTCTCCTTGGAAGACCTTCAAAAGTAGCAACCCACTCCACTTAGCAACCCTCAACTCTCCCTCTGCCGTCAACCACTCCTCTGACATCTGCCAACTCCTTGAAGACTTCGGCCTAGACATCCTCGCTCTCAATGAGATATGGTTCACTGCCAGCTCTGTCACACGGGTGTAACACTCTCCTCCCTGAGGATTACAAGATTCTCTCAAAGACCAAGCCTAACCGGCCCGAGGGCTGGGTGGCCCTGTGTCACGCCGCCCCCCACGCTGCCTGCTGCACCTATGAAAACAAAGACACGCCCTACCCCGTCTGTGGCCTCCACCCCTCTTGCCACCCGACACAGACGCCTTGACACATGTACCGTTTTGCCTCCTCGCTTCCTGTACAGCAGGGCACGGCATGGCAGGATTGGCAGGACTGGCGTTTATCGCCCTTCACATCGCTGGCAAACGAAGTGGAGACTCCTTCATCGCCGAGACATACGGCGTTCACGGAAACCTGCGCGTCACGGCGCGTCACGGATCACGTGACTCGTGGTCCCTTAGCAACGCCGCAGCATTTCGTTTCCACACCTCACGTGACTACGGTCACGTGCTTTCTCCCAAGGGATAAAGGAAGACCGGAAACTGAAGACGTTGCTTCACAGCTGTTTTCGTCTGGATCACGTGACGCTCTTTCTTCGTTCTAAGGATCTGTGTCCATCGCCTGACCACGGTTTGCTTCACGGACTGTTACGCTTAGCCCTCATCTGTTTTGGAACTTTGGATTGCCTGCTGACTATTACGCTTTGCCCAACGGACTGCTCTGTGCTTAACCCTTCACTTGATTTGGAACTTTGATTTACATGCTGCCGAACTACGCTTTGCTCTACGGACTGTATTTGTCTCTTAACCCTTCATCTGCCTCGACCTGGATCGCCTGTTTTTGACAACGGACTGCTTGATTTTCTCTACGGATCACGTACCACTTTAGGATTTCGGTCCTGCACTAGGTGTTCACCTACCCTTGCCCTCTGTCTGGCCCAACTGCTGTTTGAAGGTCAACGCCTCCGTCGGCCTTTCCGGAAACACCCTCAAATCCCCACAGGTACATCGTGCTCCTGTATTTTGCATTCAGTATACATTGCCTTGCCCTGTATCCTAACCACATTGCTCCTTGCCTTGCAGCGCTCAAGGGGTTCTTCCGGCTGTTCCCACGCCCAGGCTTGCGGACTTCCACCTGTGGCTTCAAAGATCACACAGACAGTATTTCTGGTGTTGTCAGTGTGATACTTGGGGACAGAGGGGTTGCCCATACTCTGCTCGACCATCAAGTTTGTAACACCCTGATCTTTCCTGAGTGGATCCCTGCTACTATAATACACACTCAGGCTTACTCCTCTTTCGAATGCCTTGTCTGCAGGTTTGGTGTCTCTCTTGGCCTCTCTCTGACACTGGCCACCATCTTCAGGCCCCCTGGCCTGGTCTCCCACTTCCTCTCAGAATGGGATGTCCTCACCTCCTCTCTCCTGGCCTTCTCCAAGCTGCTCCTCCTATGAGACTTCAATATTCACCTTGACTCCCCTGATTCTGTCTCTGGGCTCTTCCACAACCTCTATGTCCCTCTTTCCCTCTCCATTCTTCCCTTCACTCTAACGCACTCAAGCCTCTCACACCTTGGATGCTCTCCTCTCTTTAGACAGACCCATTTCCAACCCTCTCATTACTCCTCTATCCTGGCTGGTATGATCATGCTCTTCTGTCCTCTCACCTGGATCTTCTGGGTCCCCCGGCTAAGCCCCCGCCCACACTGCCAGACTCCTTCTCCGTCATTTACCTATGAAATGAGTTTCAGTTGATGTTTTGCCGCCACCTTCACTCCCCCCCCCCCTACTCCCGCCGCTGACTCTCACTCTGACACAGCCCTTAATATCCTTCAACTCTCCATCTCCAACACTCTGGGCATCCATGCCCATGTCATGAGACCTGCCTCCAAGTGCAACTCCTGGTATGACTCCGACCGGGCCCATCTAAAATGCAAGTGCAGAGCAGCTAAGTGGAAGCTAAGTGGCAGTCTTCAAGCAGCACATCCTCTGACAAACTGTCTGCTCCAAAGGCAAGACAGAATCTCCATCTGCTTGAAGAAAATGCCCTACATCCAAGCCTGCATCTCTGTGGCCACTAACAACATGGCTGAACTTTTCAAAATCTGCAATCAACTCTCCAACCATACTGCACTCTCCACTTCTCCTCTTCCTTCCCTGGCCCTCTGCTCGTCTCTGGCCTCTCACTTCATTTCTAAAACTCAGGACATCTTGTCCTCACTTTCCTCTGCTCCACACCCTTCTCCCTCTCCCACTCTCAGGTCTCCCTTGTCCCCACTCTCCGCTGCCCTCCTAATCTCCTCTTTTTCTCCCATAACACCTGATGAGGTTTCTAGACATGTCAGCTCTATGAAAGTCTCATCCAAACAGGTGCTCCAATGCTCCTGTGGAATTATCAAGGACAACATGGTCTCCATTGCTCCAGCGTTGACCCATTCCTGCAATCCCTCCTTTGCCCTTTGCCACTAGATCCTTCCCCTCACTCCTCAAGCACTCCCTTGTGCACCCTCTTCTCAAAAAGACTTCTGACTACCCTTCCTGTCTGGCAAACTACCACCCTATCTCCATTACCCCCTTTCCGGGCAATCTCTTGGAGGAGCTGGCCATCTCCCAGATTATCCACCAAAATGAAACTGTTGGTTGTCTCAACGACCGCCAGCCTGGCTTCAGAGTTGCCAGAGGCATGGAAACTGCTCTCCTGAACACCCCTGAAGACTTGCTCTCTAATCTCGATTCCAGCTCTCCTTCCGTTCTCATCCTCGTTGACCTTTCCTCTGCCTTTGATATGGTCAACTCTGCCACCCTGATAATTGGCTCTGTGATACCTTTGGTATCACAGACCTGGCTCTGGACTGGTTGACCTCCTTCCTCTCAGACCGACCCTCCCAGATACAACTGGGCCCTTTTCTTTCCACCATCTCACTCTCCACCTGCGGTGTCTCTCACGGCTATATCCTTTCACTCTGTCTTTTCAACATCTACCCGGTCCCTCTAGCCCATTTGATCTCCACCTTCTCTCCTAACTTCCAGTGTTATGTGGATGACACTGAGCTCTCTATCAAGCTTCCCTCCCCTGCCTCCTTCTCTTCTTTTCTCATTCCTCGCTGCTTGTCTGCTATGCAGGCATGTTGCACTGTTAACAATCTTTGCCTTAATGCCAGTAAGACAGAGATCATTCTCATTGGGACCCCTGCTCCCTCTTTCCCTCCCACACTCTGGCTGTCTTCCATGGGGCCCCTCCCCTCACCCTCCTGTGAGGCAAAAAATCTTGGTGTCATCTTTGTCTCCTCTTTCTCCTTCTCGTCTCACATCACAGACCTTGCCAAGAAGGCCCACTTTTGCTTCACCTTCTCAGAGGCATTCTCCCTTTCCTCACCTTTCCCCAGAAACTCAATGTCTCCAGAGCTCTGTTTCTCTCTAGGCTAGACTACTGTACCAGCCTAATCCTTAATCTGCCTAACTTCTCCCTTCTCCCCTTTAGCTAATCCAGAACATGAGACAGCATCTCTTGCTGTGTAATCTCCCCACTGGCTCCTGGATGCCGTGAGGATCAAGTTCCAGACCCTCATAAAACTTTCTGGGGCCAGGGACCCAGCTACATTCAACTCTCTCTCCCTAAAGACCTCCCTGCTAGAGCCATTCGGTCATCTAGCTCTAACTCTCTGCAGATCAGATGCTTTTCCAAGCAGGCAGTGGGGGGTAGATCTCTCGCCTCCACATGTGCCTCCCTCTGGAATCACCTCCATGCCCCTCTAAGACCTGAGCCGGATCTCCTTAAAACATGCCTTTTCTCCTCTTCCTTCCCTCTCCCCTGCTAATGGCGCCTTCTGCCCTTGACTGACTGCCTGGTTCCCTCAGAGTCTTACAAGGCACCAGGCCCCCCCTAGTCCAGTCTACCACTGCACTTGGTCTCCCCTGCCCCCCTCATCCTGCACTTGCACTTCCACCCCCCCCAATACTCGCCTGGCTGGGCCTTTACTCTTGTAGCCCTACCAGCCCCTTACCGTGCACTTAGCATGTGGACCTTCCTTCCCGTGCACTCTCTGCTTTCCCCTGGCTCTGTCCATGTGGACTCCCCTGACACTTGCTTTCTCATGGGCCCTTCCACCCTGACTGGCACTCCCCCCCCCTCTCCCCTGCACTTCTTGTTACTGCACTTGCACAATCTGAATGTCAAAATGCCTAATAGGATCATTTATGTTTTGTCCTCCCTGTTCCCCCACCCTCTTGTCTTATTGCGCCTTAAAACACATTGTGTATAGGTGCATTATAATTACCCTATAAGTAAAACCCTATAAATAAATCACAGCCTCCCACTACCACCACATCACTCTTCCTCATCAGAGTACTCCACTACCACCACAACACTCTTTCATGGCACAGACCCCCACTACCACCGTCTCACTTTTTCTTGCCACTGTATCCCACTACCACAAACTTGCTATTCCTCATCACAGTTTCCCACTACCATCACCTCATTCTTCTTCACCACAGTCCCACACTACCACTTTGTCACTGTTCCTGGTCACAGTACCCCACTACCATCTTGTCATTCTTCCTCATCACAGTCCCCAACTGCAACAACATCAGTCTTCCTTGTCACAGTACCCCACTACCACCACATCATTCTTCCTCATCAGAGTACCCCACTATTATCACAACACTGTCCCTCATCACAGACCCCCACTACCAGAAAATCACTATTTCTTTTCACTCTCCCATACTGCCACCACGCCACTCTCCCTCATCACAGTAACCCACTACCACCATGTCAAACGTCCTTGTCACAGTCCCCCACTGCCACCATGTCATTTTCCATCTTCAAAGTAGCTCACTACTGCCAACTCACACTTCCTCTTCACAGTAAACTACAACAACCACATCACTGTTTCACATCACATTACCACACTACCACCAACTCACTCTTCCTCTTTACAGTCTCACACTACAACCATGTCATTCTTCCCCATCAGAGTACTCAACTTCCACCACACCTCTCTTTCTCGGCACAGACCCCCACTACCACTATATCACCCTTCATCGCCACAGTTCCCCACTGCCACCAACTCGCTATTCCTCATCACAGTCACCAACTGCCACATCACTCTTTCTCATCTCTGTAACCCACTGACACAAAATTACCCTTCTTCATCACAGTACCCCACTACCACCAACTCACTCTTTCTCACGACATTACTCCAATACCACTACATCACTCTTCCTCATCACAAAACACCACTAACACCAATTCACTCACCCTCTTCACAGGCCCAACTACCACCATGTCACTCTTGCTCATCACAGTACCCAACTACCATCACGTCACTCTTCCTAATCACATTACCCCACTACGACCAACTCAGTCTTCCTCATCACAATACCCCACTACCGCCAACTCACTATTCCATTCCACAGTCCCCCAAAAATACCACCTCACTCTTCCTTGTCAAAGTCCTGCATCACCCTTATATATTGGATGAACTACTTGATAAACCTGATGTTTTATAGCTGAAAATCAGATATTGATAGCAAATGATATGGCATCAGTTATGTTAGAACAAATGTAGTAATGCAGTTGCAGGTGGTGGGATGTAAAGCATAAAAAAACACTTGAAATTACGTGGATTCTTTTTAGTTAAAGCGCAGTTAAGGTTAATAAATTCAGTGCAACAAAAACCTTAAAATTCAGTGAAAAAATGTAGTTGAAGCAATTGTAAGGTGAAACAATCTGATGCAACTAAATCCTTGAAATACAGTAAAAAAAACTTTATTTAAAATGACTTTGAGGATTTGGGAGCTGTGCCACCTTAAATATGAGGGCCTCCATTGTATGGGCCTTATGTACACTGATGACATCACAAATTACATCACTGATGACATCACATATGACATAACTTAGGCATCATCAATGATAGCACTGGTACAGTATTGAGAGATGCAATATTTAAAAAGCGTGTTTCTGCATATGAGGGTGGATTCAAGTACAAAGCTTGATTGGAGTTTGCATTTGCAAAATACTGTCCATTTACAAACATGATATTTGAACACATTAGAGTTACTCTGTATTGAATGAACATTTACCATGATAAGGTATTCTAGTAGCGTTATCCCTCTGTTCTAAAGATATTACCCTATGCAAAGAAGGCTTTAGGTAGTACAGTTATGACTTTTAATGAGACCACCAAAGAATACAACATACATGAGAAGGAAGTTTCCAAAATCATTGTATCTTCATATCAGACTATTTACTGTCAATATATCAAATCAAAAGATCGGCCTTTACCATGTCAAATTTTAAAGGTTAGGGCAGGTGGCTTGCAAGTGTTAACAATGTTAAAATATACTTTCTTGCTGTGAGGACATATTGTTATAAGGACTGGAGTAGATAATGTACTGGACAGGTAAACTTTGCAATCATTTTAGTGCTGGTGGGTTAAAGCGGACATTCAGCTACATGTTTTGGTCTATGACTCCCAGGGTCCCTCACCATTCCGTATGCTTTGCAGGGCTCGTGCAAGTTGTAATGGAAATCCAAATGTTGCAGACTCTCACCGTATTGAATTCCGAAATTGTAATTTGTTACGTGTAAGAGCAACTTTCTGTAGTTCCCCAACCATTATTTACAATGCTTTGGCAAATGTTTTTGTACCTTCATAAAAGACACGGTATAATGCATCTCTGGTATATCTTTAAGTACAGTCCAAAATGTTTCCCACTGGCTGGCCTTATCAGTATGTTCATTGAGGAGGTCATAGGTGGTGTCTGTCATGTCCTAAGTGATGTAATGTGTTAAGTCATCTTTGTGCTTAGGGGGACATAATGGGGGCTCATATATGTATATATAAACAGTAGGCCACCATGTTTCCATGCTTTTCATGATCTATGTCATTACAATAATTGCAACACATAAAAGACAACGATAATTATATCCCAGATCAAATTATATGAATGGTCAGACTTCAGAAATTGTCCTTATATTTATTTCTAGAATGCAACTTACATAAACAACAGGTTGCAGTATGCAAATGAATAATTATGTACATATGACACATGTCAGCTGTGGCACTACCAGAGGAGGTGTAATCAAGGAGAATCGGGTGTGTAGGGAATATTATCACCATATCCTTAAAATGGCTTCAATATTTGATCTTACAACTAGTAGATTCATGAAGGAAGCATATATATAATAGATTTGTTTTAAATATCATTGTAGATCATTATATTTGAATCTTTCAACTTTTGCCTAAACACCTCTAGAAGAGGTTCTATAACTGTCACCAGCGAATGAAACCTGTGGGGCATTTCTAATATTTAAACACACTATACAGGATGTATTAAGAACTAAAATATTTACAAAGAAATCAAAGTCTGTGAAAACCAGTTTAACACAAGATTTGTGTGTGTTTATAGCATTAATGAATGGACATTTATACCAATCTCTGGCCCTTTTAGTGAATAGATCACTGCTTTTCTGTACGTATTTAATCAAAATAACACATTAGTTAAATTAAAGAGCTGCATATTTCAAATAATTTTTGAAAATTAGGAAGTTGTTATTAATTCATGTCACAACGTGATTTGATTTATTGCAAAGCATATTGTAAAACTTAGCTTTTTTTACTTGGGTACCTTCCTAGCATAGATAGGACCAGGGGTACCCTACTTTGCTGTAGGACTATCCAACGCCATCATCATTGATCTCTTATGTTCTAGTTATTGCCATAACTCCTCCTCTGAACATAAAAGAGCAGGATCGAAGGGAAGCCAAGATGATGTCTTATGACAAGCAGAATTCTGAAATTACATTAGACTTAAAAGTCAAATCCAATCTCAGGACTAGAGCCTTGGGAAGAGCCTTCATAGAGCAAGCCCAGACATGAGCATGCTATGCTCTCTACTAAGTCTTGTGAAGGTGATGATCACCAGAATAAAAGGCTTTTTTGCCAACATGCTAATGCTGATGTGCTGATGCTGTCAATAGGATATAATAGATGAAACCGCAAGACATTAAACCCAGGGAACTGAAGGACAACTGGTTGTTGCAATTAATGGAAGAAAACATTGTGTCTTATTGCTGCACATAATACTTTAAAGTTGTGGGACTGCTAGACTGTTTTATGTCGATCCCCTGGGGTACCTTACCTGAGTAAACCTTCCCACTCAACCTCAAGACCAACTAACCCATTGTGTGGGTCTGGTGAGTCATCGTCGGACATTTAACTGGGATGGACAGAAGGGAGGTTCCCATATTCAACTATCAACTTCTACATTCATGATGGGAACCAACTCCTCCCAGGCCATAAAGGAACTCTAGGATTGCTTCTATGCTGAAGCCTGTAAACTTGGTGGGGCCTATGGAGGAAAGGTGTAAAGTCATTTGTTTGGCCAGGCCATAGTAAAATCATCCATACCTCATGATGACTGTTCGAATACCTGGTACAGAATATCTTTAATTGAGTGTGGCATGGAGATGCAAAGAGTTCCAGGGTCAGATTTCCAAAGCACTGAGACAATTTGGAAGAAAACAGTAGACTCAGGCAGGAAACCGGAGCTGGTCTTAGACTCCCCTCAGCGTTTCTGCTTGATTTCTGCCTGAGCCCTTATGGTTCACTGTTGTGAGGAATAGAACTCATTATATTTGCTGTGTTCACTGATGGCCTGGACTTAGTTATTCCTTACCTGTTGATGTAGGCCGCAATTTGTGAGTTGAATGTCTGAATTGGAACTTGGTTGTCTGTAATCAATAACTCAAATGTATTCTGGATAGAAACACCACTGATATCTCTATTCATCTGGAGGATCCCTTGCCGTCTTCTCTGGTGCATTAGCCCTAAACAAATCTGTCTCCCAACCTGCTTCTCCAATGCCATCATGATTGCATCTATCACAATAACTCTTTCTTTTTGTGTTTTTTTTTCTAATTGTGTATTGGTTAAAACATGTTCAACATTAACAATACAAATATACAAAACACATAATATAATTAATTGGGCTAAAAGGTAACATCGTCAATTTGCTAAAATCTACAGCTATCTAATTCATCATACACAAATTCATCAAAATTTCAACATATCAAATATTTATCCAAATTCCACCAATTATTTATCCAACTACTGTCAAAGCCACATAAGTGGGGTAACCACCCAAACACCTGTTCCATAGCACTTTATTTTCCACAGAGCTGATATTACATACCAAATCACCAGAATGACGTATCGGCTTTTTCATAATAGGTGTTTTAGATTCTCAAGTACACTCTGGTTATTACAATATTGTCACCCAGTAAGAACGGTGCTGATCATATTGCGTCTCACCTGGATCTCCCTGCTTAGATGCATATTCTATCTGAACCACATAGACAGTTCAAGGTCCAAGGCTAGGAAAAATGTCTAAATAAGGATCTAGAACACCCAATCCCTTGTGGATGTACTTAAGGTGAATAAGGGATTTGTAGCCATGTAGACTTTCAATAGTACAACACCAGTCACACTGTTAGAGTGCAGCTTGTCCTTTTGCTGTAATTTTCAACACCATTGTACTCATATTTAGCTCAGTTAGACCCCTGTCACATAGCTCAAAAAAGGAATTGATCCCAGCTTCATTCTTGGCTCTGATAGCAAATTCAAGATCTTCATACAATGTATTCTTAGGTGGATTCAACAATCAATTGCATAACTGCAGGTAGTTCCACTTTGCTCTTGCCAGAATAGAATTAAGGCCTAATTCAAATAGAACGGCTACAGTTGCATTTGAAATTCCCAACACCTTACGCCATATTAGACTTGCCAGTTTGAGTAGGATGTCTAAAACCCATGGCTTCAAAGTCTCTATTCAATAAATTAGAGAAGGGATTACCCTATTCTCATAATATTTACATACAGGAAAATTTTAAAACGTATAGTACTTACAGTAAATGTGTTACACCTGTGAAGTCAAGGCTAATGCCTTACACATTAGAAGAATTGAAAATATCCTGTTTCCCTATTCTACTGATCAAGGGGCAGCCCGGATACAACAGGTTGTCAACAGATTCTTACTAATCGTTTTTCAGCCTCCATCTAAAAGTACTTTTCCTCTTATGTGTCCCGTGATTTGTTGAACTTCAGTTTTACTGGGATTGATCATCAACATCTTCTCCTGGGCATTACTAGAAAAACTGGAGATCAAATGCTGCTACCGTACTGGAGTCTGATCAATCATTAAAAGATTAGCGGCGTAGGTTAGCCAAATTAGACTATATGAGACTGCCTTAGGCGGGGCAACTGAGACCTGTTCAGTAGTCTCATTAAAATCTGATACATATAAGTTGAAGAGGCAGGGGGGCAATATGAACTCCTGCCTCAGCCCCATAGTAGTAAAGATTTTGTGAGATAAAGAACCCCTCTGATCTACTCACACCTGGACATTAGAGTTTTCATGGAGGTAAATAATCAACCTCAAAAGGCCCAGAGGAATTCTCCAAGTATAACGCTTTCTCCAAAGATTATTGTGACTGACTGTGTCAAAAGCAGTAGTCAGATCAATTTAGGCCAAATGCACTGAGTCATATTTTTTACTCCAGTCCTGAATCTGCACACATTACAGGAGACAGCCTTTTAAGCTGGTACCATGTGATTTCTTGAACCCCATTTGAGATTTGTTCAAACTACACTCTCTCCAAGACCAGTTTTCCTAATAATGGAGTACATTGGCAGTGATAACCATGCTGTCTGCATCCAATCAAGTTATTGGATGATGAGTTTTAGGATTTGTTTTCACCCTCTTCTTGGTAACTGGCAGGATGTATGAAGTCCTTAAACAGAATGGTCAAAATAGACACGAATGCAGATGGGCTGCCTTTGAATGACCAATTAGAAAGTTGCTTTGGCCGAGGGGGCCTAGAGTTACTCACCTCGATGATCATATTATATACCATTTCCTGATCAAAATCCAGAGTTGAATCATCCCAACACTCGCAGGTGAACTTATTTATAAAAAGGGTCTCATTTCTGGGGGAATAAAGACTCTCCAAATGGCTAACCCAAATAGATGCAGGAAGAGCATTAATCTGCACAACTGCTTGACTAGTATTAGCTGAAATTTCCAACATCAACCCTGGGGGGGTTTCTAGTATTATTTCTGCATCTTTCAAGACAAGGTGAACCGTATGTATTTTCCATCAAAATGATTGCCTTTTTGTTTTTAACTTGAACCAGCTCATCACCTGGCTTTAAGTTCAATTGCTTTACTCTCCTAATTTCCGATATTCTCCGCAACTAAGTGATGGTAAACATGTGTATATTCACAGGATGTAGAAGGTAAATGCACCCTAACATTACTCTAACACAAATAGCTTCTTAATACTGTACTGTGTTTAACGAAGCCTTCATATTTCGCTGCATGAAAAGTATTCAATTTCCATTCAAACAAAGTTTTATACAAAATAAATCAATTTTCAAAATTGAAATCCTTAGCCAAGAAAGGATTTCATCATACCCTACTACTGGCAGTATTTAAACTCTGATTTACTGGATCATACTGTTGCCCCACTTTCAGTTGAACCTCCAATTTTAGACTTATTATGCTGTGATCGCTGAAAGCAGTAAGCAGCACCTTAAACTGGGTACATAAATTTAAAAAACTGGACTGCAAGCCCATAATCCAAGACAGAATAACAGCTGCCTCTCCACCACATAGGTTGGTCAGGTATATCCCTTGAATCATTCCATTCCACTTTGGCAGATCAACCATAGAAAAAGAAAATGACTTCAGCCCTTGAGAAACTTTCCGCGAGGGACAGCCTCCACCAGAGAGACAGAACAGAGCATTAGAGTCATCAGAATTCAAAGGACACGTCAAATTCAAATCTCCAGCCATATGAATAGAACCGTTATTGACTGATGCCATCGAATCTACAATAAAATCCACAAGAGCATTCTGAAATGTTTCCAATCCACAAACCCCCACAATGCAATGCAAATTGATTATTATTTGTCAATTCACCACACAAGTATGAAGGAACAATTCAACTGCAAGTGTACTCTTTTGCATGTTAAACTCCTTAATATTTGAAATACTTGTACAGGATTTAACTAGAGTAAGTCGTCCACCCGCAAGTCTACCGGACATACCTCCGGTGGCTAGTTGCTGGCAAACTACTTTACCACCAGAGACTTGACAGCTCATTAGCCACGTTTCCTGAATCAAAATAATGCTGTACTCTTTCAACATCAGCACCAAGGATGGGTTAGAAAAAAGATGACCATAGCCACGAGAGTTCCATGTCACCAAATCTAGAGTGCCATCTTCACTACAGTCTAGGCCTCAACGGGGGGCTAAATACTTCTGTAGATTTTCTGGATTTAGCCACCACTCAATCTGCTCCGGGAACAAATGGGATAAAAGACCAATCTGGTCAAAATTCAGAGAATTTGCTATTTAATGTAGATGTAGATAGGAATGTTTTGAACTGAGATGAAACTTGGCCAATGAAGTATCAAAAATGAAAAAGGATTTATGAGACTGCACTCTCAGCCAGGACTTTGATGGTGTCTTGTAGGGTTAAAGGAGCAGATGGAGCCTTCTCATCCTGGATACTCATTCCTCTGGCAGAGATACCAGCCCTGTGTCTAGTGCAAAATGTTACCCCTATGTATGTCAACTGCTGGTAAGGTATTGGATGGGATTTCTACCACTTGATAATAAACCCATGGAGGATTAAGATTTGACCAGACTGTTTCTATTGTGACATGGAGGATGTGCTTATTGAAGGAGGGGTGAATGGAGTTACATTCCTCATGGAGACAAGCCACTATAAGTGTGAGAATCTTTGTGAAAAGACTCCATGCAGATATGAGGAAGAAGAACACATTAGAACACATTTATAATGTTGGTCCTGCATTACAAACAGGTGCTCTGATATCCATATGATCTAGGGATAATACATTATCCATTGCAGAGTTCAGAGGAATTAGCTGCTGCACATTTTTTATTGACAAACTGATTGTGCTGCCTTAGATCTGCAGTGGAAAACGTACTCACCACTTTGGTCAAAAGTAATTTTACAAAGGTAGCGGGCGCCCCTCTCTCGCAAGAACAGACATGATAACCTGTTCGATGGTTATTAACCACTTGAGAGTTCGCAGCCACTGCTTTTACTCACTGTGCCTTTCACAGATGGGAAATAATGGTCAAAAGTAAGTTGTTCAAAAAATATTTGTCAACATTTTGTGCCACAATGTTTACTGCAAATAGGTAGATGGTGGGTAGGGGTCAGGTCTATAGAAGAGTTGGGTGTGGATGAGGTGGGACAGGGTTTCAGAGATCCACCCTTGCATTTTGTGGTAAAAGATGTGGTCAAACAAATTACAACCATTTTATTGTTGATCAAATCAACATAGAACTGTGGAAAATCAAAGACAAATGGAGGTTGATGTGTCGTTTCGTTTATCACAAAAAGGTTGTATCTGCAAGATGGAGATAGTTACTTGCTAACATGAGAGACAACACCGACAAATGGCACAGTGGTTGCCACACACCAAGTACATTTGGAACTAAATAATATACACAGAGCCAGAGGGCCTGAAACTATTAATATAGTACACATATTGGCAGCCATTTAAAGTGGGGCCTTTTAGAACACCGGCACACATTGCAGACCTGATAAACATTAATATTTAAGACAACACTGACTATGTATTTATTTGTAATGTCATTAATTAAAATATTGGTATGTGTCCAAATGAAGCCACAATGAAACATTACAGTGTGCCATCTTTCTATTATTTGTGGAGGTGTTTATATTGCAACATTTTAATTATTTAGATAATGCTAAATACAAAGGAATGATGGCATCGAAATTGTAATTGCTATAAATGGCTTGCATTTTGTTAGTACAATAGAAGTAAAAAAGTCCTTAATGCTTATACGATCATAAAATGTGTTGAGTTGGCTTGGGCAATGCTGGATAGCTTTCAAGTGGAATCTCCCACAAACTAATTTCGCCTGTTGTCCCTGCATACATGTTCCAACGTGGTTAAAGTTTATGTGCTCCTGGAGACTTGCCTTAGTCCATCTGGAATAAATAAGTTGTGTTTGCTTTTAATTGATGGAAACCCATTAGGGTCACACAACAAAATGCCTTGTATAACAGCAGAGTTAATGGAGGCCCCCACCCTTGTGAGGTATCTTAATGTAAAGGTATTTCTAATGAATACAAGTTAAATTCCCCATAGAGAATGTCATATGGTGTGCTGGCTTCTAAGAATCATAATTGGATGGGAATTTAGAGCATTATCAAAGCAGGGAATAGAGAGATTGGATCTGCTCTGGAATCAAAAGATGCACAGAAGGAAGACCACCTGTTTCAAGTGGATGACTGCTAAACCTGGACATGATCTGGAGAATTTGGCCCTACCCATGACAATAATATTACCTGAAGCACACAAGCTTTCCAAGAGGGAGGAGAAGCTGACTGGGAGTGCTTTGAGGTCTATTCTCACTCAGCACATACAATAATACATCAAGGTGAGAATGCAGATTCCACAATTTCAATTAGAAAAGTCCCCGGGGGAGGGGTGGTTATTTCAACTAGGGGGCTTTCATTTTAAATAAAATATAATGTTATTTTTTGTGTGAAATGAAACAGTGCGTTTCCGCTATATTTAAAGCCAAGTGAGATTTAACTGTTAAAAAAAAATGCCTTTTTCTGTACACAGAGTGCAGGGGCTGATGAATTGATAACTCAGAATGAAAATAGGGTATTGTAGTTTACTAGTGTGAGTTATATCCTACTTTCATGGTACTAAAGCTGAGGGCGATTACTTTAAATCAAACAAAAATGCTTTTTCTGTGCTGAGTGCTATTGTAAAGCAGAGCGCATTTCCCAGTGCCGACAGTGTAGCATTTTAGTTTAATTGAATCCTGCGGAATTCACAGGTATTGTCTTACACTTTGTACTGTGAATCGGTGGTCATGCTTCATAGACTAAACAGAAAATTGCTTGATAATGTGTGACATTTGAAGGGCATAGACTTGTAAACAGTGAATGGAGTTTATCCATCCTAATTTCATTCCTGAAGAAAATCAAGCTAATCTACAATCCATCCTCCTCTCTCTGGACCTTGCATAGTCCTGCTCCCCTCGGATTCAATTTGCAAAGTGAAGAGGGAGAGACACTCTTCATTATTTGAAAAACAATAAAACCATTTTCCTATGCTAGATGGGTGAACCAATATCAGGGTGTATTTTAAATGGATGTCATTGCCTACCTAACTAGCAGAATTATATGCAACCCATGTGCATTCAAATTGCATGTACATATTAGACGCCCAAAGCCCCACGTTTACACAGGAGGTGCACACTGATGTTAATATGCATATACAAATATTTTTTTTTCTCTAATGCCAATTCTAGTTTTTGCTATTGGAGAAAATAAATGTTTTCATCTTTTATTGATTAACAGAAAGAAATTTTGTATACATGATAATTGATAAAAGCGTTAATATACTGACCGATAAGTAGCATGGTTGTCATAGAACTGAGAATGCTATTTGAAGGTGGCCTTGGATTATTTAGGATTAGAAATGCTCGAAATGTATTTCAAACATGAATACTGTGATGATTTGTTTAAACAATTAGAATGGCCTGCCTGTGGCAACTTTGCAATGAGGAGACACACTAAGACAATCACACCATATATAAGAAATTGATGTGGTGTGATTATGTTAGTGTGCCTCCTCATAGTGGCAATGTCACAGGCAGACCATTCTAATTGTTAAAATAAATCATCATAATGTATATATCTGATTGTGGGGAAAGTAAGGGGACACCCTTTAGTTTTCTTTTTATTTGGGTGCATTTGAGTTTCAATGATACACACTATTTGTTTTTTGTCCCAGAATTGTGGGGTGGGAGTGTTTACTTGGAAGGTTAGATTAGTGATTGATTGCCACTTAGCAAAAACAGTGATATATCAACAAATATCTTGATAGACTCAGCACTAGTTGGAAGCCTCTGAATGTCTTTGGTATAAGGAAGATTATCAGATTGATGCTTTACCTAATTGGGCCTCTTTTTTGATGATTCAATATCCTTCGCTCCAGAGCTTTCCTTTGTCTGGATTTGGAGGACTTGCTATCTGGAAAAACACTGATTTATGAGGACATGAGGATATTTGTATTCTGTAGCCATGTGAGATAATATTGAATGGATGCTTCTTCTGCTAACTTCTCAGGTCTGCCTATATAGCTGGGTTCTCTTGACGTTAGACACATGAGATCAAAGGTTGGGAATAGTAGGGAAGGCTGTCAGTCTTCTCTGGCATGCAGGAAAGGGCAAAGAACAATAGACATTGACTCCAGAAGAAGGATGAAAATAGGTGGTTATAGAAGTGATCATGGATGGGAGAACATCTGGAGGTGTTTTGTTCTTAAAGATCATTTGGACTTTCTCTTGAATTTTTCCCAAACAATAATGGTGCTTGAAAGGAAATTGTTTAATGCAGCACTATCTAGGGGCACCTCTGTATTCCAGTCTTGGATATGGGTTTGCTGCCTGGCCTGGTAGCAATGGATATGTCCTAGCTAATGCGGAAAATCTAACACTATCAAAAGGCTAGTTCCATGGGTGATGCCTGTATTCCATAATTTCAAAGCAATCAACAGCATCATTATTGGCACTGTAGACATCCTAGAAGTAAGCTAAGAGATTTTGAGCTTTGTATGTGATGCACATACTCTGAGATCTACAGCAGCACCTGCATCACTGTTCCCTCCAAAACTCATGTGAGCTTGCCCAGCTTCCCTCTCGGTGCCGCTCAGAAGAGTTCTAGCAGCAAACACAGACAATTCCCATCTTCTGAAGAACTAAAAAGGCCCAACCCACACCAGTTTTGTTGGTTGTAATATGAATAACGTTCAAGTACAGGAATGTCCGTAGCCATGGTGCCTTGGCAAAAGCGTCACCCAGACTATGTAACCAAACTGTCATCTCAAATATTGGACACTGTCTGTAAGTAAGGAGGCTACTTGGTTGTGTAACCTCATACCATGATTTCTATTCTTTATACATACGTCACAGAGATTATATTATTTGAAGTAGTACCCTTACAAGTAAGGCATTATACAACTCAGATATTTGCCCTCTAAAGCTTTTGAGTAGGCAAATATTATGCTGAGCCTCTTCTACTTTAGCATTGCTAATGTTACACCGTAAGTGGAGAGCAACAGTCCAAAATAATGTATTCGGTCAACACGGCATTATGGATATGGAATATGCCTGGCACTATCCATGAGGGCAATGCATATTGAAACAGCTACACTGCTTTTCAGACAACCTCCATGTTTTTCAATTAGTCAGAGTTCCATTGGGCATAGACCTTAACAAATGCTATGGTAATTCACTGCTATACAAAAATAGTTTAACTGAGCACTTATATAAACCTACCGAACTCTATTAGGGTGATGTTGCAAACAATCTGTTTGCACTGCAAAATAATTGTGTGTGTGCATGTGCATGACATTTTCTTAAACTGCCCATAATATCATGGCAAGGCTTTAAATATGTTTTTCTTGCAAAGCATTTTGGTATGCAAATATTCCAGCAAGTGTTTTACTGCTACAGCAGCGCCTGGAGCAGGAGAGGTAACCAATCTAGTTGCTAGGATCACAGCCTTATTCCCATGATCTCAGCCCATGCTTTGAGCACCCACCATCTTCCCCAAAGCTTCCCCTTCCCTACAGTCACTGTCTCCTCCCCTTCCTGTACCCCTACCTCACTTATTCTTTTGGTGGCGGCAAAATCTGCTGCCACTCCAGCCTTCATCCCACTGCCATGAAAATGGAAGAGGGGCTCTGCAAGGAGCCCCACCTTCCGTCTCTATGTTGGTAATCTTATGTCAGTATTTTGTTTGAATGAATGGGACGCTGCAAGGCATCCCGTTCATTGAAAGATAATGTATTGCTATCAGCATCCAGGGTTCCCGGATTAGAAACCTGACATGCTAATGACAATATTTGGGCTGAAAAAGCAATGAGGGCCTTTGTTAAGGAACTCGCAATATAACCTGGGCCACAGCCATTACCACCTTATCCGGCTTGCCTGTTCGGGTGATATTGCCATAATCCCTCATTTTTGAAGAGCTTGTTGTCAACTAGTAGTGGAGGCCAGCACAGGATCCAGGGGTGAGGAGGGAGAAGCAAAGGAGAACTGTCCCGGGGGTGAAGAATAAATCAGCAACTTAAAAAAAAAGGTCATATGTTTGGCCAGTGCTATGAAGGAAATGTGTTGTTTATTTGCATTAAGGGATAGTAAACTTTAGTAATCGTCTAGGAAACTGCATCTTCTGTTTCTTTCTATGCTCAACTGTTGAGGGCTTTTTAATATAATTACGTTTTCTGTGCTTAGTGCCTCTAGCATCCTCATGCATCGTGTTTAACTGAAAACAGTGAATTGCAAAAGTGGGGCTCCTAGTTACAGGAGAAGCCACTCTATCTGTTTTACCTCTGAACATTGCTGCTATTAACTTAAAAGTCAAACCTATGTGATTTCCTTCAAATGGGCTCCATTCAAAAACCTCACTATGAATCTTACAGTGTGGCTCTTATTGAATTTCATCTAGGCTGGGGAGAGGAATGGCGGTGAAAAGTACTATAGGCTGTTTTATGCGCCCAGTCATTCCACCTCCTATGTAAAGGTTACAAGCAGGGATCTGATCAAATTTGATTCTGTAATTGAAATCAAATGGTAAGTAATTAGCTTTGCCAAAAGACTAATTAAACGATATTCTTTCCCCTTACAATTCCTCTTGAGATCATGCAGAAATCTAATTAAGGCTCCTTCCTGTGCTACTTTACCAGCCCGCTGGTCTTTGATATGAAATTATCAGTGGAACTTGGTAATTAGAAGAAGGAGTGGGGACAGGATTGTCAATCATTTCCCATTTTTTGTTGGGCTTATGTGTCACGCCTCTGTTTACAGGACAATGTGATGTTGATGGTAGGCAGTAGCTCCAAAATTCTGATCATCATACTCTATGGTGTAGTTATTTTGAGGGAGTTATCCTGAAACACATTATGAGAGGTATGTTCTCCTGACCCTTGAATTACCTAATTGAAGTGGAACATAAACTTTTGGTGGCATGCTGCCATTTTTGAATCTGGCAAATATTATATCCTGCCTGAGATTTTTGACAGCCAAATCAGATGTGATAAGCAATATTTGATTTTTTTCCAACGGCATACAAGATGTTCTGCATTTTCTCTGAGCAGTGTCAAAAATTGAATAGCCACAGCAAAATCGGTTTATTTTGTGCATACACATTTTTGCTAGGTACTGTGGCAGATCTTGCAGTATTGAAATGGTTGATGAGCCCTCTTTATAATCTATATTAAAAGTTTTTTTAGCCTGAGGTTCGGTAACATCTACCCTTTAAAATGATTTTTAAAGAACTGTAGAGTTGGGGAGGGGGACATTCCTCTCCAAACTCTCTTCGGAAATGCTAGCTCACTAGCTATGTATGCTCACAAAAGGGCTTACCTCGTTGGTCAGTTGTGCATATGGAAAATAATATTTTCACGAAAGCCAACCACTTCCACACTTATAGAGACATGATTAGAGGGAACATTGCCCTAAATGGTCCTTCTTTGGAGTGGATGGGTGTTTCTGTAAATAGGTCCTTCAATGAAGCCCCATGTGTTGACATATCAGGCCTCTGCATGAAGCTGTAACAGATGGAAACATCTGTATGTTTTACTATTAACCTATTAGTGGATCTTTTTGGCTATACATTTAATCATGGAGATTTTGTCAGGGTTTTGACATTTCAGCTAGTCCGTGTTCTTAACTGTGGAGATAACAGAAATCTAGCTTGAGAACGTTGTTTAGGCTGTCAAGTCTTAGGCTCCTATGGGAGCCCATGTTTCTCCATGCTTGGAAAACCCAACCCATCCATTGGTTGATGGAGAGAAGAACCTTTGCCAAAATCTCTTCCTTGGGTATTTTTCTCTTAGCTCATTCTATGCATGCCCCTGATATTCAGATAGCATTGACTGCAGTGTATAGAATATGGGGAAGATTCCCTTCCTTTAGAGGATCTTTCTTCTTTCCCCTCACCTCCATCATATTTTCCTCAATGAGCTGTACAGTCTTTCCCAGTCATGAATTCATTGAATCCACTGGGCTAGACTCCAGAATGCTGACCTTGAAAGGGAAGGACACCCCTCACCCCCACCTGCAGTTCGGATAAAAGGAAAGGTCTAACACCCACACTTTATGCAATGCTTCAAAGGTATTTGTTAATTGTTTTTTGTTTTTGTTTGTGCCTCATGGGAACTCTAAATTCTCTCCTTCAACCTTTTCACATAAGCACATTTGACACAATCCTCGCACCTTATTACATAAAGTGTTACCTCACACAGATATTTGGAATTGATAAAGAAGAAACAGAATGGCATAATTCATCAGCACTATATTTCCACATTCACAGTGACAGTGAGTTAAACACGACCATTGCTGTATTAGAAAATACATTTTGTTTTTGCAAAAAATCTGACAGTTCTCTCGTTAATGAATCATCAACAAATCAAATCAAACCATACACATGAGTAGAGGCTGTAAGAAACCACATTTCAAAACCCCACAGTGCTCCGTTCATACCCACATGGGCATATCACAATTCTCACAATTCTCCTTCAAAACACCAAAAGCTTCAAAAGCGAAGTCAACAGAAAACCTGCCAATGGTAGGTATGCACACTCAAACTAAACAAGAGCATATAACATTACAGATCTTTGCTAGAATTAAGTGCAATAATGAAAGCCCATTGTTCAATGAACGAATCATCTATCACAATATTGCAAAAACCCAAAAGCAAAATGCAATAATGAAAGCTCTGTTGAATGTTTAATGAAGCGATCATCTATCACCTCAAAAAGGTAGCAAACATCAAGAGCACACGCTTAAAGCAAGAAATTCCCCAGCATATCACTTATACAATGCCTGCTTGCTCAGTCAAACAGGACATTCCCTGTGGCTGTAGCTGGTCAGTTGTGACAGAACCCTCTAACAGCATGCATCTCCTGGAGCCAACCAGTTAGCCAGGGCCCCATGCAGGTTTGCATGCCATTTTATATACCTTTTATATGTATACTACCTAATCATTATGCTCACATGTCACATGATGGACAGTCTTTCTGGCTCTAATGCATCTTATGTAGATCTATGGAGCAGAGACCTTAAATTCCTGTCCTTAGATGTGATGTGTGTCAACAATTTAACTGGTAGACCCCTTCAGCTTTAGGCTGGGGTAAACAATGTTCAATGATCAGTGACATATCTGACACACGTAAAAAAGCTTGCATTGTCTGTGTCTGGTTATCAGTCTACAGCAAAAAGTGCCTGACGTGTCTAAGACCACGTTAATCCATGCCCAGTATCTGGTTACTGGGGCAGGGTGCTCCAAAGTCATTCTCTCATTGCCATATCAGTCCCCAGCTCTGTGTCCCTTCCGATTAGTGCCATCATCTTGTTATCACAGCACAGCCAAACACTTGTATGTGCAAAGAGCTGCTATTTCAATCTTTTTATGGGGAATCAAAAGAAATTGCTGCTGCTCTTTGCTGGTTCAATCTACAAGCTATAGAATTCTATGCAGAACCAAATATGTATGTATAACTCAATTGTTCATAAATGCAATTGTACCCATAAAACCACATTTTACTTTGTAAAAGAAAAGCAAACACAGGTTAACTCCAGGCATCTAGCATTTTCAGTGTTTCCTGCTTTTCGCAGAACTATAATACTACTGTCAATGTATCTTGTTACACTACTCATTAAACACATAGCACTATATTCTACTAACAGTACCATGTCAGATCTATACTAGCATAGTAGCATGCTTAAATGAGGGGAAATCTAGAAAGCCATGGTATCTTCATATGTTGCTTCTCTGCCCCGGAGGGCAAAATGGGTACTAACACACGTCACCCCTCAGCCATCAAAGCGGGTCTGTGCTTGGATTAGAAAGTTTCATGGGCTTCACTCTTGTCACAGGGCAATAATAATAACTAGATGAGGATTCCTGCACATATACACTATCACACAATCTCTTCCTATGTGAGTCTCTTACTGCTGCATTTAAAACCACAATCTTTATCCTTCGACAGCTGGATACAAAGTGACAGTGCTTTGCATGTAGCGTTTGGGAAATATTCCTTCCCCCGTGCCCTGGGGAACATAGAGGCTAAGCACTGGCCTTACCTGAAAAAAGACATGAAGAGGGGAAAACACACCTTCTCTCTATTATCCAGCTTCGTAAGCCTACAACGGACATGGCTGAAAGGTAATCGAGATTGGGTGCCCTGATTCCTATTTTAGAAGTTCTTCTGAGATGGACAATGTGCAGCTGTATAGAATACTTGATAAAAGTGATATATCTTAGCTAAACTAAAATTGTTCTTATTTTCTTGATATTGCTTTTGAATAATTTAGCCACATCAAATTATAACCAATTGCTTTTGAATTTAGCCACACAAGAATTGGACAAACCTGGTTCCTACTGCTTCTGAATTCAGCCACAATCGAAACGCATTGAGTCAGCTAACCCTGTTTTTGAATTTAGCCACATTCGAACTGTACTGATTTAGTTAACACTGCTTTTGCATCATTCAGCCACAATAGAATTGTAACCCTCTACTTTTGAATTTAATCACACAAGAATTGCACTAACTTGGTTCCCGCTGCTTTGGAATTTAGCTACTCTAGAACTGTACTGATCAGCATCAGCTGCTTTTGAATTTAACAACAATAGAACTGTACTCCACTGCTTTTGCTTTTAGTCACACTAAAACCGCACTGACTTGATTCACACTGCTTTTGAATTTAGCCACTATGGAACTGTAATAAATTGGTTCTAGCGGCATTTGAATTGAAAGCTTTTGCTTTTGAATTCTAAAACCAGGGGGTTGTCCTACCCTCTGTGAATCAAAGGAATGCAATATAAATAAAGTGCAAACGGATTTTTAGACCATTATGGGTGCCCATGCAACTGGGGCAACCATTGTTAGAAACAACACTTTTGCTACCGATAAACACATATCTCTTACTCATGCAGAAATGCCAGCTTTTTATTATTAGTAAGCTGGTGCTATTTATTTTTTGACAAAATATTTAAGTATTTACATATGCATGACAATACATGATGACCATTGTGGTGAACAGACACATTGTTGTGTTGAAAATTCAATGCAACATGTTTACAGATGTCCTAAGGTGTAAACCAACCACTTATACATTAAACAGATAGCTTGCTAGAAAGTGGAATGTGCCTTGTGGTTAGGTACAGAAAACACAGGATGGAAGTGCAGATTGGAGGAGACGTTGATTGTAGGTCTCCTATGCCTGGCTAAAGTCTGACCTCATATTTGGTCTACGTCTGGGTGGGATGTTAGAAATATGGGTGCAGCATTAAATGCAGTCCATGATAATTCTGGGTCTGCGTGCTGCTGACGTTTTGGCAAAATAGATGGAAGCCTTCTTCTGGGGGCCAAGAAAGTCAGGGAACTCTGTGTTTGGGAAAATGAGAATAGAAAACAAAAATGGGAAAATGGTGTTAAAAACCCAGCAAGGTGCTGGATCAGGTCAGTGCAATGTAGCTAATACTAAAAACATGTCCTCTATAGTTCCAAAAGAAGTCTCCACTCATCACTGCACGTGCTGTGAGTAGGGGCGGATGAACAAAACAAGTTACATCGCAGAGCCGTCAAGAAAAGCAGGAAACGCCACAGGGGGCAGTGGTTGCTGAGGCGTTCGATGTGTGGGCGGGAAGCCCGTTGGGAGCAGGCGAGGGGCCCCTGGTGTTGGGACCGAGGTCCGGCTGGATACAGGCTCTAAAAGACCTATGATGCACAAAAAAGTGAAGGGCACATGGATGATTTGTTGTCCATAGGGGCCGGTCAAAACAGGCAAAGTGGAAATGACTAGAAATAAACAAAGACCATATTGGGGTATAGAAAGTACCTGGGAGGCACTTAGTGAAATAATCAGTGTTGGATGGGAGCTGGATCAGATACTGAATGTAGCTGGATCAAGGGTGCAGTAAAGGAGAAGTCATCAGGGCTGCGAGGTCGCTGTATGTTCCGTCGAGTTCACCCTGGGTAAATACAAAAGTGGGAGAGGGTCCATCTATGAGGAGCCTGACAACCTGTGGGAAGCTGATAGAGAGAATGCCGTCCGGAGGGAGGAGGAGGATCGGCGTCTCGAAATGGCACCTGTGCTGGCTCTGAAAAGGAGAGCTGCATATATGCGCAGTCATACGAGAAACCAATGCGTGTGCGCATAATGATAGTGTCTCGTAGGCGCAGCATGGAAGACCAGTGTATCTGCGCGTCACTGCGCAGGTTCATGGGATAAGTGCCGTGTGGCGGCTGCCTCTCCATGGGACCCTGGGGTTGGGTCATAGAATGGAGGGTGTATGTGGACACATGAGTGTCTAACGTGCACTGTAATGTTGGAAAGCACGCATGGTAGGGTAATGTGAAACAAAGGCAGGCAGGGGAAGGTACACTGGTGGAAACGGAGACCAGATGTGGTCGGCCGCATGCAACATCATTGGCGGTAGTCCGTAAGTAGTCTGAAGGGCAGAGGAGGGGGGAGAGAGGGCGTGACAGTGCTGCCAGCTACACAGGAGAAGCGGGATGGAAGAGTGGGCCTCGCTAAGTAGGGAGTTTGAGAGTGTACAGGTATCTGGTCAGATTCAAAGATAAAAGACATAACATGCATACAGAAAAAGGCGATCTGGCACAGTATGTAACGGTGCAGAACATGCAGGAGCACCCAATAGCCTCTCTGAGAAAAGTTGAATCTAGAAGTGTACCCAATTGCATCTAGAAGTGTACCCAATTGCATTTAGAAGTGTACCCAATAGCCTCTCTAAGAAAAGCTGCACCTAGAAGTGTGCCCAATTGCATTTTGAAGTTGCGCCCAATAGCCTCTCTGAGAAAGTTGCATCTAGAAGTGTGCCCAATTGCATTTTGAAGTTGCGCCCAATAGCCTCTCTGAGAAAAGTGGAATTTAGAAGTGCGCCCAATTGCATCTAGAAGTGTACCCAATTGCATTTAGAAGTTGCACCCAATAGCCTCTCTGAGAAAAGTCGAATCTAGAAGTGTACCCAATTGCATTTAGGAGTGTACCCAATTGCATTTAGAAGCTGCGCCCAATAACCTCTCTGAGAAAAGTTGCATCTAGAAGTGTGCCCTATTGCATTTTGAAGTTGTGCCCAATAGCCTCTCTGAGAAAAGTTGAATTTAGGAGTGTACCCAATTGCATCTAGAAGTGTACCTAATTGCATTTAGAAGTTGCACCCAATAGCCTCTCTGAGAAAAGTTGAATCTAGAAGTGTACCCAATTGCATTTAGAAGTCTACCCAATTACATTTAGAAGCTGCGCCCAATAACCTCTCTGAGAAAAGTTGCATCTAGAAGTGTGCCCTATTGCATTTTGAAGTTGCGCCCAATAGCCTCTCTGAGAAAAGCTGAATTTAGAAGTGTACCAATTGCATCTAGAAGTGTACCCAATTGCATTTAGAAGCTGCGCCCAATAACCTCGCAGAGAAAGGTTGCATCTAGAAGTGTGCCCAATTGCATTTTGAAGTTGCGCCCAATAGCCTCACTGAGAAAAGTTGAATTCAGAAGTGTACCCAATTGCATCTAGAAGTGTGCCCAATTGCATTCTGAAGTTGCGCCCAATAGCCTCTCTGAGAAAAGTTGAATTTAGAAGTGCGCCCAATTGCATTCTGAAGTTGCGCCCAATAGCCTCTCTGAGAAAAGTCGAATTCAGAAGTGTACCCAATTGCATCTAGAAGTGTGCCCAATTGCATTTTGAATTTGCGCCCAATAGCCTCTCTGAGAAAAGTTGAATTTAGAAGGGCGCCCAATTGCATTCTGAAGATGCGCCCAATAGCCTCTCTGAGAAAAGTCGATTTCAGAAGTGTACCCAATTGCATCTGGAAGTGTACCCAATTGCATTTAGAAGCTGCACCCAATAGCCTCTCTGAGAAAAATTGCATCTAGAAGTGTGCCCAATTGCATTTTGAAGTTGCGCCCAATAGCCTCTCTGAGAAAAGTGGAATTTAGAAGTGCGCCCAATTGCATTTTGAAGTTGCGCCCAATAGCCTCTCTGAGAAAAGTTGAATTTAGAAGTGTACCCAATTGCATCTAGTAGTGTGCCCAATTGCATTTTGAAGTTGCGCCCAATAGCCTCTCTGAGAAAAGTTGAACCTAGAAGTGTACCCAATTGCATCTAGAAGTGTGCCCAATTGCATTTAGAAGTTGCACCCAATAGCGTCTCTGAGAAAAGTTGAATTTAGAAGTGTGCCCAATTGCATTTGAAGTTGCGCCTAATAGCCTCTCTGAGAAAAGTTGAATTTAGAAGTGCACCCAATTGCGTTTGAAGTTGCGCCCAATAGCCTCTCTGAGAAAAGCTGAATTTAGAAGTGTACCCAATTGCATCTAGAAGTGCGCCCAATTGCATTTAGAAGTTGGACCCAATAGCGTCTCTGAGAAAAGTTGAATTTAGAAGTGTACCCAATTACATTTAGAAGTTGCACCCAATAGCCTCTCTGAGAAAAGTTGAATCTAGAAGTGTACCCAATTGCATTTAGAAGTGTACCCAATTGCCTCTCTGAGAAAAGTTGTATCTAGAAGTGTGCCCAATTGCATTTTGAAGTTGCACCCAATAGCCTCTCTGAGAAAGTTGCATCTAGAAGTGTGCCCAATTGCATTTTGAAGTTGCGCCCAATAGCCTCCCTGAGAAAAGTGGAATTTAGAAGCGCGCCCAATTGCATTTTGAAGTTGCGCCCAATAGCCTCTTTGAGAAACGTTGAATTTAGAAGTGTACCCAATTGCATTGAGAAGTTGCACCCAATAGCCTCTCTGAGAAAGTTGAATTTAGAAGTGTACCCAATTGCATTTTGAAGTTGCGCCCAATAGCCTCTCTGAGAAAAGTTGAATTTAGAAGTGTGCCCAGTTGTGGGTAGATTGGACGAGTGTATAGATTGACCGAATGTGTGGAGCGGACGATTGTGTTGAGGAGCAGACGAGTGTGTGGAGCGGACGAGTGCGTGGAGCGAATGAGTGTACGCGGAACGGACGAGTGTACGTGGAGCAGATGAGTGTATGTGGAACGGACAAATGTATATGGAGCGATTGATTGAATACGGAGCGGATGACTGTGTGGAGCGGATGACTGCAGAGCAGATGAGTGGCAGATGAGTCTGTGGAGCGGATGAACGCATAGAACGAATGAGTGTATGGAGCGGATGGATATATAGAGCGGATGAGTATGCTGAACGGACGAGTATGTAGAGTGGATGAATAGTGCATAGAATGGATGAGAAACAAAATGCATAGAACGGACCCGACCGCTCAGAATTGCGTGACATATATATTATGCTTTGGAATGCAAGGAACTTTTGAAAGAGCATACTTCATATCACACCCCACGCTTACTCTCTCCTTACACCACCACTCAACCAGAACACAGAGATACTATGACACCATTCTGTATAACTGTTCTCATATCAACATCTGCCGCTCACTCCCCATCACTCTAAGTAAACATCGCTGGTTTCACACCCCCCAGCCAGGCGTTTCTCCTCAGGCCTAACGCTGCCACACTCGGCCTGGATAATTCCGGCCAGACCGAACACATACTCCTGATCTCTCAACCACCACACATACTGCTAAGAAGCAGCTACCACATGAATCGCACCCGCTGCACACATACCTGGTGCGCACACGCACCTTTGGACTCTCTCTAATCTCTCTACTGACACGAACTTCGGTTCCCAAGGGCGTTCAACCTACCAGCGCCTTCAGACCATACCAATGGTATATAAGGCGCTATTCAAATGCTTAATAACATAACATAACAACATCCTTCGGCAAATAGGCTTTTTGACACTGGAAAGATATTGGAAAGATTACATTTTCCACAGAGTATGGTATTCACTGCCTTTCTAGGGCGCCAATGATCATGCTTCTGTATAATGTTAGCTGGGAAAGAGTTCCACAACATGGTAGTATGGACACAGAAGACTTACCCATGCTGTTTTACTGGGACTACCACTAGCAAATAATCATCCAAACGAAGGTGCCAGTTCAGAGCATATATCTTAAATGTGTCTACTATGAATCGGTGGCTTTAGCCGAAGAAGCCACGTTGAAACAGGCTTTCTGCTGTCAATCAGATTCTGCAGGCAACTGAGAGCGATGCAAGCTATTGAGGACATGGGTGATGTGATTCAGCTTGGTCTGGTGTCTGTAATGGCAGCCACCACATTCTGGATTAGACGTAATTTGAAAACAGATATTTTAAGGAAGCCCAGCACTATGCTGCAATGGTCATGTTTAAAGGAAACAAAAGCATTCACCAAAGCAATTGGTGTATAAAAGAAGCAGACAGTGGACACATTTTGTTCTCAGCTGGAAAAATATCTCTTTGTGGCTGCCTTAATTTGTGTATCCAAAGTTAAGTTGTCATTTAACGTTGCAGCCGAATTGCAAATTTCCTTAACCAAAGGGTAACTCTTTCCGAAGGAGACCAGAAGTTCCATTCCATAGGTCTTTCTGTCTTCCAAAGATCATGATTTCTGTTTTTATTGGCTTGAGTTCAAGCCGAGTCCTGCCTATCTGATGTCTCCCTTCCATCAGGCATTCTTTGAAAACCACCATCCAGCTTCAGCAAAATGTGTGTATCATCTGCACTCGTGTAAAACTTGATCTTCTCTGGGGGAAGCTGTGAAGGTACATGCAAGAAAACAGGCAGCCAGAACAGGTGCTTGTCAGGTGGAGCTCTGCAATCCGGGCTCCTCTTCAGTCTCTGGTCTTGACGTTCGTTGCTGGTCCCCAGGCCCACCAGTTTGTCAGTGATCGCACCACCAGAGAAGACGGTTGTCTTCCCGTCGAATCTCGTTTCCCGACTGCAGCCTCTTGCTTCATCGAGGCACCTGCCATCCTGCTTCCAGCCAGTGGGTCTCTCTCCACTTAGACCAATGCTGGCTCAGCGGCTCAACGTGGCGCCGTCTCTCCAGGACATTGTTGCTAAAGAGGCTTGCCTCTGCATAGTGGTTTTTGTCCTCCCTCCGTGGGACACTCCCCTCTGCTCACAGTCCTCTCTCTCTTTATACACGTCATTGTAACAACAAAAATGTTGTCCATCTTCCTTGACCATTGTATTCAGCCGACGTTCAGCATTATCTAAAGCCAACAGAGACAAATAAGGACTTTGGTTGAATCTAGTTTTTACAGGAGATGCTAAAGTCTTTCCCACATTCATTTGAGCAGACAGGGTGGTTTGGACTGGAAGTTCCATCATGGAATAGGAGTCCTTGTTCCCAAGAGGGGAGACACTCCCAGTGAGGTCCCCCTTGCTCAAACCCCTAGGGAGGATCTTGCACAGTGGGCTCACCTCTCTAGCCTCAAAGCGGGTGGCTCCCCTATGGGGAGAAGGGACCAATTGTCCAGATTCATCACACAACCCAAAATATTCACTTTCACATTCATACCTATTAACTCACCTCTCACTCAGCCATACACCTTCTCTGCATTCTGCACACAGGCATGGCATACCACCAACCCAGAACATTCAGAGTCACATTCACAACCAATCAACCATCTGTCACTCATCCATACACCTATCACATTCACTCACACTACATTTTACACACAGGCACCCACCCAAAACATTCGCACATACACAATTACATTCACACCCATTCACCCACCCGTCACTCACCCATACATATCTTACATTAATTGCAATCATTGCAATCCATTTATTATCACTTCGACAGTGCGTTATGGATAAAACATTACAGATAAAACATGCAAAGTGCATAACATCAAAACTGAAAAAGCTAAAACAATATTACAACAGTATCAGAATATTACCTATCACAACATAATGTTCAGTTCATTTTCAACTAGTGCTGATTATAAGCTAATTATACAAACATATATCAGTAAGAGAGAGACATTAATTTAGTTATTTTCAGCCAGGCCCTATATAAGTATTTGGCCATGGCAAAAAAAGTTGCCTCATCACCTGTATAACTGCAAAACTGTAGTGTCTGTTCAGTGCATCTAATCCCGTCTGCTAAACATCTTGGTTTTAAATATGCCCTTTTATATACTGGCGAAATAAAATGCTTCTCACTCTCACTCAAGGTTTTACAGCAGCAGCATTTACCACTGAATTTCATGTCACATTTATGTTGTCTGGCAGCTAAAGGCAGGATCCCGAATCTAAAATTCATAGATAATAACCTTGCATATTTGGGTTTCACCACATACAGGCAGCTTTCTTTCCTAACCAGTATCCAATTTGTTCCTCCAATGAATGCTAAGGGTTGCTGAATTCTGGGTTTTGCTTGACAATAGCTGATCTTCCAGGGCTTTGAATGTAGCCTTATTTTGGGTTTTAGTACTTTCATTAATCCGTTCAGGGTTATGCCAGTATTCACCCTGGTCCAACACATTCAATATGTTGTTTTATATGTGTACACCAGGACATTTCCGTCACTCCTTCCTGTAACAAGACATCGTTAACTACTCCCCTATAAACGGTAAGGGTATGAGTACTCCAATGCTTAACCAAAAATAGTAAAGGTTTCATCTTAATGATGCGGCAATACTCTGTAGATCGACTTCTATCAGTAAAGGTATCGTTGGGGTGGGGGTAGCATGATGGTAGCCCTATGATGATTTTCATGAATCTATTTTCTACTACTGCTAGTTGTTTTCATTTCATCTGGCCCCATAGCTCCACCCCATAAAGGGCTGCCTGCCTGGCCTGAAGGTGATACGCCTCCATGGATACCTTCAGGGTTACATGCCCATATGTTTGTGCGTGACTAGTGATAGCCCCACCATATCTGGTTAAAGTTGCCCCTGCTTTCTCCACTTGTTTCTTCTACATTCCAGTTGTGGTCACTCTCATGCCTAGACAATCATAGGAATCAACTTGTTCTAATTTTTCACCATTTAATTATATTACAATGTTGGGTTCATTTTTCCTTTCCCTTGAGATTAGCATAGTCTTGGTCTTTGAGCTATTCATTTGCAGATCATTCTCGCAACACAACTGTTAAAAGACAAGAAATAGGTTTTCAAGACCAGCAGTGGGCAATGATAATAATGCTGCATCATCAGCAAAAACTAAAATGGGATATTTGTCTATATTCAAAGTTGGTGCATCCGTAGGCACAGCCAGTAACCTGTTTATCAGTTCTTGGTGAGGAGGGATAGCTCAGGGGCAACACGTTTGTCTTGGAAGCAAAACAAAGCTGCGCAACAAGGTTTGATTCCCGATCTTGTGCTTAGAAACCTATCAGTGGTATGAAGCACGTTATAAAAGAACAATTATAATAATTTAATGAATAGACAGAACAATTTTGGAGGTAGAACCAGCTTTGGTGCACACCTTTTTGTATCTTGAACATATCAGTGGTTCTTCCATCAAGTCCCCCCCCATCTGACTGTCGCCTCACTCCCACTTTATAGTAATAGTATGGCTACAAGTAACGATGGAAACATTTCTAGATCGTTGAAGTGATGCTCTCGCTTGGCCCTGGGTATACAGTCAAACGCGGTATTTAGATCAATGAACATCACATAGAGGTTCATTTTTTTAAGGATTGTGTATTTCTTCATGATTAAGCTCAATCTCAAGCACTGATCAACCATGCTCACCCTTCTTTGGAAGCCTTGCTGCAGGTGGTTGATCAGGCTGTTCTGTGCAGTCCAGGCTTCCAGTTTGCCCAATACTGCCTTTGCAAATATTTTTCCACCTGAATCTAGAAGTGAAAACGAGCAAAAATCGGAAGTACCCTCCCACCGCCCCCTTTATATGAAATGGGAAAATGTCCGCGTTTATCCATGACTAGCAAAAGTACCCATTCTCCGATCAGGTTCTGTAGACAGAACTGATAACACACTCATCAATTGTTGAAAATTATTGATCCTGTAGGTTGCTGTTGCAATTCGCTTATCGCTTGAAGTGCTTTAGGGTAATGGCTGCGTGTAGCTGGCTGACAAACCTCGGATCAGACGTTGGGGGAAGCAAGAATTGATGTGCTGCTGCGTACTGGGACCTTCTGTGCTCTCTCCCCACCTGTAGCTTCATCCTGGCATAGTGAAGTACATTGCAGTGCATTGCGGTGCAAATATCTCAGAAACAATGCATCCCAGTGCCTTGACACTTGGTTTTTGAGGTCCCATAGGGACCTCAAGTTTTGTTCCTTGTGCCGGGACCAGACCTTCTACGACCACATTGCTGTTTCTCTGATGTCAGGCAACCGTCTCATGTGTGAAGGTGCTGAAATCCAGGGGAAAGGGGTGGAGAGTCCAAATGTTATGTAGCCAGTCATGTCCAGAGGGTCCTAACAGGTAGCTATGCAAAGTGTGGTGCAGATTGGTGAAACAGTGTGGAATTGTATAAGGAAAAAGGCTTTGCCAAGCCACAAACCCACAAACACATGTCGACTTGTGCTGAAATCTGGGGTGTGGTGTTTATTTATTTATTGGTCATTTGTATGCACCTATACACAAGTGTTTCCAGGCACGACAAGCCAAAAAAGGAGGGGGGGACAAAGGATAAAAAAACACAAAAACAAAAAACAGTTGTACTAGACCTTGTAAGTGTGGGGACAAAAAGTGCAAGGTAGGGTGGAAATAGAGGGCAGGGCTGTCACGCCACGTGGGAGACCGGGGTCCACTGCGCCCGCTCTCCCCGTCACCTCCTGGCGAGTCTACCCACGCTTCCGCGTCTGGGGACTCGCCGGAGGGAGAGCGTTTTGTGCCGGGGCCGGAGGGCCACGGCGCCTGCGCAGAAGACCTCTGTCTCGGTTCCGCGCATGCACCGTGGACTGGGCTCGCGTCCTGGGAGCGGCTTGCCGTCCAGGCCTCGTTTTGGGTACGCCGGCGCCCGGAGGCGAAGCAGAGTGCGTTTCAAGCCTCACGGGCGCCGGCGACCCATAAAAGGAGCCGCAGATCGAGGCAGGCCACGTCTCAACGGGGTTTGCTCCGTTCTGTGTGCTTTCCTACCTTGATGCCAGCTACTTACCTGAGTCCTTCCTGGGCTGCCTGCACCCTACCTGAGTCCACCCTGGGCTGCCATCACTTACCTGAGTCCACCTTGGGCCTGCCAGCATATTCTCACCTGGGAATCCCCTGGGCCTGCCAGCATATTCTCACCTGGGGTTCCCTTGGGCCTGCCAGCTTACCCTTACCTGGGAATCCCCTGAGCTTGCCAGCATATTCTCACCTGGGGTTCCCCTGGGCCTGCCAGCTTACCCTTACCTGGGATCTCTCTAGGCCTGCCAGAATACTCTTACCTGGGGTCTCCCTGGGTCTGCCAGCTTACCCTTATCTGGGATCTCTCTAGGCCTGCCAGCAGACTCTTACCTGGGATTCCCCTGGACCTGCCTGCATACCATACCGGGGTCCCCTTTGATTGCGGCCCTAGGGTTCTCTTTCGGTCCCTTTCAGTTTGGTCGCCTATTCCAGCCTGGTTCCTCCCATTCCTGTCCGGCCTTACCCTCTACATCCGTTCCTGTGGACTAAGAGTATACTTGCCGCACTGGAATCAGTGGCCTACGCTTCAGTTCAAAAACTCTTGGATTTGATTTCATCGGATTCCTTCTTTGCCTACGATCGTTTACAAAACAATAGCCTCTCCTCTCTGTGCTTGCACAGTCCCTTCGTCACGTTAATCAGGAGAGTGCTTTTCGTGACATTGGGAATTGGTCCATCCTCCACCCAGTACCAGTTTTGGGTGGCGGAGGCTGGTCCCTCGTGCCACAAGTTCATCTTTCGACTGATTCCAGACTGGCGATCTCGGCAAGATCATCTACCAAAAAACCAGGTACGCAGTCCTCTCGTGCTTCCCAACTTGACAAGGGCTAGGGAGGGGACAGGGGGTTGGAGTGAGGGGAGACTGAGCAAGTACTAGGGGGAGCAGCGGAGGGCAGGTGCAGGGGAAGAGGGGAAGGGAGAAGTGTGAGGACAGGGTGGACCAAAACCAGGAAGGGGGTCCGAAGGAAAGTGCTGGTTACGAATGCTGGTGGGGGAAGGCTGGTCAAATGGGCCTGGCCACAAGAGACTTATAAGGGACTAGGCACTAGTTGAAGCAGCAGCGGAACATTAGCACAGGAGGGGGAGAAGGAAGGAGAAAGGGAAAGTCTTGAGGAGTTTCCGAAACTTAAGATCTGTCTCAAGAAGGGGGCAGGGAGGCCATTCCAGAGGGAGGCTTCTGCCGAGGAAAGAGATCTACCTCCCACTCTCTGCTTGGAGAAGCGTCTGACCTGCAGATAGTTGGAGCTAGAGGACCGAACAACTCTAGCAGCAATATATTTAGGGAGTGAAAGTTGGATGTAGAGTGGCACCAAACCGCAGACAGCCTTGTGGATGATGCAAAGGATCGTGAATTTGATCTTTACAGTCACCAGGAACCAGTGGAGAGATTTTAGGGCTGGAGAGATATGGTCCCTGGGCTTGAGGCCAAGGATAAGTCAAGGATAAGTCTTGCAACCCTATTCTGCATTAGTTGAAGAGGCGGAGGGAAGATAGAGGCAGATTGAGGAAGAGACTGTTGCAGTAGCCCAGCCTAGAGGGAACCAGAGCTATGGAACAATTGACCTTCTGGGGGAAAGTGAGGAAAAGAAGACTACCCCTGAGGAGGTGGAGCTGAAAGTTGGACTTCTTGGAATGGTCTGTGATATGCAGAGAGAAGGACGGAGAGAGGAATTGAACCCAAGGTTTCTAGCCTCACAGAAGGGTGAGGGGAGGGGACCCAAGGAGGGCGGCCAGAGAGTGGGGGGGAGAGGGAACAGGTGTCCCAATGAGAAGCATCTCTGTCTTGCTGGCATTTAGGCAGATATTGTTAGCAGAGCACCACACCTCAATAACAGTCAGGCAATCAGGTATGAGGGAGGAAGGGGAGGAGGTAGAGGATGGAAGCTTAAAGGAAAGTTCTGTGTCATCAGCATAGCACTGAAAGTGAGGCGAGAAAGTGGAAATCAGTTGGGACAGAGGGGTAAGGTAGATGTTGAAGATGCATGGTGATAATATGGAGCCCTCAGGGACACCACAGGTAGAGAGTGAGGTGGAGGATAGGAAAGGGCCCAATTGCACTTGGGAGGGTCAGTTTGAAAGGAAGGAGGTCAGCAATGTCAGTGGCCGGTCTGTGAGGCCTAGGGTATTACAAAGACAATTTATGAGGATGGCATGTTTGACCATGTCAAAGGCAGAGGAGATATTGAGAAGGATCAGAACAGAGGGAGAGTTAGAGTCCAGGTTTGGGAGTAAGTCTTCATGGGTGTTCAGGAGATAGGTTTGAATGCCCCTGGATGCTCTGAAGCCAGGCAGGTGATCATGGAGGCAGCCAGCCAATTCAGTGTGTTGGGATAGTTGGGGGAGTTTTCCCAAGAAGAGGGTGATAGAGATAGGGCGATAGTTAGCTGGGCATGAGGGGTCTTCAGGAGAGAGGTGCACAAGAGAGTGCTTGATGGGGTGTGGCAAGGAGCTTGTGGCAAATGGGTGGTTCCAGAGGTCGCCCAAGGAAGGGGAAAGGGAAGAGATGTTGTCCTTGAATCTTCTGGAAGAGCAGGGGAGCACCTGATTGAGACTTTCATAGAGTGGACTACTTTAGAGACCTTATCCGGTGCAATAGGAGAGAAAGAGGAGAGAGAGAGGGAGAGGGCCACAGGAGGCAAGAGAAGAGTAGATGACAATGAGGACAGGATGTCCTGAGTTTTGGTTGAGAAGTGGGAGGCAAGTGCTGAGCAAAGTGCCTGAGTGGGAAGAAGAGAGTAAGAGACTGCGGAAGGATTGGTAAGTTTCTTTGCAGATTTTGAAAAGGTCATCTGTGTTATTAGTTGCCCCAGAGATGCAGGCTTGGACATGAGCCCTCTTCTTGGAGCGTATGGCAAGACGATATTGCCTTTCGAGCAGTCGACAGGCCAGTTTGTCAGAGGATGAACTTGAGGCCTGCCACTTCCACTCAGCAGCTTTGCACTTGCGTTTCAAAGCTGCCAAGTCAGAGTCATACCAAGAATTGCATTTGGAGGCAACCTTAGCGTGGATTCTCATGGCAGGGGCAAGGATGTCCAAAGTGTTAGAGATGGATAGATGGAGGTTAGCCAGTTCAGAGTTTGTAGGAGAGTCAGAAGTAGGGGATAGGGAAGGTATAAAAGTGGAGGAAAATGCAGAGACTGACAAACCGTACATCGATTGACAGAGAAGGAGATGGGCAGTGCGGGTGGAGGCATCGTCTGGGTGTCAGGGAGCTCAAGATGGAAGGAGAGGAGAGAGTGGTCAGACCAGGAGAGTGGAGTATTTAGACAGTTGGAGAGTGGGATGTCTGTTGAGATGAGAGCATCCAAGGTGTGGCCAGCAGAGTGTCATGTAGCCAGTAATGTCTGGAGGGTCCTAACAGGTAACTATGCAACATTTGTGCAGATTGGTGAAACCGTATGAAATTGTATAAGGAATAACGCTTCGCCAAGCCACAAACCCACAAATTCTGAGTTTTTGATGGAATCCAGGGAAAAGGGTGGGGTGTCCAAATGTCATGTTTTCAGTAATGTTCGGAGGGTCCTTACAGGTAACTATGCAGAATTCGGTGTAGATTGGTGAAATGGTCTGGAATTGTATAAGGAACAATGCTTCACCAAGTCACAAACACACAAACAAATATTGACTTGTGCTGAAATCCGGGGAACAGGGTGCAGTGTCCAAATTTCATGTGGCCAGTTTTGTCCAGAGGGTCCTAACAAGAAACCATGCAAAATGTGGTGCAGATTGGTGAAACGGTGTGGAATTGCATAATGAACAACGCTTTACCACAAACACAGCCAACCATACATTTTCACTTTTATAAATATAGATTTAGGTATTATGCTACATTGGGTTACTGCATCAAACAGCTTTTTTTATTTTTATTTGGGCTGAAAGTGTGCCTTCTTGGCAAGGTCCTTGATTTGAGGAGAGAAGAAGAGAGAGGAGTAGAAACTGACACCAATGTTTCTTGCCTCACAAGAGGGTGAGGGGAGGGGCCCCATGGAGGGCAGCCAGAGAGTAGGAGGCAAGGAGGGAGCTGGCGTCCCAATGAGAAGGATCTCACTATTACTGACATTAAGGCAGAGATCGTTAGCAGCGCACCATGCCTGAATACTAGTCAGACAGTCAGGGATGAGAGAGGAAGAAAAGGAAGCAATGGAGGGAAGCTTGAAGGAGAGCTGCGTGTCATCCGCATAACACTGGAAGTGAGGAGAGAATGCAAAGATCAAATGGGCTCTAGGGGCAAGGAAGATATTGAAGAGCCACAGCGAGAGGATAGAGCCGTGAGGGACACTGCAGGTGGAGAGTGTGATGGAGGAGAGAAAGGGGTCCAGTTGAACGTGGGATGGTCGGTCGCATAGTAAGGATGTAAACCAGTCCAGTGCCAGATCTGTGATGGCAAAGGTATCACAGAGGCAATTTATAAGGGTGGCATCAATGACCATTTCAAAGGTAGAGGAAAGGTCAAGAAGGATGAGAAAGGAAGGAGAGTTGGAATCAGGATTTGAGAGCAAGTGCTCAAGGGTATTCAGGAGTGCAGTTTCCATGCCTCTGGCTGCTCTGAAGCCAAACTGGTGATTGTGGATACAACCAACAATTCAGTGTGGTGGATCAGCTGGGGGATGACCAGGTTCTCCAAGAGTTTGCCCAGGTAGGGGGTAATGGAGATAGGGCAGTAGTTAGCCTGTTAGGGGGGTTTGGCAAAAGTCTTTTTGTGGAGATGGTGTACAAGGGAGTGCTTGAGGAGTAGCGGGAAGGGGCCAGTGGCAAATGAGTAATTTCAGAAATCAGCCAAGGCTGGAGCAAGGGGGGAAATGTTGTACTTGATACTTCTGGAGGAGCAGCGGAGCACCAGTTTGCAAGGAGTTTTCCTGCTAAAGAGCATTACTGTTTTGGTAGTGAGGAGTCCAATCAAAGGATGTGATGATCGCCTGCTTGAAGGACAATGACAGTATTGAAGGCCAGCAGGAAGCTGTGAAGGACACAGTGCCTATTGGGTAGTTTTTATTTTGTATTTTTATTTATCTCAGAACAGGGTGACATTTCAAATAGTAATAATTTACAAAGCAGGCAGTAACAGAGAGGAGAGACAGTCCTAGGGTAAAGTGCCTTTATAAAAGACCATAGTTGGATAAGATTATTCATTCAATGTGGTGAAGGGGTAAGATTAAGAACATATACAAATGACAGGGATTGGAGGACATAACAATATTTTTTACATTGAGAGTCTGTAGGTGGTAGTTACATATTTACGACATAGAATGCAGGGAGGGCTTTTAGTTTCGATATGAGAGTGGAGGGTTTGGAATGGATTGGATTGCCAAGGTAATATCATTCCAGTGGAGTGGGCCAAGTAGGGAATTGGAGCAAAATCAATTCATGAGGAGGCACAGGGGGCCAGTGGTCTGATTCATTGTAAACAGGAGTAGAGAGTTGGAAAGGTAATGTACACTAAGATGCATTCAGTAAGTTGGTGGGGAACAACCATGCATGGATTTATAGAAAAGTAGTCCAAAAATTAGTCATGGGCGCCCCTCTATGAGAACGAACACTGCAAAAATGGCCTGTTCTATGGGATGGTACCCACTCTAGAGTTTGCAGCCACATTTTAGCTCACTGTACCTTTCACAGATGGGAAATATCCATTTGCATATCAGTTTTTGTCCCGCCCACATGATGGCAATTCCCTTCTGAACAAGAGTACCGACAGCAACCCCATACAGGTGTTTCAGCCTTGTTGGGCATCATCAGTGAGGTGGAGCTGTGCCTCTCTGAGTGCAGTGAGCAAGGGGTCCACAAGGGAGAGAATTATTTCCATCATTGAAGAGTTTAACCTGAGACTGCTTAGAGCCATCCAGTGATGGATGGTGGTTTTGCATTTGATTATGCATCTGGAGATTGCAGAAGTGAAGCAAGGTGATGAGACAAACATCTGAACATTGTCACGAAGGGGTGATAGTTAAAGCCGAAGCTTCTTCAGTATATGGGAACCGCGATGTGGTGTTTCAGGTCAAGAAGAGCTTTCATGTTCTAGATAAAGGTGTTGGATACAGAATTCAAAAGCTGTTCAAAATGATTTTAAAGTAAGAAAGGATGACTAAATTCGAATAGGAGATGAGGAGTTGATTAACAGTTTCTGCAAATGTATCATTAAAAGCAGACTGGGTACTGGGAGGTCAGGATACAATGATGGAATGGAAAGAGAAAGTGTTTTAGAGAAGCCTACAGAGAGTAGGCAGCAACAGTTTGGTGGGAGTGGTAGCAACAGATGTTTTCGAAATGTTCATCATTTGGGGGTCACCAGGGCTTGCAGTGGGGACCCTGTGTTCTCCTTTTCTACCTCTGCAATCTCCCTTGCTACCTGTGTAAACAAGAAGAAATACAAAGTTTGAACTCTAGCTCTTGGAGTAGCTGGGCCCTGCAGCCCCTAACGTGTGAGATGACCGTGACAGCAACCCCTTCTCCGGCTTCCTTGCGGTTCTCCCAGCTTCCTGGTTCCTGTTTGTGAGCAGGCCTGGAGTGACTGACTGAAACTGGGAAAACAGGTAAAAAGGCTTTTTTTAAATAAAAGAAATCTGATGTGTATTTTGCATTTGTGAAGCTTGTGTCAGATATGTGCTCTGGGTCAGTGAGTGATGGATGAATGAGATGAAATGTGATAGTTTCTGTGTTTGTATGTTCTAGCTGGGTGGATGGGTGTGTGCCTGTGTAGGCATGAGAGGTTTATGGGTGAGTGAATGGTTGGTGAGTGAGTAGGGGGGGGGGGGGGGGGGGGGTGTGTGTGTGTGTGTGTGTGTGTGTGTGTGTGTGTGTGTGTGTGTGTGTGTGTGTGTGTGTGTGTGTGTGTGTGTGTGTGTGTGTGTGTGTGTGTGTGTGTGTGTGTGTGTGTGTGTGTGTGTGTGTGTGTGTGTGTGTGTGTGTGTGTGTGTGTGTGTGTGTGTGACACTGGGGATCACTGCAGCATTTTTGACACATCCTTTATTGACTTTGCATGCTTTACTGGTACTTTCGGGCAAAACGTTCATGCGTGTAATTACCTGGCTAGACTGGCATTTTGGTTCAGCCAGTCTAGCCATTGCTTACTATGGTATGACATTGATTACTCACCATCTTTGATAAAGCAAGCATGATAAGTAGTATTACCTCGCTAGAATGACGTTTTGGTGTAGTGGCCTATTTATTTCTTACTGTAGCATGACATTTTATTAACTGAGCATCTATGGTGAAGCATTGATATGTGTTGTTATGGGTCTAGACTGGATTACATTGGAACCAGTTTGGACATGTTTTCTTATTGTGACATGTCACATTTATTGGGCAAACCAACGTGAGTATTTCCTTACATAGGAGTACTGGCATATATTGGCAGAGCCAGCTTTGTGCCTAGTGCCAGTAATGGTACTATAAAAAACATCTCAAAGCAAACATGAGTATGTTATTATATGGGAATACTAGCATATGTTGGTGGAGCCAGCATGGAAATGCATGGGCACAGCCAGCATGAAAATGTTTTTGATACTGGCATATATTGAAGGGACTGGCATGACAATGCATTGGGAAATGCACTTGTGCACAATTGGTGACTTGCATCTATTGTACTTTTTTTCCCATGAGTTACCCTACACACTACAAAACAGAAGAATCCCTCTGATCCCTCCCCTACCCCCAAAAACGTTTTCGTTAGTTCGGGCACCCTCGCTATGCTCGGTTGCGATCGCATATTTGTCGCAAATATTTAAACCCTACAATAAAACAACTCAACAGCCACCACTGGTGGCTGGTATTTATTGGGACCAGGCGCCGCCCCCTTCTTTCTTTGCTAGGTGAAACATTTAAACTTTGATTAAAAAACATATTTACTTCTTTCACTTGGATTGGTGCATGCCACTGCAGAGGCATAATCATCATGGACATTGCGCACCTGTGGTGGTCCGGCCCGGGGTGTTGCATGCCCTATGCTTTGTTAAGGCGCTTAGGGGGACCTTCAGCTTGGCTTGCAGGTGGAGGACACAAATAATGTGCTACGACACTGCTTGGGCTCTGCTCACCTTGAACAGAGTCTCAGAAGTGAGAGAGCTATGGTGTGACCCAGCCCTCCCCAGTCAAACTCTTTCTTGGAAAGGGTTTTTTGGAAGCTTCATTCATGGGCTAGTCCTGGGGAGGGGGGCGTATTTTATCAACACACCTCCCACATAGAGCTCTGAAAATCGTAGATGCATTGAGCCCCACCCTTGAGGGAAGTGCAGCCCCCATCTCCCAACACCTCACCTTGTTAAAAAAAGGGTCATCAGTGGTTGCAAGAGTGACTTCTGTTGGTTGGTTTGCGACCTCTGGCCAATCCCTGCGACCCCAGGCAAATCCACCAATGATAAGCCAGCAAATGAGCCAGGGGGCTTGGCTAATGCGAATGCGTGCCAAGAGTGGAGACATGGCGGCAGCTCGCAAGTTGCTGAGCTCCATTTTGTTTCCCAGATGTGTCGCACCCCTGGCACCCATGGCAGACACCAGCCGTCGTCCTCAGGTTCTGTGTGCATGGCAATGTATGGGACTGAGCTGAATCTTTCACTGTACCACCAGTGAGCGAGCAAGTAAGTCTGTTGCTTTCTGTTCCAAGACATTAGCATGTATGACAAAGTTGCCTATAATCCCTGGGATCGGGTCTTCGCCACCCATTGCTGTGCCTGTGCGGTCCTTCTCCTTTTGCAGTTTTCTCCTACACGCAGGGCTGTTTTCGCATTGACCCAGGGGTTTGCCCTCCATCTCTCCAGGTTGCTTTCTGTACTCTCTCTTTTGCTCTCTGCCCACACCACGCTGCGTTCTCCTCTGCTGGAGTGTGGGTCTGAGGGACCCTACGTCCTCCGCAGGCTGCGCTTTCCCTCCTCCCAGCGCTGAGTCCCACAAGTCTACGGGTGAGTGTTTGGTGTTGAAACGATTCATTTGGCACTGTTGTGCTGCCTGCACAGTCAGCTCCCTTTCGGGTGCTGCTGAGAAGTTGGGGAGAGGGTGGGGTTCATTACGTTATGATTTTACTTCCTTATGTGCATGTGTACTCGGCCTCAGTGTTTGCGTGACTGAGCTGTCTCTTTGTGTGTTTGCCTGTGCTTTTCACGCGTGTACCCTTGTGCATGTGCCTGCTTCCTTGCCTGCCGACGACTTGTGCATGTTTATCTGCTTCTGTGCCTGCTGTCTCTGTATCGGTTTGCGTGCTGCCTGGTGTGAAAGTAGCATTGACTGTTCATTGTGAACATTTTGCAAATATGGGCATTAATGGGGAAAAATGCACGTTGAGTGAAAAAATAGACAATAATGTGGAATATTGGCATTACTTACTTTGGAATGTGACAATGCACAATCTATGCACTGCTCCTGCATTGTTGGCACTGGGAAAAATGTACTGGAGCCTTGTGGATGACTGGAAAACAGCGTCTTTCTTACTGGGCACTGGGAACCTTAAACAAAATGGCGCTTATTTGCGTGTAAAATGGGGGATTTGTCCCGTCTGCCCTCCCATGCGGGTTTGAACTGATAAGTGCATGATTATGAACATCACATGCTCTGCAACCTTCCTCCAAACAGAAAAAAATGCAGCCACAATCCACCGGCGCATACACGCATTTCTTTATGGTTACAACCTCACGTGGCCAACCAAAACGATTTTGGGAGCACTGGCGTTAAGGGGCAGAGTTAGGCACCGCCACCACCCCACAAATACACACTCGCCAGTAGCGTCAGGAGGTATTACAGATTTCTTCCAACTTTAACCGTTAACTTTTTTAAAGTTTTATGTCCTCTGTACCCGCTAAGTTATAGACTGCCAAATGCTTACAATAATGATGTCCTTGAAAAGTTTAGAAGGGATGCTCTGCCTTGTGCCACGTGATTGCAGTAGAATAATGATGAACGACCAGTGGAGTGTTTGATGACAATAAAGGTGAGGACAGGGGAGAGCCGTCGAGGCCTGGAGACAGGGCAGTTTCTAGCCAACTTGGTGCCCAGGGCGAAACACTAGAATGTGCCCCCTCAGCCCTAGGCTGGCACACATCACTCTCAAACTACACCTCTGTGTCATGTGACAAAACTCTTCAATATTAATAAATAATTGCTATATAAATGAAGCTGGTTTTATTACATTGTAATTCAAGTACTTTATAGAAGAAAACTAATGTGAAAACACAGCTGTTGCTGCCCAAGTAAATGTTTTTTCTGTCATCTGCTCTTAGGGAAGGCCTTGCCTGAATGCAGTTTCAAACTTTTCGTACTGGCACACTGCGATGTGACCAGCCTGCCAGGGTCTGAGGGACCCGGACGTACCAGACTCCGGTGTACGCGAGACAGAGGTCGCGACTTGGCACGCCGTCTTCCAGAGCTGCTCAATACTTTGAGACAACAGCCACCGTACAACTATTTTGGCTGACTGACAGCACACAGTGACGCCACCGCGGGATTACTCTTTTTTTCGGGCAGCCGCGTAAAAGAACTACTGCAAACCACCCTGCATATGAGAATTCTCCTTCTTGGAACGAAGATTGCTCGTTTGTCCCGTTCGGGAAACCACCTGCAGCATTCCGCTGCCTCATTTTTTGCACCCCGCTGCTTGACGGAATTGTGATTTTCCTGCTCATTTACCGGTCCACAGAAGATCGCTGTGAACCTCTACCATTCGCAAGACACGTGGAGTTACCAGGTGCCGCGTTGTGGTCGCACCCTCAACCTTGCATTCATTGTTTTAGGTTTATGAAGTGTTTGGCTACAGCACTTTTCAAGTGCCCTATGTAATTTAGATTCTTTGACCATTAGATGGGTTATACTCTCAAAAGCATTTTTTTTGCTTTATTGCATTTTACAGTGCATAACCTTTACCCTGGACAGTCTCTGACGAATTTCCTTGCACTTTTTTTGCACTTTGTTTATGGAAAGAAACATGTTGGATGAATCTTGTTGTTAGTATGTGGATGAGTGAATGATGGTGAGAATGAATGGAGTGTTGAATGTAGTTTAACCTGCGTATTTGCAGAGAATATGACACTTTGTTAACACCACGGACATTACAGGGCTGTTGATTTGAAAGCCCAGTACACTAACCAAACTACTGTCTGACTATATTGTTGCACTGTTTTATTGGTGTTGAGTCGAAACTCCAGTAGGAGGAATACATATTGTGATCTGGTCATATCCGTACTGTGATGTGTAAGTCTACCTCAACCCTTTTAACAATTATTGACCATTGTATGGCACTAATTTGCACATGAATAAAGTTTATTTTTGACACTTCTGATCTGCTTCATAATTTAATGTACTAGAGGCAGTTGATTCTTGGGGAACACTGTTTCTCCTTGGCATTCACCGGGTAGAAATAGAGACTGGTGCCCATCTAACATTGTTGTATGTTTCTAAAGGTGATGTACCTTAATGAGTGTCGGTTAGAAGTGGGTTCCCCACTCCCACAACCTCTTGTGTTGTTCGTTAAGGTCTGAGGGCCCACTGACCACTGGCCCTGGTTGCAGGTGTTTCGTACCACCTCACTTGTATTTCCCAAGGGGCAATACTAGACTAACCATATTAATTATTTTCTGATAGACGGTTATCATTCCAAGATGAACAGTCTGGTACACTCTTATTGCACATTTTCAAGAGGGAAAAAGGGGACAAATAGCACCAATGAGGGTTCCTGTATGCTTTGCATTAAATTACAGAGCATTTCAGGACGGTTATCAGAGATCTCTATATTTGATAAACAAGTCTGTGATAAACGGATTGTTAATGTGAATCTCTAAATTCCCTTGGTAACATGGGCCTTGACACACTGCTACATATGATGATCCATTCTTGTATCAAATGTATGTCACATTACAGTGATATTGTAACCATGTTTTTCTTAGTGCACAGTAATGCTTTATGTTACTTCCTGTGATGTCACTCGGGGCAGGGTGAAATAGCATTACTTCCTGTGATGTCACTCAGGGTGGGGCCAAATTACATCACGTCCTGTGATGTTACTCAGGGGCTGGGTCAAATGACATCACTTCCTGTGATGTCACTCAGGGGGTGAGGGGGGTTGTGTGATGTCACTTCCGCTACCCCAGACATTTTGGTGAGATGACATTCCTGAAGCTGACTCATAGATACATTTCTAACCATGGAATTCGTTGATACTAAATCCAGGTCAATTATTTAATTTCCAGGCACTGCTCGTGCAGCATTTTGCTCCTGGGTATACAGACATTGCAAGCCTCCCAAGGACAGTGCTTTGTTGGCTTGTTTAACACATAAACACCACAGATAACGAGTACTTCTGTGTCCATTGATCAATAGATGTTTCATACACTAGCTGTAGCCTGCGTTACAGATTTTGGTTACCCTGTTATAGGGACTACATTATGTATGTTTTACATATAGGCTCCACATCGAATATGGAAAAGGACATTCCCCAAATGTGTGATTGTGGACAAATCGCGTCTCCCTCTGTGCCTCGGTTCTTATATCTGTCTGAAATTAGAGCACCTGGAAACACAGGTGTTAGATGCATCTGAAGGTGGAGTGCCATCACTTCCTGTGATGTTACTTGGGGAGGGGGGGGTCAAATGACATAACTTCCTGTGATGTCAGCGTAAGTCAAGGGCCATCTGATGTCACTTCCGCTACCCTTCGCATTTTGGTTAAATGACATCCCTGCGTGAAATCAGGCATTTCTAGGAAGTCGTGTATTTCTTCCTGGCATTCAAAGACCTTGGTCTGAAACGTCGCATCCTGTTCAACAGGTTTTTGTTCATCTCACTTGTATTCAGCTGTTTTTAGTTTAACTGGTTCTTGTTCAACTAATTCTTGTTCAGCTGGTTCTTGTTCAACTGCTTGTTGTGGATTTAGGTGGTGCTCAACTGGTTCTTGTCACTGTGCAACTGGTTCTTTTTCATCTTATCCTAGTTCAACTGCTTCTGCTCCAACTGGTTCTTATTAATTTGCTCTTGTTCAACTGCTTCCTGTTTAAGTAGCTTATTTGTTCAAGTGGTTCCGTTCAGTTAGTTCAGGTTCAACTTGCTAATGTTCAACTGCTTGTTGTTCAACTGGTTCATGTCCAACTGGTCCTGTTATATTAGTTCTGGTTCACGTGATTCATGTTCAACTGGTTTCTGTCTAAGTGTCTCTTGTTCATCTAGTTTTGGTTCAACTGGCTCTAAACTGTTTACTCAATTGGATCTCATTCACCTGGTTTTGGATTGACCAGTTCTTGTTCAACTGATTCTTTTTTTTTTCAACAACACTTTATTATTTTTCATATAAACAATAATAGTAAAAGCAACAATGCTTCACAATCAGCATAAAGAATGAATTTTACAAAAAGACAAGAGCATCATAAATAATGCAAATCAAACAGAAAACCAACCGCTGTGAAACATAACCAGCAAGATAACCACAACCACACAAGACAGCACTATTACTAATAACTATAAGAATATGTTGCTTTGATAAATGCCAACGCAACCCACGCATTATGGCTATTTCTATTTAACGATAGTACGAGATGGCCATCATATCAGAACACAATGGCAGTATAAAAAGAAATCCAGTTTAGAAATCAAGTAATTGTTTGGGTCGCAATTGAAATGCTTGGGCACCCAAAAATGCACAGTTTCTTAAGCACAAAGTGTGCATGGTTTACAAATGGAATTTAGGAGCAAATGCTTGCACTGCATGTGCCCATATAGTTCTGCATGCACGCAGGATGCGCAGATGCAAATATGGGAGGAAGGGCTCAATTCAGAGATCTGTGTAATATAGAAAAGTGCTGTTCCAACAAGCACTTTTCCTTGAAAGTACCATTTTATGTAAAAGAAAATGTGGTTTCACGACCCTGATTGATGGTCTGACAACTGCTCTAGTGACCATCATTGAAGAAGGGGGGGCACTGCAAGGGAATTCTCCATGCAGAGACCTACCTTTGCATTTATTAATAAAGGAGTTAAAATATGGCACCTCTGAAGTGTCGTTAACATACACTGCACACGTTTTCTTTCATAATCAAAGCATTTCCCAGATGGCAGCACTACTTTTCTGATTTACAGAAAGCTCAGGGACACTTTCGTAAATCAGAAAAGTGGCAGACTTTTTAGAAATCCTCGCAGGGAAATGGGTGTATTTGCTGCCCCAACATCGATAGATTTGAACAGCCTTTGCTGCAGGCAAGCATGAAAACTTGGCTCCAATGTTTCCACCCACCTCAGAATGGTGGTGGTGCTGCTGAAAACTGGAAGGAAGTTTGTCAGCTTTCCACACTACTTTTCTTACAAGCTCGGGAGCAGGTCCTGAGTAGGCAGTAAGGGGATGAGGCCCTGATTACCCCCAATCTGCATAAAACTAAACATGCTTCTTATATCGGGCTTCATGCAGGAGGCCAGCCTCTAAGCGCGGACCGGGTTTCAACCCGTGCTGCGTGGCATCGTCTTGTTTCCTAGACAAGTGTGTTGCCCCTGATCTATATAGATAGTGGGAGCCGTGAAAGCAGTGGTAGAAGTGTACAGAAAAAAGTAGTGGAACTGTGGTCTTGGCTGAGAACCGGGTAGGCGGAAGCATGGTGCACCATGTGACAAGGTGTTGCAGCCGGGGCATTGCAATAGTCTAAGTGACTAGTAACTAAGGCTCCTATTACAACTTTACACTTGCACAGGGACCTGAATGGACAAATCCTCTGTATAGAATGGTGAATATGGTCGTAAAAAGTAGATGAATGGTAAAGTGAAAAAAATAAAGGTAGTGGAACAGCGCTCCCGACCGTTCCTGCTCACTTCGATCACTGCGTGAAAAGGTTGGCTAAGGATAGGCAATGAGAATGAGGGGCATGCATACATTTGGAATGAAGCCCACTGAGACCATGCTCATTCCGAAAAACATTAGCAAATCACTTGTTACCTTTTTTCCCTGGTCTGAACTTGTCCTTGTTCCAACCGGGCCCGAGTCAAATGGAACTGTGCAAATGTGCAGAGATCACATATGCTTTTGTTTCTGGAAAGTGCTCAATTCCTCCCTCTGGTTAACACAGCACTTTGGGACTCATCACAAGTTTCTCGGTATCCCAATGGTAATTCCAGTGGCATACCGGGAATCTGCCCCGACCGTCTCTGCCGCCTGATGTCCCGGTATTACCGGGATATTACGGGCGGCAGAGACACCAGTAAATTCCCATTCCATAAAGACCCAGCGGGCTCCATGGGATGGGATTGCCGGAATTACCGGCACCGGTAGTACCGATACCAGTGATTCTGGCATTTATTTGCCGGTTGGGGCCTGATCTACTGGCAGGTCAGGCCTGCCAGTAGATCTGTGCCCCCACAGGCAAACTTGTGTTTCCCCCAGTCTTGAAAAAATGCTGGTGCCGAATTACCAGCATTTTACTAGCATTCTTTACCAGACAGGGAAATCCAAAAGAGCCCCTTTGTGTGTGTAATCTCTGAAATGTTCACATGGTACTTGTTCATGAGTTCGTAGCCTTCTTAGGACTTTCGTGCCAGGGAAAAGGATTAAAATGTCCTTTATATCTGTGCAATCACACACCTTACTATGCACACTTCAAATTGCAAACTATGCAGACAATAGTCTTTGTGAATCACCATGTGCGCACAGCGTGCAAATATATGGCACACCGTCAAAATGTCTGTGTGGATCACCCCCGAGTGGTGGTTAGAATATTGGGGTTATGCTTCCAACACACTGAAGCTGTGATTTTCAAAACATGTATCCTGCAACAATGAATTGCAAATTATGCTTGGGGCGATGGACCTGATATTTTCTTCATAAAGGAAACATCTGTGAAAGAGCTCTGGACCCCTCTGGACATCCCTCAGTTACACCGATTGTATCTTCTTGCCTTAAACTCAGAGCTCAGATAAGGATGCGTGGACGTACGTCTTTGTTAGTAGGTGTGCCTTTTAATGGTCACCCTTGGATCCACTTCAGTTTGGATTTCCCCCAATTTTTCTGTCAGTGAGTTTGTTTCTGTGCTGCAGTAATCTCCATTTAAGCCGTTTGATGTCTGGGGCTATTTCTATTTTCAAGCGGGCTGGGGGCGTGCCACAGCAGTTTAAACTAGAATGTCCCTCTTCTGCGTGAAGTCCAGACTGAATGATCAAATCTAATCCCCTGCTACAGACTCTGTGGATAGCTCCGCAGCAATGTTCTGTCCTTGGAAGCAAAACAGACACAAAGCAACACGGGTTCGATCCCCGGGTCCGCGCTTGGAAACGTACGGAGTTATACATAACCGGAATGGCATGCGGATCCATCTATCTTTGGCTCGTGCATTTCCAGTCATCAAATTTTGCTTTTCTAAAGTTGGAACATCAACTCTGCCTCCCATCCTCTAGAAAATTTCAAAGTTAGCGTCCGTAAAACGGATGAGAGTCCTACTCAGTATTTAACACTATTAAATTGCAGTCCATATTATTATTCCAAACTGGTTCTGTGTATCATCACTTACGTCCTGCTTATGAGGAATTTACAGGTACTGTTTGGCTGTGGTACCAAGCGTTTATTCAAATGATGTTAGTCTTGAGACAATAATTTGTGCTTGCTAAAAATATCTGCACCTGCCAAATCACATGCTGCCCACCCTAAAAACATGGCAGCACTTTGGAAATCTCCAAAGTATTCTCTAATGTAAACAACGAGTAGGGGTGCGTTCTAGCACTGGGAGACGCTTGCTTGAATGGAGGGTTCAGGAAAGAAATGTGTCCTGTTACGTTACTGGGAATCGCGCGACGCACCACTGTCATCTGCAAGGTTTTCCAGTCCTCTCTGAGAGACTAGCATTGGTTTCCCTGATGGGAACTATCATCCAAACTGAAAGCTACAGTGATATACTAGACCCATTGCAAGCAGTTTAATAGGGGCAGACAGGCCAAGTAAAACCATCATGATGCTATATAAGAATAGGTGAAAGCGCCACTGTCTGTATCGCCAAGATGGCTACTTACAAACCTAGTGGAAGGTCCTGGTCACCTAGCAAAGAAGGGTTTTTATTGAATCTTGTTGATAAAAAGATTCTCACGCTGGTTGCAGTGTCTCACATTGTGAATTTTTATTGTCCATAGTGTAGACACATAGTTTAAAAAGTGGTCAGCCGACAGGTGTTTCGAGTCCTTTGGACTCATTGACACACAGCATACCAGAAGGACAGCAGCATCAGCCGTGAATACCTACCAGACCCTCCTGACTCAACTTGCCTTTAGGGCACCCTCTGAACCCTCTGGGGCAACAATCCTTTAGACCAACATATCTATATTGCCTTGACACAGACCCTCCGGAGTCGAAACACGTGTCGGCTGACCACCTTCTAGACTATGGGCCTCATTACATGGACGGCGGTAACCAATTCCCCAGTCACCATGGCCCTTCCCCATTCCCATTTTTGCCCCCATAGGACTCAATGGTAATGGGGAAGGTGGTAATTACGGTACAGCAAATTGCGGTACCGTAATTACCTCCTAGGTCCCTTTGCGGGTCCCGTCCTTAACGGCTGGTAAAACCAGTCATTAAGTAGGGTCCCACAAAGGGACCTAGTAGTAAGGCGGTAAGGGTATACCGGCACTGGTACCCTTCCCAGTACCAGTAAACCCTTACCGCCATCCGTGTAATGAGGCCTTACGTGTCTACACTATGGACAGTACATTTTCACAATTTGAGACACTGCAACCAGTGTGAGAATCTTTTTATCAACAAGATTCAACAAAAACCCTTCTTTGGAAGGTAACCAGGACCTTCCGCCATTTCCCTACAAGAGGTGCTGGGTTAACCTCTTCCAACCTGTGACCTTGCACAGAACTATCAAGAACAACAAACCTAATACAGAGCTCAGCCCACGAGTGTCCAATTCTAGAGCCCACTTTCCCCCCCGCTGTTTTTCTACTTACAAAAATAGATTTCATTTGTTCGCGCCTTTTATGCCCTTCTGACGAAACCTCATCCTGGCCAGAAGAAGTAGAAGGGGAAGCTAAGGCCTTTATGGCATATATGACCAAATCGTATGACAAGGCGGCTCAGGGGGGTTTTCGATCATAAAGATAAAGCATCAAAAAGTGAATTGTATAACTGCTTTGCCTCTATGTAGGCAGTATGAGCTGAGGGTCGGCTACACTCCCTGCACATATTGCCAAAAGGGAGAATGAGCATGAGAGGGAGGATAGCTCAGGGGCAACGTGCTCGCCTTGGAAGCAAGACATCGGGTCCGCGCTTAGAAACCTCTGGGTATTAAGCGTGTTATAAATAATCTATCATATCATATCATATGGGTCAGCAACTTAAGCTTCCAAACAACAGCAGTGAGGTGAATCCCAAAATAACATGAATGCCTAAGCAGGGTTCGATAATGATACAATTGTACACAAAATGGTTAAAACTTTAACCTAGCTGCATGCACTGCAAGGCAACCACACGGGATATATAAGCTAGATATAGTTATATGGCTAGTTTAAATGTTATTTGTTTAAAGTGGGGACATTAGCCATATCCCGTATACAGCCTGCAAGATACAGGCAGTAGGATTTCAGAGAAAGGGAAATGAGTCCACTATTTAACTTAATGTTATCTGAAGTCTTGATAGATTTGAACGGGTCTTCTTGGCGCTTCCAAAGGGGTTGAGCTGCGGTTAGGAGGTGGCAAGATGACCCGATGGAGGTTCAAGCACCGTGGCACGCATTGAGATTTGGGCAGCTTGAGGATCCAATGGCATTCTCGGACTGTGGCAGTGAGTCAAGCCCTCACTGCTGTCTCAGTGGTATGGCCCAATTAGCTTCCTTGGCCAGCTGGAAGAGCATGGCTGTAGCACAAAGCTTAGATGACCATCAAGCTCATGAAGTGTCATGTACCTCAATAGGGGTCGGAAAGCAGACCTGTATCTCTAAATATGCTGAAAATGTTCTTTAGGTTTGCTGAGCAGCAGTGGCCCCCATGTCCCGCCTCTCTGGGAACAAGGGACTCCACATGCAGTTAGCTTCCCTTGTCTAAGTCATCATCACCTACTAAGCAGACCCCAAGCAGTTGTTATGGGCTCAGGCCAACATTTGAAAGCCTGCCCTGTGCATGAGGGTGAGGTGTCAAGGCCTGACTTGGGAATTAGCAAAGTCTTCCCAGGTTGGCCTTAAAATCATTTGGTACCAGTCTTGAAGAGAGTGATTCTTCCCAGAAAATGCTTCTTTCACTTGGTTAGCCGATGATTTCAGGGAAAGCTTCGTTTTCTTAATTCAATAAAAACGGAATTAGTCTATTTCCTCTTGCACAATATTCGTATTTGTCATACTTTCGTTTTATACTGAGTTGTACCTAGTACCTAAATTTTTAGGATGCTAGGACACTGCTACCAAGAATAAAGGAACACTGGAGAGACTAATAAGTTGTAACTTTCGGCATTATTAATTCTGTAGTTGTAGCTAGATTGAATATGTATTATAGATGGTTTTGCACTGTTGTGATAATATTTAATATTGCAGAAATGATTGAGTTGAAATGTTTGTACTTATTGAGTGTGAAAAGTTTACTTGTAAACTATAACACATTAAATAAATATTAAATAGTATTAATTCTACTTAACTCTATCTTATAGTAGAGATAGGATTGGATTTGACAATAGACACCTATTAATATTTGCACATCTCTGGAGTTCTATCACACACCGTCCAGATACAAAACTGTTGACAAAGCCCTCAAATTGTTCATTTTTCCTTCTAAGGGAAAATATCTTCTGAGGTCCAAATCAAGACTTAGGACATCTATATTGCCCTCTGGCAAGTCATTAGTCTAACATATCGTGCTTTTCTTTCATTTTTTAAAGCAATAATGATATGTGTTTTGAAAAATATTATAGTATACGACAATCAGGTTGCAACTGAAGATTGAATTAAAGAAGGGTAAAAACTTGCCAAGCCTACATTTCTGCCTGTTAAGTGGTTACAAAAGTACTGCTCATTGGCACTGTGGTACTAGCAGCACTCCTTCTTTTAACCCACAGAACAACCAGGACCTTCCTTTCGTGCTAACTATTTGAAAGAAAATCAAATCATGAAACAAACATGTATCTACAAATCATGTTTACCATCACAATATTTATAGGTCCAACCAACAAGAATTCACAGGTTACTCAAGCCAGGAAACCCAGTTGGACAAACATATTCTAAGTGCCGGAAAAAGCCTGAAAGGAGGTGTAAGGCAAATTACGAGGATGAAGAAGTGTCAACGGGCATTGTGAAGGGGCTCTTCATTCGCATTAAGCAACACTGGGCAGTCTTGACAAAGTGGAGGAGCATGAAACACGGGCCACGTATCCACTAAATTTCCATGGTTGAAGTTTAATAACAAATGTGTTTTTAAATTCGAATATTAATTTCTGTAGAAATTAAATTCGTAGTACACACATTGTGTTTTGGTTTATTTTGAGTAATACATGGCTTAATTAATTATGTAAAGATTGTTCATGTTTGAACAATTGTTTCCTGATCAAATGGTCCTCATAGCTGGTTGGCTCCGAAGCCTTCCAGCAGTGTCCCCTCAATGCCCTAAAGGCATTGAGGGGAGGATCTATGGGCCTCCTTATTCAACCATCTTCACCCCTCTGGAAGGGGACTTCAAATGCTCAACTGTAGAATTCTAGGTACAGCAACGCATTACCGTCTATACATACCAGGTGTTCAGAGCCGGTTATATGCGATTTCACCAATGGGCCTTGCAGAGTGGTACATTTAATTGTGGCCAAAATACCGAAAGACACCGAATTGTTTTGTTTTTTTAATTTGGGCGTCCCCCTCCCCAAGCCCCCCGATTTTCGACCCTTATAACGCCACCCCAACTCCGTCCGACTCATTTTAAACCATTAGCCCACTACCCTTTATATATTTATTTCATGTTTTCAGTGTTTTTTGATATTATGGTCCACTCTAAAATATATCACTCTGTAATGATTTCGATAAATTGACAGGGTACCGTCAGAGCCATAGTCTATACAAAGTGTTCATTTACCAGCTTGTAAACAACAATGATACATCTTTCTTTTTTTTATTGCGTGCCTGTGGTTGAAACAACCACACTATACAATAATACATTTAAAAAATCCATCACACATTACGTGTCATAATGAATGAAAATATAAAAAATAAATAAAAAACATCAATTAATCAACAATTAAAAGAAAATAGCAGCAACAAAGCCCCATTTATGAATGAAACACTATTCATCAGCACCTTAGTATGAGAAGATGGAAGACCAGGAGCCATTTAGGAAAGTTAGTTTCACTTTACAGTATCAATCTTGGTTTCAGCAGCTTCCATACATGGAATGCAGCAGCAGTAACCAACGACTATGTGCGATAGATCATACTCCAGCACTGATCCGACTGATAGTCACTGAAGTCGGGATAGCCCTTCCCATACAATTCGATCAATGTCAGACACTGTGTGAGGATATGCCGAGATGTTTCCACATAAGTCCTGCATAGTCTACATAATTGTTCCTCTCTAGGGATTCCCTTCCAAGCACCAGTGTTTGCCAAGATGTGATATGAAGCGCAGAAGTGGAGGATTTCTAAGGGACACCAAATACCTACATGGGTGTTCAGTAAAATGATCCTGATAGGAATAACTTACATATTTTCGGCTATCAGTCAGGTGTGGTAATACTTTTATGCGGCCAAGCTGTCTGGTTTTCTCCACATAACCAGACAGGTAGAAAACCAAGGCAGACTTTGGGGGTTCACTCAGACCAATCTCTTCAAAATGGCGTATAACAACATTCCTTTAAACCAAACCCTGCGGGTGCACCTCCGTGCATGTTCCATCATTTGGCCTATTAGAGAAGGACTGCCTAGGTCACCAAGTCTGATGTTTACCGAGAATCGGCATACTGATACCTTCCATGAAGAGATTAATGACTGGAGTCCCAGTTCTAATCGTATTGCCTCAATAGGCACCGCCCCAGAGAGCCCCAGAAGGGAGCGCAATATTTTTTCCTCTAATTTTGTCAGCCTTGGGAACGCCTGTTCAGGATATATTTGCAGGGCGTACAGGATGACCGGGACTATAGAGATTTTAGAGGCCCGGACCTTGGCCTTGATCAACCCCCCCCATGGATATCAATAACCCTCCTGATGGTCAACCATTTTTTCCAGGCCTTCAGATGCACCATTTCTGCTAAATGAGATAAAACTTGTTATTTCTGATAGTCATGCCCAGGTAGTTATACTCATGTACCTAGTCTAAATATAGGTCCCCCAGCCTGCAAGAAAACGCTGGGTGGCCATATGCTCTTTCCCGATGGTCATTATCTTGGTTTTATTAACATTGATCCTGTGGCCGTTGGCCTCAGAATACCGGCGAAGCGCATCCAACGATCGTTGGAGACCAATTGCTGTGCGCTCCAATATCACAGTGTCATCTGCATAAACCAGGGAGTACATATCTCATTACCAAATCGAGGGAGGACGTTTTTATCAAAGTCTGAAACGTAGCGGTTATGCACCATGGGAGCAAGGACACACCCCTGCTTTAAGCCTCTATTAGTGGGAAAGGAGTCAGATAACTCTGCTTTTGGGATAAACAAACAATTCTAAAGAATAGAAGGGTCAATACCCCACCAACTCAATTTAACCCATGGTTTGGATCGAATGACGCTATCAAAAGCAGAGCTGTACAAAACAAATATAAAGGGCAGACTCTTGAGAATCCCGATTGTCTGATGTTAGAGTCTGCAACACCTAAATAGAATGTGACTTGCTGCAGGGGGCCCAGGTAGGCGGGTCACAGAGGAAGAGCTTAGGGTGAGAAGAATTATGGCAGTCAAAAGTGTGACAACGATGAGCATTAGGGAAAACATTTTTTTGTGTTTTTAAGTTGCATTTCTTTTCACTTTTGGATTTTTGTGTTTAAGCATCTGACTGGCTGGCCTGCCTCATTAGGTTTATCTAGCAAACCTGGCTGTTCCCTTCTGCACCCTGAACCTCCCCTGTGTCCGCCACACATGCCAGCACCGATCAGCAGTCAGACCCCATTCCCATGCACATCCCCTTCCACCTATATGCCATTCAGTTACGGTATCTCGTCTTTGATTTATCTCAATGCGCTCTGCCCCCGCACACTTTCCCCCTGATCCAGAGCCCCCATGATCCCCGCAAGGCAGACAGGGCTCGGCATCCGGAGGAGTCTAGAGGACATACAGTAACCTGCACTTTGAGAGTGGGACGGGTATTGCACTCCAATAGGTTCTGAGGGTTGGCAACGTATCGCACTTAAACACACGGTTAGGTCAAGCAATTGGATCAATTTGGAGGAGGATAAGTAGTTGCATTTGAATCAACAGTGGAGATTGCCACTGTATGTAACTCAAACGCATATGACGGTGGGCATTGCCGCTGTAACTAGACATTTAAGGTGGGAATTTTTTCGCACTCGAAGGACGGGGTATGGGCAATGTATCACCCTAAGATCCGCAGAGAGGGTGGGTATTTATTGCACTTACTCTGGACTTTGGTCCATCCAAGGGCGTTCAACCACTAGTGTGTTGGGACCATAATTTGGTGAAAGATGCTATACAAATGACAAAATGAATGAATGAATGAGTGAATGAATGACTGAATGAATGAATGAATGAAGGAATGAATGAATGAATGAATGAATATCAGACAATAAAGCCTGAAAACTAATGTTGTTTGTCACTCTTAAACTTGTGATCATCCTCCTAGGCCGAGTGTGGTATGTGATACCCGCTGCTGGTATCTTACTGCCTGGTGACACCCAAGTCACATCATTACAAACAAAAACCCTGAGTTTGTTTGCCGTCGGTGGAACACATTCTAACATTGACTGTGCGTTTCCCAAACTCTGCCAGGGTTAGAGAGGCTGCATATGGTTTGTGTGCATATATAATATACCCCCCAAATAAACGTTTCAAGAAATTGAAATTTAGTATTAGCATATTTATCACCATTGCGGTGGACATTAATATTGCTGGTTTAAGCACAAGGAGTATAAAGGTAAAATGTTTGGTCCTCCATCGTCTTAATTGGACTATAAGTATGACAATGCAAAGGTACATGTGCAGTAACCTGTGTATTGCAGTAACACGTATCATCTAAACACTGCCCACTTTGGTCCTTAAAGATTGTGAGGTCTGAGTGTGTGTACACAATCAGTGTAGGGAACATGCCCTCCCCCCTGCACTCATAAGCTTATAACTAAGAGGAAGGGTTGTGAGTTCAAGATATAAAAAACTCACTTAAACCAACCACCGCAAGATGGCTCTGTGTATTGAACTTCCCTGTTCCTACTGCCAGATTGCAGGGTTGAATCGTGTCAAGGGATAGGAACATATTCTTGTCAGACTCGGTTTCACAAAGCTGTGGAAGGGGGCGTGGCTTGGCAAAAGGTCTGCCCGGCCTTCACCCCTTTGCTCCCCTCTAACTCCGCCTCTTGTTGAAGGTGACATTGGAGGAGAGTCAGAGGAGTGCATTTATTATGAAGTTAGATGAGAAGTTGAGTTGGAGGGGAGAACAGTTGGAGACAAAGACCAGAGGGAGGTGAGAGAGGGGCGGACATATCGTAACTCCAAGGAGGAAGGGTGGATGTGCAACCATTTGGCAAAGCATCAAGGAGGAGGAAATTGGGGAAAGAGAGAAGATAAGAGGTCAGGGGTGCAGTTATGGTTTCCTAAGGAGCAAGACCATTGCGACTCTTTGAGGAGGAAGGAACCAATGGAGTGTTGGGGACTGAAGCAAGGAGGTGCAGGAGGCACCCCAACCTAACCAGTATTTATTTATTTATTTATAATTTATATAGCGCAGCCACTGACCCGAAGGCTTAAGGGCACTGACAGGAGACAACAAATATAGCCGAAGCCAGTGATACCAGGTAGAGATAAGGGGGAACCAGGAATCAGAGGAGGTATTTAGTTAAACTCAAGTAGAAACTGAAGTGTCCAGTCTCTTGGTGGAAGGTCTGGGGCTAATCCTGCTATCAAACAAGAAAAGGTGGCAGAGAAAGGACCCAACAGGGTGCAGCGCATGGATGGCAAATTTGGGTGATTGCTTATGGGCTGTGGCTGAGAGCGGTAGCGGGAACCTGCCAAATTACCCACAGAGTGAAGAATGAAGGAAGACTGGGTTTGCTCTCACACTGCGCACACAATATCAAATAGAAAGCACAATTTGCTGATTATATTAAGTGATTTTAATCAACAACGTTGCAGCCTGACACGTGTTTCGAGCTTCATGCTCTTCTACTGAGGCTGCTTGACATAATTTCAAAAAATAATAGTTGCACAAAATCCATTATCAAGATCAAAATCAATGATAAGGGGAAAACAAAAGACCCAGACCCAAAACACATAGAACAGGTAGGGTGTACCAACCAAATTAAAATCATAACAACCACAATGCGTTGATGATTGAATGAAAAGTTACCTTGAGATACATTTGAATTAAACATGAAGTAAAAAGCATATTACCAATGGAGCGCGGCATTGTTTGTAAAAGGATATCAGGTAGATAAAGAGAAATAGAAAAATAAATAAAAAGCAATTAATTGGGGGAAGAGTTGCTCTTTCCAATAATGTGTTTCTGTTTAACAACACCTACTATAGACAATGTATTGGAATCACGATGGGGCAAGCTATGCCCCTGCGCTTGCAAATATTTTTATGCATAACTATGAGCAACAACTTGTCTTTTCAAACCAATCTTTCAAACTACATATTTATATGTGGAAGAGATATATTGATGATGTGTTTTTGGTGTGGCAGGGTTCTATTGAATGCTTAAATGAATTTGTCACCTACCTTAACTCTAACAATTGGGGCATTCAGTTCACACATACATACAGTTTTACGAGCATTAATTTTTTGGATCTCACAATTAGCATTTCAGATAACCAGTTTGTTACTAAAACGTTCAGAAAATCTACATCTGTTAATGCAGTACTACATGCTAGTAGTTGTCACAGGAAAACTGTGATTTCCAACATTCCGAAAGGTGAATTTATCAGGGCTAGACGTCTGTCTGCTTAACACAGATTTCAATGAGGAATGCTCAATAATACGTCACAGGTTTCTTGCTAGAGAATATCACTCTCGATTAGTAGCTAAAGCAGAACAACAAGTACGAGTCATGAAGAGGTGCGATCTATTCACACCGAAAGTACGGAATGAGACTATACATTCCCAGAAACTCAAATGTATTACCAGATTCAACTTGGATAGCTCAGTGCTCTATAATACAATCAAAAGACATTGGCACAACTTACAACTTGACCGTGATATTACTCCTTGGGTTGAGAGTACACCAAGTTTTATTTATACCAAGGCAAGCAATCTTAGGAATATTCTTTCCCCTTCATTCATAGCAACATCATTACAACAACAAAAAACTTGGTTACACCAACCTCCACGCCCAGGTTTTTATAAATGTGGGGGCTGCTCTATGTGCTCCCATGCATTTGAGACCACGGCTATTGATTTTGGACATTTAGGCACCCACAAGATCAATTCTTTTATTAATTGCAACTCTAAATTCTGCATTTATTGCATCTAATGTGTTTGTGGACTTTATTACATTGGTAGCACCATTCGCCCATTGAAAATCCGCATCAGGGAACATCTCTATTCCATTGCACAATCAGATTCTAAATACCCTTTAGCCATGCATTGGCAACGTGTCCACTAAATGGACAACAAATCAATGATTCAATTTGCTGGGATCATGAAGGTTACCCTCCCACAACGTGGAGGCAACCTGGTATTGAAACCCTGGCAATTAGAAGCCCGTTTGATTTGTCAATATCGTACTGTTGATTTTGGTCTAAACACAGACCATGAACTATCCATCTTTTTGTGATCACATATAGTTCAGAGCCCTCTCGCATGTGTAATTTATGGGTTTCTGCTATATGCCATCAACTAAGGGTTTGCTCAAATCATCATATTTTTGTAACAATGGAGATCAGTCAGCCAATACATGTGTTTGCATGCTATTTTTTAACCTCTATTTTTGACTCGCTTAGTTAATTGCTAACTATCACAGACTCAGGGCAAAACCTGCTGTCTGGCTCATTCTTTTGCATGTTGGCTCTGGAGTCCCGTCACTTGCTTCAAATGGTTTTGAATTTAAATGTTCATAACAAAGACCGGTCCATTCCCAGTAGGCTCCCAATTGTCACCTTCATACGTGCATCGCACGGGCGGGCTTTTATTCTGTCCAATTTTAATTTCCGTGCGCACATGATGCGCGCAATTATCTATCCCGTTTAAAGGTTTCTTTTCATTGGCTGTTTGGTTACAATTATTAATATTACCAGTGGCCTATGCCACTTCGTCACATATAATTTTTCTCTTTGTGTTTCATGCATTCTTCTTGTACAAGTGCATAGTATAATACTAATTCAATATGGCGGCCCCCATGCCATGTTCCTAATCCGCCAACATGAGGCCGTCTTCGCTGTCGCCGCTCTTTCTGTTCCATTCAATTATGGAAACAGAACCTCACGCGAGCGGCTCCATTCACTCCATTGAGCAGCGGACGCGCTGGTAAGGCATCGCTCTGTTAGTTTGTAGATGATCCCTGGTACATGCGGGGACCCTAATCATTTCTGTGATAGTCTAGACGGACCGCCGGAGGCAACTTTAAATTAGGTAATTGATGTCTTTCTTTTGCTTTTCCTTTCCATCACGGGACCTTTTGACTTCAGCATTGCTGTACATTATTGCAAGGGCATGTGGGGCCCAAAGCCCAGGCGAGGGGTCTCAAAAGTGACAAGGTATCCCAGAAGGGATCCACGGATCGAGGATGTAAGAATGGTACATAGCTATATTAAAGCATTCCATTCAGTTCCATTGAGCTTCGAACAGCTAATCGGACAAAGTCCATCTTAAAAGAAAGCATTCCGCTTTTCACTAAGTAATAATTATTCACATTGGAAGCCTAATTCCCTGGTGGCAGCTCACAAGGAGGAAAGCAGCAGATCAAAGCGAAGAAGAAATGGAAACTGCATTGCAAAGGGTAAACAAACAATGACTGTCAGAGATTATTTGGTTCCTCATGTGGAGGAGAAAAGAAGAGGTAAGGAAGATAGAAAGATAATTAATTATACCTGCCGGGTGTGGCTTACACAGATACACTCTATACAAATAAATAATGTACATGTGTAATCATACTTCCCATTACGACCTGATTATTGTCGCAGTTTAATCGATCTATCTTTTTTCACAGATATTGGATAGGAGGCCACCAAGCAGTAGAGCTCTACCCTTCCCCATCCCCACCCTCCCTACTATTAGGCCCTGCATGTCTCCAAGGGGAACACAGACTAGCAAAGACACAGCATGCAATATCACTTCACAAAAGTTGGCAATACGAGGCGTAACAGAAAGTAGAGCACTAAACCAGCTGCCTGTGTATTTGGCTCTCTTTCCCTGTCATAAAACAAGAGACCTTTTTCTAAGAAGGAAACTTAATATATTGCCAACAAGGGAAATTCTCGTCTCCAAAAAGCAACTCGCAAAAAATGGCAGATTTTGTCGGTTTTGCAAGCAGAACAACCAGATCGAAACACTACATCATATCATCATGAAATGGTGTGCACTGAATGAAGAGAGAAAGAAATATGCTGCAATGCTACCGAATACAACCCTGGAACTATCCTCCGAAGAGAGATGGTCGTACCTCATGTTGGAAATCGACAAAAAACAATTTTTTTTAGAGTAACCCAATTTTGGTTAAAGATAATTGGGAACATAACCGAGTGATCCAGAATAACCAAAGACAAAAAGAAACAAATTTGGTGGACTCAACGGAACCTAGTTTTTAAAAATAAATGTGTGAAAATTAACAGGTGTCAGATAATGAACAAAGTTTTGCTAAAAAACGATCTCATTAATAAAAATAAATAAATAAGTGGCATTGGTAGATGGCAGGCAGGGAGATGTTGTCATTCCGTACCCCTCATGGGCCCCCGGCCCTCCTCGGGCCCCTCCTCCACCCCCAGAGCGGCTCCCACACATCCTCCTGCTGTGCTGCCATTGGTTGCACTTTCTAGTTGATTGTTTAACAAACATTGTGGTCAGGAATGAGCAGCGCTTGGGCTTGCTCGGAACTCACAGATTGCCAAACCATTCCACTGAGGTCCCAGCCGGTGTCGATCTTCTCACACTGGTTTCTGGTAGAGAGTCTTGCTTCCGCCTGCTGCCCCACACAGACAAGCCTGGCCATCTCCTACTCATGTACAGGTACGTTCTTGTTTCTTATTTTCCCTTTGATGCTTTGAGTCATTTAAACGTGCAGCTATACATGCCAAATTATACGCCATGTCATACAATGTACATTGAATTGAATTGATATTTTATTTCTATTGCGCTCGTACACAAGTGTTTCAGAGCGCAACGAGGCAAGGGAGGGGAACAGGGGAGAACAAAACAACTATCTTACTAGGCCCAGTGAGACTGAGAACGCATAAGTGCATGGGAGAGGGGGAGGGGAAAAGATCATGGAAGAGGGAGGAGAAGTGGAAAGTGCGTAGCAAAGGAGAAACAGATAATAAATAAATAAATAAATAAATAAATAAATAATAAAGGCAACAAACAGTGGTAGTGCAGCCAGCAAGTGGCAAGTGTTGGGTTTAAGGCAGCAGACAGGGCACACCCCCTTCATACCTGATGTTGGACTGTTCCTCTTGGTAAGGTATTGTGAGTCTGAATTGCTGGAGATGAGCAACAACAGAGCTTTGAGTGACCCTTATAATATATGATACATGTTTGTACTAACTCTGGATATTGCAGCATGAGATCAGGGCTCCTGGCCAGTCAGTGTAATATCAAAGGCAGAGCTGGAACAGAGCTCTTTTCTGGATGCTGAAGAGACTCGTAGTCAGTGAATCTGAGAATAAGGAGTGAACTCTTAGGTGCTAATTTTCATCTAATGAGTCCTTTGACGGCTGTGAGCCTTTACGTTATCAGTTTAACATAGGCGGCTCCTCGCGGTCAAATGTACGTCATTTGCACTGTGAAGTACAAAGTTAAAGGGCAAAAGGTGGCATACAAGCATGTACAAAGCCTTCTGCCCTTCACAATTGCCCTCTTCAGTGCAAAGTGAGTATATGCTGCCTGGCATGCCATGCAGCGTCTACTTTTCATTGTGCACGTCTACTGTTGGTTGTGCATGCATGGTAAGCAGTGTTCCCAAGTTAAATTAACTCCCCCATGACATGCTACCTCTACTAGACCAGTAAGATCGATACACCACCACTGCATTGTCCCTCCCTTGGTCAGACTAGTCAAATGAAGAGGGACCAGCTTCCCTGCAGTTGCAGCACATCATTGGAACGCGCTCCCACCTACACTGAGAGCAATAGAATCCTACTGGCCTTTCCGAAAGGCCCCGAAGACTTGGCTCTTTGCCTAATTGACACTGCAAGATGAACGAAAGACTAAACCCATAAGCTATAAGACTTCTTGTGTAACTGGTTCCTTTATAGCGCCCTGATGCTCCAGGGCTAAGGCGCTCTACAAATGTAAACAATACATTAATACATGTGAGTATGTTGGTGAGGGTTTAATTGTAATTGTACACTCTCCCTGCCATGCCGTGTACAATGGGTCCCTATGGGGTCTGCCTGCTTCATGCATTTGTATGGCGGAGAGGAAGGGAGCGGTGGAAACAGAAGTTGCTTTCCGCACCTCCCCTACACCATACAAATGATTGAGAATGGGTGAGTATCGCCTTTCATTCACATTACGCCCCCAGCTAACATGATATCCTTAGTGAGCTGTTGTTGAGTATAATGCAAGAGTGTGTAGTGCATCGTTAGGAGCAGAGTTCTGGGTGGGTCTGGGTGTTCCTTACACCAACGAGCTGTGTTCATATTTGTATTTTCAAGTTTTCAGTGGATCTGGTATTATCAGGTGCACAACTTTGACTGTCTGTGAGATTGAATCTAGCTTTTAAGGGAAGACCTCTGAGATGGTCTGAGTATTATTATTGCACACACTTCACCACACTGCAACAACAACAAACAAACAACACAAAAACCGCACCAACAGCACACGAGGTCGCGCACTTTCCTACTCCCTCTTCATCCGACTAGCCTAACCCGCCCGCCTTCTTGTTCTACAGATCCGCCCGAGCCCCTAGAGACCGACTACGTTAGTGACGGTGTGCTATATAAATACCTTTAACATTTAACATTAAAAGCAGAGTTCTGAGTGTCTCCCGGAATTCACAACGATGCAACTTTTCAGCGCCATAGCTGTTGGGACGACCAAATTAATTGAAGAACAGCAACAAAGTACAATAGAATATCAAATGTGCCTATTTAGTTGCTTTCTGCAGCAGCAACCATGCAGACGTGAACCCACTCTGCAGCTCTCTGGTGTGAATGTTGGGGTTCAGGAGTTAGCAGGTATGGGTTTCCACGAATCCATGTAATAATATCCCAGCAAAAATGTCACCTGGCAAAAAAGTCACCCAAAAATTGCTGCTTTTTTCGGGGACATTATTACATTTAACATGCAGGGGACACCCCTGCAACACCCAAACCCTTTTTTTTTATTTCAAGGGGAGCAGGGGACACCCCCGCAACTCCTGCCCCCTCTAACCCTCTACATGTGGTCACCAAATATAATGTCGCCACAACCTTTTCCCGGTGACATTATGTATGGCGACCATATATATGGGGACATTATTACCTGATACCATTTCCACTAGCCGTGGAGGTGGGGGGACAGGTGCTGCTGGCGACAGCCATAAACCTGTCTCTCCAAGGGTCACGAAGGGGCAAGGAGGAAGCAAGGAAGGAAGGAAAGAAATGCATGCAAAGAAGGCCCAGGTGCTACAGCCCTTTGCTTATGAAATGCTGAGAGGTAGTTAAGTGCAGAAGGGTGTGGCACCCCAAGGCAATTCTTTAGTGGGCTGGCTGTCCTTGGTCCAGGGGACCGTCAGCGAGTATTGGGATGCTTCTTGCTACTCATTGTGGGGTTCCTTTTGAGGTCGATGATTTAGAATTCCTTCGGAAGCTTGGCTCGCGCAGTGGGTCGAGAGGCTTAGGGTGTAGCACCATGCATTAACTATTTTCCACTAACCAAATATCGAAAAAACACCAACACACAGTCCTTTTCTCGAACATCACACACTTTGCCACACTGGTGCGTACCTCCACGCACACCACCACATTTAATTTTTTGTATTTGTATTTATGTTTGCTTACAGCGCTTTCGCCAAAGCGCTGCACATATTTACAGAACACCGCGCAATTTGAAGTAATTAGTATGAATTGACATTGCTTTAGGATATTGAAGAAAGCAAGTGAGAGCGGAAAGAAAAAGGGAAGTAGATGCCATAAAGGAGACTGGGAGCAAATTCCAGTGTTTTGGAGCCAGTAGAGAGAAAGAGGAGAAGCAGCGTTGTACACAGGGTGGGCGAAGGACATCCTAGAGGTCCTGAGGCCATGAAGACCATTGAAAATAATACAGAAGAAATGAAACTATAAAAGAGATTCAAAAGACAACTAGTGATGAAAGAGAAGAGTAGCAGAAATAAAGTTGTGCTAAGGTTCAAGACAGATTTCACCGAATCCTATTTCACTTAATGTGAAATCTTCAAATCCTTTTTCTTTGAATTTGGTTGGGTAAGTGGGTACATTCTAAAACATAGATGGGGTGGGGTAAAGGGATAGCATAAGGTAGGGAGAAGTGCGGGGGGGTGCGAGAGGTGTCCCCCTGCATAATAAAAAAAAATCTGAAGAAATAAAAATTCAATGATTTCACCGAGATCCAGAACGGAGAGGGGACATTTGATGAGCTTGGAGGCCAAGAAGAAGAGCACTTGCGATAATCCAAACAAGCGAATATATTTTTGAGGAAACAAAAAGTTTAGTTGGATAAAAAGAGAGAAGTATCTGAGCCATACAGATGTTGTACAAGGGAAAGTGACAGGAAGTGCAGCGGCTAGTGAATTTTTGAACTGGAGGGGGGTAAATGTATGCGCCCAGATGCGGGAGGGACCAAGCTCAGCATGGGAGCCCGAACTAAACCAGGGGAATCGGGGGTTCTCCCCCATGAAAATATTAAAAATAATGGGTTAAAATGTGGCCTTTTACAGCACTTTCTGTGCAAAACTGGATAAAAAGCCACACAGTTTGCAATCAATTTTGTATGGTAAAACCCAATAAATACAAGTTGACAACAATGCACAGGACCATTCTCTAATGGTTTTTGAGGTTGCCTTTGCCCACAACATTTACTTTATTTTATTTATTTTGTTGTTACATTTGTAGAAGCGCGCACAGTCCTTTGGCATGTAGGCGCTAGTTACAGACATGGTGAATTAAGTACTGTAGGTTCAAACAGTCTTAGTTAATTGAACAGGTGTGACTTGAGCTTTTTTCTGAACAGGTGATAGGAAGGTTCAGTTCAAATGGGAAGGGGTAGATTGTTCCAGAGGTTAGCTGCCACCGCTGGGAAGCACGATCCCCTGGCTGTTCTACGTCTGAATCTTGGCCTGACACTTCTGTGGCTGTGGGTGGATCTCAGTGGTCTGGACGATGTGTGAATGGCGAGTTTCTGGGCTATGTAAGTCGGGGTGTTGTTAGACAGGCAACAATGAGCGATTGAGAGGATTTTGAATTAAATTCTTTCTCTGACCAGGAGCCATGGACAGATCTTCTCGCATCAGAGATGTGGTCCTACTTGTTCAGGTCCAACGTGGCACAGAGGGCATTGTTTTGTGTAACTTGGAGCCTGTGTTGGTTTCTTTCAGAGGTGCCACAGAGCAGGGAATTACAATAGTCCAGTTTAGAGCCCACAAGAGGTCGGGCAACTGTGAGGTGATTGCCTGAGGATAAGAATGGTTTACTGTCTCGTATCAGCTTGGTGGCGTATGATACTGAGGAGGTAATGTGGCTGATTTGGCGGGACGAATTGAGCGAAGCGTCAAGGTGAATGCCCAGGTTTTTTTGCCGCGGGAGAGACAGGCATCTTGTGGCTGTCGATACTAAAAACCTGAACGCTGGGTCGAGTTTTGCCAAACAGGCGGGTATACCAACTATGAGGAGTTCTGTCTTGTAATCAGGTTGATACTGTTAATGGCCATCGATGTTTGGATCATTTCATAGATCCTCTTTACATTAACCGAGTCCTGCTCATGGATACTGGAAAGTGGGATGAGGATTTGGGTGTCATCAGCATAGTTTGTGAAGGTGATACACAGTGAGTCGAAGAGATCAAATAGCAGTTTTGTGTAAAAGTTGTAGAGAGTAGGGGAGACAAAGGAGCCTTGCGGTACCCCGCAAGAGATATGAGTAGGGAGAGCGGCTGCATCATCTGCAAAGACTCTGGAGGTTCTATTATTGAGGAAGGAGACAATCCAACTGTCCGGTTCGGGAGAGAAGCATGCAACCAAGGTAAGATGGTTACAGAGGATCTGGTGGTCGACAAGATAGAATGCCGTTGATAGCTTGAGGAGCAAAAGGAGGGATAGATTTCCTGCTTCATTTGCCTCGTCAAGTTGGTTCTGTAAATCCAGAAGAGCTGTTTCTGTCCCATCTCGGGCGCGGAAGCCAGACTGGCGGGGAGGAGGATGTGGTGCGTTTCCAGGAATTCTTGAATTTGGTTATAGGCAGAGCTATCAATGATTTGCAGGAGGAAAGGCACTGTGGTGATAGGTCCGTACTTAGTGTGGATGGTAGGAGGGGGGTGATCCAGGACACTTTACGTGGAGGGGATAGGGCCTGAGTCAAAGTTGGAGTTCACAATGGCGGTGATGAGTGGGAGCAAGGGGGTCTGCACATACCTTTACCAGGGCGGCAGGACAGGTGTCACCTTTACAGTGAAATGGTTTGAGCTCTTTCATAATGGTGGCCAAGTCCGACTCAGTGATAGGTTTGAATTTGAAAGGTCGAATATGGGCAGGTGGGTCAGCCTTGGTGTGATCTGGTTGGCTGGCTGACGAGATAGCTATTTTGAGTCTGATTTTGTCTTGCAATTGTGTGACTTTGCTGATCAGGGTCTCTTGAATTTTGCTACACCAGGTGTTGTCTTTTTTGACGATCGTAGGGGGGGTAATGGGGGATTCCAATTTGCGAAGGATAATGAACAATTTTCAGGAGCTCAAGGCTGCCTCGACAATCCTTGTGTTGTAGGAGGTTGCTTTGGTCTTATGGATGGATGCATCTTGGAAGAGTGCTTTGTTGACGGCATTAGGGGACTTCTGCCAAGCAGCTTCTGCTGCTTGTTTCTTTGTGCATAACGCTTGGAGTTCTGAAGTGAACCAGGAATTATTATGCCTAGAATCTTTTGTTTTCCAAGGCTTCAGTGGGGCAAAGTAATCAACAGCGTTGGCTAGCATGGAGTTATAATGCTCTACTAGCGAGTTGTGTCAAAGTTATAAGGTGTCTGAAGGTTAAGCAGGTGGAGAAGACAGTCACTCATTAGGTTGCACACGCTCTGTGCTAAGGAAGGGGGTGAGGGAGTAGGAGTTTTGGAGCATTTATTTGGGATGGGAATGGTGAGGGTTATACTGTGGTGGTCAGTCCATGGGCAAGGTACGTGAGAGAGAATAGAGATATTTCAGACATTGTCCAGGACCCAATCTAAAGTACAGCCATGTGCGTGGATGGGGTTCAGGATGCATTGGTTGCAGCCAAGGGCAGCTGGAGCTTTAGCGAAGGCTGATGCATCTGTGTCTAAAGGGTCATTGTAGCCTAGATTGAAGTTTCCCAGGATCATAAACTGAGTAGTAGGTTTAGGGTTGGCAGAGATGAACTGGGGGAGGTCATCTTAAAAAGTTGGCCAAAGGGCCTGGAGCTCGGTAGATGAGGTGGATGGAGATGGATGAATTAGGGGAGCAGTTAAATTTGGCGGAGATAAATTCACAATGTGGGATTGGGGTTTTTACCACAGGGCGAAGTGGAATGGAATTCTTGCAAATAAAGGCAACCCCACCTACATTGCTGGTGGACATGTCTTCTCAGGGTATGGCAATACAGCATTGGAAAGGGCAGGGCCGGCTGAGTGGTTAAGCCACGTTTTTAGTGATGCCCAAGATGTCAGTGTTATTAGCAGTTATAGGATCATGGACATAAACAGCATGGGCAACAATTGATATGGTGTGGTCAGGATGCATGAGAATGAATGAGGTAGATGCCTGACTAGGGGTGGTCGAGCCAGAGTGAGAGGTGGTTATTTGAATGATGCATGAAGACGTGGGAGATTGAGGGGGCCGGGGGGTATGGTGTGGTAACTCAAAAAGGAGTTACGAGTTTCACAAGGGAAGGGCTCTGTGGGGACGGCAGGTGACTGAGTACGGGCTGCGAGACTGGAAAGTCAGTCTGAGCCAGTGCGCGTCATAATGGCCATTGCTAGTTGGAGCATACTACATTGCATGAAGGAGGCTCTAAGGCAGGCAGAGTTGTCTGCTAGTGCCAGCATAGAGATGCAACGTCTGGGTTGGTACATAGGACTGGCTTGTCTAGTGCGCCATATTGAAGCTGCTTCACGGCCAGTGGGATGGACTGAGGGTTATGATGATGGTAAGCAGGCATTCGAAGCTGGCAGGCAGGCAGAGAGGACTGCGAGGGCTAGAGCAGGTAGGAAGCAGGTGGGCAGGGGTAGTATAAGTATAGGGCTAGCTTGGACTGAGTGATTTGGTGCTAGAGTCACATGATGGCTTGTATTTCCTGATGCTGGTGTGTGTGAGCAGGAAGGCGTGCTAGTGGCCATGTTGTAGTGGCTGTGGGCTACTCTTGTTACCCAGGATAGGTTGCATCCAGGCTTATGCTGTGTAGGCACACTGCCAGTGCTCTTCAGGCTAGTAAGGTGGGATATGCTAGTATGTAAAACATGTCCATGCTTCCTGTGTCCATACATGTCCATGCATGCTGCACCAATATATGTCAGTATTACCATATAAGGACACACAGAAGTAGAAAATGGCATGCAGAAATAAAGTATATCCATACTGGATATAACAAGATAGGCCAGTGTACCAATTAGTAGCACTTATCATGTTTGTTTTGCCCACTGATGCACAGTAACTGTGTGTCAAGTCTAAAGCAAACAGAAGTGTTATGTTTCCTCTACCCTTGATGTACAATTACTGTGCATCAAGAGTAAAGCAACCATGATAAGTGTTAAAACTACCTGGCTAGACTTGCCTACATTGTATGTAGGCCAGTGACAACACTTGTCATGTTTGCTTTTCCCTTGAAGCACAGTAACTGTGCATCAAGGGCGAAGGAAAGACAAGTGATATGATGTGGCTAGACTGGCCTACATTCAATGAAAGTCAGTCTAGCCAGGTAATAACACTTGCCATGTTTGCTTTATCCTTGATGCACAGTAAGTGTGCATCAAGGGCAAAGCAAGCATAAGTGTTATTACATGACTTGACAGGCCAACATCCAATGTAGGCCAGTCTAGCCAAATCATGTTTGCTACACCCTTGATGCACAGTAACTATGCATCATGGGTAAAGCAAAAATAAGTGTATTTATGTGACTAGATTGGCCTACATTTTTAGTGCTTACTGGCAAATTTACTTTCAGGTGTGCTTTCTAATATGGTAACGATCTGTGATTCTGGACATTCTAGTGTGCTCGTTGATATTGTCTTCTTGGCTGCCTGGTGAGATTCTACTCTTGCATAGTGCTTCTAACCCTCTCTCCCGATATCCTCTGATTTCTGTCTCTACCCACCTGGAGCTCTCCATCTCCCCTGTCTATTGCAATTGCTTCTTCATCACTTAGCCTCCTTCTCTCATGAGATCTGGAAGGAAAACATTTTAAAAGGCACTCCTGAGATCGAACCCTGGTCTGCCCATCACAGACACCTACATCAATGCTTCCTCCAGACAATCACTGACATTCTCTTTGCTGTTCCGTCCTCTGACATATGGACTCCCCATATTGTGTGTTTCCTTTCCCCTTTTTCTTCCTCACCCATTACTAGTGTCACCATATGGGAAGTGCACTTGGCTCACTTCGCAGCTTCCAAATGCACCATTAATGTCTATCACAATGGCACTATCATGGACTAGGGCTCTCAACCCAACCTCCTGCTTCTTGGCAGGCATCTTCCATCTCTCTTCAACTCCCCACCTCTCCTGCCACCTCTCCATCCCTTATCCCTCCACTTCCCCCAGTGGTGGCAACCCACCCCTGTGCCCCCCTCACAAATCATTTAAAGGGTGCAACCAGCTTCAATAAGATACCCTCAATTCTCGCTCTACTATCAAACACTCCTCTGACATCTGTCACCTCCTTGAAGACCTTGACCTTGACACCCTTGCTCTCACCGAGACGAGGTTCAAGGCCAGCTCTGTTACTGCTTTTGACACTCTCTTCCCTGAGGGCCACAAGATCCTGTCCATTCCCAGGCCCTCCTGTCCTGGTGGAGTTGTGCCTATGATCTTCCCTGAGTGGGTTCCTGCCTCCATCATCCCCACTCAAACCTACTCATCCTTTGAAACCCTTGCCTGAGGCTATCTGTCTCGCCTACCTTCTCATACTCTCACTACCATCTACAGGCCCCCCGGACTGACCTCCCTCTTCCTCTCAGAATGGACGGAACTGCACTCCTCTTTTCTTGCCTCCTCCCCCAGACTTATCTTCCTTGGGGACTTTAACATCCATCTTGAATCTCCAGATGTGGCTACTGTTCTTCCCCGACATCTGTGACTCTATTTTTCTCACTATCCTTCCCTCTGGCGCAACCCACTATGCCGGACACACCAACAGACATCCCACTCTCCAACCCTCTTAATACCCCACTCTCCAACCCTCTTACGACCCCTCTCTCCTGGTATGACCACTCTCTCCTCTCTTCCCACCTTGACCGCCCTTGCCCATTGATGATGCCTCTGCCCGCACTGCCAGTCTCCTTCTTCGTCATTCGACCAATGTAGCGTGCGTCAGTCGCTGAATTTGCTTCTTCCTTTATCCCTCCTCCACTAGCTGCATTTGACTCTCATTCTGACTCTGTTCTAGCTAACTTCCATTTCTCTATCTCTAGCACCCTGGGCATCCTTGCCCCTGTCATGAGGATTCGCATAAAGCCTGCTCCAAATGCAACTCTTGGTGTGACTCCGCCTCGGCAGCTTTGAAACGCAAGTGCAAAGCTGTAGAGCACAATTGGTGGGCATCTAGCATTCTCTGACAAACTAGCCTGCCCCCTACTCCAAAGACAATATTGTCTCGACATCTGCTCCAAGAAGAGGGCTCATGTCCAAGCCTGCATCTCTGGAGCCAACAATAACACGGGCGGGGGCGCTGTTGCGCACGCGAGAAAATGGCGGCTCTCATGTGAGCTCCGGCGAAACCCAGGGCCGTGAGCCAAAAAAAAGAGAATTTGCCCGATCCGGTTTCACGCGATTTTGGAGAAGAGAGGATAACAATAACACCCGACTACCCACACGAAATTTGGGATCGATCGATGTGGCGGTTCCGGAGATAGGAGCTCGGAGGTCCCACGCGGCAGCCTGAGACTTGGCGGCCGAGGAGAGAGGGGAGGAGCCCCGCCCCGAGACGGCGTGCGCGGCAGCAGTGGACCGCTCGCTTCACCAGCTATAAGGCGGGGGAGAGTTACGGGCGCTCCGACCATCGTGGGGCACCTGCTGACCCCCTCGGCCTTCATCACGCCGGCGACCAGAACAAGTGACGGCCCGCCCCCGGGTCGGGCCGCGGCTGAAGAGGTAAGCCCTTCCCGCTCCCTCTGCGTATCATCACCTACCGCGCACCCTGTGAACGGCGCCACGACCCCCCCAGTAGGCACGGGGGCTAAAAGGCAACCCACAGGCCGGACACTCAGTACTCCTGCATAGTTGCTGCCACGTGGGCAGGCGGACCCGAGGCTGAGAGGCTCACCTTCCTTCCACTCCCTCATCCCCTTCGGCGCCATTGAATCCTCACCCCAGTGAAGACGGTGAGCTCTGCCTCGCGACGAAGGCGCGTGAAGGCTCCTCAGTACCACTCAAGTAATGCACAGCTACAACAAAACCTTTCGGCACCCAAGTGCGGCAACAGATATTTTTTCATCCCCGCAATAAATAACAGAACTGTATGAAACACCGGTGACTATCATTACAACATTGGCTGGGTACTGGTTCCCCTGCCACTCCGTCCGAAGTGCCGGAAGGGTTAGGCAATAAAACTTACAGCAAAAAGGTGGCAAAACTATCATAACCCTCCCCCTGAGCACCGAGTTAGATACCCACATCAGGACCACAGACGATAAGAGCTTGGAGGCGCAAGTCATTAATCCAGCAGCAAGACGGATCAACTCCCAACATTGTCGCTTTGCAGACACCACGCAAGATCATACCAGGAAGGGGAAATATAATCACAATCACAATATAACTGGGGGAAGAGGTCCAAACCACACACGTCTGAGAGAACCCCCAGACCAGGGACGATGCCCAAAAACTTTGGCCCAAAGAAAAGCAGAGGAACCATTGAAAAATACACGACCACGATGCAGAGAGAAACGGAAACTGAAGGAGACGAGGTAATGCCTGTACATGAGAACCAGAACCCCCGGCCACCATGATGGACCCACAGGCTGTTTTTCAGGCGATGCAACAGGGCTTCGCAGCTCTCACGGACAAGCTGGATGGCATCACGGCAACAGTCGCCAATATAAAAACACAACTAGACAAGACAACCACTCGCATGACTGAGGCGGAATCCAGGATATCTGGCACTGAAGACACTCTGGAGGACAGACCTAAAGTGTGGACGATCTAATCAATTCTGAAACCTAAACACAGTTACCACGATCTCGAAATGCAAAGGAACAACAATGTCTGAAGCTTCCCTCCGGGAAGATCATATCTGGGATGCTAGAAATGAAAAGAAACATACATGTTTCAAACTAAAACGGACACATCATCCCAAAAACTCTAAGATGTGTGAGAGTAACAGGAGTGAACCGGACAGGATACTTATCATTAAAGTTGGCTCGGGCACTGGAGACGCCGCAGCCCCCCCTGTAGCAGGTGCTCGAAATGTTGTGTGGAGGGGAGGGATGGAAATTGAAAGACACAGTTGGAGTTAAGGGAACTGTGAGGGAGGGGGAGGGTCTAACTTGGGAGTTTTGGGGAGTTGTTCTCAGAAGTTTTGTTTAAAAAACAAGGTTGCAAACACAAAAAGCACACAGGTTCCAAGCACTGAAGCTATCGAGCAAAAAACGCAGACATATCGAGACACACGATATAGCATATACTTCATAGATAATGGATAGGCCTAACGCTGAAGCCATTAATGTACTGAGTTGGAATGTTAGGGGTTTGGGCTCCAAGATCAAGACAAGGAAGATAATGGCCTACCTCAACAGACAGAAAGCAAAGATAATTTTCTTCCAGGAAACACACATAGGCCCTATTGATAGCGACTTACTCCACTAGGGCAAGGGGAGCAGCGATATTAATACATAAAACGCTACCGTTCGTCTGTGAGGGGACCGAATGTGACCCTGATGGGAGATACGTTCTAGTACATGGCAGGTTATAGAGAAATAGTTTTTTTAAACATATATGGCCCGAATACTGACCAGCCAGGGTTCTACTCCACAGTGTTTGAAAAACTAGCGAGATACCCCACAGCCCGGGTGTTATGCGGTGGGGATTTCAACACGATACTGGATGTACAGCTAGATCGTACATCGACGCAGGCAGCACAGACAATACTCACACAAATGAGATTTACAATTAAAGGATGTCTGGAGAACATTGAACCCGGGTAGCAGAGAATACACTTACTACTCCACAGTCCACGATATGCACTCTAGAATTGATTTATGGCTAATAGACACTGATAGCATGGCCTGGATAACGAAATCCCACATATTTCCCAGAACCTACTCCGATCATTCCCCGATACAGCTCACAGTGCAAATCCCGGACAAAATCAGCCCAAGGCCGCCATGGAGATTTAAACCAGCCGCCCTAAATGACATAGTATATAAAAACTCAATGGCGCAATATGTTCAAGAATACTTCGAGATCAATGAACACTCGGTCTCGACCCAGGCTACTCTGTGGCAAGCATTCAAAGTCTGCATAAGGGGCCAATCGATATCCATCGAAGGGGGAATCCTTAAAGATATTAGGGCTAGACTGGAAAGACTCGTGACGCAATTATCATCACTACAGATCCAGTATACCATTACCCCGACCCCACAATTGGGCACTGAAATTAAGACCAAACTAGAGGAGTATCGAGAAACAGCAGACCAAGAGATAAGATATTTGGATCGGCCCATAGCAGCACGTAGATACGGTGAAGGGGAGCGCCCTGGGAAACCACTGGCCAGAGCAGTGCGGGGAGAAAGGGGCCCTACTAATATACCCTGTATACAAATAGATGATGATACAGTATCAACAGACCAGAATGAGGTAAAAGACACATTTTACAAGTTCTATAAGGAGCTATATTCCCCCCAGGGCACAGTCACAGACATCGATACCTATCCAAAATACTGACAACACTCATTGCGGAATCGACGAGGGAACTACTAGAGGCACCGATTACTGAGGCAGAAATAAATGTAGCAATAAAAGCTCTTCCCAACGGAAAGGCACCGGGTGCAGATGGGCTCGGAGCAGAATTCTATAAAGAATGTAGTCCAATCCTGACTCCCAGTCTACATGCTGTCAGGAAGGAAGCGTTGGAAATGGGAGAACTCCCCGAAACCACCAGGGAAGCAATAATCACACTCTTACTTAAACCTGGCAAACCCCCAGAAGAATGTGGATCATATCGCCCATTATCACTAATAAATACCAATGCCAAGATCCTGGCCAAAGTACTAGCGGCAAGACTAACACCATACATGCCATATATGATACACGAAGATCAGGCAGGTTTTATAACGGGTAGATCTACAGCCACTAATATCAGACGGTGCCATCAGATAATGACATCTATACCTGTTACCACTCAGGGGGTTGCGGTATCCCTAGATATGAAGAAAGCATTCGACACAGTCTCATGGCCCTTCCTTTTTGGAGTGCTGCGCAACTACTGGTTTGGCCCAAACTTTATAAAGTGGTTCCAGGTGCTATACACACGACCCTTTTCAAGGATCAGAGTGAATGGAACCCTCACAGACTTATTGGAACTGTTGGCAGGTACCAGACAAGGATGCCCGCTCTCCCCCCTCCTTTTTGCCCTGGTGATAGAACCACTAGCAGATCTCGATACAGCTCGTTTGGGTTATACCTCGGAGGAAAACCGCAAATTATAACGCTATATGCAGACGACATACTTTTATATTTAAAAAACCCAGACAGAACGCTTGGCAATATCCTAGCAGAGGTTAGGAAGTTCAGGGAATACTCGGGACTGCACCTTAACCCCCACAAATCAGAAATATTTTCGCTCACAGACGCCACAACACAGCCCCAGAACCTTCACAGACTCATATGGAGTCCGATACACATAGTGTATCTAGAGGCCCACATAGCCAGAACAGCCCAACTATCCCGAGCACTGAACTACACGACATTAGGTGAAACACTATGTGCAAAAATGAAGCGATGGAACGTACTTCCAATATCAATGGCAGGACGGATAGCCTTAATTAAAATGGTGATACTACCAAAACTTTTCTACCTCTTTAGCACAATCCCAGTGTGGCCAGGCCGTGCTCTGTTCACCAAAATAAATAGCGCCTGTATAGCTTTTGTCTGGGGCGGACACCCCAGATTGAGCTGGAGAGTCCTGACAGACACATACCCAAGGGGAGGGCTGATGGCACCAGACATGGAACTCTATTACTTGGCTGCACAGGCACAACAAGCAGCCAAATGGGACACATGTTTTCTTAGCCCTACTGACATAACCGGGTCGCCACAAGAGAAAGAGGCGGTAGAGGCGCTGCAGAAGATGACCAGACCCACCCCGAAGCATTACAATACGATCAACCCCTCTAAAGTCACAATCACAGCGTGGTCCAAAATTGCTGACATATTTGGTGTCAATAAACTGTATCATCCGAGTATGCTTATATGGGGAGATCCACAAACGCCACTCAGTATTGAAAGTGAAATAGCTAGACATTGGAGAATCACACAATTGGGGCAGTTGTTTTCGGACCAACACTTTATATCATGGGAGGATATTAAAGATACGCTGGGCAATAAGTACACACATAAACGACAATACCACAATGTTGCACCTTCCCACAGCGAATCCACCCAACATTTCCAGAAGAACCAGAAATAAACATGCCACTAGGCTATATATTCACATGAAGAACCCAGAAGGTCACTGCATCTACGCTATACAAAACTATAATACAAACACGCCCAGCAGTAACCCACACAGCTTAAGGGAGATGGGAACAAGACCTGGGCCAACAGATAGACAAACAAGAATGGGCCCAGATTTGTGGACTGACTAAAGGGATATCCTGCAACTCAAGGTTTAAATTGATACATTATAAAATAGTGCACAGAACGCAATACACTCCCTTAAAGCTTAAGCAAATATATCCTACCTCGAATGGTGCCTGTCCAAGATGTAAATTTGAAGATGTGAATATATATCATATGCTATGGGACTGCACCAAATTGAGGCACTATTGGGAAAAGGTGTGCAAAGCGCTTAACAAAATGGCAGACCAACCAGTGATATGGACACCACGTACTTGCATGTTGGGGACAGAAGGGAAAATGAATCCGACGTGGCGGAAATTACTGAACCGGAGTTTACTCATAGCCAAAAGGGTTATACTAATGAGATGGAAGAATGCACAACCCCCCACAATAGACGACTGGAACAGGGACATGGTTTGGATTAATGACACTGAAGAATTATATATTGATTCGGTCACCCCACGAAGTAGACCCAGAAACATATGGTCACGATACAAGCAATATTTGTCTGAACTAAATGAATCAGAACAATTAGACACGGAAAGCAGCTGAACTATATATGTGATATGTCTGTACAATCGTAAATTGCTAATGTATGTGCATAACCTGTGAGCAAATATAAATAAAGTTGTCAAAAAAATAAAAAAAGAAAAAAAGAATAACACGGGTGAATATTTAAAAATCTGCTAGGAACTTGCCAATCCTACTGCAGTCTCCTCCTCTCCTCCTCCCTCCCAGGCCCCCTCTGCACTGCAATGGCCACCCACTTCTCCTATAAAACTCAGGACATCCTGTCCTCTCTGTTGTCTGCTCCCCCAGTTGGCCCTTCTTTTGCCTATTTAGCCCCACTCTCCACCCCCATACTCTCCTCCTTCTCTCTCATTGCACCAGACAAGATCTCTAGAGTTGTCCGCTCTATGAAAGTCTCTTCTAAACAGGTACTCACCTGCTCCTCCAGAACCATCAAGGACAGCATTGCCTCTCTCACCCCACCCTTGGCTGGCCTCTGCAACCATTCCTTTGCCACTGGCTCCTTCCCATAACCTCGCAAGCACTTCTTGTGCACCCCTTCCTAGAAAAGCTGTCTGCTGACCCTTCTTGCCTGGCTAACTATTGCCCTATCTCTATCACCCCTTTTTTGGGCAAACTCATGGAGACACTGCTCATTACCCATCTGACCCTCCACACCAAAATGGCTGGCTGCCTCCATGACCACCGGTCCGGTTTCAGGGCATCGAGAGGCACAGACACTGCTCTGCTCAACACCCGTTATGACCTGCTCTCCAACCTGGACTCAAAAAAACCCTCTATTCTGATCCTCCTCAATCTTTCTTCTACCTTTGACACAGTCAACGGGCCTCATTACAACCTTGGTGCTAAGTGCACCAACTTTACCACCATGGTGTAAACTCTGTTTACACCATGGTGGATGGCGGATTTACCGCCCCATTCCAAGGTGAGTGGGGCGGTAAATCCCCATTTCCCATTTTCCCTTCCCCATTCCCATTTTTGCCCCATAGGGCATAATGGGAGTGGGGAAGGCTCTAATTACGCCGCCGTAAATTACGGCGGCATAATTAGCACCATGGCAGGTTAGCGCCATGGATTTTAACGCCTGCTAAAAGCAGGCGTTAAAATCAGAATCAGGCGTTGAGGGTTAACGGTGGCGTTAACCCTTAACGCCTGAGTTGTAATGAGGCCCAACCACTCCATCCTCATAAACCGTCTCCATGATACCCTAGGCATCACAGACCGGGGACTGGTGTGGCTGAACCCCATCCTTTCAAATGGACCCAGTTTTTCCCTCAAGTTTTACTGCTCGATCCGCCAATTTCTCCACAGTGTAGGGACCAGTGAATCTTGGTGCATTCCACTGTCGAATATAGTTGTCACTGTTGCTCTCTCCGCTGTCTTCTGGGCCTCCCCGGGGTCGTTGTATCTGGCGAGAGATAAAAGAGGCACTAGCAATCGAGGAAATAATGTAGTCGTACATTTCCTGACCTAACACATCTGCACTACTTTCACTGTCTTTCAGTGCTCTAGTGGGAGGAGCCAGTGGGAGTTGCACCAGCTGTCCAATCACCACCTCGTGGGACTTAAATGGTGGTTGGATCGGGGCTAATTGCACAATGCAAAGAGGGCAAGGGGTAAGCTTTGAAGCCAGTTCTTCTTTGTGATCTGCTTAGTTTTAACTATTGCCTCCTTCAAAAGGCCATTTAGGCATTCACACAGCCAATTTGCTTGTGAATGATAAGCACAAGAGAACTTATGTTGAATGCCCAGCAACATAGTTAATTGCTTGAACATCTCATTGGCAAATACTCCCTGGATCAAGAATCTTGCTTCTCTGAGAGCATCAGGGTGTGAACAGGGACCTGCCTCAATCCATGGGGAGAATGGGCACACAACCACTATCATGTAGCGCTATGATATGATAGGTTATTTATTTATTTATTTATCCTTGGCACACTGGGATCATGTCAACATAGTTGAACTGTAGATGCTGGAATGAGCCTGCTGGCCGAGGTATGGCTTCTCTCACAACTCTCAATGTATGCTCTGCAGTGAACTGTTTACATATCAAACAGTTACTTACAAATTCAGCCAAATGTTCTGCCAAATTAGGACAGAACCACGTTTCTCCAATATGGGCAGCAATCACTTCCTTTCCTGTGTGTGTTGTATAGTGTAACTGTGTCAGTGCAGTGTTCAATAATGCTAGTGGCATCACTACCTTCCCTGCGTTGTTCTGTTGCCATAGGGCATCTGTTGGAGATATTGTACATCCCCTCCTAGTCCACAGTTCTTTTTCTTCCCTGTGTGCAGCTCTCTGCAACTCGATAATCTGTGTTTCTGGTATGGGGTATACCCTTCCTTCAGCAACATGTTTCTTGCATAATCTCGAACATGTGATGATGTCTCCATTTGTTGTAGCTCTCCAAAATTTGCTGGGCATTTTGCTTCTGTGTTTGCTGCTAAATTTCCCCTTGAGATAGGATCTTCCCCTTGCGTGTGTGCCTGGCACTTCAATATGGCTGGGGTACTGTATAACTTCAATCAATCTACCCAATAAAAGTGCATGCTGTACAGGTGCCCCATCTGCTCTCCTGAAACCTCTCCTCATCCATTGCACCAATCCTGAGTGTACTGTTGACGTTATGTACGCGAGTCTGGGTACACGGTCACTTCCTTTGCCTTGCTGTATTCCAAGACCAGTATTAAAGCTACTAAATCTGCTGATTGTGCTGAATAATGTGATGGCAATCGTGCACCCACCACTACCTCACTTGTTCCATCTTCCCTTAATATCACTACTGCAGTTCCTGTGTGCATGACCCCATCTGTCTGGTCAATTGTCAAAGATCTGTCAATGTACCGCATGTCTTCCCCCTCAAGTGCATCCTCATGTACGTTGCGGGTGTCACTGAATTACTGTATGTTTTCTGCGCAGCCATGTGCATAGTCTCCGTCTTGTAAAATGTCTGCTAAGAAAATCGCTGGGTTAACAAATCTGCACCTTATTACCTTAATGGATGGGTTTGACAGTAGAACCTCATACCCTGATGCTCTCTGTGTTGTCAGTGTGCCCTTTGGTTTCTGCAGTACAAGGGCGTGCTCCACATAAAGGGTGGTGCTACACCCCATGCTAGTCCCAGCTGATTTCTCCACTTCAAATGCGGCAGCAGCGAATGCTTGCTTGCACCGGTAGTGTCCTCTCATCACAGGGTCAAGTTTCCCACTGTAGTAGGTTATGGGCTTGTGCCCCAAACTTGTCTTCTGTGTCAGTACTGCCTTCATCAATACTCAATCGGTGTGGGAGAACAGGAAACATTCCTTTTTGTAATCTGGGATCCCTAACCCTGGAGCTGAGCATATGGCTTCTTTCAGCTTCTCAAATGCCTCAGTCATTTCTGTCATCCAGTTTATTCCCTTCCTTGTGTCCCTTTTGCGCTTCGTTCAGGGCAGCCAGTGAGGGCCCGGTGTATGCGCAGTAGTCAAAAGCCCATGCTCTGCACAATCCCAAGAACTGCTGCATCTCTCTCACTGCCATGGGTTTGGCTGTCTTGCGTAGTGTCTCTGCCCTTTCTGGCACGATCTGTCGTCCATTTTGGGAAATTGTTTGTCCAATGTATAGTACTTCTTTCTGACAGTCCTGTAGTTTGGATGTGTCCACCTTGTGTCCCTTGTCAGCTAACACTGTCAGCATGTGCACTGAGTCATTTCTACACTGGTCTTCTGTCATGCAGCAAATCAAATGTCATCTACATACTGCAGGACCGTGCTCTCCATCTGTACATTGCCTAAGTCGATATGGAAGACCCTGTTAAATATAGATGGTGACTCGCAGTACCCTTGAGGAAGTCTTATATTTTCCACTTCTGGTTTCTATACATAAATGAAGTCAAGTCTTGTGAGTTTGGGTATAGTGGAACTGAGAAGAATGTGTTTTCTAAGTCTATGACCATGAAGCAGACGGCTTCCGTCGGAATGTTAAACAAAATTGTTGCTGGATTTAGGGCCAGAGGATACTCTGCTTCTACAATGTTGTTTAGGGGGTGTATGTCCTGGAAAAAACACCACAACGCCCCTTTTGCTTTCTTTAACAGGGTACAGAGCCATGTTGCATGGGGACTCTGATGGTACTAGGATGCCTCGATCCACTAGTGCTGTAATCGTCTCATAAATGCCTTCATCTGCCTCTTTCAATAGTGGATACTGTTTTACTCTGGGTAAAATTGCTCCTGGCTTCAGATTTATCTTCACACTCACTATTCCTTTCAAAATCCCCACATCACAGGGACTTCTGGTCCATAGGATGCTGGGCACCTTGCCCAGATCCTCCTCAAAGAAGGGTGGTGGTGCTTCCAGCGCCACTGCCATCCTCTGTGGTACCTCTCAGTAATATATTTTCAGCCAATACGTCACACTCATTTCGAACACCATCTGGTGCTCTGACCTTTCATCCCTGAATAGTTCTTCATCTGTCACTGTGGTTAGCCTGCAATCTTCTGCCACCGCGAACACTGCTCTCCATGATCGTCCTGTGCCGTCCATCCGATGTACTGCTATACATTCATCCCTCACAACCACTGCCTCAATATCTATTGGAACTATTGTCCCTTCTGTCTCATCCAAGGGTATCTCAGGTCTGAACAGATACTCGTTTGGAACACGACACATCTTCCCTTCAATCCCTGGGAGCCATGCAATCGCCATTTCAGTCCCATGCTCGAACTACAACCTCGTCTACCGGCACCCCCTCTTTACCTTCCGTCCACAATAGGCGTGAATGATCTCTCGTACATTAAGCATGTGTATTCCAGGTGTGGAGCACACTATCCCCTTGTCTGGTAATGAGATCCCCGTGTTCATTCTGCTCATAATGTCTCGTCCCAATATATTTACAGGTGTCTGTCAAGAGTAAAGTAAAGGCAGAGATAAATTGTGTTCCCCTACAGAAAGGGAGATGTCTGTAAAAGGAACCACTTCTGGAGCCCCAGAGAATACTTGAGTATTCATGGCATTGCCTGACAATCTAAATGCTCCCTCTCGAATGCAGGACCTAGTCGCCCCTGTGTCTACAAGAAAGGAAAACGTTGTGTCACCTATCACCACCCCAATGCAAGGTTCCTCCGCAGGGTTGGGTGTGATCAACAGGATGGAACACATCAAGTCCTTCTGTGTGCTGTCCTGTTGAGGGTATAAGGACATCTGGGTCCCTGTAAATGGGTTGTTCCCCACCATGGTGACCCCTCCCAGTTTTCGAACATGGGCCGTGGCCATAGAGTCCATGTGTGACACTGTGCCGTCGTTTGGCTGCATGCTGTCCTGTATCTGTGGCACCTGCTGTGTGCTTCCTTGAATCTGTGGTGCTTGTAAATACTGTGGTAAGAATGCTTGCATATGTGGTATCTGTGTCATAGGCTGGTGTGTCTGCTGGTGCACACCATGTGCCTGTCCTTGCTGTGGCTGTGGTTGGTCCTGTGTGTAAGCGTTGTCCTTGTCCCCTTGATATGTCTGCTGGTATTGTGCTCCACAAATCTGCTGCATCCCTCTGTTCCTGCAAGCTCTCAAAATGTGCCCCATCTGCCCACATTACCAGCACTGTGGTGGCTCTCTCCCTTGCCCCTGGAGACCCCCTATGTAATCCCCTGAACTCTGCTGCACCTGCTGCTCATATCCCTGAAACCCCCCTGGAACACCCACTTGGTTGTGGTGCATCTGCGGTCCATACCCGCATCCTCTCGATGGCACCACTCTTCCTCGAAACCCTTGCTGCATGTTTTCTGACCCCATGAATCCCCCCCATGGGCGGTGGTGTGTACTGCTGCTGCTGTGTCCCCTGTGTGCTTGTGCTGGTTAGTACCGCCCTTTCCATGGTGTACTTCGATAATTATTTCTGTACTAGTTTCTTTTCCATTAACTTCCTTTCATCTTCTTTTTTCTTTAGTTTCTCTTGCAATAGCCCACAATGATGAATGATAGTAAGCTGTATTTCCATGCTTTTCAATTTCTTTAACTGCTTCTGAACCGCCTCTGGCAATCCCAGGCATAATATATGGTAAAATACTGCTCTGTCCTGTCATACGGTTCTCAAGTTTCAAGGCGTCAAAACCCTTGCATCGCCTGTCTGTAGTGTAAGAGGTGTTCGTCTATCTCCATTTTGCGAGACATAATTGCTCCAATGTCTGACGTGTCCGGGTATTGTGTCCTTAAGATTTGCCATACAGCAGCTCTAAAATATGCAAATGGCGAACTATTGTGTGCAGTGTTCTGGGTGGTCACCCCGGGAAACCCCACCCTTTTCGATACATCATCAGCAGCTTCCCTGTGGATCGCTACCAATAGTCCTTTCATATCCCCCACTTCTAACCTCTTGCCCGCTGTCATCCTTTCCATCTCATATATCCATTTCCCAGCCACCGCTGAAAACAATGGTAACCTACACCTCACGTTTTCCTTGTCAATATCGTTCCAGGGATATATTGAGGTCGCCCCCTCCCTTTTCTAGCAGAGGCATCTGCGTGAACCCTACCTCCCCATTCGCACTTCTAGTCAGTCTGACTTGTCTGTCCACATTTGTAATGTCGGTGTACGCATCTATTGGTTCTGTTATTGGTATTTGGATGTAGTCGTTGGGTCCTTCCGGGATCCTCTCCATGGAACACACTATAGCTGTCTCCCCCTTTCTTCGTCCTGGGAGGTCTCTAAGTCTCTCTACGTATGTACTTGGTCATCAATGTTGCATAGCTCATCCACTGACTGTGGTATGCCCTCGTCCTTGCCACCTCCTGTTCCCTCTATACCGGACCCTCTCTCCCATGTCACTTGCTTTACGTGCCTGTCCCCAATGATTGATGCCTACGTTGTTCCCCATCTCATCCCCACTGGTTCGTCCTTCATTGTCGGACTCCGAGCCCATGTTACTGCAAAGGCCATCTACAAAGCTCAGTCTTCTCGCGGTTGTGTAGTGTTGGGTTTCATGGTAAATTCGATATCACGCAAGTCATACCTGCTTCCTCCCCCCCAGGCTCCTAAGCCTGCCCTGTTTTGTTCTGTGGCACTCCTGCCCTGTATTGTCGTGCTATCTGGCTCTGCTCATCTGCATCCTCCTAGCTTGTCATCTCCCCATTCCGTTGTCCATCGTGTCTGTATTGCTGCTTCTTTGCTCCCTTTCTTGCAACTTGTGTTTTTCCGGCTCCGCTGCCTCCCTCCGATTCTCTATCTCCTCTAGTTCTCTTATCCTCCTGTCCTGCTGTTCCCACTCCTGTCTCTACCTCTCACTCTTCTCCCTTACTATCCTCTCTTCTCATTCTTTCTGCACCTTCTCGTTCTCTTCCTCTTTTCTCCTCTCCCTGTCCTCCCTCTCCAACCTCTTTTCTCTTTCCTTCTCCATCCTGTCCGTTTCCTCCATTATCTCAGCCCAGTCCGTAGCTTTGCAGCTCCCCCGCAAACCTTCCATTGCCTCAGTTGCCCCCTATTTCTCCCCATCTTCCTTCCCTTCAAGCTTCAGGAGGATCTGTCCCTGTTTACATTTGTTGTGGCTATTCCCCCTAGCCCCTACTTTGTGCCCTTCTGCACCTTTCAGCTCACTCCTCTCTCAGTGGGCGGCTACCCTGTGCCTCTCAGCCCCTCTTCCCTATTATATGGTGTTGGTTTGTATGTCGGCTTTGAATACTCCTCTGCTGCTCTTAATTCTCATGATGGGTACATCCCCTGCTCATCGTCTGTGTCATCGGAGGCCACACTCGGAGGGACATGTGCGGGAGCTGAGGGCGGGCTGGCTTAGCGTCCACTGACTGCTCACTGTGTCCCCCTCTTGAGAACATTCTCCACAGCTCGAATATAGCCATGCGGCTTGCTAGCTTCTTTCCCTTAAAGGTACCCTCTATGTGTGTCACTAGTGATTGCTGCACATCCTTAGACAAGCTCCCGCATGGTGGCCATGGTTTAGTTATCTTCCCCTCAGTGCCTTTAGACCATTCAATGCTATATATGCATATCCTATCATTATAGGGTGATTGTGTTTGACACAGGTGCTGGAGGGGTGTGTTTGCCGCTCTTCCCTTGATACATTGCTGTTGGTTTTACCTGACCTCAAATTGAGGCTTTTCGATAGTCCGCTGTTAGGGAAGGAACACAATGTAAGCACAATGTTGTTAATTTACTACAAGCCTCTCAGGCGTACTCCACGCACCACCTCTTTTCAAAATTGCAGCCTCCTCAACCACACCCACAATCTTGAGCACATGCCTTCCGTGCACTACCACTGGTTCACCTAGTCTGTCAATCCCAAGTTTTCTAATGCTAGCTCCTCAGCGTCCTGTATTCTTCATGTTCTATGTGCAAGCCTGCAGGTGACGTCACCACTTACTAGACGAGGTAGTGTTAAAAAGCCAAATACAACGCACAAACCATTACAACTCATTGGCCCAAAATACACACAAACCCAACACTAACCCCACAGCTGTCTTCCTGCCTCCTAGCAGAGCTGAGCAATATTTTCTCGTGTTCGATCTTTACTTGCTGCATCGCTTAGCAAATAATACACCTCCACTCGAGACTTAACCTGTCAAATAACCTGCCGTAATCTAGGTCAGCTCTCTTTCTAAACCTTACGGGGATATCATCATCTATGACCCGGGCTAACCCACAGGAAACCACTATTTACATACTTCTATAATCTGTGCCTTTGAGTCAATAGTCTTGGTTGTTCACCAGAACCGTTTACCTCTAAACTCGAATGTGCCCTTCCCACAAATAATTACGTCTACCTCCGCTCCTGCCCCTACTACATTTAACAATGCCAAACAATACTTTGACAATACTCGACAATACTCAATGATACTCCACAATACTCAGTACTATCCCTCACACCCACAGTTGCCGGTTGACTGGGTCAATACTTGCAATCCGTGGTCTGCCAACGCTGCTCGGCTGCTACGTCCTCCAAAGCTGCCCCTTCCCCTTCCTGGTCTGCTGGATGCCTCACGGCTCCTGACGGCCTTTCTGCAGGGCACACGTTCCCTGCCTTCTCGAAAGATGACGAGGGGTCCTGCAGCCTCTCAGGTTCTGAGGCGGAGGAGTCGGCTTTGTGCCGGGCTGGTGCAGTCAACCATCAACTCTGCTACCAACCTGTTGAGAGGGACTCCCAAGTATGCCAGAGTATGGCTGGGGGTTTGCTGACTTCGAGGGCCCAACACCCTCCCCAGAACAAATGGAGGACTCTGCCAACGGCGAGTACAAATTGCGTTTAATACAAATAAAACCAACAGGGATCAACACAAGAAAACAGGAATTATCTGCTACATCTCAGCTTTCCATGGCGTGGGGCCCAGTTTTGTGGAGCTCTGGTGTCATCACTTGGGCTCTTCCCCAAAAAACCTATCAGCACGAGGAATTGGGTAATGAGAATATTACTACCTATAGGGGATCCTATAGGTGTTATTCTACTGGTCCTCGCATGTCAGGTGGCTGGCCTACCCCGCCCCCAGAAACTATCGATTACATTTTTGCAGAGTAGTTGACTTACCATTGGCTCTTGCCCTTGCCCTCCACCCCTGGGTTTCTAAACTGTGATTGGTTAGGGCTGCTCTCCCCAGGCCTGGGACTCGATCAAGTTCTCAGCTCGCTGTGCACCTCTTCAAGGTGATGTGAACGATTATATGTCTGTATTGTAACTTGTGTGTACCACCTTTGTCTATGAGCCTATGCTCCTCACGTCACAACACTTGTTGCAGTTCATTCTGGTTTGCTGGGATCGGCTCCCATTTCCCACCAAGGATGAGAGTCAATTGTCTCGTTTGGCTATACCATGTGTTTAGAGACCACAAACTTGAGCTCCTATGCTCACATTTATGAGGATTTATTCAGTTTTTCTGATGCTGGCCCCCAGGTCATCTGGAGATTGGAATGTGTCCTTGTATCTCTGAACTTGGCTGTGAGCCTGTCTTTCATGTCTTGCTCCCTGTGCAGCCTGAATAAGCTTTTGCTCGTCTCAGCTTGCTTAGTATCACTTGTGCTTATTGCATTTGGCTAATGAAAAAATAAAAGCAATGACATTATGTAACTGTCCTCTAGCTATAGAACTGTCCTCTAACTATAAACTGTGCACTTATCTTCTTCATGTATACAAGTGTTTGTGTGATGCAGTGCAGGACTGCGAGTGTGCTTCATGTCTAATGCTGCTACGTCGTGATGTCACTACTGAAGTCATCACCATTGCTTCTTGGTGCTTAGTCGAGGCTATCCATATAAGTTTCTCTGTCCACGATCTCTAGTTCTTCTCCTACACATGTAAACACTTGCATTGTGTTTGGTCTGTATGGCTGGCTGAGAGGATACATTTCTGTGTACTTATCAATCATTGGTGCACTTGGGATCTGTCCAAAATAAGATGATCTTCGGGACCCTCTCTTCAACACGAAAATGCCTAGTTGCCTCCATGACCACCAGTCCAGTTTCAAGGCATCCAGAAGCACAGAAACTGCTCTCCTCAACACCCGTTAAGACCTGCTCTCCAACCTGGACTCAAACACACCCTCTGTTCTGATCCTCCTCAATCTTTCTTCTGACTTTGACACAGTCAACCACTCCATCCTCATAAACCATCTCCATGATATCGTAGGCATCACAGACCGGGCACTGGTGTGGCTGACCTCCTTCCTTTCAAACGGACCATCCCAAGTACAAATGAGTCCTTTTCTCTCCTCTACCTCACTCTCTACTTGTGGCATCCCTCAGGGCTCTATCCTATGGCCATGGCTCTTCAACATATACCTGGCCCACTTGATCTCCACCTTCTCTGCTCATTTCCAGTGTAATGCAGATGACACACAGCTCTCCTTCAAGCTGTCATCCTCTGCCTCCTCCCTCTCCTCTCTCATACCTGACTGCCTGACTGCCATTCAGGCATGGTGCTCTGCCAATGATCTCTGCCTTAATGCCAGTAATACAGAGACCCTTCTCATTGGGACACCTGTTCCTTCCTCTCCCCCACTCTATGGCCAGCTTCCTTGGGTCCCCTCCCTTCACCCACTTGTGAGGCAAAAAAACTTGGGGTTCATCTTTGACTCCTCTCTCTCTTACTCTCCACACATCACATACCTTGCCAAGAAGTCCAACTTTCTGCTCCACCTCCTCAGGGGCATTCCACTTTTCCTCACCTTTCACCAGAAGCTCAATGTCTCCAGAGCCCTGGTTCTCTCTAGGCTGGACTACTGCAACAGCCTTTTCCTCAATCTGCCTCTTCCCTCCCTTTGCCCCAGTCAACTAATCCAAAATAGGACTGCAAGACTTATTCTTGGCCTCAAGTCCAAAGACTGCATCTCTCCAGCCATAAAATCTGTCCACTGTCTCCCGGTGACCGCAAGGATCAAATTAAAGACCCTATGCATCATCCACAAGGCTGCCTGGTGCCTGGGACCCCTCTACATCCAGCTTTCCCTCATTTCGGTCCTCTGGCTCTAACTCATCGACTGGTTCCTCCCTCTGGAATGGCCTCCCTACCCCCCTCAGACTAGAGCCGGATCTTCTTAAGTTTCAGAACTTCTCAAGACTTTCCCTTTCTCCTCTTCCTTCCCTCTCCCCCTCCCATGTTAAACATTCCCTCTGCCACTGTGACCTCAGCCTGGTTCCTTCAGTGTTATACAGGGGACAGACCACCCCCTACCAGTCCCCCTAGCATCCCTTGCCACCACTTCCCCTTGGGCTCCCTTCCCCGGACCAGCTCTAACCTGGTCTACCCTGTCCACTGCACTCACCATCCCTTCCCTCCCAAACACACTCACCCTCGCCAGCACTTGCCCACCCCCCTCCCTTTGGGCACCCCTCTCATGCACTTCTCCCTCTACCCCTCCTGCACGTAACACCTTATCTTGTACTTGCATGGTAGGATTGTCACAAGGCCAATATAACAATTTTTGTTGTTTTCCTATGCCCCCCAACTTGTCTTGTGACACCTTGAAACACTTGTATAAGGGCGCCATACAAATGTCCAATAAATAAATAAATAATAACACTTTGCTGACCATTATTGCTTTTCCCTTGATGCACAGTATTGTGTGCATCAGGGGAAAAGTCCGAAAGAATGCCATGTCCAAAGCAGCCCCCACCCCTAAATATAGGGGTGGGGGCTGACACACACAAATACTTTCACCTGCACATTAATGTGTTAACGGCTTCAATTCAACACTACAGCTAAGTCAATGCCTAGTCTGGGATGCTGATGGAAACCCTTATTTATATATTTTTATGACAAGTTATAATCTGGATGATGAACCCTTGTATAACGCCCCTCTCTTAGAATCCCCCTGAATCCACTGAGCCAAGGAGTAGGTTTGTTTTGCAAATTAAAAAGGTTTACTTGAAAAATTAAACAATAGATATATATATCACACTTTTATAAATAAATTGATAATTGATAGCACACTTGTGAATATGAGCAGTAATCAACACTGGGTGATGTTACACTAGCACACCGATTTAATTACTTAAGAGTTAGTATAGGGAGGAAAAGGTAACTAAGAATGCTTTTATGGTTTCAAGGAAAAACAATGATGGAAAGAATGCAGTACAGAAATAACTGGTAGGGTTTCACAAGACATAATATGTTCACTTTTCCCCTGGTGGCAATTCACTCCCCCTCCCCCCCCTATGCAATAGAAGATGGAAGGGAGAGTACACAGTTCTCAGGAATACAATCAAATGTAGTTCAGTTCCACCCTAGCAAGCTTAGATCACAGGGATGATTTTAAAACACAGGCAAAATCCTTTTAAATGTGGTGGCAATTAAGTAAAATATGCTAAAAATGGTTTTTAATTCCCTATAAGAGATTCAGGGTGGGTGATAGCTACTTTAAATTAGTTCAGGATCACTTTAGCAATGCTCTATGAATGACTGTCAGGTTGCAAACGAATTTCAGCAAAGGAAAGCAAGAAGCTGCTATTTTGACAAGTCAAGAAATTTGAGCCAAATCGCAAATCGCGGCACTTTTTCCGAGTGCGTCGAGCGCACTGATGGAAAAAGTATAATGAAAGTCGGATCTGGGTTCGTTGGAAAGTCTAGAATCTTAGCTTTAAAATGAAAGTTAGATCTCGCTTCTAGCACAAACGGTTCAAGAGATACAGACGATTTCGTGAAGGTAGATTTTCAGAAATGAAATAATGATTCAAAATGGCAAAATGACACTTTTACAGGTTAAAAATCGGAGAAGGGACACACGATTCCTATGATGCAGTTCTGGACAGGTTCAAATGTTTTGAAACAGATTATTTTAAGCTAAGAGATTGGTTTTGCACAGTTCTGGCTGAGTACTCACACTATGAATTGGAAATAGGCCGTCAGGGTCTGGTCAGCAGGTTGGACTGGACTCCGGGTGGGTGGTTCTGAAGTCACAGCTCTCTGGTTCAGCTCTGCTCTGCACTTCACCACGGTCTGGTCTGTGGTTCTCTGGTTCTGGTCTCTCTGGTTTTGATCTGGTCTGTGGTTCTGCTGTCGGCACTTCTTTCTGGGTCTGCTACCGGTTCTGGCAAAAGTTCTTGGCAAAGAATCCAACAGCTCGCCCGGGTGTAGAAAAGTTTGGTTGGATTGCTGAAAAAGGATTTAGCTGGTGGTCCAGGCCTCTCTGCTTTAGGAGTGCTGCACAGGAATTCAGCTGAAGGTTGGAAAATGAATGTCCCTGTCTGGCTTCCAGTGGCTCTTTTTATGTCTTTTGAAAATGGGTGTGGATGCTAACTTTCTTTGCCCAACCCACTCATGATTTGATAGGTCAAAGATTTCTCTTTGACCTGATTTGAGAAGGGGGCAGTGAGACATCAAGTGTATTGTTTATGGCATACAGAAAGAACACTCCCCTTTGCTTTTACCTTAGAAAATCATTTTCATAACTAAACACATTTCCCAGGTACACAAGTGGTTGACATTACATATACACATCATATATCACATAAGGTAGTTTCTGTTCCAACTCTGATGTTTCTAAAAGCTTGGATTAAGAAATGACAACATTTTGCGCTTTTTGGTTGGTTTACCAATATTGGATTTTTACCAAAAATGATACAGATGTACCCCGCCTTTCTACACATATTCCAGTAAATTTTCATTTTTCTAGCGTGAACCCCATTTCTGCAATCTCCATAATTCATGGGGTTTTGCCTCAGAACATGGTACAGAGTTCTAACACCTCTTAAAATGTGCACAGAAAAATCACAAGAATAATGATATTAATTATATATTTTTGACAAGTCCGTACTATGAGTTATCCATCTTTTTTTTTTTTATTATGCTCTGGCCCAGAGGGGTGTGGTTTCCCAAAGCACATGGTGGAATTTCTGGTTTGTCCACTTCCTCCAACTCAGGTTGCTCACAGAGGCACTGCCCCTCCCAATTTCTCTCAAGAGGAAGCCATTTACGACCCCCCCCTTATTTAATATTTGCATGAGCCAAGGAAGGCTCATTGTTCAGTTTCCTGCAGTCCCCAGCTGCTCCTTGTAACGCTCACCTGACTCCCACAGAGGTGCTGATCTGGTCTGGGTTGCTGTGGCCTCTTCTAGGGTGATGTGCAGAACTCGGAAGACCGACTGGACAGGACCCCCGAATCTTGCTTGTCTAATGGAGTGACGCTTTGGCTTCCCACCTCCCAGTTCACTCTCCGTTGGCCACCTCTTAAAATTCCCCCCGCTAAGTCTCACCTTAGGTTTTGAAAGGATGAACTCTCCATCCTGCTTCTGGTGCAGGGGTGCTTGTATATCCAGCTACTTCACTGGTTAGCTGGAAACGTGAGGTTCAAGTTCACCTGACTTTCCAGGCAAGCGCCGTGAGTATGTAGTTCGTAAAAGTTCAAAAAAATGATCTTCCTTTCATCTGTCTTCGAAATCTGAATTCCGTTCCTTAATACAGAAACTGCAGGAGTTTTAGGAGTGAAGAATGGAATCGCCGGAAATAACTCAGGTGGATAAGAGGTAAGATGATTCCTTGAAAATGTCTTTTAAATACATCCAGTAATGCTTTGTCTTTTTTCCCCTTAGGGGCCGGGGTACGGTAACTGCCCAAGAAGCAGCGCCGACCCGAGATGCTGACAGGACCCGCCTAGTACAGACAGGTAAGTATTAAAGATGGAACCCAGGTTTCATCATAACGATCCTGCTGCTCACCTTTTCTCTTTCTTCTTCCCCTAGGTGCAGGTATGCGTGGACCATGCAGAGGGTCGCGATGAAGAATGAAGATGTTTCGTGGACAGGTGAGTGAGCGCGGCGCTGCAACGAGCGACGCAAAGCTTTAAAATAAACTCTTCTTCTTCAAGTAGCCGGCGTGACGACTCCCGACACAGGTAAGCAACTGGCAATGTTCTTGTTCTCACCTTCTCTCTTCTCTCCTCTCCTTCTAGGTGTTCCAGGATCTAATCGGGCGTGGCTGGAGCCGGGATGCAGGAGCTGACACGGTGAGCGTCCAGCTGCTAGGAGCAGAACAACGCGAAGCGTGAGCTGCTGCCTGGGTGTGGCTTAAATAGCCTCCAAAGAAGTTCCAGGTATGTATCCTTCCCCAACCAGGTATGTATCCTTCCCTGACCACGCCCGAGTGGCAAAATAGTCCCACGGGTAAAGTAGTCCCATTCAGGCCTCAAGGAGGCCTGGATGTTGCAGCATGGTCTGCATCAGGTAAGTTTACACTAAATCACTCTTTACATAAATTCACTTGTTATGAGCCTGGCGCCTATGGCGCCAGGACTGATGTCCAAAATGAGCCTGGCGCCAAAGGCGCCATGACTGAGTCCACAGGGCTCCTACCAGAGGCCGCTGGACAACCCCCCGAGAACATGATGTCTGCTTCCGGGGACGCTGGATCCGATCTGGCTCCTTGGGGGTAGGCAACACGTGATAGGTCTTGTGTTAGCGGGGTACGTGTATTTCGGGGGTACGTGGGAAGTTTTACACGCGATTCTGCATTTTGGCCCCTCCCAGGTGTGGCCTTACCCCCTCCCCATGCCCTGCAGGCAGCCCACACCACAGGGGACTACCCTACAACCCTCACCATGCCCTGCAGGCAGCCCACACCACAGGGGACTACCCTACAACCCTCACCATGCCCTGCAGGCAGCCCACATGGCACCATGCACTTGTGAGCGCACTTGTGAGCCCCGACTCATGTCCCCCACCCACTCACCCACCCACCATTGACGGGCACCTGCCAGCAGGCCCCGACTCATGTCCCCCAACTCCAGTGACGGGCACCTGCCAGCAGGCCCCGACTCATGTCCCCCACCCATCCACCCACCCACCATTGACGAGGCACCTGCCAGCAGGCCCGACTCATGTCCCCAAGCTTCCCACACACCCACCATTGATGGGCACCTGCCGGCAGGCCCCGACTCATGTCCCCCACCCACCCCCAGTGACAGGCACCTGCCAGCAGGCCCCGACTCATGTCCCCCGAAAACCCACCCAAATTGGCGGGCACCTGCCAGCAGGCCCCGACTCATGTCCCCCACCCACCCCCAGTGACGGGCACCTGCCAGCAGGCCCCGACTCATGTCCCCCACCCACCCCCAGTGACGGGCACCTGCCAGCAGGCCCTGACTCATGTCCCCCACCCACCCCCAGTGACGGGCACCTGCCAGCTGGCCCGGATTTATGTCCCCCACCCAACATGTCATCACAATCCAGATCCATGGCCCTTATGGCCACCTAAATCCCACCCCATGCCACCCCAGTCCAAACACCCAACCAAGCATTCCATCCACTCCAAATTTAAATTCCCATGTCACGATAGATCCCAAATAACCAGTATGCGCATGAGTACAAGTCCATCAGACCCCCACAATGGCGACACATGACTGAGAAAACCCACATTGTGACATGCACGAAACCAATGAGAGAAGACCACACAAATGAAGTAAACCATTTAAATGTATTATATACAAAAATAAATGAATGAAACAAAATTACACAAGAATAAAATGATAAATAAAAGGATGTCCGAAATCAAGGAAAAATTATTAATGGTGAAATGAATAAAATGCAAACAAAAATGCCTCCAAAGTGTCCGTCCATAACACTAAATCCAAAGTCAATATAAAGACAAAACCATTCCTCCATGGTAAACAAAAATATGTAAAATCAGGTCCATAACTATATACAATGTAAAAATCAAGGGTCCATGTGCCTAACAATCCAAAGGAAACCTAACAAAAAACCTACCTAATGAATAACTATTAACAAAAAGGCGGGGCATAGTCCATGCGCCCCAAAGGAAAAAAAAATAAACAACTACAACTACATAACTATTTACAAAGGCGGCGGGCTAGTCCCACGGCTCACTGTTTGATGTTCCGGGCCAGAGCATCATTGAACTCCATGTCGATGTTCCGGAGGTGGGCCTGTTCCCTGGACTCGAGGTCTCGCAGGGATGCAGCCATGGAATCCCTCAACTCCCTGCGAGTTTCCACGAGGCCCTCCGCCCGCCTCAAAGCCCGGTGCATGGAGTTCTCCGCCCTGACCATCCTGAGCCGTGCCCTCTCTGCCCACTGTCACTCCGCATCTATTTGCCGTGCCAGCCGCTGCCACACGGAAGACACTCCCAGTCAGGGGTCCTCCTGCCCCTCGGCCGATGCCTGCCCCCGGGGTGTTGATGGCCCAGAGCCATGATGCCTCCCACGCTGAGCCTGCTGCTGCCTCTGACGCAACTGCCTCCGCCACCACGACGGCATCCGGGCTGATGGAATCCCCCGGTGCCGTCGTGCACATGCGCTGCCCGATGATGCCGGCACATTCTCCATCCGCTGGGGTCAAGTTGGTGGGGTGGCCACCACTGCTGGTCCTCAGACTACTGACTGCAGCAGGGATGGGATCTCCACCTGGCTGGCTGCGTTGGTTGGGGCAGATGGACAGGGGGCCCTGGTGGTATCTGGGCAGGAAGACGGCAGGGAGAATGACTGGCATATAGTGTGCACAGAGGAGGAGAGGGCCGCAAGACTGGCCGACACATGGAGGAAACCCCCGACCATGGCCCCTCCCAACTGGGTCACGTTGGGACACACCTCTTCGTGATGATGTGTGTGGTCCCCACAGGAAGCACGCACGTCATCACGAATGACACGTGTGCGCAATGCGACACCAATCAGGACGGTCTCCATTCAGTCAGGGGTCCCCTCGTCCGCAGGTAGAGGATGTGGACTTCCCCCCTACCTGCGGACGGGCCTGGGATGGGGCATCCCTGCTGGTGCATGGTGATGCAGACACAGTGTCAGGGATAGAGACCTGCACAGGCACCTCCGCGGCAACCTGTGCTGCCTCCTGCCCCTGCCCCTGGACTGCACCACTTGCACCAGTGGTACCAACCCCACCAGGCCCCATTTGCGGCTCTGTAGTGGCCTCCTCCTCCTCTATACCTCTCTCGGACATCATAGGAATCGATTATTCAATATGATTTTATAGCAAAAACCAGAAAACAGATGTCGCTACCTGGTTATATCATGAAAACATCTGTCAAATGACGGGAGTAATTTTATATAAGTCTCTGTCTGCCCATCTCTCTCCTGGCTTGACTTTGCATGTTGTGTGTCTTGCCCCTGTTTTGTGTGTGCTCTGAGGCCTGCGGCGCGATATAAAAATTAAAATAAATATATATGCTACAACACCTGGCATGAGTAATAGGACAAACAATATCAATACCTAGCAAAAGGCACAAGTACCTGGGCATCTGATGCAAATATTCAGAGATATTGTGAGCACATACACATATATTTGCAATACTTCCATTCTGATGTGCACCTCAAGTGCAACCTTTTCTCCACTTTTTAGTAACCATACATATTTAATAAGAATGTTTGAATTTGTTTCACAATAATATTGATTGATTGATGAAATAGCCACTGATGCTTTTTTCACTCTGCCAATTTGTTCACTCAACTATTTTTCAAACTTCATGCTAACACTCTTGCTCCTTCCATCATCTCAGACTGCCATCTGCCATCCAGTCCTGATGCTCTTCCAAACATCTCTGCCTCAATGCCAGCAAGACTGAGATCCTTCCTCTTCGGACCCCTGCTCGCTCTTTCTTCCTCTCACTCTGGGCATCCTGTATGGGCTCTCCCCCCCCCCTCCTTCATCCGAAAGCCAAAAACCTTGGTGTCATCTTCATCACCCCTCTCTCCTTCCTGCCTCAAATCCATTGACAACCAGTCGAACTTTCAACTCTTCCACCTCAAAGGAATTCTCCCTTTTCTCACTTTCCCTCAGAAGCTCAATTTTACAAGAGCTCTGGTTCCCTCTAGGCTTGACTACTGCAACAGCCTACTCTTGAATCTATTTTCTTCCTCTCTACGACCCCTGCAGCTAAACCAGAATAGGGCAGCAAGACTTATGCTTGGCCTCAAGCCCAGGGATTGCATCTCTTCTGCCCTGAAAATCTTTGATTGGCTCCCGGTTGCTGCACAAACTAAATTCAAATCCATCTGCATCATCCACAAGGATGTCTGGGGCCCGGGACCACGGTATCTGCATCTTGCTATTACGAAATATTCTCCATCTAGACTGCTACGCTCCCCTGGTACCAACTCTCTGTGTGTGAAGCAGTTCGCTAAACAGTGGGCCGGAGGCCGATCTCTTGCTTCAGCACACTCCCGCCTGTGGAACAGCCTTCCTCTTTGTCTTGAGCCGGACCTCCTCAAATTCCGGATGCTCCTCAAGACTTTCCTTTTCTCTTCCTCTTCCCCTTCCTCTCTTCTCTCTAAGTTCACAGTTGCTACAATTGGTGTCCAGGGCCCTTATGAGTCCTCGGGGCCCTTGCCTCCCACACCCAATCGCCTCATCTTCTGACTACACACAGCACTTGCCTCAGTATTCACTGGCCTACCCCAATATAGGCCGGCACTTACCCACTTCCAGCAGCTGAATGCTTCCTAGCACTTACTGTACCTGGCACTTACATCTGCTGCTCAACCACGAGCACGACATTCCAACACCTACCACCCCGCACCTACCAACGCGCTCCCCCCCCTCTTCTCTCTCTGTACTTGCATGCTCTGAATACTCACAAGGCCCAGAAGGTTCGTCTTTTTCCTCCATTGTATATATTGTTTCAATCCCATGTTCCCTCCCATGCCATCGGAGCGCTTCAAAACACAATTTGCTTGTTGAATAAGCACCTAATAAATGCACAATAAATAAATAAATAAATAGGATCTCTTTTTTGTGTTGCAACCTTTACTCCACTGCTGGCATTCACACAGCTCTGTCACTGACGCACTCACCAACCCTTTTACCACAGTTTCCTAGTGTGAAGAAGACCGGTGGGGGGTGTCTGTACTTCTGCTCTCTATATGGTAGAAGAGAGGCACAGAGGACCCCAGCCAAGATTCTCTAGTACGGTAGCAATGGACGAGCAATCAAGGCCTAGCTTCTCAGGAGGTGATGCAGGCTGGTTCTTAAGTACAGTGTAGTCCCCAAGCCCCCACAAAGGAATGTCCACACACTGTATTGTTTAGAACACAGTCTTTATATAATCAATATTCAAGGTTATGTACACTTATCATAATAACTCACTTTGTACTTAGGAAAATCAACAATGGCAAATATATACAATTCTAAAGTGGTACCACCCTTTGTATTAGATCTCATTAAAGTGCATCAACAATACTGTAACAATGTCACACAGATCAATAGAGTGAAACCAGCAATAGAGAGAGGAGAGAAAATAAGATGGTTGAGCAATAGGCAGAATACTGGCCCCTACCACTAGACACAGTTCTGTGTGGAGATCCCCCCACCTGGGCAACCTGTAAAATAAAGATATAGCACAAGCCCAGTCCATATATTGTTCTGCAAGTCTTATTCCCTCCTATAATGTTTTTACTCCCCCAATGTACCTGGTGGAGTCGAGTTCTTCGAAGAGGCGTCGACAGATCTTTCTTGAGCGACCCCCTTTCAAGCGGGAGTCACGGATCGTCGAGAGGCGTCGAGAAGCGTTGAGGAACTCGGTGTTCGGCGACGGGGAATCGACGGCCCTTCTTGAATGCCTTCCCTTTCAAGCGGGAGACACGGGGCGTCGAACGTCCGTCGACAAACAGGGTAGACCGGCGTCGATGAGGCGGCAGCTTCGTCCGAGCGGTGCTCGTCAGCGTCGGAGCGTCGGCGTCCTGCAAGGCAGAGGCGTGCGGGGCACCTCGGTGACAATAGTTCTGGACCGCAAAGATTGTGGAGACGGAGGCCCAGCAAGGGTGTCGAGTCGTTCGAGTCTTTGTGGTCTTCGGGTGGCGGGAAACCCACCGGCAGGTTTCTCCTCGGCGCGTTGGTCGTCCTCGACTTTCTCCGGCAGGATAAAGCGGTCGACGGTGCGGACGAGGGAGTCCTTCGATTCGAATGTTCTTAGGCAAAGGAGCGGACGGCTCCGGTCGTCGGCGGCACGGCGTCAAGTGGTTCCCACGGCTGGGCAACAGAACTTCGACGGGCCTCCAGCGGTTACACAAACCTGCGAACCCTGGTCGACGGCAATGGACTTCGACGGCGGCGATGTCCGGGTGCTTCACTTCAATCTCCTCGGCGGTCCCGTCTCGGGTCGGCAGCCTTTCGAGGGTCTGTCTTCCAGGGCGCTTCGGCGAAGATGGAGCGGTGCTCGATGGTCCCTCGGAGCACGGGAAGAGGGCGCCTTACCAGATCCTCTCTCGGGTCAGTCTTCGACCATTTCAGCAGCCTTCGGATCGGTCGAAGCAAATGCCACAGCAAGTCTTCTTCTTCCAGCTGGACGTCGAGGATCAGCAGTTCCAGCTACTCTTAGAGTGGAGACTCAGCTCCAGAACGCTTCTGAACGCTTCAGAACGTTCCCTGAACCTCCTACCAGTGGTGAGAGGTCCCCAGATATACTATTCCGTCTCTCATCCACACTGCTGGCACACACTCAGCAGCCAATCATACAGAAGGGCATTCATGCAGTCAGTCAGCCAATCAGGCACACAGTGCATTCAGGCCACACTCCTCCCTTTCAGACACTCACAACAAGGAATGTGGATTGGGACAAGTACCCAGCCATTCAACACTACACACTGCATTCAGGCCAGTTTCGGGCAGGGCTGTCTCAGTCTTTGTCTCTCATGCCAGAAACCAGACAACCACAACAAGGAGTGTATATTGGTCACACACTCCATTCACCCAGGTCCCACCCACAGGAGGTACCCACAACATACAGTCACTGGGAAGGCTCCAGTCAGTCTAGCTGGGCCTTCACAACAACACCATATATGGAACTTCCACCCAACAGCCAGTCAGGGGGAAGGGACAGGGCTTCCCAGGACTTTGGGAAAACAAGGTAACAGGCAATAGAGAGCAAGAGGCCACAGGGGCCATCTTGTTTCCTATCAGGAATCAACTGATCCCAATGGCAGGGCCTGGGTATCCCAAAATGGAGGACACCCAGAACACCTGTCAAATTCAGCATGGAGCTGCCACCAGCCCATACCCTGCTCTGTGGGCCACCCACAGGTGCCCAAAAACATACACTAGGGGTACAGGGTTGTACCCCTACCCATGGGTGCCATAAGGGTATCCCAGGGGTCTGTTCACCAAACCAAAAGAGAGAGCTGCACTGCCAGGAGTCCCACATGGACTCCTGGGCAGAAAACATGACAGAACACACGATAAAAAGCAGTAAAGGACAAGGATTCAGAGGCCCTGTCCCTCTGATGCATTTCCAGCATCACACCTAGTACTGGCCATTCAAATGTAATTCAGCCCTTCTGAAAAATGCTGGTAGAGCCGCCTAAAAGTACAGAGGATCTGATGATAAGTCCTTGTGCTGTTCCTTTAAAGTATGGCATGGCTATGGAGAAGTGCTATCAACAATACAACACTTTATTATAAACCCCTATTAGAAATGCAGGTACTATGACAAAAAGAAAATATCAGGCCTTCTGAAAAGTGTTGTCCCATGAAAGCTAAAAAAAACTTAAAACAGAACTAATGTGGTTGTGATATGATGACTGCCTGAAATGCATTTCACCAAGGTTGACTAACATCTACCTGTCACCATGACATCCCTGGTACTAGTCTCCTGCCTCACCGCATACCTCCCTAATCCCACCCCTCAAAAGTCCAGCATACATTTGTTTGATTCTAAACACTGAGTTGTGGGATTCACAGACAGTTCAGCTAGTGTACCGCAGTTCTAAAGTCTGTCCAAACCGTTTACTTTATTCCTTGGTGCCCGCAGCTCTGCCTAAGAACATTTCTCATGTGCATCCTTCACCGTTACTTCTGTACTGTGCTATTAATAATATCAGATTTTGATATAGCATTTCATTCTGATGTGTTGTATTTCTATACTACGTAATATGAGCTGTTATTGTAACCCGATCTAAAGATAATTCATGTATTCACAGCAAATGGATAAAAGTCTGTTTCACCCATGCAGGAATCGTATCTGTGATTTCAGGTTGTACACTATTGCCTAAAACGAGCACTTGACTGATTGAGCATAACCTTGTTCCATGTTGTAAACACAGCCTTGTCTGGACCACAGCACCCTTGTTTATTCCATTGCTTGAACTCCATAAACCATGTCAGTCCTGGTGATGTGCATCCTGTTTTTTTCTAATGTTCAGCCGTACAGATCACTATGCGACTGCTGCTATTCCATACTTACAGCAGCACTACATTCCAGCGCTAAGAGTACACATGAACATTGCACTACCAATGTATCGCTACTTTTCGCTGAAACATTATCCTTCCTGATGACACAATGCATAGAAAAATGCTTTGAGTATTTTGTTTTTGCATTTTTGTTCTGACAAGCAAGAATCAAATGGCTTTTAAGGGCCCTTCTATGTACACTGCTTCAACCTAGTATCCTAAAGCCGTTTCCCTGAAGCATGTGCTTTTTAGGGTCCCTGCTTAAAAATCATTCAGAAATGTACTCGGGCTTAGGTGTAGGTTTAAAAAATAGACCATTGCCCCAAAAACGTGGCCTTGTAAATTAACAGACTTTAACATATATTTTCTGAAGTAGCAAAGTGCCTAACCTGAGAGCTGAGAATTACACTTGGTGTGCCCCTTCCCCCTTCCTGTCCTTGACCTGTGTGCCAGGCACACCTTCTTCTTTGCAGAGGAACTCCCATCGCCATGGATACCAGGCAGAGAGGTGTTAATCTTAGCCGTCAAGTTCTACATAACAAAGGCTTTGCGCAAGTGACTGCTTTGCATGAATCTCAGCCGCATCACCCAGCCCACAACTCCTCACTATTAAGCAGTCAAGCACAGTAAGTGGGTAAATGTGAATCTAGAAACAAACAATTGGTGTTTACTGTATGAATCCCCAAACAAACAGTACATTATTTAAAAGTCGTACACAGTGGTGAATTTATGTCCCCTCTCCCATATGCTAAATCAAAAAAACTGTTTAATTTAGAGCAGGGTGCCTGTCCAAAAAGGATTGCTGTTTATGACATCTTAAAAAACGAATAGTTGTATTATAGCAACATTTACAGGGCAATCAAGCAGTACATCTAAAAATGTTGCGAAAAAAAGGACAAACGCACCTGCAGTTTTTCTTATTATTAAGCATGATATTGCTTTCCGTTTGAGAAGCAGCTGATCATGAGGCCTCTTGTCCTGATGTTGTTGACGGGTGATCGCAGTTGTTTTTGGAGAGTGAACCCATTGAAATCAAAGGGGTAAACTGTTTTTTGAAGGATGGGGAATGTTTGCTGGGAGTTCGTAGACACTGAACTCTATGACTAGGGGCTTGCGATGAGGGTGAAAATGAGCCCAATAGGGAAATATTCCAAATGAGGGCGAGTTGAGAGAGGTATGTTCAATCATCCTTTTTGGTTTACTTGGCACAGTGTAAGCTGCGACCATGCTGGGCATTCTCTGACTCTTAAGAGCCATCTCACAGAAGATGAAACAGCCAGAGTGGCACGTAACGTTTCTCATCCATCTGTGTCTGGGACTCTGCCTAGGGTGGTGGGCCGTCCCATATTTAGCAGGACTGTCCCGTTTTTAAGTACTGTGTTCCTTACAATGCCTGAGCATGATGGACAAAATCCTTATGTAGTTACCATTACCTTTTTACGTGACCATTTGCAAGACAGCATCTCGCCTCTGTTTACTTTTTTGTAGTACTACGCCATCCTTGCTAGCTTGACCCTCTGCTCTTCTCATCATTCCTGTATATGTGCAGTGCTGTTGTTTCTCTGAACTGATTTAGGGCACTGCTGCTGTTGTTCCTGCAAATGCTAATATAGTATGTATGCTTTCACTATGACTCTTGACTGGTAATGCTTATTTATTTATTTTGTCATTTATATAGCGCACATAACCCAGAGACATCTAGGGCGCTTTTGCTTAAGTGGATTGGTTACAATGGTTGTTTGCACAGGTAATGGGTTACAGACAGTACCTGACTGTGTTATTTGGGTAGTCAGTTAGGTACAACATGGTTACTGGCAGGTTGACAAGAGATTGAGAAGTTAGTTACATGGGATACATCCTGATATTGCAGTGGACAACCAAGTTAAGTGGCAGGTATTAGGTTGAAGCATTGTAAAAGTTGCTCCTCATGGTACGGGGGGCTTCATCAACTAGAGAGGGACAAATTAGGTAAGGTCCATCACATTGCCAGAAGCTGCGCCACATGTTGCGGGGACTTTATCAAGTAAACAGGGAAAAGTCAGGTGGGTTCATTATATTGCAAGACACTGCGCCTCATGTTACAGGGGGCTTCAACAAATACAACAGGGAAAGTCAAGTGGGTTCATCACATTGCAAAAGCTGCGCCTCATGGTACAAGGGGCTTCATCAACTAGACAGGGACAAATCAGACAAGGTCCGTTACATTGCAGGAAGCCGTGACTCATGTTGCGGAGGGCTTCATCAAGTAAGCAAGGAAAGTCAGGTGGGTTCATCGCATTGCAAAAGTCGTTCCTCATGGTGCGGTGGGCTTCGTCAAATAAGCAGGGACAAGACCGAGTAGGTCAATAATAGCAAGTAATGAGCAACGCTCCGAGAGCGGGACAAAGGGCTAGAAGCAAAGGTCACTAAGTCAATTGCGGGGCAGATATGGATGACCGCAATGGTTGAGGAGGCATAATTGGATATGCACTGACTACTGGAGCGGGATTAGCACCCGATGAAACAGGGAAGATGAGCAGCACAAAATCATTGTGAATGACAACAAGAAGCTTGTTAGGACCATATGCAGATCGGGGTGTCTGCGAGATGCGAAATACAGCAGTTGAAGTAGGTCTGAGTGTAGAGCGGCTATAAGCGGTCTGAAAGAAAGAGCCACACCTCGTCAGGCAGAGGGTGGGAGTCTTTGGAATCCTGGTGCCATTTAGTAAAGACAATATTTAGCAGGGTGAGCAGAGACTTACTTGGCGAGTGCAGTTACTGGTGGAGAATGATGGGGCTTCTGTTTTATGTAGAGGACTGTTGATGATGATTGGGTAGTTATAGGGGTAACGTTTCATGAGTATGTTATAATATTAATTGGACACCATCCAATGCCGGACAGAGTCAGACGGAGCCAGACAGAGATTGATGGCCTTAAAAGTGGCCCTTGCATGGGGGCTGGCGTCGCCTGCCGGCGCCCAGTAATAGGGGCATTTTGTATCGACGGGAGCCAACCCAGGGCATGCAGAGGGAGGTCGGGTGTTCAAGGCAACACAGGCAAGGCTGAGTTAAATCAGGTTGCCATCTTGGAATGGAGCAGGCGCTCCCAATTAACATTAGCACTCATAGGCAGTAGTGCTTACCCATAGCCAGTTTTCTTCATCCACGATGGACTGCAGGTGGTATGGCATCCATCAGGATCTGGTTCTTGTTCTGCTGCACGTCTTACATCTTGCCTCTGTACCAGTTTCTGGAAAAGACCCACCCCAGTTCTCGCAAAATCAAAGGTTCTGTGCACTAAATACCTAGTTCCATCTTCTGAACAAAAGTAAATGTACATTTAAGTAATGCTACCCACGGGGACAGGATGGATTGACCAGTAACAACTTGGGGTCCAAGTTATAGGCCTGAGAGAAGTCGGTGCCAATAATTGCTGATGCAGCTTGCCAAGGTTTGTATTATTACTATTAGCATTCCAGGGATAAGCCCTCAGGTGCTAACAGTGATTAAAAATAAAAAGTGAAGCACTCTTGATGTGTGGGTAAAGACCAACTACAGTACTTTAAAGTAAAAAGCCAATCTTCCATTTCTATTTTTCATTGGCAGTGTACTTCAGGTGGGGGCGAGTTGTGAGCCAATCAGACAACTAGCTAGTTGGTGGGGAAGCAGTGGGCTGCACAGCCCACAGGTGCAGTGGGCAGGACCGGAGAGGTGATCTGAGAGGCAGAGCAGAGTCAGGGATGGCAGGAAGGCAAAGTACACGAGACGCAGCACAGGACGGAAGTGTGGAACAAGGGCATGGATTAGTGGTTTCAACTGTGCTACCTGATTTGCCACCCATTTTCTAGAGAGTGCTAATTTACTGAGAATGCTTTAAAAGTGGGCATGCAAAGTGCAACACGATCTCTTAATAACCAATACATTTATTGTCAGTACAACAGCTATTCTATCATGCAGAAAACTTCTCTTTGAACAATCCAACAGAATGCACAGAATATGTTTGTGCTCAGTGGCCAACTGTGGTAAAATGAGCTTGGCAGATTGACTTAGAGACTGATTCTTTTCTCTATTAGTGGCAATATTAATGGTCTGTAGATATGGTTCCCAGAAATGTTGAGCAATGTTTTCTTGCCATCATTCATACACACCGGCATCAGTACCAATAAGGCCTGTGCAGGTGTTTGCGTCCACCTAGAGAAGAGACTGTGCGAAACAGCGGACTGTAGAGGTAGACATTGTGAGAGAAAGAGAGGCATGACACTGAATTCTGAGAACCATAGTACATGTAACAATGTGTCCACAAAACAATGTAAAGTTGAATGTGTGAACCGAGCCACAAGCCAAAGTGTGTGAACTGAAGAAATCAACCCACAACATTCACAGAAGAACTGTGTGTGAAAGAAGACAACTGTTTCATACTCGGTAATGGACTAGAAACAACTCTCACATGGCAGTTGACTACTGATGATCAATATAATAGAGTTTTAAAAAAAAGGGTTTGTTTCCATTCCAATGCTTTATGATGAGCCATCACATACGCATGGTATTTCCATGACATTACTCAGAACTCACAGTATATTTGAGGATGTGCTATAACGTAAATAGAATCGATAAGCTTACAGCATTGGCCAGGTATTGGTATCTAATGCATACGTTTTCACGTCATTTGCCAGCTATTGCTAGCTTTGTTATCTTTATGCTCCTTTGCTCAAAAGTTCAGCCACAACATATAGCTTTTTGTTTAACCATCTTCCACTCAGAAAGGTACTCATCAAATGATGAGGCATTTCCTAATTTGCAAATGTGGGATTCTTGCCATTACAGATCTATTTTTTAACCGTGTGGGGAGTGTTAATAGGCCTCAGGTGCAGGCAATCACGGTCAAGTGGCTGACATTGCCTGACAGTATTAGTGCGACATGTCCAATGCAATGTATAGGCATATTTGCTCTTAGCTCTCCTCTACCTTGGCTCAGTGTTCATGTAGGAAATGGGGGGGTGGGGTTGGGTGTAGGGGGAAGGCATGGTATCAAGATAAGACACACACAAGTGATCACAGTTCAAGGGTGTTTATTAAACTGTACAAATGGGTGAGATAAACACCTAATCTAAACCTAAATCTAAGATGGGAGCAAGCTACGACCATCAAATAATAATAATACTGTCCTAGTGGTGTCTTAATCAAAGAAAAAGGGCCTATGCTAAAAAATAAAAACTATTTCCAATCCTTACCGCTCTGCTACAAAAGAGTGTGGGACAGTGTTCACAAGAAAAGAAATTGTTCTCAAAATGATAAGTCAGGATGGTATAGCCGGAGTCTCCCTTCCCCACTTTTTTAGCACTGGACAAGGCGGGACTCTTCAGCACAGCACACTGCTGGGCTTCTCCAGCATGAGCTTAACGTTTGTTTCCAAATTATTAGAGCCTTCTGTGGGCAAGTCTCTTTCACACAGTCTCTTGCCTCAGAGGACCCGATGAGCCATAAACAACAAAAACAAAAGCTATTTTAGTAAATCTTCACGTTGGGTGATTACTCTTCGCCTTTGGAACTCCCTCAACCATGCTTCGATCCCTCTTTGTGTTAGCCTCTCTCCTTCGAGTTCACTACGGCCTTTCATTCAAACATAACATTCAAGAATCTCAATGTATTTTTAAACAGTCATTCACTGTGGACAAGTTCACTCTTGTCAACACAATGTTCACGGGGTAGCACTGTTTACCCCAATTCGCAGGCATCCTTCAGCCGGGTTCACGTTTGCCAATATCACAGTTCACTTTGCTTTATCACAATGCAGGATTTACTTCCCTCAGTTTTCTCCTGGAATCCCTCCTCCGTCGGGTTCACATACCCATTCGAACACAATTCTATTAACACAATTCACTTGCCTTCTCCACGTGTCAATGACTTTCGAGTGTACAAGGGGTTTTGCTTAACCCTTGTATGACCAGCTTGACACCTCACGCCAGCCTTTCCCAATGCCTCTTGGTATTTGTAGTTTCAACACAAAAAGGTCCCAGCCAGAGTCCTTCGAATGGGCGCCCACATAGCGCCGGACCACTCTGTATCTGGACCTTTACTGGGTTTTCTCTAAAGTTCATAAACACAAGTTCTTTGTTCACACAGTGTTGCTGCTTGGGCCCCGCACAGTTTGGTTTATTATTACTTTTGTTTGACTCACCGGCTTCTCTGAATTTGCTTCAGTTTCTGATTTCGGGAGTCAAGGACAGCACCACGGTAGCCTGCGCTGCTCCCCGCTTTCGCTATCAACGCGGGAGGGTCTTGTGTGCCATTGACACCTGTCACCACACTCCAGCTGGACTTCCCAGTCTTATGATTGTCCTTTCAGAGGTTTTGCATGGCTAAGTTGAAAAGGACATGGGCAAGTCCTTCCTCGTCCTCCTTTCAGGTCTCGCCGCCTTTCTTCTCCGTTTGAACTGCCAGTCGGGAATAGCTGCGTCCTTGTGCGCTCTGCCTTGCTCCAAAGTATGTTCTTGTGCTCTGTCTTTTATCCCTGTGGGGAAGGGAAGGGGCAGTCAGGTGTGTGTGATTAGTGGCAATGGCCTGACTCTGCCTGACCATTGTGTTGGGACATGTCAGTTAAACGGGTCTGGTTTTAGTCCGTTGTTTGTCACAGTGTAAGAAAGTGTTTGTGTTGTAAAGGGGGGTAGAGCTTCTAAGTATCCTACGTAGTAGGATGGGGAAAAGGTATAAGGAAGGCATACCATGTCTCACCCTTTGGGTGTCCTGTTATGGTGTAGCTTTTATGAGGCATATATATATATATATATATATCAATTAAGATGTAGGTTCAAGATATAGAAATATATGCAAGTTAAATGTTATGTTCAATAACAATGGAAAGCAAGTATTACCATGGAAAGAATACAGCCCTATCTATTCAAAGTAGCCTGGAATGGAGGTATGTCATACTGTAAGAGAACATTCCATTTTGGATCAACACACTCAAGAAAAAGTCCTATATGTTACTGAGGATGAGGGACAGAAGTCTTCTGATGATGAGAATGAACTTCCAGTGGAAAATGTTATTGTTAACACCATCGCTGATACCATTAATGCAGTTGATGATGTGGATAATGAAGATGATGAATGTGAGCGCCCTTATGCAAATGTTAAACTGGATGGTAAAGAAGTATGGATGATGGCAGATTCAGGATCAAAAATAACACTCTTGTCCAAGGAAGTGTTTGAAAGAGTAGTGAAAGGGGATGTACGAGGACTTTTTAAACCTGATATTAGGCCTGGTGGCTACAATCAGGACCCCATTGATCTCTTCGGGTATAGTAAGAATCACTTTCAATTTAAAGACAGGGAATGTGAAGGGAACATGTATGTAACCAAAAGAGGTCTTACTCTACTGTGGTGGAGGGAACAAAAGAAATTGAAGATCAAGTTAGATCCCAATAGTCCTGAACAAGTGTTGCAAGTGAATGAATCAATCATCAGTAAACACCCCAAAGTATTTAAAGAGGGCATTGGAAAGATTAAAGGTATACAGCATCAAATCTTGTTAAGGAAAGGGAGTATCCCTGTGGTTGCAAAATTGAGGCCAGTACCTTTGGCAATTAGAGAAGGAGTTAAAGAGGAGCTGGCGAAATTGTTGATACTATATGTTATTGAAAGAACAGGAGGGGTAGACTGGACTTCTCCACTAGTGGTAGTTAAGAAGAGCTCAGGTGAGCTCCGCTTCTGTGTGGACGTACGTCAACTCAATAAGTGTGTGTTGGTAGATCGCCATCCTCTACCTAATCTGTCAGAGATGCTTTCGAGAATTGGGCAAGGAAAGGTATTCTCAAAATTAGACATGGCTTCCGCTTACCATCAAGTAGAATTGGAAGAACGATGCAGAAAGCTCACAGCATTTGTCACTCATGAGGGAGTTTTCCAGTTCAAACGCATGCCTTTTGGACTTGTATCTGCTGCTGCAGTTTTTCAAAAGGTCATGGACAGATTGGTTGGAAAAATCAGAGGTGTATATTGTTTTCAGGATGATGTGTTGATTTGTGGGAAGAGTGAAGAGGAACACAATAACACACTCCATAGAGTTTTGGAGATATTTGAAAAGAATGGCATAGTGTTAAGGGAAGGAAAATGTAAATTTGGTGTTTCTAAAGTTGAATATTTAGGCCATGAAATATCGGCAGATGGTTTAAAGCCAAAAGAGAGTTTGGTAAGTGCCATAAAAGATATCAGAAGCCCAGAGGACAAAGCACAATTGAGATCATTCCTAGGGATGACTGAATTTTATCAGAAGTTTGTACACAACTATGCTAGTAAGGTGACTGAATTGAGAAAACTGCTGAAGAAAGGAAGTGAGTTTGTCTGGTCGTCCAAATGTGAGAGTGAATTTGTCAGATTGAAGAAGGAAATAGATTTAGCACAACCATTAGGACAGTTTGATACGTACCGCCAGAGTAAAGTCACTGTTGATGCATCCGAAATGTGGATTGGTGCAGTGTTGTCTCAAGTGGATGATAAGGGAAAGGAAGAGATTATAGCACATGCATCTCGAGGATTAAGAGGAGCTGAATTTATGTATTCTGTCCTTGAAAAAGAGGCTTTAGTCTGTTATTGGGCCATGGAGAAATTCAGAAATTTTATATGGGGAACATGTTTTATGTTGTGCACTGATCATAAACCACTTAAAGAAATTTTAGAGAATAAAGGCCTAGATAAGGTGTCCAGGAGGGTTGCCGGATGGATTACCCGTATGCAATGTCAGTTTTGTGGTTAAAGTAATTCCGGGTAAAGAAAACATACTAGCAGATAGTTTGTCAAGGTTAAGGAAACAAGAGAATGAAAATGATTCATATGGTGAGAATGTGGAAATGGAAATGGTTTTCATTAATACTGAGGGCATAGTGTTCAAGGAAGAATGGTTGGAGGAAATGGACAAGGACGAGTGTTTAAAGTTGGTTATTACATATGTGGATTTGGGTGATTGGCCCAAGAAAACAGAATTGAAAGAAGATACCGTCCCATTTTGGGAGGTCAGGAATGAACTAAGTGTGGTAGGTGGTATTTTATTCAGATGGGAGCGTGCTGTGGTTCCCAAAATGTTACGAAACAGAATTACTGATTTAGCTCATGTAGGACACATTGGCATTAGCAGAACAAAAAGTGTTTTACGTAACAAGTATTGGTGGCCTGGATTTGATAGGGACATAGGACACTCAGCCAGTCCTCTTTCTATATGTACTAAGATTGGAAAAGGAGAAGTGGCTAGACAACAACCCCTGGTAGAGGTAGAAGTACCAGGTGGAGTTTGGAGAGATGTGGCAGTGGATATCCTGGGCCCAGTTGATTTAGGGTATGGAAGAGGAAAATTTATCTTTGTTCTAGTTGATCTATTTTCGCGCTGGTGTGAGTTTAGTATAGTAAGGGAGACCACCGGAGAGGCCTTAGTAAAGGAGTTACAACAGATATTTGCTAGGGAAGGTGTCCCTGAAAGCATTCTGACTGACAATGGTCCTCAATTTGTTGGTGGATGTTTTGCAAAATATGTCAAAGAGGCTGGAATCAAACACAAGAGGACTGCGTTATATCACCCGGAGACGAATGGGTGTGTAGAAAGAATGAATAGATGTATCATGGAAAGAATTAGGATGGCAACTGAAACAGGATGTGATAGAAAAGTTGCAATCCAGGACAGGATTTTTGGTCTGCGCATGTCACCTCATTCATTTACGGGAATAACCCCTTTCAAGTTTATGAGAGGACGTAAACCAAACACGGTGGTCAGTCCTCCATGGTTGGGAAGAAGAAGAGAAAGTGATTATGTGGTAGATGGTGTGAGCAAAGATTTGAAAAAGAAAAAGAAGGAATGGAGAGCGCGTGAGAATGCAAGGAGAGGGAAGAAAACTGAGAATTGAATGTGGAGACATGGTGAGGATAAAGAAAGGGGTGTTGAAGAAGAAAGGAGAAGCACTATATTCCGTTCCTGTAAAGGGAATTGCTGTGCTGCGTGGAGCGATTCGGGTAGTGGGAGGACAAGTGTGGAACTTGAATCGTGTTGCTTTTGTGAAAAGGGGTGGATGATGTTTTTGGAATAAAATAAAGGAGGGAGATGTGTTATGGTGTAGCTTTTATGAGGCATATATATATGTCAATTAAGATGTAGGTTCAAGATATAGAAATATAAGCAAGATAAATGTTGTGTTCAATAACAATGGAAAGCAAGTATTGCCATGGAAAGAATACAGCCCTGTCTATTCAATGTAGCCTGGAATGGAGGTATGTCATACTGTAAGAGAACATTCCATTTGGCTATGATGCTGCTGTTTACTTTTGTTGGCATTCCAAGTGAATCTGTTGCTGCTTTCCTGTGTGCCTGGTTGTAGTGTTATGCAGCTGGAGGCCCTTTCATTATAAATATAACTTAAAATAAGCAGTTCCTTTAACTTGCGGTTGTCCGGATGTTCATACTTAACATGTCCCACTTCCACTCTCTGAACATCCCTCATCGAGGTGATCCTCCCCCAATGGTCCACCCCCAGGCACTGGATTCAATAGCCATGGCAATGTCCTGGTCACCTGGGTGACAGATCTCTGGGGACTAGAGGGTGAGACACCATCAGGTTTATCACATGGGAGGTGGGCATATCCTATGATATAGGATTGGGTAGTGGTAAAGGAAAAAGTGGGATACCGCTTATCCCCGTCAGATGTCTCACCCCCACTCCCTGAGGACCCCTCACCCAGGTGATCCTCCTGCACCCCCAGGGTCTGGACCCAAAGGTGATGTCTGTGATCTGGCCACCTGAGCAAGAGACCCGCAGGGTTTAGAAAGTGAGACACCCTTTGGTTTCTCACAATGAAAAGACACAGAAAAGCAGTTCATCCCAGTTTCAGGGGCTGAAATGCTAGTGTGAATGCAGCGGTTTAACCCGCGATTGTCACACTTCTAAAGAAAAATTATGACAGGGTACGAAATTACCCTACATGATTATTGCCTCCACCTGCACCTGTTTCAAATGGCACAGTGGGAACGCCTTTGTTTCAGGGTATTTAAAAGCATGTGAATTCAGAAAGGGGTACAAAAAGAGCATCTGAATGAGCACATTTAAGATGCGTTAATTCCGATGCCCTTTGTGAATTGGGCTGCTTCTTTATTCAGTGTATGTGAGGAGGTGTGCTGTTACATTGACATTTCAAAATGTTTTGTAGCGTTCACGATGTTAAAGTCTGATGAGGAATAGATTGTGATGATACAGAAGGTGTATGATTATACTGAAGGTATCCTCGCAACATTGAAAAATAAATTGAGAATATATTGAAATGTCTTATCTTGCTTGTGTGGGATGATACTAAATTCAACAGAAGGCTAATGCTAGTTTATACTCAAGCTGCCACCGGCATGGTGTGGGATGGTATGAAGTACCCGGAGGGATAGTGTGTGATGATTTTGAAGTCCCCACAGTAGTGGTGTGTCATCAAATTGAGGTCCGCACAGCAATGGTATGTCATCAAATTGAAGTCCCCGCCCCACAGGAATAATGTGTGATTACACTGAAGTCCCCAGAGGAATGGTGTGTGAACGTTCTCACAGAGATAGCGAGTGTAACAATGATGTCTCTGCAGTGTAAATCGTTGGGGAGTTTTAAGTCCATCACAGGACAGCGGGCCTCATTACGATTTGGGTGGTAAGTGATAAAATTGGCAGTAACTGAGTTATCCCCAATTTTACTACTATGCCAAATTATGACTTTCAGCTTTCAATGGAGGTTTTATCTCCAGCAAAACCCTGGAGCAAAATCTTCCCACTCAACGCCAAAAAATCAGCAGATTTGGCAGAATTCTGCCATGGTAATTCCACAAAGAAAGCCCCATTACATCCAATGAATGGGGAATTACACCACCACCACTTGTAATCAGGCTGAAATTCTTCCTGATCAAGTGGCGGTAACACTAATTCATTTTCCACTAATTTATCGCAGAATTACTGCCTAACTCGTATTGTGGCTCAGTGTGTAATCACATCTACTACTTCACAGTGAAGCTCTGTGATAGAATTGAAATTCCCCAAGCGAACAGCATATGGCAGTGTTCAACTGGTCGACCCCTCCTATGCTTACATCCTATACTTTACTCTCATAATAGGAGTGACTCTGGAGAAAAGGTGTGACTATTCTCTTGCAGGTATTTGACTATGCTGTCCTGGTTGACTTATAGCTTAATATTTTGAAACAATAAAAGTAAGGTATCCAATTATGAAACTGTCATAATGTAACATTTTTAAAGGCTTTTGAGCAATCTTAATTCTTGTGTCTGAACCATTAAAGAGGTTGAAAGAAAGCCGAGGCCGATTGATGAGCATGTTTAAGTGGGAGGCAGTAAATGGAAGGGGGCACATTAACATAGACATGGCACAGACCTATGGAATAGCAGTAGTTACTGGGGAGAGGCATGATAAGTGTACAGAGCATGAAGGCTTGGATAATAACGTCTGGTTCTTCATGTTGTTGCAACAGTAATGAGCTGAGACAACTAGTTATCCTCACTTTCTTGCCAGTATAATAGTGTTGTGCAAAGGAAGGTCGTTGAAGACACCCTTAAGAGTGCTAAGGACGAATACGACGCTCAAATCCCTCGGCCAATTGACAAACAAGCCCTATGTTCAACGGGGTTCCTCAAACTCTAGAAGGTTTTGGGTTCAGGGTGCTCAACATTCCATGGGCTACACTCAAGGTGAACAGTCCTTGTCTTGGGGCCAATCGCAAGGTCAATGTTCTGCTCCCAATTTTAAATGAGGAAATAGAAGGGAAGAACCTTACCTGGGAGAGGCTCCACCTCTCCCAAATAATGATGCCCCGCTTCAGGTCCCCTCCCATGCCACTCCAGTAGGAGGCAGAATTTCACACTTCTCCCACGCATGGGAGGGGATAACGTCAGATAAGTGGGTGTTGTCCACCGTGACAGGTGGGAATTGAGCTGTTACAAAAACCACCCTACCACCCGCCGAGACAAAGGAAAATGACAACAGAAGAAAAACAAATACTGTTGGAAGAAGTAAAGGCACTGCTGGAAAAGGACGCATATAGATCGTTCCAGCAAATCAGGTAAACAAGGGTATTTATTCAACGTACTGTGCCAAAGAATGACCTTTCCATGCGCCCAGTACTAGATCTGCGGCCTGTGAACAAATATGTCAAACCCCAAAGGTTTCGCATGACCCCGCTTGAGGGGGAGATTCCACTCCTAAAACGAATGGGGATTACATGGCAACATTGCATATGAAAGATGCATATTTTCATATTTCAATGCTCCCTGCGCACAGAAAATATCTGTGCTTCAAGATAGTGGGAGTTCACTACCAGTTCAAGGTACTCCCCTTCGGCATTGCCTCAGCACCAAGAGTATTCACCAAGGTACTGGTGGTGGTGGAAGCACACCTGCGCAGAAAGTCCATCCCAGTATACCCTTATGTGGATGACTAATTAACAGGGAATCTCCTCAAATTTGCCAACAAAATACTCAAAAGACAATAGACCTTCTTTTCAATCTGGGCTTTTCCATCAACAAAAAGATATCAAGCTAAGTCCCTAGACAAATAAAACAATTTCTATGGGCTATTCTAAAGACAAAAGAGGAACTGAATTTCCCCTAAAACGAGAGAGTACAAAACATGCTGCTGCGAGTACCTCACTACAAAGTCGGTCGCCAAATAACTGTACGCAAAGCAATGTACTTGCTCGGGATGAGGGCCTCATGCATTCACTTGCGCATGTGTCCAATGCAGGAATGGTTAGCAAAACAATGGACTCAGGCAAGCAGTCAGGGGATGATCTAGTGGTTGTTTCGCTAACCTTGGTACAGGCTCTTTGTTGGTGGTCCAGGGACAACCTACTCGAAGGAAAACCCTTTCGCGTTCCACCACCACAAGCGATCCTCACTACAAATGGATCACTCGCCGGATGGGGGGTCTCACTTCTTCCACCACACATCCCATGGCCAATGGACATGCACTACAGCACAGAAACATATCTACTTCCTGTAACTATTGTCAGTCCTCAAGGCTCTTCAAGCCTTTCAGCAACATCTGGCAGGTCAAACAGTGCAGGTCCTCACAGACAGCACAACTGCCATGTTCTACCTAAACAAGCAAAGAGACAAAGTCTGTCCAAGCTAGCCTCAAGAATACAGAAGTGGGCACTCAAGCAGAATATTTTCCTAACATCTGAGCATGTTCCAGGGGAACTCAATTCTCTGGCAGACATTCTAAGCAGATACCCTCTACCAGAAGAACACGAGTGCCAACTCGACAGAGATATCCTTTCGAGACAGAATATTCTCACAATGGGGTCACCCCCCATTAGACTTGTTTGCCACAAGCCTAAACGCACAATGCCCAGACTTCGCGTCCAGGTTTCCCCAACCAGGGTCCAAGGGGAACGCCCTGTGGATAAACTGGTCAGGGAAATGTGCTTGGGCAACACCCCCCCCCCATCCCCTGACACCGCTCCTGAGCAAAATAGTGCACAAGATGCACCAGGAACAGGTAACTCTAATTGTGGTTGCTCCCATGTTTGCCAGACAACCTTAGATTCCACATCTGCTCAAACTGGCGATGTGCGACCCAATCAAGCTCCCGTGCCCATACAACAAGCTAACACATACAAGGGAGCATCCCTCCACCCGCACCCTAAATCTATGAACTTGGCAGCTTGGCTCCTGAAGTCATAGAATTTGGCCACTTGAATCTTCCAGAAAGGTGCATGGATATCCTAAAGGAGGCACAAAAACTCAACACCAGACACTGCTATTTCAATAAGTGGAAGAGATTTGTGATATGGTGCATGTCACAAACACTAAACCCAACATTGTTCCCCAGCTAACATTCTACATTATGGCCTAGTATTTAATTCCATCAAAGTGCATCTGGCAGCTCTGTCAGCTTACACCACTTCACAGAACAAGGTGTCCTGGTGGAAAGTTCCAGTCATTAAGGCATTCATTGAAGGGATAAAGAGGCTGTAACCTCAATTTCAAACCCTCCTCAGGGTTGGGATCTCAGTGCTATGCTCTCCAAGCTCATGGGTCCACCCTTTGAGCCTATGCGCAATGCCAGCCTAAAACATCTGACTTACAAGATTGCATTCCTGGTAGACATCATCTCTATAAAATGAGTCAGCGAGCTACAGGATTTTTCCGCACAAGACCATTTCTTCATAATACACAAGTTAAGGTTGTCCTCAGAACACATCCATCTAACTGAGCAGAAAGAAGCCTCCGTACACTTGATGTACGGAGGGTGGTCTTGTACTATGTGAACAAAACTAAACCTCTAAGGAAAACAGACCAACTCTTTGTTTCCATAGCACCTGGAAGGGAAGGTGATCACATGTCAAAGAACGCCATCTCCAGATGGATTGTCAAGTGCATACAGCTCTGCTATTCCCTATCCAGGAAAGTCTTACCTTTCACACCAAGGGCTCAATCTACCAGAGGTATAGTAGCTACCCTAGCTTTCATTGCAAACATCCCTCTAGACGCCATTTGCAAAGCTGCTACATTGAGTTCCATCCATACGTTCCCACAGCATTATTGCATTAACACACACTCTAAAGCAGATTTACAGGTGGGATAAGGTGTCCGAAAACATCTCTTTGCTGCTGTACCTTCTCACTTCCCACCTCTTTCTCCAGATACTGCTCGGTAATCTATGCAGAACATGTGATCTAAGCAGATCCACAAGCTCCAGAAGGGATACATTAATCACTGTAATTGTATTTCTGTGCTTTTATCTGCTTAGATGAACTTGCCCACCCTTCCTCCCCTTCTGGAGTAGAAGACACACAGATGTTTTCTGGGCTATCACTGTTTCTGCTTCATTACATCTGTACTCACGCTACACTTCATGCAACCTCATGTCAGAAATAAACAATCTGAGGGACATCGACGCGTGAAGGACCATGTGTACAGTACAGGTCACACTAGGGATAGTATTATTAACACAGCCTGTCAACGTCCATTTTTGAGTTTTGAAAACAAATCTTGTGATACTCTGCAACTTCCACTAGATGTTGGACTATGCAGAGCATGTGAATCTAAGCAGATACAAGCACCAGAAATACGATTACGGTGAGTAATGTATCCCATATTCCCATATATATAAAATGGAAGTTTGTGGATATGTATGTGTGTCTGTTTGAAATGTTCAGCATACTTCCCAACATGCTGCCAACCTGAAATTTGGCATGTGGGTAGGGTTCCATGGTGTAGACAATGTAACACATATAAAATAGACCTTTTTCAGATTTTTTTAAGCAATGTGCAATGCTTTCCCCCATCATATAGCTCTCTGCACCATAGTTCCGCTGTAGTTCTACGTTCATTGTTGCTAAAGTTCAGCAGTTCATGAAAACTTCAGCAGTTCATTGTTCCAAACTTTCCACACTATCAGCATTCTAGCTGACATTAGCGGCACTCACTTTTGAAGTCATGCGGTTGACACAAAACAGTGCTTTTGTAGTAATGCGGGTGACAGGAAATGGTGCATGACTCTTCTATAGTGTCCCCAATGACATTGTCAGTCACATCATGGCAAATCTATCATGATAATTACAGGAACTTCATTTCGCATGGAAGCTGATGAATGTATGCCATCTCAACAGTACAAAGCGTACATGTTTCAGTCGTACACGTACAGGTACAGCACTTCAATCTTACACACTTCAGCCCTAAACGGGGACAGCACTTATGTTGAGGTCGCTGCTGCCTCGGCTGTAGATCAGGACACCAATAATGTTGCTGTGCAATCTCAATGCTCCAACTCAAAGTAGCTGGAATCGATTTATGTGACTCATGCTGTTTTAATGGTCAGCTTTATGTGGCTTGGTCCAGAGTTGGAAACAAAGACACATTGTTCACACTAGCTCCTACAGGAAACACTAGCAATTTTGTCTTCAAAGAAGCATTGGTTTAGTTTATTAAATAAACTTCAAACTAGGACATAAGTAGGATTTACTGTGCGAAGCACGGGTACACCTGCTAGTAGTATATAATACAACACACCTGGGTGCATATGTCTACGCAAGACCCATGTATCCATTTCACAACCTCACTTCACAACCTCACAGTAAACCGATGTATCCAAATCTGTACTAATCACACTTAAGAATCTGCAGCTCACCTTTTACTCTGCTGCCACCAACCCCCACCTTCTTCTATTGCAGAGCATAATGCCAAGAAGCCACGAAAATAGCATAAGCCAGGTTATACAATTTTCAATTATATATATATTTATGCTGGTGCATATCATCACTGACTTTAACATCACAATTGTCACACATCTCTGTGTGGAAGGTAGCATCATCATTATGACACTATCTCTGAGACTTTAACACCACTCCTATCAAACACAATCTGTGTAGGCCCTTCAGCCTTATTTTTATGGCAGAGTATCTCTGTGGGGACCTTTACATCATTATAATCACAAACCATCTCTATGGGGACATACTCATCCATCATGCACCATCTCTGTGGGGACATTAACATCATTATATTCAAACACCATCTCTGTGGGGTCTTCAGCTTCATTTTTATCACACAGCATCTCTGTAGGGACTTTTACATCATTATAATCACACACCATCTCTATGGAGACATAATCATCGTTATCACACACCAGCTCTGTGGGGACATACTCATCCATCATGCACCATCTCTGTGGGGACATTAACATCATTATATTCAAACACCATCTCTGTGGGGTCTTCAGCTTCATTTTTATCACACAGCATCTCTGTGGGGACTTTTACATCATTATAACCACACACCATCTCTATGGGGACATAATCATTGTTATCACACACCAGCTCTGTGGGGACTTTAACATTGTTATCTTCAAACACCATCTCTGTGGGGTATTCAGCCTCATTTTAATCATACACCATCTCTGTCTGGACTTTAACATCATTATAATAACACACCATATCCATGGGGACTTTAACATCAAAATAATCACACACGTCTGTGGGGACTTTAAGATCAGTATATTCAAACACCATCTCTGTGGGGACTTCAACCTATTTTTTATCACACACTATCTTTGTGGGGACTTAATCATTACCATTATTACACACCATCTCTGTGGGGTCTTCACCCTCCTTTATGACACACACTATCTCTCTGGGGACTTAATCATCACCGTTATCACACATCTCTGTAACAAACTTAAAATCATTATACCCACATGCCATCTCCATGGGGACATAATCATCACTATTATCATATGCCATCTCTATAAAGGACATTAATGTTTTTATCATCGTACACCATCTTTGTGGGGACTTAAAAATCTGAATATACATACACCATCTGTGTGGAGCCATTCTAATCATCAAAATCAAACACCATCTCTGTGAGGATTTTAACATCATTATATTCAAACACCATCTCTGTGGGGGTCTTCAGCCTCATTTTTATCACACAACATCATTGTGGGGACTTTTCCATCATTATAATCACACACCATCTCTATGGGGACATAATCATCATCGTTATCACACACCATCTCTGTGGGGACTTTAACATCATTATCTTCAAACACCATCTCTGTGGGGTCTTCATCCTCATTGTAATCATACACCATCTCTGTGGGGACTTTAACATCGTTATAATAACACACCAGAGTGCTCTATATATTTATGTCCCGTTTGTATAGTGTTATTCTTGTATCGTATGTATCTATGCTTCTGCTATATCGTGTACATTATGCATCTGTATATTCTGACCTGTATTTTATATGCCACTATGTAACCTAAGCTGAAAGTCTTCTTGCTTCTTCTGTGCCCTGATACCTTCGGGTCTGGCACACATTATAAATAAATTTTAAAAAAACACACCATCTCTATGGGGACTTAATCATTACCATTATCACGCACCATCTCCATGAGGACTTTAACTCTAACATCACAATAATCACACATCATCTCTGTGGGGACTTCAACCTATTTTTAATCGCACACCATCTTTGTGGGGATTTAATCATTACCATTATCACACACCATCTCTGTGGGGTCTTCACCCTCCTTTATGGCACACACTATCTCTCTGGGGACTTAATCATCACCGTTATCACACATCTCTGTAACAAACTTAAAATCATTATAGCAACATGCCATTTCCATGGGGACATAATCATCACTGTTATCATATACCATCTCTGTAAAGGATGTAAAATCTGAATATGCATACACCATCTTTGTGGGGCCATTGAAATCATTATATTCAAACACCATCTCTTTGAGGACTTCAACATCATTATCACACACAACCAATAAAATGAAATGTCTTTAATAGAGAAGCTTCGACATTTTGGGGGTTTTATTGCACATGGTTCTACTAGAGGAAACTGGTGTTGGGGTCTTAGTGGGTTAGATGGGGAGTCGTCTGAAAAGCCTGCAGTGTTGACAAGTGGAGGCCGTACCTACCTCAGTGCCCAATGCTGGTATGGTTCAGTATGGTTTGTGAAAGTGGCACTTGGATTTCTCATTTATATGGAGATGAGGGCCCAAGGTCTATTAAATGAGTGTGCTAGTATGCCGAATTAGCCACTGGATTAGGGGATGAGTAAAATGGATAGAGGTTAGAACTTTGGCATGCCTCTATCTGGTTCATGTGGTATTAATATGCATAAGGCTGTCATGTGTGAGATGGATATATATGTGTAGTGTAAAGCAGTAGGCAAAGGATAGGTAAGTCATTTAGGTGGGCAATAGGAGATGAGAAATGAGGACAAACGGGGAGTTTAACACTGGACAGAAATGATTGAGTTCCCATCTTTTGTTGACCTCTGCATGGCCTCTGTGTGTCTTTAATAACATTCTTTCTTATCACACACCATCTTTGTGGGGACATTAACATCATTGTAATCACACACCAGCTCTGTGGGGACTTTGGTGTTATCATAATCACACACCATCTCTGTGGGGACCATACCATTGTCATAATTGAACACCATCTCTGTGGGGACCTTATCATGATTATCACTTAGAATTGCTTTGGAGAATTTAAATTGACCATAATCAAACATGATCTCTATTGGAAAGGTAACTTCACTAATATTAAACATGATCCAAAAGTAGATAACAACACCTCATCATTCCTAAAGAGGAGATGTGTAAATAGGGAAGATGGTGCCTGTGGAAGAATGAAACTTGAATTTGAAATCCTGCTTCCTTTTTTATCACAAAGTGTAATCCTGGGTCAATCATGGTATCTCCTGTGCCACAGTTCTCTTTCCTGGAAGTTTTTTTAGTGTTTATAATAGTGTTTACTGCCAGAACAAACTGCCTTTAAGTTTCACATGCAAATTAAACATCTTGCAAATTCAAAAACATCCTAATCCATCTGTAGTGGTGCCTAGATATCAGGAATGTACTTGTATATAAAATATATTGTATACTAAGTACTATAAAGTAAACATTTTTTCATTTGCTCATTATACATTCCATCCCAAATAAGAATAATGTGGTAAGTCCCCATAAGGATGGTAACACACGTTCAAGTCCCCGCAAAGATGGTACCAAACACGCGACTAAAAATAAGTATTTTTGCAAATTTGAAGTTGGATCCTGTATTATGAATTTTTTCTGAATATATTTCTGCTATTAACACATTTCCAGAACATTGGGAAAGGTTAGTCCCCACAAGGCTGGTTTCCACACATAGTCCCCACAAGGTAGGTAAAACGTGTATGTGTGTGTGTGTAAAAGGCACTGCAGACTGGGGAACACTAGAGCATTTTTAACACATCCTTTATTGTGTGCACATTTTACTGGTATTTTTGGGCAAAGCCAAGTTCATGTGCATATTTACCTAGCTAGACTGGCATTTTGGTACAGCCAGTCTAGCCATTGCTTACTGTAGCATGACATGTATTACTCATCATCTTTGATAAAGCAAGCATGATAGGTAGTATTACCTTTCTAGACTTACGTTTTGTTGTAGCTGCATGTATATTTCTTACTGTAGCATCACTTTTTATTAACTGAGCATCTATGATGAAGCAAGGATGATAAGTGTTCTTATGGGTCTAGACTGGCTTACACTGGAACCAGTTTGGACATGTTTTCTTATTGTGACATGTCACTTTTAATGGCCCAACTATCTTGAGTATTTTCTTTTATAGGAGTAGTGGCATATATTGGCAGAGCCAGCTTTTTGCATAGTGACAGTAATGATACGATAAAAACATCTCAATGCAAACATGAGTATGTTCTTGTATGGGAATACTAGCATATGTTGGTGGAGCCAGCATGGAAATGCATGGGTACAGCTAGCATGAAAATGTTTTTTATACTGGCATACATAGAAGGGACCGGCATGACAATGCATTGGGAAATGCGCTTTTACACTTTTGACTTTTTTTCCATGAGTTACCCTACCCCCTACAAAACTGATTGCAAACTGTCAGGCCCTCCACCCAAATTGTCACAGAATGTGTGCTGTGTAATTCACCATTTTAACCCATTATTGAACAGATGTTCTCATGGGAGGGGGAAGATTCCCCCCAAACTCGTTTTCGTTAGTTTTGGCCCCCTCGCTATGCTCGGTTGCAATCGTATATTTCTGGCAAATATTTACATCCTCCAATAAAACAACTCAGCAGCCACCACTGGTGGCTGGTATCTTTTGTGTCCGGGCACCGCCCCCATCTTTATGCACAAAGTGAAACATTTAAGCTTTGATTACAAAACATATTTACTTCTTTCACTTGGAGCTTTGTTAAGGAGTTTTGGGAGGGATCCCCTCAGCATAGCTCACAGGGTGGCCCCCAAATGTTGTGCTACGCCACTGATTGGGCTCTGCTCACCTTGAAAGCATTCAAGTGTGATGTGAATGGTTGAGAGGGGCGGCAAACTCGACCAGGACCCTGATCTGGTGCAAGACTGTTTAAGAAAATAACCGTTGGACACAGAGTCTCAGAATTGGAAGAGCCATGGAGTGACCCACCCCACCCCACTCAAACGCCTCCTTGGAAAGAGCTACGTGGAAGCTTCATTCATGAGCCGGTCTTGGCAGGGTAATTGAATAACGCACCTTGCACGTAGAGCTCTGAAAACTGTAGATGCATTAAGCCCCAATCTTGAGGGAAGTGCAGCCACCCCCCCCCCTTCCCACACCTCACCCCTTTAAAAAAGATTGAAGAAGAGTCATGTATCAAAGCCTAGGACATTAAGGTGTTATGTTCAGCTCTGGGTTGTGGGGGACAACATGTGGTTGCTTGTCACATAATTAAAGATAAATGCAAACAGAAACAGATGGTCAGAGTTTACACACAAACAAAAGGTTTCTTGTATTGTAGTGGTAGCTGACTCAGATACATTTATAACCATGGAATGTTGTTGATACTAGATACTGGTCAATTATTTAATTTTCAGGCCTTGATCAGGCAGCATTGTGCTCCTGGTTAAACAGACAGCATACACCTCCCCAGGTCAGTGCTTTGTTGGCTTGTTTAACACATCAATGCCACAGATAACGAGTACTTCTGTCTCCATTGATCTATAGATTTTTCACACACTTGCTGTAGCCTGTTAGTTTTCAGAGGGAGAGGAAATTACTGACGGGCCCATTGGTCAGTACTCACTGGCGTAACATGGGCCCTCGCAGCCCCCGCGGTGCGGGGAGCCCCGCCAGCACATGTCCTGGGAGGGGCCCCCACTTGTAGAAAAAAAAATATTTTTTTTTTGCAAAAAAAAAATATTTTTTTTTTGCAAAAAAAAAATATTTTTTTTTTCTTTTTGAATTCCCTTTGCATTTATAAAGAAATAATTTCTGTAACAGAAATAATTTCTTTATGAAGTCAAAGTGACTTCCAAAAGAAACGATGGGCCTCATTACGGGTTTGACGGCAACCGTGCCATTGCTACCAGCAGGTTGCCACCAGACCCGTAATGATTTACCAGCGCCTGACTTCCCGGTAACACCGGGGGAATTACAACCCCGCCGGTCTGGGAAGTCCCCATTTCCATAAAGTCCTATCGGACTCTACGGGAATGGGGACGATAGAAGCACCGGCACCGTTAATAACGGTGCCGGTGCTTCTGTGAAAACTATGCGGGTGGGTGCCGTTCTGCCCGGCAGGTCTGACCTGCCGTGCAGGACGGCAACCGCCCGCCGAGCTGTAATATGCCGGCCCGGAAACAACAGTGCCGGTGAGCTTACCAGCACCGTTGTTTACAGTCCGGCATAATTGTAATGATGCCCAATTTCTTTTTTAAGTGTTAGGGCTCCCCTCAACCCCATGATGTGTGTGAGTGTATGTTGAAAGGGTTCACACTTAAATGTATAGGTGGCTGCCTGTGCGAGTGTATGGTGAAAGGGTGCACACTTTAATATACGGGTGGCTGCCTGGGTGTGCCTGTATGGTGAAAGGGTGCACCCTTAAATGTATAGGTGGCTGCCTGTGTGAGTGTATGGTGAAAGGGTGCACACTTAAATGTATGGGTGGGTGCCTGGGTGTGTGTGCCTGTATGGTGAAAGGGTGCACACATAATTTTATGGGTGGCTGCCTGGGTGTGCCTGTATGGTGAAAGCGTGCACACTTAAATGTATGGATGGCTGCCTGGGTGTGCCAATATGGTGAAAGAATGCACACTTAAATGTATGGATGGCTAGGTGTGCGTGTGTGTATATGGTGAATGGTGTGTGTGCTTGCGTTCAGGGGCGCAACAAAAGCTACATTTCGGGGGCTAACCCTTCAAATGTTGGGAGGGGTGCCAACTTCATGGGTGGTGGGGGAGGGGCAAACTTATTTGTTTGGGTCATCTAATTTCTTTATGCATTTTTATGAGACTATTCTAGTCCAGCTTCAATGTTACAAGCAGTTAACCCTCTCCTTTAAGGTTTAAAGCACCCACTTATGGACTGCTGTGAGAATGAGTGGTCTCCTATTCCCTCTCTACCCTTTCAATCACTCCCCTGGCATGCAAGTATTAAACCCACATCACGATTTCAATTGCCTAAAAAATGTGGCATTTGAATGCAGGTACTAACAGTGAATTGCTTTATGTTAGTAATTGGTGGGTTCTTGTTAACAGAGAAACCCAGGTGCCGTTTAACATCTGTATCCTTTTCTGTCTGGCAACTGCTCTGAAAGTCAGCCAGGTCTGGTCAACATAGCCCAACATTTCAGGGGGGGAGTGTTGAATCCCAGTCAACTCAATGGTGTTGCACCAATACTTGTGTTTAATGCCTGGATTACTTGTTGTTAATCTTCATTACTCCTAGCCCTATTCTTCCTCGTCCCAGTGTGTATGAGACAGTACTTGTGTATAAGGCACTCTGCCTCATACACAAGTACTGGGATGAGGTAGAGGTACATGGAAGTAATGCTTGATTTAGCTATCTGTAATCTTCATTACTCCTAGTCCCACTCTTCCTCATCCCAGTACTTACCTATGAGGCAAGGAGCCTCAACCGTAAACTCTGGGGCAAGGAAGAGGGACGTGGAGGTAATTCTGGGCCAAGGAGCTGATTTTGGAGGTTGGGGTGGGAGGAAGAGGGGATGTGTGGGGGGCAGGATTATACGACAAATTATAATGGCTGTCCATGTCCAGGCTAAGCAGGCATGACATGTGGTATTAGTGGCTAGAGAGGCATTTTGGTGCAGCCAGTCTAGTCATTCCTCAGTTTGGTATGACTTTTTTTAATGGGGCATTTATGATAAAGCAGTCCTGCTAAGTGAATTACCTGGCTAGACTGCCATTTGGGTGCTGCCAGTCAGCCGTTTCTTACTGCAGCATTGTATATTTTTCTGGGCATCTGTGATCAAATGATATGATATAAGTCATTTATAACGCACGTGCACACAAGTCTTTCTAGGCGCGACAAGACAAGGGATGGAAGATAGAGGGAGGACAAGACAAATGATCTTACTAGGCCTTGTGTCATTCAGATCGTGCAAGTGCGATAACGAGAAGGGCAAGGGGAAAGGGACGGGGAAGTGCAAGGGAGAGGGGAGGGGAAAAACAGGGGAGCAATGCTCTGAGTAAGTGCTGTCAGGGCAGCACAGCTCTGGGTAGTGCAAGGAGAACAAGGGATGGTAGGGTTACAGTTAGAGCCCCCAAATTCATGCTAGGACCAGAGGCAGTGCAAGGGTGACTGATCAAGAAAGAGTCTCGACTCAGTGAGATACTGAGGGTAGCCAAGCAACCAGTCGGTACAGCAGACAGGTAGATCAGGTAGGCCAGCAGGGGAGGGAGAGAGAGAAGGCAGAGGAGAAGAGGAAAGTTTTGAGCTGCTTCCAGAACTTCAGGTGGTCAGCTAAAGCTTGAGAGGGGCAGGGAGGCTATTACAGAGGGAGGCACCTGTAGAGGTGAGAGATCTACCCCCCACTCTCTTCCTGGAGAAGCGTCTAACCCTTAGAGTGTTGTAGGTAGCTGATCGAAGGGCTTGAGAAGGAAGATATTTTGGAAGAGAGCGTTGGATGTAGTGCGGGCCCCGGGCCCAGAAAGCCTTGTGGACAATGCAAAGGGTCTTGATACTTGCAGCAACTGGGAGCCAGTGGAGAGATTTCAGGGCTGGAGAGATACGATCCCTGTGCTTGAGGCCAAGGATAAGTCTTGCAGTCCTTTTCTGGATTAGTTGCAGGGGCTGGATAGTAGAGAAAGGCAGATTGAGAAAGAGGTTGTTGCAGTAGTCCAGCCTAGAGAGAACCAGGGCTCTACAGACACTGAGCTTCTGGGGGAAAGTGAGAAAGGGAAGAGTCCCTTTGAGGAGGAGCAGCTGGTAGTGGGACTTCTTGGCAACGTCTGAGATGTGAGGAGAGAAAGAGAGTGGAGTCAAAGATGACACCAGTGTTGTTTGCCTCACAGGAAGGCGGCCAGAGTGAGAGAGGGAAAGCAGGGGCAGGAGTCCAAATGGGAAGGATCTCCATCTTACTGACATTAAGGCAGAGATTGTTGGAGGCACACCAATCCTGAATCGCGGATAGACACTCGGGAATGAGCAAGAGATGAGAGGAGTCTGAGGGGAGCCTGAAGGAAAGCAGAGTGTCATCCGCATAACACTGAAAGTTAGAGGAGAATGTAGAGATCAGGTGAGTCAAAGGGGCCACTTAGTGGTTGAAAAACCGGAGTGAGAGGATGGAGCGGGGAGAAAGGGACCAAGTTGGACCTGGGAGGGGCAGTCCAAGAGGAAGGAGGTCAGCCACTCAAGGGCCTGATCCGTGATGCCCAGGTTCTCACAGAGTCGATTGATCAGGATTGATCAGGGTGGCATGGTTGACCATGTCGAAAGCACAGGAAAGATCAAGGAGGATGAGGACAGAAGGAATGCTGGAATCAAGGTTAGAGAGCAGAACTTCACAGGTGTTCAGGACAGCAGTTTCCGTGTCTCTGGCACTGAAGCCAGACTGATGGTCATGGAGACAACCAACAGATTCTGTGTGGAGAGTAAGCTGGGAGATGGCCAGCTTTTTCATCAGTTTGCCCAGGATAGGGGTGATGGAGAATGGGCGATACTTTGGCAGGCAGGATCGGTAGAAAGCTTCTTGAGGAGTGGGTGCATAAGGGAGTGCTTAACAGGAGAGGGGAAAGAGTGATTACAGAAATCGGTCAAGGCTGGAGCGAGGGTGTCAATATGGTTCTTGATGGTTCTGGTGGAGCAGGAGAGCACCTGTTTGGATGACACTTTCATAGATCGGACTTATCTAGAAACTCGTCAGGTGTTGTCAGAGAGAAAGAGGAGAAAGGAGGAAGAGAGGTAGAGATGGCCAAAGGGGGAGGGGGGGCGAGAGGAAGAGGAGATGGAGGACAGGATGTCCTGAGTTTTAGCGTAGAAGTGAAATGACAGAGCCATACAGAGAGCCTGGGAGGGAACAGGAGATGTAAAGACCTCAACAGGATTGACCAGTTCTTTTCAGATTTTAAAGAGTTTGGTAAGGTTGTTAGAGGCCACAGAGACACAGGCTTGAATGTGTGTTCTATTCTTGATGAGTGTTATTGCTTCGACTGCCATTTTGGTGCAACCAGTCTAGATATGTCTAAATGTGGCCTGGCAAGCTTTACTATATTGTTATTACATGTCGACACTGGTCTACCTTGTGCAGCCAGTTGGACATGTTTTATTGTGTCATGGCATTTTTAATAGCAAAGCTTTAATGTTCCTGTGCTCTGTTGGTGACTTGCATCTATTGGATTGGTGTTACCCTACAAAACAATTGCAAACACTCTGGCTTTTTAGCCAATTTTTCTCAGACAGTGTGCTGTATGTTATATTAAAACACATATGTATATCTTTCCCCTAGTGCAGTGTGCAGCATATCCGTTCAGCAGCACGTTTGTGCGTATTGCGGAAGTGTGATAATCTAGGCTGGCCCAGAGTGTGGCGCGACCCTTGATTTGTTGCTGAGTTGGGGCGCCCCCTCAGCATGGCTCGCAGGGGGGCCCCCACATCTTGTGTTACGCCACTGTCAGTACTCAACCCCCGAGAACTTGTAACACTAGATAGCTGCACCATGTGAGGACAGGGTGCAGGATTCACATACTCCAGCACATCTCAAAAATCACGACTCAATAAGTTGGCAAAGGGAAGTCCGTTTAATGATACATACATCAGCATATGGAAATCAGCAGCATTACGAACACCTGTCTCGCTCTGACTTCCTTTAACTTCAGTCGAACAGCCGTTTTTATAGGCTAAGCTCGTCATCATTGACGTCTAATTCTACAAAAATCATCACGCAATATAATTGGTTGGGAAAGGTAACTTAAGTATAGGTGTTATATCTGTATATGACAATAGAGCATGCGGATTGGATAACTCTCATCGGGTGGACGTCACTATAAGTACAACGTCCTATTGGTTACAATATCTATAGGACTCCAGATAACTTGGTCCATTGTGATTGGGCAGGTTACACCCCTAAACATAAATCTCCACTTTAATTAGCAGCATGCAGAATGGACACCCAGGTGCCTAGTGTCCCAAGATTCACCCTGCCTCCCTTCCATAAATCAGTGGTTTTAGGGCGAGGTGTCAATTAGTTGGCTAAGGAAGGCCTCGAAACTGTAGTCTCTTATCAGGAAAAGTTATGGCACCCCTTGGATGTGGGTGACATCAGACGGTGGTACATCTTTGCGCATTGCTGGTCATGTGTTGGTTCACCGTGAATCTGCTTCAGTTTCCAGCTTTTTGTGTATTTAATTCTCCATGTAGCTCCACCACCTGCCCGGGCTTCCTTATCTTGACATTCAAAGGGCAGGCTGGTATGCTCTGAAGTTTCGATTCTCCTTAGCTGAAGCTCGCCTCCCTCTCTTGAGTTGACCTCGATTTCCCAGGCCTGAGCCGTCCTTTGTTGAGTTTCGATTCCGCTCTTTCCCCTGGCTTGGGCTTGGATATGAAACCCAACCAGTTAGGCCTTGGTCTCCTGGGCGTACTTCTGCCTTTACAAAATGGAGTCGCACGTGTACATTGTGTCTTATTGAGGTAGATATATGGTTGGCGCTTGCTGCTCTATCTTCTACTAAGCATTGCAAGCAGTGTCGATTTCTTAGCTTCTTGCGTTTCGAGCTTATTTACACACATTAGCTGGTTCGATTCTTCCATCTTGGTTCTTTCGCTATGACGTTTCTTACGTTTTAACATTGTGTTGTCCTTCGTGTCTCTTGCACCTGTTTTCGTGGATAAACACGTTTGCGTGTTGCCTTTTCTCATGCGTTAGTCTGTCCAGGCCCTCTTCTCATCATCGTTTGCCTTCCATCAGTGCTCTTTGTGTCTCCTCATGGACAGTCTGTAAATACTCATCGTTTAGTATCAGCAGCTGGTATGGTTGTCTGATTGGGTACCGTGCTGCCCAGGGCTGTCTGCTTATTGGCATTTCAACAGGTACTGATCTTCTAATGTACACAGGGCAGAGGCCCAATGCGGCTCTCTGTTGGTTCAGTTGCTCCTCATACATCACATACCTTGGCGAATATCTTACTGGCAACTTGCACTGGGGGCAGGGGTGCAGGCCATATCTGGAACCTCCTCTACATTAGAGATTTCGGTTACCCTGTTACAAGTACTGCATTATGTATGTTTTACATATAGGCTCAATGCAGAATCTGGAAAATGACATTCCCCAAATGTGTGATTGTGGACACATTTTGCCTCCCTCAGTGCCTCGGTTCTTATATCTGGTTGAAATGAGAGCGCCTGGAAACATGGGTGTTAGAAGCATTGGAAACACGGGTGTTAGATGCATCTGAAGGTCATGTGCCATCACATCCAGTGATGACACTTGGGCGCAGGGTCAAATGACATCACTTCATGTGATGTCATCGGAGGTGAAGGGCCATGTGATGTTACTTCAGCTACTCCAGGCATCTTGGTGAAATTCGGACCCTGTTGTCAGATGTTTTGAGGATGAAGGTGAGCCCCCCCCCACCGTCCTGTTGAATATCGGTTCTTCTGGACATTCTTGAAACCAGGTGGGAACATTCAGGATTGATCATTGATTCCAGTATCCACTCATTGTATTGAGGCACCATCACTAGTGATCCTTGAACCTACATAGTCTGTCAATCCTCACTCTTTCTATATATTCTCCGCTAGTCTCCTGAGGCATCTGAAAGGTGGCATGAAGTGCTTCACAACACAAACCTCCATCTAATAAAAGCTCACATGTTGCATGTATTTACTTGTTCCCATTTCCCTCCATAAACTCTTGTGAGTGTAGTTCATGGGATACATAAAATAGACAAGTATTCGCAATGCCGACAGCTTGGGCTTTTGTGTAGGCATGGGAAAGGCACATGTCACGCACAGTGGTATTAACTAGGCATTTAGGGTAGCAGGTGAAAAATGCTGTGAGTACCTAGGCATTTAATAGCAGTGCCTGGCAAATGCCTAGTACTTACACACAACCCAAAACTGTTGGCTTTGCCCATGCTTGTTTTTAACAGGACTTCAGTGAAGGACATGCTAAGTGCTTAACATCGACTGGTTGATGGCAGACCTAGTTAATACATGGTTTTATTACACAAGTAGCGGGTTTACAACTCTAACTAAGTCATTAACTCACAGAAGGCTGCTTTAAAAAAAACCTTGCAGGCACTTCCATTGCAAAGTTTGACGGTAAGGCATGATTAAAGCGAGCTCAAAGAGTTCCCATGGGGCGGTGTTTTGGGCGAGGAGGGGTAGGAACTAGTTGGGAATGGCCATAAGGATTAGCATGGTCATGGGCAGTCAATGGGTGGACAAAATAACTAAACAACACCTACATGTTGTATGTCCCTCCTCATATGCCATTCCCCCTATCTGTACACTAATCCAATGGTTTCAGCTTAATAGCCCAAACCATTGAAGGGTGCTTAATATTTGCTGCTGACACGAGTTTTACATTTGTGAATAGGCTACCTTTTTGACTTGGTTGTTGGAGCTTTGGCACTTATTCACATTGTACAGTGTACGCTGTGGCGGAGGGAGGTCCATCTTTGGTATTAAAAAGGACTCTTCTGTAGTAATGAATGCACAGATGCTTGCTTTGCATGCATCCATTTATGAGCGACATTCCACATGCCTTGGGGCAAACTAATACAGGACTCCCATTGGCCAAGCTTGGACATGTCAGGTGGGCAGTGCCCACTCTCAGCACACCTCTATTATAGGGCAAACATTTAAAGGGAAAGCAGTATCCTTACACTAAGACACTGCAACTCCTCATGAAGAGGCTGCTCTGGGCCCTCATGTTCATCTTCGACCCTCATGCATGATTTATGTACAGCAACATTAATGAGGGTGAAGGCTATACTGCTCCCGAGTGGTGTGTGTGTACGTTAGGGATAATGGGTGGAAACCCGAGGCGGTGCCATGTGCAGCGCGAGGCTTCATTAAGTTAAATGTTAAATGTTAAAGGTATTTGTACCGCGCACCGTCACCAACGGAATTGGTCCCCAGGCGCTCTGGCGGATCTGTAAACGATAAGGTGGGATTGGTTAGTAAGGTGAAGAGGGAGTAGGATAGTGAGAGGAGTGGTGTTCTGTTGGCAGCTTCAACTCGGTATACACCGGGTGCTGAGCTTTGGTGCGGGTATTGGATCAGTGTCAGTCTGCGTGTGCTGTTTCTCCGGCTTATGTGTTGTTGCAGTGTTGTGAAGTGCGTGCGGCTTGTTGTGCGAGAGATGGTTGTGTGAGTTTTTTTGAGTGAGCTAAGTATGCAGAGTTTGACCTTATCTTGGTTAGTCTGTTACCTGACCTTTAGCATGCTAACATTCACAGTTTTGTCTAAGTGTGGCACTTGTTGACCTTCACAATCCTATCTAGATGGGGCGCAGGCTAGTGTTTAGGAATCTGTGTGGGTATGCTAACATTCACAATATTATCTGGATGCTACGCAGGCTAATGTTCACAATTCTAAGTGTGGCATATGCTAGTCTTCAGTTTTCGCCTAGGTGTGGGCATGCTAACATTCAGGTTTCACCTAGGTGCGGGTATGCTAACATTCAAAGTCCTATCTAGATGCGAAGCAGGCTAATATTCAAAATTCTATCTAAGTGCGGACATGCTAATATTATGGCAGTCTATGTTATTGGGAGGTAAGATAGAGTGGCAGGGGTTTTCTGGAGTAGAGTAATTGCTCTACTCCCCACCCATGCCACACTCACAGTTTTTGTTGGTGTCTGTTGACTGCTGGCTTCACTGGCTTCCCCTGCGGACACCTGCATACACATCTTGGAGCCGCCAAAGCAGGAGCTGCCCTTAGCCGCAGGGCTGCATTGGCAGAAGGGCTGCCCTGCGAGGCCCAGTGATGAAGGTGGGTCCCAAGGACTAATGGAAGTGGTGCTGGGCGTGACGGGAGGCTGGAGGGAAGGCGAACCAGGAAGAGGGTGCGGGGTGGGAGAGGGCTGCTGGGGGGACACCGAAGGCCTCAGGGCCTACAGATTTTTTTAAAATTGGGCGCTCCCAGGAGGGCCTTGCCACTCACCGTGCTCCTCAGGTAACAGAGCCGGTGAATTCAGGCATGTCTCTGCCTTCGATGCTAACGGGTCCCAAGGACCAATGGGAGCAGTGCTGGGTGGCTCGGGAGGCAGGAGGGAAGACGAACCAGGAAGAGGGCGCGGGGTGGGAGCGGGCTGCTGGCGGGGCGCCAAAGGCCTCGGGGCCTACAGATTTTTTTTTTTAAATTGGGCGCTCCTAGGAGGGCCTTGGCACTCACTGTGCTCATTTTGTATTCGTTTGCGTGTGATCCTAAACACCCTGTGGCTAGCGAGAGAAACTCTCTAGGAGATGGGGTTCCTACTAATGCAAGACTAGTCTTTAAATAGAGCCAACCCTTTACTGGTTAAGCCAAATATTTACAGAAACATCCACACAAATGGTCCATCAAAATTCGAATTCAGACTCGCAAGGCCCCCCGACTTTATCGAGTGAAATGTGAATACCGAGACAATAACAAACCAAGCGTGATAATAGTGTGAGCTTATTGTCTTGGAACACAAGAGGGCATAGACATTTTATAAATACAAATGCAAGGATCTATGTGCACATGACCTTGTTCTTCAAGAAATGTGGCTTTTCACGGATCCCTTTTGGGATGCCTTCCAGCTAAATCAGAGAGGTCGCCCAATGGCTGGATTATTTATTGCAACCAAAAAGGCAAAACATTTCCTTGTCACCTTGTATAAATCGCCCTCTGAATATATCCAGGTAGTTAAGCTCAAGCACTAACAGTACACATTTGCAATCATCAACCATCGACTACACCTTAATAATGGGAGACTTGAATTTGCATATATTAGACAATGAATCTATCAAAACTCTAACTGATGAAGTGAGATGGTTCAATATAATGGCAGCTAGGAATTTCATGATTCTAAATGGCTCAGTGCAGGGTGATATTCCGTCACAAAGCACAAGGTCCAGTGGGCCTCAATAAGCCATCATAGATTATATCTATACTGACACATTTTTGGAAATTGTGGTATCATTGAAGGCCAATGCCCAAAGCTATCCTAGGCAGCTGCACCTTTCATGGTCTTGGCCGGCGCAGGTGGCATCTAAAATTCGAAATCATCGGGCAGCTATCATTGTGAATAATGCAGGCAATCGCATAACATGGAAGAACTCTAAATTAATAAAATACCATAGAACTCTCATTGAGACGTATCAGAATGCAAATAACTATGAAGGTTGGTATGCATCTGCAATGCAAATATTTAAGTAGAAAAGGCTTTCCGATGGATAACATAGTCATAGGCCTCCCCACTCCTTTGACCCAATGGTAAGAGAAAAAAAACACTACGGCAAGATATGCTAAAGGTATTTGTACCGCGCACCGTCACCAACGAGTTGGTCCCCAGGCGCTCTGGAGGATCTGCAAATGAAAAGGTGGGATGGGTTAGTAGGTGAAGCATGAATAGGATAGTGAGAGGAGTGGTGTTCTGTTGGCAGCTTCAACTCGGTATACAATGGGTGCTGAGCTTCGGTGCGAGTATTGGATCGATGTCAGACTCGTTAATCTGGCCCCCAGGGTAATCTTTCCCCATTTCTTTATTTCGCTTGCTTCTCACGGTCGGTTTGACGTATCTGCTCAATTTCTCGTTCACGAGCCAATTTTAAAAGCAAGACTTAAATTATGTATTTTAAAATATAATGTGAAAGTATATGTAACATTGTCCTTTCATACTAAACCTTCTTTTATATTTTATGCTTTGTCAGCAGAAAGAAAATCAAGTGTTTTACATTTTGAATACAATGGGGGTCATTACGACCCCGGTGTTAAGGGGTTAACGGCGCCGTAAAAGGCTGCAGCGCCGTTAACCCCTTAACGCCTTACTACGAGGTCCCTTTGCAGCTCCCGACCAGAACGGCTGGTCTGGACCAGCCGTGAAAGTAGGGACCCGCAAAGGGATCTTGATGGCAATTACGGTACCGCAATTTGCGGTACCGTAATTGTCGCCTTCCCCATTCCCATTGAGCCCTATGGGGCAAAAATGGGAATGGGCAAGGGCCATGGAGAAAGGGGAAATTACTGCCCCGCCAACCTTGGAATGGGGTGGTAATCCCCCCTTCTCCATGGCGGACTCCAGCATGGACCATGGTGCTAATAGCACCATGGTTTAGCGCCGGAGTCCCAATGAGGGCCAATGTATATTCCAAGTGAGGAACATTTTGCGGAGAATAAACCTCCTTGGTCCTGAAGCTCACACAAAGCTGAATAAAATGCAAAATATAAAATGCAACGTTGGTCATCCAATTTAAGAAATCCAAACTCTCGGGAGGCTATTGCATATAAAGAAAGAATTTGCAGAGAAAATGCATGATTTTAGTTTAAGAGTCACTCATCTTCTGAATGAAAACAAAAAAGTAAAATATAAGGTTACATTTCTGATTTTGCCAAACCGTGAGGGCGACGTCCTAATAACAATGGAGCACCAAAATGCATGTAACTTTGGAAACATAATTAGGAACTTGGAGGTCGTATATCATTCTGTGCTTCCGCCATAAGACTGTTTAAGGGATGTAATGGCCGACACCAATGTAGAACTATTTCTTCCAATGTCTGTCGTAGTGTCACGAGAGCAGCTCAATGTTTATTGCATTTGGAAATGCGATTTTCTCTCTGCAAGCAGCTGTCCCCGCAGTTAATAATGTCTGTGATGTTTTCGGCTACAGCATGTCCAAGGGCATGTAAACAGTAATTATGATTTAGAATCTCGTCGCCCGCAAAGGCCGCCAGAGGTTAAGAAGAGCACTGCATTTTAAAGATATCAGCCGGATCCCTGTTTTTATGAATCCCATTTTTTCTTCATGTGCCAGTTTAGTGTTAATACTTGGAGAATGTGTACTTCCAATTATATCATATATTTCCCCGTGCCTCGGATAATGGTCTCAGCTTGTACATTTTGTAAAGGTGTAAACCAAAGTTCAGTAATTAATGAGATAATAACGATGAGCCTAAGGGAGAATATGGTCATAGGAACACCATGCTTTTTTTTTCTCCAAGCATAGGAGAAATATTGATTGTACTTTTAGACAGTCTCCCATCATCCTTTACATTGTCTGTTTTTTATGGACTCATTAGGAATCTATTTCCAACTTTAGTAACGAAGTGAAAGGTGTACCGAATATATTGCACACTATATATATATATAAATCCTTCAAATGTAGTGATAAAATAGACAGATTCCTCTTCCCTTCCTGAGTTTTTGCAATACAAGGATAGAGCCAGTTGTAGGATGGCATTGCATTTACATCTTATGGTGGTGTAACCAACAATGCCTTAATGGAGTGCTTTTAGTTCGAAAGCAATTCTTCGGAAAGCTGTCGACATTTTGCTGTCCGTCCAGCCTGCTGCGGGAAATGGCAAGGCAGAAGGAAGCTAAAGGACCCACCTTGCTCGAGCATGGATGTGAATTGTCACAGGGCCAAGGGAGATACCTAATGAATGAGCCAGAAACACTTTTCCCCGTCCCCCTTCGTGCTTGTCCCAGTCAAGACTCAACGATTATGTGGAAACCTTTACTAGAAAGGCACATTTTATATATTATTTATTTTAATTGGTTTTTTATAACGTGCTTAATACCGGAGTTCGGTTTCTGCACGGGACCCGGGATTCTAACGTATGTTCCTCTGGTGGTCTTGTTTCCAAGACCAGCACGTTGCCCATGTGCTTAAAATAAGATACAGTGTTTTGTTGTTGTTCCTTCCTACTTGAGTAGTACTACTTTCATCACTCGAGAGAGTGATTAAAGAGCCATCGTGACAACCACATACCATTGTGTCTGTCTTCAGACTGGAGGTCTGTTTACTGCTTCTCCAGAATGGCATGACAACGAGTCTGTCATTACTGGGCATGCCCTCTGAATGTTTTATCACTCCACGGAGAGACTTGATTGTGAAAGGAATATGGAACAAGCAAGGGGCACCCACTACATAAAATGCAGCGTGCGCGAGAGATCATCTCCTGAGCGAATGTGGCAGACGTTAAAGATTATGCTCCAAAGATCTGAAAAGGCAACACAGATCCTGCTCCAAAGACTGCCATCCTCACAGAACAAGGAAAAACCACAAGCCTGGCAGCGATAGGGCCTCCCACCACAGAGCCCTTACTGCCATTTTCCGCCTCTATTAAGCTTGCATTGAGCAATTTATAAAATCTCACTGAAGAGTCAGTGGACCCAGCTATGAATGAAAGATGCTCTCCTCTTCCTGCCCCTGGGATTCTGACACCTCCAGCATAACAGCCCATGATGGCCGCTCCAATTCAAGGCCCGCCAGCAGACAAAGCACAACCTGCTGACCCAACTCCTGATGATCAAGAGAGGGACTTGGATTCTGTTGATCAATATTGTGGGAAGGAGAAGATGGAAGAAGATACAGCTCGTCTTCTCTTCAAACTGGCCCTCAGTGATGTCTCTGCTACCATTCTCAGTGACGGCATGCGTGTCTTCAGAGGACTCTTCCCCTCCTGGCTACTTTGAAAAGAGGGTATAGGGTATGCTCAAGAAGTCCCACATGGCGTCCTAATCCGCCTGGAGGGCATGAATATATGTTTCCTATATCTTACAATTTAGAATCTATAGGCAGTGCTTACTGCCCGAAAAATGGCACTCATAGCACCTCCCCGATTTAGCTCCTGGAGAGAAAGCTAACAGTCGCCTCAGACATCTCTTGTGATGTCCTCAGAGCTTTTGCCAATGAGGAGGTGGCATTCGTTGTGGGAAGATGGCATTACTGACTGTCCAAACACCTCCTCCAAGCAACGTCTGCTACCCTTAGTTGTATCACCCATGCACAGTGCTCCATTGCTTCCCAGCTAAGTACTAGATTTTAAACCCCACACATGCATCTCAAATTCCACTCATTTGTATGCCTCAGATGTTTTCAAGAATAATTAAGTATCTCCTATATGTATGTTAAACAGCGCTCACAGTAATGATATCATTCACTTTAAAATGGCTGTAAAGTCTTTTCCTGAATCATATTCAGTCAAAACCATGTTTAATTTCCTCAATGACTTCAGGCCATCCTTCTGGAAAGGGTTTCATTGATATATGGATTTCATTCAATATCTAATGCTATGTGATCTGATGAGTGCATTGATGGGAGATCAATATGTTGTTGTACGTATTGTGAAAATGAATGAAAATCATATTGACTAAAATGTATAATTGTTGAACAGATACTACAGGGAGGGTGATGGGAAGACTGGGCGGGGGGGGGCTGCTTGAGGCCATAAATGATATCATTAACATAAATCTGAACCCCATGAATGGTATAATTAACAGGAATTTGAAGGTTTACCTAGCTTGATCCCTCCCAGAAGACCAATGAGCCGGAAATAAATGGTGAAGCCACTTGCTTGTTAGGCAACCCCTCAATCTGTCAAATATTGCCTCCCCAAGATGATCAATGCTCTTTTCCACTTAATATAACAACCCCACTAAACCCTAAAGACTTACCCTTGGCGCAAACAGGGCAAATATACTAGCAAAAATCTATCGACTGTCACCCGACAAATTGTAAAGTATACTTTATTCCACTGTGTCAAAACATAACCAAACATGTTTGACAGATGATTGCCCAACATGTTTCTTTGTATTCTTTGATTTATAGAGCTGAATCTAAAATGGAAGAATCCTGACTAATAGGCATGGCTCACACACATCTTCAACATGGAATGGAGTATGTTGGCGTGTAGTATACAAGAATGGATTTCCAGCAAGGTGTTAATCAACAACTTCATTGTGAACCCAATTCAGTTAGCCTTTTTATGGTCCAAAGTTACTGAGACGCTGGGCACACTTTATCCAATATTAAATATGAAAACCCACCGCTTGTAAATTCTGTCCCCAGATGAAGTTTTATTTTAAATAACAGAGCCATTGTTTCAAATTATATATATTATTTTAGCCTGCCTATTTCGGATTGTCACCTGGCAATAGTGTGATCAGATGTTTTTATTTTACTCCGACCCACCGTAACAACTGGGCTCTGATTGCAGTCATTAAGATGGCCCCGGATGCACTCAGAGCTGCAATCCGGCATATAAGCTGTCTTTAGAAACCACCTAACTGCTGTGAGTCTTCTCAAGCAAAGCTTTGCTAACTGGAGGGAACTGGGGAAACTGCAAGCATAGCAAATCACCTTTACCCACTAAAATGCATGTAAGTTTGATCCTTCTAAATGACCAGTGCTCTTTTCCTTTGATTCAAACAAACCAGTTCAGCATGCAATTGGATGTTGGTTTTGAATGCTGTCTTTAAATTGTTCTTGTGGCAATTACTCACTCTGCCAGCGTTTAATAGTATCCTGCCAGTAGCATGTTTATACACCACTCTGTGTGCAAGCATATTATCGTTCCATGGCCTAACTTGCCATGTTTGAACCATGCCGATTACCAGTCCTCCGTTTCTTTTTTTTTTAAATCAACTTTATTTACTATTTTACACAAAAACACAAAACATTCAAACATACATACAGGAGTGAGTTTGCAATAAGTATACAATACCAGGTATTACATTTCACAATTCTTGTCAAAGTATCTTATCATATCTCTACAACCCCTCCCCATAGCGTATCTTTAATACAAACACAATAAAACATCACAATAGACAAGACAAACTCCCACCCACCCCCAATATTATTTATACACTTATAAAACCAGTTCTACATTTTAATCAAACAGGCTATTGAATGAACCTCACATCCCATCATAGCCAACTTCCCGATCACGCTTCAAGGCTTGTGTCTTTTCATACCACGATAGTGTCCGCATATCCAATAACCAATTCTCATAATGAGGTTTCTTCCTAGATTTCCCCACCTTCTTAATCTGTTTAATAGCCATCAACAGTGCCCTATCAATCCAATCCAAAGAATCACATATATCTCCACTTCTGTCATCAACCAAAAGAAAAATAACTGATTTAAAACTTCGAGGGAATAGACCATCTACCACTAAATCAACTCGATCTAAGGCATCCTTCCAAAAATCTAATACTCTGCTACACTCCCAAAGCATATGTTGAAAGGTTCCTTTCGAACAAGTACACCCCCAGCACAAATCCGTATCTGCTAATCCTCTCTTATTCATCCTCACAGGCGTCCAATAAATTCGTCCTAAAATGCGTTGATGAATGTATCTCAGGTTCAGGTCAACTTTAGCTTTCACCGCTATCCTCCAGGCATAATTCCACGATTCCTCAGAGAGCTCCGTACCCATTTCTGATTCCCATTCCAATCTCAACTTGTCCCAAGAGTTCAACATACATTCCTGCATATGCATCAATTTGAAAAAGGTCGAAACCATCCCTGGTGGTGTAGTAAAGAATTCACATATTTGAGGTCTATAACTCAAAGGCTCATCTAACATCTCTAATCTCACCCTCAGCAACTGTTCCAAAGATCTATATCTCCTAAATTCTCTATTGTTCAGGCCATAACGATTGACCAGTTCATCAAAGGAGACATCATTCCTTTACTCCAAACATCTCCGATTCTCAAAATACCCTTATTAGCCCAAGCTCTCCAGTTAAGCATTTTCTTTTCCTTTGTTTGTTTTGTAATGATATTTTTGAATATGAAACTTACATATACCATATATACCAACCCATAATATATCAAACAAGAGTGTGGGAGCCCCTCTACTGAGAACGGACATGGGTCAAATACGCTGTTACATGGAATGTCTTCCACTCAGAAGGGTATGCAGCCACACTTTAACTCACTGCACCCTTCAAAGGGGAGACATAATCATATATCATATAGTAAATGATGGTCCCACAAGTATTCAAAAAAGCATTTGCCCTACACCGCAGTGCTTGCCTGCTTGATTTCAACCACCCATCCGGCACAGGCTTCCCTGAAGAGAATAACTGCTGTAACATAGTGTCTGTTTTTTGCATTTCAAGGTCCACTGCCACTTTGACCACATTCAAGATACAGCCCAGCTTTGAGATGCAGACATTATGTCAATTTCAGTAGAACTATCAAGGCCACTTGTTTTCCAAGGACTGTAATGTAGAAAGTGGTGTGAACATATAAGTGATTGATTTTCTGAGCACATGCTTCCCAGCTAATGCGACAAGGTTCTCAGACACACAAGTATTCATGATCATGTGATTGCCAGGGCATTGGGGTTTGGAAGATGAGAACACTCACACTTGAAGATGCAAGCACCCAAAAGCTCTAGGTGTGAACACAAGGCACCATTATGATGATGGCATGACCTTATGCCGGATTAACCAATTAAAAGCAGAATAAAGATTTTAAAAAAGCAATGACAAAATGTTAGATTCTGGAACAAACATCAGGAATACACTGTACCAAGATTTGACATTGAAAGCGAATCCCCTGGGAGGGGGGATAGCTCAGGGGCAATGCGTTTGTCTTGGAAGAAAGACGAGGCAGCATAACACAAGTTCGAATCCCAATCCCGCTGGTATTAAGCGTGTTATAAAAGAACAATTATGATGAGCGTTTTGTTTTCTTTTTTTACTGTGCACGCTCATTTTGAACATATCTTATTCAAAATGTTTTTTCCCAATATAAAGCTCTACATTGCTAGCGCTCATTTTTAATATGCTTTTTAGTCAGGTCACTGAATTGGATCAGCCCATCATATCATCATTAATAAACACATACTAGGCAGCAGGGATTTACAATCTGATGTGCATATTCAAGCAGGGCACAGCTGGCAAGGGGCATGGATTGAGTCCTGAGCAATTGCTAACTTGACAGAATTCAAACATTTCAAATGTGCCCCAGGTTTGAGCCTGCCTACACAATGAAAGCTGGCATAGAATTCATGTTATAGAAGGCCAGGACCATATTTCTAAAATTAAATATTTTCTTAGCTGACCCCTCATTGTTCAACCAATGATCTTTTGCCCATTATTTATTTGGGCAATTGCAACAATTTCTTTAGAAAATTCAAGAATATGCCGTTGTTGACTCAAATTCTATTCTTCCTATTGTTCGATTATATTTCTAACCTTTTCACTCTACTGAAACTTCCATTCTTCATTTTGTAACTTCCTTCTTTCTGCTTGTCTGGTTAAGCCATCTTCACTACTTGTTCTACTAGCATGTGCAGCTGCTTGCCACATGGTAGATCACTCTATACTTCTCTCTTCTCTCTGCTCTATGGGGCATTCAGGTGGTGATCTTCACTGATTTTCTTCCTATCATTTTGGCAGGATTTGCTTTGAATCTTGGGATGGACACGTGTCTTCTTAACCCTTTCAGTACTATGCTCTTCAAAGCTCTTTTCTTGGTCCTTTTTTTCTCTCTGTATACTATACCTCTTTCTGATAGTTTGTCTTCCGTTAATCTGTCCTATCATTTTCACACTAATGACTCTCATATTTTATCTATTTATCTATCTTTTCTGACTCTCTTCCTTCTACCCTTGTACACTGTCTTTCTGGTATCCCAACTGGATGCTTATCATTCTCTATATCTTAAACCTTCTAAAGAAAACATTCTCTTTTTTCCTGCTTCTTCTCATTTTACAATTGCTCTCATTTTATGCATTTTATCATCCCTCCTACCTTAATTTGTAAATGTCAGGGCCTAATCTTGGTGTTAATTTTAACTACACTCTTTCTTTTTCACTTCATGTCAACTGTACTGCTCTCTATTATTCCCAAATGTCAACCTTGTCTTGCTTTTCAGGCCAGTAATCTATTATTTGCCACCTTTATTTTCTCTGGACTTGACTAATGCTCTGCTCTTCTGTTTAGTCTCCTGGCAAATGCTTTTTCTCCCCTTCATTATATCTTTAAATCTTCCGTTCGGCTTGGTTTTTGGTTTCAACATTGTTCTTCTATATCTTTTTCTTTTTTTTATCTCCCATGTCTCTTGGCTGGCTTTCCTTTCATTGTTGTTTCTGTGTATAGTGTTTAAATCTGTTTATTTTCTATTTTTTTTTATTTGTGTGTATAGTTCTACAAACTTTAACACAATGTTATAGAACACAATTCAAAAATACATACAGGCAATAGGTACTTCTATACTCCCATAAAATTTGAAAAATAAAAACATAATATTACAATACCTTAGTATAATAAAAGGTGATAGAACAACAAACAATTTAAACATTAGGCATATTCATGAACCAGATTTACTGCGCATCTGATTTGTTCAGCCTGTCAAGTTTCCCAGAGGTCAACACTCCCTTCCCAACATGATGGAGTGCAATACGAACAGACTTATTATTGTGTGTTAAGACAGAAGAACCAGCAACTTTCACTTTTGCTATCAACAGAGTAGCAATGTAAAAACCAAGGAGGTTCATTTATAGAGAGCGACATTCTTGACATTCCGTTAAAACGTGACAGGCAGACTCAAATTTACCCAGGATACAACATAGACGACAAGTCCTCGCTTCTCTGATAATAGCAAGTGCCGACCCCACCGTAGCCAGTACCGGCAATTTGTTAATTTTCAGAAGTAATACAAATTAGTGCAGCACCGGAGAGGGGCACAGCTTCAATTATTCCTGTGCACCAAATAAGTCATTTCCTCATGATACATTTTTAGTGAAGCCAAGTGACTATAATTACAGCACCAGTCCCACATCTTCACCTTTGCAACAAATGTATCATTCTGTGTGCAGCAGTCCACTACCCAATGTGGGCTCCATTTCACTGCTTTAAATACCTCATTCAGCAGAGTGGTGAATTTACAGTTGCTATTCCTACTGCTTTCAATGCCGAGGAGTCTCAATAGAGGGCAGATGGGAGATGATCTAGCATTTAGATACAATAAGCCCCTTTGTTTTAAGACTTGAACTACTAAAGATGTTAAACCCAGCTCTAATCTAATTAACTTGATAGGTACACTGGGGCCAATTCCAAGCAGACACCTCCAAAATGTCCCATCCAGAACCTTCAGTCAAGACAAATCATCCATGCACAGTACCTCTGGCCCATATAAAATAGAAGCACAAAACCCCTATCTATAAAGTGCCGATATACCATGGAAGCTATAGCCTGATACCTCCTTAATGCACCTAAGGATGACGTGGGTCCAAGCAATGGCTTTACGTTTCTTCTCAGCAATGATTGCAGAGTAATCACAACTAGATGTTAATTTCAGGCTCAAATATTTATAATGATTTTCTTGCTCCATATACTGACCTGCCACTGTCATCTTAGGTACAGCAATATTTTTTGATGCAAAATGCATAACTTTGGTATTCTCAAAATTGATCTCCATACCACTTTTATCTGCATACCTGCACAGTGCTGTTAAGGAGCATTTCGAACCAGAAAAGGTGCAACCGCACAATACAAGATCGTCTGCATATAATAAACATTTCACATTAACAGGGGCAATGCTCGGAGGGAAATTTGCAACTTGTCCTAAATAATCTGGCAGATCAGCCAGGTACAAATTGAAAAGTATGGGGGCCAAAATACAGCTCTGTTTAACTCCCCTCCGAGTACATATTGGCTGTGTAATTGACCCCCACTGTCCACCCTAACCTGTACAACAGTCACTGCCATGTAAGTTACACACAGCGTATAAGAGATCTGCAGGACAACCATAATCCTCACGTTTTTGCCACAGTCGATTCCGGTCTATCACATCAAATGCTGACCCGAAAATAGATCATGTCCATATGTAGGTTGGACGTGCATAAATCTTTTCACTCTCTTTATCTCTCTTCTTAAATTTCTTTATATTCTTCTCCACGTTATCTTTACTCTGCATCTTAATTTCTTTTGTGTGTTCTTCATACCCCTGTGTACAATCCTGCTGCCACATGTTTGTTTTACCTACTTTGCGTATAACAGCTTGTGCTGCTCCTTATCTTGCTAATGTTCACTCTTTACTCAAAGAGCATCATTTCTTTCTTCTGCTTGTTCTTCCTGATTTATGTTGTTAAAATTGCCGTGTATTGTCATTTTAACATAACATGCATGATTTGTATCTCTTTTCATATGAACAGCTCTTTGGCAAAATAACTATATAAATTAAAGAAAGTAAACTCGGCAAATTAGACTACTGATCAAGCCTCCTCCCTGGGCTTCCCTTTTACTCCTTCCCCTCTTGAGACAAAGTCCTCGACTTTGTTACACTCTCTCTTTACATCCATCATAGATCCTCCCCAACTTCTATCAACCGACAACATGCTAGTTGGCTCTCCATGCTCTCCATGCACAACCACCCTCTTTTCAAGTTCCTTCTCCAAAACTAGCAATGTTCTTGCGCCTCAGTAACTGTCTGATTGTACCATGGTTAACTTGCCCTCTTGTTCCCTCTAATCCTCCGCTGCACTCAACCTCCCTGTCCCATACCCTCCCAGTGCCTCCTCTTGCTCTTTCTCCCTACTTGCCCCACTCCACGAAAACACACTGCCCACTACAAAAAAGGCAGCCCTGCTTTGGATCTCTTAACAGCTCAGCTTGAACTTCACTTACTAGCTAAAGAAAGCTCTTGCCCTGTCCTCTCTCCCATCCTGCCTAGCTGACCACAATGAAGCTAATAACGACATTTTGTATATTTATATAGTTCTCCACTTTAGTTTGAAGCACTTACCCTTTGGGTTAATTTTACCTTTGTACCTACCTGTTTGGCTCAGCACTTGTGTTCATCTGTGTGCTATTGTACAGGCTTTCTTCGTGCAATGCATCTGTCATATGAAAAACTGGTAGTGTAAGTCATTTTGGATGGAAATGGACATCCTTTTTCTTCAAATAAGTACAAATACAAACTAAACTAAAATGAGTACTTTAGCAAAATTAGCCTGGGCTGCATTCCATGACAGTAGTATTCCAACAACTGGAAAATAAGTACTTAATGTGGCTCTAGAATCAGATAATAAGTTTTATCCAGATGATTGTGTCTGTGTGCCCTACATTTGTAGCAACTCTATTTTGAGTAATATCCTGATAATAGCTAAGGAACAAGTCACACGCTATCATCCAGCATCCAGTGGACTTTCTAGCAGGGAACCATTTGGAACTGAGGACCAGTGCTTTTATACATTAGAAATTGCCAAGCTGCAAGATGTGGAAGGAATTGCAGCTAATTTGATTTGCCCTTTCGAGCCTCATTCCTGTCTTTGAAGGACAAAGTCCTGATTCAGGGAAGGAAAATCATTCTTAAATGCTATTCTTGAGAGCATAATGGAGATGAACATGAAGGATAATTGATGCAACCCTTGGAATGTTGTTCCTACAAACGCTAAGGTTGTAACCATTAGTATGGGTTATAGAAATTGCGCTGAGGGTTTCCTGAACCACGAGGCCAGGACAGCTGACCCCCAAAGCACATTGAGGTAGTTTTACCTCTAAAGATTTCCATGATTTTGAAAACGGGCAACAGAAAAGGCAGAACAGAGTCCATCTGACCTTTTGTACTGTAATTAGTGGGGCTTCCATTGGAAGGTGGATTAACAAAGCAAGTTGAATTTGTAATTTGTATATGTAAATGCCATACAGGTAGGTTGTAATCACCTAACCTGTTCGAGAGGCCTTGATTATTTTCATTAAACAAGGGACACATATGGACAAAGAAAGGATTGTGTTTTCTGAGCACTGTAAGTCATTGTGCATGTCATTATTAAATGGTGAAGACATTTTGTATCTTCATTCTGAAAATAAGAATCCTTTTGACTAACAAGTAACACAACCATCAGCTGAGCTGCATAGTATTAATTTTTTATGCATGAATTTGCAATAGAGAAAAAGAAACAGTGTTCAAAATATTCCAACACTGTTTTTTTTATGTACACTCTTTATTGTTTGCTCAGCATAGTGTAACAAGTAGGACAATGAAGAGCTGTTAACACAACTCTTCATAGTGTGGGCAAATCCGTTACCCTTTTATGCTCACGCTCCTACTCACCACCCTTCCGGTCCTACATATATGGTTGAGTCAGCCTTTGCCAATTCCCATCATTGTTATCTAACTATGACCTGCACCTCACCCTTTTCCCCTCCAACACCAAACAAAAGAAACTTCAATAATAATTTCCCAGCAGTTCTATATTTTTAAAAACATTTTGAAGGCAGCCTCTGCTATTGTACCCTAGTCTATCCCATTTTTAATATTGTCCTTTCTTACTTGCTATTTTACAGGTATTAGTGGTTCTGTACTCAACCATTTTCCAGCTATATCCCTTTTGGCAACAATGAAAGCTATATTTAAGATTGTCATTACATATTTTGTCATATCAGTTGTCAACCACATCCCCAATAGTACCACCTCAGGGTTCAGATCCACCCAATAGCCAATTATACTTTGCCTTTACAATTTGCCCCAGCAACCTTGCAGCTTGCGTCTGCCCCACACCATATGTAAAAAAGTTCCTATTATAATGCAGAATGGCCGGGAGATCAGGTAGGATGAAATGAAGTTCCTTTATTCAGTTACAATGAGTGCTATCTTCAGTAAGACTCCGTGTAGACTCTGTATGACTCACTAGGACTCACTGGCTCCCACCACCCAGGCTGTCTCCCTTTGACTGCCTCTCCATGGAAGCGTCTTCAGGCATACAAATTCCATCATTCACTCAACATTCTCTAATGAGGTCACACATGCACCATGCATCCAGCTGCCAGGTGAATGACAGATGAAACACGATATAACAGTTCCCTTTTCCGTTTCACATTAAGTCCAGGCTTTGCCCCCTCCTTTCCCTTACATAGTAAGTAGTTAAATTGGATATGTCAGAGCTTCACTACAAGGGCACCTTCTTTCAGGTACTACAGAGCATTTCCCCAGTCATCCTTTGTATTTGTATTTATTGCTTTATGAGTCTCTTTTGACAAAGCCCCAAACACAATAAATCAGTACAAATTCACATGACTAGTTAACATGCAATAGTTGACATAAAAACCAAAAGAAAGAAAACTAAGACATGTTAGGAAATAGATGGACTTCTAGCCGTGTGCCAAAAAGGGAGCAGGTGGGAAGGGACCTGATGCGGAGATGGAGAATGAGTGGAAGCAGGATTGGGCACATTGTGGCCTAGGAGCAGTTAAAAAAAGAGATTGAGATTGCAGGGATCAAGATGGGACACAGAAAGAGACAAGAGAGTAGCGATATGGAGAAGCAAGTCAATGAAACATTTAAAATCAATGCAGAGAAAATAAAACAGAAGGCGGAATTCAAAGATAGATAATGGAATGCATGTTAATACAGTATAATATATTCCTGATGAGAAAGAGTGTGAATAGAAGAATTAAAAACCGAACGAAGAGGGGCCAGGCAAGAATCGGGAAGATCAACAAGAAGACATTTGATCGTCATCAAATACTCATAAATCGGTTTCCACTTTTGTTTGAGGTCTCCCAGTGGCATGGTTAAGTGGAAAGATAGTGCATTATATAATATCGAAACCTGTTTGGATTTTATTTCTCCATCAAATACCTTGGTTTCGAAGGGAGATGCCTGGTCAAAGGAATTCCTCCATACCAGTGGTTCTTTCAGGGCATGCCGTGAATGAAATTCTGTGTAGAAATATTTTTTCCCTAGACTGTATTTCAACTCAGGGTCGTTGAATGTCCCAGGTTCTGAGCCATGCACTACATCTCCTACAAGCCAACTTCCTTTATTTCTCCAGCTCTCAAATTAAGTTAGCCCCTGGATCCTTTTAATCTCCCTTTCCCCCATAATGGTGCATCAGCACTTGTCTACACTACCAACCAAGACATGGTGTGGCCGGGGCCCATGCAATCCTTACTGTTTTAGTAACCTCTGGGGCTTTGTGTTATATATGGCTGCTGTGTAGTAGGTTTGCCAAACTCTTATTTCCCTGCTTAGTTATGTTAAGGCATCATGAAGTATGACACAGAAAACAGACTTCAAGTTTAAACAAAAGCTATTTATTTAATTGAAATATCAGGATGGTAGAATGCATAACTTGCTCTGTGCTAAGGTGGGTTTTCTCTACTTGAACAAAAGCAAGGAAAGCCTGGGTCAAAGCGTTCAACTTAAACGTCTGTTTGTGTCCAAAACCTATCCTTGCCCTCACAACTGTAATAAACCAATGTGTAGGGATGTCAAACTCAAAAGAAACAGTGTTCAACTCAAATTTCTGAACTTCTTCCAGCTCACAGCTTTCTTTCAGCTCCCCTTCCTCAAGCATAAGAAAATTCTATGAAAGAAAAGACTCAAAGGTTACCATCTCCAGTTCAAGGCAATATAGTTCATGACCAATCGTTGGGGTTTCCTTCCCCAAGTTTTAAGTTGCACAATCCAAAAGAAAAAGGGTCTCAGGTCTCTGTTCCCAAGACTACAAGTACAGTTTCTCAAGTCCTGGGATTCCCTTCCCCAAGACTTCACTCGCTTTAGTATTTTTAAAAGTGTTGCAGTGGTTTAGTAGAGCTTGATTTGTGGTGTCTTTAGCTTTCACCATTCAGGGTCCTCTGGTCTAGGCGCAGTTGTCAGACCACATGGTCCACAAATCATAGGTTGTGCAACCAGGGTTCCTGGATTCCTCAGCCCCACACACAAGTTCCTTGGCACTGTCTCCTGTGTGCCGAGTTACTTTCACTTGACTCTTATGTAATGTCCTCCTGGCTTTAGGATGCGATTATATATTCCTTTGGCTTCTTCTTGGTTGCCTCGTGGCCCTGCTACCCTGTATCACACACCCTTTGCCAAGTTGTTTCCTTGCCACACTGCATTCACTCATTAAAGTTCATTGTTCACAATGTCTTTAGCCTTTAATGTAGTCAACTGTAACTTTCGATGTAACTTGTGCAACATAGATTTACTATGATTTTGTTTTCAGGTCAGAGTTCAAAAAGCGTTCCTATATTGCTTAATTACTGCACACTCGCGTTGTCACAAAGTAAAAGCGTTTTGAAGTTCACTAATCAATGTGCTCAGTTACTTCAATTGAAACTTTCCCTATAATGCAGTGTTCAATAGGCAATGGTTTTATTTCAGTGTAAACGTTTCATATAGGTCGGTATTCAGTATACCTGGGTTTCCTTGCGATGTTAAGTTTTCATATAGTTTGGTATTCAGTATACCTCCGTTTCTTGCAATATTAAAGTGTTCATATAGTTTGGTATTCAGTGTATGGACTGGCACTTGCCTGCAGTCCGTTTCGGAGCTCTCCGGTGTCTGGGTGTCCCTCTGACACTCACCAGCACTCTGCTCCTTCTCCCAGCGGCTTTTGCTGCTCTCTCCACTCTACCTCTGAGGCAGAGAACACCGCCAATGTGAACCCTGCTCACCCTTTTGCTTTCTCATGGATGCAAGCAGCATCCTCTGTGGTCCGGGTCTGCGGCAGCCTGGTTTGGCGCCCAGTCCCAACACGGCTGCTCCCACGAAGAGCATGTCCCCTGCTGGCCTCTGCCACACCAGCCTCCCTGCTTCTTCTTCACTGTTCTCCTCGCGGGAACTCTTGTGGGTTCTCTTGCAGGTTCTTTTGTGGGATATCTCTTCTCTTTCTGCCCCTCACCTCTCATTTTATATACCTTCTAACAGTCTGCAGGTCAGCCTGGTCATTTGGATCTGCCTGACCATAGTTAGGCAGACATGCCTGACATTCCCAGTGTTTGGGATGCAGCTTCCTCATCCCAGTACCTAAATGGTGAAGAGGGGTAGTCTTCATCACTCTTTGTTGCCTTTTCTTCATCTCAGTACTGTCAGGTGTTGTGTGTGGTGTAAGGAGGGGAACTGGCTTGTAAAAGCCTATAAAAGTTGGGGGAGGGTTAGGTTGACTGTCACTAGGAAAAGGGGCCTACCATTTCTCGCCCAAGGGCATCCCACTCCCAATCCTCAAGGACTCTCCAGCTAGGTGATCCTCCCTCGCTTCGTCATCCCCAGGGTCAGGATCCAAAAGTGATAGCCTTTCCCTCGCCACCTGCATAGAGGATTCAAGGGGAGTAGGAGTGAGAATACCCTCAGTTTCCTTACACGTAGCGTGAGGAATTACTATCTTAAAAGGGTGTAGAAGCCATGGATTTTAGTATTATTATAAATTAATAAATTAAGTGGGTAATTTCATCTTGGAAAGGGAATTCTGCTGAACATATTCTCCTTTTACAAAAGCTCCATGCCAAAATCATAGTGGAGCTCATTTTGATCTTGTCCTGCATAAAGCTTTTACACCTTGCATTCATTCCATTCATGCCACTGCTAATTTTCATCACTCTTGGTTGAAAAAGGTTTAGAGTGTTTGTTTTGTTTATTTATTTTAAATAGTATTTTATTGAAGAAAAAATAGATCTGTGATTACAGTATCTCTGCAAGTGAGTACATAAAAGGAAGATGTCAAAGTAACCATCAAGATGCAGATGAATAAACAGTTCAATACAATCGGTACATGCTTTGGGGACTCTATGTTACCTCTTGGTGATCAAACCACAAACTCGGCTGAGAAATCTCTATCGTCATTATTAACAAACCAAAACTATTTTTACATTTTTTTCTCTCCCCTTCCTTTTCTTCCCTTCCTCTCCCTCCTCCATCTTCCCTCACTCTACCTCCTCCCTCTTCCATGCCCCCTTTCTCCAATATCCACGGTTGACAGGACGAGAGAATTCAGCTAAAGGTTAACACTTATCTGACGTTTAGCTCATGGCATTTGGGTCTCTTGAGATCTAAACAGCTGGCTCGGTTGCCATAAGCCTACCTGTTGTATGCTGGTTGGTGCGTGTTGTTGGGCGGGGTAGTACAGTCATGACATGTTCCTTTTTCGCAAAACTCTTGAAAGGTAAGCCACATTTGTTTTATTAACATTTGAGGTGCCAGCACATGCTTTCAAGGCAGTTTATATAAAAAATGTCCGGTGTGCCGGGTGAAAGCTTCTGGATTTTATTCTTCTGTGTAGAGAGCGTGAAGGCTAGTATGGCCTCTGCAGTCAAGATGTGGAGTCAAGATGTATGATACAGATGTGTGGTCATTGAAAAGATGACCTAACGTGTGTGCTTTCCTTTGGCACCAATTGGGCACTGTGTATTTATTTGTTGTGTGATCGATTGGCACGTTAGCTACTTGCACCTGACATTCAGAGATATATCTATATTTCATTGCTACCCATTGAAACTAATTAACTTTAAGAATTTAATAATTTCATACTGTGTGCCCTAGGAAATGCTATCCGATGCGGTTTAAGCTTTTAAGCAGAACTCCCCTCTGCGCACTGACCTTGGTGCTTGGGCTTGAGCATTGTGAGGCCTGGAATTTTGTGTTAAGCAATTTCATGCATGGCTGCAATATTTCAGAATTGAGGCCTTGCAGGGCCTGGTCTAAGTAATGGAAGTTCTTCTGCTCATTCTCTGCCATGTTTGTGTTCTTTGTGTCTTGCATGCATGCCACTATTTAGTTATTCCCTGTCCGTGCATGCTGCATCCTCTCTCTACCTGCTCATCTCTATACTACATGCATAACCCTGTCTGGGTATTCTTCAACCCTCCTAGTTATGTTGATGCAAACTACTTTTCGCCTTGCTTTATTGTCATTTTATAGTATAAAATCACTCAATAAAACCTTTTAAATCCATTTACATGCTGCTCTTGTCAATTTGTATCCCCCATTCCCACCCCACACCCCATGCATTGCTGTCAAAACAACCTGTAACCCTGTCACAACACCCACATACATGTTCAATATTGTTGCTCTCCCTTGGCAGTTTAACATACATACTTGGTGAAAAATGGAAGCCACGCTCCCTCTATGATCGTGCACGTCTCATCCATTAAGTATGTTAGATACTTCATATCATATATGGCCCTTACTTTCTGCACTCTTTCTTTTTCAGTAGGGATGTCACCTCATTTCCAGTGCCGTGTAATGCAGCTTCCCTACCTCACTAGTAAGGTTTGCACCATGTGGCCCTCCTACTCAGCCATCTCATCCTCTGGATGCACCCCAAATGGGAACAATGGCAACAACGTCCTATGTATCCCATCCACATTTTTAAGCCAATTCAGAAACTCTGTCCAGTACCCATGTATGATAGTAATCACTACGAGGCTTATACAGTGCCAGCAGTTCGAGTCTGCCCCTGGGTACAGCCAGTGCAGTCGTGGGATAGTGCCAAAAGTGTATTCATTTGACCACCTGCATTCTGGTCTGCAAACATAACATTGACAACTTTACCCTCATACAAATCCTGGCCCAAAACTGTTTAGTTATATCTATATTTAGATATTTGGCCCATTTTGCCCTTGTTGGCAGGATGTCAACTTGACTTCATCAGCAACCCTTTAAGCTGTAAGTACCAAACGACAGAGAGCCTACCTATGTGAAGGCATTCTTCCAGTCGGTCCAGGGATGGGGAAACTGCCCTCCTCCCACAGCTGCCTGGTCCTGCTTCATACCAAGATTGGAAACGAAATGGGTCAGCAATCAAGTTTCAACGGACAAAGGCCATGATGACAGCCAGCGAGTGGTGCTATTTTCTTACCATATTGACCAGACCACTTCTAGTATTGGATGCGTCAACACCCGTCTAGGGATCTTCATCTTTGGAATCCACAGTCACTCAACCCATGTGACCAGTGTAATGACCGTATTGTCCATTTGATCCCACTGTTTCCCTGAGCTGGGGACTAAGTGGTCCACCATGATTCTCAATTATGCCACTTTATAATATGCCATGAAGTCTGGGAATGCCACACCTGCTTCATCTTTCGGAAGGACCAGTGTTCTGTAGGCCACCCTAGATTTTTCTTCCACCCACAAAAAGTGGAGTAGAGCCCTTTGAACGGTTGCATAAAAGCGGGTCTGAACCACCATTGGAAGCATCTCGATCAAGAACAAGAGCTTGGGGAGGATCATCATCTTAGCACAATTTAAAAGTGCCATGCATGAAAAATTGAGCCATCCCCAGTGCTGCAAGTCTGACTGTATCTTGTCCTAGAGACAAATCGTTGGTATGCCTCATGATTTCAATCCTCAGATACTGGAACCCCTCTGGCTGTATCCTAAATCCAGTAACCTCCAAACATTCCCTAGCAACCTGACTCCACTTCCCTGCCAAGAATGCCAGTGACTTATCCAGGTTCATCTTGATTCCAGACAGTTAACTGTACTCCTCAAGTACCCTGAGCAAATCAGGGATGGAGACCCGTGGGATTGTGAGATAAAGCAAAGCGTCATCTGCAAAGAGTCTCACCTTATAACTCCGACCTCTGAGTTCCACCCCCGTGATTTTCTTGTTGCCCCACAGTTCAAACGCCCATGGCTCCATCACCAAATTGTATAGCAGGGGTGACAGGGAGCAGCCCTGCCTGGTGTCCCTATCCAGCAACAATGGCCTTGACATTCCTCTGTTCACTGGCACTCTGGCTCTTGGGAAGAGTACAAGACAGAGATCCATCTCATCCGCCATGCCCCCATACCAATTTTCCCCAGAACCCTCTTCATGAAGGACCAGTTGACCTGATCGAATGCCTTTTCTGTGTCAAGGGATAGGATCAGGGCTCCGCCCTGCTTCACCCCAGGTGCATTCAATATATGAAGGATCTTTCACAAATTATCTGAGCCTAGCTGATTATGCATAAATCCTGTCTGGTCTGGGGGAATCAACCTGGGGAGGTGTATCTCTAACCTTTACGTCAATATCCTTGCCAATATCTAAGCATCCACTTTTAGCAAAGATATAGGTCTACAGGAAGCGCAATGTGCACCGTCTTTGCTCAGTTTGGGAACAACAGCTATCAATGCTTCCAGAAACCTGGTTGGTATATTGTCGCACCCTAATTGAATTAAAGACTTTGGCTAGGGGCATCACCAGGGTCTCCTGAAACTGTTCATAAAAAATCAGAAGTGTAGCTGTCTTCCCCCAGCGCCTTACCCGGTTTAAGATGGTTTATGGCTTGAAGTACCTCCTCCCCTGTGATGTCCACCTCTAACATAGCCCTTTCCCAAGTGGTCAGCAGTGGGATGGGAAGTCCCTATGAATACTCCTGTATACCCTCCTTCCCCTTCGAGGGAGATGGGGCACAGAGATGTTTGTAGTATTCAGCAAAACAATCTGGGAAGTTTTCCTGGGACTTAATCAAGTTCCATCTTGGAGCTTTCATTCCATTAACTCTCCTGTCCACTCTATGCTCACAAACCGTGTTTGCTAAAACGGTACCCAGGCAGTTGCCCCTTTCATAAAACCTCTGCCTGGCATATCACATCTTTTTCAGTACTTCCCCTATCAAGAACAAGTGAAGATTTTGCCTTTTATGCCTCATTGCACCTAGTAGTTCCGTGCGGTCCACTCCCAGGCTTTGTTAGTTTTGCCCTTATAGCCTGTATTTCATCCCACAATCGCCCATCCTCTAGAGCCTTCACCCTTATTTTCCAGACCCCTTCCACTATGAGGAGGCCCTGTATTGTTGCCTTGGCTACTTCCCACACATTTTTCAAATGCATCTCCCCTGTGGCATTGGTCTCAAAATAATGGCTGATCTCCTTTCTGAAGAAGTCACAAAATACTCGATCCCAAAGGAGACCTTCATTGCAACGCCATCTGGTTGTCCCTTTCTTCCTCTCCTCTACCCATCACTTTTCTGTGACCATCTCATGGTCCGACCAAGCCACAGTTTCCACCCTAGGTGAAACCACCATTGCATCCCGTTCCTGAATGACTAGCAGGAGGTCAATCCTAGTGTAAGTTTGATGTGGGGGTGAGATGAAGGTATACCCTCCTGCTTGGGGAAACCTGGACCTCCACAAGTCAGTCCAAAAGTGGTCCAGAGGTAGTTGTGCAAATGCCTTGTGTTCCCTTTCCTTTGTTTTGATTCTATCTCCTGTACATACGACCAGTCCACTGCTGGGTTTGCAATCAAATTAAAGTGCTGCCTTCCAACCATTATCAATCCTTCACCCCAATCCTCCAGGACCATAACCCTGCTGAAGAAAAGCCAGTATATTCACATTGGGGTCATAAACTGACGCCAAGGTGAGCATTCTTCCATCTAGAAGACCCTTAACTGCTAAAAACCTACCTCCAAACCACCGCCTGACTTGGACCTTCCTCAGTTGCATAGACAGTGCTAGAATAATCCCCAATCCCTACTATTTACTTACTTTGTGTGATGCCCAATATGTTTGCCCTGTTTCCATTCCCTTCAAACCACGTTCCCTTCACTGCCTATAATGCGTTTCCTCTAGAAACAAGACTGCTAGGTGGGTTTTGCAGAACATGTGCCCATAAGGGACCTTTTATTTGGAGAGTTCAACACTTTCACCTTTAGTGTAACAGCTTTCAGACTAACCATTTTCCAAACACAAAAGTCTTCCCTGATCTCCTCCCGGTCAAGCAGTTGTGACAAAGTAATGCATGCATCTGGATTTCCTGATGGCAGTGTCTTTCTTGCAACCCTTTGGCTGTGCAAAAGCATTATTAAAGCATACCCGCAACTTGCACTGGCCTTCCCAATCCTATGTTGTCCCAGCCTGCTGCAACACTGTCAGCACCTGGCTGCCTCTTCACCCAGTTTAAGCTCATATTGCTCTCCATTGTACTCGAAGAAGAGGGCAAAGGAGAACCACCACCGGTATCACACACCATGTGCATATCCAGCGTCTCTATGGACCCTGTCAAAGATTGTCTCTCTGTCAAATGTCTCCCCCATGAGCTTCTTCAGCAGTTCCAATTTCCTAGGTGACTCGGCCTGCTTACTTGGGAGACCCCATATCCTTAGATTGTATCTCCTTTCACGCTTCTCCACATCATCCAGTTTGCACCTCAGCTCCCATTCCCTTCCATCAAGCTCTTTAGTAGGCACCTCTAAGCCCACGTCTGCTATATCCAATGCTCACTGGTTAAGTTCCAGGATTTCCACTCGTTCCTCCACTTTAGAGACCCTGTCAGTGATGGAGCCCATAGAGGTTTGCACTTAAGCCCTGAATGCCTTGAGCTTTAGCAGAATCATCTGGTCATCCTGCTGCAGAATTCCCAAGCTGCCTGCCACCATGGCTGCCCTCCTTCCCTACCCTTTCCCTTGTTTTCGCTAAATGATGGGAGAGAGCACCTGGTTCCTTCTCTTCATCTTTCTCTCACAACTGAGGCCTATCAGAAATATTGCATATCCTGTGCCGTCCACTTCTGTATTGTTGCTGCTGCCTGCGATGTGCACCCCCACATGCTGTTGTATTCCAAGACAGGATTGTATCTTACTCCATTTGCCCACCTCCTCTGCACTACTTCTGGGTGTGTCCAGTAGGCTTCCCTACTCCTGTAGCAAGGATGCCCCTCTCCCTGTTGATTTAGGCCAGAAGGCGGCCTCACATACTGTCTTGAAGCCTTCCAAAACTATCAAGAGAATGCAGGATGTCTACCAGCTCCTCAGAGCTTCAGGCAATGAGCCCGCCTCACCTCTCATACAAAGTAACCAGGTCAGCCCTTGCAATTGCTGCCAGGCCCCATGTTCTCACAACGTGTGGTAGTCTCAGGCTCCTGGTGCCAAGTTACCAGGCTCCCTCCTTTCCCACTCAAATGCTCTGTAGGGGTCACCTCTCTGCCGTTCTCTTCAATGTAGCGCACTCTTTTCTGGCTCCCCCGGGTGCTCCTGCAGCTGCCGCTGCCTCCCTCCTTCACTTTACTTTGGCTGCGGTCCGTCTATCGCCACTCCGGTCACACAGGATGTGCAGTAGGGGCACGGTCCAGTTGCTCCCAGATCGCCTACCTTGTCAGCGTTACCCCAACGTTCTTCTTGTGTCTGGCTTTCATTGGGCAGCAAGACTCTCCCCACTGGGTCCTCTGACATCCTTCACCTAGTCTCGGTTGGAGCTCTTGCTCTCCCTGCTGGCTGCTCACACCACCGTGAACCCTCCTCTGTGGCTTGCTCCTACTGCCAGGCACCCGCTGCCTGTTCTGTTGCCCAGCTACTGTCAGGTGACTCCTGCTCCCTCTCTCACTGGTGTGACTGCCTCGGGGGACCGCAGGTCTCCACCTCACACCCAGCCCATCCTCTTTGCTCAGTTGCCAGCCAGACTGCCACATCTTGCCTTGTCACAATGAGGTGGTCTTTACACAGCAGGATATCTTCCTTAGGCCCTCAGTTACTTCTCAGCCTCCAAATACTGTGGGGTCCTCGCTGGGTGTTCCCTCATTTCCTAGGGGCTACCTGCACGGCCTTTGAGGGTGGAGATGTCTTTCATGAAGTCAACGGGGTGCAGGGCCCTGGTCTCACGCAGCCACCTTGTTCTGCGACCCCCTAGTGGTCTCCACCTGTTCTACTTTCTTTGGTGGCTGCATGGCCAACTAGTGTTTTATTGATTGTTTCTCAGCTTGTACTTTGGTTCATAATCAGCGACGGGTGGAGCCGTCGGCAGACCTGGTGCAACTCTCATCTCCATTATTACAACTGATATAGTTGACACGGTTTTGTTCACTGAAGCAGTCTTGTTCAAGGCTCTAACAGTCGTTTGTTTGTAAAACAAGTTGAAAATTGTCACATTCAACGGTCATATGAAACAGTTCTCATAGATTGGTTTAGTATTTAATGAAATAAATAATTGAAATCCAATTATGTATGGCATTGGTGTGAATATAGAATACGTAGCAACTTGAGTGCGAGTTGCTGAAGGTAATCTCCTGGAATACATGTGGATATTCGAATTTGATGAGTTGGCATGCTTCTCTTACAATTGAAGATATTCCTACTATTCTTTTTCTACAAGAAACTATGAAAGTTAATGTATTGTGCATACCAGGTTTTACAACGTACTGTAAGTTAGCAAAGAAACAGTCATTTGGTCGCCCTAGTGGTGGACTTGCGATTGCCATAAATAATGGATGTAACTTTCACACTGAAGTGGTTTGGGAATCTGCAAATCTTTTAGGTGTATCTGTGGGAAATAGTCTATCGAAAATTAACCTCGTCTATTACTGTAGTGCGCCTATATTGGAATCTAGCTAACACAGGGATTGATGCGATGTTAGACAAACTCGACGATTGCTTGGAGACTATAGCTAAATCTTCGCCATCTAATGAGATTATTATTGGAGGAGACTTCAATTGTGATTGGAAAGAAATGGACGACTATGGCCCAGTAAAGCCAAATGCACTCTCACGCAGTAGAGGCATGCAATTTAGAGAATTAATGGGAAATTGGGATATGGATATGATAACCTATAATGATTCAAAAGCACAAATAACATGGTCTCGTGGAGAAAAATCTTCGGTAATTGACTTCATCTTTGTCACTAGATCACTACTTTCACTATTTGTTTCCTCTCAGTGTGGGATGAGTGATCATGCGCATCTCTTGTGTAATCTAAAATGGGATTGTAAAAGAGCACATATTGAACCTGCTATGGCACTAGTTGAAATTGAGCGTCCACAAATTTCCATTAGATGGAATCAAGGATTATGCTCACAATTTGTAAAATATATATCTCAAAAATTAAATCTGAGCCATGTTTCCAATATTGATGTAACCACAATAAAGATTGAGCATTACACAGAGTTGATCAATAATGCAGTTTCGTTTTTCAGTAAAAAGTATGTGCAGACGAACCATCCTCATCCTTTTGATCCCACATGTAAAGTACTTAAACGAAATAAAAACAAAGCAATCAGGCAATTACAAGCTTCAGATTTTACTACGGATCAACGCAGTTCGCTGAAGTCGTTGATTTTGAAAGAATATAGAAGAAATTTAAAAACTGTGCGAATAAGTAAATATAATAGAGAGAACTGTGATCTTATAGGTGCAATAGCTCTTCATGATACATACGAGAACTATATGGTGAATGAGAAAAAAGAATGAAAGGGAAATTTCTGTAGTTTCACCCTGTTGTATATCAGCGGAAATTTGGTGTGAATATATCTCTTTAAAATATCGTATTCCGGAGCGTTTTGAGTCGATCCCAAATACTCAGCTATGTTATTCAAAGATTGTCCCTTTGAAATGGTCAAGGGAAGATTTGAAATGGGCTATGTCGAAAATTTCCTATTCTAAATCTGCTGGCCCTGATGGGCTGCCTCCCCGTTTATACAAATCTGACCCAGATTTCTGGGTGGAAATTTTGAAAATTAAATTTGAAGCAATAATTGACTGGTAAAATTCCCTGTTCTTGGACAAGGGCTAATATTGTTCCTATATTCTGTCATGATGCCCACTCCCGGGGAGCCGGTTCAAGCCCTGCATCCCCGAAAGCGGACATCCAGTCCCCAAGGAAGGACCCAGCAACCCCATATAGGGGCCCTTTGGACAGTGTCCTGGCGCCTATGGCGCCAGGCTCATAAAAGACATCAGTCCTGGCGCCATAGGAGCTGGGCTCATTATGGGAGTGCTTAGGTGCCCTTACTTGATGCAGACCATGATGCAGGATCCCGGCCTCCTTGAGGCCTGAAAGGAACTACTTTACCTGTGGGACTAATTCACCATCCGGGCGTGGTCGGGGAAGGATACATACCTGATTGGAGGAAGGATACATACCTGGAACTTCTTCCAAGGCTATTTAAACCCCACCCGAACAGCCACACGTGCTTCGCGTTGTTCTGCATCTAGCAGCTGGACGCTCACCGTGTCTGCTCCTGCATCCTGACTTCTGCCACGCCTGCCAGCATCCTGGATCACCTGCAAAGGAAGAGAAGAAGAGAACAGAAGAAGGAAAAGTCCTTACCTGCTAAATCTGCATCCCAGAGACATCTCGCCGACAATCCCGAAAAGGAAAACTTTTATTTAAAAGCTCATCGAGTCGATCGCTGCAGCGCCGCATTCCACTCACCTTTACAGGGCGCCTCCATGTTCAGCAGCGATCATCCGGATTCGCAGTCACGCCCCCGCGCCTAGGGAGAAAAAGACCAGAACAAAAGGTGAGAGAGAGAAGGGAATAAGGAAAGCTAAATCTCCATGTTAAGACTTACCTGTTGATTCATTCCCTCTTCATTTCGGGTCCGCGCCGCATCCTGGAGTTTCCGGACCCCGGCCCCTAAGGGGAAAAAAAGACATCAGCGTTAATGAGCGAATGAAAAGACATTACCAAAAAACGCTCATTAAAGATGATTTCTACAAGGATTTCACCTCTCATCTCGGGTCGGTGCCTGTTCCCCGGCATTCCGTACCCCGGCCCGTATGGGGAAAAAGACACTAGCATTAGTCCATTAATGCATAGACACAAGGGGAACCTCTTATCAAAAAACTTACCTGGAAGCCAAGTAAGTTTGGTTCTCACCAATCCGAAAATCCAGTGATGTAACTGGATACCAACGTGCCCCTGCATCAGAAGCAGGATGGAGAGCTCGTCCTTCCAGACCCTAAGGTGAGACGCTACGAGGAATCAGAAGTGTTTCGAGGAGGGTGAGAGGGGAAAGTGGGAGGCCGATTGCATTACCCCGCAGACAGTTAATCCCCTATTTTCGCCTACAGAAGGATACTTCTGCGAGCCAGACAAGCCAGATTTGGGGGCCCGGTCCAGTCCGTCTTCCGAACCCTGCGCATCACCTTAGAAGAGGTCACAGCAGCGCGAACCAGGCCAGCGCCTCTGTGGGAGTCAGGTGAGCGTAACAGATTCAAAAAGGGAGATCCCTCCCTTCCTCAGAACTATAGACCAATATCTTTGATTGACACTGATGCAAAACTGTTTGCTATATTACTGTTGCACGATTTAGAAAAAGTGATTGAAGACTATAATCTTCTTTCGAAATCTCAAACGGGTTTTCGAAAGGGAATGAGCACCACATTGAATGCGACCGTAATGTCCCATCTCATTGCAAACACAAGAGGTAAAAACCCTCAACCAGTATATATGGCAATGGTCGATATGACGGCGGCATTTGATAATGTGGTAAGAAACCTTTTGTGGAAGAAATTGAGGATGATGGGGTTCCTCTATATTTAATATATTGGTTTATTCAGTTACACACTAATACCTCATATAAAATAAGAATTTCTGCAGATGGTAGAACAACTGATCAGATCAATACGTTTATTGGTCTGAAGCAGGGATATAACCTAGCAGCAACCTTTTTCAATTTGTATATTGCAGAGTTGGACAAATATCTGGACCTCAAAGATTTATTCTCTGTAAAAATAGGTCAAATGAGGGTGAAGATGGCATTTGCCGATGACATCATTATATTTGATCCAACTCCGTCTGGGTTACAAACGAAGTTACTATTGTTCCAACAATTTGCCATTGCACATAACTTAACACCTAATCCCGCAAAAACAGTTATTTTGAAGTTTGGGGTGAAGCAGAACAGTAAAAGATATTATTGGGAAATTATGCAGACTAGAATTGGTTGTTCTTTAAGTGCAATATACTTGGGTTATGAAATATCTGCACACAATTCACTTATACATTGGTCGGATTTAATTAAAAATAAATCGCGCCCTTTGTTATCACAACTTAAAGTAATTTATCTAAAATACTGCAAATTTTCCTTGGTACCCTTGATAGATTTTCTAACTCTAAAAATTGAATTGGTTATACTGTATGTGCCTTAGCAATATTTCCGGAATTCTAGACTCATGGCAGGGAACTATGATAAACTTAGCTATGCACTTGCCCATGTCTTTACCTAATGCAGTTCTTCGTCATGAATTAGGGTTAATTGCACTATCTACTCGATGGAAATGGCGTCATCTCTCGGGTTACGCAAAGATATGCTTTCCTTCCAATAACTCTCTATATACTGACTTGAATGGGTTATTGGATGCATCCACTCCCTTGTCATTCAAAAAATACCAATTTAATATGCAAAATCTGATATACGTCATAGACATCACGAAAGAGGACTTATGCTACTGTCCTGCATATGTAAATAAAAAGTTATTTGAACTGGATTGGAAGAACACTATTGAAAGCATATAATTATTTAAACTGTATGTAGAATACGGAACTTTTTTTAAAAAAAACGTATACCGAGGTATTCACATATAACTATGTTCCCATGTAAATATGTGCGACAGGTCTATATGAGGTACCGGCTGAATCTATTTCACACCAGAGAAAGAACTGCCAACTGGGTTAAACTGGGTGAGATGAAGATATTGAATTGCAGATTTCCTTTGTGTAATGAACCGGTTGAGTCCTTAAAACATCTTATTCTGGAATGTACCCATTTTAAGAATATGAGGACCAACCGTCTTATAAAATTTGTGAACAGAGATTTTGAGGACTGTATGCATTCATTATGGGCACGGCTGATGCAAGGGACGCACATGCCGTTGATATTTGAACTTGTTACCTTGTGTAGACATATAGATAAGGAAATGGAAAAAATTTACATTTTATCACATTTTAATGTTTGTAAAGGTTCTGCGAAAATTGTATTTTTTTTTTGTAAAGGAACCAAACACAAATAAAGAAAAAAAAAAAAAAAGAATACAAATGGCCAAATGAAGTTACCAATTGCTGACATCCATTCAAAGTAGGGTCATGTGACAGATGAGTAAGCAGAGGAGGAAAAAAGAGAGAGAGGAGACGTTTGTCCGTTAGATCATGTTGAGACCTCTGTTAATTAGTGTGTAACTTATTTATGGTCGCAAAGAAACATGTCTTACCTAATGTGTCTGTTTATACATGTTGATATAAATATGATGCTACAGATTAGCAAGATGTAAACTGCTTGGTATTACACTGTTTACGATCTGAAACCAATGGATAATTAGCTGTCCTGTGCTAAGTGATTTGATACACTAGGCTAGTAGTAGTCACTTGTGCCTATGTGCACTTACTTACTACCTATGAGGTAATAAATGCACATCGTGATTAAATGCAGGAGCTGCTGAGTTTTCTAATTTCAACATTAACTCATTGGTCAGCCATGTTAAGTGTGCAAATAAAGTGACAATACTCAGGTATCAGTGCTGATGCCCCTAAGTGGTTAAAGTGCTGATGTAATTAGTTTTATCCGCCTTTGCGGTAAGGAGCAATTTGTTTTACAAGGTGCCATGATATTGGTAGGATACGTGGTGATTTCCTACTTAGTCTAGGGTATCGCGTGACAATTTATATTGGACACTACAAGAAAATGCTGTTGTGCTGGAGGTCCAACAAAATCCTGAAAAAAGAGCCTGTCCTAAATAGGACCAACTATCCCAAAAAGGGCCAAATATTCTAATATTTAAATCCACATGTCCTACTCTCTAGTTGGACAGAATGTGCAAGTCCCAAGGTTCCTGGTCAAAATTAAATTCCTAAAACAGAGATCCTGCGCTCATCTGTGTTTTCTTCTTGTTTGATTCTTGGTTCATGTATCGTTAATCTGAGGTAATGATGTGTGTTACTAATCTCCAGAAGGTTGTTTAAAGACACCCATGTCAGCAAGAATGTATTAATTATAATTTCCTTTCTGAAACCCAAGACGTTTACATGCAGGGATGTCTCTCCCTCTGCCCACTTAATAGTCTGCCTGAGTTATTCTCACCTACCAGTTGGGGGTTTCCCTCTTGGGCATGCTCCCAGAACAGGCACAGTCTTTCTCTTTCAAACAAGATCACATGTTCCTGCCAGGGTCTCTGTTATATTACCCAGATGGTTAGAGATAAGTCTGCTCTGTTTAGCAATCAATGGCTCCAGACAATATTTGTTCTGAATCTCCACTGGCAAGCAACACCTTCCTCTTTTAAGGGATCACTTGTCCCTTCCAGGATTTGGGATATAGTCCACAGAGCCTAGCAACTATTTGCCTCCCTTGGGTGTTTCTTGCCCTTTCCAGTGTCTGGGCTACAGCACTCAGCAGGATTTCTTAAGTGTCTTCTCCCTGCTGTCTGACTCATGTCAGGAACCGAGTCAAAGCTCCAAGGGTGCATCCACTGCTTAATTTCGCCTTCTTCACATCTGCTACTGCAATGTCTTTCGGGTTTGCTGTCACAGCTCTTTCAAACCATGTTCCTGCTGCCTCCTTTTATACAGCTTAACCTGTCTTGAATACCCAAATAATGTCCCATATTGACTGAAAGATTTTTCACATATCATTGGTTGCGGCACCATTGTCCGATACACCCATCTGTTTTCCTTTCCTCATTGTGTTTCTCATGTGATTTGGATTCAACTCCTTACTGGGATGATTATGAATGGGGATGTGGACATATGGATTAAATGGTCCCATTGCCATATGTAAGTGGTGTGTGGGTTCCTCGGCATCTTAGTAGTATAAAGCCTGAAGTAAGGAGGTCCTTCCCTCCCCGAGCAAGACCTTCAGGTATTTGTTTACTGATTACTGGGTGCCCTGTTTGTTGGTGCTGTGCCTCATGCATCGCCTGTCACAACATGTAATTCACTCACTGTATTCTTGTCCTGTGTCTGCATTCACCAATGTTATCCCTTGACAGAGGAAAGTGAGTGGGGAGACAGACCCGTGGGATATCCATGCACTGCCTCTAGGGGATGCACTGTTGAGAGGGTGGCTCCCCTGACCACAGAGACTCATGGTCCTTACCAAGAAGATTCACAAATGTGACTTTGTACCAGTAGCCTCTATTTGGCACTCTGGTACATGTATGTGAATGTGCTGGATGGATACATATTCAGTGGATTGTGCAGCAGGCAGGTTTTCTACTATGTGTTCCCTTCTCATGCGGTAGAAGGCATGAAGCTCAATCTGTAGATGCTTTTACTACATGGTGGATTACTTTATACTGGTTGCACTCCATCATTCTTTTATGTTGCTATTTGTGGGGATGTGCTTGGCAGGGTTTCTAATGATTCTCTTTGCATCTTTTGATTCATCCTGCACATGAACCATAGAGCGCAGGGCATCCGTGCATGTTCCTCTGTTTAAAACGAGAAATATCATGGCCGGGATTGCTATTGTTGCATTGTGTTTCTGGATGTCATGCCTCAATGGATGAAGTCGCCACAGTACACCAGTGATTCTCTTTGCAGAAAGGCTATCCTATTGAAGTGTTAGCAAGAGGACCATATGGAATGTACACTTATCAGTGACTGCAATACGATTTTTTTTCCAGTTTGTATCTTTCTGTGCAGTGTTTCATTTTAGGAATATGCGAATGCTAGTAATTTGGAATCGCATTTGTATCCCCTGTTAAAAAGCAGAGTGGGGCCAAACACACCTCAGGCACGAATGAGCTACACTAACATCTTCTTACAGGGGAAAACCAAACAAATTCCCTGAGGGCTACAAATGTGCAAAAAGTAACTGAATGGTGGCCAGGGTGGTCATTAAGCAGAATTTTATCCATTTTATCCATTAACAGGGTAATCTCAAAATTCAGTTTCTCTCGTGGAAGTTACGAAACAGAAGTCTAGAAAGTGTGCATGATGCTCTAATATATTACGAATTAATTGTCTCACACAATTCCTGTTATGGCTTCTTGGGTTCCTTCATCATCATTCGTGATCCTTCAAGATAGTCTTAGGTTTTATTTTACTGGCAAGTTTCATGGTGGGGATTTTGAGTAGCGAGAGTAAGGTGGGGAGACATCCTCCTGGATCGTGAGTTTATAGTCTCACCTGTTGGCTGGTTTAATTATTCAGCGTTGCATGGGAGCTGGCCTTTCCACGACCCTGAACTATAGGAGCCTTCGGAGGTCTCCCTAGGTGGTGTACAGATGTCTCTGCCTCTCTCTCTCCCTCTCTCTCCCGGTTTTACAGCATATCAATTCAACCTCTCTCCTTCCCAGCATCTCGTGGTAGCTATAAAATTCGACACTGTCTGGGGCCTGCCTTTCTCCACAGCACCACCTTAACTTTTTTCAGGTCTGGCATATCCTACTCCTCTCCATTACTATCACTATCCTATTCTTCTCCTGATATCCTACTCTTTCTACCTTCCATTCCATCTTCTCTCTCTGCCTCCTACTTTCTTCCTAGTAGTGTTTCTCACCAATCCTGTTTTCCCACCCTCTTGATCTTCTCATCAACTGTTGATAATATCATTCTCCACCATTCCCTTCTCCTCCCCCTCCTCTTTGGTCACCTGCTTCTCATCAGGAACCTCTACCTCAGGTCTCGTGTTCATCATCATGGCTCCGTCAACTCTGACAGGATCTGTGCAGCGCATTTCTCGAATGTCTCAAATGTATATTTACGGTTGATATGACTGCAAGGAGAGTCGGAAAGAGACGACCCCCCCCCCCCTCAGCAGATACAAGGGTAGCTTTTCTTATGCCAGTTGCCAATACGCTCAGTTTTTCACTGAATCAATAAATGGTTCTTGCTGCTTCATGGAGAGCTGAAAGGGGTCAGGGTGACGGTGTAGCAGATTCAGAGCTATTGTTCGCCGTCCAAATTGAGCAGCCTGACAGACTAATCATTCAGTAAACTCCTATATCTGAGCATCATTGCCTGCCATCCATGGTCCCTTGGTGGCAGACAAAAAGCATCACTCGCGGATCGTGGTGTGTACTGTAATGGAATCTGGTAATCTTGAATAGAATTAACTCGCTTGCAGACTCTCAACCATCATATCGGGTATCACATAGGGGGGTGCCAAGACACCATTTGTCAGCTCTGTAATACTCTATATGAGAATGGTATTCAAACTTATCACTCATTACGACCCAGGCGGAATGGGTTTAAGGGTGCCAGTGCTGTTAAACCCATTGCGCCCTATTACGAGGTTCCTTTGCGGTACCCGCTCTGGACGTCTGGTCAGAGGGACCAGGGAGTCATTAATGGGCCCGTTGTTAGCTCCCTCCACATTCCCATTGAGCCCTACGGGGGCTCAAATGAGAATGGGGATGTGTTCCATGAATGGGGAAATACCGGGTCCTCCAAGGTTGGAATGGCCTGGTATTTCCCCATTCAGGAACTACGAACCCGGACCCAAGTTTCGGGCACGGCTACCTCCAAACTCGTAATGAGGCCATTTGTCTTGTCCATCGCCACATAGCAGCGCTATTTTGCCTTCAAAATCTCCCTTGTCTGAAGAACCCATGTGAAGTGCTGCTTATACTTTCATCAGTAAATACCTCTTCTTCATTCAATTTAGCCCCTCATATCTGCACATGCTGCAGGGATCCTTTATTTAAAAGGTGGTTAATATGTGGTCTGTATCACTCCTTAACCAGAAATCCGATCGACCAGTAGTTAGATCGCTTACCTAAAAAGTGAACCCATGCAGCTCTGGTTTCGATATTTTAGACCAATTACCTTGTAACTTTGTAAATGTTATTGTAATGATGTCACCATTATTACCACCCATTTCAACGAGTATTGATTTATTGAAAATAATGCATCCATTATTCTTGAAATGACCATTTCCTACTTTTGGTGTTTTAGGCAATTTATGTTCTCGCCAAGGCAGCTTCAGAACATCTACAGACCTTATTGAACGGATCAATCTTCTGATTGTTATATTGTTGTTCGGAATGTCTTGTATACATGCCGTGTTACTTTTTACTCTGGGACACCTGTTGCACTTAGAGTTGGGGTTGCTGTTTGTCTTCTTCCATAAACATTGCCTTGGCCGCCTTGTTCAATGACTCAAGTATACCTTGCACTGCATATCTGCCCCCTCCCCCACACAAAAGTCACATTTGGAACCATGATCCTGCAACGGCCCTGCTCTGAACACAGACATCAGGATGTGGGGTCAGATTAATCACAGGTTCCCTCATGCCTGCACATGATATGATCTCTAACTGAAAGGTATTGAACAATTTCCGTTGTAATTTCCCTTTCTTGGGTCAATCATTTGTGATTTCAATTGGATTACAGTTTTAGATGATGTGAACTTTATCACAACTTAATGAAACACAATACTTGATTCAAAGAAGTCATCTCAAGGCATATGTGCTATTAAAATGTCTTCAATATGGGAAGTGGCCATGAAAAGAAGGGGATCATTCTTGGGGGAGGACTTGTTTAAATATTTTTGCAAGCCTTGATAATTAATGCTAGTATACTCATTAAAAAGAAGTATACAAAAAAGGCTTGAAAATGCCTTTATAGGTTCTAGTAACTACCTACAAACCTTTATGCTGTTTTAGAGTGTGCAAATTGCCTATATCACATTATATAGCACAATTCTGCACTATAACTATGCTATTTTTAACATTCTCAACCAATGTTCAGGTAAAATGGTACTCATTCTGCTTAAACAATTGGTCGGTTTCAAGAAGTTCCAGGAGTAGCTGAAATCATGTTAACTTTGATGGGTTGGACAGGAAATATCCTTACCTGTCTCAAACTCAATTATCTACTGATGTAAAACCAAATGAAACTATGGCCCTCATTACAACACTGGCAGTAACCCATAGCGCTATTAGCACCATGGGTGCTGCCGGTGTTGTAACGAGTCTGCCAATGTTCAATGGGGAATTACACCCATTCCAAGGTTGGCGGGGCGGTAATCCCCATTGAACATTGGCCCTTCCCCGTTCCCATTTTTGCCCCATAGGGCTCAATGGGACTGGGGAAGGCAGTAATTATGGTATCGCAAATTGCGGTACCGTAATTACCACGAAAGTCCCTTTGCGGGTACCAACATTAACGGCTGTCCAGACCAGCAGTTAAGGTCGGGTCCCGCAAAGGGACCTCGTAATTAGGCGCCAAGGGGTTAATGGCGCCGCAGCCTTTTACGGCAATGTTAACCCCTTAGCACCAGGGTCGTAATGACCCCCAATGTCAGAGAGGGTAGCATGCCCCTGTCCAGCGATATCATTTCTTCTTCAAATACATAATGTGCGTTGTCTTCTTTGTTCACTTAAATTTGAATACATCATGTCTGTTTCCCATTGGTCCTAATATTTAGCTGTGACACAGGTAAGGATATCTCCCTGAGGCTCTTGGCTAGCAAGGGGCCTGAGAGGCTGCACACTCGAGATTGCAGCCTCAGTGGAAAGTCCATAATATTTCCCACGCCCAAAACCCCTGTGTGGGAATACAAACACACTGCTTGCTCTTCACCATTTTGCAGGCATTTCTCCTCCATTTGCCCTTTCTGTAGGACAAGGTGCTGAACACTTCTTTTTTTTTGAGGAATCCACACTCCACTCCACACCTTCCATCTATGCTGGTCCTTGTTTCATCATGAAGAATCTTCTGCAGGGACCTGGTGGTGCATCAAAACCTGGTGAGTTGTGGCAGTTGATAGTGGGGAAGGGGATTTCATTTTGGGCTGCATGAGAAGAGTTTGGGGCTAGTGGGAGACAGCAGGGTAGAACTCTGGGCAAAATGAGGAGGGACTCAGGCACCTACCCCAACCTATCTCCTGATGACCTCTTGACAAATGCCTTGCTGGCCACTGCCCTCGACAGACAAAAAGTCCCAGCAGGGCACTGAGCATAGCAACTTCGGATGTTAGAGTGAGGTTTGAGGCATCTCTCTGCCTGCTAACAAATTTACTAAGGAAGAGGAAATAGGTGACTGAGGTCCTCATATTTTAAAATGCCCTTCCATTGACGCTTATGTTCCTGCCTCCCACAAGCTTTAGCAGGTAATGGTCATGTCTGAGGCTCCACATTGACCCTTTCCCTCATCTGCCAATTCACAGAGGCTTGTTTTGTTTACCAAGGGGTACAATCTATTTATTTGAGACAAAGACAGACAAATGGAGGGGTGGCATTGGCAGCTAGAGAAATGATACCTGTCCATTTATGGCCAGGGGTAGCAGTGCAGGGGCACATATTATTTTTGCCTTTCAAGACTACTCCCGCTTTTCCCCAACTATACTACCTCCCATCTAAAATCTCCTACCATCTTGCACTACACGTGCAAATGCCCCCCAGAAGGCCACCACAAACCTAGCCATTAACACATCAACACGATCCGAACCACGATTAAACTCTCCTATTTAGTCCTTTCACATACCCTTACATCAGCGATTCGCCAGACCATAAGCAGTGTAGTCTATCAAATCTTGGGCTCTTCCTGATGGTTAACATATTCAGAAGTTCCTTCGGCAAACTCATAGAAAGCGTATTGGCACTCAGGAACCAGGGTCTTCAGACCTGCACCTATCAACACCACAGGTGTCACATCTGTCTTTCCAACAGTGCTGCTAATGAACCCCACCCACATTTTATCTAACAGAGCCAAGCAAAGAAAGGCCACCAATAGTGGCAGAGAGGCACTATACAAGACCACTTCCATTACACTACAAAATACAAGACAAGGCATATGTGAGAAAAGATGTCACTGTAACACCCCTTGTCAGATAGTCCATCACCCCCAACTGATTAGATCAGGTGTGGGATATCTGGGCTCCAGGTATGGCATAGATTGTGATTCTAGACATATTGGATTATATTCTGTGTGTTAGCATAGGTGTGCAATATATTGCTCGCTATCTATTTACATGCAGTATATGCAGTGCATATGAAATATTGTATCCAGCTGAGATATATAGCTACTCTACACCAAGGTCTGTGGCAACAGCCTAGAGTGAATATTCACTGTGACCTGTGGCACAACATTATTGTATTTAACTTCTTTATTTCATATTTGTGCATTTCATGTGTGTGTTTGTTATTATTATAGGAATGTTCCATCCCCGCATTAAGAAAACATTGAAAATGAAAACAAAATGTAGAACACTAGCAGAGAGGTTTGATCTCAGCTCCTGTGGCTGTTTCCTTTTATAAGTAGAGACACCAAAGCCTGTACACTACAAATGCTTTGGATATGATACATGTACACGTGTATGTGAAGTAGACATCAAGGTTCTGGGTGCCATCTTTAGGATGATAACCAGTAACCATGTTGCAGGATCACACATAAGGCCAGAATGTGGGTGTGCATAAACCCATTAACTTGGGCCGTGCTGTCTTCATCCAGCGTCCACTGTGGAGAGGGTGGAGTTGAGCGTTTAGCTTTCTTTAAGCCATATCCATGATTGGAAATAATAAGTAAATAGGTAATGGGTAGCTCACCTGTTAGCTGAGATTAGAAATGTCCCTCACAAGTACTGCAGTGAAGGTGATTGGAGAAGAGCACCAAAACAAACATAAAACCTATTTTGCCACCCACACAATTACTATAATATGGTATTTCTCGGCTCTAAAGTAGTTCTAGACCTATGGGTCATAGTGTAAGCCTTAAATGGCGAATGGCAGAAATAACAGAAGGAAATATTTAGTTACATGGATTATCTAGCCTTCAGACAGGCATTTGGCCACACATTAGCCACAGATAAAAAGGGCAAATTAAATAATTACTTATGGTCATTTGTATGCTACAGGGACTTCCTTTGACAGGTGGATGTTGTGATCATTTCTCATAGAATACTATCAAAGTTTATAAGTTCATGTTTCCATTGATCAACATCTATATGAGGAATCTTAATTTAAAAGGTTGCAATACATCATTTCTCTTCAGAACAATGAATATGTTGAACAACAAAGTTATTTTACACACAATTTTCAGAGGGGCCTCAATACATTCAACTCTCTCTTCCTAAATATCTTCCTTTTCGAACTCTTCGCTCATCCGCCTCCAACTCCCTCAGGGTCAGTCGCTTCTCCAAGCAACGAGTTGGCGGTAGATCTCTTTCTGCGACTGGGGCCTCCCTCTGGAACAGCCTCCCTGCCTCTATAAAACTTGAGGAGAATCATCTCCTGTTCCGGAAGCACCTCAAAACCTTTCTCTTTGCTTCTGCTTTTTCTCCTCCTCTCCCATGCTGACTTTCTGGCCAAAACTGAAACTGCACTGGTTACCTGGCCACCTTCTGATCTCGGACCGAGGTCCCCTGCCCTGCCAGTCACACACCTGCACTGCCTTCCTGGCAACCCCTGCACTTGGGGACTGTTTCTGTTTCTCTACAGTTCCACTACCAGCACTTGACACCAGTTGTCTGCACTTACCCTTGCCACCTGCTTGCCGTACTTTTACTTACTGTTATTCATTCTATTATGTACTGCATTGTCCCTTCCCCTTCACCCCCTCCCGCACTTCCCCACTTCCCCACTTCCCCCTTCCCATGCACTTGAGCAATCTGAATGACACCTGGCCTAGTAGGATCGTAGACGGTTTTCCCTTTGTTTCCCCTATCTTGCCTCGTCGCGCCCTGAAACACTTATGTATAGGCGTGTTATAAATGCCTTACCATATCATATCATAACCACTGACCATGTGGCCGGTTTTGCTGGATCCTTGTACTTTGATTTCAGTGCAGCAATTGCTTGTGCCTATTTTAATCTGAAAACACATTTTGGTTAATTGTAAAATACCTTTATGGAGGTCTGCACATAGATCGCTAGTTTTTGATTACTGCACAGCTGAACGGTGATGGCTGGAAGGTTATGAATTACATGCAACCACTGGCAATTTATCTGGGCAACCCTCGAGATCATAATTCTTCAGTCTGCCATGCCATTACACAAGGGAAATGACAATCTGCAAATCAGGTTTAGTTTGGACCCAAAAAGAGCAGTCCAGCCTGAACTGTTAGGTTGTATCCCTTCTGGGCGAACCATAAACAACCCTAGACATGTTTTGGTCTTATTGATGTCATCAGTGGGGTTTAGCTTGTGTCTCTAAGCACAGCTGGCTCGGAAGCCACATCTGGGCATGTTCCTCCCACTCACAGTGACAAATGCACATCTTAAGGATAAGAGCTGGAAGGGTATTAAATACTTGTAACCACTGGCAATTGCTCTGGGCAACCCTCCAGTCCATCTATTTTCAGCCTACCTTGCCATTACAAAAGGGGAAAGACCATATGGAAATCAGTCAATGTACCACACCTAGAAGGGCAGTCCTGCCTGAACTGCTAGGTCACATCTGTTCTGCATGAGGCCACAAGCAACCTGACACGTGTTGGCCTCTTTGGGAACCATGAGTGAGGTGTAGCTTGGGTCTCTAGTCACAGAAGAATCGGGACCCACTTCTGGGCATACCTGTGCAACGCGGGGTGACAAATGTACAACTGAAAGGTGATGGCATTAAGGTTATGAATTAATCATACCCACGGGAAACTGCTCTGAGCAACCCTCCAGACCATTGTATTGGGGGAGGACAAAGCTTGGTTTGCATATGGTCTATCGCCTTTTTGTAATGGTTTAGTAGTCTATGCTGAAGAACAATGGTTTGGGGGGTTGCCTAGAGCAATTGCCAGGGGTTAAGATTAATTCTAAACTTTCAGGCTATCACCTCTTTTGTATGTCTAGGTCACCCCAGGTGGGAGGGTATACCAGAAGTAGGTCCCGAGCCGGCTGGACCTAGAGACCCAAGCTAGACCTCACTGGGACCCGGGTTGTGACCAAGCAGTTTGGGCTGGTTTCTGTTGCTATGAAATTTGCTTTTAATATCTATTTCGATGCTTGAATATTAATATTATTTCAGGGACACCTTTTTGATAGCTAGTTATTCTAATGGCAGCAGGTGCTAATGTTTACTTTAGATGCTTTGACTTTTAAAAGTGTGACTAGCTGCCCAATGAATTATGACTATTAAAAAACAATGATTTCTATGTTCATTGGCATAGAAAGCATGGGCGTATGGGATACTGGGCTTGGAGAAAGAAAGGTGTTCCATTCAAAACACTACATTCAGCATTGACTATCCCTTTTACTTTTTGTAATATGAATACACGTTCCTTTTAACTGCCACCTGTATATATGTGATATAACTGTATGGGCTCAGGCACATAAATGTTGCGATAAATCTTCACATTGCTCCCAGATATGCATTTACAGAACCTAAGAGGATCCTCTACCTTTTCATCAGTAATGCAAAGCCGAATGGAGAGTGGCATGAATATATAGCCCTGCTTCCAATGTGGACACCACAACCTGTTACTGCCCTCTGAGCATTCTGACTTCAAAAGCAGACAGGGAAACAATAATGCAATTTCCAGGCAAGATGTCTTTCAGTGGCCCTCATTACAATTTTCTTACAACGATGCCTGTGATACCGTCAATCGGGTAGTACCATTTCCAGCTACCACAGTGACGGAATCACAGACACATCCTGAGTGCATGAGGGTGCGCACTCCGTGATTCCGAAAACGCTGTTACAGGGTTTACGGTAACACCAGCAAAATCAAGAAATTCTGGTTCTGCTGAGATAAAACATGCCGGTAACAGCGTTTCTGGCCCCCATCGTGAAAGAATCACTGACAGCGTTGCTTCCGAAGCCAGAAACACTGGCAACAGTAACATTGGCACCGAAAACAGCATCATTGCAGGAAATGGAAGTTCGCTAGCGGCAATTTTGGAAAACACAATCCATTTACAATTGGGCATTTCCTGTAGCCATCCATCTACGTTAAAACCACCAAGATGTTTGAGGGTCAAAATCAAGGCTGCCTGACATCGGGCTCTGCAGGCCTCGATACACAGAGGCAGAATTTACCTCCCTAACAGACCACATTGTGGCAAATGCGCAAGCACTGTTTGGCCAGGGACAAACGCTGCACAAGCCAATGCTGCAAGTTGGCCATATGAGAGGATGTGGCCTGCAAAGTTACTGCAGTAGGGCCCGTCCCCCAAACCCCAAAAGACTGCGGCAAAAGGTGGAAAGACCTTAGCCTGAGAGTGTGCAACCTATTGGCAGCACACCGTTGGGAATCCATGGCCACATCCACCTCATCTGTGGCAATGCCTGCTCCGCCAACCCAGGCAGCGGCCCAGGCTGAACAGACGCCACCACCAACCCAGGCAGCAGCCCAGGCTGAACAGCCGCCACCACCAACCCAGGAAGCAGCCCAAGCTGAACAGCCAACACCACCAACCAAGGCAGCAGCCCAGGCTGAGCAGCCGCCACACCAACCCAGCCAGTGGCACAGCCAAGGCACACATACAATGGGGCCTGTACGAGCACATCATACATCAGGCCGCCGCCTATCACGTCACCTTCTCTGATGAGGCCGAGGCAGTGGATGGAGAGGAAGGCACTGATGCCTCACCAGACCGCACCACATATCCCTCCCCCACATTCAGTCCCTCAACCCTCCACAGCGCTACATGACCACTAATGCCCAGTATACAGGAAATGGATGAACGGATCCATTCCATGGAGGCCCCTCATGATGAAATGATGGATATTGTATGCCAGCAACTGACTGACTCCCGGCTCTTGCGGGTGTGTGTCCAAGCAAGCAGATGGTGCTGTGCCCGTGACCTAGGCTGCACAACATCAGCCCTTGTATGTCTCGCACAGAGGGTCCGGGAGGGCAACAAAGGTGTGTCTACTCTTACAGAATCTGTAATGCCCTCACTGCCGGCCAACTAGGAGGGCATTGGGCCTCCTGGATCAGACCCCCCCTCCAGTGCCAACACTCCTGCTAGCTCAGTCCAGAGCAGTCCTAGGCACCGCTCCCAGTGAATTACCGGCACACCCGCCCATGGCAAGGGCCATGCCATGAAAAGGCACAGGGAGTGACATTGTGGACAAGCACATTAGAAATGTTGGTGTTGGGGTGTGTGGGGAGGGGGCGGCGGGGTGTGTGGGAGGGGGAGGTGGGTGTGTGGGAGGGGGAGGTGGGTGTGTGGGTAGGGGAAGTAGGTATGTGGGGGGGGCAGGTAGGTGTGTGGGGAAGGGGAGGTGGGCACAAGGTGTTATCTGTAGTCGGTAGTTTATTTCAAAACATTTCATTCATCGCTTGCAACAATGAGTGGATGGTCTATATGAATGCGTTTGAATTTATTGAGAGAGCACATCGAATACAGTAATGTGCATGGGTGGTGCACAGTTTGGGGCCTCAGAAGATGCTGTCTATGAGTTCTTGTTGGGCAATACACCCATCCCTGGCAGTGGCATGTTCAGGTCTGGGGACAGGGGTATGTTCTCTCTGATGCAGATGTTGTGCAACATTGCACAGGTCAGGACTATCTGCCCCACCTTCTCTGGCCTGTACATAAGTGCACTCCCTGACCGGTGTTGGTATCTGAAACGTGCCTTCAACAATCCAAGCGTCTGCTCAATAGTTGCTCTGGTTCGCACATGGGCACGATTGTATGCAATTCCCTCCAGTGACTGAAGATCCCTCAGGGGGGTCATTAGCCAGGGCAGTAGCAGCTATCCAAATCACCTGCAAGGGGAGGAACACAAGGTGAGCCATGGCATGCATGTTGCAGGACTGTCGTTCTCATAGCACGTTTGTGTTTTTCTTGCTTAATCATGCATCTTGGACCATTGTAAGTATGTGCACCATGCACTGTGCTGCACCCTGTGACAGCCGATGTGTGTCATCCATACAGTGCTGTGTTGTACTCACATGGATGGATTGCTGTGAGTGAACTACACTATACCCATGGTGTGATGTGGTATTCACCATTGCCATAGCCCCAACAGTGTCTGCACACACTACATGACGCCTGCACTGCGGTCTGGACATTCACTGACATGCTCAACGCAGCATGATGGCTTACATGCACAGTAGGCCCGGAATACACATGACATGTTTGGTATCACAGTAGCTGGCAATGGCACTACATGGACGTTTTGTCCTTCTCCAATTCAATCCCGTGGACTTACCACCCCTATGCTTGTCAGTTTTCAGTCACAATTGTGCACAAGCGTTAATGCAAGTGTCAATAGTGCACTAAATGAGGCCCTTTGATGATCCCATTGGCTATTGACATGCATGGCAGTGGTGTTGCCTGTGACTGAGGGTTCTACACAGTCAGTGTATGCATGCACCTCACAAGAACATGCCCTCATGGGCCTGGGTGCGACAGTGCACTGAAGGACTTGATTTGCTGGAGTGGCATTGTTGCATGGTACTTGTAGTGTGTTGCCTGTTTTCGTCCTCATGGTTTAGATATGTAATTGCCACTGACTGACACTACAACAGTCAAGTGATACACCAGTGTATTGTGGACTGACAATTGGGCATGTACTGGTTGTTCATGATAATGCATGGTGGTTGTGGGGAATGCATTTGTGTCATGCCCCCTTTGTCCTGTGACTCATGCAGCAATGTGTGTGTACTTGTCCATGTACTCACCCAACATTCAGGTCCTTTGTCCTCTGTACCGTGCCATGTCTGCTGGCAGGGTGCTGTTCCGCAGAACCATGGGATGATCCTGGGAACCTGGCGCAGCAGTGCGTTATGGTCAGGTCGGCGTCCCAAGTCACCTGTACATTGAGGGAATGGTAAGTCTTCCGGTTCCTGTACACTTCCTCTGTGGTGTGGGAGGGCACCAGCTCAACATGTGTGCAGTCCAATGCACCGAGCACGTTTGGCATGCCTGTAAGCACGAAAAAGCGGGTCTTGGTGGCATTTACCTGTGTCAGGGTGGTTGAGAGGGCAATGTTCTGGCCCACATGGCACAGGAGATCCTCCAGTACCTGCACCAGCACTCTGGAGAAGGCAGGCAGTGATATGCCATGCAGCTGGCCCACAGAGTGCTGGAACTTGCCTGTGGCAAGGAAGTGCTAGACCAACACCAGCTTCAACAGCAGTGATATGGCTGTTCAGATGCCAATCTGCTCCTTATATCGCCTTGGATTAGGTTCAGCAGTTCATGTATTGTCTCCTTGTTTAGCTGGTACAAGGTATCTATCTGGCCATCTGTCAGGGGCCAGCATGTGGCCCTTGTGCGGGGTATGGAAGCTTGCCTCTGCCTCGCAACTTGCATCCTAGCCATCATCCTCCTCCTTCTCCTCCTCTCCCTGGCCTCCTGTCACCATTGGTGCTGTTCCAGCTCATTCACCTGCACTACAGCATGCAGAGCCTCCATATCCTTTGCTACTACTGAGAGAGACAGCATTGTTATGTTGAGGGAGTGTTCTGGGTGTGGCTTTGGACTTTTCTACTGTTCCTGGTTGTGTTGGGTGCACCAGGGGGGAAATAGTGTACCAGTGGCCTCATTAGTCCCACCTGTGATGATTTACCGCTTGGTCCGCGATGTTGGTGTTTCCGGCATGGATTTTCCAGTGCTACCAGCATTTTTTCTGCTGGTAGTACTGGGATATACACGCTCATAATGTGCCTGTGGTCCCGTGATACTGGTGTTACCGACAGGTGTCTGGGGATGCTGCTACTACCATTGTCTGTGTTACCAACACCGAGCACAGAGTGTGGTATTACTGGTGCCAGTGTTTCTGGCCACATGGCTCTGGTTTGGCCAGTCTGGTAATAGTGGCGGTACACAGTGCTTCCGGCACTTTATTACCGGACTGCCGAACTTGTGATGAGAGCCACTTTCTCTCTAGAGGATCTGATTTTTCACATCTTATTTTTAACATTTTCACAAACCAAAGAGAAAGCTATGAAGTATGCAGGAGTCAAGGTAAGTAATAAACTTTTTATTATGTACTTCGCAATAGCCGGCGTCCCACACAGCGTCCTTCCCATCCACCTCGTCTTTCATCAACCGTCTTAATCCCGAACGTTCCCTCTCACCCCCAACATTCTGAATACCTTAGAGCTCACGCGCAGGCGAGGAGTCAGAGCGTATTACACATATTATTAGCACATGCTTGGAATACAACATCATCCCCCCCCCCTACAAAATTAATTAAGAAAAAGGTTCTACCTTATAAAATTTAAACACAAGTGTTCGGTATAATAAATCAAGACATTTCAACATAACACATTTAACGGAAATGTAAAACTGTACCGATTAATACATATAAGAGTTTAACACAATATACATTTCCCTTACAAATAACCTATGTAAGGAAATTACTTAGTTCTGCATGACATAATCTCTAGACCAAAACGGTAACCTCTTTTCCCTAGAACTACGCACACTCTTATTATCAAAAGCTACCACAGCTCGTTGAGCGTTAACATCTTCAACCTGTCTCACAACGTTACCGTACATACTCACATTTTCTAATCCATTTTGAATATGATCATCTCCAAATAAATCTCTTCTCTCGAATCTAACCTGCTTCATTCTTTCCTTCTCACCATTCCACATCCATTTACTAAGCCTGTCCAAATTCCATACTGACCCTCCCGCAACTCTAACTGCTCTCCTGAACACTTGTAACACCTTGACAGGACTGCTGTACTTAGAGTCACCTTTCTTAACATTTTGTCCAAGCTTGATTCTCACAAAATCTCCTGGTGATATTCTCAACTTAACCCTTTCAGAAGACATAGCTTTTCCTGGAGACATATTACTCCTAATTACGTTTCCATCAGAATTATGTAAACCTGTGTTTCCACTTCTCCTACGATTAACCCAAACAGGATTAAGAAAGGTATTTGGAGCTCTTCCCCTCATTAATTCAAAAGGAGAAACCTTCATTCCTCTTTTAACAGACATCCTGGTACTCCATACTCTCTCCTTAAGAACCTCGTCCACCGGCATGTTGTTACTTAAGGCTAACTCCACTGCCTCTACAATTACACGGTTATATCTGTCAACCAACCCATTGGTTTGTGGGTGATACAACGACGAAAATCTCCATTCAATACCTGATCTCTTGGCAAATTCTTTCATTTCTCCACTTCTAAACTGAACTCCATTATCACTCATTATTATTTTGGGATATCCTTCCTTTCTGCAGATTTGCATTATGAATTTTATCACCTCATCAGTATCAACTTTTCTCACCGCTTTGACTTCCACCCATCCTGAATAGTAATCAACCAAAACCAATATGAATTTCTTCTCTCCAATTAACTTCACGTATGGTCCAATGATATCAATTCCTACCATCTCCCATGGTGCATCACCTTTGTCAATACTCATCGGATTAGACTTCACTATCCTGCAGCTCTTGTCACTGTTCTGACATGGCCAACAATTTCTAATAAACCTCTCAATCATAAGATCCATGCCTGGCCACCAGTATTTCAAACGCACATTGTTCTTAGTACCAGTAATACCAGGATGACCCTGGTGCGCTTTCTCAATAAGGTCATTCCAAAACTTACGTGGGGGAATCAACTTGTCTCCCCTCACCAAAAATCTACCTTCCATAGACAATTCATCCTTAACCTCCCAATAACTTCTACAACTTTCGCTAATTTCTCTTTTTTCAGGCCACCCCGATTCGGAGTATCTTCTTATCTCTTGTAATTCATCATCTTTATTTAATTCTTCAATCCACATTTCCTTAGACGTAACCTCAAAAACGACTGCCACCATCTCTTCATCCATGTCCACACTTGCTTCATCACTACTTAATGGCAATCTAGATAAATAATCAGCAACAATATTCCTTTTCCCTGGCACATATTTCACTGAGAAATTGTAATCCTGTAATTTAAGACTAAGCCTGGCTAACCTGGGAGAAGCTTTACACATTCCTTTCACTGTGAGTACTTCAATTAATGGCTTGTGATCTGTCTGAATTACAAATTTGCTTCCCCACAAATATTTCCTAAAGTAATTCACCGCCCACGAACATGCTAATAATTCCTTTTCAATCACAGAGTATCTTCTTTCTGTTTCCAAAATAGCTCTAGAAGCATGACTGATCACCTTCTCATATGCATCTTCATTTATTTGTGTTAAAACTGCTCCTATGCCACTCCCACTGGCATCCACCGTAATCTTTGTCAACCTTCCAAACTCAAATCCTCCCAATTCCAAAGAGTCACAAATTTCTCCTTTTATGCTTTCAACCGCCTTACTACATTCCGCACCCCATGTAAATTTTGCATCCTTTTTTAACAACTTTCTCAATGTTTCTGTTATACTCGCAAAATTTTTTACTTTTTACAAACCTGTTGTAATATTCGCATAACCCTAAAAACGATCTTAATTCGTCTTTATTGTTAGGATTCGGTGACTCTCTGATTGCCTTCATGGCATCTCTTTTGGGCTTATAACCTTTACCATTCACAGTATGCCCTAAATACTCCACTTCCTCCGACCCAAATTTGCATTTGCTTTTCTCAACTTTGAAACCGACTTCTTGCAATCTCTTCAAAACTTCTTTCAACCTCCCATCATGTTCCTCCGATCCCTTACCAAATACAATTATATCATCCTGATATACCATAGTTCCACTTAAACCTTTCAGTACATGCATCATAATTCTTTGAAATACTGCTGCCGCAGACGCTAATCCAAACGGCATACGTCTATACCTAAACAACCCATGTGGCGTTATAAATGCTGTAATGTCCCTGCAATCCTCTGTCAAAGAGATTTGATGGTAAGCGCTAGAAAGATCTAATGTAGAAAATACATCAGCATTACCAATACGATTCAACATTTCAGATATGATAGGGAGTGGAAAAATGTCAGTTATGATATTCTTGTTGACGTCTGTCAAGTCTACGCAAATCCTGAGTTTGCCCCTTTTCTTCAACGCAACCACAGTGGGGCTCACCCATTCAGATGATTCAATTTTTTCTATTACTCCTTCCGACTCCAATAATGCAAGTTCTTGCTCAACCTTATCAGCAATGGCAAATGGAATTGGCCTGGATTTCGCGTGTTTAACAGGTATTGCTCCCTTCTTGAGACGAATCCTGTGCGCAAAGTTTTTGAGCAAACCCAATTTTACTGTCTCCACTCCCTCTTCTCTAACATTCTCATTACCTTGCGCTTGGCTCCCGTTTACCACTGGGATTTGTTCTTCGTCACATGGATCCAACCTGATCCTCAGTCCAGCTTGGTCTCTCCAACCCAGTACATTCACACCCTTTTCTGCTTTGTACACCTTCACTTGAGACCGTCTGTCTTTAAACTGAACAATACACGAAAACCATCCAATCATCTTGATCTTGGATCCTTCAAACCCACCCGGATTTGGTATGTCTGGCACCTCCATCTTACTTTTGAGACCTCGTGTTACTAAATTCTTCCATGTTTTCTTGGTAATGATCGTCCAAGGTGAACAACTGTCAACCTTCACTTTAAGTTTCCAATTATCAAAAATTACTTCACAACTCGGGCATTTAAATTCTCCAGTTGGTGGCTCACGAATCAAAAACACTCTCTCTTCCTCCAATTCTTCCTCATCTTCTAAAATGGCAGATACTTTCCTCCTCCTTCTACATGTGACCGCAAAATGACCTCTTATGCCACAATTTCCACATTTTTGCCCCAATGCTGGGCACTGTTTAGCGTAGGCATAATGACCCACTCTGCCACAATTATAGCACCTGTCTCCTTCTCTCGGCTGGACATTCTGAAATCTTTGTTCATATTGAACTTTTGGTTCATTCTTTACCCAATTCTTTCCTCGATTTGAACTCCCTCTCTGCTCAAAGTTCTTCATTTTGTTATTTCTTCCTGCATTTACCTCGACTTTATCTTTGTTTTTAATGTTTGCTCCAACTCTGTCCTTTGACCGTAGTACATTAACCTGGCCTTGTTCTTCTGTTTCTTTTTCCTGTATCTCTTTACTACTATGCTTCTGCATGCTTTGCACAACCTCCTCTTTCTTGCTCTTCATTTCCTTCGAGCACAACTGACTGTGTTCTACACGTTTAGCAATCGCTATGGTCTCCGGTAGGGATGGATTGCCAACCATCCATAGTCTATCTTGGACTAAATTGTCCTTAGAGTGAATAATGATCTGATCCCTGATTAACTCATCAAGGGTGATACCATTGCCAAATTGGCAAGTCCGCGATAACACTCTCAATGCAGAAACATATTCTTCAATGCTTTCATGTTCCTTTTGTATCCGCGTATAGAATTTGTATCTATTTATGGCTACATTAGTTTCTGGAGCATAATACTTGTCCAATTGCCTTATGGCTCTATCATGTTCATCAGCATCACCCGCCTCATATACAATCAATTCTGGTAGCTCCCTGAACTTCCTCGGCCCTTCCAACCCTTGTGCATGCAATAATAATAACTTCTTCTTCCTAGACGTGAGATCTTCATGTTCGACTGCTTGGATGTAGTTTAACCAGAATTCTTTCCATTCTGACCATAAAACTACAGGTTGGCCTGGCGCCGGAAGAAAACTTGCTGGCGGTTGAATGTTGATAGCTTGCATAGCTCCGTGGATTATAGATCCTTAGTGATCTATTATCAACAATATTGCAATATTTGCAAAAGAACCTCAATTCTCCCACACTAGCTTGTAGTATGTTAGATATCACCAATTGCAGTGTATGGATTTACTGTTGCCACAATTTTTTTTTTCCAAAAAGTACTGCGACGAAGATGAAGGGATCACTGTGTCCTCTTCATTATGTTCATTTCCTGATTGAGATGTCACGTGACCTCAAACTTCCTGACGGGTCCTTTCTTCTAATTTCATTTATATGAACACATCCCACTTTTTGGTCTCCGCACAAACCAACGCGGAGTGCGCGTCAGTTCGGAGCATCCGCTCTCCCCATGTGATCAGCTGTGGACCCAGACACCAGCACAAGGCAACGCAGCTACAAAGCGTCGACTCGGAGCTCCCGCTCTCGCTTTTTCCAGAACAGCCACTATCAGCACAAACCTACGCGATACTGTGTAATGGTTCGGAGCAGCTGCTCTACACCAGTCTTCTCCTCGTGGGTCCTCAGGACGCCGGCATCCTCGTCACCATGTGAAATATGCAGGAGTCAAGGTAAGTAATAAACTTTTTATTATGTACTTCGCAATAGCCGGCGTCCCACACAGCGTCCTTCCCATCCACCTCGTCTTTCACCAACCGTCTTAATCCCGAACGTTCCTTCTCACCCCCAACATTCTAAATACCTTAGAGCTCACGCGCAGGCGAGGAGTCAGAGCGTATTACACATATTATTAGCACATGCTTGGAATACAACAAGCTTCTTGTAGAGAAACAGTTTACTTTTACACAAGCCCTAATGCTCATGTTAAACCCTCTCCAGTTAAACAAAATTTGCAATTGAATGGCTTAACTTTTGAAGATAGTCTTGTTTTTTAAATACTTTAAAAATACAGCCACATTTCATATAGTGAGTTTATCAATATACTTTCTCGTTATTAAACAGTTTTTTTAACTTCACCACCAAAATTCCAAAACATGATTTGGTAGTAGAAGTATGTGCGAGTAGCCTCATAGACCTCTGTATGGTTCATTATCACTTGATATCACAACCCTTCCCCAACATATCACCCTCAGCTTCGCATTGGGCCTTAACTTGGTTGCGGGTCAGAATCCAGGGATTATGCATTCCCCACACCCCCCGCTCTATACGGCTATAATACAAGGGGCCTCATCACAAGTGTGCCGGTCCAGTAACAACGGTGCCGGTAAGTGTACCAGCATTGTTGTTACCGGACCGGCACACTCCGAGTTCTGTGAGGGGGGCGGGATGGCAGCCGCTCACAGACTTTGATGGAAGCAACGGCGCTGTTGCTCACGGTGCCGGTGCTTTCGTCCTCCCCATTCAGGGGGAGTAACATTTTCCAGCGCCTGACTTCATGGACATGGGCGTAGGGCATGGGGCAGACAGGGTGGGCAAATCCCCCCCAGAATTGTAAGTGTTGTGCATTCGTTGTCCATGCAGCAGGAGAGGGAGACTAGAGAGAGACTCGACTCCAGCTAGCTACGGTAAGTGAGTAGTAGTTGTGTGTGTGTGTGTGTGTGTGTGTGTGTGTGTGTGTGTGTTTGTGTGTGTGTGATGTTGTGTGACTGACTGGATGAGGGGGGACAGCGTGACAGTGACTGAGTGTGTGATGTCGTGAGGGGTGGGGGTGGATGTCTTAGACCTTTAATGCATCTGGCAGGGCACCTTACAATGAGAAGGTGTGGCCTAAGAACTCAATGCAGTTGACAGAAATTGGTGCTTATTCCTGTTGCACTTATTTTGGGCCTTACAGAGGCATTGAAGCACTGCCACCAGGTGGGCATGAACCGCATAGAATTTTTCTGAAGTAGCTGCATAGTTGAATAGGTCACCCCTAATTTTCAAGGCACCCTGCTGCCATTTCAGCACCTCTCTCAATGCATGACACTGGTATGTGCCAGTTTAGGGCAAAATGTGCTATATTAAGACCCATTAATGTGCATAGAAGCCCCTGATTTTAAGGTCTTAGAGTTTCTCCCCCTTCCTCCCATCTCGTGAAATCCCACTTACTCCCCTCCCTGACCTCTACTCCCTCCCTCCCCCTACCCCTTGCAGCCGGTGCAGTGGACACGTGCAAACGTAACATGTCTGGTCCCCGCAGGGAACTCAAATATGAACCACACTGAACCTTCAGTAACGCCTCACTAAGTCCTTTTGGTGAAAGGCTGCATTAATCCCATAATGGAAGAACAACTTATTTTAAAAAGCACTCTGCATTATTTTAGCAGAGAAGAGGTTAGAAAACCAACAAGAAGCAGTATGCCACGCTGAGGTACCATTTCAATTGTTTTCACCACAACGTGTGGGTAAGGGAAAAACGATGCTCACATTTTAGGTGCCATAGCCATCCTTTATACAATGTCAATTGCTGCGGGCCTCATACATCATTTTCTCCAGAAGGGACAAGGATGATAAATAAACTGCATTGACAACGGCAAGTTCTTCACATCAAAGACCCTTGCCGAGAGCGCTCCCATCCATGGGTTCCAACTTCACGAATGTGTTGTTGGTGCCTAGGCCATGAAGTGAAAGCACTAACATGTAAGGCAGAGCCAGGAGATCAGGGTAATGAGCAACCTGGGAATTTGCACCCTCCAATCGGCTTCATATGATCGCAGGTTTTATTAACAGATGCAAGACAATATTCTGATGGGTAATGATTAATCCCCAGGTGCCCTATTTGACAGCCTGCATTTGGACCCCAAAACCCCTTCCCTGCTCCTTCCCACTACTCACCCCGTTACCCCACAGTTATTGCCAGCAGAGCACTGTGCAGGCTTAGCATCCTGCCCCCTGCCTCTTAGCATCGCCTTAATTCCAAGTTAGAGATTTATGACACATGAATGCATGAACACTAAGAAGCAGTTTGGTCCTAAATGCTATTTTCCCTGATGGAGTGAGGGTGCCGTTTTTGTCAAGCTGCATGCAGTTGGATCTCGAACTTTGTCTGTTTGCTAGGGCACCTTGATGCCACCTATTGGGCTTGTTAGCACAGTGACAAGAAGCTGTCAGGGATTAGCTATAGGAGTGCATTCAGAAATGGGGAGAGTGACTGGAAGCGACTGAAAGAGGCACATATCCGTCCACCTGCATGCAGGTGGGACATGGTTGGTCTCCAACCCAGCTAGCCCCGGCACGCTTAAAGTCCTCATTGGTCCACATAAGTTCAATAAACTGGCCCATTCAGAGCTGTTGGACCAGCCCATTAGGCTTTACCGGAAGAGGCCAGCCCAAGCCTGGAAAGGGCCCAAGGGTTCTGCTTGAGCGGCTGGGGGAAGAAGGGCACAGGGTAAGGGGGAACATGGTGCAACCTATGTCAAGGGCTTGAGGCTGGTACAAGTTAACAGCCAAGTGGGTAAAATGGGAAAAACAAGGTGGTCCCCCAGGGGCAGCATAAGGGCCTTTCAACAATTTCATTTAAAAGGAGCCTTGAACTTCCAGATGGCATTGACCCCCCATTTTGCCAGTCAGCACCTACAACATGGCAATATATGTCTTTCTATATTACATTCATTCTGGGGCTTAAAATGTGCACTTTACTGGAGACCTTCCGGCCGTCACTTCCCTCAAGTAATACACAAGTGTTAATATCTTGTTGTCAATTAGTACTGATTCCACCACATCAGCCACTTGCCGACAAAGAAGGATGTATACTTTTTACCCCCGGATGTATTTGGCTCCATGATAATTTATGCACCCCATGGGTGCCTCACACTATTTTCTATTCTAAGCAAAGAGGGGGGCACACATCATGTTCAAAGGGGCCCCCATACATCTTCACCCGGACCTTATTGTACTTTTTTTCTTTCAGTCCTTCAGTTAGGTGAAACATTTCTATACCACCTTTGTGAAATCAATGACCTCTAGTCGCTGCTCTTAAGTAAAACTTGTGCCATCATAAAAAGAATTTTGCAATGTATGCCAAGGCCTGGGTCGCAAGAAGGACAGAATCGTATAGATAGTCTGTGATCCTCCATAGACCGAATGTCCCACCTGGCATACACTGTGTGATGCAACCCTCAAGGAAAATTACCCATCTGGCAGTGTTCACAGCAAGGAGGGGTAGAACATTCTTTCAGGATTCCAAAATGCTCTCCTGCCACAAAGTTTGGCAGTGAGAATACTTCTGTGGCCCAAAAATAGAATTTCACTGGGACATACGACCCTGCCAGCTTCTCCTTTAACAGAAAGCTTTGAGGGAAGGCAATTACCACACTTTTGGTCTGCCCCCCACTCTGAATATAGTGCTTCATATATTACGGTTATCTAACATTTTAAGCGCTTGCCCCTGGCATGGAACAGGACTGCACGTTGCAAGTTCTAATCCAGGCAGGGAAAATTCATCCTTTCAATGTTCCCAGGCCGATAAATAGGGGTTCCATTAGCTAGCTGATAACTGCTACCAGCACATCGAGATCATTATTGACCTCCTCTCAGACAATTAGAATGTTCTATTGCTATCACAAATATGGGACAATAGATTATAGTCCTCGGGAGGGGTGGTGATTACTTGGGATAAGGAGCCTTTAACAACTTCTGGTCATTATCCTGTTATAATCACCTCCTGGTGTATATGACTAGATTACTACAGCACCTGGAAGCGGGGGTCTGGCATTAAGCATTTTTAAATCTTTAATTATTGATACTATTAGACAGACGAAGAGAACGACATCCGTGTGCCTGCAGGGACATAAAAGAGACAAAAGAGTAGAGGCAAAGGGAGAGAAAAATAGGATTATAGAAAACATTTTCTGACGAGTTTTCCTTTTCAGTCTTCTGCATACATCACGCACCATTGGTGAACAGCTGACTGTTTCTGATTAAAACTTTATCAAAGCTTTTCCAGAACCCAGGCTTGTGCTGATGCACTCCCTTCCACACACCGCTAATTTTCAAATGTCCTAAACTCATGCAATACTGAACACACAAAGGTTATTGCAGCAGTAAACAGCAAGCTGTGGACGACAGACACACCTGTACTTTCCTTCAGGAGCAGCCACAGTTCCACAATGTCGCTGCAGAGCATGGAGACAAGGCTGAGATGCAGAGATTTAGTTGAGGACCGGGTGGGGGCGATTGGTCGAGCAGGTGGAAGGGGGGCTTCAGTGCGCTCTTAGTCACCTCTTATGGTTTCCTTTTTTCTGCTACTGGGGTTTCCTGGAAGCTGGGGGGCACTCAGGCAGAATAACGAGTTGTACCAGGTGCTTTTTCTTCCTGTCTTGTTTTACACTCTGCATGCTAGTCACTCCTCCATTTCTATATTTAAAATAAGACTTGAAAAACTTCAAGTCCCAGAATTCCGAGGCTAAAACCAAACCTTACCCCAAGTAAGTCACTCACCTACATATGCGGTCTGCACCCATAGCACCCCGAGCAGGAGGAGGAGCAGGTGAGGGGGTGTGCTGTCCATGGCAAGGACCCGGAGTCTGTGTCTGTCTGTCCACTTACACCTCCCTCATGTGTTTTGATTGAATTGAGCCCGCTAGCGCAGGAGCCGAGATTGAAACCAGCTGCAGTGGTTCAACCACTGCGGTTTGGTGGTGCTCAGGCACCTCAAAGAGGAAGGGAACTTTTATTTTTAAATGGGAGCACAGCCTTTGGTTATTTTGTGGACATAGAATACCCTATAAGGTCGGCACTCTGCATTTGACACCCATCTCGGAAGGACTTGAAATGAGGGAGCCATGTGAGCTCAAGCAATGACAAAAACACACACCTCCTCTTCGTACACATATTTGAGCGATGTCTCACATGCACTTTGACCACCTCTGAAGGTTCCACACCATATACATCAAAAAAGAAAACCTGCATGGCAAGCCTCAGCCTCATCTAACAGCAACCATCAATCCCAGACTCCCATGACCTTGTGTGGAGATTGGTGCAATCAACTCACTCTTTCATGGATCCCGATTTGCACAACATCCATCAGGCAGCAATTAACACTTTCCACCACCCCATTACTTTGGGGAGGTACAACGCTGTTGTCCAGTGTTTTATGCAATATTGTCCAAGATACCCACCTACCTCCTTAGTCACAAACTGTGGACTGTTGTCACACATTGCACTGGCTAGCTGGGTTGGGCTATCACCAAAAGCACACAGAGCTCTTACTCCAACAACCCGCTGCACGCCCTGCTCCGCTATACAGGTGAGAGGACTTTTTAGCTTAATGTTTCTGCATGGCCTGGTGCCACACCCAATAGACACTGTACGAGGCGAGGGGATTCCTTCAGTCCTACCCCAATAGTTTGATCCTAACTGCGGTACATGCTGTTAATGGCCTCTGGTATTCCTAAGCCATGCTTAGAGCACAGAGGGCCTGATTTAAAAAAATGTTGTAACATTGGGTGAGATTTGTGGACAAGGAATGGTGGGTGGACACCCAATCTTTTTGGGACCAGCTATGCTCAGGCCATGACAGCCTTTTGTCCTGGGAAGTGGTAACATTTTTACGTGAACTGAGCATCCGAAGGGAGATGCCAAATTGAAGGATTGTATACTCTGAACTGCTTTTCTTTTTCTTAATTTTCTTCCGTTTTCTTTTCTTCTTTTCTCTTGTTTTATACAGTGAAGATATATATAATTTAATATTTACTGCTATTTTAATTTTCGTTTTGTGAAAAGTCGAGTTCTTTGACTAAAACACAATACATTTTTTTTTAAAAGCAAAGTCCCCAAGGTGTGCCCTGTCCCTCCAGATTTTATGTGTCTCCTACGCCCCTGTTCACAGACTGCCGGGGCTGTAATGCCCTGGTGATTCCGTGAGGTCTGGCGCTGGAAAAAATGACAACTCCGGCGGCAGCCTTCCGGTTTTACCGCCACGGCTACCGCACCGCCGGAGTTGTAAGGAGGCCCAATAATGTCTTCATTATTTTCACGTTCCGCAAAGTGAAAGTAATAGAGAGTTCAGTCCTCTCCCTCTGTGAAGAAAGGGGCGAGACATTGTAACGTATCCTTTACAGAGATATCTCATAAGACATACACGCAATCATGTTTAAACTGCTGGAATCTTAAAATGAATTTTCGCCAACTCTAGAAAAGAAAGTGGTGAGTGGGCGGCAAGAGAGGTTGAACCCTGACAGCCGTGACGTGGGCTTTCACAGACTGAGTGTGGGTGGTTTAGCAGAACGTCTCGGCAGTGACTTAATAAGGGCTGACCTAGACCTCTCCACCAACACCATGCTTGCTCAAGTTTACCTGCAGGTATTGTTGTCACAAGTATGTGACGGAAAGCAAAATGTACACGAGTTCCAGTTAACTTTTATGCGAAGAGAAAATAGACGTTACTCTCTAAATCAGTGACACCTGCCCTATACCTTAATGTTGAATGATTATTTTGTGTGTGCAAAATCTTAGGAACACGTAACACAACTATTCGTCAATGAAAGGGCTTTTCCACAATGAACAAGTACGGTTTCTCCTGCTGAGGTTTGTGGTCGATGACCAACAAGCACATTGTTTTGCTTCTTTGTTTTTTAAGAACCTATTGCCAGTGTCGATAGCTTCAAAGTTGTAATATAAAATAACACAATGGGAAATACATATAAACTATACTCTGTTCATAAGTTCTTATTTTACAACAAAGTAAGAACTCGGGCAGTAAAATATTGATTTTTGACAAAGTAAACTGTGTATCCTCCTCTATCAAAAAATCACTCTTTTAACATATTTGTTAAGACATCGTTAGCCTTCTTATTTTGGTGGGGCTGATGCTAGCCTTTAATTACACATGACTAATGGGGTTGTTGCTCCAAATCTTTGACTCCTGTTAACAATGGGTACCAATGGCAATGCTGGAAAAGGTTGTAATGCTCCTCCTGGGACATAAAGCTTAACATGATATGCCAATTATCTATGACAAGGTCAATGCAAATTCTTACAAGGTAAACTGTTGTGCATTTAATATTCTAAATGGAGATGAGTCTAATATGATTTTTAGTAGTGATGTGTGTTAAAACGGATTTCTGAACTCTGACCTGGTGGGCAGAGGTTCAGAAGGCTCGCCTAGTTTCTTGGAACAGGGTAACCTTCTGGACAAGCCACACCAATCAAGGTAGCATTGACGACGGTCAAGACTAGGTCTCAGGAGAGGTGAGGGTGACTGAAAGAACTCAATGAGAACACAGTGTAAAGGACACTTACAAATCACTCCCTGTCAGGTGTAGATATATTACACATACAAATACATTTATTCAAGGCCTTTGAGGTTCAACACACAGTAATAATATGTCAAGAACCGTCGCCTGCGTCCCTTTTGGACCTCCTGGTCCCTGAACCATAGAGCTCTGAATGCAGTAACCCTCCCAACATGGCCGTCGTATACGAAACGTAGCTTGCCAGCCTTTACGTTCCGCGCTTCACACACTATTAAACAGACACACCCCCGCGGCGCTGCGCATCTCAACGCTGCTGTTCGCCGTAGCAGGACGTGTGCTGTCGGAGTTCGCTCGGGGCTATCCTCTTGAATTTCCCCTTTCCCGGATCCTTGATTCCTCCTCCTTTCCTTACATCCTCTAAACTTACCCAACTTCCTGGATTTTCACCACGCTCGAGTCACGGCTGCCGTGCCTCCGTGCGCGGACATTGTTCCTTCCTGGTTCCATCCTGGACAGTCTGAACGAAGCACGCTGGAATCCGAAGACCCGCGCACAGCTCTATACAAATCCTGGACTGTGCGGAAGAAGTCACGGAAGAAGGTCGCAAGCCAACAGGAAAGACAGGTGAAAAGGGGAGAGACTTGCGACATAATCACAGTAACACATTTAAAACCACACAATCCTACTCAAATACATATGTAGAAGACCAAAGGGGCCTAAAGGGTTAATGCACAAAATGGGTCCACAACCTAGAAAAGGGAAGGAAGCAGGTAGTGCAAATAGTCCTTAGGCAGTTCTGCAGCAAACACAATCCTAACTGAAAGGCAGTCCAGTCCCTAGGAAGAGGGGAGCCTATTGCTCAAATGTACTTGCAATGCTGGCACACACGGTAATGCAGATGGGCAAAACGGGGTCTCTTGACGGTGTGTAGCAGCTCAGGAAGGTGGTTGAGGTGATGCAGAATAAGTTCCCACTATTCGTGGAGGGTCTTCCCAACAGGGCAGAGCAGGTTCTAAGAGTTGGGAATAGTTTGCTAGTTTGCACTAGCAGTGGAAAGGAGAGGGGCCCTCAGGGGCCACTTGTGCGTAAAAATGGATGGATGCGCTAGGGGCCACCGGTTAGGGTTGCAATTACTCACTGACCCCCAGTGCACTTCAGACCAAACTTCGGCAGTCGAGTCCACTACGGTTGTAGGTTCAAATGCGGCAATCTCCCGGCTCTGCGGCTTTCAGTGACAAAGTTACAGCGTTGATTCCCAAATGGGACAGTGGTGATTTCTCTGCTCCTGGTGGATGGATCAGGCCAGTTCCACTGTAGCAGGCTTCAGGGCACAGAGGAGCACAGCACCAATGAGTTTGCAAAGTTCATCACCATGACTCGGCGACACGGTAACCGCGTGAACTCTGGTTCGGGTGATCTTTCTTTACTCCAGACGTGGGATGGCCAAGTGTACAAAATTCGGTGTGAAAGTATTAGGCAGAATCATGTGCAGTGTCCTTAGGGACCACTACACACAATTAAGACTACAAGTGGTAATACAAGTTTACCTTTGGTACAAGCCTGCACTACTATGTTAAAGTGGTAGCAGTAGCGGAGCAGCCAGGCTTTCCTCAAGAGTATATGAGCAGTAGCAGAGATTACACAAAGGGACCACAATTACTGTGACTCAAGCAAACACTGACTCAAGGTTTCAGGTAAAAAATATATGTACATTTATTTTTAAACCATCTGTTATAAAACACAACACTTCTATTAATTCAAAATCACACGTAAAAAACACTACAACCAACCAATTCACTTGGTACAGTATAACTCAAGGTAAGTACCCTATGTTTTAACGGACTGGTGTTGTGAAACAAAACCCGTTACTGGGAATACATATGCGATCACTTTTTTTGACAGTAATGACAGTTCGGTCTTACTAAAGATACGCGTATCCGCGGCAAGAAATGTTACCGGGGCAAAAGCACACTTAGCACCTGAGTTAACCAGAGAGAGTTGGGGGCAAAAATCATAGGCAATAATTTTGTCAAGGCAGACAGAATCAGAGAACACTCGTTGACAGAAATACAAGCGTCAATAGGCCGGAGCCAGTGTCAAGTGGAACCGGGTTCCTGTTGTCGAGGATCACACAGTCGGACAATTTAAGATTCAACGTTGCCAGGAGTACTTGAATATTGTCAACAGAGGAAGCTAAATTATAAGGAGGAGGGAAGACAAGGGCAAGCCTTGGAGGAGGAGAAAAGGGATTCACCCTAGCTCCTCGAAGCAGAACACAGTACCTTATTCAAGGAAGAAGCTTGTGCCACATCAGTTGTTCCTGGTAGTTTCCTGCAGACCCACGGTTCCAGGAGCTTCGGCAAGAAGGAGGACGTCTGGAAGGGTCTGCACCTCACAGGGATGAAGCCAACAGCAGCGACGGTGAATAAAAGGTGCGCTCCTTAAAAACAGGAGAGGCTCTTCAGATGGCTATCTGGACCACTACACCAGTGTGCAGCGATTTCGACCACAAAGAGGATCCTCTGGCTGTGGAAGATGAGCTGGTTGACCCCACCAAGCTCAAGGGAAGAAGACTCCGGACTGGATCTTCTCTGGTCGTCGAAGGGTAGATAGCTCAGGACTGCAGCAGGGCTTCACCGGGACGGGGTAGTTGCAGCAGCCATCTTCTTCTCCGCTTCTCTTCGGTTCCTTGTAGTTCCAGTGGCGACTCTGACTTCCAGCCCAAGAGTCCTGCCTTTTATGCAAAAATCCCCCATTCACACAGCCTGGCTGTCAATCACGCAGCGGGGGGTTGTCCAGCCCGGACAACCACCCAAGCCAATCATGGCAAAGTGTGACTTGGGTTTCCTAGGATACCCTGTGCAGGGGGTGACTACACCCCTCCCTCACATTCAGACCACCTAGACACGCAGGTGCCTAGAGGAGGGATTCTTGGTAGAAGCCCGCCAAAAGACAGTGAACAAAGAAGGCAGACCTGGTTTGCCGCGCAAAGTAAAACACAAGAAGGACTTTACCAAAAAGAAATGGCGAATAAACCCGACCGGAGCCAAAAGAAAAAGTATTTGGTCAAGCGGGTTTATGTTTGAGGCTAATATAATAGCCTAAATCAATATCACGTTTATATAGTATAAACGCGGTAGAAAAGTTAAGGTAGATACCACTGCCACCAGACAAGTCTAAATGTTAAAAGAGCAAAACAAAGCTCTAGGAGGTACAGATAAAAAGGGCTAATAATTAACCCTTTCCAATACTCCATGTAAGATGGGGTGTACTGGATCTGTGGTTAAATGACTATGTAAAGTTAATGGCAACTTTACCCTTTTTTGGGGGACAGTAGTCAGCCTCAGAAATGGAGTCGGTGGGAAGTCTAAAAGACAACCCTGTGTCACTGCACTGAAGGTGATGTGTAACACACAAAATAATGGGGCTACTGAAGTGGTGTACTACAGAGTCCACAATCAGAAAACAGGTGAAAGACACATGGCAAAACATGGGTAAGATTGGGGATAAAGCTCACACTATTACCAAGTGAAAAAAATAACTCCAGAAATCCAGCAAAGCTGCTGAGGGACTCACTAGGTAAGGGAAATTAGCCATTAAATGTGAATTCTCCCTAACAGAGAGTGCGGTGAACACAGAGCATGCAATGTACCAAATTTCAAGGGCCTCTTTGAAACGGCAGCAGTTTCAGAGCAAAGGTCCTGCGCAAGCTGGTCAGCCCACTGTTTGGCCCACTGACACTTCCGAGAAGGCTTACTTGCAGGGTTTGATGAAGGTGCCGAGAATAGTTTGTCCCACTATTGCAATGGGTTGAAGCGTCTTTGAAGGCCTTCTAAGACAATGAGATGCAGAGGGGTCCAGTGGGATGACAGCGGGCGCAGGGTGCCAAACCTTCCAGTGGATCACCAGCATTTCCTTGACTCAGCTTCTTAGTTTCAGGATACTTTGATCCTATCCTTCGTTCAGTGAGAACTCCAGATATCGACATGGTATGGGTGTTTGGAGCCTTCTCTTATCCAAAATATCCTTCGCGCCATGTTAGGCAAGATTGTATGCAGTACCCTTTGGGTGCACTACAACAACCCTGACCTCTGGGCAATAGGTTTCTTGAATAAACAATTATTAATTTATTTATCAGTCAGTTAGAGTAAGCCTTCTTCAGAAGGGAACAATATGAAAGCAACACACAAATACACTCCAAAACTACACACTCTGAGTTTCTAAATCAGTAAATACCCTTTTTGGATGACCCACAGTCACAACCTACACCCTCAGGTCACTTCAATATCTAGGATGGTGGGGATATTAATATTTTACTGTTGCATTTAGAACATTCTTAGAAATTGGTCAAAGGAAAAGGTTATTAGAACAAACAAGAGATCACAAATATTCTTAAGCAGGCAAATACTTTCAGAGTCCCTTAGCAGAGTCATTCAGTGTAATAGTTTAAGCCAAAGTCAATGGGCAAAAGTTTTATATGAGCTGAAGCACTTCTGGTAGGTAAGTAGAAAAGGTCTTTGCACAATGTTTGAGAAGTCTTTGAAGAAAAGAAGAATCATTGTAGGGCCACAAGCTGTTTAGACTTGTGAGTAGTAGAAGATGCAAGCAACTCTACAACAAGAGGTAAGTTCTCTCAGACTTTACAGTACATTTGGATTGAAAAAAAAGTGCAGCAGATGACTCCTGTTCCTGTGCAGCTCTGCAGATCTCACTGTTCCTGGGCCTCAGTCGTGGGGACAAGAGGGCGGACTTCTGGGGTCTCCTGCACTGCAATGAGATGGTCTTCAAACAAGTGACACTTTGGTGTTTCAGCTCCTCACGACTACCGCAAATAGCAACACTGCAGTTCCTGGCTGACAAGATGGACTTTCCTTGCTTCTGGGGTCCCGCACTCTTTTGAGGGGGCTCAGGTTCGGTCAGTCCTGCTTCCTGGGAGACCGGAGGATCTTTCTAGAGCTCTTGGCCAGCTTAAAAGCAATGCATACAATCTGGTGTTTCTCTCCCTGGCTATTCGGTTTCCAGCAGCAACTCTGTGGCAATTCAACCAGCTCTGGGAAGATGTCCAGGTGGCTTACTTTGGAGTTGATTGGTCCCACCAACTCAAAGGGAGAAGTCGTCCTTGCAGGGGCTTCTCTGTTGATATGAAATTGGAGTTTCAGACCAGCACCAGGGCTTCACCAGGCAAACCAACAGTCCAGGAGTTGCAGCAGGTGTCCTCTTCAAGGTCTACTTTGGTTCCTTCATCAAGTGGTCGACTCTGCCTTCCAAACCAAAAGCCTCATCTTTTATTCAGTTCTCTCCCATTCATTCCAGCCTAGCTGTCAGTCACCCAGCAGGGTGGCTGTCCTTGCCAGACAGTCAGCCAGCCAATCACTACAGAGTGCATTTGGATCTCCTAGGAGACTAAGCACAGGGAGTTTCGGGCAACTCTCTCACTTCCTGCCCCCGTCAGACACCCTAGAGCCAGAGGTGGGCTTCACCCGTGAACCCCGCCAAAGGCAAAGTGAAAAAAGGGACCAAGCCTGGTGTGGCATGCAGAGTAAATCTCAAGAAGGACCTTTCCACAAAGAAATTGCGAAGAAAAGAAGACCGGGCCCATTTTGACAAAAATTGAACCCTTGGGTGCTTTACTGCAGCTGCGAATGCAGCCCGCGGTAAATGTACACCACAGTAGTTAAAAGTAAACCACTTTCACCAGCCATTCATCGCGGAAAGGGTAACATTAAAATGTTACATGAGAAGCTAGACAAAGGGGATACTAAGTGACCCCTCCAGCACCCTATTGCAAGATAGTGTGTGCTGGGTATAGAAAGTTACAAATGTAAGTAAAGTCAATTTCACTTTACTGCTCTGGGAAACAGTTTATCCAAGAGAAAGTATTTAACTTTTGGGACATCCGGAAGACTTCCCTGTGCCACTGCACTGAAGGTGCTGTGTGACACAATGTAAAAGATGATGCCTATGGAGTGTGTCAGACTCCATAACCAACAGAAACACAGAGTTCAAAAATCACATTAAAATGCATGAGAGAGTGGGGAAAAAAGGGTCTCAGTCTCTCCAGGTTAAAAAAAATCAAGTTCTCAAAATCCAGCAAAGTTGCTGGGGGTCTCTAAAGTGGAGGGAATTAGCACATGTCTGAGAATTATCCCTAACACTCGCCCCCCCCAGACTAAGGGACAAGAGGATTGAATCCACCCTGAATGAATCTCCTTACTCCAGTCGGTCATACTTTCTGGAGAGACCATCAGCATTTTGGTGATTACACCCTGACCTGTGTTCAATGGTAAAATCAAAACCCTGTAGGCTGATTGACCATCTTAACAATTTAGGATTTTCCCCCTTCATCTGCATTAACCATCTCAAGGGTTGGTGGTCTGTTTGAATTACAAAAGTAGATCCATACAAGTATGGTCTAAACTTCTTCAAAGACCACACAATGGCAAAACTTTAACATTCTATGGTTGCCCACCTTGTTTCAGGTTCCTCCAGTTTCCTACTGATGAAGCATATTTGATGTTCCCTGTCTTTCACATCCAGCTGACTCAGAACTGCACCTATACCTGTATTGGAAGCATCTGTCTGTACAATAAAGGATTGGTTGTAGTCAGGAGCTCTTAAGACTGGAGCTTGACAAAGGGCTTGCTTAGTGCACTTCTTCTTCCACCTGACCTTCTTGGGGAATATGGGTGAGGAGATCACATTCAAGGGAGAAGCTATGGTCCCATAGTTCTCAATGAATTTCCTATAGTAACTGGTGAGACCTAGAAAGGCTCTCACTTGGATTTGAGTAGTAGGGGTGCCCAGTCCTGTACAGCTTGTACTTTGCTTGACAATGGCCTCATTTCACCTCCTCCTACCTCAAGCCCAAGGTAGACCACTTTACTCTGACCAATTTGACATTTACATGCCGTTATGGTCAGATTGGCCTGCTCAAGAGCCTGCAATACATGTCCTAAGTGGTGAATATGTTCCTTCCAAGTAGGGCTGAACACTGCAATGTCATCCAAGTATGCCATGCAGAAGTCCTCCATCCCATTCAGAACATGATTCACCATCCTTTGGATTGTAGCATGTGCATTCTTTAGTCCAAAAGGTATAACCTTAAACTGGTAGAGGTCCCTTGGGGTTGGAAATGCCATTTCTCCTTGGCATGGTCTGTTAAAGCTATTTGCCAATAGCCTGAGGTTAGGTCAAATGTACTGAGGTACTTGGCTGAACCAAGTTTTTACACCAGCTCATCTGTCCTAGGTAAAGGATGGGCATCGCCATGGTGGATGCATTAAGAGCTCTATAGTCCACACAGAATCTCAACTCCTTGGATCCTGCCTTTGGTACTAGCACAATTGGACTAGACCAGGGACTTGTAGATGGCTCTATTACCTCGAGATCAAGCATCTTGTTGACCTCTTCCTTTATGTGGGCTCTTACAAGGTCTGACATTCTGTAACCTCTGCTTTTAACAGGTAAACAGTCACCAGTGAGAATCTCATGCTGTCTCCAAGGGGTCAAGCCTGGTGATAGTGAAAAGAGAGGGGCAAACTGATTTAACTGAATTTTGCACTCCTCCTGTTGTTCAAGTGTCAGATCAGAAGACAGATTGACTCCTTCTATCTTTCCATCTGAAGGTTGGCCCCTGAGGACGTCAGGTAGAGGTTCACTCCCCTCCTCCTCTCCAGCAGAGGCTAGAAGCAAAACTCCCAGTTCTGGTCCTGGACCTTTAGGCGGTTGGTGTAAAAGACCCTAGGGGCATCCTTATGATTGCCTAAGTCCACCAAATTATTGACTTCTCCCGGTTTTCCCACAACCTTGAAGGGTCCAATCCATTTGTCCTGGTACCATAACTAGAACTAGCTGGTCTTGAGTAAAGTCCACCATGTTGGCCTTCTGATCATGCCAATGCTTCTCCAGAGCCTGACCTGCTTTCAGTTATCTGAAGCTTCTGTCATCATGTGTGTCATTCTCCTTCGGAGACCAAACACATAGTAAGTGACTCTCACTGGCTTGTGGGAAGGAGCACTCTCCAACGCCTCCTTGATTAGGGCCAATGGATCTCTAACCGGGTGACCAAAGAGAAGCTCAAAGGGACAGAATCCAACGCCTTCCCGAGGGGGCCACCTTCCACAGAGGCCACCTTCTGCGAGCAAAGTCTGCAGCTCAGGATGGTCTTTAGGATCCAGATCTCCAATAGGGCGAATGTCTTCTTCCAGCTCTGTGTCATCAGTAGCTGATTCACCATCTTCTGGTTGAACCTCACACCCAGCCTCAGCTGGTAGAGGAGTTACAGGTGTGACTTTGGACTGTCCTCTCGGGGCTGTCCTGGTTTAACGCACAGGAATGCTATCATTCTTGTTTCCTGAGAGCCTGGGTTTCCCCTTTGTCTCTTTCTTCCTGGAAATAGAAGTTTGCTCTTCCTGTGGGCTCGGTGTTATAGGTTCTGCTGTAACAACCCACTGAGAGTCATTTAACGTGAGCTCTCTTGCATTCCTAGTCTGCTCCTGCTTCCTTTTGCTAGAAGGCCTGGGGGTGTTTGATACAACTCCAAGACTTTTTAAGTCATTCCGCAGCAGGACCCTCCCAGACACCTCACTTTGTACACTGACAGGTATTCTTACAGTCATATTGTTGCACTGGATGAGAGCTGGTAGAATTGGGACCATCTGGATAGGGCCTCCAACAAGCTTATTGGGGCCTTTGGGTCCCTTAGCAACATCCTCAGGTTTGAAAAAGGTTTTATCCACCACTGTGATCCTGGCCCCAGTGTCTCTAATGGCAGGGGTCTCCCGACCATTTACAAGTACACTGTCCTTGTAGTATTCTTTTGTGTTATCTGGTATAGAGTTTTACACATCTACATTCTGCTAATCCCACAGACCGGGGGACATGAAGGGAACACTGGCAGAGACTCCAATGGGGTCTTCAGCCAATAGTTGAAAGTTTCCACTTTCCATATGTGCTTCTCCCTCAGGGACGAAGGCTAAGGAGGCAGTGTGGACCCCTGAAGGTTTACCCTTACATCTGGGATCCCCTTTCACATGGTCAGTTGACCCGCAAGCATAACATTTTCCAAATGTTTTGACAAATGGGGGCTTCTGCTGACCTCGCTCTGGTTTGGCAATAGAGGTTTCACTAGACTGACCTGGTTTCCCATGGTAGTTACCCTTCTTATGTTTGCGGCCCTCTTTTGGATGGGAGGTCTTTGAATTCTCTTTGTCATCTTTCTTTTGCTGCTTCTCCTCATACTTTTTGTGAGTGGCTCCAGAATCCTTGTGAGTGGCCCTGTTGGCAAAAGTCAGCAGCTTTTGATAGCTTCTTGGGATCAATCTCTTTAGGGTCAGCCAAGTGCTGTCTCCGCTCAGGAGAGCAGGCATCAATAATAGATTCCAACAAAAACAGATTTCTCATTCCTTCAAAAGTAGTTATTCTATAACCCTTAAACCAACCATCTAAGTTTTTCCAACATTCACACACCCAGGTAGCCCAAGGGGTACCATCATTCTTTTTGAGGGTCCTAAACCTCTTAAGGTACTAGGAAGGAGTTTTCCCAAATCTAGCTATCAAAGCTAGATTCACATTTTCATACTCCAATCCTTCAAGTTCCCCCACCTCCATTACAGCATCATTTGCAACCTGGTGGAGCCTAGACAAAAGCCAATTAATCAACTTATTCCCTGTGAAACAGGATGAGTCTTGTCCTTATGGGACACTCTATGTGACACCCACAAATATGCTGCAATGGCCAGCCTCTTAGGATCTAACTCATTTGAATCTGCCAAATGCTGCTTAAGCTCAGGGGAACAAGATGCAAAAATATGTTCAAGCACGACAAGACATATCATACCCTCAAAGGTGGAGACATTATAGCCTTCAACCCAGCCAGTCAGGTTTTTTAAAAAAATCAGTCACATATGACACCCAAGTACTTCTTTCTTTTTGTGCTCTCTAAACCTCTTCAAGTATTGGGCAGGAGTCTTCCCAAACTTTGAGATGAGAGTTTGATTTCACATTGCAAAATCTACTCTTTCACCTTTTGACATTTTCATAATAGCACTGCAGCCAGAATGGAGTAGTCTGCTGAGCAACCATGCAATCTTATCAGCATTTACAACCTCTTGAACTTCACATGCATACTGAAATGCATTCAGCCCGTTCATAAAGTTATTCTTCTCATCATACACACTGAGCAGATCTTTAGGAGATCTTGGATGAGAGGAGGAACCAGAGCCATGTCCAGATCTCTTGGATCCATTTGAAACTTGAAGCTTGACCAGTTTCAACTGGTGATCCCTGTCTTTCTGTTTTCTGCCTGCTCTACTTTCAGCTTAGCCATGTGAAATTCAACCTCCTTCTGCCTAAATAGCAGCTCTTGTTTCTTGAATTCCAGCATGGCCTCAGCATCAGAGCTTGCAGAGGAAACATTAGACATTACATCATCCACATCCTCATGGGTACCAGGAATGAGGGCAGCGACAGAACTGTCAGTTCTGAGAGTGGGAGCAGCCCCACCTCCTTCTGCACCTTCATCAGAAGCTATGGCACCGAGTTGCAACTCTTGCCATTCCATGACTCTCTGGATCATTTCCAACGTTGTACCTTCAGCAGCTAAACCCCTTTCAGTACACATCTTTCTCAATGTTTCTGATCTAGAAGCATTTAAGGTTATAAAGGTACATGTTTCCATTATATCAGATAGGTCTATGGCCTTTACAATTATCACTACAAAGTCACTATGTGTCCTGGGTAGGAATAACTTGAAATGCCTTCACTAATGTGCAACACTGGATACCTTCAAGCCTATCCTACCGCTGTACACCAATTTGTTAAGATGGATTTCTGAACTCTGACCTGGTGGGCAGAGGTTCAGGAGGCCAGCCTAGTTTCTTGGAACAGGGTAACCTTCTGGTTACCAAGGTATCAAGGTAGCTTGGTGGCAGTCAAGACTAGTTCTCAGGAGGGGTGAGGGTGACTGAAAGACCTCAATGAGCACACAGAGCAAAGGACACTTAAAAATTACTCCCAGTAAGGTGTTGATATATTAAAAATACAAATACATTTATTTCAAGGCCTTTGAGTCTCAACACACAAATCAAATCACAGTAATGCTTATTAAGCCCCCACAATCGTATCTAAATACATATATACAAGACCAATGGGGTCTAAAGGGTTAATGCACAAAATGAGTTCACAACCTAAAAGGGGAAGGAAACAGGCAGTGCAAGTAGTCTTTAGTCCGTTCGACATCCAACACACTCCTAACTAAGAGGCAGTCCAATCCCTAAGAAGAGTGGAGACTATTGCTCAAATGTACATGCAGTGCTGGGGCACTCTGTATGCAGATGGGCAAAACCGGGTCTCCTTAGGGGGCTGTAGCAGCTCAGGAAGGTGGGTGAGGTGATGAAGAATAGGTTCCCACTATTCGAGGAGAGCCTCCACTTGAGGGCACAGTCGATTTCAAGAGTTGGAAATCGTTCGCTAGTTCGCACTAGCAGTGGAAAGGAGAGGGCCCCTCAGGAGCCACACATGCGTAAAAATGGATGGAGGCGCAAGGGGCCTCCAGTTAGGGTTGTGATTACTCACTGACCCCGGCGGACTCCGGACCAAACTTTAGCAGTCGAGTCCACTTCGGTTGCAGGTTCAAGTGTGGCAATTTGGCTGCTGTGCAACTTTCAGCGACGGAGATACAGTGACGATTTCCAAATGGGACAGTGGCGATTTCTCTGCCTTGGTGGATGGATCAGACCAGTTTCACTGCATCAGACTTCAGAGGCAAGAGGGGCCCAAATGCAGTGCACCTGCAAAGTTTATCACCACGGCTGGGTGACACAGTAACGGCATATACTCTGGTTCGGGCAAACTCAGTTTACTCCAAACGTGGGAACGCCAAGTGTTTGAAATTCGGTGTGAGAGTGCCTCCTCGAAACAGCAAAAGTATTAGGGCAAAGAGTCTGTGTAAACTGATCAGCCCACTGGTTGTCCAAGGGACACTTCTGAGAGAGCTTACTTGCAGGGTTTGATGAAGGTGCGGAGAATAGTTGGTCCCACTATTCCAATGGGTCAAAGCATCTTCGCAGACCTTCTAGGACGACTAGATGCAGAGGGGTCCCACTGGACAACAGCGGACTCAGGGTGCCAAACCTTCCAGCGGGTATCCAGCAGTTACTCGATTTAGCTTCATAATTTCAGGATGCTTAGATCCTATCCGTCGTTCAGTGAGAACTCCAGAGATCGACATGGTATGGTCGTTTGGGGCCTTCTCTTATCCAGAATCTCCTTCGTGCCAAAATGAAGAGGACCCAATGGGAGATCTGCTCAAATACAGGCATACCATACGTGGACCAATCAAGGAGCAGGAGCCAAGTACCCCCTCTCCAACTACCCCGCCTACATTACCTGAAACGTATGAACCAAACTATGTGACGTATACTGAACAGCTAAACCAGCAAAGAGAAGAGCGTGGACTCTGTGCAGTACCCATAAGAATACCTATACCCAATAGAAAATGGGAGGTAAAATAACCATTGAGGAAACCATACCTGCATCCAAGACAATATGATGGTCATTTGAACAAAATTCCTGAAGAAGCAGAGAAATTGAATGGCAAAGATGTATGATGACGTCATACAAAGTTGAATCGACAACCACATAAAAGGATAACTGGACCAGAGAAGCAGACGATTCATACAGCACAAGAAGGTACCAAGGATAAGTGACATCTTGGGATCAAGATGACAAGACTTATGCCACAGACCTGATGAAGATACTTAGTTAGTTTAAACATGTACAGATGCAATGAAACGCAAGCAGCAAAGCAATTACGAAGCTAGCTACATGCTTTTAAATAGATTAGACCGCGGCAAGCGCCAACATATACATACATATACCTCTATAGACATATGGACTAAAAAAGGTTAATGTTTCCGCTACGTATATAAGCAGTACTGAACAAAACAGAAGGCCTAATTTCAGTGTCGCAGTCAAGAAAAGCAAATTAATTAAACAGAATAAGAGCTCAGCTAAGGAGTTCACTGAGCCAAGAAAGCCAAGGTCTTATCAAATGGGAATTGGCTGACATTGGATACAATTAACGTGAAAGAACCGAAGCTCCAGTTCAGAGAGGTCAAGAAAAACCAAAGACGTCAGAGGACTATTGAAAATCAAATAAAATACTCGAAAAGGTTCAATGTCATGGTGTCCAGTCATGTGATAGAAGGAAGTTGGACGAAGGAGATGATCACACCTATGCACGGAAGCAGGCTAGTGCCCATAATCCTTTAAAATTCTCAGAGAACGGCCAACTTCAAAGCACTAATTTACACTGGACCATTGAGGTGATGATGGATGATATTTTAATTGGTGGAAAGCTGGTGCTAAAACGAGTTCACCTGCACCTGGTTGTTCAGTCTGCCTGCTGCTCACGTAGGTGGAAAAGTACTGATGGGGGTTAGAAGCCAACCAATTGTAGGGAACCACATAGTTGGGGGTCCTAAAGATTGTGTAGCCAATGGGACGTCATACATTTAGTGACGTTCATAGTGCACATTTTTAGGGGAGGGCTTAGTTGCCCCACCTGATGTTAACTATCCAATTACCTCTTTCTGTTACTCTATACAGATATGCAACCTATGCTTAGTTATTCACTTAGAACCAATCCCACCTCCCGGTAGGTTTTTGTAGTTTGCCACGTAGGATGACGTTGCTAATGACGCAGGTCAAAACGTCAGTGATGAGCAGTTATGGGTATAAAACCCAGCTTTTTTATGAAGTAATTAGAGTCAGAGTATCGAGTGATTGCTGATGTTCATTGTAGTCCATGTTTTAAGATACTTGACATTAAAACAGACAAACTTTTGCCAAACTTGTTGTGTCGTCTTGATTATTGATGTATGAATAAAATCTGCATCCCCATCCATCTCCAGGGTACCGCTACTCATCTTAAAGCTCTGGACGGAGCCTCCAGTTCACTTGGTAGCAGAGATAAGATGGTTAGATAAGATAACTATTGGCCATCGACATAAGTAACTTTAGAGTCTCAACAATATCGCATGACCTTTGCCATTCGGCTGACAGGATGTGATGCTCCGCGTAGAAGTGGTTAGAATAGGTAACTCCTTGCAAGGGACGGTATGACAGGACCTCTATTTTCACATAGAAACCCCTCCCACATCTACGTGAAGCAGATCGGAAAGCAGCTCGATGAGGCAGTAGCAAATGCGGTGATCCCGAGTGTCCGAAGAAGAAAAAGATGCAAATGGTGAGTGAATAGACCAAAGTTTGTGGCAAAGGGATGCATGCATAGTAAATAACGGAGAGTAACGGAGGGAGGCGGGATAAAATATAACGCAAGAGTAAGAGTGTATATATATATATATGTATATGGGAAACTAAATATTGACTAGAGGGTGGCCGAGCAACATATGAGGAAGAATAGTTGTGAGTGGGGCCACGCTATGAGGATACACCCTGTTCCTAGAATTTAAAGAGTGTTAGCAGAAGCTTTCATTCAGAGCCCCTTAGCGGGACCTATAGAAGACAAGACTGGTTAAAGACAGTCTCAAAGTAATTAGCTTAAGTTCCAATTGGAGCAGATTTAGAGGGTAAGACGAGTCCTAAGAGAGGATTGTGAGTAGTACATGTGGCCGGTCAAGTCTGTCTGTTTTATGTTACTGAAAGGTGTGATGACGTCAGAGTTGAAAGAAAAAATATTTTAACTAATAAAAAAGCATGAAGTTGAGATGTGAAAATTGATTGCTTTCAAATCAAACTTTGATGGTTGTTTTTTAGCAAGATTAAAGTAAAAGAAATTCTGTTTTGACGGGATTGGAGCTTGCGATGATTGGTGCTCGCTCATAAGTGTATTTTTATTAAGAAAATAAATTGGAAACTGTAACTAAAACATAAGCGAGTAGTAGCAAAGAGAAAAGTGAAGGTTAGAAACGGAAGAGGTTACTCCATTGGTGCATCTCTGCAAACAGCTACTGAAACATGCGCTTAAGCTTAAACAATACAGTGCAGAGTGGGTTAAGGGGACCGCAAACAAAATGTTTATGCGATGGCCACAACGCGGATCATTATCAAGTGCAGTTCTGCAGCATGTGATGCGTGCACAGGAAAAAGGTTAGAAAAGCGCCTAGCGAGTCGAGAGCTTTGGAAAATGTACGAACACGAAAAGGAGGAGGATCCTCCTTTAGATTGAATCCTTAACATATGCAAAGAGGGGGTGAAGAGCCTTCTGCTCCGCCCACTCCATCTGAAATAAAAGACAAAACTAAGAATGACGAAGGGTTATACCCATTAAGGGAACTTAAAGCAGCGACAAGATATAGCAATCTGTCATACGAGTCACCTACGCCAAGTAGTGACGAGGGCCCAGAGAAAGATGCCGAGAAAGATATAACCTCCAAAGTCCCAAGGGACAAGGAGAGACACGATAAGGAGAGAAGTGATCGAGCAAGTACATCTCTAGATATAAGGAGCGAGATAAAGAGATGGAAAGGAGACAAGGATAACACTGATGAGATGGCGCTCTTTCAGAACAAATGGATGGGAGGTCAGATTTTACTTAACCTCAATGTTAAAGGCATTGAGGATGTAAGACAAAGGGGAGATCAAGACGAACAAGACAGAAAAGACAACGAAAGGGAGGAACGATTTGAAAGATGAAGGAGAAAAAAGAAAAGATAGACAAAGACGAGAACAAATATACCAAGATGAGGAAACTAAAAAACAAGAGAGAACAGAAGAGCAAAGAAAATGTGACAATAGACAAAGAACAACCGATGAACAGGAAAGGTTAAGAAGAAAATGAATAGAAGATGATGAACAGGAAAGGATAAGAGAGAAAAGAATACAGAGATAAAGGGATGAGGAGATACAAAGGGCATATGAATGAAGGGATATGAAAAAGAAAGAGGAAGACAGAGTAAGAGAGGAAACGAGAAAGTGCAGAGAAGTCGATGACGACATGGAACGCACAGGAATACAGAGAGCACGAGATCTTGAGTATTTGGAGAGGGAAGTAAGAAATCCTAATCCACGGGTAGTATGCGAAGACATAGAGGAATTGTTTCCCGAATCCGAGTCATTACCAGGTACGTCTAGAATAAATCTAGAGGACTAGTTTGACTGGCGAAGTATTGGGGAAATGATTGACAGAGTATTCCATGAAATGCAAGCCCAGAAGGAATCACACAGGAAGAAATAAAATGATTGTCTCGAGAGCATTCAGTTGTATGACACGGAGGAAGCCTGCTGTAGTGCGAGACACAAGGAGCTGTCTTTAGACAGACTAACATTAAATAGAGATGATGATGAGAGAAGTTGCATGAGTTGGGCACAAGAAGTATCAGACGACGAAAGGGAAACCTTCCAGAGGGAAGAGAGAAGTTATGTATGTGATCCAAAGGGATATTTGCCTTTGGATAAAGGAGTAAGATGGTCAGATTGAAAGATTCCTATGTCTAAGGCAGCAGAGCCACTGACACAGTCAGACCGACATAAGGGGCAATGCCACGGTCAGAGGGGGGAGTCCCCACCTTATGTAAGTGGGTTAAGATCATTGCCAGGTAGACGGCGATGTTGGAATATTATACCGGTGGTAGATAGACAAATGATGAGAGATGAGAATAAGTTTGGAGCGTCAGAATTCCCTTGTTGGACAATCAGCAGTGGAGTGGCTTCTGCTGCAAGAAGGCAATATAGGAGCAATTAAGGAATTCATATGCACCCTACTTACCTTCATCTCCACAAATTCATATTTTACATATGACAAGGAACATTACCTTCAGGTATCAGGCACCGCAATGGGTGCCACTATTGCACCCTCATATGCCAACACATTTATGTATCGGTTTGACACCAAACACATCCTCGAGAAAACTGAATGGAAAGCCAAATTGAAAATATGTTTACGTTATATAGACGATGTGTTCGGAATATGGCAAGACACCAAAGAATCGTTAAACAAATTTCTTACATACATCAACCGCGTTGATGCATGTATTCAATTTACTGCAGAAATAGTTAACCCTGGCATCCATTACCTGGATGTCAAAGTGAATGTTGACCAGCAACATATTACCACCTCATTATACACAAAACCGACAGACAGGAACAATTTATTACATTGTATGAGCTTTCATCCTCAAAACACATTGCGTAACTTACCATATGGCCAAATGTTACGATTAAAAAGGATTATTAGCGACCAGGAAGAACTAGACCAGGAATTGAACAAATTACAAAGGAAACTACAAGCTCATGGATATGGCAATGAGCAATTAGATCAAGCAGCAGAAAAAGTCGCTACCAAAACCAGAGCTAATACATTAGAACAAAAAACCAAGAGGGAAACACCAATGATTTTGCATGTCTCCAAATTTTCCACCCAAAGCTCACAGATCAAGAAGGCATCAATAAACACTGGACTACCCTAACCAACGATGAAAGAACCAAAGAATTGTTCCAGACAAGACCTGTTTTCTCTTATCAACTTACAAGTAATATAAGAGATCTCCTAGTCAACACTAGAGATAGCACACACATACCTAACATAAACAACAGGGTACATACCCTTGTTTGAACTGCAGTAACTGTAATAATGTAATCAAGGGAAACGTGGTACTACACCGACACATCTGCGAAATAATTCAACTCAGCTGCTTCGGGACATGTAACACAGAGAACTGTATCAACTGTATACGTTGCCCATGTGGTCTATGCTATGTGGGCAAAACCAGAAGGAAATTAAGAAATTCGCATGAACGAACGTAAATCTTGTATACGGAACAAGAATCTGAATTCGGCAGTAGCCAGACACTTTAACCAGAAGAACCACAATGTGGCACAATTAAGATTCCAAATACTAGAGACATTGGACAACTCACAGCTATGCATTGACCCCAAAAAAAGAAGACAACAAAGAGAAGCTTACTGGATTGACCGTCTGGATCTGGATTCACTATCGCCCATAGGAATGAACGAAGAGTTCGATTTGAACTGTTTTTTATAATACACCTTGTCATGAACTGTTTTTTATTACTTATTCATCAACCATCATTTCCAGTATCCATTTCTGAATCTATTTCCATTTTTTCGCCTTGTATCACTTGAATATGAATGTCTACTTCGATGTCACAATAATTTTTCCATGCTATTAGGGAGCGTGTGTGCCGATAATAATTGAATAATGTGGATATCTGACATTTAATATGACCATCTCAACTATCATACTGCCCACGGTCCTTTATGGCCCAGAAGTTATTTCAGTATTTATTTTTGGATTTGTTTCTATTTTTTTCGCTTTGTATCACTTGAATATTAATGTCTACTTCAATGTCAAAATAATGTTTCCATGCTATCAGGCAGCGAGTGTGCTGACATGATTGAATGATGTGGATATTGACATTTAATATGATCATCTCGACAATTATATTGTTTATGGTCCTTTATGGCCCATAAGTCATTGGTTGCAACATATGTGGCATAACTCTATTTATCTACCCCCACTGTGTATATATACACTTAGCCTTTATTGTAATTGATAACAGAGCTGCACATGGATAACATGGAGACCCATGCCCTTTCCAAGATGGACGTTAACTTGTGTGACTGCCGTTTGACGATGTCACCACGATAACACCAGTTCAACGTTCATTAAGACAATATACTTAATGCTACATTGGAGCCTGTGAATGATAGTATGCACCAGTTGCATTTTAAGATAAGATAAGCGACCACTGTGCACACATACACTTAGTCTTCAGCACTAATAGGTGTATTGCACATTTACATGGGGACCTATGTCATTTCCAATATGGCCTACTGCGTTCGTAACTGACAGCTATGCCGTTAGAGCACGTTACCATGTCACCATGACAACAACAGTCTATCGTCTACTAAGGTAGCATAAATCACAGTAGAAGGCAGCAAGTGAATGATCGAGGACAGCAGCTGTATTTAACGGCAGGACACGCAACCTTAACCCATTTTATTTAAGGAATTATGGGCTCTGCCACAGACATATGATGCCTCTACTCCCTTACTTACAGGATTTGATACTCATGTCCTGAATTGTACAGCGCCATCGACACTGTACACTTACGAGACGAATGCAGCCATTTGCAACCGCCACTCAGACGCTTGGTTTTCTAGGTCAGAATCTTTTCACCACGCACTAATTCACCAGTTATTCAAGATAGAGCACATTTACAGAGCAACTGACACTCAAACACCAATGCTTAAAGTGCATCTGACACTCAAACACCAATGCTTACCATGCACTACCACGTAATGGTGAAGGACCTACCATGCATGACCACAACATTAGAGACACGTCAGCCTAATGTAAGGTTGAGCTTTAATTGAACCTATACACGACCATATTGATTACATAAACAACATAATGTAATAAGGTGATGGGAACAGAATACATCAGGATACAATATAACATTAAGAATATGTTGCAACCTGTGGATACTTTGTTTATGACTTTTCTCATGATTTTCTATTATGTTTTGTTTTTTCTTTTTTCTATGTTCTACCTTTTGTGTACGTGGGTACCCTGTTAATAATTTCTATGTTCGAAATGTATGTACATGTTATGATACGCTGTTGGAATCTATATGAAGTGTAATATGGATTGGCTATAGATTGGAGAAGGCCCTGATGAAGGATTATAATATCCAAAATGAAATGCATTGGCCATCGATTGATGTTTGCTTGTAAAAGGAATTAGCAAAATATTGTCCTTTTTCCAACTGAAAAAGGTTACTTTGAAATAATTGATTAAAATCAGAGCATTACCAGAAAAGACAAAAAGATGTAAGTATTTATTACAAAACATATTTGAAACTATTCAAGAATCCCAACGGGAAACAAGGGTGTGTGGCCCACACCGAAGGCTATTTTGCCTAGGTCTCTCTCTCTTACACTGCTGCTATGGCCAGTGTCTTGGGAGCTATCTCCTTTGAATCTGCCATGTGCTGCTTAAGCTCAGGGGAACAAGATGCACAAATATGTTCAAGCATGACAAGACATATCATACCCTCAAAGGTGGAGACTTTATAGCCTTCAAACCAGCCAGTAAAGTTCTTTAAGGAATCAGTAACATAAGGAACCCAAGTGTTACCTTCTTTCTTTTTGTACTCTCTAAACCTCTTTAAGTATTGGGCAGGAGTCTTCCCAAACTTTAAGATGAGAGGCTACTTCAATTTTGCAAAATCTTCTCTTTCAGCTTTTGACATCTGCATAAAAGCACTGCAGCCAGAATGGGGTAGTCTTGTCAGCATTTACAACCTCTTGGTATTCACATGCATACTCAAATGCATTCAACCAATTGATACTGTCATTCTTCTCATCATACACACTGAGCAGATCTTTAGGAAATCTTGGATGAGAGGAGGACCCAGACCCATGTCCAGATCCCTTGGAGCCATTTGAAACTTGAAGCTTGGCCAGTTACAACTGGTGATCCCTGTCCTTTTGTTTTTCTGCCTGCTCTACCTTTAGCTTAGCCATGTGGAATTCGAGATCCTTCTGATTAAACAGCAGCTCTTTCTGTTCTGTCAGTGAGAGCTGCCACGCCACCTTCTGCACTGTCATCTGATGATAATGCATTGAGTTGCAACTCTTGCCATTCCTTGACCCTTTGGATCATTTAAATCTTTGTACCTTGAGCAGGCAAGCCTCTCTCAGTACACATCACTCTCAATGTTTCAGATTTAGAAGCATTCAAGGTTATATTGGAATTGTTTCCATACTTACAGATAGGTCTATGGCTTTTACAGGTACTTACTACTAAGGTCACCATGTGTCCTGGGTAGGGGAAATCTGAAATTCCTTCACCAGTGTGCAACACTGCGTACCTTCAGTCCTATCCCACCAATGTACACCAATTTGTTAAGATGGATTTATGAACTCTGACCTGGTGAGCAGAGGTTCAGAAGGCCAGCCTAATTTCTTATTGATTATATATCTTGGTGTGAACGTTCCTGGTACTTCAAAATGGACGATTGGAGAGCAGGCTTTATTTAAGACCTCCTCTACACTCCCCCCTCTGGGTGATTCATCGACCACTTTCACTTCCGTCTTTGAATTCATTTTACTCAGTTCTTCATCTTCACTTTGTTGCCTGGGTTCATTCCTTCTTCATCTTCTTGATCTATACATGATGATGTGAAGAAGTGTCTCTTTGGAGTCCATATTTTTATTACTCCTTTCAGGCTTCCTGCTGTCCTTACATGTTCATCCTTATTCCATGTTATCAATTGACATTGTCCATTTGGGCTGCAGTAAACCCATCTTCCCACATAGTTTCGATGTTTCCTGGAATAGAGAAACTTTGTTCATTCTGGTGTGTGAATGCTGGCCTTCACAAAGTCTCTTATTTCTTCATCAGTCAGGTCTTTGGGCTTCCATCTTGGCTTGACATCAATCATGATCTTCATCCCTATGGCTTTCTTTGCAGTTTGCTGGCACTGAGATATTTTTATCTTGATAACACAAAATCCTAGCAATATCATCACTACCAGGGCTCCCAGGAACTTGAATGCATCTGCCATCCATTGCGGGACCCATGAGAATAGTGCTCCAAACCAGCTGTCATCATCTACTTCATCAGTTTCATCAATCATCTGGTTCTGCAGTTTTGTCAGCATACCTATGGCTTCTGTTAGAGTTCCATTTTCCTCATTGTGAGAAGGTATGAATGTGCAACATGATTTTCCGATTTTTGCACAAACTCCTCCATCCATAGCTGTGATCATGTCAAGGACATATCTGTTGTGGAGAGTCATCAGTCGGATGGCTCTTAACTCTTCCTTGATTGCATTAAATCCCTTTATGGTGGTGTTGATGGTCTGCAGTAACTCCCATCTGGTTATCTGTAACCATTTAGTATTTGCTCCAACTTGGAATCTTGGCATGAAAATTGTCACGAACACTGATGAGGTGAGGCTAAACAGCCTGTGTTCATATGGGATTGCATGAAAGGCTTCTTTAGATTTGGCAGAGAAATAATTTTCCCTTTTCCATCGAGTCATCAGTTCCACAGAAATCTTTTTGCTTAGGTGAGCATCTGCTTTCGGATGACTGTCAATATTCAGGTCACTTTTCGGGATCACCAATGCTGGAACGTGGACGTTCACTATGGTGCATATACCTCCACAGTTTTTCGGCAGTCTGATGTATGCTTTGGATCCACATGCCCAATAATGATCCCTAATTACTGCAGTCCCATGCACCATTCCTGGGGCATCAAAAACTCATCCACAGTTCTGATTCTCTCCCATTTGTCTAGTGCCATTATTCCTGAAGCAGTACTTTGGGCTCTCCACTGGCACTATCTGCAAAGGTCCTCCTCTGTCTTCGACCCATGTCAGTAGTTTGGCAAGCTTTGGCCACAATGGCTTGCATCCATTCTGTACGATGTCGATGGTGCCTTGGTAACGACCAGTGACCATACAGGCTCTACAAATTACTACTCCTTTCTCCCACCCGTCTGTTGAAAGCACTGTTCCCCAAATTTGCATTTGGCCTCTGTTCTTCCAACTTTGAGCCTCTTCTGGAGTTTTTCCTTGGACATTTAGCCTCTGGTTTACTTCCCATCTATTTACAGCTCCTTTAACTCCAGGTTTCTTGTACCTGATCACGTGATTTCTAGTTTGAGCTCTATTTCTTGTCTTAATGTCTTGAACATAATCATCTTCATCGGGATAGGCTGTTTCAGTTGCCCATATTAGGGAGGCATCACTACCCATGAACTGGCCTCTGGTCTTGCACATGGCTACATGTGAAAGACAGTGCACTGTCTGGACATCAATTTCTACAGCTACAAAGGTCTTGGACTTCCCCATGCTGTATGGTAGGAGTGCACAAACAAAGCATTCCCCTTCTGAGTTTCGTCTTCCAACTTCTTTCATGTGCTGGTACCAAATGTTGTTTCCCAAATGTGCTGTGCTGTCCAAGTAATCGTTTAGTTCACTGTCGTCTCCATGCATGCTTCTCTTGATTCTTAAGGTTTTCATATAGTTTGCTATAACTATATCCTTGAATGCATCTGTATGGCTCCTTCTTGCTGGGGTATCCTGGTCCATGGTGCAGGCCTCCTCATCTGTGCCATTTGAGTAGACAAAAGTCTGGCAGTTCTTTCCTTGTCCTCATACATCTTTTTCCTGCTGGTTATAAATGCCCATCTCATCTACCCTGACATTGGTCCTGTATATGGCTGTACTGTGGAACTTGTACTTGTCCCTTTCAATGGAACATATATGTTTGTCACTGCTGTCTCTGTGGGTTTCTTCTTCAGCTCTTTTAGTCTTTCCACAATGTCTGCTTCTTTCATTTGGCTCTTTACTTTACTTGTAGTGATATTTCCCATAGTAGGCAGTCTCATCTTCTCTGAGGCTTTGAATTGTGGTTCTGCAGTCATTGACACTAGGCCTGTTGCGTGTGCATTCCATGTTTGCATGCGTGTGGTTGTCAGTAATCTTGTCACATTCATGCTTTGCCGACCCTGTCTCCGGCTTTTTGATTCATCTGTCACCACAAGTGTGTGTGTGTCATTGCTAATCACATCCATCTCAAGTTCATTAATTCCACCATCAGATCTTCTAGGGACTGGAATGACTATGTAAGGTCTGGTTACTTTCGTGGGTTTCATGCGCACATCATTAGGTGGGTGCACTGGAATAGGAACGCCTTGTGCACCAATCAAAAATGCAGTTCTGATCTTTAATGACAATAAAACAATGATGAATATAATACACAAACACATTATGCCCCTTTGTGTCAGGGGGTGGCATTTACTTCCAGAGAAACGTGGACTTCTTTCCTTCTGCGGGAGGACAAGGTTGCTGCTCTGGATCCCCATCTCGATCATTCGCCAAATGTTCATTTTTTCTATACTCCTTAAACAATATTGTCTTTCGGATTCTTTGTTGTGAGTTTCAGGTGTTAAACAATTCTCCCCCCTCTTGGTAATAACGCATTGTCCATTATCTTGGGATATAGTTCTTTTACTAGGATATGGGAAGTGTCAAAATCAAGCGATATTTCAGTCTCTTTACTGTGCATGTTCAAAGTATGTCAGCTCCCAGTCTTTGACTTTTACCTGCTTCATTCCTGAAGACATACTGACTTTGTTAATGGAAAATAAGAAAGGAAATCTCTGGCAATGTTCTCTCGATCTGTCCCTCGGTGGAAAGTCTAAAATCTTCTCAAATAGTTCTGCTGATGGTTGAAGAGTTCCACTTGCATCACGATTCCATGCAAGAGCATGCCCATCTGTGTAGCATTAGCTGGATCTCTGATGAAGGTGAGGACGTCAACATAGACAGGTCTCCCCACTAGCTCTGGGAAGTCAGTAATTAAACAAAAGAAAAGTTGCTGGCTGTAGGGTATTTTGTGGAGATTAGGGGCCTGACGGTATTTTATCACCGCCGAATAATAACTTAGCAATAATCACTCCTTGTATTCAGATTGGGCCATGTGCAACAATAATACAGTGGACATGCATTATTTCAGCACCCAGACATGCATATTTGGTATGCGTGGTTGGTGGTATTTTGGTGAGCATAATTCCCTTGTTTTATTTGTGGCCCCAATGTCCAGAATCCCTTATCTTTGCTTAGATTTTTCGTGTAATCACTAGAGAGACCTCAGACCTACATTTCAGGAATACCACATTTTCAGTGTTAGTGTTAGTGTGCCACCATGGGCGATCTCACTGACTTATTTACGACAGAGAGCTATATGTGGTAATTTTGTGGTAATTTCCACTACCTTATATACGGTAGGGAACTATGTTCAGAGAGTCCCTCTTCCCGTTGGCTCATGTACCTCCAACGAGCTATGCTACAAACAATCACTCTCAACTGTCCATACTGAATATGATCATGCACACATCTGTCTTAAAATGACAATTGCACTGTTTAAAAATCTCCCCTCATCATCAGCACTGTATTGGTAAATATAAAATACACCACCCGTCTGCTTTCAAATATTTTTCTGTATTATAAAAGTTGCATTTAAACACGATCTCACTCTTTACAGAAATAAATAAAATAGCACAGTAACAGCATTGTCTGTGATACAATGAAAAGAGAGTGGCGGAGAAAAGAACTCGATTTGCAACATTAATATGTGATTAAGGCACCGGAATCTCCTTTCCTACTCTGACTGAATATTCTCGTACACACTCAGCTCCCACACTTATGTAATTACCTTATCTGTTCAGCCCGAGTTTTCTTCAGCTGTTCTCTTTCTGAATGTGGCTCCCTTGAAGATTAACCCCAGTGAAAAGGAGCGCCTTTCCTTCTCAAACCGGGGTCATTGCCTGGAACTCTCAGCTTTTTCAGCAGAAATGCTCCAACCAGGAAAAAACGGGTCCTTCTCCTAGCTCTCCAAATCTCCACTGTCCCGTCTCTCTCCTCAAACTCCCCCCAGCAAAACCCTAATCACTGCCTCTAGCATGATACTTGCTATGACGCTGCTCCAATCAGAATCAATCATGCCATCTCCTCCCTCTCTACACAATGGCTCATTTTTATAGTAATACTTTGTAACCAAATGATTTCCTGTTCTTTCGAGCCCTATTGCTTCCTGTAGTTATGTGGACAGAGCAGCAGAGAAAACGAAAAGAAAAAAAAATGAATGTGCGTTTAAAAGTTCACTTTCAGAGTAGGCCTATTTCTGCAGTGGAGACACATTTTTATTAGTGGATTATGTTAACTTCAGTTTTATTAGTCAGGTTAGTTATGAGTAATGTTAGTTATTAATTTTCAAATGTGTCTCTTGCACCATAGGCATTTCAGGTGAAAAATAGTGTGCATTTTTGAATGTGCACGTGTGCTTTTAACTGTAAAAATAGATTTGCATCTTATATGTTAAAATCGTTTTTGACTGAATAGCCTGTCTTTCCTTGTTAATCTGGTAACACATATAGCAATGCACCGCACCCTTGTGGTGGTGCTGCATAAAAAAAAATTGCTACCTGTGCAGTAGTGCTGTACTCTGTGCTGTAACACGCCAAATATCCTTACATACCCTCCTTTTGTTTTTAGAACTTGGCTACAATCCAAGCCAATTCCTAAAAACAACTTGTTTTTTCTTTTTCTTTTAAAATGCATGTGTATTGGGATATCTTTCTTGTAGCTAGTAAAATCAGTAACATTTTCATTTTTACTGATAGCACAATCAACCATCCACCCATGATCAGCACCAGGATAGCCAAACCCACTATTGAGCGTTCCCCCCAGGTTCCCCAATTAAATTGTTCCACTTCTATTATCCCCAGATTACTAATTGTAATATTGTTTTTTCTCAAATTCATTTTTATAACATGTCTTTCTTTGTGATTCAATAAATATTCCACATCCGGGTCTATTGGAAAAGTATCCCTCTGAAAAAAATCGATATTTTCCACTTGGCTTTCCCAAACATCATTTGTTACATGAAACAATGTTAACCCCCCAATTGACACAATTGTATCCTTTGGAACCTGTAAATAAAAAACATTATATTTCACCTGTTTAACCACGTATGTTCCATGGTTTAAATGTACTACCGCCATGTTCTTTAAACAGGTGCTGATCAACCATTTACCTCTGACCATCTTAGCCTGTGCCATTTCTTCACTCCCCATATTGCTAATAATCACTTCACATCCATCTGATATGCTTGGGTCAGATTTCAAACCACAAATAGCATCTGTGGCATCAGGAACAAACGGTTTACCTGGACACATATAATTTTGTTCTTTAAATTTTACACATGTTTCCAGGCTTGGTATTAAATAAACTTCAGGTTCCCATGACTGAAATGCCACCACTTCTGGAGTCTTAATCTTAATAAATTTGTCCTCTTGCCAAAATCCCACGTTGTGTACCCACTTCGTTTGATAAATAAGTTCAGGGGCTACATATGGGATGCATAGCAAAAATCCGATCTCTAGTCTTTCCAAGTCCACATATAACGGCATTGCATTACCCATTTTGAATGCAATTTTTACCTGTATTATATCAATCTCCCTCCTGGTCAATCTTTCTATCATTTGACGAATAATATCCTGCGAAACAAAATACAAGGGGATATGTCCTTGAATCAATTGTGAAACTGCAGTTTGAACTTCTCTCATATAATTCGTTAATAGTCTATCAACAGGACTCATTATGTTCAATATTTCATTTAAAGTTCTGTCATGCTTAAGTATTATTTTAGTCGCCCGTTGCATTACATCCGCTTGTTCATTTAGAATGATTGCAGTTTCATTTATGAACCTTACTTGTTCATCCAGTCCCCCTCTAATTCCATCTAATGTTTTTTGTATTATTTCTAGGTCAATACTCAGTTGTTGCGCTTTAGTACTCAGTGTTCCTACCGAAATAGAATTGGCTGTTGATATTGTGGTACCTATTATGGCTCCAACTATAGACATTACCATTGATATCGCGAGCATCACCGCACCTCTCTTTCCTCTCTTCTTCTTAATGTCTGCTGAATTCACAAATGTTTTTTCCAATTGCATTAATATATCTCTTATTGACTGCTTAGTGTCCTCTTTTCTTATTTCCAGCCACTCTTTAGTCTGTTCAATCTTAATTCCGGTATTGTTCAAGTGTTTTTCAATCAAAATCTCAGGGTTCAATGGTATGTATATATTTTGGAAAATCATCCTTCTATCACTCATGATGAATCCTGGTGCCTCTTCTACCGCGATACCAGATGCTGGTCCAGGTTCAATGACAACCTGTGCTTCTGAATTCTTGAAGATCCCTCCAAATATCATCATCATTAACCATATCATCGGTATCATCTTCAATGCTGATCGCTTTGCAGCCTTGGTCTTCACCCCTCTTTGGGGCTTTCCCGGAATCCGTCCACGTGGGCTCTGATCCCAGAACCCCCGACCAAATAATGTTAATTTTCTAAATCAAATAGAAAATAAACAAATTAAGTACATATCACCATACTAACTTCACCCTTTTGCCAAAAATAAAACATGCTTTGTAAAAATATATATTTTTTTTTTTTCTGAAATTAAACACAAGTTAAAAGAAAACAAGCACATATAAAACAGCATTCAATATTTAATACATTTTCTCTCTGCACACCAACCATGAACTTCCATTATATATTTATTTATTTATTTATTTATTTATTTATTTTATATTATATATTTTTACATATATTACAGTGTTTATGTGCCATTATAACAATCAACTTTTTAACTTCTTTGTCACTGCCTCCTGATTGCACCCATTTATTTTCTCTTTCTGTGTTCAAGGGACTTTATCTGTTTCTACATGCTCAAACTGCCTGATCTCATGTCTGGGATGGCATGGTTTGATTTGATTTACATGGACAAACTGCTCTATTGCTGTTTCACCTTCATTTTTCAAAATTTTATAAACTACAGGAGAGACCTTATCTATAATTCGAAATGGCCCCTGCCAGGCTGCTAGAAATTTAGAATTTTTCTCTTTACTTTTTCCAAAATGAAACTTGTACACCTGATCCCCTACACTGTATTCCTTTACTGATGTATTTTTGTCATAATAAGATTTTTCACTGTCAGCAGCTCTTTCCAGATTTCTCTGCACAAAAGCAAATGCATGTTGCAAATGCCTCCTCAGTTCATCAATATATTCATGAACTGTGGATGCACTCACAAGTGTCTGCTCCTGTGTTCTATATAGTAGGTGTTGTGGTAACACCATTTTCCTACCTGTTAAGACCTCATGGGGGCTAACACCTGTTGCTTTGGCAGGAGTTGACCTGATTGCCATCAAAACCAACGGTAAACGTAAATCCCAGCTGGAACCTGCTTCTGCCACAAATTTCTTTAAAATATCCACAACAGACCTATTGCTTCTTTCAACTGTACCTGAAGACGCCGCCCGATATGCGATATGTAGTTTCCTTTTCACACCTAGTATTTGCCATACCTTACTCATTAGACTACTTGTGAAATGACTTCCTCTGTCTGACTCAATTCTTTGTGGCAACCCAAACCTTGAGAACACATGGTTCACCAGCAATGTGGCTGCTGTTTGCGCACTACAATCTGGTGCAGGAATGCATTCAATCCACTTCGACATCAAACATACCACACTCAAAATATAACGGTGTCCCCTGCTCGACCTTTTTAAAGGACCTACATAGTCTATTTGCAAATCTGACCATGGGAGAGTTAGGCCTCTTTTCATCAATGGTGCTCTATGCATTGGTGAAGCAGGTTTAAATTGGGCGCATACTAGACATCCTCTAGTATATAATTCCACATCTTGGGACATATGTGGCCAGTAAGCATAATCTTTTAGTATTTCTAATGTTTTTTGTGAACCTCTATGGCCTGCAGTTATGGCATCATGTGCATGGTGTAGCATTAGTCCTCTGAATGAAAGGGGTACTACCCACTGTATTTGTCCTGTTATGGACTCTCTAATCATGAGTCCATCCTGTAATCTAATTCGTGTTTTGTTCTTTAATAGCACCCTCAACTCTTCTTTTCCCATACAATCATTTTCTGTTAAAGGATTTTGTTCGGGATCTATCAAATGATTATAATAGATTCCCAAAATTTGATCATTCTTTTGTGCCTCAATCAAATCTTGGTCTGGCGTGTCATGACTCCACTGCACCACGGGTTGATCTACCTCCTTTGGTGCTTTAGAACGTGTGACTGCATCAATTTGTATTTCACCCATTAAATAATCGATAGGTAGCAATTCTCCCATCACAGCCCCAATCGTAGCCAGGTGGTCTGCCTTATCATTTCCCTCCTTATCCTCTCCTGGTGTTTTTAAATGCCCACAAATTTTTCTCCAGTATATTGTTAGCTTATTCTCTGACACCAATTTGTCTATGGCTTGTATCATTTTTCCATGCTTAAGTGGCTTTTTGTTATATGTAACCATGCCTCTTGCTTTCCAACCAGGCAAATACTCCACAAAGCTATTCCGTGCATAGTCAGAATCAGTCACCAGGACAATTTCACTGAACTTTTTATCAACTGCAGTAGCAATTGCTTTATAAATGGCTGCCAATTCCGCCACCTGACTGCTCCTATCTCCAATCCTCATCCCTATACTGGGGACACCTTCACATTTCAACCAGACATTTCCTATTCCTGCCACTAACTGTTTATTACTGTCATTTTCAATGTGAAAAGCACAACCATCCACATATACAGTTGGCAAATCCTTGCATGTTTTTTCATCAAAAGCTTTGTGTGGTGATTGTTCAAATTCCTGCATACTAGTTTCTACTTCCATTTCATTTGGTATTTGTTCAGCTGCACAGTCATGTAAGTCAGCTAACCCTTGAGCAATTGGGTTCTTTTTATTTTGTCCATATCTCACTTCTACGGGAAAACCTTGTAATGCCAGCGTTCATGAAGTGATTCTGGATTGCGCTAGATTACCTGATCTAATTCTTTTACTCTCTAAAAATTGCAAAGGTTGATGATTTGTTTCAATAATTACCTTTTCTCCCTGAACAATGGGGCGGAAATGTTGTAGCGCCCACACAGTGGTTAATAGGGCCTTTTCACATTCATTAAATTTCATTTCAACTTGGGAAAATGCCTTACTTGCATATGCAATGGTTTTGTGATTCAAATCGTGTTTTTGTGATAACACTACTGACATACAATGTTCAGAAAAACCTATTTCTATAAAGAAATCCCTGTCCTTTATGGGGTATGCTAAACATGGTGCCTTTACAAGACATTCCTTTAATCTAGCCACTGCATCAGACTGCCCTTTTTCCCATTTCCAGGGAGTATTCAGTTTAAGCAGTTTAGTCAATGGTTGAGTGATTTCTGCATAATTTTCAATGAACTTTCTGTTATAGCCTGTCATCCCTAATAAACTTTTTACTCCTTTCACATTTTTAGGATATTTTAATCTTTGTATGGCCCCTATTTTCTTCTTTTGTGGATTTAGCCCATGTTCAGTCACTTCATGCCCTAGAAAGTTCACTTTTTTCTTGCACCATTGTGCTTTTTGCAAAGATACTTTGGCGCCTGCTTTCTGCAATTGGCCAAGTACATGTCTTATTTCATCAAAATGGCTTTTCAGGCTTTCATTTTTTATCAGGACATCGTCCACATAAACTATTGTTCCTCTTTCCGCTGCATCCGGCATGGCCTTTCTCAAAAATATGCCAAATTCACTCCCACTATTGATGTACCCGAACGGAGCTCTAAGCCAGGCATATTGAGTCCTGTCAAATGTAAAGGAAAATAAATGTTGTATCTCCTCTGCCAATGGCACGCACCAATATCCAGAGGTGAGATCTAATGTGGTAAATACATTTGAACCATGTACCTGAGCTAGGCCCTGATCAATGAATGGCAGTGGCCATCTAGATACTGGTACTCTTTTATTTAACTCTCTCAAGTCTGCACACAGCCGCCATTGACCATTTGGCTTTAACACACCTAAAATAGGTGTATTGGATGTGCTATGAATGGGTCTGATGATTCCCCACGATTCCAAATTTTTAATAATCTCTGCCAATGATTCTAAACATGCCAGCGGTAGTCTATACTGGCGTACAAACACTGGATTTCTGCTACACCCTTCTGGTAGTGTGGCCACATGTAAATCAGTTAAACCACAATCATAAGCATCTTTTGCAAATACATCCTTAAACTCCATAAAAATCTCCCTCGGATTGTCCCTCTCTTCATTGCTTTCACATGCATCCGCTAAGGAGATCTGCTCTTCTACCATTTTGGAAAATTCTGGAAAATCTTCTGGTAAGGGAATCTCGGCGCTTTCCTCTAACTGTGTGGCTGTGTCTTTTTGTAAAGCAGCCACTTTTAAATATTTTGGCATATCAGCTTCCATTTCAAATATTATGCAATCCTCTTGATGGCAGCACACTGTCTCATTTGAATCATAAGGATACACAGAATGAATTTTAAATATTCCTTTGGGCTGAGAGTCCAGGTGTTCTGGTAACTCACCCTTGGAATCTACATACTTTTCAGGAATATTTCCAATCACCATGTTATTTAAATCTGCCGTATAATGTGATTTTTGTATGGCCATTCCTAATGGGGAGTTTTCCTCTAAATGAATATCCTGACAACCTTTATTATTTACCATAATTTTTACAGATCCTTCACCAATATCTACCAATGGAATGTATTCATAATCCAGGCCTTGCTGTTTTATGGATTCATTCAGGCATACAAATGCATCAGAGCCTTTCATCTGCTGTCCATTTTTGCATTTCAGTGTTATTGCAAACTGTTTTGTAAATGCAGGAATAATAGTATCTTTCCTCATTTGTAATTCGATTGCATAAGGAACCAGTTGTGCACAATGATAAGCCCTTCTTTTGTCTTCAAATTCAGGTGCCGGACCACCTAGGCGTGACCATATTTTTTGATTAAGGGAATCTAACACCATACACATTCTGTGCATGATGTCATTTCCCATGTAAAATTCATTTTGTGCTCCACTCACTATCCATAGATTATGGTAAATTGTTTTCTGCCCAATGCTAATTTTAAGCATGCCATCTGCCTGCAATTCGGTTTTCAAAGTCTGGACTGTCCAACCCAGAAACATATTGGTTTTTAATCCTAAATTTCGGGATTTCTGCCCTCTCCATTATTTTTTGCAACAATTTCTCATTAATGAAACTCCTTTAATGTTCAAGCGCTAAAGTGGATTTTATTGTTTTAAAATAGTCATTTATACCAACATGAACCCATGGTTGCTCATTTCCCATGTGTATTTCTGCCAGAGTGGTAATGTGTTTTTCTGAATCTGTTTTAGGAGCAATATTCTGTTTGTATGTTTTCTCTTTTAAATAAAAACGTAATGTGTGCTCATCTATGGCAGTCTGCCAATTTTTCCTTGGGTCCAAGTATATTTGTACAGGTAGTTTTTCATTGTCGCTCTGCATTTTGTCTTGACACATTAATATAACAGTGACACTAGGTATGCAGCTATTCTGGAGATATACCTCCACAGCATCATTTGTTTTGGCAACGGTGTGACATTCATTTATATTGCTGTTTTGTGATTTTAGTTTCTTAGGCCTCAATGGTTTTTTTGTTAAGGACCACAGCACTCCATTCACCCCATCTATTAGAGGAGACAATCTTTTCAGACAATCTGTCCCCATCAGAAATGGAATTTCACAAATAGATGTGATCAATACCTCTTGTTTCATTCTGTGCTTTCCTATTTTTATGTCAACCTCAGTTACACCTATGATGGGCACCTCCTCCCCATTAAAGTTATGCACTGGGCCTTGATTTTCCTTCACTGTGATCTGACTCTGTGGGGGTCTCCCTTCATTGATACTCTTTACCAGCTCCTTGGACATAATTGTGGCCTGTGCGCCAGTGTCAATCATAGCAAAGGTGTGGCATTTTTCTTCTACAGTGATGGGTGCATAATATCTGTCCTCAACTTCCTCTAATACACATAAGAAATGTGAATTCTTACTGATTTCAGGGCTCACCTTTCTCAGGTCTTTTTCACTTTTGGCTAAACACATTGGTAAATGGAAAGACATTTTTCCCTCCTTTTTACCCATTTCTGCGCGAGAGATTTTATTCATTTCTCCATGATCAGAGGTTTTTTGGAGTGTGGCCACTGTTCGCCCATCCATCTGGGTAACATCAGAGACCACATTACAATCCTCCAACTGAACATGTGTAACAACATCATTCAGCAATTTGTCATTTTTTAATTCTGTGCATTTGTGATCATTTAGTGTGATACCAGCCCTTTCAGCCTCTTCAAAAATATGTGGCTCAAAGAATTCTTCAGGTGATTGACTTGTACCCTCCTTGTGAGTATTTCCTTTTTCTGTCTGTGTTTGGTCATTGTTTTGCTTGCCCAGGGAAGGAGCTATAGCATCCCCACTTACTCCCTGTTCACTGGTATTCCCCATGCATGAGTCATTTTTCTTAAATCTGTCCCTTTGTTCTTTTGGAATTCCTAATGTTTCTTTTTCATTTGTGCAAATCTTTACTGTTTTATTTAGCTCTAGGTTAAATCGTACCTCTTTTTTAGAAGTATTTGCACTTTCTGTCACAAGTTCATTTACTGGCACTTTCATTTTTAATCCATTAGGCATCTCAGAGTCGTTATGCAAAATTATATCAGAGCAATCTTTCATTTTGGCACTGCAGTTATCATGAGTACTTAGTCACTTTTCGGAAGCCCCCCGGTCATTGCTATGGCCATCAGCCCCCTCTTTGGAAGGTTGTTTTTGCGCTGTACAGAGCTTTCCTATTTGCTCAGCTAACATTTTCACTTGGGCCTCAAGGCATTGGAACCTTTCCATCTCTCTAGGATCCTCTTTCTGTGGCCTAGGTCGATATTGGTTGTTTTCCCCCTGATTGGATCTATTCTGATACCTCTCAGGTGATTAATGTCGGTTGGGATGGTTTCTGAACTCTTGATTCATTTGTGGAGGGGAGCGGGTTGCACCCATCCTTTGATTATAGTCCCCTGGTGGGGAATCATTGTACTGGCGTGGATTGTAGTTCACGTTTTGCCTCATGTCCTGTCTCTCAGATTGTGGGTACTGGCCCCTAGGTTGATTTCCATTATCAGTAAATTGATCCACATATCGGGGCCTATCCTGATTACCATATATCATGGTGCTGGGATCAAATCTGCTCTGTGTCCCCAATGACTGGTAGGGACCATCATTTCTTTGATCTTGATTTTGTCTCTGGTTATTGGTCATACCTGCCATATCAGGCCGGTATCCTACCCGGGGTCTGTCCCCTAAATACCTAGGGCTGATGTAGCTCTCTCTATTACTAGGATCATGTGATTGGAACATTGGTCCAGGAAATGGCGATCTTTGTTGATTACCCCTTTGTTCAGGTGTCACATTATTTTTACCTTGGCTTTGAGCAGACTCAAGGGACATTTTGGCTGACCTGATTTCCATTACTGTGGCTGAGGGTTCTTTAGATTTAGGTCTAGTATCTTTCATTTTATCACTTTCTCTACCCTGACAATAGAGTACCTCATATAGTTTTGTGCTTTGATGTACAATCCATTCAAGGGACTTGTCACGGTCAAATTCACGGACAAATTGGGATATGATGTCTTTCTGTAGCCCATAGAAGTATGCAGTTTTAAACTCATTGGAATTTGAGTCAAAAGATACATCAAAGCGATAAAATGCTCTTTTTAAGTCTTGTAAAAATTGGCGAGGGGATATATTAGGTCCAGCAGTAATTGTGTAAGCCACTTTCTTTGCCTCCTGCAATGACTGAAAAGGAGAAAAATGACGCCTAATTTCTTTTTCAAACTCCAGCCATGTCATATTCTGCTGTTCATTTAATACCCTTATGATGCTGGCCGTCGGGGCATCTAAAGTTAAATGAAAATATTGTCTGTACTGTTCCTTAGGTATCTGGAGTGCTTTAAAAATGTCATGCACCGCTTCTAAGTGATCCTCAATGCAGCATTCACCTCCCTTTTTAAATGGTTTGATCAGGGCTTTAATGGATTTCATTATTTTTATGTGGCTACTTGTTGCAATGCATGGAATTGCACTATTTTGTGATTCAATCCTGTTTTCAGGTGTATGAGATTGGTGGCTGCCCCCAATGGGAGTATCAAATCCCCCAAGGGCGCTGCAACCAAGTTCAGTCACCGGCCCAGTCACTGGAGCACTAGCTCTTTGGGCAGAGCTAGAATTCACCTCCACTCCATTGAATGTGGTACCCTGCCGCCTCTCCTGGGACCTGGGAATGCACATTTGCTGTTCTAAGTCCTTACACTTTATAAGGAGTCTGTTGGCTTCATCTTGCAAATAGTTGTTTTCACCATTCATCTTATTAATCACCTCCTGCATGTCGCACATTTGCATTTGGCATTCATTGAACTCTTTATTTCTCTTGTCTCTTTCTTGAATCATTTTAATCATTTCTTGTTCTGCACTCTGGAGATCACCTTCTTTTTCACAATGTTCTTTTTGTAAAATCTGCATTTCTGAAACAACCTCATCTTTATCCTGCCTAATGTGATCCACTAAGGCTTTTAAGTGTGCCAATTCTTGCTCACTATCTTCAAATTGTTTCTTGCTTTTGGATAACTGAGTATCAAAGTCTCTGCATTTTAATTGCATGTCTTTTTGGCATACATCCAATTCTGCTCTCAACATTTCCTGATTTTTACTTGCCCCCTCTAATTCAGTCTTTAACCTGTTAATTAGCTGAGTATCATTCTCTTGCATTCGCAGGGACTTGTTTAAAATAAACCATATTTTGCTGCATAGCCGTATTAAACAGTCTTTCTCTGCACTTTTATCGGCTGCATTCAATAATCTTGTAAGGCAGACCTGAATTATGCTGCCTTCTGCAAAAATATTGTCTAGTTTTTCTTTCTGCACCTCACCCTGAATGCGGTTACTCCATTCTAACGTACTATTCGACGACCAATTCCCATGTGCAAACAACTTTGCCTCTAAATATTGCACTAGATCTGAGAATGTGGTTTCCCTTTGTGACATTCTGAAATTCGTTTTTAGTGGCACACTGCTATTATAAAATGGGTTCCCTTTAATGTGCAAATGGCAGTGTGAGACACGCTTGCCACGCCCAGTAGGTACTCTATGATCACTTTCCCAGCCTGCAACGCACCATAAATATGTAGGGTATTTTGTGGAGATTTGGGGCCTGACGGTATTTTATTACTGCCGAAAAATAACTTAGCAATAATCACTCCTTGTATTCAGATTGGGCCATGTGCAACAATAATACAGTGGACATGCATTATTTCAGCACCCAGACATGCATATTTGGTATGCGTGGTTGGTATGTGTGGTTGGTGGTATTTTGGTGAGCATAATTCCCTTGTTTTATTTGTGGCCCCAATGTCCAGAATCCCTTATCTTTGCTTAGATTTTTCGTGTAATCACTAGAGAGACCTCAGACCTACATTTCAGGAATACCACATTTTCAGTGTTAGTGTTAGTGTGCCACCATGGGCGATCTCACTGACTTATTTACGACAGAGAGCTATATGTGATAATTTTGTGGTAATTTCCACTACCTTATATACGGTAGGGAACTATGTTCAGAGAGTCCCTCTTCCCGTTGGCTCATGTACCTCCAACGAGCTATGCTACAAACAATCACTCTCAACTGTCCATACTGAATATGATCATGCACACATCTGTCTTAAAATGGCAATTGCACTGTTTAAAAATCTCCCCTCATCATCAGCACTGTATTGGTAAATATAAAATACACCACCCGTCTGCTTTCAAATATTTTTCTGTATTATAAAAGTTGCATTTAAACACGATCTCACTCTTTACAGAAATAAATAAAATAGCACAGTAACAGCATTGTCTGTGATACACTGAAAAGAGAGTGGCGGAGAAAAGAACTCGATTTGCAACATTCATATGTGATTAAGGCACCGGAATCTCCTTTCCTACTCTGACTGAATATTCTCGTACACACTCAGCTCCCACACTTATGTAATTACCTTATCTGTTCAGCCCGAGTTTTCTTCAGCTGTTCTCTTTCTGAATGTGGCTCCCTTGAAGATTAACCCCAGTGAAAAGGAGCGCCTTTCCTTCTCAAACCGGGGTCATTGCCTGGAACTCTCAGCTTTTTCAGCAGAAATGCTCCAACCAGGAAAAAACGGGTCCTTCTCCTAGCTCTCCAAATCTCCACTGTCCCGTCTCTCTCCTCAAACTCCCCCCAGCAAAACCCTAATCACTGCCTCTAGCATGATACTTGCTATGACGCTGCTCCAATCAGAATCAATCATGCCATCTCCTCCCTCTCTACACAATGGCTCATTTTTATAGTAATACTTTGTAACCAACTGATTTCCTGTTCTTTCGAGCCCTTTTGCTTCCTGTAGTTATGTGGACAGAGCAGCAGAGAAAACGAAAAGAAAAAAAAATGAATGTGCGTTTAAAAGTTCACTTTCAGAGTAGGCCTATTTCTGCAGTGGAGACACATTTTTATTAGTGGATTATGTTAACTTCAGTTTCATTAGTCAGGTTAGTTATGAGTAATGTTAGTTATTAATTTTCAAATGTGTCTCTTGCACCATAGGCATTTCAGGTGAAAAATAGTGTGCATTTTTGAATGTGCACGTGTGCTTTTAACTGTAAAAATAGATTTGCATCTTATATGTTAAAATCGTTTTTGACTGAATAGCCTGTCTTTCCTTATTAATCTGGTAACACATATAGCAATGCACCGCACCCTTGTGGTGGTGCTGCATAAAAAAAAATTGCTACCTGTGCAGTAGTGCTGTACTCTGTGCTGTAACACGCCAAATATCCATACATGGCCAACCTACTGTCTTCTGGTGACAGGGACATTTGTCCTGTCTTGCTGAGGTTTGGAACTATTTGCTCTCATTCAATGTAAACAGTGTCTGCACGTTCCATTTGCGTGGAGTGCAACTAAGATCACAATGTTATTTAGGAGTTTGCTTAGATGTTCTGTATTTGCTATATCTCGAAGAAACGTGAGTACATCTGTTGTTCTTCCAACAAGATTTGGACAGCTTCGATGATACAAAAGAACAATGTATTGACAAGCTCATTTACTTCCTTTTCTGCTTGGGACATTTGGCTTCTCCTCGCTGTATTCAGGAAGTAGGAGGAATTGCTCGGTGATTACAGTAAGCAGTCTCTTTACGATCTTTTCATTTTCAGGATCTTGAAGAACGTCAGTGACACTTGTGAGCCTTCCCACCAGTGATGGTACGATCCTAGCACTAGATTGAAGTATGTCACCACATCTTTGGTGATGTCACTACTGTGGGACACCATAAGTGATTCTGAACAAAGTCTCTGTGTAGAAGAATTGGGGTGCTGTATTTTCTTCCAATTTATGTGTCCTCGATCAAAATTTGGCATGTTATTTTCTCGTCACAGTTTTAGTGTGTCTCAATCCAAGGTTCAAATTCAACAAACTATGTTGTGGTTTATAAGTGCAATTATCTTCTTCGCCCTGCAACTAGGATGCACAGAGTTCCAGTTTATTTGTCCTTATCCTCTTTTTTGCTCAGAGGAATGTCCAAAGCGAAACCACAACTATATCACAAAAGTTCCTTTGTCTTCACTTTTCTGTTACTCATGCATCCTTTTTCTTTGTCATGGATCTCATCTGCACGTGCTGTGGTTCTTCCCCATCGCTCGTAGTCTCCTCGCGCTGGGGTACAGGCAGGGGGCCTTCTCGGATGTAGGGTTTGGTATCGCTCAGAAAAATCCAAGCTCTCCTGCCTTGTAGTTTCACTGCAGAAGGAGTGCAGTCCTCCACTGTAAAGTGATTGTTAAACCTTGGCTCGTCCCACCTTTTTCTCGTATGGTTCTTTACCAAGATGATATCTCCAGGGAAAACGGATGGTACACAAAGTGCTTGAGCTCTGCCTGTAGTAGTATCTCCTTCTGTGTTCCGTGCTGCCCTGCACCCTTTTCGTCGTCGCTGCAGCTGGTCTGAAATTACAGTAAGGCAAGATGTCATGTAATTCTGGTAATTTTCCTTTTCAGACCCTAAGATTTCTCCTGTTGACTGGGCATCACATCTAGCTCTATCTCGGGGTGTCAGGGGAGTGCACATTAGATGATGGTCGGAACTGGGTTGGTTCCTGAGTGCGTACAGTGCCAAGGGAAGGCAGTGCAACCATCCCTTTCTTAGAGTAAGCCACAACTTGGCTATCCTTTCCTTTAATAAGCCGTTGAGCTTCTCACATTTCCCGTTACCTTGCAGATGATATACCGACTGGAACTTGTGCTTTATACCAAGCAGCAAGCTAATCTGTTCGAAAATCTCGTTTACAAAGTCAGCTCCATTATCTGATCTCATGACTTCACACACCTCCCACCTGGGGAATACTTCTCTCACTAAAAATGTGGCTGCACAAGTAGAGTCTGGGTGTGTACATGGACCTGCTTCTATCGATCTAGAGAATGGACACACCACAACAATTAGGTATCTGTACCCGTTACATACTTGAATCATATCGACGTAATCGACATGCAAGTGCTGAAAAGGCCTGGGGATGACTCCTCTGATTACTTTTAATGTGTGACCAGCTTTGAATTGTTGGCAAATTATACAGTTCAATATAAAAAATGCAACATGCTCAGTTAAATTCGGTATGAACTAGTCTTCTGCGAGCGTTGCTGCTAGATTTTCCTTTGTCATGTGTGCCGGAATAATGTAGCTGCTCCAGTGCTAATTTTAACAGGGCTATAGGCATCACCGGTTTACTAGTGCTATCTTGTCACCACCAACTGTCAGAGGGGTTTAATGAACACCCTTGCCGTTTCCATATATTTTTCTCTTGCTGTGGTGCCTTCCCTTGGAATTCCATCAACTGTGTTTGCCCTGCATTGTTACAGCTCTAAGGTGTAGTTCGTCCAATCATCATTCTCTCATTGGTATGGGTGACTTTCACTTCCATGATCGTCTTACTTTTGGATGCCATATGTTTGGATTCCGTGTCTGCTGCTTGGTTTCCGCGTGAGATAAAATCTGTCACTTTCATGTGGGCGGGGCATTTCACAACCGCTTTGCTTACTGGGAGCTGTAGTACCTTGATCAGCACTGGCGTGCCGTCTGCTCGGAGGTACCCCCTCCTTTTCCAGCACGCTAAACCTGCGTGCACTGTTGACATCACATAGGCGCAGTCACTGTACACTTTACTTCCTGGTCTGCGTGATTCTCAATGGCGAGTATCAACGCCAATAATTCTGTAGCTTGTGCTGATGGTATTCGTGCAGCAAGGAGTACTCGAAATTCTCCATTTGTGGTGTGTTTCATTACAGTGACACCTGTATATCTTTGCCCATCATTTTGATCGATTCTCAAAGAACCGTCAATAAAGACACTTTCTCCTTCTGCCAAAGCATTTTCTTTTACCCTGGGAATTTCATCATAGAATTCTTCATAGTTCGCACAATCATGTATTGGTTCTCCTTCAGTGACTGGCTCTGCTATAAACATAGCTGGTTTCACTATCTTACATAGGACTACCTTAATCGATGGATTCGATATGATCACTTCATAAGCAGAAGCTCTCTGAGATGTCAGTGTGACCTTTGGTTTCTCTAGAATAGCAAATAGCGAGTGCTCGACATACAATCATTGAGCATCCCATTACAACGGTAGTAGCTTTTTCGATGGCGAACGCTGCGGCAGCCAAACCTTGTTTGCAAGGAAAATGGCCTTTCATCACTATGTCCAAATTCCCACTGTAATATGCCAGGGGCTTGTACCCCAATGTGGTTTTCTGTGTGAGCACTGCCGTCATAACGCTGCCATTTGTGTGTGAGAACATGTAAAATTCCTCGCCATAGTTGGGAATTCCTAAAACTGGTGCCATGCAAATAGCTTTTTTTCAGTTCAGCAAATCCTTCCTCCATGGTTTCAGACCATTCAGTTTTTTCTTTCGTCACTTGGGCCTTCTTTAAGGCCTGAAGCAAAGACTTGGTGTAAGAGCTATAGTCGAAGACCCATGCCCTGACATAGTTGCACAGGCTTAAGAAGCTCTGCATCTGTTTTATCGTGTGTGGCTTAGCTGTGTTCATTATGTCTTCAGCCCTTTCTGGGGTCACTCTTTTTCCCTCATGCGAGATCAGCTGGCCTATATATAGCACTTTTTGTTGACAATATTGTAGCTTTTTCTTGTCAACCTTATATCCTTTCTCAGCCAGTATAGTCAATAGCTGAACAGAATCATGCCTGCATTGCTCCTCTGTCGTGCAGCAAATTAAGATGTCATCCACATATTGCAGGACAATGCTTTCCAAACCAATATTGCTTAGGTCCATCTGCAGGACTCTGTTAAAAATAGAAGGAGACTCACAGTATCCCTGGGGCAGCCTCGTGCTTTTCAGACGCATCTGTCTGAATGTGAATGACGTCAGATCTTGTGAGTCACGGTGCAACGGGATTGAGAAAAATTCATTTTTCAAGTCAATCACTGTGAAGTATTTTGCCTCAACTTGTATATTACATAGATTGTAGCTGGGTTAGGGACTAATGGGAACTCGGCCTCAACAATATCATTTATCGGCCTCAGATCTTGAACTATCCTCCAAGACCCTCCTTTACTTTTTTCACAGGGTACACTGACATATTACATGGTCACTCTGACGTCACTAAGATGCCTTGCTCCATCATAGCAGACATTGGGGGTCATTACGAGGTTGGAGGTAAGGGATTACCGGCACCGGTAAGGGTGCTGATGCCGGTAATCCCTTACCTCCGTGTTCCGAGTTACCTTTGCGGGTTCTTCCTTTCCTCCTGCTTTTAGCAGGAGTAAAGTACGGGACCCGCAAAGGTACATCGGAGGTAATTACGGTACCGTAATTTACGGTGCCGTAATTACCTCCTTCCCCATTCCCATTGAGCCCTATGGGGCAGAAATGGGAATGGGGAAGGGCAAAAGGTGAATGGGGAATTACCGGTCCCTCCAACCCTGGAATGGACCGGTAATTACTCCATTCACCATGCCGGATTTGGGACGGTTTCGGAGGCAACCATGGAGCTAATTACTCCATGGTTAGCTCCAAACCCGGAATGAGGCCCATTGTCTTAAAAAATCCAATATCTGTCTCCCTGGACATGGGATATTGTCGTGCTTTGGGTACAATTGCTCCTGGTTTTAGCTTAATTCTCACCTCTCCATCCCTTTTCAATAGGCCTACGTCATAGGGTCCTGTGGTCCACACTCAGAGAGGCACCTGGGCCATGTCGTCATCAAAATATTCAGGATGGTTCCGTGACATCATTCTCTGAGGCACTTCTCTTTTGATCATTCTCACCCAAAAGGTGAGACTCACATTCACTGTTGTCTCTCCAATATCTGTTTGCTCTTCAAACAGATCGTCATCAGTGACGTCAGCCAATTAGTATCCCTCTTCAATGGCGATTACTGTGCATCATTGTCGGCCTTCATCATCATAACCATCAATGAAGGCCATTTTCCCTCGTATTGCAGCTGTGTGTATCATCAAGGGAAATACTTTTCCCTTTTCCTTGTGCATAGGTATTCTTGGCCTGAATAAAAATTCATCTGGGGTTCTCATGATTTTGTCTGCAAGACCTGGCAGCCCTGTCATTAACCACGTCTTCCACACACAAATATCTCTGGCTCTAATGGTGTAGCCCTCATAGCTGTGTGTCCTGTGTATGCTCTAATCATTTTGCATACGTTTGAATAGTGCATTCCTGGAGTTGAACAAACTAAGCCCTCCTCCTTGAACGAGATTGTCATATTCAACTTTGTTATTAGGTCTCGACCCAAAATGTTTACTGGGGTCTGTCGTGAATATAATAAAGGCACATTCATCTCACATTCTCCTATAGAGACTGGAAGCGCATTTGTGAAGGGAACACGACTTGTAGATCCTGTGAAACAATGAGTATTTATGGCCTCACCGGATAAGGAAAACTTGCCTTCACGTATGCATGAACGTGTGTCAACTAAGAAGGAATATTCTTTATCCCCTATAACGACATCCACCCTAGGTTCCCAGTGAGGGTCTGGGGTCACTGATAGGATAGAACACATCAGGGCTCCCAGTGAGCTGTCCTAGTCCATATATAGTTTGGGCCCACTGTGTGCTGATGGATTTCCCCCATTTCCAGTGTTACTTCCCATTCCAGGGTTCACGGTCTACCCTGCGCTCATCGTTTGTGACAATTGCCATGGTGACTGTTCGGACTGCCCTTGCCATATTCTGAGGTTTCAAGCCTTGTTGCACTCCTGGTGTTTGTTGTTGCACCGTGTGATTCTGTGCAATTCCCTGTTGTGGGAAGGCAGGTGGATTTGCCACACCTGCTCCTATTCCTTGGCCATTTTGCATCATGCCTTGATTCCTGCATGTGTGCGCTAAATGCCCTGTCATCCCACAAAACCAACATACTGACAGTGGTCGGATCGTTTGCCCATTTGACATGTCTTGATTGCCATTTTGCATGTTTTGGAAACCTCCTTGATTGTTCTGGAAACCTCCCTGATTACTCTGCCATCCTCGTCTCCTAAATCCTCTTCCCCTGGGGTAAAACCCAGTACTGCCCTGATAATTCTGTTGTGGATTATTGACCTGCTGCATGCTCGATTCAGCTGTGCTAGTTACCATGGTTCCCTCAAGAGCATATTTTGACAATTTCTTCTGCACCAATGTTGCTTCCTCACCCTTTCGTGCAGCTTCCTTTTTGCGATTCTTTTCTTGCAGTAGCCTGCAATAGTGTGCGATGGTCAGCTGTATTTCTGACCAAGGTTTAGCCTCGATTCCTACCAATTTCTTAAGCTGTTTCTGTACCGGCTCCTGCAGCCCTTGGCACAATATATGGTAGAACACAGGTATAGATTTCCCCCAAGATTCATGAGTCTCGAGTACCCACGCGTCTTGAAAATTCTGTATGTTAATCAACGGTTCCTCAGACTCCTTCATTTTACGTGTCATTATAGCTACCATATCAGAAGTGTCTGGTTAAAGCACTCGTAGTGCCTTCCATACCGCGGCTCTGCAATTGTTAAATGGAGTTCTGTCATACGCGGTATTAATTGTGGTCACACCAGGGTAACCTGCCTGTGTTCACATATCGTTTGCTCTCTCACCAAGTATGGCGATTAGGAGACCCTTGATATCCCCTACAGCTAACGTGTTTCCTCCTTTAATTTTTTCTAACTCATGTATCCATTTTCCAGCTCCCGATGTCAGCATTGGAAGCTTGTTTTTCAAATTCTCTCGATCCATGTGTGGCCATCGAATTTATTGTGGTCTTGCTCCCCCTTTCTCGAGTAACGGAAATTGGGATGTATAGCTCTCTCTCTCTCTTTTCTCATTGTTCTCCTGTCTACTGCAGGGGTAATATTCCTGCATTGCTGCCTGCCTAGCAATGTCCTAAGCCTGCTCACATAGGGCGGTGGAGACACCTGCTTCTGTCTGTCTTGATCATTGGCTGCTCTCTGATTGCGATTGAGCTGTCTTTCTTGCTCTTCACGATATAGCTGTTCTCGTCTTTGCCTATCTTTTTTCCTTATTCTTTCATCTCTCAATTCTTTCTCTTTCTCCTTATTCTATACATTGTCTAGCATCTCCTTTTGTTTTGCATCATCAATGCCTTTGCCATCGAGTTTCAATAAAATTTGCCCTCCCATCCATTTGTTTTTTGCGAATGCTATCTCGTCAGTTCTATCTTCGCTTCCTTTGCATCTTTTACCTTCTCTCTCCTTGTCGAGAGATGCACTTGTCTGTGTCTGGTTCCTTTTTTCATTATCGGGTCTCTCCTTGTCCCTTGGGACGGTGCTTGTGATATCCTTATCCTTATCTTTACCTTGATTTTCGTCACTACTTTGCGTAGGTGACTCATATGCTGGGTTGCTATACCTGGTAGCTGCTTTAAGTTCTCTCAGCAGGTATAACCCCTCATCTTTATTTTCTTCAATCTTCATTTCGGATGGGGCGGGTGGCACAGTAGGCATCTCACCCCCCTCTGAACATACATTTAGTATCCAATCTGTTGGCGGTTCTTCTCCCTTCTCTTGTTCATACATCTTCCAAAGCTCTAGAACAGCTAGGCGTTTGTCTAACTTTTTGCCTGTGTATGTGGCGTGCAAATATGTCGTCATGTGTTGCAAAACAGCTTTAGATAAGGACCGGCCCTGTGGCCATGGCATAAACATCTTGTGGGTGGTTCCTTTAACCCACTCTGCACTGTATTTTTTCAGTTTAGGTGCATGTTTCGGCAACTGTTTGCACAGGTGTGCTAATGGAGTTATGTCCTCCATGTTTAAATCTGTTCCATTTCTCCTTATATAACACTTGTCAAAGCTTCACGTCATATGAGCGAGCACCAATCAACACAAGCTCCAAACCTGATTTTCTCCCCCAAAATTTGATATCTTCTATTTTACTGAAAAACCATCAATTCATATACTATAATATCTCAGTTATTCAATCCCGTAAAATTTAAGTCAGTTCTTCTGAAGAAAATGTTCAATTTATGATGTCACAACAAACAACATGTAAGACAGGCGTTTAAGAGTCTAGACGAACACCAGCTGGTCACATGTATCTCTGCCTCTAAAATTACCCCGACATGGAGTTTAAACATATCCCTTTCGCAGCAACTTTAATTGCCGTGGTAGTCTATTCATTCCCCTTTATTTGGGAGTCCTGATACACGTTTCTTTTAGCCGCCATATTAGCGTAGGAATAAGGCAAATCCTCTCTCTTCTCGGGTGTCCTCCCCGGTAATCTCTCTCTTCTCGGTATCCTCCCCGGTATCTTTCCTCTATTTACTTCATTATTCTCGAGTCATTATTCCCTTCCACCTATATATGTACATTCTTCTCTACTTCTAGCTATATTTTGTTTTCCCACCTCCCTCCGTTATCTTTTCCCTTTACTTGTTCTAAAGCATGCACTTTTGCCAAAACACTTAGGGCCTCATTACGAGCATGGAGGTAGCGGATGGTTGCCTCCATACCGGGTTCTAGTACCGGGTTTCTCAAATGAGGACTTACCGGGCTATTCCAACCATGGAGGACCCAGTACGTCCTCATTTGAAAAACCCATCCCCATTCCCATTTGAGCCCCCAAGGGCTCAATGGGAATGGGGAGGGAGCTAATAACGGGCCCGTTGATAACGGGCCCGTTATTAGCTCCCTGGTCCCCTCGCGGGACCCGCTAAGGACGCTTTGTTTTATTAGGCGTCCTTACTGGGTCCCGCAAGGGAACTTCGTAATAGGCCGTCCCGTAATGAAGGGTGCCGGACCCGTACCGGCATCCTTCATTACGGGAGCGCCATGGCCGTGATGAGGCCCTTAGTCTTTTTCACTCATCGTTTGCATGTTTCCTCTCTGGGCCCTCAGGATCACCACCTTTGTCACCACCTTCTTCGGCTTTTCACCCGTTCAGCTGCCCCTAGGAATGGGAAGGGGTTACGTGGGGAAGCACAGTTCCCTTCAGACCTTGTTCTGCAGGTTTTCTTTTTCTTACACTACCACTGTCTACGAGGAGCTTCATGGTCTACTCAGCCGAATGGCAAAGGACTTGTGATATTGCCAAAGACCTAGAGTTTCTTTATGTCAACGATCAATGGGTGTCTTATGCTAATCAATAATTGATAACCATCCTCTGCTACCAAGTGTACTCCGAGACCCCCGGCCGGCCCATAGAGCCGAGGTTTGCTCTGAAGTACTTTAAGACAAGATAGCTGCACCCATGAGATGGATGGGGGTGCAGATGTATTACTCCAACACCAATCAATAAGGACAACTCAATGGTTTGGCAAAGGGAGTCCGTTTAATGACAAGTACAAAAAACGGGGAGTTATGGATATCAGCAGTGATTCGATCGTTGTTAGGCAGAATCCTATGCAGTGCCCTTAGGGACCACTACACACAATTAAGACTACAGGTGGTGATACAAGTTTTACCTTTGGTACAAGCCTGTACTACTATGTCATAGTGGTAGCAGTGGCGGAGCAGCCAGGCTTATCTCAAGAGTATATTAGCAGTAGCAGAGATTACACAAAGGGACCACAATTACTGTGACTCAAGGTTTCAGGTAGAAAAATATAAGTACATTTATTTTAAACAATTAGTTACAAACACAACACTTCTATTAAGCTTCAATAAAAAACCATACGTTAATATACTACAACTAACCAATTAACTTTGTACAGTAAGTCTCAAAGTAAGTACCCTTTGTTGGAATGAACCGGTGTTAGGCACAAAAACACGTTACCGCGGATATGAATGCGATCACTTTTTGACAGTTCGGTCTACTAAACAAACGCATATCCGTGACATGAAATGCTACCGGGGCAAAAACACACTTAGCACCTGAGATACCCAGAGGGAGGTGGAGGCAAAAATCACAGGCAATATTTTGGTTAGACAGGCAGAATTAAGAAACATTCAGAGACAGGAGTTCAAAAGTCAAAGGGCCAGGGTAGAAAGACACGGGGGCTTGTTGCCGAAGATCACACGGTCTAACAGTTCACGATTCAACTGAGCCAAAAGTACTTTGATATTGTCAATGTTCAGAAGCAAAAGTTATAAGAAGGAGGGAAGACAAGGTCAAGCCTTGGAAATGAAGAAAAAGGGATTCACCCAGTTTCCTCAACAGGACACAGTACCTTGTTCCAATGGTGCAGCTGGTGCCCTGGCAGTTGTTCCTGTTGGTTTCCCGCAGACCCACGATTCCTGGAGCTTCATCGAGAAGGGAGGACGTCTGAAGGGGGTCTGCACCACACAGGGATGAGGCCGGCAGCAGCGACACAGAATAAAAGGTGCGCTCCTTAAAAACAGGAGTGGCTCTTCAGGTGGCTATCCGGACCACTACAGCAGTGTGCAGTGATTTCGACCATGGAAGAGGATCCTCTGGCTGTAGAAGATGAGCTGGTTATCCCCACCAAGCTTAAGGGAAGAAGATTCCAGACTGGATCTTCTCTGAGTCGTTGAAGGGCAGATAGCTCAGGACTGCAGCAGGGCTTCACCGGGACGGGGTAGTTGTAGCAGCCGTCGTTCTCTCCGCTTCTCTTCGGATCCTTGTACTTCCAGTGGCGACTCTCAAACTTCGAGCCCAAGAGACCTGCCTTTTATACGAAAACCCCCCATTCACACAGCCTAGCTGTCAATCACCCAGCAGGGGGGTTGTCCAGCCCGGAATACTACCCTGGCCAATCATGACAAAGTGCGACTTGGGTTTCCTAGGATACCCTGTGCAGGGGGTGACTACACCCCTCTCTCACATTCAGCCCACCTAGACACCCAGGCGCCTTGAGGAGGGCTTCTGGGCAGAAGCCTGCAAAAAGACAGTGAACAAAGAAGGCGATCCTAGTTTGCCGTACAAAGTAAAACACAAGAAGGACTTTAACAAAAAGAATGGCGAATAAACCCAACCGGAGCCAAAAGAAAGACGATTTGGTCAAGCGGGTTTATGTTTGAGGCTAATATAGTAGCCAAGAACAGTACCACATTTATCTAATATAATCGCGGTAGAAAAGTTAGGGTAGATACCACTGCCACCAGCCAAGTCTAAATGTTAAAAGAGCGAAATAATGCTCTAGGAAGTACAGATAAAAAGGGGAACAAGTTAACCCTTTCCAGTACCCCATGGAAGATGGGGTGTACGGGATCTGTGGTAGATTGACTAAGTAAAGTTAATGGTAACTTTACCCTTATCTGGGGGACAGTAGTCGCCTCAGAAATGGAGTCGAGGGAAGTCTTGAAGACAACCCTGTGCCACGGCACTGAAGGTGCTGTGTGACACACACAAAGAAGGGGGCTACGGAAATGATGTACTTCAGAGTCCAGAATCACAAAAACAGATGGAAACACATAGCAAAACACAGGTAATAGTGGGGAAAAAGCTCTCACTCTTACCAGGTGTAAAAAAATATATACTCCAGAAGTCCAGCAAAGCTGCTGGGGGACTCACTAGGTGAGGGAAATTAGCCATAAATGAGAACTCTCCCTAACACTCGCCCCCCCCAGACTAAGGGACAAGAGGATTTAATCCACTCCTGGATGGACCTCATACCTCTAGTCGGTTAGAAACATACTAGAGAGACCATCAGCATTTTGGTGGTGACTTCCTGCTCTGTGCTCAATGGAGAAATCAAATCCTTGCAGGCAGATTGACCATCTGAGTAACTTTGGGGTTTCCCCTTTCATTTGCATCTGCCATCTCAAGGGTTGATGGTCAGTCTGAATAGTGAAGGTAGATCCATACAAGTATGGTCTAAACCTCTCCAGTGCCCACACAATAGCAAAGCATTCTCTTTCTATTGTTACCCACCTTGTCTCAGGATCCTTTAACTTCCTGCTGATGAAACAAATGGGGAGTTCCCTACCTTTCTCATGCAGTTGACTAAGGACTGCACCTATACCTACATTAGAAGCACCAGTTTGTTCAATGAAGGGTTGGTGATAGTCAGGAGCTATTAGGACTGGAGCTTGACGAAGGGCTTTCTTTAGGCCTTCAAAGGCTTGATTGTACTCCTCATTCCAACTGACCTTTTTAGGAAATTTGGGAGAAGAGATGACATTCAAGGTAGAAGCTATGGTCCCATAGTTCTCTATGAAATTCCTATAATACCCAGTGAGACCTAGGAAGGCTCTCACCTGGGTTTGAGTAGTAGGGGTGGCCCAGTTTTGTACAGCTTGTACTTTGCTAGGCAGTGGCCTTATTTCACCTCCTCCTACCTCATGTCCAAGGTAGAGCACTGAACTCTGACCAATTGGACATTTGCTTGCCTTTATGGTCAGATGGGCCTGTTCAAGAGCTTGCAATACATAACCTAGGTGTTCAACATGTTCTTTCCATGTAGGGCTGAACACTTCAATGTCATCCAAGTATGCCATGCAGAAGTCCTCCATCCCATTCAGAACTTGATTCACCATCCCCTGAAATGTAGCAGGTGCATTATTTAATCCAAAAGGCATTACATTGAATTGGTAGAGGCCAGCTGGTGTGGAGAATGCCGTTTTCTCCTTGGCATGGTCTGTCAGGGCTATTTGCCAATAGCCTGACATTAGGTCAAATGTGCTGAGGTACTTGGCTGCACCAAGTTTGTCCACCAGCTCATCTGTCCTAGGCAAAGGATGGGCATCAGTCGTGGTGACTGCATTTAGAGCTCTATAGTCCACACAGAATCTCAACTCCTTGGATCCTGTCTTTGGTACAAGCACAACTGGGCTAGACCATGGGCTAGTAGAGGGTTCTATTACCCCGAGTTCAAACATCTTGTTGACCTCATTCCTTATGTGAGATCTGACATTCTGTGCCCCCTGCTTTTGACAGGCAAACAGTCACCAGTGTGTATGTCATGCTGGCCCCAAGGGGTCAAGCCTGGTGAAAGTGAGAACAGGGAGGCAAACTGATTTAACAGTAACTTGCACTCATCCTGCTGGTCAGATGTGAGACTGGAAGAGAGATTAACTCCTTCCACTTGCTCATCTAAAGGTACGCCTCTGAGGAGGTCAGGTAGAGGTCCCCTCTCCTCCTCCTCCTGAGCTGAAGCTAGAAGCAAAGCTTCTATGTCAGGTCTGGAGACATAAGCATTTAAACAGTTGGTGTGAAAGACTCTGGGAGCCTCCCTAGGATTGCCTAAGTCCACCAGATAGTTCACTTCTCCAAGTTTACGCACAACCTTGAAGGGTCCTATCCATTTGTCCTGCAAGGCCCTCTGCCTGGTGGGGACCATAACAAGAACAAGTTGGTCTTGGGTAAACTCAACCATGTTAGCCTTCTGATCATGCCAATGTTTGACCAGAGCTTGACCAGACTTCAAGTTATCACTTGCCTCTGCCATCATGTGTGACATTCTCCTCCGGAGACCTATCACATAGTCAATCACTCTGACTGGCTTGGGGGAAGGAGCAGTCGCCAACCCCTCCTTAATCAGGGCCAATGGACCTCTGACTGGATGGCCATAAAGAAGTTCGAAGGGACTAAATCCTACTCCCTCCCGAGGGACTTTTCTATATGCAAAGAGAAGGCATGGCAGTAGAAGGTCCCACTTTCTTCTAAGGGGTTCTTCTAAAGCACCTATCATGCTCTTCATAGTTCTGTTAAACATCTCTACCAGTCCATTGGTTTGGGGATGGTAGGCAGTTGAGAACTTGTAGGTAACTCCACAGGTTTTCCACATGGTTTGCATGTAGTGCGACATAAAATGTTATCCCCTGTCAGATATTAACTCCTTAGGAAAACCTACTCTGGTAAAAATCCCAAGTAGGGCCTTAGCTACAGCCGGAGCCGTAACAGTCCTCATAGGTATATCTCAGGAAACCTAGTGGCATGGTCCACTACAACCAGGATAAACCTGTTGCCTGAAGTTGTGGGGGGAGGGTCAAGAGGACCAACAATGTCAATCCCAACCCTCTCAAAAGGAATTCCCACCACTGGGAGAGGAACTAAGGGTGCCACATTCTTGGATCCACTCTTGCCAGAGGTTTGGCAAGTGTGGCAGCTTCTGCAGAATTTGTCTACTTCTGTACCCATCTTAGGCCAGTAGAAGTGCAGAGATAGCCTTTCGTTGGTCTTCTTAAAACTTAAGTAACCAGCCAAAGGTACCTCATGGGCTAACTGCAGAAACTGGAGTCGGTTCTCTAGGGGCACTACAAGTCTTCTGTAGTCTCCAGGGGTCGACTCAGTTGGTTCACTGTAGAAGAGGCCATCTTCCCAGTGCAACCTATACTTCCCAGGCTCAGTCCCATTGAGCTGAGAAGCTGCCTGTTGGCGAAGACCTTCCAAGGTGGGACACTCTCTTTGTCCCTTACTGAAATCTTCTCTTTTGGGTCCACCTTCTGCCAGTAAAGACTGCAGCTCAGGAGGGTCAACAGGGTCAAAATCTCCTACCAAAGTAAGATCCTCTTCTAGATCTGATTCCTCAGTATCTAGTTTGACCATACAGGGTTGAACCTCACACTCAGCCCCAGCTGGTGTGGGAGTCACCGGTGTGACTTTGGACAGTCTCAGAGATGTCCTTCTGGGCACATGAGTGCTTACCGATTTCTTGCTGGCAGACTTAGGTTTCCCCTTTGTCTTTTCTTGTCCTGCAATGGCAGTAAGTAAGTCCTGTGAACTTGGGTTGATAGATTCCTCTATCATGTCCCCAGAAGAGCCTCTTAAGGTTCTCTTCCTTGCAGACTTTGTAAGCTCCTGCTTCCTTCTGCTGGGTGGCTTGGGGTGCTAGATACAACTCCAAGAGTTTTAAGGTCATTACCCAACAGGACCCTCCCAAGTACCTTATTTTGCACACTTACAGGTATTCTGACAGTCATGTCATTACACTGAATGAGAGCTGGTAACTGGGCAACCATTTGCACAGGGCCTCCAGCTAACTTGGTTAAGTGTTTGGGTGCCTTAGCAACATCCTCCACTTTGAAAAAACATTCTTCAACCACAGTTATGCTGGCTCCAGCGTCTCTGATGGCAGGGGTCTCCTGACCATTCACAAGAACATTTTCTTTATAAGACTCTTTAGTATTATCTGGGATTGAGTTATAGACATCTAGGTTCTGTTGTTCCCAAAGACCCAAGGACACTAAAGAAACACTAGCTGAGACTCTCATGGACTCATCAGCTAGTAGCTGAAAGTTTCCACTGATCATAGGTACTTCATCCACCTGGGAGAAGGCTAAGGAGACAGTGTTGATCCCTGAAGGTTTACCCTTACACTTGGGATCTCCTTTCACATGGCCAGGCAACCCACATACAAAGCATTTTCCAAATGCTCTCTGCAATGGGGAATTGCCCTGGCCTCCATCTGGTGTGGAACCAGGTGGTACACTAGCCTGATTCGTTTTACCTTGTGGCTTACCCTGGTTATGTTTTGGGCCCTCTTTTGGATTGGAATTATTGGAATTCTCTTTGTTGTCTTTCTTTGGCTGCTTCCCCTCATCCTTCTTCTGAGTAGCCCCAGAATCCTTGGGAGTAGCCCTGTTGGCAACCCACAAGTCAGCAGCCTTAGCTAGTTTCTTAGGATCTATCTCCGTTGAATCAGCCAAGTGCTGTCTAAGCTCAGGAGAGAAGACATCAAAAATAGACTCCAACATTACAAGATTCCCCATACCTTCATAAGTGCTCACTTTGTAACTCTTAACCCAACCATCTAAGTTGTTCAAACATTCACACACCCAGGTAGCCCAAGGGGTACCTTCATGCATTTTGATGGTTCTAAACCTCTTAAGATACTGGGAAGGGGTCTTCCCAAACCTATCTATTAATGCTAGTTTCACACACTCATAATCCTGCTTATCCTCCTCCCCCAACTCCATTACAGCATCACCTGCAACAGGGGGGAGCCTGGAGAAAAGCCAAGGAATCAGCTGATTCCCTGAGATACCTTGAATCCCATGATTGTACTCAAAAATTGCTAACGAATCCAAAATATCAAGTTTAGTCTCATACATACCAATCATTTCCTTTGGCATACGGGGTCTTCAAGGGCTTGAAGACCTAGAGGACTCTGGGAGAGAAGCATTTTCTAGAGACAGTTTCTTCATTTCTAGTTCATGGTTCAGCTCTATTTCTCTGAGCCTTAACTCTTGATGTTTCATGGCAGTTTGTGCATCAATACGTGTCACTTCTAATTCAAGTCTCATTTTCTCAAGTGCAATAAACTCAGGAGTAAGTGTAGGACCTATGGGCCCCTATGGACAGAGGTTGTGCATTCTGAGCAGGCAAGGGAGTTGCAGGGTTTCCTAGCAAGGACTCATCTACTTCTTCACAATTAACACTCTCAATATCAGAAACATAAAAATCCACATTTGCTGGAGTGGTAGGTCCTTCTGACCCACTCGCCAGACTTTTTTTTTCCCCATTAACTTTGCAACCAGTTCAGATTTCTTTCCTTTACCAGAGACATTCTTATCCCTACACATGGTTCTCAGAACCTCAGCAGTATAGAGTAAAATACTCTCTTCAGTGTAGTTTCTTAGTTAGATAGAATTAGAGGTGTTAGCCTTGTGGTTAGTTGAACCCAAGCAATATCAGCACTCTAAGTGTAATCACTCTACTTTCAAATCCTCATCGCTGTACACCAGTGTTAGGCAGAATCCTATGCAGTGCCCTTAGGGACCAGTACACACAATTAAGACTACAGGTGGTGATACAAGTTTTACCTTTGGTACAAGCCTGTACTACTATGTCATAGTGGTAGCAGTGACGGAGCAGACAGGCTTATCTAAAGAGTATATGAGCAGTAGCAGAGATTACACAAAGGGACCACAATTACTGTGACTCAAGCAAACACTGACTCAAGGTTTCAGGTAGAAAAATATAAGTACATTTATTTTTAAACCATTCGTTATAAACACAACACTTCTATTAAACTTCAATAAAAACCACACGTTAAATATACTACAACTAACCAATTCACTTTGTACAGTAAGTCTCAAGGTAAGTACCCTGTGTTGGAATGAACCGGTGTTAGGCACAAAAATACGTTACCGTGGATATGAATGCAATCACTTTTTGACAGTTCGGTTTACTAAACAAACGCGTATCCGTGACATGAAATGCTACCGGGGCAAAAACACACTTAGCACCTGAGATACCCAGAGGGAGGTGGAGGCAAAAATCACAGGCAATATTTTGGTTAGGCAGGCAGAATCAAGAAACATTCAGAGACAGGAGTTCAAAAGTCAAAGGGCCGGAGCCAGGGTCGAAAGACACCGGGGCCAGATGCCGAAGATCACACGGTCTAACAGTTCACGATTCAACAGAGCCAAAAGTACTTCGATATTGTCAATGTTCGGAAGCAAAAGTTATAAGAAGGAGGGAAGACAAGGTCAAGCCTTGGAAATGAAGAAAAAGGGATTCACCCAGTTTCCTCAACAGGACACAGTACCTTGTTCCAATGGTGCAGCTGGTGCCCTGGCAGTTGTTCCTGTTGCAGTTGTGCCGCAGACCCACGATTCCTGGAGCTTTGTTGAGAAGGGAGGATGTCTGAAGGGGGTCTGCACCACACAGGATGAAGCCGGCAGCAGTGACACGGAATAAAAGGTGCGCTCCTTAAAAACAGGAGAGGCTCTTCAGGTGGCTATCCGGACCACTACAGCAGTGTGCAGTGATTTCGACCACGGAAGAGGATCCTCTGGCTGTATAAGATGAGCTGGTTATCTCCACCAAGCTCAAGGGAAGAAGACTCCAGACTGGATCTTCTCTGAGTCGTTGAAGGGCAGATAGCTCAGGACTGCAGCAGGGCTTCACTGGGACGGGGTAGTTGCAGCACCCGTCGTTCTCTCCACTTCTCTTCGGTTCCTTGTAGTTCCAGTGGCAACTCTCTGACTTCTAGACCAAGAGACCTTCCTTTTATGCGAAAAACCCCCATTCATGCAGCCTGGCTGTCAATCACCCAGCAGGTGGGTTGTCCAGCCCAGACAACTACCCTGGCCAATCATGACAAAGTGTGACTTGGGTTTCCTAGGATACCCTGTGCAGGGGGTGACTACACCCCTCCCTCACATTCAGCCCACCTAGACACCCAGGCACCTTGAGGAGGCCTTCTGGGCAGAAGCCTGCCAAAAGACAGTGAAAAAAGAAGGCAAACCGAGTTTGCCACGTAAAGTAAAACACAAGAAGGACTTTAACAAAAAGAAATTTCGAATAAACCCAACTGGAGCCAAAAGAAAGACGATTTGGTCAAGCGGGTTTATGTTCGAGGCTAATATAGTATATCTAATATAATCGCGGTAGAAAAGGTAGGGTAGATACCACTGCCACCAGCCAAGTCTAAATGTTAAAAGAGCGAAATAATGCTCTAGGAAGTACAGATAAAAAGGGGTACAAGTTAACCCTTTCCAGTACCCATGGAAGATGGGGTGTACGGGATCTGTGGTATATTGACTAAGTAAAGTTAATGGTAACTTTACCCTTATCTGGGGAACAGTAGTCGCCTCAGAAATGGAGTCAAGGGAAGTCTCGAAGACAACCCTGTGCCACGGCACTGAAGGTGCTGTGTGACACACACAAAGAAGGGAGCTACGGAAGTGGTGTACATCATAGTCCACAGTCACAAAAACAGATGGAAACACATAGCAAAACACATGTAAGAGTGGGGAAAAAGCTCTCACTCTTACCAGGTGGAACAAAAAATAAACTCCAGAAGTCCAGCAAAGCTGCTGGGGGACTCACTAGGTGAGGGAAATTAGCCATAAATGAGAATTCTCCCTAACAATCGTCCTTCTCGATTCAACTCCAACGAACTTCATACAAGTTGTAACATTTATGCTCAAAACTCGTCATCATTGACGTGTAACACTCAAAAGTTAACATGCAATTCTATTGGTTAGGAAAAGGTAACTCTAGTGTATGTACTATATCTGTATATGGTAACAGAGTGAGGGGATTGGGCAAACCCTGTCAGGTGGACGTCTAAGCCCTTCCTTAAAAAATGACTACTGTAGACATCACTAAAAGTACAGCGTCTCATTGGTTCTACTAACTATAGGACCCTATATTATTTGGTCCATTGTGATTGGGTTGGCACCTACCCCATGCATACTTTTCCACTTCGCTTAGCAGCACGCAGAATGGTCGGCCAGGTGTGAGGTGCCCCTTATTTACCCGTTCTCCTCCGATTATGGTTACAACCAATCATCACTTTAGTAGCCATGTGTGAATTATTTCACTGTGGTTGGCCTTGAGACTGCATCTTCTGTCTGGAAACGTTCTGATATCTCTGCCTGGTCAGGTGACAAGCGTAGGTGTGAACCCTTGCTTTTTCATGCTCGGCTGGTCACGTGATTCCGACACTGTGAATTTGTCTCTTTTCTCTCAATTTGTGTATTTGATTTTTGTTTCACCCACCACCTGCCTTCGCCTTCTTATCTCGACCTTTCAGATGCAGGATATTCTGCTCTTAGTTTGAATTAAATGTAACTACTATTTGCCTCTTCTATTGGTATGACCTTGGCTTTCCTGGCAAGAGATGCCTCTGCTGAGTTTCGTTTCAGCCGTCTCTTCTTGTTTTTGCTAAATATGAAGCTTTCTCGTGTGGCCTTTAGTAATCTGGGTTGATTCTGCTTCTTGTGCAAAGTAGAAATATACTTATAATACTGTGCTTCATTTGAGGTAGATTATGTATAATGGCGCTTGCCGCACTACTCTTCTACTAAGCATAGCAAGCCACACTATTTTCTTAGCCTTCTTGCAGTTCCAAGCATATTTACAGGTGTAAACTGGTCAAATATCTTCATCTTGCTTACAGCTTAAACTTCTTTGCATTTCGACATCGTCCTTTCACTTTAGGTTCACAATATCCTTATTCATGGCGTTTCGTCTCTTTGCATCATTCTCTGGTTGTCATTTCTTTTATCTGCAAGTCAGTCCGGGCCCTCATGACGTCACCATTCGTCTTTCATTAAGGCCTTTTTGGTTTCTTCAGGGACTGTACTCAGACGATCTTCATTTTGTTTCATTTGTTGGTAGGGCTTTCTCAATGGGTACCTTACTGTCCATGGTTTTCTTGGTGTTGGTACGTCAATAGGTGCTGTTCTTCTAATAGGTACTGGGCAGAGCCCTACTGCGGCTCACTGCTGGTTTATTTGCTCATCATACGTCACATATCTTGGTATGAACGTTCCTGGTACTTCAAAATGGACAATTGGAGTGCAGGCTTTATTTGGGACCTCCTCTACAACCCCACAATTCCAATGGGTCGAAGCACCTTTGCAGACTTCTGGTTCGATCAGATGCAGAGGCGTCCTGAGGGACAATAGCGGGATCAGGGTGCCAAACCTTCTGGATGGTCACCAGTGGTTCCTTGTCTCTGCTTCTTTGTTTCAGAATGCTTGGATCCTATCCTAGGTTCAGTGTGAACTCAAGAGCTCGACCTGGTCGGGCTTTTTTAGCCTTCTCTTATCCAGAATCTCCTTCGCACCAAAATGAAGAGGACCCAATGGGAAATCTGCTAACATATAGGCACACCAGACGTGGACTAATCACGGACCATAGTGGTCCCAGTCATTCCCAGCATACCAGACTCTCTGGCACCCAGGATGTGTATTGGAACTAGACAGTCCAGCCCACATCCTGGAGGCACACACACAAGGCATGCAGAAGCCATTGAAAGCTTGGCGCTTCGCGGGAGAATGCATGACCAAATAAGGACTGACCCAGGTCTCTTCAACCTGGGAAAGGCAAAGGGACAAGATGGCCAAAGGACGGGACAAAGAACCTTGTGACATGGCCATTTTGGAGCCAGGCCACCTTCCTGTGCCAACCATGGTAAATGCGGATTGCCTAACAAGAAAGGGTTAAAAATATGCAAAAAGGATAAGCTCCTTTGAGGGAGTCTAAGGCCTTTGGAAACAAAAGGTAGGCCCAAGCACACTGTACTGTAAGGTACATTGTGGACTTGTAACATGTTGCAGAAAAGTTGCAACAAAGAAAAGGACTAGGTGAACCAAAGTCTCCCAGTACTGACTGTCTTTAAGGACATGTCGGTTTCCCCATAACAAAGTGAGTGAAAGCCCAGGGGAGTGCAGCTGAAGGCTGTGCTCCACTGGCAAAAGGTCAGACTATTGTGTTTAAACAGCAGTGAAAAGTTAAGGGTACACAACTGGAGGGAACATTACACATACATTGGAAACTTTCCTAACACCCTCTGCTACTCTGGTGTCTGATCTGGAGAGAGATGCACTCCCTCCACTGAGCCATCCTGAGGGTTGCTATATAGCAAATCCAGAAGGGGCTCACTCTCATCCTCCTCTTGCTCTGAAGCTAGCAGAAGACATGAGACTTCCTCTCTTCGGTGGAAAGGCTTGAGCCTGTTGACGTGGAATACCTGAGGGGTTACCCCAGGGACTCCTATGTCAACCAGATAGTTGGTTTTGCCCATCTTGCAGATGATCCTGAAGGGTCCAGTCCATTTATCTGCCAAAGCTCAAGGCTTGGTAGGCTCCATCACAAGGATCTCCTCTCCTGGAGTTCAATCCACTTGTGAGGTCTCAAGGTCATGCCAGTACTTGTTCAATTCGTGGCTTGCCCTAAGATTTGCTGATGTCTGGCCCATCATTTGTGTCATCCTCATTCTCTTATGAGGCCTAACACAGAGCCCCTCACTTACTTGGCAGGATCTGGAGGGGTAGCTTCCAGACATTCTCTGATTAAGGCAAGGGGCCACCTCATGGGATGTCGAAAGAGAAGCTCAAAGGGGCTGAAACCAGCACCCTCTTGAGGCAGTTCTCTATAGGTGAACAGCAGACATGGTAGGAGGAGATTCCATTTCCTCCTTAGGGGCTTTTCCAAAGCACCCAGCATGCCCTTGAGAGTTTTATTAAACCTCTCAACCAGACCATTGGTCTGGTATGGTAGGCAGTGAAGAACATATATGTTACTACGCATTCCTTCCACATCGCTTGCATGTAGCTAGACATGACGTTTATCCTCTGTCAGAGACCACCTCTTTAGGAATCCAACTCTGGTAGAAATGCCCAGGAGAGCTCTGGCAACCACCTTGGCAGTAATGGTCCGAAGGGGTATAGCCTCAGGGTACCTGGTGGCATGATCAACTAGGATCAGGATGAACCGGTGTCCACCTGTTGTGGGAGTGTCCAAGGGACTGACAATGTCAATTCCTAACCTCTCAAATGGTGTGCCAACCACTGGCAAAGGCTGCAGTGGGGCAATGACATTGCCTCCAGTCTTGCCAGACAACTGACAAGTGGGGCAGCTCCAGCAGTGGGACCCCACTTCTACTCCCATCCAGGGCCAGTAGAAATGTGCACAGAGCCTTTGCTTAGTCTTTGTGGTCTCAAGATGACAATTTAAGGGCACATCATGTGCCAACTGCAACAGGAAGGGCACCACTCACTCTTCGGAAGATAAGAAGCCATCCATCTCAGCCTTGGTTTTTGTATGAGTTGAAGGCAAAGCAAAAATACGGTAGGTCGAGCAAAAGTGGAGAAAAACTTACTCCACTGATGCTAAGTTTGCCTTTTCTTCCATATGCAGCATTTTCCATCTGGCCATCCAGACAGCTAAAAGTACCTACTAATGGGGCAAAAGTTAAAGCACTCTCAATCATCCCAGCAAATTATTCTCTGTGGTATGCTCACTTTCTTCTCCCCCGAATTCTGCTCTGCACGCCGAACCTTCTCAGGCTTTCTGTGATGACCTGGCTGCTTTCTTTATTGATAAAGTTAATGTGATACGAGATAAGATTTGCTTATCTGCTTTCCCTGATCCTGAGCAGCCAATCCTTTCTAGGGTTCCAGATCACAATTGGTCGACTTTTCCCACCTTCTCAGTTGAGGAGGTCGAACGTGCAATTAGTAAACTTAAATTTGCCTCCCATTCGGATGCCATTTCTCTGAGTGTTTTGAAAGATATCTCTCCTCACATATGTCTGTGGCTGACAGAAGTGGTTAACAACTCCTGCAGTTCTGGCTTTATTGTGCCAGAGCTTAAACAGGTGGTTGTTATTCCACTCCTGAAAAAGCCTTCACTCGATCCTACACTTTCGGCAAATTTTTGACCCATCTCCCTACTTCCGCTCTGCATGATACTAATTGAATCCCTGGTATCGCCCTTGCTTACATCTTTTCTTGAGTCCTCTTCCTTTCTCAATCCATTTCAGTCCGGTTTTCACCCAGGTCGCGGAACAGAGAGCGTCCTGATCTCTGTGTATGATGATCTCTGCTGACTGGCCGATGATGGAGGAACAGGTTCCCTCATTCTATTAGACTTATCGGCCACGTTCGAACCGTAGACCACCAGGTGTTACTGGGTCGTTTGGCTGGGGCTTGTCTGTGCGGCCAGGTTCTGGCATGGTTTGCTTCTTTTCTAGCCAACCACAGTCAAATATTGACTCTTGCCTCTTTCTTTTCAGCTGCTGCGCTACTGCTCTGTGGGGTCCCCCAGGGATCGGCCTTGTCCCCAGCTTTGTTCAATATCTATATTCAGCCTTTTGTTTTGCTCATCCGCTGCTTTGGCTTCAGGTGTTACTCCTATGCTGATGATACCCAGATCATGGTGCGGCTGGGCTCTTCTCAGCCGGACCTCGCATCTCAGCTTAGTAGTTGTCTTGTGGTCGTGAGTGAGTGGATGGGCAGCAATTGGCTGAAACTGAACGGGGACAAGACCGAGGTCCTAGTGGTGCACCCCCCATGTGGCCCCCGGTGGGCTGATACTGAGCCCATCTTGTCCTGGTCTCCAGCCTTCTGGCCTACCAAATTGGGAACGTGTCCTCTCGTCCGGTCTTGTGGATAAAGAATCTAGGAGTCATTCTCTCTGCATCACTTTCAATTAATGCCCAAGTCTGGGCCATCTGTAAGGCAGGGTTTTTTCAACTCTGCATCCTTCGCAGGGTGTTGCAACTTCTTCCGGCTCGACTTAGACCTTTAGTTATGGCCTACGTAGTATTAAGTTGATTAGATTATTTCAATTCACTGCTGCTGGCAAATCCTTTGTATCAGCTGCATCGGTTACAACTTCTCCAAAATTATGCGGCTCATGTCTGTACGGGCACTCCCTATGGTGGTCATATCTCCCCCGTTCTCAGATCCTTGGACTGGCTGCCAGTTCGTCGGTGTGTGCAGTTTAAACCACTAGTGATAGCACACCAGGCCTTTTATGGGTCAGGTCCGGAGTACCTTCAGGATAAGTTATGTCCATATGTGCCCCCCCTCCCATGAGCTACGCTCAAAGGGCTCCTGTCTTCTTACTGTTCCTTGCTATCGGTTTGAGCGAGTTGGGGGCCGCTCATTCTCGGTGGCTGCTGCTAAGTTATGGAACTCTTTGCCTGCTCTATTAAAATCTACGGATAATCATCTGGTTTTCTGTAGATCGCTGAAAACCTATCTGTTCTAGGCTCATACCTCTTTCCTGTTGATGGCTATTTTTCCACGTCTCTATTAGCACCAAGATGCTTTGACGAGCGTGCGCTTTATAAAATACATTAACATTACATACATTAACATGACATAAACCTTCAGGCTTAGTGGGCTTACTACAGAGGAGCTCACCCTCCCAATAGATTTTGAAAGACCTAGGCACTTCTTCATGTGCCTGGGTCTGTTTTCTTAGACCCTTGAGAGAGTGGCACTCTCTCTGAACCTTACAAATGTCTCCCCTAGATGGCCCCCTTCAGCCAGCAGGCATTAAAGGTCATGGTGATCCTCTGGGTTGAGTACCTCTCCCACAGGAGGATCTTCTGGTTCTTCTCCCTCAGGAGTTGAGTGTCAGGTTACCACTGAGCCCAGCCTGTCTGGAGCCTGAATCCCAGTGGGTGCTGTTAAAACAGTGGGAAGAGAAGGAGCACCCTTCACAGGGGTGGCCTTCTTGCTCTTCCATCTTGTCTTGGATCTCCCCTTTGGCTTGGGTTTCTGACTAGCAGTCAGACCCTGTGTGACCTGTTATCTAGTGACTGCAGCAGCAGTCAGGGGTAGTCCATCAGAGATCAACCCCAACTGTACTAGATCATTCTCCAACAAAATGTTGGCAGGTACATTGTCCTGAAGCAGGACGGGAAGCTTTGCCGTCTTGTCCGCAATTGTGATGCTGACTAGGGCAACAGGAGATCATTTGGGAGGCCCACCAGCTAACTTGGTAGGTCTCAGAGGAGCACCTACATAGTCCTCTGGCATGAGCACCATCCTGTCCACCACAGTCATACTTGCCCCACTGTCTCTCAAACCAGTAGAAGGCTGGCAATTCAGGAGGACACTTGTCAAAAATCTGCTGGTGTTTTGTGGGATAGTAGCCAGTACTTCTGTGTACTGGTCCCAGGCCCCAAGGGACACTAGAGACAACTCTGCAGGAGCACCAAATGTGATTCTTGTATAGGAGAGGATGACAGTGGCCTCCACCTCTGGCATGGAGCAAGGATAGGTCAGACTGACAGCCTGGACTCCAAGTGCCTTACCTTTACACTTGGAGTCACCCTTCATGTGGTCCAGAGCTCTACAGTCCCAACAGGTGCCAGGAATGCGGGCTACGGTACTAGGTCCAGTGGGAGCCTGCATTGCAGCAGGAGAACCGCTACTCCTACTCTCACCCCCATAAGACTTATCCCCACTAGATATTTGGTTCTTAGTAAAGGAACATTTAGATTTATTCGACTGTGATTGCTTCTGGGACTCCTCAGATTTATGAGAGGTCCCTTTCTCTTTGTCCTTGTCCTTCCCACTGGGTTCCTTAGGGGACACCTGGTGGGACACTCAATTGTCAGCCAGTCTGGCCAGCTAAAAGGGATCTTAAATGTTCTGATCAGCAACATACTGACACAGCTCTGGTGAACAGGCTTCAGAAAAATGCTCAAAAAACAAAAGGTGGGATGATTCAACAAATGTTTTCACCTTGTATCCATCAATCCACCCCATCAAGTTCATATTTGCACCACTCACCAGTCAACCCAAGACACTCTCTTTTCTTATAGCCCCTGAACCTTTTAAGGTATTGGGTAGGTGTCTTGCCAAACTTGGCATTCAAAGCAGATTTCATGCACTCATACTGGCCCCTTTCACCCACACTCAACTTCGGAATGCAGTCATAACCAGTCTCAGGCACCCTGCTTAACAAACACTTAGCCCAATCCCCTCGGTCAACGTCATTGATTTCACAAACCATCTCAAATGCTTCCAACCATTGGAGAATATCCAAACTCTCCACATACACCTTCACCAAATCGTTCATACATTTAGTGTCATGAGACCTATCACCTCTAACTGAAGTCTCCACCGTAGCTTTCTCTAGCAGGAGTACAAGTTAAATCTTCAGGGCTTCCCCCTGAAGAGCAGTACAGGGTTTAGAAATAGAGGTTCATCTTCAAAGTCTAACTCTCTGGCTTCACAAGCATTCTGGAGATCGTCTAAGTTCATCCTAGTCAATTTACCATTTGCAATATATTCCACTGCTAGTAATGTAGTTATCCTAGTACACGACTAAACCTCATATTAATAAAGTGTGGATATTGTGTAGGTGGCAAGGTTACATACTGATTCTTAAAACCATTAGCATCCCACCGCTGCCACCAGTGTAAAGACTGGAGGGGGTATCTGTACTCCTGCCCTTTATATGGCAGAGTAGAAGCACAGAGCACCCCAGCCAAGTTTCTCTATGGTAGCTATGGATGAGCAACCAAGGCTTAAGTTTTCAAGAGGTGATGCGGGCTGGTCATCAAGCCCCCCACAAAGGAATGTCCACACACTATGTTAGGTGATAACACAGTTCTTTATATAAAAATAAGGTTCAACATATATACACTCTGTACTTTGGCAAATCTAATATCGCAAATATATACAATGTCTGCATGGTCCCACACTTAATTATTGACTCCTTTGAAATGCATCAACTGCTGACAGTTCTATTGGCATACAAATCAAACATTAATGTCCTTCAGCAAAGGACATAGGAAGAAAGACAAGTTAGATTAATAAATAGCAGAATGCTAACCCCCTCTACCTAGAGGCAGTTCTGAGTGAGGATCTCCCCACCTGGGCAACCTGTAATAAAAACATATTAACAAGCCCAATCCATTTATGTTTTAATAGTCTTGTTTCCTAGTCACAAATGTTCAACTACCCCAATGTACCTGAGTTAGAAGACTTTCTTCGACGGTTCGTCGGATTCCTCCAGGGTGGACTCCCTTCTAAGCAGGAGCCACAGGGCATCGAGATTCCTCGAATAAATGAGAGCTCTTGCGTCGAGACTGCAGCTTCGATCTTCGTATGCTCTACAACGATCGTTCGAGGAAGTTCTGGAAAGATGAGGCGTGCGGTGAACCTTGATGAAAAGAGTTTGGTGCTGCAAAGGAGACTTGGTGAAGAACGTAGGCACAGCTGCGGGCGCCTGTTGTCAGGATAGCTTTAGGGATCAGGACTCGACCACGGCTGGATTTCAGATCTTCACTCGTCGGAATCTTTGTGGACTTCAGGTGGCGGGAAACCCACCTGAAGATTCTCCTTAGTCGTTGATGATCTTTTCTTTCTCCGGCAGGCAAAGCGGTCGGCGGTGATGGAAAGGGAGACCTTCTTTCAAATGTTCTTAGGCAAAAGGTGGATCATTGTGGCTCTGGTTGTCGAGCAGCATGGCGTCAAGCTGTCCTCGCTTCTGGGCAAACACGAGTCGACAGGCTTCCAGCAGTCACGGAAATCCTCTGAAACTCGTTCGACAACGAGGGAATTCGATAACCTCGCTCTCCGGGTGCTTTACTTCAAGATTCCTCGGCAGACCCCCTCTCCGGTCGACAGCCTTTCGGGATTTGCTTCCAGGGTGCCTCGATGAAGATCAGCTACTGCATGATGTTCACTCGTAGCTCGGGGAGAGGTCTCCTAGTCGGGTCCTCTCTTGGATCAGTCCTTGACAGACTCAAAAGCCTTTGGATTTTGGTGAAGGAAAGCAGCAGCAATTCTTCTTCTTCCAGCTGGGCTTCAAGGATAAGCAGCTTCAAGTTTCAACTTCAGCTTCTGAACAAATTGGGAAGTGAGAGGTCCCCAGATATACACATCCGTCCCTCATTCACTCTGTTGAGCCAAGATCAGTCAGCCAATCAGTCAGAAGGGCATTCATTCAGGTAGGCAGCCAATCAGGCTCACAGGCATTCAGGGCATTCACTTCCACCCAGGCACCCATAACAAGGAATGTGGATTGGGGCAAGTACCCATCCTTTTAGCACACCACACTGCATTCATGTCAGTTTCGGGCAGGGCTGTCTCAATCATTGTGTCACGTACACAGAAACCAGACGCCCATAACATGGAACGCATATTTCTCACACACTCCATTCACCCAGGTCCCATCCCAAGGGTGTACCCACAACATACAGTCACTTGGAAGGCTCCAGCCAGTCTGGTCTGGACTTCCGCGCAATACCATATATGGTTCTTCCACCCAACAGCCAGTCAGGCGAAGGGCCAGAGTTAGGGCTTCCTAGGACTTTGGGAAAACACGGTAACAGGTAACAGAAACCAAGGGGCCACAGGGACCATCTTGTCTCCTATCAGGAACCCACTGATTCCTATGGCAGGGCCTCAGTGTCCCAAAATGTAAGATACTCAGAACACCTGTCAAATTCAGCATGGAGCTGCCACCAGCCCATACCCTGCTCTGTGGGACACACACAGGTGCCCAAAAACATACACTAAGGGTACAGGGTTGTACCCCCACCCGTGGTATCCCAAGTGTCTCTGTTCACTACAACCAAAAAGAGGAAGAGCTGGCCCTGAGTGCCAAATTAGTGGGATCTTGTAATGCCAAGCGCAGACCATTTAAAAAAAATAAAAATACAACTTTCACGTGGCAACACAGGCAGATTCTCCTCTTACACACTTCAGCTAAAAAGAAGATGGAGAGACTTGCTGGAGCTCCCCCATCCCCCAGAAACTGTCTCACCCAGGGCCAGAGGCGTTCGCTAGGGGTTGGGGGCTTAGAGGGCTATAGCCCTGGGTCTTTTGGCTGTAGCCCCGGATAGAAGCTGAGGGGCTACAACCAAAAGGGTAGCTAGTCCCAAGATCAGCATAGCCCCAGATCCTTTCCAGACCTAGCAACACCCCTGCCCAGGTCCTGCAGCCTCAATGACCAAACTGCTTTCAGAAGCATGGAGGCTGCCTAATCTTCTGAAAGCCGTCTGCTCGTCACATTGCACGCAGGAATAGCCGTTTCTCAGCTGAACTTTCAGAAGACTCAGCACTCCAGGCAGAAACTGCCAAATCCTCACGTACAGTGTTGCAGCTGCCCAAACTAGTATATATGTACTGCAGTTTACAGAAATCTCTTTATTGGGATGAATACTGTGACCAATCAAAACAGAAGAGTCCATTATTCACTTAAAAGGGCTTCTTACTGAATCACTACAAGGCATTTTTAACATTTAAAATTGCAGACATTATGATGTTCCCATAATGCTCTTTGCTTTAATGCAAATCGCTAGGATTGGGTTCTATGAGGGGAAACTGTGTTGCACAACTTGGATGGGGCCACGCCCCACTGTCCCACAGCCCCGCCCCTCCAAAGAGGTGGCAGTTCCCTCAATACATTTTTTCCATTTCCAGCACTAGAGTTCCCCCCCACAAACTGCAGCTTAAATAATGGCAACAATGTGGCAAGTTAGCACAGATCAAGAAGCAACCGTGACTACACTTTCAACCAGAGAAATTAGAATAACGAGGCTTAGCCTTAGTGTCCAACAATACCACTGACAGATCAATACTGTCGACTAAATGAAGAATGAGGAGAGGGAGACCGTTAAATAAATGCTCAATAGAACCGGGAGGAGACTTATCTGGAATGATGGGGATGCTTCAATGATATGTATGGATAAGTGTAAAATAGAGCATCTTATGATTGAATACATGTGTGTTAGTCTAGTGGGTGGTGTATGTGTATGGGTTATGTGTTTTGTGATTTTTCCTGTTTTGTCTGTGTAGTTTGTGCGTTATATCTTATTGTCCTATAGTAGGTAGGTTTAGTGTGTATAGCAGACTGTATAGATTTTACTTGAGTTGCTTGCGATATAATATGTGATAATTTAGGTAAAATATGTTCTGGTTATTTTGAAAATTGAAATCATTTTGAAACCCATGCAATGTTTAAATATTTAGCTTTTTGTAAAAATTTAAATAAAGAGTTAAAAAAATACTCATTCTTTGAATTAAAAATTAGCTTTCAGTCAACTTTTCCACTTACTGACTGGAAAACTGCAGATGAAATGACTGCCAGCAGACTACGAAAATTATGATATTGTTTCCATGCAAGATTTCTTCTTCTTCTTCTTTGAATTATCGAATGCGTGGGCGTACCCACGCACGCGCTTCCCCATCCAAAAGGATGATGTGCACCGACCCCACCAATCTTACACACAGCCCTCACATTCTCATAACTCCTCCCACCGCCCCGTCTGCCCCACAAAATCCAGCAGCACACTGCTCCTCTCCCTGCCTCTCACCCCGACTCCTCCCAGCAAAGCCTTCCCACTCAGTTCAGCCACTCCCAGCGCAGACAACCGAACACTGATCAACTCTCTCTCCTCAACATGCCTCTCACACGCAAGCAGAAAATGTCCCACAGTCTCAGGCACCCCACACACCACACAGTCCCTCGACTCACGCTTCCCCACTCGAAACAGACTGTCATTCAGCCCCACATGCCCTATCCTCAACCGGTTCAGCATAACCTCCTCCCTCCTCCTCCATTCCAGTTTCCCTGCATCCACCTTCACAGACACTTTCTCACGAACACCAAACATCCACCTGCCCTTCACCCCACTCTCCCACCTCTCCTGCCACTCATCCATAACCTTCTTCACCACCACAGCATTCACCTCTTCCACACTCAAAGGTATCCTCACATCAACCGCTCCTCATACCCGCACCCGCCGCCAAATCCACCAACTCATTACCCAAAATGCCACTTTGACTGGGGATCCACGCCAACTCCAGATCCATCCCCCCACGCACACACCGATCAATCTTCCTCCTGATGTCCAAAATCACATCCTTCCTATCACCATCCCCTGCCACAATCGCCTGCAACCCACTCAATGAATCCGAAAGCACCACCACCTTCTCAAACCAACTCGCACACCCTATCAATCGCCAATGCAATCGCCACCAACTCAGCCGTACAAATCGACACGTCATTTGTCAGTCGCCCCAATTTATACTCCCCAGTGCTTTCCAGATAATATGCCATATCCACTCTCCCAGACACAGGATCCTTCTAACCATCCGTGAACACCTTACACCCTTCCTTCCCTGCCACATACGCCTGACCCAAAGCCTTGCTCTCACCCCGCAAACCCGCTTCTTCGACATCACACTCACCAACTCCAAACACACCTTTTGAGACCCCATCATCCACATCGGCCATCTCACCAAATCCGTACCCGTCACAGCCAACAACTCGCCCACACCCCATTGCACCCCCTTCTCCCACATGTGAAACCCTAAAGTGCCCCCTTCCTCCTCCACCGGTCCCTATAATAGTCAAACCTCCAATTATACAACAAACATTCACGCAGCGGGTGAGCCAAACTCTTCGCACTGCACTTCACCCACCATCTCATATTCAACGCATCCCTCCTCAACCCCAACGGCATCTCCCCCACAAGCACCTGAACCGCATTCACTGGAGAGGACCTCATCACACCCGAACACACCCTCAATGCCCTCGCCTGCACCCTATCCAACCGCAGCTTCTGACTCGCCGTGAAACCCACTGCCACCGAACATCCAAAATCAATCACACTCAAAATCAACCCCTTATACAACATTCGTAAACACTTCTGCTGCGCCCCCACTCTTTCCCAGACACCGCCCGCAACAAATTCAACCTACGTTTACACTTATCCACCACACCATCCACCTAAAAATTCCAGTTCAACTTCCTATCCAGAATCACCCCCAAGTACCGAAACTCTTCCACGCTCTTCACCCTCACACCTTTCAAAACCAAGTCCAACTCCTGCTGCACTCTTCTCCTCGAGAAAAGCATACTCACACTTTTATCCACAGACACCGAGAAGCCCCATTTCCCACACCACTCCTCCATACGCACTATCGCAGCTTACAGCCGACTCTGCACCAACAACAAACTCCTCCCTCTTACCCATACCACACCATCATCTGCGAAGAAATCCACTTGACACCCGATACCCGCCATAGCCCGAATCAACCCATCCACCATCCCATTAAACAGCATTGCACTAATCACACTCCCCTGCCGTGTCCCATTCTCCATCTTACAAACCTTAGACATCACCCCCCTCACTCTCACCTGAAAGGTCCTATCAGCCAAAAATGCCCGAATCCACCGAAACATCCTCCCCTTCACACCCATCTCCAACAGTCTCACCGGCAACCCACTCCTCCACACCATATCATACGCCTTCTCCAAATCCAAAAAGAACGCCCCCACCAGCTCCCCATCACACAACGCCTCCTCCACACCAGTCACCAACCTCACTAACGGATCTGCCACTGACCGATTCCTCCTGAACCCACTCTGAAAATCACTCAAACACCCATTCGACTCCAAGTAAAACCCCAATCGCTCAACCACCATCCGTTCATGCAAGATTTAAGGCTCTCAGTAGAGGTATGTAAATGGGCTACCTTTTGGGCTTGTTCCCAGCTCCAATTGGGCTATAAATGTTTTTCCTTTTTTTTGCCAGCTTTCCCGCGCGATTTCATTTTGTCGGAAGGTCAGCGAGGATTGGGATTCCGGGGCGTGCTGTGGTGCTACATACAAGGTGAGACACAAATCCCTGAGGAGGGTATAGGAATGCAACGGTATTTTAATCAAAATTCTGCACCAGGCGTCAGTTCTAGTAGAGTGCAGTCACCATGGGGCCTCCTTGTCCCAAGTAGCATCCCCTGCTATTCTCTTCCGCTTCCCTGCCCCCTGCACGCGCAAGCAAACGTATACCTGCGTTCCCATCTTTTCTATTGTGTTTTGAGCCTGCTATTGCCGGTCGGACACGCTGCACTGCTTCTCCACCAAAGCAGGCTGACCCACCAGCCCTTCGCCGGCTCTTCCCAGTGACTGGGCTGCATCACCTGCCCCCAGCAGGGCATAATAATCTTCTAGCACAGACTTTCAATGGCGAGTAACAGCATCCATCCCCAGATATTAGAGTGTGTGTCGGCAGGAGAGAAAATCTAAGTGTTTCTACCATGGCGGAATATAGAGATATAGACAGGTTGTAGGGTTACGAAGAATTTCGAGGATGTAGATTTGCTTTTTTTTAAATTTATTTTTGTATTTTTTATTTATTGATTTATTTATTTATTTTAATCCTTGTTGCATGAGAACCAAACGAGTGACTCAAGGTCGGGAACGGTTGTGAAGTGCTGTTCACCTAAATAATGCAAGGAGGGGTTTAATGGTCCACTTGATCAGTAAAGTCTCTTTACAAAGGTTGGACATTGGGTGTGTCTGCCACGAATTATTGGAGGCAAAGATGCCAGGTCTTTTCTCTCCATCATGAACCTGGATAGGACAGTGACCAAACCTACGTAGATGTGTCGGTTAGCAGGCGAATGGTTGATGTTCGCTAGAGGTCAAGCAGAACTATGAATCGCATATCGCCCTCTTTTGATCTTAAAAAGAATATTTGGCACCACCGCTCAGTCTCAATGCGCCTGGTTATTGTTGGTCCTCATGTCTGTTAGAGGACAGGTGTATGTGTAAAGGCCGTCTACACAAATGAATATCTGAATTTGACATCGTTGTGTGTTTGCTATCTGTACCCAAAAGTCAGGACTACAAACAATCGAGAGTACACATAGGAGCGACGTTTCTGCCCACTTTTCTTTTTCTCCAGAGGGCAGATGCCACCCACTTGTATTATATTGCGAATGAATTTAAAAACAAATGTATATTTGTTTGCTCGTGTGTTCGGCTACCAGCATTTGATCCCCCATGTCGTCACCTTCCATGGGCAAACGCCCACATGAAAGTGTCATCCAAGTATGTCTTATGTTTGGGATTTTGGTTTACAGGCAATATTTCAATTTGGATTCTTTAAAAGGTGCGCACATTTTATACTTTACTCTTGGGTTATTTTTCTTGTGGTGAAGTTTTGAAATGCCAATTTCCATTGTCCTTTGCCCTTTCGTTTATTTAAAAAAAAAAAAGACCAACTGAATTAATTGTGCAGTTTTGACTTTGAGGTGTTTCCTTCCTGTATGTGTATCTGAGCTGCCATTCCCACCCACCCCCATGTGTTTAGTTCTTGAGACCTGTTGATTTAATGACCCCATGAAGCCGTTGCAACTGTTTGCTCTAACTGCCTCATAGTCGTTCTGGTAAATGGGGTCTGCTTCGATCCCACTATACTTTACCCTGTCCACCCAAGCCCAATCCTTTCCCTGACATCATTGAAACCTGCCGTCATGGCAGTAGACCTTCTGTAGGTATGTAGCTTAAAATGATAAAGGCACTGCTTAGAGATTCCTCCTTTCTGTGCACTGTTTATTGGGTGTCTCTTGTAGAGTATACTTTCCTATCTAGATATAATTCCCTAAACCTGTTTCTGTATTCGCGGCTGGGCATGCTCACACTGAGACACAGCACATCTTAAAGTGTACCCCATTTCAGTGGCTTATGTTGCTGCCATTTTATACTCGTCCTTTGTTGTCGAAATGAGTATGTATGGCTCATGGTTATGAACATTTTAATGTTAGGGTGAGTGTTGTGAACAGTGATGTGAGCATGAAGCCATGTGCCATGTATTCAGAGTCACACATACAGCCCTTTTATTTTTTATCACAGACTTGTTTATCAAATTGGAGAACTCTGAATACTGTTATTACTGAAATGATCTGTAATTTAATATGAAGCAGACAATGAACATTCTATAGTGCTATTTGAACCCTTTCCCACTTTCCCACTCTTATGGGTATTTTGAAAGAGTACAATAGGAGTGTACCAGACTGTCCATCTTGGAATGATATCCTTCTATCAGGAAATCATATTTATGGTTAGTCTAGTATTGCTCCTTTTCGAAATACAAGTTTAGTGGTACGAACAGAACGCCTGCAGCACAGGGCCAGTGGGCCCTCAGACTCCAGCAGGCTGGTCACACCACAGCGTGCCAGTATTGACAGTTTGAAACTGCATTCTATCAAGGCCTTCCCTAAGACCAAGCGTGTTATTTTACTTGAGCAGCACCAAGGTTGCTGTTGCACATTAAAGTACTTCTGTAAAGTACTTCAATTACTATGGAGGGGTGTTTTGTCGCGTGGCAGAGGTGAAGTTTGGGAGTGACGTGTGCCAGTAAGGGGAGGGGGGCTGCATTCTAATCTTTTGTGCTGCACACCAAGTTGACTAGAAACTGTCCCTCCACTCTCCCCTGTACATTCTAGTCAATTAAATATGAAATACCCTAACGCTTTGATGTTAATAGGAATTGTAACAACCATACTCTTTATTCTCAAACTGTGGGAATACACACTGGACCCATTTTAGCATCAATCTGTTACTCATTATTTACAAAGTCGCATTTTTGGCTCTTCCATTGTCTCCTCCCCATACGTTCTACCTGCGTACCCCTTCCTAAATAGGATTCCTGGAGCACCACTGTTGTATGCCTATTGGGAGGCAGACCAACCCTTTTTCGGGGGTCATACATAATAGGTTTGCAGATAAAAGGCGACTGGGCTAATGCGCTGCATTGATTATGACAAGTCTGTTGTCGGATGGCTAATGCTGCATCAGCAAGTATATTGTATGGGGACTTGCAGCACAGTCTAGCTTTGGCAGACTTAAGGCAAAGGGCCCATTGGGCAAAAATGACAGAGGGTCCCAGGTGGCCGGGTCATGGAGGTGGAACTTAGAGTGGGCACAGTTGCACATTGATTAACTTTAGGGAATAATGCTTTATTTTTTTTATTTGTGTTGGGGTTCAGACTGTAGCTAGAGACAGGTGGTCCTCCTTGTCAGGTTTTGCTGTCAATGGTGGTGATATTGAATGATCAAGCCTTAAGCTAATGTTGGAAATTATAGGGTTCAAGGCAATTGGAAGGGACATTACAGGGGGTGATATCATGAGGTCAATCCTACAGCATGCAGAACCATTTTGTGCAAATCCTGTGTTCTTGTCCCCACACATTGGAAATGTCATTGAACATCAGACTTAAAGGATTTAACCTTTTAATCTCCAAACATACTGTGGATTACCTTTTTTGTGGGTGCTGCTTGTGCTACTTGAAAGACCTCCTTAAAACCAACCCACCATCTCCACAGTGCCCTGCGGCAATGGGGAAGGACTAAGGGCAGGATAGTGAGGGACAAAAGTAGAGAAGGGGCAGGTAACATGAACGCTGAGGGGACAGGAGAGTGGAGAAGGGCAGAAGCGCGAGGGAGAGATGGTGGGGAAGGCACGCGCTAAGGTGATTGAAGGGAGCCAGATGAGGGTAAAAGGGTGAATGGGTACAGAGAATGAACGAGGACAGGAGAATGGGGAAATAGTCAATGAGGCACAAGAGTGGGGAAAAATTCAGGTTAAAGGAAGGGTAATTATAGAGAAGGGGTTCAGGAGTGTATAGAGTGGGAATAATGGAGGTCTAAAGAGTCGTGGGAGAAGTGAAGAGTGAGTGAGGGAGGGCAGGAGAAAAGGGCAGCACGTGAGGGGTGGAGGTGCAGCAGTGCAAAGGCAATTGGTGTGTGATGTGGGAAAATGAGGGAGGGAAAAATTGAGCGAGGTAAGACAGATGAGTATGCGAATAGCAGCAAAATGAGGAAGAGCAGGATCTTTATAACAAAATCTTTGGCAGAAATGGATAAAGGAAAAAGGCAGGAGGATCAGGGGATGACAGTTAAAAAAGAGCAGGGAAGAGTGAGATGTAGAGATTGCTGGTAATTGTTAGGAAATATTTCCATTTAATGTGTAATTTTCCCTCCAGTTGTGTACCGCCAACGTTTTGCTTTGTTTAAACACCAAAGTCTGACTTTACCAGAGGCAGACTATGGCACCCTAGCTGCCCCTCTGACTGCTCTCGCAACTCCTAAGAAACCCAGGAAGGTAACTTGGTCTGAAGAGTGTGGTAAGGCCTTGAATGGCTTAAAAGACTCCTTGTGCCAGGCCCCTGTTCTCAGGTCCCCTGATTACCAAATACCTTATATTGTGTAGACAGATGCCTTTGACACTGGGATAGGAGCTGTACTCTCACAAGTAGACGAGAAGGGTAAGGAACACCCTATTGGCTTCATTAGTCACCAGCTTACGGACAGAGAGCTCAGATGGTCCACAATAGAGAAATAATGTTTCTCTGTTGTATGGGCCATATGGAAGCTGGGGCCCTACCTCTGTTGGACCCACTTCGACCATAAGCCCTTAAAGTGGCTAATGAACATGAAGGGAGAGAATACAAAGTTGCTCAGGTAGTCCATACGTCTGCAAGGCTTTGACTTCACTATTGAGCATAGACCAAGTGTCCAACATAGCCATACTGATGGGTTGTTCAGAATGTTTAACCAACCTGAACATGAGACTCATCCAGGGGTAGATTAATTCCCCCTGTCCTTGGGCTGGGAGGGGCGAGTGTTAGGAAAGATTTCCATTTAATGTGTAATTTTCCCTCCAGTTGTGTACCTCCACCTTTTTGCTTTTGTTTAAACAACATAGTCTGACTTTACCAGAGGAGCACAGCCTTCTGCTGCACTCCCCTGGGCTTTTCACTCACTTCTTATGGGGAAACTGACATGCCCTTAAAGATTGTCAGTACTGGGAGACTTTGTTTCCCTTTGTCCTTGTCAGTGTTGCAACTTTTCTGCAACATGTAACAAGTGTACAATGTACCTTACAGTACAGTGCACTTGGGTCTAATAGTCATTTCCCAAGGCCCTAGATACTCTCGAAGGACTTTTTAGGAGAAGTGCAGATGTTCCTTGGACAGGGCTGGTGGCAGCTTATTTTGCATATTTGTAATCCTTTCTTGCCAGGTAAACTGTGACTACTGCGTTTGGCACGGTTAAGTGGCCTGGCTCAAACATGGCCATGCCACGAGATTCTTTGTCCTCTTCTTTGGCGATCTTGCCCCTTCAACTTCCCCAGGTTGAGCCAACCCGGGTCAGTCCTTATTTGGGCATGCATTTTCCTGCAAAGCACCAACCTTTCTCGGGCTTCTGCATACCTTGTGTGCGCGCCCCCATGATGTAGGCTGGATTGTCTGGTTCCAATACACATCCTGGGTGCCAGAGAGTCTGGTGTGCTGCGAATGCCTGGGACCACCGTGGTCCCTGATTGCTCCACGCATGGTATGCCTGTATGTGAGCAGATCTACCATTGGGTCCTCTTCGTTTTGGTGCAAAGGAGATTTTGGATAAGAGAGGGCTCCAAACAACCATACCATGTCAATCTCTGGAGTTCTCACTGAACGAAGGAAAGGATTCAAGTATCCTGAAACTAAGACGCTGACTCGAGGAACCACTAGTGACCCGCTGGAAGGTTTGGCACCGTGAGCCTGCTGTCCCGCTAGACCCCTCTGCATTTGGTTATCCTAGATGGTCTGCCAAGATGCTTCGCCCCGTTGGAATAGTGGGATCAACTATTCTCGGCACCTTCATCAAACCCTGCAAGTAAGCCTTTTCTGAAGTGTCCCTGGGCCAACCAGTTGGCTGACCAGCTTGTGCAGGACATTTGCTCTGAAACTGCTGCTGTTTCAAGGAGGCCCTTCAAACATTGCAAGCTCTGTGTTCACGGCACTGCTGCACCGAATTTCGTACGCTTGGCGTTCCCAGGTCTGGAGTAAAGAGAGCACCCGAACCAGAGTATACGTGGTAACCATGTCACCCAGCAGTGGTAATGAACTTCATAAATTCATTGCAGTTGTGCCCCTCTGTGACCTGAAGCCTGCTACAGCGGAACTGGCCTGATTCATCCATCAGGAGCGGAGATATTGCCACTGTCCTTGTTTGGGAATCAACACTGTGACTTCGCTGCTGAACGCAGCAGAACCACGAGATTGCTGCATTTGAACCTGCCACCAAAGTGGACTCGACTGCCGAAGTTTGGTCTTGAGTGTGCCAGGGGTTGTTAAGTTATTGCAACCCTTACCGGTGGCCCCTAGTGCATCCATCCAGTTTTACGTAAGAGAGGCCCCCGAGGGCCCCTCTCCTTGCCACTGCAAACTAGTGAACTATTCTCAACTCTTGGAACCTGCTTTGCCATCAAGGGGAGACCCTCCACGAATAGTGGGAACCTATTCTGCATCACCTCACCTGTCTTCCTGACCTGCTACAGCCCCGACCAAAAACCCTGTTTCACCCATCTGCACTACCGCATGCGCCAGCTTCGCAAGTACATTTCAGCACTAGGCTCCCCTCATCTTGGGGATTGGACTGCCTTTGAATTAGGATTGTGTTTGATGGAGAAGGGCCTGTAGACTATTTGCACTACCTGCTTCCTTCCCTTACGTTGTGGACCAATTTTGTGCATTAACCCTTTAGACCCCATTGGTCTTGTGTGTATATATGTATATTGATAGTATTGTGTTGGTTTAGAAGTATTACTGTGATTTTATTTGTGTGTTGAGCCTCAAAGGCCTTGAAAGAAATGGATTTTTATTTTTAATTTATCTACACCTGACAGGGAGTGATTTGTAAGTGTCCTTTACTTGGTGTGCTCATTCAGGTCATTCAGTCACCCTCACCCCTCCTGAGGCCTAGTCTTGACCACCGCCAATGCCACCTTGATTTGTCTGGCTTGTCCAGAAGGTTACAAAAGGTTTAAAACGTTTCACTTCACCTTTTGTTTGTCCTGATTACGCTCATATTCAGAGCGTGGGCGCCTCAGCCCCTCTCCCAGAGAATCCACCATTGGGGTACTCGTGGTGCTCCCCTGCCTAAAGATGGCCACCGCTCCTGCACCGTTGTGGCCTGTTCTTCTCCCTGGCTTCACCAGGCGTCAAGCCACCATCTGATTGGTTCCTACTAAAGCCAATAGCAAGCACTGTTAGGCAGAAGCCGTCCGCGGAAGTAAGGCTAGGAAAGAAGGCTTCGGTGCTGACTGAGCTGACCGGGCGTGCCATGCTGCGGTCTGCGCCCGCTCCTTAAGATCTGCAACCTGCCTCCCATTTGGACTTCCTACAGGTACTAGTAATACTGTACCATAAGACTCCATTGTCTCAGTTTTGTCCCCATGCACACTCATTACGGCCAGCCACCGCCTATATCTATGAGCCACCTTGTTTGTTTACCTTGCCCCCAGCTTGATTGATTACCCTCTGTGGCTACTGCCTGATAATTGCCTACTGTACCATGCCTTAGCTACCTCTGTGATTCTACATCTATGTGACCTATTATTTGCACCTACTTGCCTGCACACTGTATTTTTAGCTACCAATGTGATTTTGAATCTAGGTGACCCCCATTGCCTATTTGCACCTACTTGTCGGCACACCGTATTTTTAGCTACCAATGAGATTTTGAATCTAGGTGACATCCATTGCCTCTTTGCACCTACTTGCCTGCACACTGTCCTAGCCAAAGTAAGCTTGCCTACTGTTGATTGTGCATCGCCCTAGCTAAAATCGAACTGGCCTACTGTTAATTTTGCACTGCCTTAGCTTAATCGAACTTGCCTATTGCAGCTACGCATCTCCCCTAGGTGCACATCCACCATGCTCTTCAGGGCGCTCCCTATACTGTACCACATTCTGCACTCTGAAGCAACAATTATCACCCAGCCACACACACGACCGACACGGCCAACACATCGTCAGCCATCAGACACCCTACCACTCCCTAGCCTGGCCCCCCCGACCCTGCGCATGACGACCCCTACAATGGACCCTATGACACCTACCTCAGGCCTCCAGCACCTCAACACTGACATTAACCCATACCTCAACGACCCAGCCCTCTGGCTGGGACACTTCGCTAGCAAACCCACTCCGAATCAACCATGTTCCTTATCTCTCAGAAACAAAAGACTAGGCACCAGATTCCGCATACACCCCACCCGTAGTAACCTCCCCAAACAAACACGACACACACCACCGTGCTCACCCTCTACACCCACCATTAGCAAACCCCTCTCTTCAGAGGTGAAACTACCGATTATCAAGGGCGCCCTCATCAACGCCAGATCCCTCCCAGCGCACGCTCTAGACATAGCAGACCTCATAACATCTTCTGACCTTGACTTCATCACCATAGCTGAAACCTGGCTCCATGCCGCATTCGGTCCTTCCTTGTCCCTTGCCCTACCACCCGGCTTCGGCATCATGAGATGTGACCGCATCTCTGCTCCCCACACCAGAGGTGGTGGCCTAGCTATCATCCACAAAACCACCCTGGATTTAAGAGTATCGACTAACAATAAACTTGAGTCCGCCAAACTCTTATCAGTCAAACTCAGACTTACACCAAATCAAACAGCCACCCTCCACCTAATCTACAGGCCCCCAGGCCCTGCACCCTCTGTCGGCGAAATCTCTACCCTCCTCCTTGATAATGCAAAAACTAACCCACAAATGATCATCCTCAGAGACCTCAACCTGGGACTCGGCGACCCCAAAGATCCTATTGCACTAGACTTTGAAAACGCCCTTTCTAATTCTGGCTTCACCTTGCACATCCAAGAGCCCACGCATTCTAAAGGTAGGACCCTCGACTGACTAGCCAGCTCTAACTGCAATATCAACGTCCTGGCCAATACCCCTTACTTGTGGTCAGACCACCAAATTATCACTTTTAATATTGAAGCCTCCCCCCGCATCCCGACCTTGATAGCGCCTGCTCTCCCGACAAGAAATAAAAAGGACATAACCAAGGAGAAACTTCTTCCTCTTCTATTGCCTTCGCTTAAAGTGGCCACTGATTCCTGCAATGACCCCACCACCCTAGCTGACATCTATAACTGCAGCATGCTCTCAGCCATTGACTCTATTGCCCCCATTAAACTGAGGAAGGCCAAACCATGGGCACACCTTAACTCGTGGTTCACTCTACAGTTAAGAGTACTCCGCAAAACCAAATGCTGTGCCGAAAATCGTTGGAAAAGTCACCCTTCTGATGCGCACAAAGACGTTTTTTTCCTGGCATCGCTCTCCTACAAAGCAGCCATTATAGAGGTGAAAAAAGAGTCCCTTAATAATCGCATCCTGCAAGCTGACTCCAATTCTAAGGAACTCTTTAAGATCCTAAAAGAGCTCGAAACTCTGGTTACCCCTCCTGACACATGCACTAAAGATAGCAAATGGTGTGCTAACATTCAGGCAGCATTACTGAATAAAATCACCACGCTTCAAACTAAAATCATAGCTAAACAAACAGCCTGAAACTGGACAATCACCCCCCTACCCCAGCTGGGGCCCTCTCCCCGGACTTTCCCAATCTCAAACGGTTTGCCTTCTCACCGCTCACCACTGCTGAGGTGGAAAACATTTTCCTGAGGATCAAACCCTCCAACTGCCAGGGTGATCCCTGCCCTGCCTTTATTAAGGAATCTGCCCACGATTTAGCCCCATTTATCACTTCCTTTATCAATGCCTCCTTTAAAACAGGAACTGTCCCTGACAACCTTAAGGACGCATGGGTGATCCCCCTGCTCAAAAACCCTCCCTTGACCCCAGCATACCTACCAACTACAGACCTATTAATACTGTCCCGTTCCTGCTAAAAATCCTTGACCGCGCAGTTTACCTGCAAATCCAAGAGTACTTGGAAGCCAACAATCTTCTAGGTTTTAGACAATCTGGCTTCCGCCCTAGACACGGAGCAGAGACAGCCCTACTAGACTTAAAAGCAAAAATTGAAGTTTTAAAGGACAACGGCAAACCTGCCCTATTACTTGTACTTGACCTCTCTGCAGCATTCGATTTGGTTAACCACCAAATCTTATGCAAGCATCTTCACTCTGCTGCCCATTTCTCCCCATAAGATACGGCCTGGATCACATCATTCTTGAGTAATAGATCTATGCGGGTCTTCTCTCAATCCACAGCTGCAGATCCTTCCCCTATTCATTGCGGCGTCCCCCAGGGCTCTTGCGTGTCCCCAACACTTTATAATGTTTTTACAAAACCACTTTTCAATGTACTTGACTATCTGGGTGTCTCTTATACTAATTACGCCCATGACACCCAGATACTCATCCCCATCACTGGTGACTACTTGGCTGACACCAAGGCCCTGAATGACGTCTACCTGGTCATCCAAGCTTGGATGGCACAACACCAGTTATGCCTCAATGATGACAAGACTGAGCTCCTCATCTTGGGCATCACGCAACGCCTTAGTAAACTTGAGCCGGCCTACCAATCCTTTATCATCGATGGCAACACCATCCAAATTTCGAAAGATACTAAAACCTTAGGCGTCTACCTTGACGCCACCTTATCCCTCTCCCGACAAACAAATGCAGTCAGATCTGCCTCTGCATACACCTGCAAACTCATTGCAGCTTGCAGGCCATTTCTGACCACCCTAAACTCGGTCACACTAGCCAGAACCCTCATCATGGCTAAAATGGACTATGGTAGCGCCCTCTACCTAGGAACCAGCCAAGAGAATCTGAACAAATTGCAAATCTCCCAGTACAACGCCATTAGAGCGGCCTTAAACATCCCTCGAAACCACTACATCTCGGAATCTAGATCCAATCTACACTGGCTACCGGTCAAACAGAGAATTGCACTGAAAGCCTTAGGCATCACCCACAAATGCCTAGCCAACCAAGCCCCCCGTATCTTTGTAGCCGAATATCCCGCCACGCGTCTACCCGCCCTCAAAGAACCGCCCAGACTCATTGTTTAACCATCCCTAGGTTAAAATTACAAAAAGCGGGTGGATCAATCTTCCCCGTCCTAGCCTCCAAGCTCTGGAATGCCCTCCCCCTCACCATCAGATCTGAAGAATGCTTTAGCGCCTTCAATTCCAAAACGAAATCCTGGCTATTCAACCAGCCTTGAAACTCAGATTTCTTATGTACCGGGTTGCCATGTCCCAGTAAAACGCCTGCCCTAATCGCAACTCTGTAAATTATGTATATTTCTGTATGCTCTGACTACTGTGCACTGTACCGAAATGTGAATATATGTATGCTTGTTATGTAACCTTGTCCTAAATTGCGCCCTGATGCCTCCGGGCCTGACGGTGCGCGTTACAAATAAAACAAATACAAATACCCTGTTCCAGGAAACTAGTCTGGCCTTCTGAACCTCTGCCCACCAGGTCAGAGATCAGAAATACGTCTTTTTTACTATATCAATTTCCTCTTGTGTAACATTGGACTTTAGCAGTTAACAAAATAATTAGTCTCCTCCCTGCTTGCATATCTTCCTTACCTTTCGCTTTGAAATCCCAACACAAGGTATTAATGTACCTGGTGCAAGCGCCATCCAAGTTTAAGATCATTAACTAGATGATTATTTTTTTCTGTTTTGTTTTCCTGTAGTTCCATATATGATGCATTATATTTTATCAAAAATCTTACCTTAAATAATGTTGACTGGATTTAATTTTTTTTTCTTCTGGATATTAAGGCAGCGTAATACCATTAAAAAGGGGGCATTATCATTGGGGGAGGGGTTCCATCTAGATGTGCTTCCAGTGTCTCAGATGATGGGATGTGAATATTAAATTGTTTCTTGGTGTGTTTGTGTATTGTGGCTAGCCCATAGTCTAGTGGCATTGGTTATGTTGGAAGAGCAGGAAGGGTAGAAGGGTTAGTTAGTAGGTTTGTTTGAGCATCTGGTGTTTTTGGTTGCTGCTTAATGGGAATTACCAATGTTCTTGGATGTGGTTTGTCAGTATATCTTGCCTCCTGTCTTGGCTGGCTTCCCTGGCGGTTATGCTCACAGGTGGGTATTTGAACCTAGTATGTTCCTTGCTGTTTGTCCAGGTTAATTGTGGCTGTTTGATGTGCACCTGTTGTCAAGTTGGTTTCTGAAGGGTGTGCTGCGAGTGTTCTCAGTATAGTGGGGAAGGTTTTCTGTTGGCTGACCTTGGTTACGGGTGGCCTTCTTTCATAGCACAGTCTAGTTTGGCTGTGGGCCGGAGGTGCTGGCGGTGCAGTGTTGTGGTCCTCTAAGCTATTGCTGCTTTTATCCTTGACCATGTCCCTTAGCATTTTTATTTTGGTCTGTGATGTTATTGCTGCCGATGTCCCTTTGCAGTTGTTCATTGTCTGAATAACCAGGTTTTGAGTTGTTTCCTGAAGGTGATGTGGTTTTCTGTGGTTCTAATTTATTTGGGCATGGTGTTCCAGAGGTTTTCAATTAGACATGAGAACACTGTTCCACCGATTTCCTTTTTTCATATTTTTGTCTCTATTTGTAGTTCGTGGCTTGCTCTTGGTTCCCCTTTTGGGTGGTAGCGGTTGATCTTGTCTTGGAGGAATTTGACTCCTTGTCTGTGCAAGGCTTTGTCGGTGATGTATTCTTTTAATTTTTTTTTTTTTTTTAAACGGTAACCATTGTAGGATTTTCAGAGCTGGAGTGATATGGTCTTATGTTTAATCATAATAGAATCCTTGTTGATGTGTTTTGCATCCTCTGAGTTTCTTGGTGTCTTTCTGGCATCCTAGGTAGAAGCTGTTTGTATAGTCAATTCTTGTAAGTAGGAAGGATAAGATTGTGAGGAAAGGAGAGGTATGGGAGTAGTCCGAGTAGGAAGAAGCCTTTGATTGTGTTAACTTACGATCCAGGGATATACTGTTGTCCAGGAGCATTCCTCGGTGATATTTGCAACATTGGTATTCTCTGATTGTGTTCTCAGGTTGGATATTTGTCTGTTGTTTCTCTGGTCTTCTGTCATTTATTTTATCAGTGGTTTGATGGATGCCGATTGAAATCGGGTGGTACGATTCCTTGTTTTTGATAGGTGAATTAGGTTCCGAAGTGTTGCTGGGTTGAGGATTTCTTTGAGTATGTCAGGGGTCCTGTGGGGGGTGGCCTGGGGGAGGTGTAAATGAAGCTAGTTTGGTGTCTTTGATCAGTGTGGTTAAGGTTTCTTCTGCTATTCGTTCTAGGCAGATGACTTTTGCTATAATCTGTGTTATTGCTGGTTGGTTTCTATTTTTGATCTTGGGTGGTTGGTGATGTTGTCGCAAAGTGCTTGTGTCAGGGCGACCTAGTTCATGTGGGGTTTTTGATCTCTTTAATGCTTTTGATGAGTTCTTTTGGGGGATTTTTTGCTGATTCAATTCTTGTGGTGTAATCTATATTCTGAGCTGTCTTTTGGTATTTTTTTGTTGTTGGTGTTTTCCATTTTACAGTTTGCCATTAGTTCTTTTGTTGCATTGAATGTTTTACTGGTGGCAGGTGGTCTAGGGTCTGCAGTGATCCAGGTGTTAAGTTGTTTCAGCTGTGTCTAGGGTTTTTGCGGTGGGTTCTGTTTTACCCAGTTGGGTTAAGTCTAGTATATTTGGTAAGGCCTCAGGTCGTTCCAGTTTCTTTTCTTTCTGGCCAGTATGCAGGTTTGGAGTGTGATGTAGAATCATATCAAGTTCAGGTCACTCCGTACTATTGACGTAGGTGGTGCTGATGCGCATGATGCTTTTCTACAGAGTCCTTATCTGCAGAAGATTGTGTTCAAGGTGTCTGTTTACCATTTCGTTGAAATGCAATGTTTCCAGGAGTGAGTTTGCAGTACTTTAATTTTCTTTTTCAAACCAAATGTTGAAGACTCCCAGTATGACTAGGTTGTCATGCTTGGTTGATAAAAATGGTGGTGGAGTCTGCTAGTTTTGTTGCAAATTTGGCATTGGAAGATGGTGGCCTGTGGATCAGGAGGAATATTATGTTGGCTTGACTGAGTTCGCTCATGATGAGCAGGGATTAAGTCTTCTACGTAAGTTGGGGTGTGTATAAATGCAATGCTGCCTCCTTTGAGTTTCTCTGTTGGTGTGTATTCATTTGGTTATTTGGTATTTCTTCATTTGGATTGGCTTTATAATTGTCAGAGAAACCAGGTTTCTGTAAGAGTAGGGCTGTTCCTCCATCGCTTTTCTTTTGGTTTGTTTGTATTGTTGGTTCAGTGTGTTGGTCAACTTGTTAAGATGGCTTTCTGAACTCTGACCTGGTGGGCAGAAGTTCAGAAGGCCAGCCTAGTTTCTTGGAACAGGGTAACCTTATTGACAAGCCAGACCAATCAAGGTAGCATTGGCGGCAGTCAAGACTAGGTCTCAGGAGGGGTGAGGGTGATTGAAAGCCCACAATAAGCACACATAGTAAACAATACTGGTGTATATCAGAAAACATATATGAAAGGCCTTTTAATCAAACACAAGCAAAGATCTGCAGTAATACTTAAACCAATATAACACTACAATAGAACATATATATACAGATACCATTGGCCTAAAGGACTAGTACACAGTATTGATGCACAACCTGTAAAGAAAGGGGTGTCATATTGCAAATATTGTTTAGGAAGTCCTTCCAAATTCAATCCTTAACTAAGAGGCAGTCCAGTCCCAAAGATGAGTGGAGCCTTGAGCTCAAAGTACTTTCGGTGCTGGCACATGTGGTTAAGTCAAAACAGGGTATCTTGCAGGAGGTGTAGCGACTCAGGAATGTGGGTGAGGCAGTGAAGAAAAGTGCCAGCTATTGAAGGAGGGTCTCCGCAAAGGTAGAACAGGTTCCAAGAGTTGGGAATAGCTTGGTAGCAAAGGCTATCTCAATAAAGAGTGGCCCTCAGGGACACTCGTGTGTAAAAATGGATGTGCAAGGGGCCACCGATAAGGGTTACAACTATTCACAACCCTCTGTGTGCTCCGGACCAAACTTTGACAGTTTAGTCAATTTTGGTCCCAGGTTCAAATCCTGCAGTTGGTGGCTTTGTGGCTTTTAGGGGCTGTGTTCCAGGAATGATTAGGACAGTGGTGATTTCTCTGTTCCTGATTAAGGGATCAGGCCAGGTCTGCTGCAGTGAGTCTTGGGGAATGGGGGGGGGGGGGGGGGAGGTGTGTTGCAGCAGCAAGACACCCACAAAGTTTGTCACCACAGCTAGGTGACACAGTAACTGTATGCTCTGGTTCAGGCATAGTCTCCTAATTCCAGAATTCCAGACCTAGGAATGCTAGGTGTATGAAACTCAGTGGGAGAGTGCCTTATACCCAGCGCTTAATCTCCAAAGGCTCAAATAAAAACTCGAGACTGCAGTGGTTCCAGGGCAAAGGTACCATACAAGCTCGTCAGTTCACTGGGTGGTCCAGGAACACCTCAGAAGAGGCTTGCTTACAGGTTAAGTAGGATGTGCTGAGAATAGTTGGTCCCACTATTCCAATGCGTTGAAGTGCTCTTTCATTCCTTCTAGGTTTGATCAGAAACAGGTGTCCAATGGGACAACAGCGAGATCAAGGTGCCAAACCTTTCAGCGGGTCACTAGTGGTTCCACGGATCCTGCTTCATTGATGCAGGATACTTGGCTCCTTTACTAAGTTCGGTGTGAACTTAGATTGACCTGAAATGGGTGTAAGATACCTTCTTTTATCCAAAATCTCCTTTGTGCCAAACAAAGAGAAACCAATGGTAGATCGTCCCACATATAGCCACACCAGATGTGGACCAAACACTGACCCCAGTTGCTCTGGATGTGTATTGGCCCACATCCTGGAGGCACATGTTGGAAATAATTTCATGTGTAATTTTCCCTCCAGTTGTGTACATCAAATTTTTGCTAATGTTAAACACCATAGTCTGACTTTATCAGAGGAGCACAGCCTTCTGCTGAACTCCTCTGGGCTTTTCGCTCACTTCTTATGGGGAAACTGACATGCCCTTAAGACAGTCAGTACTGGTAGACTTTGTTTCCCTTAATCCTTGTCAATGGTGCAACCTTCCTGTAACATGTTGCAAGTGCACAATGTACCGTGCAGTATAGTGCACTTGGGTCTTCCTGTCATTTGTAAAGGCCCTAAATACACTCAAAGGATTTTTTTAGGAGAAGTGCAGGTGTGCCTTGGACAGGGCTGGTGGCAGCTTATCTTTTCATATATTTTTAACCCTTTCCTGCCAGGTAAACACATTACCGCGTTTGGCCCGAAAAGTTGGCCTGGCTTGAAACTGGCCATTCCGGGAGGATTTTTGTCCTGTCATTTGTGTGTGTGTGTGTGTGTGTCCCACAGCAGTGGCCGTGTAGTTATGGTTAAGTTGCTAAACCCATAGGAAGAGCTCTTTTTGGGCGGCTTATAACTTCGCTCCCCCTGGACGAATCTTGACCAAACTTTGCAAAAAAAAGTATATGGCCCACTCTGAAATTCTTTGCAAAGTTTAGTGAGGTTTGGTCCCGGGTGGCAAATTTATAGGGGGTGGTCCCAACATTTTATTTCCCCCATAGACTGAATGGAGAAAAAATTTCAGTCGCGCCTACAGCCCAAACCGATGGATGGATTTTCACCAGATTTGCGGCAGGAGCAGCGGCTTGGTCCCGAAAGCGTGCTTTTGTAAATTTGTTGAAAATCCGTTTTTTTTTTTAAATGACTAAAAAGTAGGGGTCAAAAAATTTGATATCTATGTCCACTCTGCTGACACACTTCCCTGTTCGCTCCACGGAAGGGACCCCCATTGGATAATCGGCCTGCGTCGTGTGCGCGGACACGCAACATGTTCTCTGATTGGCTGGGATGAGGCGTGAGGTGCGTCAAATTGTTTCGATGCGCCCGCCATATTGGATGCGCGGACATGCGCTGGAAATGAGTATAAATCCAATTTTGGGGAGTGTGTTGGTGTGTATGAGTGCTTGGAGAAGGTGGGGTAGTAAGATGGGTCAAATGCTATATTTGTTTAGGTGGGAGAAGGCCGTGATTTTTTTACGGTGTCCGCGGACATAATAGACACTGGGTGCAATACTGGAGCCAAGTAGTATAGTATGATGTTGGTTTCGGGTCGTTGGAAGAGCATTGGGTGAAGACGGTATGTATTGAAGAGTTGTACTTTGGTTGTAATTATTTTTTAGAATGGTAATCAAAATGCACAGTTTTGAGGTGGATGTATTATGTTTTTGGGTTGTGGTCGTTTGGTAGGTGTTTGTTTCTATGGGTGTGTTATGCTGCGGTGGTTGTGGCCAGGGCCTAGAATCTTGGGTGCAGAAGGCCATGCACCCAAGACCCTAGGCCCTGGCCACAACCACTGCAGCAGAACTCTACAATGCTAACAATCATTTTGATTGTGGTATGTGGGCTGCTTAGAGGATATGCTTTAAAAAATGTGAGTACTGATTGGTAGTACTGTTGTGAAACCAAAAAGAAGATATTGAGGCTGAGTACCCCAAAAGGAAATACACCAAATGCGGGTTACAAAGAAAGATACAAAGATCTTTATTCTATACTGAACAGTTTCAGAGGACAAAGCAACAGATAGCTATCAGGCTCTCAGTACAACACAGCGAACTCCAGCTCGGTTCGGTGTGCTCAGTGAGTGGGACTGTACATTAGAATAGTCGCACCTTTTATACTGTCCAAAACATGATGTTCAGCCCACCTACAAGTTAATACATCATGGATCTAGGGTTCATGCCGGGTTCATACATCTATACATTTAGGGTTTACAATTAATACATTCTCCAACAAGTTACAATGGCAACAGTATGTCTTCGGATTTCTCATTAAGCCTCCTCAAACGTTTTTATACAATGCAGTCAAATAAGTGTTCACATTTCAGTATTTGAATACATTGTGTTTAACATGTACTTGCGGATTAGCTTCTTTGGCACAGGTAATCCTCTACATACAGGTCAACGAAGGACAAGGTCTCAGTTCATGACCCCAACATGTGGCCTGCAGGCAAGTTACAAATTAGTTTGTAAACAGAGGTCAAAACGGCCATGTTACATTCGGAATGACACTGTCCACCTGTTTAGTTTAGTACACAGGGTGACTTTAGAGAGAGAATCTAAAATGGTGGATAAACCTACAAGTGGGGCTTACTCTGATCTGAGGTCAAGACCTTGTAACGCAAATTTCTTCATAAGTGGCTTGGCGTAGGCCAATATACATATATTCATACAGTCTAGGAGGCACAATATGATTTCCCGTTTGACAAATCCTCCTTTTGGCCTATGCTAAGCACTAATACTACTTCTGATCACTTTATGAACAATTCTACGTTCCAACGTCTATACACCCTGAATCACTGTCGGAAATAGCTATTGCCATTAGATCGGTTATCAGGATTTCTTTCAACACATGTTCTTTGGAGTTCTTATCTGGGGCATAAACCTTGTGTCCTATTGTACCTATCGCCTGTGCGCAACATCCCCCTAGTATCAAACATATACTAGGTAGACACTGTATACAGCAGCAAAGAAACAGCAGAATTCCTAAAATTATCAGCAAGACCGAAAGCACCTTCCAAGCCCAAGATCGCAAGAAGTCCCAGAACCAAGCGCTAAGATCCCAGTTTCCCTCGGGAACATGCACTTCTGAACTAAGGACGTGCAGATTCTGTATTGCCTTGAAGATAGTTTGGGAGGAATCTAGCATGAAAACACAGCAAGCGGACCCCACTAATTTACACACTCCACCACGTTCAGCCAGAATGACATCTAATGCCATCTGGTTCTGAAGTGCTACTAATCTTTTTGCTTTCTGTTCTAATGTCATATTATAGAGTATGTCTGTGGTCCGGTTGATGGTTCTCTCCAGTGCTCTCGCTAGTCTCCTGATGTCTTCAGAGTTCGCTATTTGTCCCCAAAATGGCACAAATGATTTCGCTACATCTTCCAGAACCTGTGCTGGAGTATCACCATTCTCGTCCAGCCATGGACGAGACTTTGAAACCTCTACAGTACTGGCTATGAATACCCCGGGTAACAGGATCCCTAAATAACAAGTTCCCTGTCAATCCCTGGGTAACCATGGAAATGCTACATTACCGCAAACAAAGTAGACAGGTTCGCCTACATACAAAGGTCTGTCTTCCCCAGTCAAATCCACAACGTTGGCACAACCTTTAAAATTTCCCATTGACTGAGTTCCATTCCTCTGTATGCAGAAAGAAACTGAATCGGGGCTATGGTTAACAGCGTAAGAAGGAGACGTGGCATCCTTATTGCCTACCGGAGCAATCTTGAAGGAAATCAAAGATTGGAAAGGATGAGACAATCTATCAGAAGGCCTAATAGAAGCAACATTAAGCTTGCTTTTATTCGCAAAAAGCGAGCATCCCAGGGGAGTCAGAATACGTTCCTCAAAACTATTCAAATTAGTACCGTCGAAGTTCCCCGAGATGCTATCGTTCCAGCAGCCAAAGACCAGTGCTCTAAGAGAGGCATAACAAGCAGTTGTCTAAGGTAAAGGATGAATATACCAACCTAGCACCTTATCTACATGTTGCGGTAAATGCGAACAGACCCAACAGTTGGACTTATTAAGGATAGCATGTGTGGCATTCATGATAAGTAATAGTCTATTATTGTGGTATCTCTGTCTATGCTGAGAGTCCCTAGGAGATAGAGTATGCAGATGCACGAAAAGAGTAGAAACAGTAGGTACATTTTCAGTCGATAATAATTTTTCTAACGGATGTACTTCCTCCAGATACCAAAAGCCTAAAACAATGACTATTATAAAACCAATTAACATTACAAGAAGGTAGCAGTACATTTTCGGGGCCCTAACAGTTTGTCCATTTTCACAGCTGTTCATAAGTCCATTTATCAGTCCTGTGCGAGCGGTAGCGGTTGCAGGCATTGTAATCTTCAAATTAACACGCCAAAGTTATTTTTGCTGGCGACCTCCAGGCCGAGCGACTTCTTAGTCCTTCCACAACCCTAGCCAACAGAATCTGCTTTTTTCAAACAATTACTTGGGCAAAAAACAAGCCCTTGATTTTTTTTTTCTTCTTCTCCGAATGCACAGCCTAACCGTGCCGTAAGTCTATTTCCTTGGACACAGATTGTACCTTGTTGTCCCTGGTACTGAGTGATCCAAGAACAACGTGTCGTCACTTCCCATTGGAAGCGACGTATCAATAGCAAGTGAAGATGCAAGATCCGAAACAACAGTTTCTGGAAGCAAAACTTTTGGAGAATGTGGAGACAAAATGGCTGTTTCCCCAAGCCTCACGGGCTGAGAGAGAGTTTCCGATGCACTCTCAATGCTGTTTACTGCTTCGGGATAGTTGGTTGCAGTACTAGTGAGGGGTTCTGTTTCTTCTGTATTCTATGGCACCGGGTGTGGAATCCTCTTGACATGCGTCGCTTGGATCCAGTTTTTCCTGCCTGCGACCCGCACCGCAGTCTGTGTGACCAGCAGAACCTGAAAAGGGCCCGCCACCGAGGTGCAAGGCAAGAAGATGCTCAAATACCTTTGTCAAAACCCAGTCACCGGGCCGAATACCATGACCTGGGCCCTCGTATCGTACAGGTAAAGCCTTTCGCACCTGGTGATAAATCAAATGCAAGTTTTTAGTCAACTGGCTACAGTAATCTGAAAGAAGTACATTTTCAACATTTCTCAAAGAGCGACATTTTGGAAGGTTCCAGATATTGGCAGGCCTCCCCATTACCACCTCAAATGGAGAGAGCCCAGACTTAGTTTGAGGGGTTGTACGCATAGCTAGCAACACGATCGATAAGGCGTCCGGCCATTTTAGTTTGGTGCATGCACACGTCTTAATGAGCTTGTTCTTGATGATGCCATTGTGTCTTTCTACTAATCCGGCATTCTGAGCATGTCTGACCGAATGGAACCATTTGTCAATCTGTGATGCCGCACACATCTGCAGAATTACAGCAGCGACAAAATGTGGACCATTATCCGACCAGATGACTCTTGGTAGCCCAAAGCTAGGAAATTACTCCTTTAACATAGTTTTTGCAGTAGTCATGGCTGTAGCGTCTTTAACAGGAAAAGCCTCAACCCATTTGCTGAAAGCATAGATGACAGCTAACACATATTTCAAGTTATTACGTCGTTCCATTTCGATAAAATCAAAGTGTATGACCTCAAAGGGGACAGAAGGTGGACCAAAACTTCCCCTTGGAGTTGATGTTCCCTTTCCCACATTGTGCTGTAAACAGATCATGCAGTCCTGAACATATCGCTCAGCTATTTTAGAGATTTTGTCATTTGCCCAAACTTTCTCCAACATTTTTGTAAGCTTCCGGGCACATGAGCCATGACGACCATCATCATTATGTATGCGTCAGGAAGTAACCATTTCCCTTCAACTATGTCCACCCAGCACCCATCATCATCGAGTTTCCCCAAGCCCTCAGCCCATTTCTTGGACTCTTCTAATTTGGCATCGGCTTGGATATCCCTTAGAGTCAACACCCTCATCCATTGCATAGGCATTCATGATCTCCCTTGAAGTGTATATATCCGCAGAGGGATTGATGGCAGTCTGTTTAGCTATCTGATCAGCAAAAGCGTTCCCTTTTCCTATATCATCTACAATCTTTTGATGTGCTGTACATTTTACGATGGCTAACTGCGTAGGGAGTGCAAGCGCTGAGAGCAGTTGTACTATTAGGGAGACATGCTGGATCTTTGTACCGTGTGAAGTTAAGAACCCTCTTTCTGACCAAAGTCTCCCAAAGTTGTGAACTACCCCAAAGGCATACTGGCTGTCAGTGCATATATTCACAGCAAGCCCTTCGGAAAGTTCACAAGCTCTGGTTAATGCTATAATCTCTGCGGCCTGCGCAGAGTTATGCGTGATTCTCTTGGTTTCCATGACCGTGCTCAATGTGGTGATTGCATAAGCAGCTGTGGATGTACCATCAGATGTTTGAAGCAGGAGCCATAGAAAAACAGCTCCCCTTGTGAATTGTTCAAAGGAGCATCTTTTAGATCAATTCTACCCTTTGTCTCTGGTTCAGTAGTGTACAGGCAGTCATGTGACTCTTCGTCACTGCAAGCAGTACCTTGCGGGAAAGGTAACAGTTCAGCTGGATTAAGAACACAACACCTCTTAATTTCTATGTGTGGGGCAAACAAGATCAATTCATATCTCGTCAACCGTGCGGAAGTGAGGTGTTGCATTTGAGTTCTGTTAAGTAGAACATCTACAGAGTTAGGCACCATCAGGGATAAAGTATGGCCTAGGACCATTCCCTCACTCTGTTTTACAGACGCAGCAGCAGCAGCGACAGCTCGCAAACATATAGGCAAAGCACATGCTACAGGATGAAGGGCGGAAGAAAAGTAACCGCATGGCCTATTCTTCCCTCCATGTTCCTGCGTTAACACAGCCAAAGCACATCCATCACATTCATGCACAAACAACACAAAGGCCTTTTCATAGTTTGGTGTGCCCAAAACCGGTGCCGAGCACAATGCAGTCTTGAGCAGATCAAATGCTTGCTGGTGCTCCATGTTCCACGGCAATGGCGAAGAAATGCCCTTCTTCGTCAGAGCCAGCATCGGCTTAATCACTAGTGAGAAACTGGGGATCCACTGCCTACAGTAAGAAGCCATACCTATCAAGGCTCTAACTTCTTTCGGTGTATTTGGGACAGACATGCTAGAAATGAGTTTTATCCGTTCAGGTGTCCATCTTCTTCCCTCCTTTGACAGGAGATAGCCTAAATAGGCGACCTCCTGGCAACAATATTGAAACGTTTTAAGCGAAGCTTTGTGGCCATGTTTAGCCAGGTGAATAAGCAACAACACAGTGCCCTCCTTACAAGCGCTCTCTGAGTCAACAGCTAAAAGCAAGTCATCAACGTATCGAAGCAGCGTACAAGTAGAGAGCAATTCAAGGGTATCAAGCTGTTCTTTCAAAGCCCTACTGTAGATGCTAGGACTTTCTGTGTAACCTTGCGGTGCACCAGTAAAGGTAAATGAGCGCCCCCCCCCCAAGGTGAACGCGAACAAGTATCTACTGTCCTTGTGTATGGGAATACTGAAGAAAGCATTCTTCAGATCCACAACACTAAAGGCACGTAGATGAATTATAAAACGAAATGGAATTGCATTATCACCTTTTTTTTTACACTGGCAAAATTGGACTATTGCACAAACTACCTGCAATTTCCTCAATCACCCCCGATGCACAAAATCGGAGATGATGCATTTCAAAGCTTGCTCACCCTCGACTGAAATGTTATATTGTGGAATATGTGGCAGCTTTATTCCACGTTTCAAAACTATTTAAACAGGCTCGATCTGCAAAACGCTGACATAATTGTCGTCAATTGCTCATAAACACTCTGGTACATCACTGAATTCTGGCGGCAAAGGTCTAGCCAAGAATTGAGAGACAGAAAGTTGCTGTGGTGAAATCGTCAAACGCACTCCGTCAGAACAGTGAATTACCGCATTTAATTCCTTCAACAGATTCAACCCCAGCAAATTCTCTCCACAATTTGAAGTCAAAAGAAATGGACACTGGTCCGTAAAGGGACCCAATGAAATAGGTACTGGTGAAGAAACCGTACAAACAACTGATGTGCCAGAAAACCCTACAGAAACTTTGGTTTGCCCTGACAGTGGAATGTTTGGAACCCGAGAATGATCAATGGAACACTTTTGTGCCCCTGTATCTATCAAGAATAGATGTTTCCTATTTCCCACTAACATTTCAACGTAGGGACCTTTCTGATTAACGGGAATAGGCGTAGGTTCCAAACACTGCTTCGGCCAATCCTAACGAAACAGCATATCGTCAAAAGGAAGTTCTTCAGAGAGCTAAGCGGCAGAAGGATGATCAAATATGTTTCTAGTATCCACACTCGGTGCCGGATTATCCAGCGAAAAAGGTTGCTGTGGATCCTGTGCAAACTGACCTCTACCAGGGCCCCCTACACGCAGGCGACCTCTTGATCGTCTGCCCATATTTCCAAATATGTTATTTGACCTTTGTCGAAGGACCGGGCATTGTGCACGCCAATGACCCTCTTGCCTACAATAGGCACACTGGTTAATGTTTACAGGACCCAAGGGCATATTTCCTTGTGAAACATACTGACCTCTAATTTGTGAACTACCCACTCTAGGGCCTCTAACAATTTGTTGTAATAATACCTTTGTCTTCAAATCACCTTTTCTCTTTTCGACTCTTTCCTTTTCATTATTGATACGATTCTCATAATACTGAGCCATGTGTAGTACTGCTGATTGAGACTTCGGCTGCCAAGCGCTCTCAGAAGACATCATTTTCGACTGGATGTCTGGCAACAATCCACACACAAATTTGTCTACAAATAATCTTTTCCCACACTCTGGGCCTATGTCTTGTCCACTGAAATCCGACAATACCTGTTCGAACCGATTAAAGAACTCGGTAGCACGCTCAGACTTCCCTTGGACACAGGCCATAAGCTTGTCCCAAAGAATTCTCTTTTCGGGAATTATGGTTTTCAATTTCGCAACGATTCTGTCAGGAAAAGTTAGTATCACCTGAGGCGGTCTCTCGCCAGCTGGCCTTTCTCCATCGAGTCTAATTATGTTAGCCCATGTATCTCCTAACCCTGCTACATCGTCTATAGTCCTAACCTGTTTCCACAAATCTATGGGCAGGAGTACAGGGAATAACAGATCAATATCACTTAAGGTGAATACTGAGGATTGCATTACAGACCCTATTTCTTTATAGAACCCTGTCGGATTTTTTCTAACGTCGGGAATAGATTGTCTAATGGTGTTCACTTCCTGTCTTGAGAACGGGACGTGAACGAACTGCGATACATAATGTGCAGGAATATCCACGGCAGCTGCACCCGTTGCAGCATTAGCCGCGATCTCAACCTTTGGAAAAAATGATGGAGGAACCTCTCTCATAGGCAACTGAGAAGTAGGCAACTCCGAACGCTTACTAAGCAACAGAGCCAAATCGAGCTCTAAAGCAGCTGAAGAAGTGTCAAGTGAAAATGCTCTCTTATAAATATTCAATAACTTTGGGACAACTAATCTTTCTGTTTACACATTCATCCTGCAGGTACTCTACCATTACCTGTATCACTTTCCTCTGCATTTCTGGCGTATATTGTCTATACGTGTCATATACTTCAACTGGAGTTATCGATGTGTCTGAGATCCATCTAATCGCATCTTTCGTGCAAATTCGCATTTCCTCAGATATCTATTTACGACAAGGGAGGAATCGCTTCTGTACATACATACTATCTTCATCCTCATTCTGTAACCTTTCCAACTCCTTCCTATACTCAAATACCCTCTCAACATGCTCTTGTACTTTCTCCACAGTGTCTCTAGAAAACGCTAAGGTGTTCAGATCCGTCAACCCTTGTGGGAAATCTGTATTGATTAATTTTTCCCACATTACGCATAAGTGAATCCCTAATCCTTTGATAAAAACATTTTTCTCAGGAAAATTGTCCATATTAGAAAGCGTGGCAAAAACATTAGCTCGATCATCCCTCTCCATACAATGCTTAGCCCACGCAACCAACTCACGTTTCATCTCTAGAGGTACAGTATTACGAGTGACAACCCTCGATCCCGCTCCCTGATCTACTACAAGCAGTGCAGGACCACTTGGAAGAGGGAGAGCAGGCAAGTTCAACAGAGGAACTATTACTGGTGTAAAAGGAAGAGATGGAGGAGCAGGTGGAAGAGCAGCAACAAAAGGAGGAATGACGACTGGAGGAAGAGGAAAAGTAGGAGGAGCAGGAACAACAGCAGGATGAGGCAAAGCAGCAGGAAGAGGAACATACGGAGGTGGCACAGTGGCACCAGGCCTTCGTTCATTTAATAATTTGTCAATAAATTCATCTGAAACATGAAAGTCTTTACAAGGATAGATTTTCTGAATGCCAAGTGAGAAAGCCCTATCCATATTCCTAGCCGACTCAGACTGTTTATCTTGGTCATATAACAACGCTTTTTCAGCGTTCGTCTTATGATGGCGCGCATGTTTTTCCCTACTCTTAAGCTGCTGCAAAGCTTCTTTTTTCCAATTCTGTAAGACATCAAATGCTGCAGGTCTAGCCTTTTTCTTTAATAAAATTGACTCTAAATACTCAATACGAGGGGTTTCAAAACTACCATTGATTGGCCACTGAAGTTCGAATGCATGTCTAGTTTGTCTGTGGCAAATATCATTAAACACTATACTACCAATGCCATGCTTACAGTACATAGTACAAGCCGGCGACCCCTCCTGTGGTGCCGGACGGCTAAATTCCAAAGATTGTCTATCGCTGCAGAATAACGCCCTGAAGCAGGTAGACAATTTCCCAGGCATATCAGAATACTGGTGTTACCTGGTCAATAATTGTATATGCAGATACAATGCGCCAAAACAAATGATCAGAAGAATCGGGTCACGACTCACCTGATCAATCCTAAGGAGGTCCAATCAGATTACAAAGTTCTTCTAACAAATATTACCTCGTGTTTGGTGATTTCGGCAAATCTGCCCGCCTCGATAAGTGAACCCTCGTCAATATGCCGACTTGGACCATGAGCTCACCGTCCAGGGATCGGGTCGTGCAGCGCTGCTGTGTCGCGTCTCTTTCAGAAAGGGGCCCCTTTTTTTTGTTACACCGTCCGATCCCAGTCTGATAGCTTGTGTCAACCTTCGAAGAGCTGGCATCAATCTTGAGGGTCCCTATTTGGGCACCATCTTTGAAATCATAAAGAAGATATCGAGGCTGAGTACCCCAAAAGGAAATACACCAAACACGGGTTACAAAGAAAGATACAAAGATCTTTATTCTATACTGAAGTTTCAAAGGACAAAGCAACATATAGCTATCGGGTCCTCAGTACAACACAGCGAACTCCAGCTCGGTTCGGTGTGCTCAGTGAGTGGGACTGTACATTAGAATAGTCGCACCTTTTATACAATTCAAAACAGGATGTTAAGCCCACCTACAAGTTAATACATCACGGATCTAGGGTTCATGCTGGGTTCATACATCTATACATTTAGGGTTTACAATCAATACATTCTCCAACAAGTTACAATGGCAGCAGTATGTCTTCGTATTTCTTGTTAAGCCTTCTCAAACGTTTTTATACAATGCAGTCAAACAAGTGTTCACATTTCAGTATTTGATTACATTGTGTTTAAAATGTACTCGCGGATTAGCTTCGTTGGCACAGGTAATACTCTACACACAGGTCAACGAAGGACAAGGCCTCAGTTCATGACCCAACATGTGGCCTGCAGGGAAGTTACATATTAGTTTGTCCACAGAGGTCAAAACGGCCATGTTACATTCGGAATGACACTGTCCGCCATTTTAGTACACAGGGTGACTTTAGAGAGAGAATTGAAAATGGTGCATAGACATAAATGGCGGCTTACTCTGATCTGAGGTCAAGACCTTGTAACGCGAATTTCTTCGTAAGTGGCTTGGCGTAGGCCAATATACATATATTCATACAGTATAGGAGGCACAATATGATTTCCCGTACAACACTGTAATAGTGTTTATAGGATAGTGAGATGATGTGTTTGTTGGATTGTGTTCAGATTGGTGGTATTGAAGACTGTAGGCATTTTGAGTTGTATTTATTGGTGAGGTGTTTGTTTGCATGGCTGTTATGTTGCAGTTTTTGTGAGTTTAATTATTATATACTTACTGTTTCCTTTGTTGAGGCTGTATGAAGAGTTTTGGCCGGGCCATGCAGTCAAGATTGTAGTGTTTGGCAACAAGCGCTGCAGCATAAGATACCCATGGAAGCAAACATTTTGGATTGTGGTTTATGGTCAGGTGTTCGCTTGAATGGGTGTGTTATGCTGCAGTGTTTGTGAGTCCAATCCTTATATGCTTACTTTTTTGACTTTTTGTGGTTGTATGCAGTTTTTTAATGACATGGGTAGTTGGAGCACACATATTTTTCCAATCACTGTGATAAAAGAAAAAATCACATGCTAGTGTAGGTAGTTTATAAGTATTGCATTGCATTGTAGATATTTCTGTATTTTTGTCGACCCTCATAGTTAGTACTTTAGAAGTACTATAGTTCAAACCAGTGTACTGTGCAATTTGCTCAGTTCCTGTGTTTGTTGATTAAATCATTTGGTCTGTGGGGGAAAAAAATCCATGCTGGATTAAAAAAAACCTTTCTACATTGTTGTACAATATATTTCTATCAATGATTTCAATAGGAGGAATTGAATAGGTGTATGGTTTTTCATTTGGAAGTGGTGGTAGTATTGTTGCAATTAGATAGCAGTTGGTGTATTCTATGTAGTTATTTTTTCCATTTTAGTGCTATTCATCAATCTGTTGGCTTGTTGCAGATTTTTGTGTCAGTTAGATACCTGTTGGCGTATTCTAACTGTTCATAGTTTTGAAGTTTTGTTTATGTTCATACACAGATTAGTTATTAAATTTTGGTTTTAATGATATTAAGTAAGCATGTACAAGATTTGCTGGTAATCTCCGATTTAGAGTAATGGCACTATCATTACATTCGAACCATCCACAATTCTTTGTTTTATCTATGTAGTGTCATGTCCTGCATTGGTTGTGGCTCCTGCGCGGTAGATTATACCTATTGCTGTGAAGGTTTTCTTACCAAGTGATACTTGACCATGTGTGAATACAGTCGGCTTGCAGTTGTTTTTGGTACCATCTGCATTATAGCGTAAAAGCATTACTATTACGTATTTACGATGTCTGTGTTTGTAAGGTGGAATGAATATTGGAATTGCAGGTAGTACATAATCTGCCATGGTTTGCTTTTTGTACAAGTTGCTGGAATGGAATCTCAGTTGGGTATGGATACCTACACGAAGCATTCATTAGGAACGTCTTCTTGTACTACATGCCTGCAAAAAGTGCATTTATGTTTCCACATGTATGAAACCTGGAAGATTTCATTTATAGGTAAGTTTTTGTTTTCTAGTACTTGTAGCAAGTACATTAGAAATTCTTGTGAGTTTATAGTGAATTTGACCATTCCAGCACAGTAGTCCAATTCCTGTCTTATTCCATGAACACTGTACGTGTTGTCAGGATTGTTGGTTGCATTTCTATAAAGGGCTAACATTTGCTAACACAATTGGTCTGTACCATGTAAGTAAATGTTGTCAATAATTGGTGGCGATTGGAATAGAATATGTATTGCTAAATTTGCATAGCAATTTTACACCATTTGTATTTGAAAATTTGAATGGACCTGACAGTTCTGTGTTCAAGTCATTTGTTGGAGTGTACGTCGCTTCTTTGAAGAGGTAGTTGAGTTACTATGAGCAGTAGAGTCTTCTTTGGTTGTGGTCCTTGATGAAGTATTACTACTTTTACTTTCTTTGGAGGAATTGCTGTGTGATCCTGCATAGATTGAGTCTGAAGTAGTTTTCTTTTACAACGTTTAGCTTTTTTGGAACCGGATGGGTTTTTTTCGATTGGGGGGGTGTAGAGTGAACGCAGTCTATTGTATTCTAGAATGCAAGAAATATCAGCATTTACTTTACTTGCATCAAAGTTGATTAGAAATAGTCTGTCAAGTGTAAGTAAGCATGATAGTGCTACATAGCTCATGCCTTCTTTAAAGACTGTGCTTCCAATATCTATCAATGCTTTATCTAGGGTAAGACCTTGTGATTTGAGAATGGTGACTGCATATGCTAAAGTTAGAGAAAATTGTTCTCTGCGTACATATATGTCGTTGAAAAGAAGGAAGAATATTGTCACGTGGGTATGTTTGAAAGCCAACAACTGTACCAAGTGCTCCATTAAATAGTCCTTGGTCCACGTCAAGGTTACGTTTAAGCATTACTCTAAGTTTAAAGATTTTAATATTTTCTCCAAACCAGCTGTGTTAGCGAGAGTTTTCCAAGGTGTTTAGCCTTGTTGTGGCTTGTTGACACATGGGTAGTGTCATACCATGTACATCCAGTTTGTCAATATGAACAATTGGTTGCATTTCTTTTTTTTAACATTGTTTCATTACATTTTGAACAGCTTGCAAGAGTTGGCATCAAGGACATACAATTGACATGTGTGTGCTTATTGTTCCATGACATCAGTAGCCCATGATTTATGGCCGTAGAGTGCATGGATGTGTCTGGTTTTTAATATAGTTTGTGCTTCTTGAGATAGTACACCAACTCTAATTCTCTTTAAAATGTTGGCGTATGTCTGGTCTGCAGACTGCCGCATATTTTCAGTTAATTCTTTGTATTGGAAAGGTTGACATTTCCTATGCTGCCAAGAGATTTATGGCACAGTTGATGCCCTAAGGTTTTAAAAATAGGTTCCACTTTCACTGATGTTAATTGAAGATCTCCGAAAACAATGTGTTTTACTCCAAAGAGCTCTTCGTAGTCTGTTTTGAGGACCTCTTGTAGTCTGAGGTGATTTAAAGCCAACATTAGGTTGGAGACCATGCTCACCTCATCTATTAGCAGCACTTCCATTTGTTTGAAAACTCTGCATAGTTCCATTGCAGCTTCTGTAGAAAGTTTGTAATAGTCTAATTTGTGTTGGTGTTCTACTGGAAGGAGTAGTAATCACTGTAAAGTCACAACGCCTATGGTGTAGGCAGCTAAACCTGTGGGGGCAGTTACAACAGCTGACAGTTTGTTGTTTGTCATTTGTTGGAGGAACTTGCTGATGATTTTGATTAAGAATGTTTTGCCTAAACCAGCTTGACCACTCACTTATAGCAGTATAGGTTTGTAATCTTGGCAGGAACAGTTTTTTTATTTTCATGTTGCACACCATGTTCAATTTGTTTTGTTATTTCTTGGAAAATGCTACGCTGCTCAGCGTTACTTGTGATTTCAGTACAGCAAAGTCTTCTGTAGATTGCTCATACTGACACATGGTGTTTTCTACTTCTGCCATGGCTAATTCTGCCTCATTTGCTATTAGTGGCTGTCCAAGTGGTTCTTGGCTTCCTGTTACAGAAGGTTGACTACTGTGGGGAGTGTCTACATTTATTTGGGTTTGGAGTATTTCTTCCTGTTGCTGTTCATTGTGCAACATTGTTTGGTACTGTGTAAAGTTTAAGTCTGTTATAGTGCTTTTGTTTGCTTTGAAAGCGTCTTCATAGGAGTCATACATATCCAGTAACTCTTCTGTTCTCCATGCTTTAAAAAGAGTTTTTAATGATAATTTGATATGATTAATTAAGCTGTGTTTGGTAAGTTTCACTAAGCTGCCTTCACAATTTCCTACTCTGTTTCTACCTTTCTTTTTATCTGATTTAATATGTTTGTATGTGAAGTTTTGGGCTACATGGTCGAGACACATGGTTTCCAAAGTGGTACTCCTGTTTGGTAGTATCTGTCTAGTAAATTGTTTATCAAAATGTCTTGGCTGTTGGGATCATTTTTGGCTTTTGATTCTATGTCCTCATATGATTTGAGAACTCTTTTGCTAGATTTAGCAGGACCAAGACTTAGCCAGGCTATAATGTCAGATTTTCCATGCAATGCAGTACTGGTTAAACAGTCTGCAGCTTCATAGCAGACACATTCTCTATGAGAGAACATTTGTATGCCTAAGCTGTACAATTTCTGTAATAGTTTTGTCAGATGATATGTCATCCCAGAGGTCCTGAAGCTCTGTTTTCTCTGCTTTTGTTAAGTAGGCTGTGACATATCGTGGAACTGCAGTGGAACTGTCTGCAATGTACTGCACATCTGTTTTCATTCCATAGGAGGGCAATGATTGCATTGTAATCATTGATGTATTTTGATCCTTCTGTTCTTTTTATGTAATGTGTTCTCTTAGGGGATTTACCTTTGACCCTATGTTACTGAAGACAAGAAGTTATTTACTTGACCTGTTGAAATTGGTGTAGGGAAACCAAAGCGGCATTTGATGTAGTATTTCCCTTTGTTTTTTATATTTGTGACGACAGTATTTCCCACATTTGTGTCTTTGAAATTGTAAAATGTGTGCATGAAGGTCACTATGTGTTTGTGAAGGGATTTCACAAGTGACATGTTGTTAGATGAACTGCAAAACAGTGGCATCACTATCCTGACCAAATTTGGCAGCATCTTTAATCCACAAAAGTATATGGATGTGTGGTGCTCCTCTGGCTTGGTATTCATTTCTCCAAACGAAGTGTTGCACTTCTCCGAGGGGAGGAACAGTTTTATTACAAATGAAGTGTAGCATAGCAATGAAGCGATGATGGAAATATCTTGGATAACTTCACAGGATCTAGAGAGCAGAGTTCTCCTGGTGTTTTCAGATCGTTTTGTTTTGGTTTTGTTTGCTATGTGTAGGAAATGGTGTAAATCTTCCAACACATATTCTGCACAACTTAATGTCACAAACCAAGTGGGAGGGCCAAGGTTTCTTATCATACAGCGTACATCTCCGTGATGTCGGAAACAGTATTCTTTTGTGCCATGCTTGTTTGCTAAAAGATTTGCAATGCTTGACTGTAAAATCTCATCCTTTTTCTTGCACTTTTTGTAGTAATTCCGTAGCTGACAGATTTTGAAAATGGGTACCTGATTTCACTGTGTGCAACTCCGTAGCATAGAGTTGCTCGTTCAATTTCAGAGAAGGTGGAATATGTAATACATGTTTTGTCAGAATCTGGCGTCTTCAGAATACATTCGTAAAGAGCGGTATTTGGATGCTGTTATTTGTCTGGTTCTATCATTGTACTTTCCTCCTTTTCCATTAGCAAAGAGTAGAGGAAAGGCACATACTTATATACTTTTTTCCCATATGCTGATTGGAGATCCTTTGGCTTTTCGCATTTGGTATGTTACAAGTGCATCATCTATGGTGTCTTTAGAGTGTAATGGGTGAATTGTATAATGGTCTAAAATATTGGATTCTGTAGTAGGATCTAGAAGTTGAAAATGACGAGTTTCTGATGACTCTTGAATTATTTCAGTGGTTTCCCTCAGGTTTTCTTCAATATTAATTTCTCTGTAGTATTCATTGTCTTTTAGATCTTGCAGGGCTTGTTTTAACTTTATGTAGCTCCACGAGTTGTTGACAAACTTTTTGTCTTTTATAGGTACACCATTTACTGAGATAATTAAAGATTGATCTATTGGACGTTGCACTCCGAGAGTTTGTACATTCTTTTTGAGATCTAATTGCAAATTAACTACTTTGCCACAAATGCCTTTCACTAATTCAGAGGGAGGTAGTTTTGCTGTTTTTGGTTAAAGGGGTATTATTGCTTGAAATGTGTGCACTGTTTGAGTTATGATGATCTCATAGAAGTTGAGTTGTTGCAGTGGTTTTTGTAATGGGAAGGTGTTTGGTTGTTAAAGTTTTGCAGTGTAGTAACTGCAAAGTATTAAGGGGTCAGTAATCTCGTATTTGTTTTCTACTATAAAATGGAGAGCTAATTGGAACCATTTGGAATCTTCATTGTCTTCTATTTAGTAGATTATGTCTATAGTTTTTGTGCTTTTTTTAATAATATATATATATATTCAGTAAAAAAGCTTTGTTAACGGGACGTTATGGTTAAGTTGCACTACTAAAAACCTATGAAATTCAGTGAAAAAACTTTGTTAAAGGGACGTTATGGTTCCAAGTAAAACCGAAACCCCCCTGAAATTCGCCAGTTATGGTAAGCTAAGCAACCATAACTCGCGCCACCACCGTGCACTGCTAAGACTAACACCCACGACATCAAAGATGACATCACAAATGTCATTGATGACATCACTGATGACATCACATGTCTGGCTCACTCTTTTTTCTTTTGCTGACATATCTAGGCCACATGGTTTTCTTCAGTAACAGTCAGAAAATAGAAATTGTATTTTATTTGTACACGTATCGTACAAGTAGGTTCTTATAGTAATTCCCTTAGAGTCCAGTCACATCATATGAAACATATACATAGGGGAAGACACAAGCTTTAAAGACAGCATTATTTTCATGCAAATAAATGATTGCTCTGTTTCAAAGCTGCTATTTACCCTATGTATATGTATATTGGTATGTGTTCTTGTCTCTTTGTGTTTTGTCTATAGTAATGCAATTGGTTTATAGTAATAATTTCGAAACCAATAATGTCGAAAGTCATTTTTTCGAGAAAAAAAATGTCGGAAAAACAATGTCGAATTTTTTTTTCATTAATTTTTTTCGAAATGGGGGGGGTTCCCCCCCAACCCTCCTTTTTTAAAATGTTTTTTTGTTTTACCCATTTTTTTTATCCCGAACCCCAAAATAAATATACAGTTTAAAAAAACGGAATTCGAAATTATTTTTTTCGACATTTTTTTTTCGAAAAAATTGTCATTCGACATTATTTTTTCGAAAATATGACCGACCACCAATGCAATTATGTAATACATGGGTTTTATTAGCTACCTATTACATATTTCACAGTACACAAAAATCTATTAAGAAAACAATTATCATTTCATTATTCATCATATTAACATTACGAATATTATACCTTCATCTTGTAGGCTGCACACAATGCTATGTTTCTGCATAATTCGCTTAGCATACTAGATAGAACCCCATGATAGAATGCTATTTATATCAATGCATCGTTCAAAGCACTAATTAGGGAATAATATTTATTGCAATGATCCTTGACACTTTTTTCGCAACATTATAATAAGAATCCCTTGTACACATATTTCGTGAAAAGTACATACACATGTGATGTCATCAGTGATGTCATCAATGACATTTGTGATGTCATCTTTGATGTCGTGGGTGTTAGTCTTGGCAGTGCACGGTGGTGGCGCGAGTTATAATTGCTTAGCTTACCATAACTGGCGAATTTCAGGGGGTTTTCGGTTTTACTTGGAACCATAACGTCCCTTTAACAAAGTTTTTTCACTGAATTTCATAGGTTTTTAGTAGCGCAACTTCACCATAAACTCCCTTTAACAAACTTTTTTTATTAGCACGCAGACAATATACAAAGATGGTGTGTAAAAAGCAATTTCTCAGAGATGGCTTTACACAGAATGTTGCAAAGTAAGAATTTATGCTCGTTCACAGTGAAGGTCAGCTGCTTCCATTTTTTGCTTGCGTGCCGGAGTGGCCCACGACTCGCACTATAAGGTTCTATTGTTTTTTGACCTTGACAGACAGGGATCGTGCTCTAAGACTTCTTTTGAAGGAGGGTTGCAAAAACGTAAAACACGATAAGGATGAAATTTCTTAAACGAAACCACTTTTATATATTATATCACTATGAGAAAGATCGTTGACACAGACGGAGTCGTATTTTGGGACTGCGTTATGCGTAGACAATGGAAAATGCCAATATAATGTAAGTTACCCTTTAGATTATTTTATACCGGAATATAATAACAATAGCGTGGCGTTAAAGCCCGGTTAAGTTGTACTTGTTCGTTCAATGTGGCATATTGTTTTGTACCGCGCACTATCACCGCCAAAGTGGTCCCCTGTCACTTAGAGGGCTCTGAAAAAGGCAGAGGAGAGAGGGTGGGTTAATGGGAATAAGTTAACATACTCCGTTGCACTATCCTCGCTAGCAAATAGTTTCACGCCCTAATAAATAAAATGAATATTTTTAATGAAGATCGGCTGGTGACACTAATTTATGTTTTTTAAAACAGGTACATTCTTCCCTACTGTCAATGCCACGATATTCAGACCCCAGCCGATGGTTTTTTTAACTGCCAGGTGCAGCTCCAAGTAAGCAACTTCATGACCCTCACCATTTTATGGGACAATCGGCAAGGACCAACCATTATGGTGGTCTAATGCCTCGTTGTTGGAGCAGCCTTCCAATTATCAGTGCGACCATTTGCTTCTTTTATCATAAACCAACAGCCTGTGTACCGCAAAGGAACAGCGCGTGGCTCAAGATGAACTTTTGCTGATCGACAGCGAAGACAAATGCAAATCGCTGAATGTTCTCTGAACATTTCATGTGAAATAAATGTACTTTACCAAATGTACAATCTTGCTGTTTGCTTTTAAACCACAGTTTCATATTCCGAATTGTGGCGCACTGTGTTGTGAGATGATCTAACACCCTCAGTACCGCAAAGGGACAGCGCGTGGCTCAAGATGAACTTTTGCGGATCGACAGCAAAGTCAAATGCAAATCGCTGAATATTCTCTAAACATTTGATGTCAAACAAATGTACTTTACGAAATGTAGAATCTTGCTGTTTGCTTTTAAATCACAGTTTCATATTCCGAATTGTGGCGCGCTGTGTTGTGAGATGATGTGTGTTGTTTTCCGGGTTCTGTGTAAAGTCAAGTAGGACTGGGGACGACTGGGCGCGTTTGTCTATGCACCCTGTAACGTCACGGAGAGAGGCGGGGAATATGAATGCTTTGATAATGTCAGGCTTAGGGGCGGGAGATATGATTTCGTGTCGCAAAAGCAGGTCAGCCAGGTCGATGGGTCCAGTGATAGGATTATCACATAATGTCGGCGCACAGCAGCCTGATTTATCGTTTGTTTAGTGGACAAAAAGTCGGGTAAGGCCCATAGGAAATTGTAATATCAGCGGACATATGGAGGGTTCTTAGAACACTTTCTACCTGACAACGAACAATACGAACAGTGTTCTCAGAACACTCCCATTTTGTTTAATTGCAAACAGTTCGGGACACCCCGAGTGTTCTTAGAACACATTCAACTTGCCAGAGTACAATACGGACAGCGTCCTCAGGACACCCCCATTTTCTTTATGTACGAACATTTCAGGACACCGCAAGTGTTCTTAGAACACTTTCAGCTTGACAACGAACAATACAGACAACGTCTTCAGGACACCCCCTGCGAACATTCCAGGACCCCACGAGTCTTCTTAGAACACTTTCAACTTGACACCAAATCCATTCTGTTTATTTACGAACATTTCAAAACAGCCGTGTTGTCCGCAGACAAAACGAACACAACAAAAGCGTCTAGCACATAAAAAAATACAACATTGCACCTATCTCATACTCCCCCACCCTCCCCAAACACTCTTACACACCAACACACTCCACTAAATACAATTTTTAAACCAAGTTTCACCTCGCTGACCGTGGTCGTCCGCGAATGCAAGATGTCGGGTGCCACCAAAAATCTGACGCGCTCCACGCCCCACGCCGTCCAATCAGTGAACACGTCAGATGTCCGCGGACATCGCGCAACACGCTCTGCCAATCAGGCCGCTGTCCACGGAGCGAACTGGGATGTCCGTCCGCGAAGCGAACGGAGATATCACTAATTTTTTTGCCTCACATTATGGTCATTTTAAAAAAAACTACTGGACGGATTTACACCAAATTTGCAAAAGCACGCTTTCGGGACCAAGCCCCTGCTCCTGCCACAAATTCGGTGTAAATCCGTCCAGCGGTTTGGGCTGTAGGCGTGCGCAAAGTTTTTTCCCATTATGTCTATGGGAAAAAACACAAGTTTTGGGACCCCCCCTATAACATTGCCCCCCCTGGACCAAAGCTCTCCAAACTTTGCAAAACAATTCAGAGTGGGCCATATACTTTTTTTGCAAAGTTTGGTGAGGATTCGTCCAGAGGGAGCGAAGTTGTAAGCCACCCAAAAAATGCTCTTCCTATGGAAACACCAACTTAACCATAACTACATGGACGCTACCGCGTCCATGTAATGAGAAAGTCCTGTAGCAACACACATGGTTTGGTACTTCAGCAGATGTACTTTTAAATTGTATTATTTCTTTTTTGTATGTGTGTAAAAGGTTGCCATCTGAACAGTTGTTGCTAGTCTGTTGTAAATCTATTGCATTTTGTAAGTGGCTTTCAATTCCAAAATATTTTCTCTGGATATGCTCTGTTTCTTCGAACAGTTGTTTGGATGTACCATGTAGAAGATAGTTAGTTATTTAAATTGGCTAGTTCTAAAGCAGGACTTGTACAGTTTATGGACCAGATTTCTTATAGTTGAATGATGTGTTGATATCATTTTGATATGGTGGAAGGTGATTTTGCAAATAGGTCCACAAATGCAGGCTAATGAATGTCCTTGTAGTCCTGTGTATTTGTGCACTGGACAGGGGTCCATATGTTGTAGTTTCATTTTGAATTTCTTTGCCTTTCACATACTGATTGAGGAACTGGCGTAAAGATTTGAAAAAATGTTGGCAATGTTACACATTGATGTGCACAGCAATATGTAGATCGGACGTATTGGTTCAGTGCAATGGACAGGTGATACTGAGTTTTCTAGGGATATTTTTGTGAGCAGCGTTTCTTGTTCAATAATGGTATTATGTTTTTTAAACCCTCGTCCACTGCCATGTATGGCAATTGGGTTTGTTTGCTTTTGTTTGTATGTTTCTTCATTGAAATATGATTCTGTGCTCGTGGAGTGACTCGATTCACCTCCACAGATGTTTATCTTTGTTGATATTTCGTTTATTGAGATGTCTTTTTTGTAATTTAGTACTTAGTTTTGTTGGTTTCATTCTGTTTAAAACTAAAATGTCCTTTTGAGAAGGATTGCACTGTGTATGAGAGCTTCTAGGATTATTTTTCTACGGTAGGTTTTAAGGGTTGTGTATGATTTCTTTCCTGTTTTTATAAGGCTCTGAAGGACTCTGTGGCAGAACATTTTTTTTTTGTAAAATAATCTTTTTGGTATGCTTACTTGCCCCTACATCAAAATTTATAGGTGCAGTGTTAGCACTAGTGGTAGCTGCAGTCTTGTTAATCACTTTCTGTTTCATTTTACATTTTGAAAGAGGAGGCAAAGTTGTAAAGTAAGTTAAAATGATAGAATTTATGTGAAATATGCAGAATGTATAGAAAGGAAATTGTATGTACATCTTATGCACTATAATGCGTTCAATGCTATTCTGGTTGAAATGTGGTTAAATACATGGCAGTGGTTACAGAAATGATTGAATGAATGAAGAAAATAACAGTTTGCACATTGCATTTAATATGGGTAAATAAAAATTTGGAGAGCAGACAACTTTGCAAGTGACACGTGATCATAGCAGATGGGAGAAATTACAGTAACCTTGCTTTACAGGTTACACAGGGTAAGTGGCAGTTACTCTGTTTATATGCAGCTATACAAGAAATGTACATGTACCATACATGCCAATCCTCCCGATTTCGCCGGGAGACTCGCCATTTTTCCATAAAAAATATTTATTTTTTACTTCTCTCGCCGAAAACACATCTTTGCCCAATGCATTCTTATGACACAAATGTCTCCTGAATTTTATAATTTTTTTGGTGGAAATGTGCCTCCCAGGTGGATCAGAATGTTGGCATGTACTGTGCAAAAAAATATTCATACCTGTACTTTGTGTTCATGCATGTGGATGTGCATGAATATAGAAATGTTAAAGTTTACTAGTAGTTGCTGTAGGTGCTTTGCAGTCACAACGCAATTGTAATCAACAGTACATCTAAAGTGCTGAATTGTGATGATGGGGTTGGCTGTAGAGGTCTTGCATGTGATTGGTGGATGGTTGTGACTGCTTAACAGTAGCCAATGAGGGAATGGTGCAGAGTGAATTGGATATGGTAGAAGGGCTGCCCCAGTGTTACTTAGGCACTCCACGGACAGCGTGGCTGTTCGCAGACAAGACATGCCACAACTGGGGCTTCCAAGCATGAAATGGGAGTGTATTTTGAGGATTAGCCAATCAGGTGTTGAGGTTCTGCTTTGTATTGAGAGAGGCTGTGTGTAGTGAAGATGGCGGAGGTGGAGAAAGTCAGGGTGTTGGTGCTTGGAGATGTGTTTTGTGAGTGGCTTGGAGCAGTATGCGGAATGTGGGAAAGAATTTTGATGTAAAAGAAGTGGAGGTGGTGTGGAGCACTGTGCCTGGTTACAATTTGCGGGCAATGGTAGAAGTTTGCCAAGATATGGCTAGGGTTAACAGTCACATGTGGTTGTCCTGCACTGTGGTGCTTTGCATTTGGGTTATGTCAGTACCCCTACTTTGTTAAAAGATCAACTTGGTTCAGGGGGCAATGAAAGTACTTCCAAATGCCAAGGTAATTATTTCTGGTTTGGTACCTAGGGCGATATGGGATAATAGTTCTGTATTTTGTCCTCAACAAAATATTGGTAGGGGTGTAAATCAACCGAGGCATGTTTGCTTTTATGCTTAGAGCTGGCATGTTCTTTTGGAACAATGACAACATTGACCCTGGTAATGTTGATTACTTTAAAGAAGATGGCATGTCTTTATCTTTTGTGGGGAATGCCATGCTGTTTTGGAACGTAAGGATTGCTTTGGAGAAGCTAGTGTGAAGATTTTTGGAGGAAAATAAGAACCTCCCCTACCCGGCCCAAAAAAAATACAAAATAAAAGGTGTTTCGGAAGCATCTGCAAAAAAGGCTCTTTTCAGAGCCAACCTCAAAGGGGAAATGGGGCACACTATTTAAATTTTAATTCCCCCATGATTTTTTTGATGTGTCCACGGACACCCGTGCTGTCCCTGAATATTTCGAACACCAAGAAAGGGCTAAAAAAAAGTATGCACATCGTCAGCGCGGCATAGTTTGGGACATGTGCAAGGCTGAACTTTCCCAGGAAAATACCTTCGATTTCTGAAAAATAATTTTATTTTGGTGTTCGGGGAGCCCGGACAGTGTTTGTTGTGTTTAGTGCGGGTGTGGTAACGGTCACATGATGATGTTGAGGATATGTTGGCGAATGGGACGGCTGTCCGTAGGACACTAAATGCGCGGAGTTGGGTCTACGCATGCGTGTGCTACGGACAGTGTTCCAGTTCCCAAACTAAAAGTGCAACACACATGCGGCGGACAGTTGCGGACAGGCACGATGTTCGTAGGGGCAAGGGTGTGCTGCGCATGTGCGTGGGTGTTCTACAGATTGTGTTCAGGTCCCTGAACAAAAATAATTTGCATCACCACTTTGCAGACATGCGGACTGGCTGTGTGTTCTACGGACATATTTATTCTGGTTACGGACAATGCAAACAGGGGTAATGTTCTTAGGACACTTTATTTTGCGTAGCTACGAACATGTGGACGTCTTTAGTGTTCTGTAGACACCCCCATTTTCACTACAGCCAATTCAAACAGGTATAGTGTCCTTAGGACACCCCCATTTTGGTTAATTGAGGACATCCCGGACAGCCACGCTGTCCGCGGATAGCTTAACTGCCTTTTCAAAAATAAGACACAGAGGAATATACTAACAACACACTTAATATTTCATTATTGTATACAAATTATGAAGGAGGGGGAAGCAGAAACTGAAACAAGTACAAGGTAATTAAGGGTTTGGACATGATGGTAGGGGAGGAAGGGATTGAAGTCTCATAACGTTTTTCTTGCTGGTGAGGTTTTGGGCATAGTTGTCTGGGACATGGAGAGAGGGTACATGTGGTACAGTGATATTTATTTTGTCTTTTATATGGTCCTCCGCAAAGTTTAAGAATGACATTTTTCATTAACAGATCCATGTTTAGCTCCATTTGCTGCAGAGGATTTTCTAACATCTCCCTTGGTATATTATTTTTAATGTCTGTATGAGCTGTGAAAAAAAAATGTGTTAAGTACACAAAGTAATGGTTATTAATTGGCTTATATAGAGAAGTGTAGTGTCTCCCATTAGTATCACTGTCTTCACTCATTTCATCCTGAGAAATTTTCTTCCAGCCATTCCAAAGTACTACACATTTCTGTGTTAAAAAAATAAAATAAGTAGTTTTAGTGTACCTAATACAGAAAGTATATGTATGTATATATATATTCAGTGAAAAAAACTTTGTTAAAGGGACGTTATGGTTAAGTTGCGCTACTAAAAACCTATGAAATTCAGTGAAAAAACTTTGTTAAAGGGACGTTATGGTTCCAAGTAAAACCGAAAAACCCTTGAAATTCCCCAGTTATGGTAAGCTAAGCAACCATAACTCGCGCCACCACCGTGCACTGCTAAGACTAACACCCAGGACATCAAAGATGACATCACAAATGTCATTGATGACATCACTGATGACATCACATGTCTGGCTCACTATTTTTTCTTTTGCTGACATATCTAGGCCACATGGTTTTCTTCAGTAACAGTCAGAAACTAAGAATTTTATTTTATTTGTAGACGTATCCTTCTAGTAGGTTCTTACAGTAATTCCCTTAGAGTACAGTCACATCATATGAAACATATACATATGGGAAAACACAAGCTTGAAAGACAGCAATCCTTTTTGTGCATAAAGATAATCACTAGACTTATGAGCACTTTCTGATAGTTCTGTCACCAAACCCCTCCCCGGCACGGCCACACAACACACCATGGCATGTCATGCAATGTGAGAGAAAACAAATGAATCCCCACAACATGCCCCAAGTGTCACCAGCTACAGTGTCCCTAATGGAAACATGTCCACACATGAAATGCTCATAGTAATGCAGGACCTACAACACACATTACCAAATACTTACCAAGAATACCAATCACCTACACAACCTCCAACCTACCTTAAACATGACATTACAGACTTAAAAATGTGCTAGCCTCACTACCTGATGATGCCAGCCCTCCGAACACTTCCAAGTATACAGTGTTAGCGCCACGCAAGAGTGTAGGTGCACTGCTAACAACATGGACTCCAGTTCCAAGGTGGACGGCATTGTGAAGACATGAGGAATGGACCTGCAAATTAGGAGGATGAGATGGATGCAGAGGCACATATCAATACACCATGCAGTGTACAATACAACAGCAATATGCACTATGAATGTATACACAGTATTGACTATAGACTGCCCACCCATCGAATGGGAGTCCAATGTCACCATGTACGTCAATGTCACTTGGGCACACCCTTTGCAAGCCCATGGAAACGGGAAGCAGGAGGGGTGTGTGTCACAAAAACCCAAGCATCTGAACCAAATTCATGACAAGCCTGCATGTGCCCAGCCACAATGCAGAGTATGCCCACGGGAGCCACACAAGGCAACACACTGTCCCAAATAAATTAAAAAAAAAAAAGAAATGGCCATTAATGGGCCTGGGGGGGTGGGGGAGGCCACCCAGGAGGTCCGAGGACAGGGTGCACACCAAAACCCACCTGTGTGGATCTTGCGAAAAAAAAACACCTTCATGGGCTCATGGCCTACACGGCTACCCTATTGTGGGAGTATCACTGCTGTCACTCTCCTCACCCTCTGCAGCTGCATCAGGAGGTGGTGGCACTATGGGAGGCAGCCCACGCAAAGCCCTTGTCTGTTCCTCCATGGCTGCAAGCATGCGGGTGTGGTAGGTCTCGTTCTGGAGGATAAGTGTGCGGAGGTCCCCATGCAACAACTCACGGGATGCCCGGACCTCCGCCCTAGTTGCCTGCATCTCAGCTGAGAGCGTACGTGTGAGACGCTCCAGCTGCTGTTCTGTCCTTCTGTTTGTCGAAGCCTCAAGCTCAACAAGAGTCGTCCTGAGGTGTAGGAGTTCCACCCTCAGGGCTTCCTCTCTGGCCCTGGGACTCTATGGAAATGGCTTCCTGCAGAGTCGCCAGTGCCGCCCGCCTGTCCCTGTCGGACGCCAACATGTCCTCCCTGTGTGACTGGCAGATGGAGTCAGTTGCCTGCTGTAGTCGCTCCATCAGCCTTTCGGGGGGGACAATAGAAGTGGCCACCCTATCCATGGCCTGAGCCATCATCTCTGATGATGCTGCCTGTTGGGTTGCCATACCGTATATGGATTGCTCCCATGCGGTATTGCCAGGTGGCTGACGGCCACCACGTCGGCGGGCACCACACCTGTCTGGGGCAAGGCGAACTGCGCCTTGCTGTGCCGGCACTGCCTGAGGCTGCAGGACTGCATTCCCCCTCTGATCTGCTGGCCCAGGAACAGGATCAGATGTCGCGGAGTGTGACCCTGCATCCGTAACCACCAAAGGCGTACCTGCCAACACTGACATCCCCATTGAGGGTTCTAACCCTGGTGCAGGTGGGTCGGACAGAACAGAATCCCTCCCAGGAACTCTCACCTGCGACGGCACATAGGTCTCATCATCCGAATCGACACCTGAATACAGCTCGGGGGAGGTGCATCCAGAGACACCCCTTGAGAGCACGACCTGCAGCAGTTGTGGGTTCTCACCCACCACCACACCACGTCCCTCACTGGTGGTTGGTCGGCCCTCAGACCCTTCCTGGGCCTGCACCATCTCCACAACCCCAGCAGTATCAAGTGCGTCATCCCCTGCAAAGACATAAAAGAAAACAAATGGAAACAGGCATTAGCACTATGGCACACAATTAGGGCTGAGAGGCTACAGAAACAGTACTTGATTGACACATGTCCCACATGACTAAAACCCTCCCATGCATGCACCGTCACTGCGTGTGAAGGGGAGGCAGATGGCACACATTGATGACACCAAGATGGAAGATGAAGACATTTGCTGCATGCCGCCTAGCAGTGGCATCACACATTGGCCAGTGATTGGCAGGTCAAATACACATGACATCACACAGATGGCATGTACTCTAGCCATGAAGTGAAGAGGGAGAGGAGGTCACCAATTGTTCATTCAGTCCAGTTTGCTAATGTAATTGATTTTTCCATTGAAATGGTTCAAATGTTTAACCTGCAGCTGCCAGTCCAAAATGGTCCTATAGCACAGGGACATGTCTAAACAAATCATGTCCAGGAAACTAAGCCAGTCCACTGTACCATAGCCATGTCAGACATGTGACAATAGGACTGAAAAATCCCGAGTAAAAGTGGTGGTATGCAAACAATCTGCCAGAATAAACAGAGGTAAATAAGCAACAATGTTGTGGCAAGATGACACTCCAAGGGCAACTGGCGTGGTGTTGGGCTGGATGTCTAATGTTGGCAGAAGGGATGCTGCTATACCCAAATGCTGGTGTGCAGAATGAATAGGAAGAGGCACATGGGTGACCCAAACCACTCAGGCACACACACCCTCACCTGGCACCCAAACAGAAGCCCTCCCACACACACCATGCACATGGATGACACACCCATGCATGTGCACTCACCGGACAATGCCTCGTAATCTGCCAGTTCTCCCACGCCTTGGATCTGTTCCTCCGTGACGTAGGTCCCAGCAACCTGCTCATGTGGAGTGAGTTCTATGTCGTCTGCTGGAGACCCACCTCCAGTCATTAGAGTTGCGGCATGACTTGAGGCCAGCATATTCTTTGCCCTGCGCTTCAGGTCATTCCAGCGCTTGTAGCATTCAGTAGCTGTGCGCCTCACGATTCCAAGGGCACTTATGATGTCCGCAATGGTCTGCCAGTGTGCCTGACGTTGTGCAGGTGTGGTCTTGGATCCTGCAACAATCACCATTTTGCGGTCATGTGCGGACACATACTCTACAAGTGCATTCATTTCGGCCTCATTGAAGCTGGGCTTCCTTGACGGGCTGGACTGTGTAGCCGTGTCTGGGGCATCAGCCTCTACTGGACGAGCACTCTTCCTCTTCCACTTGGAAGGTGGTGGGGATCCTGAGTGTCCTACGCCGCTCTGGACACTAGGGGCAGGAGCCCCGGTGGACTCTGTACTAGGAGCATGGGATTGCACACTCAGCATGGGAGTTGGTGCAGGCATTAGCTCAAGTGTGATGGTGTCAGGGGGAATGTCAGCATGATGGACTTGGACCGACACTGTCCTGGCTGGGTGTGTGAGAGGTGGGGTGGATGGAGCCGCAGCTGCCCCTGCAGCCTCCCCAGCCTGCCTACACGGGGCAGCAGATGACCTAGCTGCCCCTGATCCACGTGGCCTGATGACACCAACGTTCACCGGCGCACGTGGCCTAGACCTGCTGACCTGGAAGTCAGCCATGGAGTCACCCTGTGCCAGGTCTGGTTCCACAGTGGGCTGGTCCAACAAGGGCTGAGCATGGATGGTGTCAGCCACGTTAACCTCAACCAGGGGGGGGGGCATGGGTGTTCCTGACTGCTCCTCCACACATGGGGGGCTAGGGGCACCCTGCAAGTCACGGCCACGTCCCCTACCGGATCCACCACGGCCACCACTTGGGGCTCGGCCACCTTTGCCACCCTTACGGCTTGTTCGCCTCCCAGCCATGGCACTGATGTTATTGTGCGTATGGGAGTCGATGTGAACTATTGTCCTGGGAAATTGGGGGTCAAAGGGGTTGGGTAACAGATGGTCATCGTACCCTAGTGCTCTAGCAAGGCTGTATGTCACCCCTGGGGAAAGATGACGGGTCACGCAACGCACAGGCACGCCAAAAAAGGGAAGTAAGGTGCACGCAACCCCTCCTAGACCACGTGCGTGGAAATATAAACCTGCACTACGCTGTGGCACCCAGAAATACAAGAATGAACGTATGCGTGTCATACGCAGCCTAGAATGACCTCTGAAGGGGTACGCGACACACGGGGCAAGCACAGATGTTAAATACGTGCGCGACTCACCGTCTGCCAGGAACAAAAGCGTGAAAAATATGCGCGTGTGCGCATTGGCAACACCCCCGCCAAAAGAAGAATTGTACGCTGTCTGAGGAGATAGGACAACAGCAGAAGGGAACGCTGTTTGAGGAAACAGGCCCAGGAAAAAGAGGAAAAGAGAAAAAGGTGTCAGAGGTAACAGGGAGTACGAACTGGAAACGCCGTGAAGTAAATCGCGTGTGAACCGACAAGAAGTACAGACTTCACCCACTCGCTCTCCACGAAAAGCACGTACAAAGAAATGGCGTTCTACACGTACCTTTTATACACACGTCACAGACGCGCATACGCGATGAGGCCATTTCCACCAATTACGCGCTTTGACACTCGGACGTGTATCTCTTTTTTTTTTTACAAGAATGAACGTATGCGTGTCATACGCAGCCTAGAATGACCTCTGAAGGGGTACGCGACACACGGGGCAAGCACAGATGTTAAATACGTGCGTGACTCACCGTCTGCCAGGAACAAAAGCGTGAAAAATATGCGCGTGTGCGCATTGGCAACACCCCCGCCAAAAGAAGAATTGTACGCTGTCTGAGGAGATAGGACAACAGCAGAAGGGAACGCTGTTTGAGGAAACAGGCCCAGGAAAAAGAGGAAAAGAGAAAAAGCTGTCAGAGGTAACAGGGAGTACGAACTGGAAACGGCGTGAAGTAAATCGCGTGTGAACCGACAAGAAGTACAGACTTCACCCACTCGCTCTCCACGAAAAGCACGTACAAAGAAATGGCGTTCTACACGTACCTTTTATACACACGTCACAGACGCGCATACGCGATGAGGCCATTTCCACCAATTACGCGCTTTGACACTCGGACGTGTATCTCTTTTTTTTTACACGTGCTATTCTCTATGGCCATGCGCGTGACGTCAGAGCTGCGCATGGTGGCCTTTGGGCCAATGAAATCGCATATGCGAGCACACGTGGTGAAACTGCACGTCCGAGTGTCATCACGTGTAATCGGAGGGAAGTGAGCGTACACGCGATTGGCCTGGGTACGTGTATTTCTGGAGTGCGCAAGAAGTTTCACACGCGATTGGTGGAAATCCACGTGTGCTCTGTCATCACATGTAATGAGGGAAACGCCCGTGCGCGTCACGTCACAGACGCGCTTACGCGCTAAGGGCCTTTGGTCCAATGAAATCGCGTATGCGTGCAGACGCGCTTACGCGCTAAGGGCCTTTCCTCGAATTACACGCAGACGTGCAGGACTTTTCACGTGTCAAATCACGCCGTATCAAGCTGGCCACGCGTAAGCACACGGAAGACCATGCTCCTGCCCAGAAAGCCGGTTTACTGCCCCCCAGATCCCCGAGCACGCTCCGACCTGCCATCTGCTGCTGCCTGACTGCCTGCTGCCCACGTGCCCTGCCATTTGCTGCCTGCACATCAGCCAGGGGTGCTGTTGCTGGGTGTGTGAGAGGTGGGGTGGATGGAGCCGCAGCTGCCCCTGCAGCCTCCCCAGCCTGCCTACACGGGGCAGCAGATGACCTAGCTGCCCCTGATCCACGTGGCCTGATGACACCAACGTTCACCGGCGCACGTGGCCTAGACCTGCTGACCTGGAAGTCAGCCATGGAGTCACCCTGTGCCAGGTCTGGTTCCACAGTGGGCTGGTCCAACAAGGGCCACCCCTGCTGGAACCGAAGACTCCCGACCGGGATTCCATCGCTCCACAGCCCAGCCCCAGGACCCAGTTGCCCACCCACTCCTGCCTCTGGGGTTGTCATGTCGGGCACTGCAACATCTGGCACCACTGACAACCCCCGGCCAGAGAGGCAGAGGGGCACCAGCTTCAGTGCCAGGGAAGTTGGTGTCCTGGTGGAGCAAGTCCTGGGGCAGTATGATGCCCTCTACAGAAGGTTGCGCGCCGACAAGGAAGGACGGACTCGGATCTGGACGGACATCGTGACTGCCATCAACGCGGAGGGGGTGGCAGTCCGCGACTTCCAACATGTCAAGAAGCGCTGGGAGGACTTCAGGTCCAGGACCCTGAACAAGGCCCGGTGCCTCTTGAAGGCAGCGGATGCTAAGGGGCGCCGGGGCCACTTGTTGGAAGATCAGATGAGGGTCCTGGAACGCATATCCCCAGCGCTCCACGTCCAGGTCCTTGAGAGGCAGACCCGTCTGGAGTCGAGCGGTAAGTGTACATGCATCATGATTGTAAGCTGTGCGTGTGGTGATGTGCCAGTAGTGTGCCGGTTGCACATCTGTTTGTATGGGGCCGAGTATGGGTGGGGGTATACAGGACCGTGAGGCTAACACATGCGAGTGCCGTCATGTGTGAGACATGGATGGTGCTTGTGTGTGTAGGCTTGCATGCCAATTGCAGTTGTGTGGGCACATATGTTTGGATGAATGTGTATGTAAGTAGGCATGTTCGTGATGTCCCGCATGTATGTTGTTTTCAGCTGTATGTATCAGCACTGTGTACATGTGCATGTGTGTGCATTTGACAAGGGTGCAACAGTGATGCAACATGGATGCATGTGACAGCGGGATGTGGAAGCCTGATTGGCAGATGTGACATGGATGCCCATCGGAACACTGCGACAGTTGGCTGAGGTGTGTACACATGCATGCAAGTGTGGTGGTGTGCATGCATGTGTAGTGCACTCCCTGTGTTGCATTTGATGTCTGGCTCACCTCTGCCCGCTCATGCTGTTGTATGTGTATGGATGGTGCTGGCAGTTGCGATGTGGCTGTGGTATGGCTCATGTGTGCATGTAGAAATGGCATGTGTGTTGAGAATTGTGGTGCCATGTCTGAGGTTTGCCAATGCCACTCATGTGCAACTGTCATGTGTGTATGTGTCCATTGTACAGTGCCCTGATGCCTGTGTTTTATTTCTCCCTGTCTGCAGCGTCAACTGATGAAGAGGGCTGAGAAGGTGCTGTGGCACCGCCAGCCGGAGACGCAAGGCCCGGCTCAACTCCCAGGTTGTGATCTCGTCGGGGAGTGAGGAGTCCGGTGCCGCGTCCCAGGCCGCAGCTGCCGGGGGGAGGTCCAAGAGGCAGAGGTCGGAGTTGGACTCCTCGGCAGCAGAAGGGGTAGCTGGGACCCCACAGGGCCCAACGGGGGAAGATGGCACGGAGTCATCCAGGTTGGTGGGGGGTTTGGTGGAGGAGGAGGCCATGCAAGCAACAGAGAAGGGGTCTGGAGGTGGGGATTCCACTGGTGCTAGTGGTGCAGTGCAGGAACAGGGACAGGAGGCAGCACAGGTCGCCTCGGAGGTGCCTGTGTGCAATCCTGTCCCTGATCCTGTCACTGCATCATCTTGCACCAGCAGGGATGCCTACGTCCAGACCCGTTTTCAGGCAGGGGATGAGCTCACGACAACTGGCCTTCCTCTGCCTGCGAACATGGCTATCCGGGTCCGGGTTGAGCCTGTCCTGACTGGTGTGGCGTTGCGTCAACGGGCCATGCGAGGTGACCTGCAGTCTTTTCATGAGGAGACTGCACGTCATCTCGAATGGCTCGTTGACCGCGTCATCCTACTGGGACAGGTCACCCAGGCCGGATTCCTCCTTTTGATGGGGCTTGCTCCGACCCCCTCCTCAACTGAACACCCTATGCGCCAGTCGTCCTCCGTGCCATCTTCCCACCCATCAGTCACCTGGGTGCCCTGTGGAGCTGCCTGGTGGAGGAGGCATCCCTGCCACAGTCGGGAGTCGGACGTCCAGCAGGGGTGGCCACATCAACGACTGCACCCCAGCCGGCGGAGGATGTGTAGGCAGCAGGAGGCAGTGCACGGGCAGAGGCGCAGTTGCAGCAGCAACGTGGTGGGAGCCATGATGGCTCGGGGCCTTCGACATCGGAGGGGCAGTCATCGGCCGGAGGGCAGGAGGACCCAGGACGGGAAGTGTCTTCCGTGTGGCAGCGGTTGGGCCACGCCATAGATGCGGAGCGGCAGCGGGCGGAAGAGGCACGGCTCACGATGGTCAGGGCGGAGAACTCCATGCGGAGGGCCCTGAGGCGGGCCGAGTGCCTCGAGGCAATCCGCAGGGAGTTTGGGGGCGAACGTGTGGACGGCCCTGCGGACCCTCGGGGCCATGGAGGAGGACCGCCTCCGGGACATTGAGCAGGAGTTCGATGATGCCCTGCCCCAGAACATCCCGAAGTGAGCCGTCGGACTAGGCCGCTGCCCTTGTAAATAGTTATGTAGTTAGTGTTAGGTTTCCTTTGGTTTTGCATTTTTTTTTGGACCTTTTGGACAATGGGCCACATTTTTGTATATAGTTATTTTTTTAGGTAGTGTTATTAGATAGGTTTCATTTCTTCGGTTGGGATCATGGACCCTGGATTGTTTATCTGTATATAGTTGACTTTTGGATTTTAATTTTTTTTTATGATTCCACCATGGAGCAATTGTTTTCGATTTTAATTTTCCATTGGATTTACTTTTGTGGACTGTGACTTTGGACACCTTTCATTTGCATTATGATTAGTGGTTTTGCATTATTTCACATACCTGCTTGTTCTTTTTTTTAGAAATTTCCATTATTGTTTGTTTATTTTTGATTCAATTTATGTTGCGTTTAATACATATTTTTTCTTCAAAGTTCAATGTGTAGTATCATCTCATTGGTTTCATGCATATCATGATATGGGTTTTGACATTCTCTGACAACCATTGGGTGTATGTGAGGGACATGTGTTCATTTCCAAACTTGCAATTGGGGTTATATCATGTTTTTGCCATTTCTAAGTGGGTGGATGCAATACTCAGGTGGGTGTTTGCAATTTGGAGGCTGACCATAAGGGCCAGGGATCTAGATTGTGGTGACATGTTGGCCGGGGGATATGAGTGGGGGCCTGGTGGAGGCTGCCCCTGCACTGCTGGGGGGTGGGGGTGATGGGAGACATGGGTGGGGGCCTGGTGGAAGCTGCCCCTGCACTGCTGGGGGGTGGGGTGCAGGGAGACCTGGGTGGGGGCCTGGTGGAGGCTGCCCCTGCACTGCTGGGGGGTGGGGGTGCAGGGAGACATGGGTGGGGGCCTGGTGGAGGCTGGCCCTGCACTGCTGGGGGGTGATGGGAGACATGGGTGGGGGCCTGGTGGAAGCTGCCCCTGCACTGCTGGGGGTGGGGGTGCAGGGAGACATGGGTGGGGGCCTGGTGGAGGCTGCCCCTGGGGGGTTGGGGGTGGGGATGATGGGAGACATGGGTGGGGGCCTGGTGGAGGCTGGCCCTGCACTGCTGGGGGGTGGGGGTGATGGGAGACATGGGTGGGGGCCTGGTGGAGGCTGCCCCTGGGGGGGTGGGGGGTGTGGGTGGTGGGAGACATGGGTCGGGCCTGGTGGAGGCTGCCCCTGGGGGGTGGGGGTGATGGGAGACATGGTGGGGGCCTGGTGGAGGCTGCCCCTGCACTGCTGGGGGGTGGGGGTGATGGGAGACATGGGTGGGGGCCTGGTGGAGGCTGCCCCTGGTGGCTGGGGGGTGGGGGTGCAGGGAGACATGAGTGGGGGCCTGGTGGAGGCTGGCCCTGCACTGCTGGGGGGTGGGGGTGGTGGGAGACAAGAGTGGGGGCCTGGTGGAGGCTGCCCATGCACTGCTGGGGGGTGGGGGTGATGGGAGACATGGGTGGGGGCCTGGTGGAGGCTGCCCCTGGGGTGGGGGGTGGGGGTGGTGGGAGACATGGGTGGGCGCCTGGTGGAGGCTGCCCCTGGTGGCTGGGGGGTGGGGGTGCAGGGAGACATGGGTGGGGGCCTGGTGGAGGCTGCCCCTGGTGGCTGGGGGGTGGGGGTGCAGGGAGACATGAGTGGGGGCCTGGTGGAGGGTGCCCCTGCACTGCTGCGGGGTGGGGGTGATGGGAGACATGTGTGGGGGCCTGGTGGAGGCTGCCCCTGGTGGCTGGGGGGTGGAGGTGATGGGAGACATGGGTGGGGGCCTGGTGGAGGCTGGCCCTGGTGGCTAGGGGGTGGGGGTGGTGGGAGACATGGGTGGGGGCCTGGTGGAGGCTGGCCCTGCAATGCTGGGGGGGTGGGGGTGAAGGGAGACATGGGTGGGGGCCTGGTGGAGGCTGCCCCTGGGGGGTGGGGGGTGGGGGTGCAGGGAGACATGAGTGGGGGCCTGGTGGAGGCTGCCCCTGGTGGCTGGGGGTTGGGGGTGGTGGGAGACATGAGTGGGGGCCTGGTGGAGGCTGCCCCTGGTGGCTGGGGGGTGGGGGTGCAGGGGGACATGGGTGGGGGCCTGGTGGAGGCTGGCCCTGCACTGCTGGGGGGTGGGGGTGATGGGAGACATGGGTGGGGGCCTGGTGGAGGCTGCCCCTGGGGGGTGGGGGGTGGGGGTGGTGGGAGACATGGGTGGGGGCCTGGTGGAGGCTGCCCATGGTGGCTGGGGGTGGGGGTGGTGGGAAACATGAGTGGGGGCCTGGTGGAGGCTGCCCCTGGTGGCTGGGGGGTGGGGGTGCAGGGGGACATGAGTGGGGGCCTGGTGGAGGGTGCCCCTGCACTGCTGGGGGGTGGGGGTGATGGGAGACATGTGTGGGGGCCTGGTGGAGGCTGCCCCTGGTGGCTGGGAGGTGGGTGTGATGGGGGACATGGGTGGGGGCCTGGTGGAGGCTGGCCCTGGTGGCTGGGGGGTGGTGGTGGTGGGAGACATGTGTGGGGGCCTGGTGGAGGCTGGCCCTGCACTGCTGGGGGTGGGGGTGATGGGAGACATGGGTGGGGGCCTGGTGGAGGCTGCCCCTGGGGGGTGGGGGGTAGGGGTGGGGGTGCAGGGAGACATGAGTGGGGGCCTGGTGGAGGCTGCTCCTGGTGGCTGGGGGTTGGGGGTGATGGGGGACATGGGTGGGGGCCTGGTGGAGGCTGGCCCTGGTGGCTGGGGGGTGGGGGTGGTGGGAGACATGGGTGGGGGCCTGGTGGAGGCTGGCGCTGCACTGCTGGGGGGTGGGGGTGATGGGAGACATGGGTGGGGGCCTGGTGGAGGCTGCCCCTGGGGGGTGGGGGGTGGGGGTGGTGGGAGACATGGGTGGGGGCCTGGTGGAGGCTGCCCATGGTGGCTGGGGGGTGGGGGTGCAGGGAGACATGGGTGGGGGCCTGGTGGAGGCTGCCCCTGGGGGGTGGGGGGTGGGGGGGTGGGAGACATTGGTGGGGGCCTGGTGGAGGCTGGCCCTGCACTGATGGGGGGTGGGGGGGATGGGAAACATGGGTGGGGGCCTGGTGGAAGCTGCCCCTGCACTGCTGGGGGGTGGGGTGCAGGGAGACATGGGTGGGGGCCTGGTGGAGGCTGCCCCTGCACTGCTGGGGGGTGGGGGTGATGGGAGACATGGGTGGGGGCCTGGTGGAGGCTGCCCCTGGGGGGTGGGGGGTGGGGGTGGTGGGAGACATGGGTGGGGGCCTGGTGGAGGCTGCCCATGGTGGCTGGGGGGTGGGGGTGCAGGGAGACATGGGTGGGGGCCTGGTGGAGGCTGCCCCTGGGGGGTGGGGGGTGGTGGGAGACATGGGTGGGGGCCTGGTGGAGGCTGCCCCTGCACTGCTGGGGGGTGGGGGTGATGGGAGACATGGGTGGGTGCCTGGTGGAAGCTGCCCCTGCACTGCTGGGGGGTGGGGGTGCAGGGAGACATGGGTGGGGGCCTGGTGGAGGCTGCCCCTGCACTGCTGGGGGGTGGGGGTGCAGGGAGACATGGGTGGGGGCCTGGTGGAGGCTGCTCCTGGTGGCTGGGGGGTGGGGGTGCAGGGAGACATGGGTGGGGCCTGGTGGAGGCTTGCCCTGCACTGCTGGGGGTCGGGGGTTATGGGAGACATGGGTGGGGGCCTGGTGGAAGCTGCCCCTGCACTGCTGGGGGATGGGGGTGCAGGGAGACATGGGTGGGGGCCTGGTGGAGGCTGCCCCTGGGGGGTGGGGGGTGATGGGAGACATGGGTGGGGGCCTGGTGGAGGCTGCCCATGGTGGCTGGGGGTGGGGGTGCAGGGAGACATGGGTGGGGGCCTTGTGGAGGCTGCCCCTGGGGGATGGGGGTGCAGGGAGACATGGGTGGGGGCCTGGTGGAGGCTGCCCCTGGGGGGTGGGGGTGGTGGGAGACATGGGTGGGGGCCTGGTGGAGGCTGCTCATGGTGGCTGGGGGGTGGGGGTGCAGGGAGACATGGGTGGGGGCCTGGTGGAGGCTGCCCCTGTGGGGTGGGGGGTGATGGGAGACATGGGTGGGGGCCTGGTGGAGGCTGCCCATGGTGGCTGGGGGTGGGAGTGCAGGGAGACATGGGTGGGGACCTGGTGGAGGCTGCCCCTGAGGGGTGGGGGGTGGGGGTGGTGGGAGACATGGGTGGGGGCCTGGTGGAGGCTGGCCCTGCACTGCTGGGGGGTGGGGGTGATGGGAGACATGGGTGGGGGCCTGGTGGAAGCTGCCCCTGCACTGCTGGGGGGTGGGGGTGCAGGGAGACATGGGTGGGGGCCTGGTGGAGGCTGCCCCTGCACTGCTGGGGGGTGGGGGTGCAGGGAGACATGGGTGGGGGCCTGGTGGAGGCTGCCCCTGGGGGGTGGGGGGTGATGGGAGACATGGGTGGGGGCCTGGTGGAGGCTGCCCATGGTGGCTGGCGGTGGGGGTGCAGGGAGACATGGGTGGGGACCTGGTGGAGGCTGCCCCTGAGGGGTGGGGGGTGGGGGTGGTGGGAGACATGGGTGGGGGCCTGGTGGAGGCTGGCCCTGCACTGCTGGGGGGTGGGGTGATGGGAGACATGGGTGGGGGCCTGGTGGAAGCTGCCCCTGCACTGCTGGGGGGTGGGGGTACAGGGAGACATGGGTGGGGGCCTGGTGGAGGCTGCCCCTGCACTGCTGGGGGGTGGGGGTGCAGGGAGACATGGGTGGGGGCCTGGTGGAGGCTGGCCCTGCACTGCTGGGGGGGTGGGGTGATGGGAGACATGGGTGGGGGCCTGGTGGAGGCTGCCCCTGGGGGGTGGGGGGTGGGGGTAGTGGGAGACATGGGTCGGGGCCTGGTGGAGGCTGCCCCTGGGGGGTGGGGGGTGGGGGTGATGGGAGACATGGGTGGGGGCCTGGTGGAGGCTGCCCCTGCACTGCTGGGGGGTGGGGGTGATGGGAGACATGGGTGGGGGCCTGGTGGAGGCTGCCCCTGGTGGCTGGGGGGTGGGGGTGCAGGGAGACATGAGTGGGGGCCTGGTGGAGGCTGGCCCTGCACTGCTGGGGGGTGGGGGTGGTGGGAGACATGAGTGGGGGCCTGGTGGAGGCTGCCCCTGCACTGCTGGGGGGTGGGGGTGATGGGAGACATGGGTGGGGACCTGGTGGAGGCTGCCCCTGGGGGGTGGGGGGGTGGGTGTGGTGGGAGACATGGGTGGGGGCCTGGTGGAGGCTGCCCCTGGTGGCTGGGGGGTGGGGGTGCAGGGAGACATGGGTGGGGGCCTGGTGGAGGCTGCCCCTGCACTGCTGGGGGGTGGGGGTGCAGGGAGACATGGGTGGGGGCCTGGTGGAGGCTGCCCCTGGTGGCTGGGGTGCCGGGGGACATGCGTTGGTGGGTAGTAGTGCAAGGTGACATGTGGGTTGGCTGGGGGGCATGGCCATGGTGGATGGGGTGCCTGCAGGACATGTGCAGGGTAGGCCCCTGTGGTGTGGGCCACCTGCAGGGGCCGTGGAGGGTGTAGAGGGAACACCTGGGAGGACCCACACGTGCAATTCACGTGTGGTGCTTCATGCGCACCCCTGTAATACACGTACCCTGATGGAATCGCGTGTGATTCTTCCTGCGCACCCCTGAAATACACGTACCCTGCTGCTTTTGCGTGTGATACTTCCCGCGCACCCCTGGAATACACGTACCCTGATGGAATCGCGTGTGATACTTCCCGCGCACCCCTGTAATACACGTACCCTGCTGATTTTGCGTGTGATACTTCCTGCGCACACCTGAAATACATGTACCCTGCTGCTTTGGCGTGTGATACTTCCCGTACACCCCTGGAATACACGTACCCTGCTGCTTTTGCGTGTGATACTTCCCGCGCACCCCTGAAATACACAGACCCTGCTGCTTTTGCGTATGTTACTTCCCACACACCCCTGATGCCCACGTACACAGGACAATCGCTTGTGGAACTTCCCGCGAACCACTGAAATACACATTCCACGCTTGGTGTTTGCTGTTTGCCAGCCCTGTGAACTGGTCCAGGGTTAGCGCAGCCCTTTGCGATGATTTGGGGACTTTAAAGGCTTTTCCTTGCGCGAGGGCGTTCTTGGGGGCGTAACTGGCGCTGCTGCAGGGTCGCTGCGCCACTTTGCGCCACGGCTGCTTTCGGAGCCTAGAATCCATGAATACGCTGTGCGATGAAAAGGATTTTTTCGCGCGCGGCTGGCGCAGTGTATCGCACGGGGACACTGTGCGCCAGCCATGTGCGCCATTTTTGTGCGAATTTCTATGAATTACCCTGTAAATTTGAGAGTTTTAACGGACCAGGTAGTTCTGTATCTGATTTTTTTTTTTTTTAGTTTGTCTTCCTTCTTTGATGAAGTACCTGGTTTACTTTCCCTAATGGGTTCTTCTATGTTTGTAGTACTTGATGAAGTTTTAGTTTCTTTTACTCTCTTTGGAGGATTTGCAGTGACATCCTGTTCCATTTCTATTTGATTTAGTTTTCTTTTAGGAACGTCTTACTTTTTGTGGTACAGAATATGTGTTTAGATGGGGGGTGTATAGTGAGCGAAGTCTATTGTATTCTAAAATGCAAGGAATATCAGCGTTTACTTAACTTGCATCAAAGATGATTAGAAATAGACCATCAAGTGTAAGTAAGCGTGATAGTGCTACGTAGCTCATGCCTTCTTTAAAGACTGTGTTACCAATGTCTATCCTTTGCTTTGCTTTGTCTAGGGTAAGACCTTGTGATTTATGAATGGTGACTGTGTATGCAAGAGTTAGAGAAAATTGTTCTCTGCGTACATACATGTCTTTGAAAAGATGGATTCGAGCTGTTGAGCGTCCTATCCTTTTTACTTCTGAAAGTTTGTCAAAGAGAATATTGACAAACTGAATTTTGTTGTCACCTGGGTATGTTTGAAAGCCAACAACTGTACCCAGTGCTCATTAACTAGTCCTTGGTCCACATCAAGGTTACGTTTAAGCATTACTCTGCAATTTAAGGATAATTTTAATATCTTTTCCAAGCCTGCTGTGTTTGAGATTGATTTTTCTAAACTATTTAGTCTTGTTGTGGCTTGGTCACACATGGGTAGTGTCATACCATGTACATCTAGTTTGTCTGTGCTGCTAATTTCCATTATTGGTTGCATTTCTTTACTTAACATTATTTAATTGAATTTTAAACAGCTTGCAAGAGTTGGCATTAAGGCCATACAACTGACATTTTTGTGGGCTAATTGTTCCATAACATCTGTAGCACATGCATTATCACCATAAAGTGCATGAATGTGTCGGGTTTTCAATATTGCTTCTGCTTCTTTAGAAAGTATACCAACTTTGATACTTTTTAAGGTGTTGGCATAAGTTAGATCTGCAGATTGCTGCATGTTTTCTGTTAATTCTCTGTATTGGAAATGTTGCCAAAGGTTGACATTTCCAATGCTGCCAACAGTTTTACGGCAGAGTTTGTGTCCTAATGTTTTAAAAATAGGCTCACCTTTTACTAGTGTCAATTGAAGAAGATCTCCGAAAACAATAATGTGTTTTCCTGCAAAGAGCGCTTCATAGTTTGTTTTGAGTACGTCTTGTAATCTGAGGTGAATCAAAGCCAACATTAGGTTGGAAACCATGCTCACTGTGTAGTTCCATTGCAGCTTCTGTAGAAAGTTTGTAATAGTCTAATTTGTTTTGGTGTTCTACTGGCAGGAGTAGTAATCGGTGTAAAGTGACACCACCTATGTTGTAGGCACCTAAACCTGTGGGGGCAGTGACAACAGCTGACAGTTTGTTGTTTGTCAATTGTTGAAGGAACTTACTGATGATTTTGATTAGGAATGTTTTGCCTGGAACCAGCTCCCCCACTGACGTACAATAGTATAGGTTTGTAATTTTGGCAGGTGCATTCTTTGTTTTCATGTTGTACACCATGTGCAATTTCTTTTGTTACTTCTTGAAAAATGCTACATTGCTCATTGTTTAGTTTTGATTGTAGTATAGTTAAGTCTTCTTTATCTTAATACTGACACATGGTGTTTTATACTTCCATCATAGCTAATTCTGCCTCATTTGTTATTAGTGGCTCTCCCAGTGGTTCTTGGCTTCCTGTTACAGAAGGTTGACTACTGTCAGGAGTGCCCTTATCTAGTTGGGCCTGGAGTTCTTCTTCGTGTTGCTGTTCATTGTGCAACATTGTTTTGTACTGTGTAAAGTTTACATCAGTTATAGTGCTTTCATTTGCTTTGAAAGCGTCTTCATATGAGTCATAGTTATCTAGTATTTCTTCTTTTCTCCATGGTTTAAAGAGTTGTAGCAGGGACATGTAATATACTTCTTTATGTTGAGGAGTCTTTAATGACAATTTGATATGATTAATTAAATTTGGTTTGGTGAGTTTTATTAAGCTGCCTTCACAGTTTGTCACTCTGTATTTACTGTTTTTTTTCATCAGGTTTTATATTATATTTGTATGTGTAGTTTTGGGCTATGTGGTATAGACAGATGGTTTCCAAAGTGGTACTCTTGTTTGGGTAGTATGTGTCCAATAAATTGTTTTTTAAAATGTCTTGGCTGTTGGGATCATGTTTGGCTATTGTTTCTATATCTTCGTATGATTTTAGAACTCTTTTTCTAGATTTAGCTGGACCAAGACTTAGCCATACTATATTTTCAGATTTACCATACAGTGCAGTACCAGTTAAACGATCAGCTGCTTCATAGGAGCCACATTCTCTATGGGACAGCAGTTTTATGCCCAAGCTGTATCATTTTTGAGACACTGTTTTATCTGATGACAGGTCATTCCAGAGGTCTTGCAGCTCTGTTTTTTCTGCTTTGGTTAAATATGCTGTGACATATCGTGCAACTGCAGTAGAATTGTCTGCAATGTACTGCACATCTATGTTTGTATTCCATAAGTGGGCAATGATTGCATTGTAATCATTGATATGTTTTTCTTTGTCTTTTCTTTTTATGTAATATGTATTTTTGGGTGACTTACCTTTAACACTATGTCTAACTGAAGACATGAGGTTGTTCACTTGACCTGTATTTGTAACTGGTCTACGGAAACCAAATCGGCATTTGGTGTAGTATTTGCCTTTGTTTTTGTATTTGCGACGACAATATTTTCCACATTTGTGTCTTTGAAATTGTAAAATTTGTGCATGAAGGTCACTATTTGTTGATTCCAATGGAATTTCACAAGTGACATATTTTTCAATAAACTGTAAAACAGTGGCATCACTGTCTTGACCAAATTTAGGAGCATCTTTAATCCATAAAAGCATGTGGATATGTGGTGCTCCTCTGGCTTGGTATTCTTTTCTCCAAAAGAAGTGTTGCACTTCTCCAAGGGGAGGAACAGTTTTATTACAAATAAAATGTAGCATAGCAATGAAGCGATGGTGAAAATATCTTGAAACATTAACAGGATCCAGAGAACAAAGTTCTCCAGGTGTTAGTATATCTATGTTTGTTTTGTTTTTGTTTGATATGTGTAGGAAATCATGTAAATCTTCCCATGCATATTCTGCACAACTTAATGTAACAAACCAAGTGGGTGGGCCAAGGTTTCTGATCATACAACGTACATCTCCATGACGTCGAAACCAGTACTCTTTAGTACCACGCATATTTGATAATAGATTTGTAATATTTGATTGTAAAACCTCATCCTTTTGTTGCACTTTTTGTAATAATTGTGTAGCTGTCATATTTTGAAAGTGTGATCCTGATTTTAATATGTGTGCAACTCCGTAACATAAAGTTGCTAGTTCACTGTCAAAGAGTAGGTGGAATATGTATTCCCAGATTTAGACAAAATGTGGATCTTCAGAATACATCCGTAATGAGCGGTATTCTGAAGCTGATATTTGAATAGGTCTATCATCGTACCTTCCTCCTTTGCCAGTAGGAAAGAGTAGAGGAAAAGCACGTGCTTCTATACTTTTTTCCCATATGCTGATTGGTGATCCTTTTGTTTGACGCATTTGGTACATTTCCAGTGCATCTTCTATGGTGTCATTAGAGTGCAAAGGATGAATTGTATAATGGTCTAAAGTATTTGATATTGTAGCAGGATCTAGGAGCTCAAATTGACCAGCTTCTTGTGTTTCTTGAATTATTTCAGTTGTATCCTTCACATTTTGTTCAATATTAATTTCTTTGTAATATTCATTATTCTCTTTAAGATATTGCAAGGCATGTCTAACTTTATGTAAATCTACCAGCTGTTGCCATATTTTTTTGTCTTTTGTAGGTACTCCATTTACTGAGATAATTAAAGATTGCTGCATTGGACGTTGCACCCTTAGAGTATGCACATTTTCTTTTAAATCTAATGGTAAATCAACTACTTTTCCACGAATGACTTTTACCAATTCAGAGGGAGGTAATTTTGCTGTTTTTGCTTGAAATGGGTGCACTGTTTGAATTCTGATGCTCTCATATAAATTAAGTTGTTGTAGGGGTTTTGGTAGTGGGTATAATTCCAAATTATTTGTGATAGCTGGTGAAGGAGTTTTGTTGTTAAGTTTTGTAGTGCAGTAACTACAAAGTATTAAGGGGTCAGTTATTTCGTATTTGTTTTCTGCTACAAGGTAGAGAGCTAATTCAAACTATTTAGAATCTTCATTGTCTTCTATTTTGTATGATAGTGTTAGGGAGAATTCTCTATTTAGGCTGAATTTCCTAACCTAGTGAGTCCCCCAGCAGCTTTGCTGGATTTCTGGAGTTTGTTTTTTTCCATCCTGCCAAGAGTGAGACTCTTTTCTCTCACTCTTGGACACGTATGTGTGTGTAATTCCTTTGAAATGTCAATGTGTTTGATGGGCTATGGGGTCTTTTACTCCATAGGGTCTCATATGTTTTTCTATGTGTGTTACACCGCACCCTACGTGCCGTAACACTGGGGCGTCCTAGTGGACCCCCACCATAGACTCCATACCCGGGGACTGACTACTGTCTCCCCGGGCATGTAAAGTCACCATTGGCTTTACTAGACCTACATTTACTAACAGGACTAGTACAAACCATCTTATTGTGGACGTACTAGTAGGGGTAATTCGAGTACTCCTAGATCTGTTACTCGAGGGGGCACTGTCCCGTCCCCCCTCGTCGAGTTTTGGCTGGTGGCAGTGGAAACTACTTGTTATGTTCGACCCCGAACATAACCCTATGGGATTCGTCCCATTGTTGGAGATTGATACTTTTTCTCATTAATCTCTAACGTACCACCGATCTACTTATCTTAAATAGGTTTATCGGATGGTATTTTCTGCCAGAACTCGGTTTGTAAAATGGTGTCTGTGTTCGTCTCTGTGACTCCTAAACCAAAGGTTGAGCCCTTTGTTCCACTTTTGGCGGGCTCTGTACAGAGACCCTCCAAAGTGGTGTCATTCTGTCTGGGTTACCACAGGGGTGTGGGAGGGTGTTTAGGCACCCAGGACCGAGTTGCCTTGCCAACTCCGGTCGCACTCTGGAGTGATTGGCCCAAGTGGTGAGCCTTCCCGCTCACCACTTAGCATGTGTTGATTGACAGCTAGGCTGAATGAATGGGGGTTTTCTGCATAAAAGCAGGGCTTTTGGGACTGGATCTTCAGAAGTCGCCACAGGACCTAAGAATCCGACGAGGGTACCGCTGAGCCGACCTGCACGACGACACCTCCGGTGGAGCCCTGTGGAACCGACTCACCACTTCCCGACGACAGAGGAGATCTCCCTGCCGGAGAGTCTCTTCCCCTGGCTGGTGGGAACAACCAGCCCCCTTTGCTTTTTATTCGCTTCAGGACGCAGTGGTCGAATTGCCCGTGCAGAGCACCCCGGCAACCGGATAGCCACCACCCCTGTACCGCGACCAAAAGGTGGTGCCTTGTGACAGAGCACTCCGCGGCTGGTCTCTTCCCTGGTGGTCGACCGGACTTCCTTTTTCTTCGACGACGAGAACCTCTCTACTCTTGGCAAAGACCCGACGTGCATCCACCACCAGGAACATCTGCCCCCGCCGGAGCTGCCCTCCACAATATGGTACCGTGTCCGCCTGGCTTCCCTTTCGATCGGATTGAGCCAGGTGTCTTAATCCTCTCCTTTCCGTTGGGTCGCCTCCAAGCTTTTCTCATTTATAGTTCTGAACTGGTTCAACATGCCGATAACAATTTGCTACAAAGACTTGAATGCATCTCCACTAGAGACTTTTTGGGACATCGCGCCCTGCCTCTCTCCGAGTGGGCCTGGCCTCTGAACTTCATGATCTATTGTGATTCTTGCCTTCCTGCCTTGCATTTAATTCGCGAAGGATTGAACTGTGTTGATTTCATGACCTGCCTGTCTTTTTCTCTCCCGTCCTAACTAATGTTCGAGTGTCATCTAGGTTGAGGTATACACCTCTGTCTGAAAATAAGTGATACCGGTAGAACCATAGAGTTGTCGAAATATTACTGGGGGGATTGATCGTTTTCTTCTTCGTAGAGTAATTGTGTTTGATTTGTTTGCCGTGATAGTGCCATAGTGTTTTTCATAGATGTTCTGTTATAAATAAATACCTTAATATCTTTACACTAAGCCTCATTGCGTGTTTGCTTGTCTCGCTGTGAAGAATTGCCCTATTTTGTATACTCCACATACTGCTCAACTTTTCTTGAGAGAAGTCTGACTGCTCAGCCACAGCTACCAAGTGAATCTGTGTGGTGCAGACTGCTACCAAGTGGGTTCACCGCCAAACTCCTGTAGTCCTAAATCTTTTGCAGTGGTCCCAGAGGGAACTGCACAGGTTTCCGCCTAACAGATAGGTCTACAGTTTTTGTGTTACTTTTATAAAAAGTTCTGCGGCAACATACACACACATGGTTTGGTACTTCAGCTAATGTACTTTTAAATTTTAGTATTTCTTTTTTGTATGTGTTTAGTAAAAGTTTGCCATGTGTAGAATTGTTGCTAATTTGGTTTAAAGCTATTTCATTCTGTAAGTGGCTTTCACTTCCAAAATATTTTTTCTGGCTATAGTCAATTTCTTCAAGTAGGTCTTTTGCTGTACCATGTAGAAGAATGTTATTTAAATTTGCTAGTTCTAAAGCAGGACTTTTAGCATAGTACAGTTTATAGACTAGATTTCTTATAGTTGAATGATGTGTTGATATCCTTTTGATATCATGGAAGGTGGTTTTACAAGTAGGTCCTGTAATGCAGGCCAATGAATGTCCTTGTAGTCCTGTGTACTTGCGCACTGGACAGGTATCCATATTTTGCAGTAGTTTAATTTTGATTTTGTCTTTGCTTTCTACATATTGATTGAGGAATTGGCGTAAAGACTTGAAAAATTGTTTGGGAATGTTACACATTGACGTGCATGGCCATTTGTACACTTGATGTTCTGATTCAGTTGAATGGAGGGGTAATTCTAAGTTTTCAGGACATATTTTTGTAAGGAGTACTTCTTGTTCCATTATGGTATTATTCACTTTTTCATAACCTCGACCATTGCTATGTATGGCAATTGTATTTGTTTGCTTTTGTTTGTACGCTTATTCATTAAAATATGGTTCTCTGCTCATAGTGTGATTCTATTCACCTCCTCAGATACTTAAGAAGTTCTTTCCGTTGACATTTCGTTTATTGAGAAGTCTTTTTTGTAATTTAGTTATTAGTTTTGTTAGTGGTTTCATTTTGTTTAACACTAAAATAAATAACTTTCTTTTGAGAAGAATTGCACTGTCTATCAACACTTCGAAGATTAATTTCCTACAATAGGTTTTAAGCATTGAACCTGATTTCTCTCCTGTTTTTATAAGATTTTGAAGGACTTTGTGACGGTACATTTTGGCTAAAATAGTGCAAAGTAAGCATACCAAGAAAAGTATATCAAAATTTAAAGAAGTAGTTTTATCTGTAGTGATAGCTGATTTTCTGTTAATTGTTTTTTGGGTTGTTTTACATTTTGATAGAGGAGGCAAAGTTTTTGTACTTGAAACTTCTTGTGTTTCACTAAATGACTGTATTAGCTGTTTTGTTTCAACTTTTTTTTTTTTACAAATTCTGCCAGAGATGGATTCTTATGTTGGACACTTTTATTTTCATTTGCTCTACTTCTGCGTTGCTTTCTCCGGACTTGATTTTTGGTAGGCATTCTTTAGGGTCTGTTGAAAAAAATAAAGAAGGTATGGGTTGGGGTGTTCTGCAATGTATGTGTGCTCTGTGCATGAGTGTTTGAGTAAGATGATAAAGATGTATGTAATGGTGTGTGATTGTGCATTGGGAACTACAACTAGTAGGGATGGGTATTCTTGAATTGATGTGCTACTAAACTGGGGTTCAGATGACAGAAAAAAGTAAGCTAGTGGTGTGGAGAAGTACAAATAGTAAATCTAATGTATACAATTAAAACAGTTGTTTGTTCTATAATATTAAAATTGTAGCGGTTGAGTTGGGTAATTTGTGTGTCCAAATATAGGAATTTGTGGGCCATTCTGGCTGTAAATTGCTGTTTAAGACATGGGGATTTTTGGACAGAATGGTGCACAATCTCTATTTTTAGGCACAGAAATAGCATAGCATGAATTAACTTTACAGTGTGTTTCAGTAATAATACAAATATTATGGGGATATTCTACTTACTTTTTTTCTAAAATGAACCAGTTACTTCTTAGTTCTTCAAATTCGGTTGCTTCTTTTCAGGAGAATGGTCTTCACTGCAATTGTAAAAGAAACAAATTAGTCATTTTGTTTGTATATAGCACTGTTTTTAATTTAGACATTGTTTTTTTTTAATTGAAATCCTCAGCGCCTTCCCCAAAAACATTAAAACGATCTTTTACATAAGATACGTCGCACTAGTTCAATACACATGATATGTTCTTAATGAACAAATTGTATTGTAATGACTAACTGTAGCAAACAAAATATCTTTACTATGTTTGTGAAATTCATAATGTACCACTGAATACCACTATTTCTGTAACCAGGCTCTTCCAGGTAATAGTGCCTCAATGTCATGCTTAAATTAAAGTAATTGAATAAATAAAGAAATAAAACAAAAATATTAAGTCAGTTTGAAAATGTGTTCATGTACTGTACAGAAAATATGCATACCTGTAGTTTGTGTTCATGCATATGGATATGCATGGAGTGCAAGTAGAAATCTTGGAGACTTGTACAGTATTTCTTGTAGATGGTGCTTGCCAATGATATGACACTTGTACTCAGAGAGATTCAGAGTACATTTGCAGTGCTGATCTATGATGATGCAGTTAGATGTAGAGGTCTTGAATGTGATTGGTGGATGGTCATGTGACTTCTTAGCTATAGCCAATGAGGGAATGGCACAGAAAGTGAAGTGGAAATGGTAGAAGGGCTGTTCATGTTATGATATGTCCGCGGATATGGCGGTAGTTTGCGGACATCGGGTGTTACATCCAGGGATTTTTGGGTTCAGAAGTCATGAGAATGAGCACTGAAAGGGATTGGTCAGGAAAGTTTAGTGGGTGTGTTGTGCTAGGAGAGAGTTTCTCAGATATTCTTTTTACTGAGAGAACAACAGATAGCTATGGCTGTGTGTTTCAGAAAACAGATTTTTTGGATTTTGGGAGATTCATGGATACATTGGTTGAAGGTGCATGCAAAAAGCTGTGGAGTAGCTGTAGATCTTGGATTTCCACATGTGGAAGTACACTGGCATGGAGTACGTGGAATGAAGTGGTTGGACTTGCTACCTCTTTGTGCTACTTTGGAGACAGAGCAACATCCAGACATAATTGTAATTCATTGTGGAGGGAACAGTTTAGGACATGTGTCTGGAATTTCTTTGCAATTTTCTATGAAAGAAGGACTTGGGAAGGTCATGGACATGTTTCCTAATTCTCAAGTAATATTTTCACGGATTGCACAGAGACAAATGTGGCTTCGTTCTTCTTCATTTGGTCCACAAATGGAAAAAGCAAGGCGCAATGTTAGAAATGCACAAACAGCCTTATTAAGAGATTTTAGCATGTCCTCTTTTCACAATGAAAATATTATGTTTCGTAGTACATACATTTTTCGCAGAGATGGAGTCCATCTTACTTATGCTGGCAATCAGATTTTTTTGAGAAATATACAAAATGCATTAAAACCTTATTTAGAATTACAGCATCCATTTTGAAGTAGGTGTTAAGTATTTATAATTTTTGACATACAAACACCTCCCAAAGGCTCTTTTCAGAGCCACCACTTCCTACCAGAGAAAATTGCAATGGTTATGATAGGGTAGCAACCCAATTTTCTAGATGTCTGCGGACTTCTAAAAAATACAAAGGGCCCTGCTGCATTTATTTTCACTTCTATTTTTTAACTGTGAAAGACGGCCCTGAAAGGAGCCTTATTTATTTTTTTTTTGTAATTTTGTTTTTTTTGTTTTTTTATACACGACACACGAGGAGGGGAAAGGGGGACACCAACCACAGGGATAAGAAAGGGCGAGCTGAGAGAGGAAGATTTAGAGTGGGTTTTATTTGAGTAGTGAGCAGGTCTTCTCATGCTCTGAGACGATGGTCTCAAAAGCACTGCGAAGTCGCTCCCCCGTGCAGAGTACTGTGTCACAGTACACACATACAACTGTGACCCTCAAAAGGTAAGGGTCATCAGAATTCTGTATGGCCTGTGAGGCAGCTTGAGGAAGACGCTGTCCCACAGAGGTGGTCCTTGTGGTGACAGAATCAGAAACGGAGGATGAAGTAGAGTAAATCAACCTACTAAGTTCTTTGCAAGGTACAACCTTGCGAATAGCCCCAGAGTGAAATGACCTCAGGTGTCGCTTCATGGTAGTGGTCCCAAAGCTGTACGAACCGTTCCTCCCACGACTGAGTATCATTTTGCACTCATTGCAGGTTAAACGGTTCGCACGAGCCTTAGGACCATTCCCATGAATGGTAAACAACTGCCACACCCAAGACTCACGCCTAGTGCAGGTAGTAGGGATTTCCACTACCTCATTCTCGTCATCCTCTTCTTCCTCCTCTGCATCCTCACTCCTGTTCCCCTCTTCAGGCCCTTGGGGTGGTGGTGGTGATGGTAGTGGTGGTGGTGGTGGTGGTGCTGAGGCAGACACAGCACCAGGTGGCAGCAGTGGAGCCACAGAAGCCATCAGGTTGAAGATGGAAATCTGCAGGTGGCAGCAAAAATCTCTGTGCTCTGTAGAATAGCCAGAAACACAATGAGAATAAGCTCTAGGGCGTGGTCTTTTGTAGGGGTGCTTGTGCGCGGTCCGCAGACATGCGCACTATCCGCGGACAGATCGAACACAAAAAAGGTTAGTATGTGGGACTTGGGCTATGGTGAGTTTTTATTGAAAAATATTGTGGATGTACTTTTAAATTGTTCGGGGACACGAACAGTGTCCGCATTCAGAACACGCGATCAGCGTGGGCGTGGTCACATGATCGCTTCGCGAACATGTTCGCGAAGGAAGCGGCTGTCCGCAGGACACCAAATGCACGGGCATTGGTTTGCGCATGCGCGTTGATGTTCTATGGACACTGTTCGGGTCCTGAAGTAATTAAAAGTGCGTCAGAAGTCAAACGAACAGTTACGGACAGGCGTTTGTTCTTAGAACAGTGTCAACTTGCTTGCGAACAATACGGACAGACATAGCGTCCTCAGAACACCTCAATTTTTGTTTCTTTACGAACATTTCAGGACACTAATTGTGTTCTCACAACAGTTTCAACTTGCTAGCGAACAGTACGGACAGGTATAGTGTTCTTCAGGACAGCTCCATTTTTGTTTATTTACGAACATTTCAGAACACCCGTGCTGTCCGCGGACACCTACATTGTTTTAAAAAAAAATTGAAACTAATTACAATTTAACTTTATTTAACATATATTAATAATTTATGACAAAGAAGGTGAGGCAGAAACGGAAACAAAAACAGGAGAATTAGGGGTTTCAACATGATTGGTATCAGGTGAAGAAGGGATGGAAGTCTCATCAAAATGTTTTGGGTTATGGAGAGGGTTTGGGGATAATTGACTGGGATATGGTGAGGGGGGACAAGTACATGTGGGACAATGGTATTAGGTTTTTGTTTTAAAATGATCTTCAACAAAAGTGTTCAAATTATTAAAATTGGGTTTATTGTTGACCAATTTTCTCTTTTATGCTGTCGAGCTTGTTATCCATAACAGTTTCTTCAGAGGTATTTTCTATTTTGGTATGCTCTGTACAAAAAAAAAAATATATATGTCAAATGTATACAATATAAACCATTTAATTATTATTATGTTATAAAGTGTTTAACATTAGTTTCACTATCTTGTGAGATTTCCTCATGTGGGAAATGCTCCTCTTGCCATTCCAGAGTACTAGACATTTCTGTAAAAAAAAACATATATATTTATAAACTTTCAGTATTAAATAGAAAAAAAATATGAGTAAAATGAAGTACACTTACTATTTCAGGTAAGATATGTTCTAAGTACTGTGTAAGTCTGGTCTTGTTCTTAGTTCTGTAGTGTCTGTGAGGTAATTATGTTGGAAGCCAATTTATCTTCTTTTGGTATATTCCATTTTAGAACATATTGTATTTAAATGAATGGTTAGTGTGTTACATATATGGGTTACATTTCTTATGTATTGCTACATATAATGTGTATGTGTGCTGCTTTTTGAATTTGTTAAATGTTCCTATGACATGATATAGCCATCAAACATTACCCCCCCAGAGTTTTTAGGTAGTGGTACTGTTCTCCGAACATATCCGCGGACATTAAAAGAGTTCGCGGACATCAAGTTCAGTAGAAGAGGTTCAATATGTTCCATATTACATGTACATAAACTCAAAGTTATTATTGTTAAGTTGCGCTACTAAAAACCTATGAAATTCAGTGAAAAAACTTTGTTAAAGGGACGTTATGGTTCCAAGTAAAACCGAAAATCCCTTGAAATTCGTCAGTTATGGTAAGCTAAGCAACCATAGCTCGCGCCACCACCGTGCACTGCTAAGCCTAACACCCAGGACATCAAAGATGACATCACAAATGTCATTGATGACATCACTGATGACATCACATGTGCATTTACATTTCATGAAAAGTCTGTAGAAGGGATTCTTAGTGTAATGTTAATAAAAAAAAGTGTCAAGGATTATTGGAATAAATATCAAGTGCTAATCAGTGCATTAAGCTATGCATTGATATAAATAGCATTCTATTATTAACTTCAATCCAGTATACTAAGGTACTCATGTGGAAACATAGGCATTGTGTGCAGCATACATGATGGAGATGCAAAATTTATAAATTTGCTATGTTGAATAGTGAAATTATAACTGTTTTCATATACCACATTTTTTTAACACACCATTCAGACATTAAAAATTATACAGAAACACAGACCTTACAAAATCATCTGGAGCAAAAAATGGATCTATTAAAGGACTGGTGTGCTCAGAAGTATGATTGTCCCGAAGGTTCAGGCATATGTTTCTAAGCACACGTTGATCGATCGTACAAACATTTCCTATGCACCTTACCATAGATTTCCTAATTTTTACACATGAGAAATCAGGCAGCAGGGCGTGGCCATCTTGTGATAATGTTATCTGTTGCTGCATCGCCCAAGGTCGACTGCCCTGGTGGCACTAATTCATATGCCCCGCCCCTGAGGCTGACATCAAACCTAGTGATATTCTCTGCCTATCTCCAGGACGTTACTGGGCAGCATAGCCAAACGCGCCCAGTCATCACCTTCGTGATAATGTTAGTTGATGCAGAACCCGGAATATCTACGCACATCATCTCACAACACAGCGCGTCCCAATTTTGAATATAAAACCATACTTTTAAATGAAATAGCAACACTGTACAATTTGTAAAGTATTTTTATTTCACCATAAACGCTCTGAGAACATCCAGCGATTGCCATATTCAAGCAAATGGGAATTTTTTTTTCTTCGTTCTTGATCCACAAATGTTCATCGTGAGTCACGCGGTGTTCATTTTGGGGGTATAAGAAGCGCATTGGACGCACTGTGAATTGCAAGGCTTTGGCATCAGCTTGGCGCTAGGCAACTGGAAACGATGTCAGGTTGCTCCTTATCGCTGGTACCATGTAAGGGCATATCGGCCTGTGGCGAGCGTCCCAAAACAGTGTCATTTGTGCAGCAAACCAGGTTTGACTTCATTGTTAACTGTCTTCTGGTGGGCTTCTGCCATCAAGCCCTCCTCTAGGCGCCTGGGTGTCTAGGTGGGCTGAATGTGAGGGAGGGGTGTAGTCACCCCCCCTGCACATGGTATCCTAGGAAACACAAGTCACACTTTACCATGATTGGCTGAGGTGGTTGTCTGAGCTGGACAACCCCCCCCAACCCCCCTCCCCCCTGCGTGATTGACAGCCAGGATGTGTGAATGGGGGATTTTCGCATAAAAGGCAGGACTCTTTGGCTAGAAGTCAGTCGCCACTGGAACTACAAGGAACCGAAGAGAAGTGGAGAAGAAGTCGACTGCTGCAACCCTCCCATGCCGGTGAAGCCCTGCTGCAGTCCTAAACTATCTACCCTTCGATGACAGTTTTTGGCTGGCCCTGCCTCTGGTTCCATGGTTATGGCTGGCCCCAGCTCCAATCCCATGGTATGGCTGGCCCCGCCTCCAATCCCGTGTATACGGCTGGCCCCGCCTCCAATCCCGTGGATACGGCTGGCCCCAACTCCAATCCCGTGGATATGGCTGGCCCCGCCTCCAATACCGTGGATAAGGCTGGCCCCGCCTCCAATCCCATGGATACGGCTGGCCCCGCCTCCAATCCCATGGATACGGATGGCCCCGCCTCCAATCCCATGGATACGGATGGCCCTGCCTCCAATGCCGTGGATACGGCTGGCCCAGCCTCCAATCCCGTGGATACGGCTGGCCCCACCTCCAATCCTGTGGATATGGCTGGCCCCACCTCTAATCCCATGGATACGGCTGGCCCCGCCTCTAATCCCGTGGATACGGCTGGCCCCGCCTCTACTGCCGTGGATACGGCTGGCCCCGTCTCCAATGCCGTGGATGCGGCTGGCCCCACTTCCAATGCCGTGGATATGGCTGGCCCCGCTTCCAATGCCGTGGATACGGCTGGCCCCGCTTCCAGTTACATGGTTTTGGTGGGCCCCGCCTCCAGTTACATGGTTTTGGCTGGTCCCTCCTCCAATCCCATTGTTTTGGCTAGCCCCGCCTCCAATCCCATGGATACGGCTGGCCCCGCCTCCAATCCCATGGTTTTGGCTGGGCCTGCCTCCAATCCCATGGATACGGCTGGCCCCGCCTCCAGTTCCATGGATACGGCTGACCCCGCCTTCAATCCCATGGATACGGCTGGCCCCGCCTCCAATCCCATGGATACAGCTGGCCCTGCCTCCAATCCCATGGTTTTGGCTGGCCCCGCCTCCAATCCCATGGTTTTGGCTGGCCCCACCTCCAATCCCATGGATATGGCTGACCCCGCCTCCAATTCCGTGGATACGGCTGGCCCCGCCTCCAATTCCATGGATACGGCTGGCTCTGCCTCCAATACCATGGATACGGCTGGCCCCGCCTCAATACCATGGATACGGCTGGCCCCGCCTCAATACCATGGATACGGCTGGCCACGCCTCCAGTTCCATGGATACGGCTGGCCCCGCCTCCAATCCCATGGTTTTGGATGGCCCCACCTCCAATACCATGGTTTTGGATGGCCCCGCCTCCAAAACCATGGTTTTGGCTGGCCCCGCCTCCAATACCATGGATGTGGCTGGCCCCGCCTCCAATACCATGGAGGCGGCTGGCCCCGCCTCCAATCCCATGTTTTGTCTGGCCCCGCCTCCAATCCCATGGTTTTGGCGGGGCCCGCCTCCAAAACCATGGATACGGCTGGCCCCGCCTCCAAAACCATGGATACGGCTGGCCCCGCCTCCAGTTCCATTGATACGGCTGGCCCCGCCTCCAGTTCCATGGATACGGCTGGCCCCGCCTCCAATCCCATGGATACGGCTGGCCCCGCCTCCAATCCCATGGTTTTGGCTGGCCCCGCCTCCAATCCCATGGTTTTGGCCGGCCCCGCCTCCAATCCCATGGTTTTGGCTGGCCCCGCCTCCAATCCTAAGGATACGGCTGGCCCCGCCTCCAATCCCATGGATACGGATGGCCCTGCCTCCAATGCCGTGGATACGGCTGGCCCAGCCTCCAATCCCGTGGATACGGCTGGCCCCGCCTCCAATCCCATGGTTTTGGCTGGCCCCGCCTCCAATCCCATGGTTTTGGCCGGCCCCGCCTCCAATACCGTAGATAAGGCTGGCCCCGCCTCCAATCCCATGGATACGGCTGGCCCCGCCTCCAATCCCATGGATACGGATGGCCCCGCCTCCAATCCCATGGATAGGGATGGCCCTGCCTCCAATGCCGTGGATACGGCTGGCCCAGCCTCCAATCCCGTGGATACGGCTGGCCCCACCTCCAATCCTGTGGATATGGCTGGCCCCACCTCTAATCCCGTGGATACGGCTGGCCCCGCCTCTAATCCCGTGGATACGGCTGGCCCCGCCTCTACTGCCGTGGATACGGCTGGCCCCACTTCCAATGCCGTGGATATGGCTGGCCCCGCTTCCAATGCCGTGGATACGGCTGGCCCCGCCTCCACTGCCGTGGATACGGCTGGCCCCGCCTCCACTGCCGTGGATACGACTGGCCCCGCTTCCAATGCCGTGGATATGGCTGGCCCCGCTTCCAATGCCGTGGATACGGCTGGCCCCGCTTCCAGTTACATGGTTTTGGCTGGTCCCTCCTCCAATCCCATTGTTTTGGCTAGCCCCGCCTCCAATCCCATGGATACGGCTGGCCCCGCCTCCAATCCCATGGTTTTGGCTGGGCCTGCCTCCAATCCCATGGATACGGCTGGCCCCGCCTCCAGTTCCATGGATACGGCCGACCCCGCCTTCAATCCCATGGATACGGCTGGCCCCGCCTCCAATCCCATGGATACAGCTGGCCCTGCCTCCAATCCCATGGTTTTGGCTGGCCCCGCCTCCAATCCCATGGTTTTGGCTGGCCCCACCTCCAATCCCATGGATATGGCTGACCCCGCCCCCAATTCCGTGGATACGGCTGGCCCCGCCTCCAATTCCATGGTTTTGGCTGGCCCCGCCTCCAATCCCATGGTTTTGGCTGGCCCCACCTCCAATCCCATGGATATGGCTGACCCCGCCTCCAATTCCGTGGATACGGCTGGCCCCGCTTCCAGTTACATGGTTTTGGTGGGCCCCGCCTCCAGTTACATGGTTTTGGCTGGTCCCTCCTCCAATCCCATGGTTTTGGCTGGCCCTGCCTCCAATCCCATGGATATGGCTAGCCCCGCCTCCAATCCCATGGATACGGCTGGCCCTGCTTCCAATTCTATGGATACGGCTGGCCCCGCCTCCAATTCCATGGATACGGCCGGCCCCGCCTCCAATTCCATGGATACGGCTTGCCCCGCCTCCAATTCCATGGATACGGCTGGCCCCGCCTCCAATACCATGGATAAGGCTGGCCCCGCCTCCAATCCCATGGTTTTGGCTGGCTCTGCCTCCAATCCCATGGATACGGCTGGCCCCGCCTCCAATACCATGGATACGGTTGGCCACGCCTCCAGTTCCATGGATACGGCTGGCCCCGTCTCCAATCCCATGGATACGGCTGACCCGCCTCCAGTTCCATGGATACGGCTGGCCGCGCCTCCAGTTCCATGGATACGGCTGGCCCCGCATCCAATCCCATGGTTTTGGCTGGCCCGCCTCCAATCCCATGGATACGGCTGGCCCGGCCTCCAATCCCATGGATACGGCTGGCCCCACCTCCAATCCCATGGATACGGCTGGCCCCGCCTCCAATACCATGGATACGGTTGGCCCCGCCTCCAGTTCCATGGATACGGCTGGCCCCGCCTCCAATACCATGGATACGGTTGGCCCCGCCTCCAGTTTCATGGATACGGCTGGCCCCGCCTCCAATAACATGGTTATTGCTAGCTCCGCCTCCAATATCATGGATACTGCTGGCTCTGCCTCCAAATCCATGGATACGGCTTGTCCCGCCTCCAATCCCATGGTTTTGGATGGCCCCACCTACAATAGCATGGTTTTGGATGGCCCCGCCTCCAATACCATGGTTTTGGCTGGCCCCGCCTCCAATACAATGGATACGGCTTGCCCCGCCTCCAATACAATGGATGTGGCTGACCCCGCCACCAATCCCATGGTTTTGGCTGGCCCCGCCTCCAATCCCATGTATTTGGCGGGGCCCGCCTCCAAAACCATGGATACGGCTGGCCCCGCCTCCAAAACCATGGATACGGCTGGCCCCGCCTCCAGTTAGTTCCATTGATACGGCTGGCCCCGCCTCCAATCCCATGGATACGGCTGGCCCCGCCTCCAATCCCATGGATTTGGCTGGCCCCGCCACCAATCCCATGGTTTTGGCTGGCAACGCCTCCAATCCCATGGTTTTGGCTGGCCCTGCCTCCAATCCCATGGATATGGCTAGCCCCGCCTCCAATCCCATGGATACGGCTGGCCCTGCTTCCAATTCTATGGATACGGCTGGCCCCGCCTCCAATTCCATGGATACGGCCGGCCCCGCCTCCAATTCCATGGATACGGCTTGCCCCGCCTCCAATTCCATGGATACGGCTGGCCCCGCCTCCAATACCATGGATACGGCTGGCCCCGCCTCCAATCCCATGGTTTTCGTGGGCCCCGCCTCCAGTTCCATGGTTACGGCTGGCTCCGCCTCCAATACCATGGATACGGCTGGCTCCGCCTCCAATACCATGGATACGGCTTGCCCCGCCTCCAATCCCATGGTTTTGGATGACCCCGCCTCCAATACCATGGTTTTGGATGGCCCCGCCTTCAATACCATGGTTTTGGCTGGCCCCACCTCCAATACCATGGATACGGCTTTCCCCGCCTCCAATACCATGGATGCGGCTGGCTCGTCTCCAATTACATGGATGCGGCTGGCTCCGCCTCCAATACCATGGATGCGGCTTGCCCCGCCTCCAATACCATGGATGCGGCTGGCTCGCCTCTAATTACATGGATGCGGCTGGCCCCGCCTCCAATACCATGGTTTTGGTGGGTCCCGCCTCCAGTTCCATGGATACGGCTGGCTCTGCCTCCAATACCATGGATACGGCTGGCTCCGCCTCCAATACCATGGATACGGCTTGCCCCGCCTCCAATCCCATGGTTTTGGATGACCCCGCCTCCAATACCATGGTTTTGGCTGGCCCCGCCTCCAATACAATGGATACGGCTTGCCCCGCCTCCAATACAATGGATGTGGCTGACCCCGCCACCAATCCCATGGTTTTGGCTGGTCCCGCCTCCAATCCCATGTATTTGGCGGGGCCCGCCTCCAAAACCATGGATACGGCTGGCCCCGCCTCCAAAACCATGGATACGGCTGGCCCCGCCTCCAGTTAGTTCCATTGATACGGCTGGCCCCGCCTCCAATCCCATGGATACGGCTGGCCCCGCCTCCAATCCCATGGATTTGGCTGGCCCCGCCACCAATCCCATGGTTTTGGCTGGCAACGCCTCCAATCCCATGGTTTTGGCTGGCCCTGCCTCCAATCCCATGGATATGGCTAGCCCCGCCTCCAATCCCATGGATACGGCTGGCCCTGCTTCCAATTCTATGGATACGGCTGGCCCCGCCTCCAATTCCATGGATACGGCCGGCCCCGCCTCCAATTCCATGGATACGGCTTGCCCCGCCTCCAATTCCATGGATACGGCTGGCCCCGCCTCCAATACCATGGATACGGCAGGCCCCGCCTCCAAAACCATGGATACGGCTGGCCCCGCCTCCAGTTAGTTCCATTGATACGGCTGGCCCCGCCTCCAATCCCATGGATACGGCTGGCCCCGCCTCCAATCCCATGGATTTGGCTGGCCCCGCCACCAATCCCATGGTTTTGGCTGGCAACGCCTCCAATCCCATGGTTTTGGCTGGCCCTGCCTCCAATCCCATGGATATGGCTAGCCCCGCCTCCAATCCCATGGATACGGCTGGCCCTGCTTCCAATTCTATGGATACGGCTGGCCCCGCCTCCAATTCCATGGATACGGCTTGCCCCGCCTCCAATTCCATGGATACGGCTGGCCCCGCCTCCAATACCATGGATACGGCTGGCCCCGCCTCCAATCCCATGGTTTTCGTGGGCCCCGCCTCCAGTTCCATGGTTACGGCTGGCTCCGCCTCCAATACCAAGGATACGGCTGGCTCCGCCTCCAATACCATGGATACGGCTTGCCCCGCCTCCAATCCCATGGTTTTGGATGACCCCGCCTCCAATACCATGGTTTTGGATGGCCCCGCCTTCAATACCATGGTTTTGGCTGGCCCCACCTCCAATACCATGGATACGGCTTTCCCCGCCTCCAATACCATGGATGCGGCTGGCTCGTCTCCAATTACATGGATGCGGCTGGCTCCGCCTCCAATACCATGGATGCGGCTTGCCCCGCCTCCAATACCATGGATGCGGCTGGCTCGCCTCTAATTACATGGATGCGGCTGGCCCCGCCTCCAATACCATGGTTTTGGTGGGCCCCGCCTCCAGTTCCATGGATACGGCTGGCTCTGCCTCCAATACCATGGATACGGCTGGCTCCGCCTCCAATACCATGGATACGGCTTGCCCCGCCTCCAATCCCATGGTTTTGGATGACCCCACCTCCAATACCATTGTTTTGGATGGCCCCGCCTCCGATACCATGGTTTTGGCTGGCCCTGCCTCCAATACCTTGGATACGGCTTGCCCCGCCTCCAATACCATGGATGCGGCTGGCTCGCCTCCAATTCCATGAATGCAGCTGGCCCCGCCTCCAATACCATGGATGCGGCTGGCCCCGCCTCCAATACCATGGATGCGGCTAGCCCTGCCCCCAATCCCATGGTTTTGGCTGGCCCCGCCTCCAATACCATGGATTTGGCTGGCCCCGCCACCAATCCCATGGTTTTGGCTGGCAACGCCTCCAATCCTATGGTTTTGGCTGGCCCTGCCTCCAATCCCATGGATATGGCTAGCCCCGCCTCCAATCCCATGGATACGGCTGGCCCTGCTTCCAATTCTATGGATACGGCTGGCCCCGCCTCCAATTCCATGGATACGGCCGGCCCCGCCTCCAATTCCATGGATACGGCTTGCCCCGCCTCCAATACCATGGGTACGGCTGGCCCCGCCTCCAATCCCATGGTTTTCGCGGGCCCCGCCTCCAGTTCCATGGATACGGCTGGCTCCGCCTCCAATACCATGGATACGGCTGGTTCCGCCTCCAATACCATGGATACGGCTTGCCCCGCCTCCAATACCATGGTTTTGGATGACCCCGCCTCCAATACCATGGTTTTGGATGGCCCCGCCTCCAATACCATGGTTTTGGCTGGCCCCACCTCCAATACCAAGGATACGGCTTGCCCCGCCTCCAATACCATGGATGCGGCTGGCTCGCCTCCAATTACATGGATGCGGCTGGCCCCGCCTCCAATACCATGGATGCGGCTTGCCCCGCCTCCAATACCATGGATGCGGCTGGCTCGCCTCCAATTACATGGATGCGGCTGGCCCCGCCACCAATACCATGGTTTTGGTGGGCCCCGCCTCCAGTTCCATGGATACGGCTGGCTCCGCCTCCAATACCATGGATACGGCTGGCTCCGCCTCCAATACCATGGATACGGCTTGCCCCGCCTCCAATCCCATGGTTTTGGCTGGCCCCGCCTCCAATACCATGTGTTTGGATGGCCCCGCCTCCAATCCCATGGTTTTGGCTGGCCCCGCCTCCAATCCCATGGTTTTGGCTGGCCCCACCTCCAATCCCATGGTTTTGGCTGGCCCTGCCTCCGATCCCATGGATATGGCTGGCCCCGCCTTCAATTCCATGGATACGGCTGGCCCCGCCTCCAATTCCATGGATACGGCCGGCCCTGCCTCCAATTCCATGGATACGACCGGCCCCGCCTCCAATACCATGGATACGGCTGGCCCCGCCTCCAATCCCATGGTTTTGGTGGGCCCCGCCTCCAGTTCCTTGGATACGGCTGGACCCGCCTCCAATACCATGGATACGGCTGGCTCCGCCTCCAATACCATGGATAAGGCTGGCTCCGCCTCCAATACCATGGATAAGGCTGGCTCCGCCTCCAATACCATGGATACGGCTTGCCCCGCCTCCAATCCCATGGTTTTGGATGGCCCCGCCTCCAATACCATGGATACGGCTTGCCCTGCCTCCAATACCATGGTTGCGGCTGGCCTGCCTCCAATTCCATGGATGCGGCTGGCCCCGCCTCTAATACCATGGATGCGACTGGCCCCGCCTCCAGTACCATGGATGCGGCTAGACCTGCCTCCAATCCCATGGTTTTGGCTGGCCCTGCCTCCAATACCATGATTGTGGCAGGCCCTGCCTCCAAAACCATGGATGCGGTTGGCCCCACCTCCAATTCCGTGGATGCGGCTGGCCCCGCCTCCAATTCCATGGATGCGGCTGGCCCCGCCTCCAATACCATGGATGCGGCTGGCCCCGCCTCCAATACCATGGTTTTGGCTTGCCCCGCTTCCAATACCATGGTTTTGGCTGGCCCTGCCTCCAAAACCATGGATACGGCTGGCCCTGCCTCCAAAACCATGGATACGGCTGGCTACGCCTCCAGGTCCATGGATACAGCTGGTCCCGCCTCCAATACCATCGTTTTGGCTAGCCCCGCCTCCAATCCCAACATTTTGGCTGGCCCCGCCTCCAATCCCATGGTTTTGGCTGGTCCCGCCTCCAATTCCATGGAACCGGCTGGCCCCGCTTCCAATTCTATGGATACGGCTGGCGCCGCCTCCAATTCTATGGATACGGCCGGCCCCGCCTCCAATTCCATGGATACGGCCGGCCCCGCCTCCAATTCCATGGATATGGCTGGCCCCGCCTCCAATTCCATGGATACGGCTGGCCTCACCTCCAATACCATGGATACGGCTGGCCCCACCTCCAATACCATGGATACGGCTGGCCCCGCCTCCAGTTCCATGGATACGGCTGGACCCGCCTCCAATACCATGGTTTTGGCTGGCCCCGCCTCCAATACCAGGGATACGGCTTGCCCCGCCTCCAATACCATAGATGCGGCTGGCACGCCTCCAATTCCATGGATGCGGCTTGCCCCGCCTCCAATACCATGGATGCGGCTAGCCCTGCCTCCAATCCCATGGTTTTGGCTGGCCCCGCCTCCAATACCATGATTTTGGCAGGCCCTGCCTCCAAAACCATGCATGCGGCTGGCCCCGCCTCCAATTCCATGGAGGCGGCTGGCCCCGCCTCCAATACCATGGATGCGGCTGGCCCTGCCTCCAATACCATGGATACGGTTGGCCCCGCCTCCAATACCATGGTTTAAGCTGTCCCCTCCTCCAATACCATGGTTTTGGCTTGCCCCGCTTCCAATACCATGGTTTTGGCTGGCCCTGCCTCCAAAACCATGGATACGGCTGGCCCTGCCTCCAGGTCCATGGATACAGCTGGTCCCGCCTCCAATACCATGGTTTTGGTGGGCCCCACCTCCAGTTCCATGGATACGGCTGGCCCCGCCTCCAGTTACATCGTTTTGGGTAGCCCCGCCTCTAATCCCAACATTTTGGCTGGCCCCGCCTCCAATCCCATGGTTTTGGCTGGTCCCGCCTCCAATCCCATGGTTTTTGCTGGGCCCGCCTCCAATCCCATGGTTTTGCCTCCAATCCCATGGAATACGGTTGGCTCCGCCTCTAATACCATGGATACGGCTGGCCCTGCCTCCAATACCAAGGATACGGCTGGCCCCGCTTCCAATTCTATGGATACGGCTGGCGCTGCCTCCAATTCCATGGACACGGCCGGCCCTGCCTCTAATTCCATGGATATGGCTGGCCCCGCCTCCAATACCATGGATACAGCTGGCCCTGCCTCCAATCCCATGGTTTTGGTGGGCCCCACCTCCAGTTCCATGGATACGGCTGGACCCGCCTCCAATACCATGGATACGGCTGGCTCCGCCTCCAATACCATGAATACGGCTGGCCCCGCCTCCAATCCCATGGTTTTGGATGGCCCCGCCTCCAATACCATGGTTTTGGATGGCCCCTCCTCCAATACCATGGTTTTGGGTTTTGGCTGGCCCTGCCTCCAAAACCATGGATACGGCTGGCCCCGCCTCCAATCCCATGGTTTTTGCTGGCCCCACCTCCAATCCCATGGTTTTGGCTGGCCCTGCCTCGAATCCCATTGATATGGCTGGCCCCGCCTTCAATTCCATGGATACGGCTGGCCCCGCCTCCAATTCTATGGATACGGCTGGCCCCGCCTCCAATTCCATGGATACGGCTGGCCCTGCCTCCTATTCCATGGATACGGCTGGCCCCGCCTCCAATACCATGGATACGGCTTGCCCCGCCTCCAATCCCATGGTTTTGGATGACCCCGCCTCCAATACCATGGTTTTGGATGGCCCCGCCTCCAATACCATGGTTTTGGCTGGCCCCGCCTCCAATAACAGGGATACGGCTTGCCCCGCCTCCAATGCCATGGATGCGGCTGGCCTGCCTCCAATTCCATGGATGCGGCTGGCCCCGCCTCCAATACTATGGATGCGGCTAGCCCTGCCTCCAATCCCATGGTTTTGGCTGGCCCCGCCTCCAATACCATGATTTTGGCAGGCCCTGCCTCCAAAACCATGCATGCGGCTGGCCCCGCCTCCAATTCCATGGATACGGTTGGCCCCACCTCCAATACCATGGCTTAAGCTGTCCCCTCCTCCAATACCATGGTTTTGGCTTGCCCCGCTTCCAATACCATGGTTTTGGCTGGCCCTGCCTCCAAAACCATGGATACGGCTGGCCCCGCCTCCAGGTCCATGGATACAGCTGGTCCCGCCTCCAATACCATGGTTTTGGTGGGCCCCACCTCCAGTTCCATGGATACGGCTGGCCCCGCCTCCAGTTACATCGTTTTGGCTAGCCCCGCCTCCAATCCCAACATTTTGGCTGGCCCCGCCTCCAATCCCATGGTTTTGGCTGGTCCCGCCTCCAATCCCATGGTTTTTGCTGGGCCCGCCTCCAATCCCATGGTTTTGCCTCCAATCCCATGGATACGGCTGGCTCTGCCTCCAATACCATGGATACGGCTGGCCCTGCCTCCAATACCATGGATAGGGCTGGCCCCACCTCTAATACCATGGATACGGCTGGCCCTGCCTCCAATACCATGGTTTTGGCTGGCCCCGCTTCCAGTTACATGGTTTTGGTGGGCCCCGCCTCCAGTTACATGGTTTTGGTGGGCCCCGCCTCCAATCCCATGGTTTTGGCTGGCCCCGCCTCCAATCCCATGGTTTTAGCTGGCCCTGCCGCCAATACCATGGATACGGCTGGCCCTGCCTCTAATACGATGGTTTTGGCTGGCCCCGCTTCCAGTTACATGGTTTTGGTGGGCCCCGCCTCAAAAACCATGGTTTTGGCTGGCCCTGCCTCCAATTCCATGGTTTAGGCTGGCCCCGCCTCCAATCCCATGGTTTTGGCAGGCCCTGCCTCCAATACCATGGATACGGCTGGCCCTGCCTCCAATCCCATTGTTTTGGTGGGCCCCGCCTCCAGTTCCATGGATACGGCTGGACCCGCCTCCAATACCACGGATACGGCTGACTCAGCCTCCAATACCATGGAAACGGCTGGCTCCGCCTCCAATACCATGGATACGGCTTGCCCCGCCTCCAATCCCATGGTTTTGGATGACCCCGCCTCCAATACCATGGTTTTGGATGGCCCCGCCTCCAATACCATGGATACGGCTGGCCCTGCATCCAATACGATGGTTTTGGCTGGCCCTGCTTCCAGTTACATGGTTTTGGCAGGCCCTGCCTCCAAAACCATGGTTTTGGCTGGCCCCGCCTCCAATCCCATGGTTTTGGCTGGCCCTGCCTCAAATCCCATGGTTTTGGTGGGCCCCGCCTCCAGTTCCATGGATACGGCTGGACCCGCCTCCAATACCATGGATACGGCTGGCTCCGCCTCCAATACCATGGATACGGCTTGCCCTTCCTCCAATCCCATGGTTTTGGATGACCCCGCCTCCAATACCATAGTTTTGGATGGCCCCGCCTCCAATACCATGGATACGGCTTGCCCCGCCTCCAATACCATGTTTTAAGATGGCCCCTCCTCCAATACCATGGTTTTGGGTTTTGGCTGGCCCTGCCTCCAAAACCATGGATACGGCTGGCCCCGCCTCCAAACCCATGGTTTTGGCTGGCCCCGCCTCCAATCCCATGGTTTTGGCTGGCCCCACCTCCAATCCCATGGTTTTGGCTGGCCCTGCCTCCAATCCCATGGATATGGCTGGCCCCGCCTCCAATTCCATTGATACGGCTGGCCCCGCCTCCAATTCTATGGATACGGCTGGCCCTGCCTCCAATACCATGATTTTGGCAGGCCCTGCCTCCGAAACCATGCATGCGGCTGGCCCTGCCTCCAATTCCATGGAGGCGGCTGGCCCCGCCTCCAATTCCATGGAGGCGGCTGGCCCCGCCTCCAATACCATGGATGCGGCTGGCCCCGCCTCCAATACCATGGATACGGTTGGCCCCATCTCCAATACCATGGTTTATGCTGGCCCCTCCTCCAATACCATGGTTTTGGTTTGCCCCGCTTCCAATACCATGGTTTTGGCTGGCCCTGCCTCCAAAACCATGGATACGGCTGGCCCCGCCTCCAGGTCCATGGATACAGCTGGTCCCGCCTCCAATACCATGGTTTTGGTGGGCCCCACCTCCAGTTCCATGGATACGGCTGGCCCCGCCTCCAGTTACATCGTTTTGGCTAGCCCCGCCTCCAATCCCAACATTTTGGCTGGCCCCGCCTCCAATCCCATGGTTTTGGCTGGTCCCGCCTCCAATCCCATGGTTTTTGCTGGGCCCGCCTCCAATCCCATGGTTTTGCCTCCAATCCCATGGATACGGCTGGCTCCGCCTCCAATACCATGGATTCGGCTGGCCCCGCTCAAATACCATGGATACGGCTGGCCCTGCCTCCAATACCATGGTTTTGGCTGGCCCCGCTTCCAGTTACATGGTTTTGGTGGGCCCCGCCTCCAGTTACATGGTTTTGGTGGGCCCCGCCTCAAAAACCATGGTTTTGGCGGACCCCGCCTCCAAAACCATGGTTTTGGCTGGCCCCGCCTCCAATACCATGGATACGCCTGGCCCCGCCTCCAATACCATGGATACGGCTTACCCCGACTCCAATACCATGGATACGGCTGGCCCCACCTCCAATCCCATGGTTTTGGCTGGCCCCACCTCCAATCCCATGGTTTTGGCTGGCCCTGCCTCCAATCCCATGGTTTTTGCTGGCCCCGCCTCCAATACCATGGATACGGCTGGCCCCGCCTCCAATACCATGGATACGGCTTACCCCGACTCCAATAACATGGATACGGCTTGCCCCGCCTCCAATCCCATGATTTTGGCTGGCCCCGCCTCCAATCCCATGGTTTTGGCTGGCCCCGCCTCCAATCCCATGGTTTTAGCTGGCCCCGCCTCCAATACCATGGATACGGCTGGCCCTGCCTCTAATACGATGGTTTTGGCTGGCCCCGCTTCCAGTTACATGGTTTTGGTGGGCCCCGCCTCCAATTTCATGGTTTAGGCTGGCCCCGCCTCCAATACCATGGATACGGCTGACTCCGCCTCCAATACCATGGAAACTGCTGGCCCCGCCTCCAATACCATGGATACGGCTTGCCCCGCCTCCAATCCCATGGTTTTGGATGACCCCGCCTCCAATACCATGGATAAGGCTGGCCCTGCCTCCAATACGATGGTTTTGGCTGGCCCTGCTTCCAGTTACATGGTTTTGGCGGGCCCCGCCTCCAAAACCATGGTTTTGGCTGGCCCCGCCTCCAATCCCATGGTTTTGGCTGGCCCCGCCTCCAATTCCATGGTTTTGGCTGGCCCCGCCTCCAATCCCATGGTTTTGGCTGGCCCTGCCTCCAATACCATGGATACGGCTGGCCCTGCCTCAAATGCCATGGTTTTGGTGGGCCCCGCCTCCAGTTCCATGGATACGGCTGGACCCATGGATACGGCTGGACCCGCCTCCAATACCATGGATACGGCTGGCTCCGCCTCCAATACCATGGATATGGCTTGCCCCGCCTCCAATCCCATGGTTTTGGATGACTCCGCCTCCAATACCATGGTTTTGGATGGCCCCGCCTCCAATACCATGGATACGGCTTGCCCCGCCTCCAATACCATGTTTTAAGATGGCCCCTCCTCCAATACCATGGTTTTGGATTTTGGCTGGCCCTGCCTCCAAAACCATGGATACGGCTGGCCCCGCCTCCAATCCCATGGTTTTGGCTGGCCCCGCCTCCAATCCCATGGTTTTGGCTGGCCCCGCCTCCAATCCCATGGTTTTGGCTGGCCCTGCCTCCAATTCCATGGATACGGCTGGCCCCGCCTCCAATTCTATGGATACGGCTGGCCCTGCCTCCAATACCATGATTTTGGCAGACCCTGCCTCCGAAACCATGCATGCGGCTGGCCCCGCCTCCAATTCCATGGAGGTGGCTGGCCCCGCCTCCAATACCATGGATGCGGCTGGCCCCATCTCCAATACCATGGTTTATGCTGGCCCCTCCTCCAATACCATGGTTTTGGTTTGCCCCGCTTCCAATACCATGGTTTTGGCTGACCCTGCCTCCAAAACCATGGATACGGCTGGCCCCGCCTCCAGGTCCATGGATACAGCTGGTCCCGCCTCCAATACCATGGTTTTGGTGGGCCCCACCTCCAGTTCCATGGATACGGCTGGCCCCGCCTCCAGTTACATCGTTTTGGCTAGCCCCGCCTCCAATCCCAACATTTTGGCTGGCCCCGCCTCCAATCCCATGGTTTTGGCTGGTCCCGCCTCCAATCCCATGGTTTTGCCTCCAATCCCATGGATACGGCTGGCTCCGCCTCCAATACCATGGATTCGGCTGGCCCCGCTCAAATACCATGGATACGGCTGGCCCTGCCTCCAACACCATGGTTTTGTCTGGCCCTGCTTCCAGTTACATGGTTTTGGTGGGCCCCGCCTCAAAAACCATGGTTTTGGCAGACCCCGCCTCCAAAACCATGGTTTTGGCTGGCCCCGCCTCCAATACCATGGATACGGCTGACCCCGCCTTCAATACCATGGATACGGCTGGCCCCGCCTCCAATCCCATGGTTTTGGCTGACCCCGCCTCCAATACCATGGATACGGCTGGCCCCGCCTCCAATACCATGGATACGGCTTACCCCGACTCCAATACCATGGATAGGGCTGGCCCCGCCTCCAATCCCATGGTTTTGGCTGGCCCCGCCTCCAATCCCATGGTTTTGGCTGGCCCGCCTCCAATACCATGGATACGGCTGGCCCTGCCTCCAATCCCATTATTTTGGTGGGCCCCGCCTCCAGTTCCATGGATACGGCTGGACCCGCCTCCAATACCATGGATACGGCTGGCTCCGCCTCCAATCCCATGGTTTTGGCTGGACCCACCTCCAATACCATGGTTTTGGCTGGCCCTGCCTCCAATCCCATGGATATGCCTGGCCTTTCCTCCAATTCCATGGATACGGCTGGCCCCGCCTCCAATTCTATGGATACGGCTGGCCCTGCCTCCAATACCATGATTTTGGCAGGCCCTGCCTCCGAAAGCATGCATGCGGCTGGCCCCGCCTCCAATTCCATGGAGGCGGCTGGCCCCGCCTCCAATACCATGGATGCGGCTGGCCCCGCCTCCAGTACCATGGATACGGTTGGCCCCATCTCCAATACCATGGTTTATGCTGGCCCCTCCTCCAATTCCATGGTTTTGGTTTGCCCTGCTTCCAATACCATGGTTTTGGCTGGCCCTGCCTCCAAAACCATGGATACGGCTGGCCCCGCCTTCAGGTCCATGGATAAGGCTGGTCCCGCCTCCAGTTACATCGTTTTGGCTAGCCCCGCCTCCAATCCCAACATTTTGGCTGGCCCTGCCTCCAATCCGATGGTTTTGGCTGGTCCCGCCTCCAAATCCATGGTTTTGCCTCCAATCCCATGGATACGGCTGGCTCCGCCTCCAATACTATGGATTCGGCTGGCCCCGCTCAAATACCATGGATACGGCTGGCCCTGCCTCCAATACCATGGTTTTGGCTGGCCCTGCTTCCAATTACATGGTTTTGGTGGGCCCCGCCTCAAAAACCATGGTTTTGGCTGGCCCCGCCTCCAATCCCATGGTTTTGGCTGGCCCTGCCTCCAATCCCATGGTTTTGGCTGGCCCCGCCTCCAATACCATGGATACGGCTGGCCCCGCCTCCAATACCATGGATACGGCTTACCCTGACTCCAATACCATGGATACGGCTGGCCCCGCCTCCAATCCTATGGTTTTGGCTGGCCCCGCCTCCAATCCCATGGTTTTGGCTGGCCCTGCCTCCAATACCATGGATACGGCTGGCCCTGCCTCCAATCCCATTATTTTGGTGGGCCCCGCCTCCAGTTCCATGGATACGGCTGGACCCGCCTTCAAAACCATGGATACGGCTGGCTCCGCCTCCAATCCCATGGTTTTGGCTGGACCCACCTCCAATACCATGGTTTTGGCTGGCCGTGCCTCCAATCCCATGGATATGGCTGGCCTTGCCTCCAATTCCATGGATACGGCTGGCCCTGCCTCCAATGCCATGATTTTGGCAGGCCCTGCCTCCGAAAGCATGCATGCGGCTGGCCCCGCCTCCAATTCCATGGAGGCGGCTGGCCCCGCCTCCAATACCATGGATGCGGCTGGCCCCGCCTCCAATACCATGGATACGGTTGGCCCCATCTCCAATACCATGGTTTATGCTGGCCCCTCCTCCAATACCATGGTTTTGGTTTGCCCCGCTTCCAATACCATGGTTTTGGCTGGCCCTGCCTCCAAAACCATGGATACGGCTGGCCCCGCATCCAGGTCCATGGATACAGCTGGTCCCGCCTCCAATACCATGGTTTTCGTGGGCCCCACCTCCAGTTCCATGGATACGGCTGGCCCCGCCTCCAGTTACATCGTTTTGGCTAGCCCCGCCTCCAATACCAACATTTTGGCTGGCCCCGCCTCCAATCCCATGGTTTTTGCTGGGCCCGCCTCCAATCCCATGGTTTTGCCTCCAATCCCATGGATACGGCTGGCTCCGCCTCCAATACCATGGATTCGGCTGGCCCCGCTCAAATACCATGGATACGGCTGGCCCTGCCTCCAATCCCATGGTTTTTGCTGGGCCCGCCTCCAATCTCATGGTTTTGCCTCCAATCCCATGGATACGGCTGGCTCCGCCTCCAATACCATGGATTCGGCTGGCCCCGCTCAAATACCATGGATACGGCTGGCCCTGCCTCCAATACCATGGTTTTGGCTGGCCCCGCTTCCAGTTACATGGTTTTGGTGGGCCCCGCCTCAAAAACCATGGTTTTGGCGGACCCCGCCTCCAAAACCATGGTTTTGGCTGGCCCCGCCTCCAATACCATGTATACGGCTGACCCCGCCTCCAATACCATGGATACGGCTTACCCCGACTCCAATACCATGGATACGGCTGGCCCCGCCTCCAATCCCATGGTTTTGGCTGGCCCTGCCTCCAATCCCATGGTTTTGGCTGGCCCCGCCTACAATACCATGGATACGGCTGGCACTTCCTCCAATACCATGGATACGGCTTACCCCGACTCCAATACCATGGATACGGCTGGCCCCGCCTCCAATCCCATGGTTTTGGCTGGCCCCGCCTCCAATCCCATGGTTTTGGCTGGCCCCGCCTCCAATCCCATGGTTTTGGCTGGCCCTGCCTCCAATACCATGGATACGGCTGGCCCTGCCTCCAATCCCATTATTTTGGTGGGCCCCGTCTGCAGTTCCATGGATACGGCTGGACCCGCCTCCAATACCATGGATACGGCTGGCTCCGCCTCCAATACCATGGATACGGCTTGCCCCGCCTCCAATCCCAGGGTTTTGGATGACCCCGCCTCCAATACCATGGTTTTGGATGGCCCCGCCTCCAATACCATGGATACGGCTGGCCCCGCCTCCATGTCCATGGATACAGCTGGTCCCGCCTCCAATACCATGGTTTTCGTGGGCTCCACCTCCAGTTCCATGGATACGGCTGGCCCCGCCTCCAGTTACATCGTTTTGGCTAGCCCCGCCTCCAATCCCAACATTTTGGCTGGCCCCGCCTCCAATCCCATGGTTTTGGCTGGTCCCGCCTCCAATCCCATGTTTTTTGCTGGGCCCGCCTCCAATCCCATGGTTTTGCCTCCAATCCCATGGATACGGCTGGCTCCGCCTCCAATACCATGGATACGGCTGGCCCCGCCTCCAATACCATGGATACGGCTGGCCCCGCCTCCAATACCATGGATACAGCTGGCCCTGCCTCCAATACCATGGTTTTGGCTGGCCCCGATTCCAGTTACATGGTTTTGCCTCCAATCCCATGGATATGGCTGGCTCTGCCTCCAATACCATGGATACGGCTGGCCCCGCCTCCAATACCATGGATACGGCTGGCCCCGCCTCCAATACCATGGATACGGCTGGCCCCGCCTCCAATCCCATGGTTTTGGCTGGCGCTGCCTCCAATCCCATGGTTTTGGCTGGCCCCGCCTCCAATACCATGGATACGGCTGGCCCCGCCTCCAATACCATGGATACGGCTTACCCCGACTCCAATAACATGGATACGGCTGGCCCCGCCTCCAATCCCATGGTTTTGGATGGCCCCGCCTCCAATCCCATGGTTTTGGCTGGCCCCACTTCCAATCCCATGGTTTTGGCTGGCCCCGCCTCCAATACCATGGATACGGCTGGCCCTGCCTCCAATACGATGGTTTTGGCTGGCCCCGCTTCCAGTTACATGGTTTTGGTGGGCCCCGCCTCCAAAACCACGGTTTTGGCGGGCCCGGCCTCCAAAACCATGGTTTTTCCTGGCCCCGCCTACAACCCCATGGTTTTGGCTGGCCCCGCCTCCAATTCCATGGTTTAGGCTGGCCCCGCCTCCAATCCCATGGTTTTGGCTGGCCCTGCCTCCAATACCATGGATACGGCTGGCCCTGCCTCCAATACCATTGTTTTGGTGGGCCCCGCCTCCAGTTCCATGGATACGGCTGGACCCGCCTCCAATACCATGGATACGGCTGGCTCCGCCTCCAATACCATGGAAACGGCTGGCTCCACCTCCAATACCATGGATACGGCTTGCCCCGCCTCCAATCCCATGGTTTTGGCTGGCCCCGCCTCCAATACCATGGATACGGCTGGCCCCGACTCCAATACCATGGATACGGCTGGCCCCGCCTCCAATACCATGGATACGGCTTACCCCGACTCCAATACCATGTTTTAAGCTGGCCCCTCCTCCAATACCATGGTTTTGGGTTTTGGCTGACCCTGCCTCCAAAACCATGGATACGGCTGGCCCCGCCTCCAATCCCATGGTTTTGGCTGGCCCCGCCTCCAATCCCATGGTTTTGGCTGGCCCTGCCTCGAATCCCATTGATATGGCTGGCCCCGCCTTCAATTCCATGGATACGGCTGGCCCCGCCTCCAATTCTATGGATACGGCTGGCCCCGCCTCCAATTCCATGGATACAGCCGGCCCCGCCTCCAATTCCATGGAAACGGCTGGCCCCGCCTCCAATACCATGGATACGGCTGGCCCCGCCTCCAATCCCATGGTTTTGGTGGGCCCCGCCTCCAGTTCCATGGATACGGCTGGACCCGCCTCCAATACCATGGATACGGCTGGCTCCGCCTCCAATACCATGGATACGGCTTGCCCCGCCTCCAATCCCATGGTTTTGGATGACCCCGCCTCCAATACCATGGTTTTGGATGGCCCCGCCTCCAATACCATGGTTTTGGCTGGCCCCGCCTCCAATACCAGGGATACGGCTTGCCCCGCCTCCAATACCATGGATGCGGCTGGCCCGCCTCCAATTCCATGGATGCGGCTGGCCCCGCCTCCAATACCATGGATGCGGCTGGCCCCGCCTCCAATACCATGGATGCGGCTAGCCCTGCCTCCAATCCCATGGTTTTGGCTGGCCCCGCCTCCAATACCATGATTTTGGCAGGCCCTGACTCCAAAACCATGCATGCGGCTGGCCCCGCCTCCAATTCCATGGAGGCGGCTGGCCCCACCTCCAATACCATGGATGAGGCTGGCCCCGCCTCCAATACCATGGATACGGTTGGCCCCGCCTCCAATACCATGGTTTTGGCCTGCCCCGCTTCCAATACCATGATTTTGGCTGGCCCTGCCTCCAAAACCATGGATACGGCTGGCCCCGCCTCCAGGTCCATGGATACAGCTGGTCCCGCCTCCAATACCATGGTTTTCGTGGGCCCCACCTCCAGTTCCATGGATACGGCTGGCCCCGCCTCCAGTTACATCGTTTTGGCTAGCCCCACCTCCAATCCCATGGTTTTGGCTGGTCCCGCCTCCAATCCCATGGTTTTTGCTGGGCCCGCCTCCAATCCCATGGTTTTGCCTCCAATCCCATGGATACTGCTGGCTCCGCCTCCAATACCATGGATACGGCTGGCCCCGCCTCCAATACCATCGATACGGCTGGCCCCGCCTCGAATACCATGGATACGGCTGGCCCTGCCTCCAATACCATGGATACGGCTTACCCCGACTCCAATACCATGGATACGGCTGGCCCCGCCTCCAATTCCATGGTTTTGGCTGGCCCCGCCTCCAATCCCATGGTTTTGGCTGGCCCCGCCTCCAATACCATGGATACGGCTGGCCCCGCCTCCAGTACTATGGATACGGCTTACCCAGACTCCAATAACATGGATACGGCTGGCCCCGCCTCCAATCCCATGGTTTGGGCTAGCCCCGCCTCCAATCCCATGGTTTTGGCTGGTCCCGCCTCCAATACCATGGATACGGCTGGCCCTGCCTCCAATACGATGGTTTTGGCTGGCCCCGCTTCCAGTTACATGGTTTTGGTGGGCCCCGCCTCCAAAACCACGGTTTTGGCGGGCCCCGCCTCCAAAACCATGGTTTTGGCTGGCCCCGCCTACAATCCCATGGTTTTGGCTGGCCCTGCCTCCAATTCCATGGTTTAGGCTGGCCCCGCCTCCAATCCCATGGTTTTGGCTGGCCCTGCCTCCAATACCATGGATACGGCTGGCCCTGCCTCCAATCCCATTGTTTTGGGGGGCCCCGCCTCCAGTTCCATGGATACGGCTGGACCCGCCTCCAATACCATGGATACGGCTGGCTCTGCCTCCAATACCATGGAAACGGCTGGCTCCGCCTCCAATACCATGGATACGGCTTGCCCCGCCTCCAATCCCATGGTTTTGGATGGCCCCGCCTCCAATACCATGGATACGGCTGGCCCTGCCTCCAATACGATGGTTTTGGCTGGCCCCGCTTCCAGTTACATGTTTTTGGCGGGCCCCGCCTCCAAAACCATGGTTTTGGCTAGCCCCGCCTCCAAAACCATGGTTTTGGCTGTCCCCGCCTCCAATACCATGGATACGGCTTGCCCCGCCTCCAATACCATGGATACGGTTGGCCCCGCCTCCAATACGATGTTTTAAGCTGGCCCCTCCTCCAATACCATGGTTTTGGGTTTTGGCTGGCCCTGCCTCCAAAACCACGGATACGGCTTACCCCGACTCCAATACCATGGATACGGCTGGCCCCGCCTCCAATTCCATGGTTTTGGCTGGCCCCGCCTCCAATCCCATGGTTTTGGCTGGCCCCGCCTCCAATACCATGGATACGGCTGGCCCCGCCTCCAATACCATCGATACGGCTGGCCCCGCCTCGAATACCATGGATACGGCTGGCCCTGCCTCCAATACCATGGATACGGCTTACCCCGACTCCAATACCATGGATACGGCTGGCCCCGCCTCCAATTCCATGGTTTTGGCTGGCCCCGCCTCCAATCCCATGGTTTTGGCTGGCCCCGCCTCCAATACCATGGATACGGCTGGCCCCGCCTCCAGTACTATGGATACGGCTTACCCAGACTCCAATAACATGGATACGGCTGGCCCCGCCTCCAATCCCATGGTTTGGGCTAGCCCCGCCTCCAATCCCATGGTTTTGGCTGGCCCCGCCTCCAATACCATGGATACGGCTGGCCCTGCCTCCAATACGATGGTTTTGGCTGGCCCCGCTTCCAGTTACATGGTTTTGGTGGGCCCCGCCTCCAAAACCACGGTTTTGGCGGGCCCCGCCTCCAAAACCATGGTTTTGGCTGGCCCCGCCTACAATCCCATGGTTTTGGCTGGCCCTGCCTCCAATTCCATGGTTTAGGCTGGCCCCGCCTCCAATCCCATGGTTTTGGCTGGCCCTGCCTCCAATACCATGGATACGGCTGGCCCTGCCTCCAATCCCATTGTTTTGGGGGGCCCCGCCTCCAGTTCCATGGATACGGCTGGACCCGCCTCCAATACCATGGATACGGCTGGCTCTGCCTCCAATACCATGGAAACGGCTGGCTCCGCCTCCAATACCATGGATACGGCTTGCCCCGCCTCCAATCCCATGGTTTTGGATGGCCCCGCCTCCAATACCATGGATACGGCTGGCCCTGCCTCCAATACGATGGTTTTGGCTGGCCCCGCTTCCAGTTACATGTTTTTGGCGGGCCCCGCCTCCAAAACCATGGTTTTGGCTAGCCCCGCCTCCAAAACCATGGTTTTGGCTGGCCCCGCCTCCAATACCATGGATACGGCTTGCCCCGCCTCCAATACCATGGATACGGTTGGCCCCGCCTCCAATACGATGTTTTAAGCTGGCCCCTCCTCCAATACCATGGTTTTGGGTTTTGGCTGGCCCTGCCTCCAAAACCACGGATACGGCTGGCCCCGCCTCCAATCCCATGGTTTTGGCTGGCCCCGCCTCCAATCCCATGGTTTTGGCTGGCCCCGCCTCCAATCCCATGGTTTTGGCTGGCCCTGCCTCCAATCCCATGGATATGGCTGGCCCGCCTCCAATTCCATGGATACGGCTGGCCCCGCCTCCAATTCTATGGATACGGCTGGCCCTGCCTCCAATACCATGATTTTGGCAGTCCCTGCCTCCGAAACCATGCATGCGGCTGGCCCCGCCTCCAATTCCATGGAGGCGGCTGGCCCCGCCTCCAATACTATGAATGCGGCTGGCCCGGCCTCCAATACCATGGATACGGTTGGCCCCATCTCCAATACCATGGATATGGCTTGCCCCGCCTCCAATCCCATGGTTTTGGATGACCCCGCCTCCAATAGAATGGTTTTGGATGGCCCCGCCTCCAATACCATGGATACGGCTTGCCCCGCCTCCAATACCATGGATACGGTTGGCCCCGCCTCCAATACCATGTTTTAAGCTGTCCCCTCCTCCAATACCATGGTTTTGGTTTTCCCCGCTTCCAATACCATGGTTTTGGCTGGCCCTGCCTCCAAAACCATGGATACGGCTGGCCCCGCCTCCAGGTCCATGGATACAGCTGGTCCCGCCTCCAATACCATGGTTTTGGTGAGCCCCACCTCCAGTTCCATGGATACGGCTGGCCCCGCCTCCAGTTACATCATTTTGGCTAGCCCCGCCTCCAATCCCAACATTTTGGCTGGCCCCGCCTCCAATCCCATGGTTTTGGCTGGTCCCGCCTCCAATCCCATGGTTTTGGCTGGGCCCGCCTCCAATCCCATGGTTTTGCCTCCAATCCCATGGATACGGGTGGCTCCGCCTCCAATATCATGGATACGGCTGGCCCCGCTCAAATACCATGGATACGGCTGGCCCTGCCTCCAATACCATGGTTTTGGCTGGCCCCGCTTCCAGTTACATGGTTTTGGTGGGCCCCGCCTCAAAAACAATGGTTTTGGCGGACCCCGCCTCCAAAACCATGGTTTTGGCTGGCCCCGCCTCCAATACCATGGATACGGCTGACCCCGCCTCCAATACCATGGATACGGCTTACCCCGACTCCAATACCATGGATACGGCTGGCCCCACCTCCAATCCCATGGTTTTGGCTGGCCCCGCCTCCAATCCCATGGTTTTGGCTGGCCCTGCCTCCAATCCCATGATTTTGGCTGGCCCCGCCTCCAATAACATGGATACGGCTGGCCCCGCCTCCAATACCATGGATACGGCTGGCCCCGCCTCCAATCCCATGGTTTTGGCTGGCCCCGCCTCCAATCCCATGGTTTTGGCTGGCCCTCCTCCAATCCCATGGTTTTGGCTGGCCCCGCCTCCAATACCATGGATACGGCTGGCCCTGCCTCCAATACGATGATTTTGGCTGGCACCGCTTCCAGTTACATGGTTTTGGTGGGCCCCGCCTCCAAAACCACGGTTTTGGCGGGCCCCGCCTCCAAAACCATGGTTTTGGCTGGCCCTGCCTCCAATACCATGCATACGGCTGACCCTGCCTCCAATCCCATTGTTTTGGTGGGCTCCGCCTCCAGTTCCATGGATACGGCTGGACCCGCCTCCAATACCATGGAAACGGCTGGCTCCGCCTCCAATCGCATGGTTTTGGATGACCCCGCCTCCAATACCATGGTTTTGGATGGCCCCGCCTCCAATACCATGGATACGGCTGGCCCTGCCTCCAATACCATGGAAACGGCTGGCTCCGCCTCCAATACCATGGATACGGCTTGCCCCGCCTCCAATCCCATGGTTTTGGATGACCCCGTCTCCAATACCATGGTTTTGGATGGCCCCGCCTCCAATACCATGGATACGGCTGGCCCTGCCTCCAATACGATGGTTTTGGCTGGCCCCGCTTCCAGTTACATGGTTTTGGCGGGCCCCGCCTCCAAAACCATGGTTTTGGCTGGCCCCGCCTCCAATCCCATGGTTTTGGCTGGCCCCGCCTCCAATACCATGGATACGGCTTGCCCCACCTCCAATACCATGGATACGGTTGGCTCGCCTCCAATACCATGTTTTAAGCTGGCCCCTCCTCCAATACCATGGTTTTGGGTTTTGGCTGGCCCTGACTCCAAAACCATGGATACGGCTGGCCCCGCCTCCAATCCCATGGTTTTGGCTGGCCCCGCCTCCAATCCCATGGTTTTGGCTGGCCCCACCTCCAATACCATGGTTTTGGCTGGCCCTGCCTCCAATCCCATGGATATGTCTTGCCCCGCCTCCAATCCCATGGTTTTGGATGACCCCGCCTCCAATAGAATGGTTTTGGCTGGCCCCGCCTCCTATCCCATGGTTTTGGCTGGCCCCGCCTCCAATACCATGGATACGGCTTGCCCCACCTCCAATACCATGGATACGGTTGGCTCGCCTCCAATACCATGTTTTAAGCTGGCCCCTCCTCCAATACCATGGTTTTGGGTTTTGGCTGGCCCTGACTCCAAAACCATGGATACGGCTGGCCCCGCCTCCAATCCCATGGTTTTGGCTGGCCCCGCCTCCAATCCCATGGTTTTGGCTGGCCCCACCTCCAATACCATGGTTTTGGCTGGCCCTGCCTCCAATACCATGGATACGGCTTGCCCCGCCTCCAATACCATGGATACGGTTGGCCCCGCTTCCAATACCATGGTTTTGGTTTGCCCCGCTTCCAATACCATGGTTTTGGCTGGCCCTGCCTCCAAAACCATGGATACGGCTGGCCCCGCCTCCAGGTCCATGGATACAGCTGGTCCCGCCTCCAATACCATGGTTTTGGTGGGCCCCACCTCCAGTTCCATGGATACGGCTGGCCCCGCCTCCAGTTACATCGTTTTGGGTAGCCCCGCCTCCAATCCCAACATTTTGGCTGGCCCGCCTCCAATCCCATGGTTTTGGCTGGTCCCGCCTCCAATACCATGGTTTTTGCTGGGCCCGCCTCCAATCCCATGGTTTTGCCTCCAATCCCATGGAATACGGTTGGCTCCGCCTCCAATACCATGGATACGGCTGGCCCCGCCTCCAATACCAAGGATACGGCTGGCCCCGCTTCCAATTCTATGGATACGGCTGGCGCCGCCTCCAATTCCATGGATACGGCCGGCCCTGCCTCCAATTCCATGGATATGGCTGGCCCCGCCTCCAATACCATGGATACGGCTGGCCCTGCCTCCAATCCCATGGTTTTGGTGGGCCCCGCCTCCAGTTCCATGGATACGGCTGGACCCGCCTCCAATACCAGGGATACGGCTTGCCCCGCCTCCAATTCCATGGATGCGGCTGGCCCCGCCTCCAATACCATGGATGCGGCTAGCCCTGCCTCCAATCCCATGGTTTTGGCTGGCCCCGCCTCCAATACCATGATTTTGGCAGGCCCTGCCTCCAAAACCATGCATGCGGCTGGCCCCGCCTCCAATTCCATGGATACGGTTGGCCCCACCTCCAATACCATGGCTTAAGCTGTCCCCTCCTCCAATACCATGGTTTTGGCTTGCCCCGCTTCCAATACCATGGTTTTGGCTGGCCCTGCCTCCAAAACCATGGATACGGCTGGCCCCGCCTCCAGGTCCATGGATACAGCTGGTCCCGCCTCCAATACCATGGTTTTGGTGGGCCCCACCTCCAGTTCCATGGATACGGCTGGCCCCGCCTCCAGTTACATCGTTTTGGCTAGCCCCGCCTCCAATCCCAACATTTTGGCTGGCCCCGCCTCCAATCCCATGGTTTTGGCTGGTCCCGCCTCCAATCCCATGGTTTTTGCTGGGCCCGCCTCCAATCCCATGGTTTTGCCTCCAATCCCATGGATACGGCTGGCTCTGCCTCCAATACCATGGATACGGCTGGCCCTGCCTCCAATACCATGGATACGGCTGGCCCCACCTCTAATACCATGGATACGGCTGGCCCTGCCTCCAATACCATGGTTTTGGCTGGCCCCGCTTCCAGTTACATGGTTTTGGTGGGCCCCGCCTCCAGTTACATGGTTTTGGTGGGCCCCGCCTCAAAAACCATGGTTTTGGCTGGCCCCGCCTCCAATCCCATGGTTTTGGCTGGCCCCGCCTCCAATCCCATGGTTTTGGCTGGCCCCGCCTCCAATCCCATGGTTTTGGCTGGCCCCGCCTCCAATCCCATGGTTTTAGCTGGCCCCGCCGCCAATACCATGGATACGGCTGGCCCTGCCTCTAATACGATGGTTTTGGCTGGCCCCGCTTCCAGTTACATGGTTTTGGTGGGCCCCGCCTCCAAAACCATGGTTTTGGCTGGCCCCGCCTCCAATTCCATGGTTTAGGGTGGCCCCGCCTCCAATCCCATTGTTTTGGTGGGCCCCGCCTCCAGTTCCATGGATACGGCTGGACCCGCCTCCAATACCATGGATACGGCTGACTCAGCCTCCAATACCATGGAAACTGCTGGCTCCGCCTCCAATACCATGGATACGGCTTGCCCCGCCTCCAATCCCATGGTTTTGGATGACCCCGCCTCCAATACCATGGTTTTGGATGGCCCCGCCTCCAATACCATGGATACGGCTGGCCCTGCCTCCAATACAATGGTTTTGGCTGGCCCTGCTTTCAGTTACATGGTTTTGGCGGGCCCTGCCTCCAAAACCATGGTTTTGGCTGGCCCCGCCTCCAATTCCATGGTTTTGGCTGGCCCCGCCTCCAATTCCATGGTTTTGGCTGGCCCCGCCTCCAATCCCATGGTTTTGGCTGGCCCTGCCTCCAATACCATGGATACGGCTGGCCCTGCCTCAAATCCCATGGTTTTGGTGGGCCCCGCCTCCAGTTCCATGGATACGGCTGGACCCGCCTCCAATACCATGGATACGGGTGGCTCCGCCTCCAATACCATGGATACGGCTTGCCCCGCCTCCAATCCCATGGTTTTGGATGACCCCGCCTCCAATACCATGGTTTTGGATGGCCCCGCCTCCAATACCATGGATACGGCTTGCCCCGCCTCCAATACCATGTTTTAAGATGGCCCCTCCTCCAATACCATGGTTTTGGGTTTTGGCTGGCCCTGCCTCCAAAACCATGGATACGGCTGGCCCCGCCTCCAATCCCATGGTTTTGGCTGGCCCCGCCTCCAATCCCATGGTTTTGGCTGGCCCCACCTCCAATCCCATGGTTTTGGCTGGCCCTGCCTCCAATCCCATGGATATGGCTGGCCCCGCCTCCAATTCCATGGATACGGCTGGCCCCGCCTCCAATTCTATGGATACGGCTGGCCCTGCCTCCAATACCATGATTTTGGCAGGCCCTGCCTCCCAAACCATGCATGCGGCTGGCCCCGCCTCCAATTCCATGGAGGCGGCTGGCCCCGCCTCCGATACCATGGATGCGGCTGGCCCCGCCTCCAATACCATGGATACGGTTGGCCCCATCTCCAATACCATGGTTTATGCTGGCCCCTCCTCCAATACCATGGTTTTGGTTTGCCCCGCTTCCAATACCATGGTTTTGGCTGACCCTGCCTCCAAAACCATGGATACGGCTGGCCCCGCCTCCAGGTCCATGGATACAGCTGGTCCCGCCTCCAATACCATGGTTTTGGTGGGCCCCACCTCCAGTTCCATGGATACGGCTGGCCCCGCCTCCAGTTACATCGTTTTGGCTAGCCCCGCCTCCAATCCCAACATTTTGGCTGGCCCCGCCTCCGATCCCATGATTTTGGCTGGTCCCGCCTCCAATCCCATGGTTTTTGCTGGGCCCGCCTCCAATCCCATGGTTTTGCCTCCAATCCCATGGATACGGCTGGCTCCGCCTCCAATACCATGGATTCGGCTGGCCCCGCTCAAATACCATGGATACGGCTGGCCCTGCCTCCAATACCATGGTTTTGGCTGGCCCTGCTTCCAGTTACATGGTTTTTGTGGGCCCCGCCTCCAGTTACATGGTTTTGGTGGGCCCCGCCTCAAAAACCATGGTTTTGGCGGACCCCGCCTCCAAAACCATGGTTTTGGATGGCCCCGCCTCCAATACCATGGATACACCTGGCCCCGCCTCCAATACCATGGATACGGCTTACCCCGACTCCAATACCATGGATACGGCTGGCCCCACCTCCAATCCCATGGTTTTTTCTGGCCCCGCCTCCAATCCCATGGTTTTGGCTGGCCCTGCCTCCAATCCTGTGGTTTTGGCTGGCCCCGCCTCCAATACCATGGATACGGCTGGCTCCGCCTCCAATACCATGGATACGGCTTACCCCGACTCCAATAACATGGATACGGCTGGCCCCGCCTCCAATCCCATGGTTTTGGCTGGCCCCGCCTCCAATCCCATGGTTTTGGCTGGCCCCGCCTCCAATCCCATGGTTTTAGCTGGCCCCGCCTCCAATACCATGGATACGGCTGGCCCTGCCTCTAATACGATGGTTTTGGCTGGTCCCGCTTCCAGTTACATGGTTTTGGTGGGCCCCGCCTCCAATTTCATGGTTTAGGCTGGCCCCGCCTCCAATACCATGGATACGGCTGACTCCGCCTCCAATACCATGGAAACTGCTGGCCCCGCCTCCAATACCATGGATACGGCTTGCCCCGCCTCCAATCCCATGGTTTTGGATGACCCCGCCTCCAATACGATGGTTTTGGATGGCCCCGCCTCCAATACCATGGATACGGCTGGCCCTGCCTCCAAAACCATGGTTTTGGCTGGCCCCGCCTCCAATCCCATGGTTTTGGCTGGCCCCGCCTCCAATTCCATGGTTTTGGCTGGCCCCGCCTCCAATCCCATGGTTTTGGCTGGCCCTGCCTCCAATACCATGGATACGGCTGGCCCTGCCTCAAATCCCATGGAAACGGCTGGCTCCGCCTCCAATACCATGGATATGGCTTGCCCCGCCTCCAATCCCATGGTTTTGGATGACCCCGCCTCCAATACCATGGTTTTGGATGCCCCGCCTCCAATACCATGGATCTGGCTTGCCCCGCCTCCAATACCATGTTTTAAGATGGCCCCTCCTCCAATACCATGGTTTTGGGTTTTGGCTGGCCCTGCCTCCAAAACCATGGATACGGCTGGCCCCGCCTCCAATCCCATGGTTTTGGCTGGCCCCGCCTCCAATCCCATGGTTTTGGCTGGCCCTGCCTCCAATCCCATGGATATGGCTGGCCCCGCCTCCAATTCCATGGATACGGCTGGCCCCGCCTCCAATTCTATGGATACGGCTGGCCCTGCCTCCAATACCATGATTTTGGCAGGCCCTGCCTCCGAAACCATGCATGCGGCTGGCCCCGCCTCCAATTCCATGGAGGCGGCTGGCCCCGCCTCCAATACCATGGATGCGGCTGGCCCCGCCTCCAATACCATGGATACGGCTGGCCCCGCCTGCAATACCATGGATACGGCTTACCCCGACTCCAATACCATGGATACGGCTGGCCCTGCCTCCAATCCCATGGTTTTGGTGGGCCCCGCCTCCAGTTCCATGGATACGGCTGGACCCGCCTCCAATACCATGGATACGGCTGGCTCCGCCTCCAATACCATGGATACGGCTTGCCCCGCCTCCAATCCCATGGTTTTGGATGACCCCGCCTCCAATACCATGGTTTTGGATGGCCCCGCCTCCAATACCATGGATACGGCCGGCCCCGCCTCCAGGTCCATGGATACAGCTGGTCCCGCCTCCAATACCATGGTTTTCGTGGGCCCCACCTCCAGTTCCATGGATACGGCTGGCCCCGCCTCCAGTTACATCGTTTTGGCTAGCCCCGCCTCCAATCCCAACATTTTGGCTGGCCCCGCCTCCAGTTCCATGGTTTTGGCTGGCCCCGCCCCCAATCCCATGGTTTTGGCTGGCCCCGTCTCCAATTCCATGGGTTTGGCAGGCCCCGCCTCCAAAACCATGGTTTTGGCTGGCCCCGCCTCCAATCCCACGGTTTTGGCTGGCCCACCTCCAATCCCACGGTTTTGGTTGGCCCCGCCTCCAAGTCCATGGATACAGCTGTCCCCGTCCAATCCCATGGTTTTGGCTGGCCCAGCCTCCTATCCCATGGTTTTGGATGGCCCCGCCTCCAATACCATGGTTTTGGCTGGCCCCGCCTCTAATACCATGGTTTTGGCTGGTCCCGTCTCCAATCCCATGCTTTTGGCTGGCCCCGCCTCCAAAACCATGCTTTTGGCTGGCCCCGTCTCCAATCCCATGGATACGGCTTGCCCCTCATCCAATCCCATGGTTTTGGCTGGCCCAGCCTCCAATCCCATGGGTTTGGCTGGCCCCGCATCCAATTCCATGGATACGGCTGGACTGGCCTCCAATTCCATGGATACGGCTGGCTCCGCCTCCAATCCCCTGGTTTTGGCTGGCCCCGCCTCCAATCCCATGGTTTTGGCTGGCCCCGCCTCCAATCCCATGGTGTTGGCTGGCTCCGCCTCCAAAACCATGGTTTTGGCTGTCCCTGCCACCAATCCCATGGTTTTAGCTGGCCCCACCTCCAAAACCATGGTTTTGACTGGCCCCGCCTCCAATTCCATGGATACGGCTGGCCCCGCCTCCAGTTCCATGTATACGGCTGGCCCCGCCTCCAATCCCATGGTTTTGGCTGGCCCAGCCTCCAAAATCATGGTTTTGGGTAGCCCCGCCTCCAAAACCATGGTTTTGGCTGGCACCGCCTCCAATCCCATGGTTTTGGCTGCCCCGCCTCCAATCTCATGGTTTTGGCTGGCCCCGCCTCCAATCCCATGGTTTTGGCTGGCCCCGCCTCCAATCCCATGGTTTTGGCTGGCCCCGCCTCCAAAACCATGGTTTTTGCTGGCCCCGCCTCCAATCCCACGGTTTTGGCTGGCCCCGCCTCCAATCCCATGGGTTTGTTTGGCCCCGCCTCCAATCCCATGGTTTTGGCTGGCCCAGCCTCCAATCCCATGGTTTTGGCTGGCCCCGCATCCAATCCCATGGTTTTGGTTGGCCCCGCCTCCAATTCCATGGATACGGCTGGACTGGCCTCCAATTCCATGGATACGGCTGGCTCTGCCTCCAATCCCCTGGTTTTGGCTGGCCCCGCCTCCAATCCCATGGTTTTGGCTGGCCCCGCCTCCAAAACCATGGTTTTGACTGGCCCCGCCTCCAATCCCATGGTTTTGGCTGGCCCCGCCTCCAAAACCATGGTTTTGACTGGCCCCGCCTCCAATTCCATGGATACGGCTGGCCCCGCCTCCAGTTCCATGGATACGGCTGGCCCCGCCTCCAATCCCATGGTTTTGGCTGGCCCGCCTCCAATCCCAATGTTTTTGGCTGGCCCCGCCTCCAAAACCATGGTTTTGGCTGGCCCCGCCTCCAATCCCATGGTTTTGGCTGGCCCTGCCTCCAATCCCATGGTTTTGGCTGGCCAAACCTCCAATCCCATGGTTTTGGCTGGCCCCGCCTCCAATCCCATGGGTTTGTTTGGCCCCGCCTCCAAGTCCATGGATACGGCTGTCCCCGCCTCCAATTCCATGAATACAGCTGTCCCCGTCCAATCCCATGGTTTTGGCTGGCCCAGCCTCCAATCCCATGGTTTTGGCTGGCCCTGCCTCCAATCCCATGGTTTTGGCTGGCCCCGCCTCCAATACCATGGTTTTGGCTGGCCCTGCATCCAATCCCATGGTTTTGGTTGGCCCCGCCTCCAATTCCATGGATACGGCTGGACTGGCCTCCAATTCCATGGATACGGCTGGCTCCGCCTCCAATCCCCTGGTTTTGGCTGGACCTGCCTCCAATCCCATGGTTTTGGCTGGCCCCGCCTCCAATCCCATGGTGTTGGCTGGCCCCGCCTCCAAAACCATGGTTTTGACTGGCCCCGCCTCCAATCCCATGGTTTTGGCTGGCCCCGCCTCCAAAACCATGGTTTTGACTGGCCCCGCCTCCAATTCCATGGATACGGCTGGCCCCGCCTCCAGTTCCATGGATACGGCTGGCCCCGCCTCCAATCCCATGGTTTTGGCTGGCCCGCCTCCAATCCCATGGTTTTGGCTGGCCCCGCCTCCAAAACCATGGTTTTGGCTGGCCCCGCCTCCAATCCCATGGTTTTAGCTGGCCCCGCCTCCAATCCCATGGTTTTGGCTGGCCCCGTCTCCAATCCCATGGTTTTGGCTGGCCCAGCCTCCAATTCCACGGTTTTGGCTGGCCCCGCCTCCAATCCCATGGGTTTGTTTGGCCCCGCCTCCAAGATCATGGATACGGCTGGCCCGGCCTCCAATTCCATGGATACAGCTGGCCCTGCCTCCAATCCCATGGTTTTGGCTGGCCCTGCCTCCAATACCACGGTTTTGGCTGGCCCCGCCTCCAATCCCATGGGTTTGTTTGGCCCCGCCTCCAAGTCCATGGATACGGCTGGCCCCGCCTCCAATTCCATGGATACAGCTGTCCCCGTCCAATCCCATGGTTTTGGCTGGCCCCGTCTCCAATCCCATGGATACGGCTTGCCCCTCATCCAATCCCATGGTTTTGGCTGTGCCTGCCACCAATCCCATGGTTTTAGCTGGCCCCGCCTCCAAAACCATGGTTTTGACTGGCCCCGCCTCCAATTCCATGGATACGGCTGGCACCACCTCCAGTTCCATGTATACGGCTGGCCCCGCCTCCAATCCCATGGTTTTGGCTGGCCCAGCCTCCAATCCCATGGTTTTGGCTGGCTCCGCCTCCAATCCCATGGTTTTGGCTGGCCCCGCCTCCAATCCCATGGTTTTGGCTTGCCCCGCTTCCAATACCATGGTTTTGGCTGGCCCTGCCTCCAAAACCATGGATACGGCTGGCCCTGCCTCCAAAACCATGGATACGGCTGGCTACGCCTCCAGGTCCATGGATACAGCTGGTCCCGCCTCCAATACCATCGTTTTGGCTAGCCCCGCCTCCAATCCCAACATTTTGGCTGGCCCCGCCTCCAATCCCATGGTTTTGGCTGGTCCCGCCTCCAATCCCATGGTTTTTGCTGGGCCCGCCTCCAATCCCATGGTTTTTCCTCCAATCCCATGGATACGGCTGGCTCCGCCTCCAATCCCATGGATACGGCTGGCCCCGCCTCCAATCCCATGGATACGGCTAGCCCCGTCTCCAAACCCATGGTTTTTGCTGGCCCCGCCTCCAATCCCATGGTTTTGGCTGGCCCCGCCTCCAATCCCATGGATATGGCTAGCCCCGCCTCCAATTCCATGGAACCGGCTAGCCCTGCCTCCAATCCCATGGTTTTGGCTGGCCCCGCCTCCAATACCATGGATACGGCTGGCCCCGCCTCCAATCCCATGGTTTTGGTGGGCCCCGCCTCCAGTTCCATGGATACGGCTGGACCCGCCTCCAATACCATGGTTTTGGCTGGCCCCGCCTCCAATACCAGGGATACGGCTTGCCCCGCCTCCAATACCATAGATGCGGCTGGCACGCCTCCAATTCCATGGATGCGGCTTGCCCCGCCTCCAATACCATGGATGCGGCTAGCCCTGCCTCCAATCCCATGGTTTTGGCTGGCCCCGCCTCCAATACCATGATTTTGGCAGGCCCTGCCTCCAAAACCATGCATGCGGCTGGCCCCGCCTCCAATTCCATGGAGGCGGCTGGCCCCGCCTCCAATACCATGGATGCGGCTGGCCCTGCCTCCAGGTCCATGGATACAGCTGGTCCCGCCTCCAATACCATGGTTTTGGTGGGCCCCACCTCCAGTTCCATGGATACGGCTGGCCCCGCCTCCAGTTACATCGTTTTGGGTAGCCCCGCCTCCAATCCCAACATTTTGGCTGGCCCCGCCTCCAATCCCATGGTTTTGGCTGGTCCCGCCTCCAATCCCATGGTTTTTGCTGGGCCCGCCTCCAATCCCATGGTTTTGCCTCCAATCCCATGGAATACGGTTGGCTCCGCCTCCAATACCATGGATACGGCTGGCCCCGCCTCCAATACCAAGGATACGACTGGCCCCGCTTCCAATTCTATGGATACGGCTGGCGCTGCCTCCAATTCCATGGATACGGCCGGCCCTGCCTCCAATTCCATGGATATGGCTGACCCCGCCTCCAATACCATGGATACGGCTGGCCCTGCCTCCAATCCCATGGTTTTGGTGGGCCCCGCCTCCAGTTCCATGGATACGGCTGGACCCGCCTCCAATACCATGGATACGGCTGGCTCCGCCTCCAATACCATGGATACGGCTGGCTCCGCCTCCAATACCATGAATACGGCTTGCCCCGCCTCCAATACCATGGTTTTGGATGGCCCCGCCTCCAATACCATGGTTTTGGATGGCCCCGCCTCCAATACCATGGATACGGCTTGCCCCGCCTCCAATACCATGGATATGGTTGGCCCCGCCTCCAATACCATGTTTTAAGCTGGCCCCTCCTCCAATACCATGGTTTTGGGTTCTGGCTGGCCCTGCCTCCAAAACCATGGATACGGCTGGCCCTGCCTCCAATCCCATGGTTTTTGCTGGCCCCACCTCCAATCCCATGGTTTTGGCTGGCCCTGCCCCGAATCCCATTGATATGGCTGGCCCCGCCTTCAATTCCATGGATACGGCTGGCCCCGCCTCCAATTCTATGGATACGGCTGGCCCCGCCTCCAATTCCATGGATACGGCCGGCCCCGCCTCCTATTCCATGGATACGGCTGGCCCCGCCTCCAATACCATGGATACGGCTTGCCCCGCCTCCAATCCCATGGTTTTGGATGACCCCGCCTCCAATACCATGGTTTTGGATGGCCCCGCCTCCAATACCATGGTTTTGGCTGGCCCCGCCTCCAATAACAGGGATACGGCTTGCCCCGCCTCCAATGCCATGGATGCGGCTGGCCTGCCTCCAATTCCATGGATGCGGCTGGCCCCGCCTCCAATACCATGGATGCGGCTAGCCCTGCCTCCAATCCCATGGTTTTGGCTGGCCCCGCCTCCAATACCATGATTTTGGCAGGCCCTGCCTCCAAAACCATGCATGCGGCTGGCCCCGCCTCCAATTCCATGGATACGGTTGGCCCCACCTCCAATACCATGGCGTAAGCTGTCCCCTCCTCCAATACCATGGTTTTGGCTTGCCCCGCTTCCAATACCATGGTTTTGGCTGGCCCTGCCTCCAAAACCATGGATACGGCTGGCCCCGCCTCCAGGTCCATGGATACAGCTGGTCCCGCCTCCAATACCATGGTTTTGGTGGGCCCCACCTCCAGTTCCATGGATACGGCTGGCCCCGCCTCCAGTTACATCGTTTTGGCTAGCCCCGCCTCCAATCCCAACATTTTGGCTGGCCCCGCCTCCAATCCCATGGTTTTGGCTGGTCCCGCCTCCAATCCCATGGTTTTTGCTGAGCCCGCCTCCAATCCCATGGTTTTGCCTCCAATCCCATGGATACGGCTGGCTCTGCCTCCAGTACCATGGATACGGCTGGCCCTGCATCCAATACCATGGATACGGCTGGCCCCACCTCTAATACCATGGATACGGCTGGCCCTGCCTCCAATACCATGGTTTTGGCTGGCCCCGCTTCCAGTTACATGGTTTTGGTGGGCCCCGCCTCCAGTTACATGGTTTTGGTGGGCCCCGCCTCAAAAACCATGGTTTTGGCGGACAGCGCCTCCAAAACCATGGTTTTGGCTGGCCCCGCCTCCAATACCATGGATACGGCTGGCCCCGCCTCCAATACCATGGATACGGCTTACCCCGACTCCAATACCATGGATACGGCTGGCCCCGCCTCCAATCCCATGGTTTTGGCTGGCCCCGCCTCCAATCCCATGGTTTTGGCTGGCCCTGCCTCCAATCCCATGGTTTTGGCTGGCCCCGCCTCCAATACCATGGATACGGCTGGCCCCGCCTCCAATACCATGGATACGGCTTACCCCGACTCCAATAACATGGATACGGCTGGCCCCGCCTCCAATCCCATGGTTTTGGCTGGCCCCGCCTCCAATCCCATGGTTTTGGCTGGCCCGCCTCCAATCCCATGGTTTTAGCTGGCCCCGCCGCCAATACCATGGATACGGCTGGCCCTGCCTCTAATACGATGGTTTTGGCTGGCCCCGCTTCCAGTTACATGGTTTTGGTGGGCCCCGCCTCCAAAACCATGGTTTTGGCTGGCCCTGCCTCCAATTCCATGGTTTAGGCTGGCCCCGCCTCCAATCCCATGGTTTTGGCAGGCCCTGCCTCCAATACCATGGATACGGCTGGCCCTGCCTCCAATCCCATTGTTTTGGTGGGCCCCGCCTCCAGTTCCATGGATACGGCTGGACCCGCCTCCAATACCATGGATACGGCTGACTCAGCCTCCAATACCATGGAAACTGCTGGCTCCGCCTCCAATACCATGGATACGGCTTGCCCCGCCTCCAATCCCATGGTTTTGGATGACCCCGCCTCCAATACCATGGTTTTGGATGGCCCCGCCTCCAATACCATGGATACGGCTGGCCCTGCCTCCAATACGATGGTTTTGGCTGGCCCTGCTTCCAGTTACATGGTTTTGGCGGGCCCTGCCTCCAAAACCATGGTTTTGGCTGGCCCCGCCTCCAATCCCATGGTTTTGGCTGGCCCCGCCTCCAATTCCATGGTTTTGGCTGGCCCCGCCTCCAATCCCATGGTTTTGGCTGGCCCTGCCTCCAATACCATGGATACGGCTGGCCCTGCCTCAAATCCCATGGTTTTGGTGGGCCCCGCCTCCAGTTCCATGGATACGGCTGGACCCGCCTCCAATACCATGGATACGGGTGGCTCCGCCTCCAATACCATGGATACGGCTTGCCCCGCCTCCAATCCCATGGTTTTGGATGACCCCGCCTCCAATACCATGGTTTTGGATGGCCCCGCCTCCAATACCATGGATACGGCTTGCCCCGCCTCCAATACCATGTTTTAAGATGGCCCCTCCTCCAATACCATGGTTTTGGGTTTTGGCTGGCCCTGCCTCCAAAACCATGGATACGGCTGGCCCCGCCTCCAATCCCATGGTTTTGGCTGGCCCCGCCTCCAATCCCATGGTTTTGGCTGGCCCCACCTCCAATCCCATGGTTTTGGCTGGCCCTGCCTCCAATCCCATGGATATGGCTGGCCCCGCCTCCAATTCCATGGATACGGCTGGCCCCGCCTCCAATTCTATGGATACGGCTGGCCCTGCCTCCAATACCATGATTTTGGCAGGCCCTGCCTCCCAAACCATGCATGCGGCTGGCCCCGCCTCCAATTCCATGGAGGCGGCTGGCCCCGCCTCCAATACCATGGATGCGGCTGGCCCCGCCTCCAATACCATGGATACGGTTGGCCCCATCTCCAATACCATGGTTTATGCTGGCCCCTCCTCCAATACCATGGTTTTGGTTTGCCCCGCTTCCAATACCATGGTTTTGGCTGACCCTGCCTCCAAAACCATGGATACGGCTGGCCCCGCCTCCAGGTCCATGGATACAGCTGGTCCCGCCTCCAATACCATGGTTTTGGTGGGCCCCACCTCCAGTTCCATGGATACGGCTGGCCCCGCCTCCAGTTACATCGTTTTGGCTAGCCCCGCCTCCAATCCCAACATTTTGGCTGGCCCCGCCTCCGATCCCATGGTTTTGGCTGGTCCCGCCTCCAATCCCATGGTTTTTGCTGGGCCCGCCTCCAATCCCATGGTTTTGCCTCCAATCCCATGGATACGGCTGGCTCCGACTCCAATACCATGGATTCGGCTGGCCCCGCTCAAATACCATGGATACGGCTGGCCCTGCCTCCAATACCATGGTTTTGGCTGGCCCTGCTTCCAGTTACATGGTTTTTGTGGGCCCCGCCTCCAGTTACATGGTTTTGGTGGGCCCCGCCTCAAAAACCATGGTTTTGGCGGACCCCGCCTCCAAAACCATGGTTTTGGATGGCCCCGCCTCCAATACCATGGATACACCTGGCCCCGCCTCCAATACCATGGATACGGCTTACCCCGACTCCAATACCATGGATACGGCTGGCCCCACCTCCAATCCCATGGTTTTTTCTGGCCCCGCCTCCAATCCCATGGTTTTGGCTGGCCCTGCCTCCAATCCTGTGGTTTTGGCTGGCCCCGCCTCCAATACCATGGATACGGCTGGCCCCGCCTCCAATACCATGGATACGGCTTACCCCGACTCCAATAACATGGATACGGCTGGCCCCGCCTCCAATCCCATGGTTTTGGCTGGCCCCGCCTCCAATCCCATGGTTTTGGCTGGCCCCGCCTCCAATCCCATGGTTTTAGCTGGCCCCGCCTCCAATACCATGGATACGGCTGGCCCTGCCTCTAATACGATGGTTTTGGCTGGTCCCGCTTCCAGTTACATGGTTTTGGTGGGCCCCGCCTCCAATTTCATGGTTTAGGCTGGCCCCGCCTCCAATACCATGGATACGGCTGACTCCGCCTCCAATACCATGGAAACTGCTGGCCCCGCCTCCAATACCATGGATACGGCTTGCCCCGCCTCCAATCCCATGGTTTTGGATGACCCCGCCTCCAATACGATGGTTTTGGATGGCCCCGCCTCCAATACCATGGATACGGCTGGCCCTGCCTCCAAAACCATGGTTTTGGCTGGCCCCGCCTCCAATCCCATGGTTTTGGCTGGCCCCGCCTCCAATTCCATGGTTTTGGCTGGCCCCGCCTCCAATCCCATGGTTTTGGCTGGCCCTGCCTCCAATACCATGGATACGGCTTGCCCCGCCTCCAATCCCATGGTTTTGGATGACCCCGCCTCCAATACCATGGTTTTGGATGCCCCGCCTCCAATACCATGGATCTGGCTTGCCCCGCCTCCAATACCATGTTTTAAGATGGCCCCTCCTCCAATACCATGGTTTTGGGTTTTGGCTGGCCCTGCCTCCAAAACCATGGATACGGCTGGCCCCGCCTCCAATCCCATGGTTTTGGCTGGCCCCGCCTCCAATCCCATGGTTTTGGCTGGCCCTGCCTCCAATCCCATGGATATGGCTGGCCCCGCCTCCAATTCCATGGATACGGCTGGCCCCGCCTCCAATTCTATGGATACGGCTGGCCCTGCCTCCAATACCATGATTTTGGCAGGCCCTGCCTCCGAAACCATGCATGCGGCTGGCCCCGCCTCCAATTCCATGGAGGCGGCTGGCCCCGCCTCCAATACCATGGATGCGGCTGGCCCCGCCTCCAATACCATGGATACGGCTGGCCCCGCCTGCAATACCATGGATACGGCTTACCCCGACTCCAATACCATGGATACGGCTGGCCCTGCCTCCAATCCCATGGTTTTGGTGGGCCCCGCCTCCAGTTCCATGGATACGGCTGGACCCGCCTCCAATACCATGGATACGGCTGGCTCCGCCTCCAATACCATGGATACGGCTTGCCCCGCCTCCAATCCCATGGTTTTGGATGACCCCGCCTCCAATACCATGGTTTTGGATGGCCCCGCCTCCAATACCATGGATACGGCCGGCCCCGCCTCCAGGTCCATGGATACAGCTGGTCCCGCCTCCAATACCATGGTTTTCGTGGGCCCCACCTCCAGTTCCATGAATACGGCTGGCCCCGCCTCCAGTTACATCGTTTTGGCTAGCCCCGCCTCCAATCCCAACATTTTGGCTGGCCCCGCCTCCAGTTCCATGGTTTTGGCTGGCCCTGCCTCCAATCCCATGGTTTTGGCTGGCCCCGCCCCCAATCCCATGGTTTTGGCTGGCCCCGTCTCCAATTCCATGGGTTTGGCAGGCCCCGCCTCCAAAACCATGGTTTTGGCTGGCCCCGCCTCCAATCCCACGGTTTTGGCTGGCCCACCTCCAATCCCATGGTTTTGGTTGGCCCCGCCTCCAAGTCCATGGATACAGCTGTCCCCGTCCAATCCCATGGTTTTGGCTGGCCCAGCCTCCTATCCCATGGTTTTGGATGGCCCCGCCTCCAATACCATGGTTTTGGCTGGCCCCGCCTCTAATACCATGGTTTTGGCTGGTCCCGTCTCCAATCCCATGCTTTTGGCTGGCCCCGCCTCCAAAACCATGCTTTTGGCTGGCCCCGTCTCCAATCCCATGGATACGGCTTGCCCCTCATCCAATCCCATGGTTTTGGCTGGCCCAGCCTCCAATCCCATGGGTTTGGCTGGCCCCGCATCCAATTCCATGGATACGGCTGGACTGGCCTCCAATTCCATGGATACGGCTGGCTCCGCCTCCAATCCCCTGGTTTTGGCTGGCCCCGCCTCCAATCCCATGGTTTTGGCTGGCCCCGCCTCCAATCCCATGGTGTTGGCTGGCTCCGCCTCCAAAACCATGGTTTTGGCTGTCCCTGCTACCAATCCCATGGTTTTAGCTGGCCCCACCTCCAAAACCATGGTTTTGACTGGCCCCGCCTCCAATTCCATGGATACGGCTGGCCCCGCCTCCAGTTCCATGTATACGGCTGGCCCCGCCTCCAATCCCATGGTTTTGGCTGGCCCAGCCTCCAAAATCATGGTTTTGGGTAGCCCCGCCTCCAAAACCATGGTTTTGGCTGGCACCGCCTCCAATCCCATGGTTTTGGCTGCCCCGCCTCCAATCTCATGGTTTTGGCTGGCCCCGCCTCCAATCCCATGGTTTTGGCTGGCCCCGCCTCCAATCCCATGGTTTTGGCTGGCCCCGCCTCCAAAACCATGGTTTTTGCTGGCCCCGCCTCCAATCCCACGGTTTTGGCTGGCCCCGCCTCCAATCCCATGGGTTTGTTTGGCCCCGCCTCCAATCCCATGGTTTTGGCTGGCCCAGCCTCCAATCCCATGGTTTTGGCTGGCCCCGCATCCAATCCCATGGTTTTGGTTGGCCCCGCCTCCAATTCCATGGATACGGCTGGACTGGCCTCCAATCCCATGGTTTTGGCTGGCCCAGCCTCCAAAATCATGGTTTTGGGTAGCCCCGCCTCCAAAACCATGGTTTTGGCTGGCACCGCCTCCAATCCCATGGTTTTGGCTGCCCCGCCTCCAATCTCATGGTTTTGGCTGGCCCCGCCTCCAATCCCATGGTTTTGGCTGGCCCCGCCTCCAATTCCATGGATACGGCTGGCCCCGCCTCCAGTTCCATGGATACGGCTGGCCCCGCCTCCAATCCCATGGTTTTGGCTGGCCCGCCTCCAATCCCAATGTTTTTGGCTGGCCCCGCCTCCAAAACCATGGTTTTGGCTGGCCCCGCCTCCAATCCCATGGTTTTGGCTGGCCCTGCCTCCAATCCCATGGTTTTGGCTGGCCAAACCTCCAATCCCATGGTTTTGGCTGGCCCCGCCTCCAATCCCATGGGTTTGTTTGGCCCCGCCTCCAAGTCCATGGATACGGCTGTCCCCGCCTCCAATTCCATGGATACAGCTGTCCCCGTCCAATCCCATGGTTTTGGCTGGCCCAGCCTCCAATCCCATGGTTTTGGCTGGCCCTGCCTCCAATCCCATGGTTTTGGCTGGCCCCGCCTCCAATACCATGGTTTTGGCTGGCCCTGCATCCAATCCCATGGTTTTGGTTGGCCCCGCCTCCAATTCCATGGATACGGCTGGACTGGCCTCCAATTCCATGGATACGGCTGGCTCCGCCTCCAATCCCCTGGTTTTGGCTGGACCTGCCTCCAATCCCATGGTTTTGGCTGGCCCCGTCTCCAATCCCATGGTGTTGGCTGGCCCCGCCTCCAAAACCATGGTTTTGACTGGCCCCGCCTCCAATCCCATGGTTTTGGCTGGCCCCGCCTCCAAAACCATGGTTTTGACTGGCCCCGCCTCCAATTCCATGGATACGGCTGGCCCCGCCTCCAGTTCCATGGATACGGCTGGCCCCGCCTCCAATCCCATGGTTTTGGCTGGCCCGCCTCCAATCCCATGGTTTTGGCTGGCCCCGCCTCCAAAACCATGGTTTTGGCTGGCCCCGCCTCCAATCCCATGGTTTTAGCTGGCCCCGCCTCCAATCCCATGGTTTTGGCTGGCCCCGTCTCCAATCCCATGGTTTTGGCTGGCCCAGCCTCCAATTCCACGGTTTTGGCTGGCCCCGCCTCCAATCCCATGGGTTTGTTTGGCCCCGCCTCCAAGATCATGGATACGGCTGGCCCGGCCTCCAATTCCATGGATACAGCTGGCCCTGCCTCCAATCCCATGGTTTTGGCTGGCCCCGCCTCCAATACCACGGTTTTGGCTGGCCCCGCCTCCAATCCCATGGGTTTGTTTGGCCCCGCCTCCAAGTCCATGGATACGGCTGGCCCCGCCTCCAATTCCATGGATACAGCTGTCCCCGTCCAATCCCATGGTTTTGGCTGGCCCCGTCTCCAATCCCATGGATACGGCTTGCCCCTCATCCAATCCCATGGTTTTGGCTGTGCCTGCCACCAATCCCATGGTTTTAGCTGGCCCCGCCTCCAAAACCATGGTTTTGACTGGCCCCGCCTCCAATTCCATGGATACGGCTGGCACCACCTCCAGTTCCATGTATACGGCTGGCCCCGCCTCCAATCCCATGGTTTTGGCTGGCCCAGCCTCCAATCCCATGGTTTTGGCTGGCTCCGCCTCCAATCCCATGGTTTTGGCTGGCCCCGCCTCCAATCCCATGGTTTTGGCTGGCCCCGCCTCCAAAATCATGGTTTTGGCTTGCCCCGCTTCCAATACCATGGTTTTGGCTGGCCCTGCCTCCAAAACCATGGATACGGCTGGCCCTGCCTCCAAAACCATGGATACGGCTGGCTACGCCTCCAGGTCCATGGATACAGCTGGTCCCGCCTCCAATACCATCGTTTTGGCTAGCCCCGCCTCCAATCCCAACATTTTGGCTGGCCCCGCCTCCAATCCCATGGTTTTGGCTGGTCCCGCCTCCAATCCCATGGTTTTTGCTGGGCCCGCCTCCAATCCCATGGTTTTTCCTCCAATCCCATGGATACGGCTGGCTCCGCCTCCAATCCCATGGATACGGCTGGCCCCGCCTCCAATCCCATGGATACGGCTAGCCCCGTCTCCAAACCCATGGTTTTTGCTGGCCCCGCCTCCAATCCCATGGTTTTGGCTGGCCCCGCCTCCAATCCCATGGATATGGCTAGCCCCGCCTCCAATTCCATGGAACCGGCTAGCCCTGCCTCCAATCCCATGGTTTTGGCTGGCCCCGCCTCCAATACCATGGATACGGCTGGCCCCGCCTCCAATCCCATGGTTTTGGTGGGCCCCGCCTCCAGTTCCATGGATACGGCTGGACCCGCCTCCAATACCATGGTTTTGGCTGGCCCCGCCTCCAATACCAGGGATACGGCTTGCCCCGCCTCCAATACCATAGATGCGGCTGGCACGCCTCCAATTCCATGGATGCGGCTTGCCCCGCCTCCAATACCATGGATGCGGCTAGCCCTGCCTCCAATCCCATGGTTTTGGCTGGCCCCGCCTCCAATACCATGATTTTGGCAGGCCCTGCCTCCAAAACCATGCATGCGGCTGGCCCCGCCTCCAATTCCATGGAGGCGGCTGGCCCCGCCTCCAATACCATGGATGCGGCTGGCCCTGCCTCCAGGTCCATGGATACAGCTGGTCCCGCCTCCAATACCATGGTTTTGGTGGGCCCCACCTCCAGTTCCATGGATACGGCTGGCCCCGCCTCCAGTTACATCGTTTTGGGTAGCCCCGCCTCCAATCCCAACATTTTGGCTGGCCCCGCCTCCAATCCCATGGTTTTGGCTGGTCCCGCCTCCAATCCCATGGTTTTTGCTGGGCCCGCCTCCAATCCCATGGTTTTGCCTCCAATCCCATGGAATACGGTTGGCTCCGCCTCCAATACCATGGATACGGCTGGCCCCGCCTCCAATACCAAGGATACGACTGGCCCCGCTTCCAATTCTATGGATACGGCTGGCGCTGCCTCCAATTCCATGGATACGGCCGGCCCTGCCTCCAATTCCATGGATATGGCTGACCCCGCCTCCAATACCATGGATACGGCTGGCCCTGCCTCCAATCCCATGGTTTTGGTGGGCCCCGCCTCCAGTTCCATGGATACGGCTGGACCCGCCTCCAATACCATGGATACGGCTGGCTCCGCCTCCAATACCATGGATACGGCTGGCTCCGCCTCCAATACCATGAATACGGCTTGCCCCGCCTCCAATACCATGGTTTTGGATGGCCCCGCCTCCAATACCATGGTTTTGGATGGCCCCGCCTCCAATACCATGGATACGGCTTGCCCCGCCTCCAATACCATGGATATGGTTGGCCCCGCCTCCAATACCATGTTTTAAGCTGGCCCCTCCTCCAATACCATGGTTTTGGGTTCTGGCTGGCCCTGCCTCCAAAACCATGGATACGGCTGGCCCCGCCTCCAATCCCATGGTTTTTGCTGGCCCCACCTCCAATCCCATGGTTTTGGCTGGCCCTGCCTCGAATCCCATTGATATGGCTGGCCCCGCCTTCAATTCCATGGATACGGCTGGCCCCGCCTCCAATTCTATGGATACGGCTGGCCCCGCCTCCAATTCCATGGATACGGCCGGCCCCGCCTCCTATTCCATGGATACGGCTGGCCCCGCCTCCAATACCATGGATACGGCTTGCCCCGCCTCCAATCCCATGGTTTTGGATGACCCCGCCTCCAATACCATGGTTTTGGATGGCCCCGCCTCCAATACCATGGTTTTGGCTGGCCCCGCCTCCAATAACAGGGATACGGCTTGCCCCGCCTCCAATGCCATGGATGCGGCTGGCCTGCCTCCAATTCCATGGATGCGGCTGGCCCCGCCTCCAATACCATGGATGCGGCTAGCCCTGCCTCCAATCCCATGGTTTTGGCTGGCCCCGCCTCCAATACCATGATTTTGGCAGGCCCTGCCTCCAAAACCATGCATGCGGCTGGCCCCGCCTCCAATTCCATGGATACGGTTGGCCCCACCTCCAATACCATGGCGTAAGCTGTCCCCTCCTCCAATACCATGGTTTTGGCTTGCCCCGCTTCCAATACCATGGTTTTGGCTGGCCCTGCCTCCAAAACCATGGATACGGCTGGCCCCGCCTCCAGGTCCATGGATACAGCTGGTCCCGCCTCCAATACCATGGTTTTGGTGGGCCCCACCTCCAGTTCCATGGATACGGCTGGCCCCGCCTCCAGTTACATCGTTTTGGCTAGCCCCGCCTCCAATCCCAACATTTTGGCTGGCCCCGCCTCCAATCCCATGGTTTTGGCTGGTCCCGCCTCCAATCCCATGGTTTTTGCTGGGCCCGCCTCCAATCCCATGGTTTTGCCTCCAATCCCATGGATACGGCTGGCTCTGCCTCCAGTACCATGGATACGGCTGGCCCTGCATCCAATACCATGGATACGGCTGGCCCCACCTCTAATACCATGGATACGGCTGGCCCTGCCTCCAATACCATGGTTTTGGCTGGCCCCGCTTCCAGTTACATGGTTTTGGTGGGCCCCGCCTCCAGTTACATGGTTTTGGTGGGCCCCGCCTCAAAAACCATGGTTTTGGCGGACAGCGCCTCCAAAACCATGGTTTTGGCTGGCCCCGCCTCCAATACCATGGATACGGCTGGCCCCGCCTCCAATACCATGGATACGGCTTACCCCGACTCCAATACCATGGATACGGCTGGCCCCGCCTCCAATCCCATGGTTTTGGCTGGCCCCGCCTCCAATCCCATGGTTTTGGCTGGCCCCGCCTCCAATACCATGGATACGGCTGGCCCCGCCTCCAATACCATGGATACGGCTGGCCCCGCCTCCAATACCATGGATACGGCTTACCCCGACTCCAATAACATGGATACGGCTGGCCCCGCCTCCAATCCCATGGTTTTGGCTGGCCCCGCCTCCAATCCCATGGTTTTGGCTGGCCCGCCTCCAATCCCATGGTTTTAGCTGGCCCCGCCGCCAATACCATGGATACGGCTGGCCCTGCCTCTAATACGATGGTTTTGGCTGGCCCCGCTTCCAGTTACATGGTTTTGGTGGGCCCTGCCTCCAAAACCATGGTTTTGGCTGGCCCTGCCTCCAATTCCATGGTTTAGGCTGGCCCCGCCTCCAATCCCATGGTTTTGGCAGGCCCTGCCTCCAATACCATGGATACGGCTGGCCCTGCCTCCAATCCCATTGTTTTGGTGGGCCCCGCCTCCAGTTCCATGGATACGGCTGGACCCGCCTCCAATACCATGGATACGGCTGACTCAGCCTCCAATACCATGGAAACTGCTGGCTCCGCCTCCAATACCATGGATACGGCTTGCCCCGCCTCCAATCCCATGGTTTTGGATGGCCCCGCCTCCAATACCATGGATACGGCTGGCCCTGCATCCAATACGATGGTTTTGGCTGGCCCTGCTTCCAGTTACATGGTTTTGGCGGGCCCCGCCTCCAAAACCATGGTTTTGGCTGGCCCCGCCTCCAATCCCATGGTTTTGGCTGGCCCCGCCTCCAATTCCATGGTTTTGGCTGACCCCGCCTCCAATCCCATGGTTTTGGCTGGCCCCGCCTCCAATCCCATGGCTTTGGCTGGCCCTGCCTCCAATACCATGGATACGGCTGGCCCTGCCTCAAATCCCATGGTTTTGGTGGGCCCCGCCTCCAGTTCCATGGATACGGCTGGACCCGCCTCCAATACCATGGATACGGCTGGCACCGCCTCCAATACCATGGATACGGCTTGCCCCGCCTCCAATCCCATGGTTTTGGATGACCCTGCCTCCAATACCATGGTTTTGCATGGCCCCGCCTCCAATACCATGGATACGGCTTGCCCCGCCTCCAATACCATGTTTTAAGATGGCCCCTCCTCCAATACCATGGTTTTGGGTTTTGGCTGGCCCTGCCTCCAAAACCATGGATACGGCTGGCCCCGCCTCCAATCCCATGGTTTTGGCTGGCCCCGCCTCCAATCCCATGGTTTTGGCTGGCCCCACCTCCAATCCCATGGTTTTGGCTGGCCCTGCCTCCAATCCCATGGATATGGCTGGCCCCGCCTCCAATTCCATGGATACGGCTGGCCCCGCCTCCAATTCTATGGATACGGCTGGCCCTGCCTCCAATACCATGATTTTGGCAGGCCCTGCCTCCGAAACCATGCATGCGGCTGGCCCCGCCTCCAATTCCATGGAGGCGGCTGGCCCCGCCTCCAATACCATGGATGCGGCTTGCCCCGCCTCCAATACCATGGATACGGTTGGCCCCATCTCCAATACCATGGTTTATGCTGGCCCCTCCTCCAATACCATGGTTTTGGTTTGCCCCGCTTCCAATACCATGGTTTTGGCTGGCCCTGCCTCCAAAACCATGGATACGGCTGGCCCCGCCTCCAGGTCCATGGATACAGCTGGTCCCGCCTCCAATACCATGGTTTTGGTGGGCCCCACCTCCAGTTCCATGGATACGGCTGGCCCCGCCTCCAGTTACATCGTTTTGACTAGCCCCGCCTCCAATCCCAACATTTTGGCTGGCCCCGCCTCCAATCCCATGGTTTTGGCTGGTCCCGCCTCCAATCCCATGGTTTTTGCTAGGCCCGCCTCCAATCCCATGGTTTTGCCTCCAATCCCATGGATACGGCTGGCTCCGCCTCCAATACCATGGATTCGGCTGGCCCCGCTCAAATACCATGGATACGGCTGGCCCTGCCTCCAATACCATGGTTTTGGCTGGCCCCGCTTCCAGTTACATGGTTTTGGTGGGCCCCGCCTCCAGTTACATGGTTTTGGTGGGCCCCGCCTCAAAAACCATGGTTTTGGTGGACCCCGCCTCCAAAACCATGGTTTTGGCTGGCCCCGCCTCCAATACCATGGATACGGCTGGCCCCACCTCCAATCCCATGGTTTTTGCTGGCCCCGCCTCCAATCCCATGGTTTTGGCTGGCCCTGCCTCCAATCCCATGGTTTTGGCTGGCCCCGCCTCCAATACCATGGATACGGCTGGCCCCGCCTCCAATACCATGGATACGGCTTACCCCGACTCCAATAACATGGATACGGCTGGCCCCGCCTCCAATCCCATGGTTTTGGCTGGCCCCGCCTCCATTCCCATGGTTTTGGCTGGCCCCGCCTCCAATCCCATGGTTTTAGCTGGCCCCGCCTCCAATACCATGGATACGGCTGGCCCTGCCTCTAATACGATGGTTTTGGCTGGCCCTGCTTCCAGTTACATGGTTTTGGTGGGCCCCGCCTCCAATTTCATGGTTTAGGCTGGCCCCGCCTCCAATACCATGGATACGGCTGACTCCGCCTCCAATACCATGGAAACTGCTGGCCCCGCCTCCAATACCATGGATACGGCTTGCCCCGCCTCCAATCCCATGGTTTTGGATGACCCCGCCTCCAATACCATGGTTTTGGATGGCCCCGCCTCCAATACCATGGATACGGCTGGCCCTGCCTCCAATACAATGGTTTTGGCTGGCCCTGCTTCCAGTTACATGGTTTTGGCGGGCCCTGCCTCCAAAACCATGGTTTTGGCTGGCCCCGCCTCCAATCCCATGGTTTTGGCTGACCCCGCCTCCAATCCCATGGTTTTGGCTGGCCCCGCCTCCAATCCCATGGTTTTGGCTGGCCCTGCCTCCAATACCATGGATATGGCTGGCCCCGCCTCCAATTCCATGGATACGGCTGGCCTCGTCTCCAATTCTATGGATACGGCTGGCCCTGCCTCCAATACCATGATTTTGGCAGGCCCTGCCTCCGAAACCATGCATGCGGCTGGCCCCGCCTCCAATTCCATGGAGGTGGCTGGCCCCGCCTCCAATACCATGGATGCGGCTGGCCCCGCCTCCAATACCATGGATACGGTTGGCCCCATCTCCAATACCATGGTTTATGCTGGCCCCTCCTCCAATACCATGGTTTTGGTTTGCCCCGCTTCCAATACCATGGTTTTGGCTGGCCCTGCCTCCAAAACCATGGATACGGCTGGCCCCGCCTCCAGGTCCATGGATACAGCTGGTCCCGCCTCCAATATCATGGTTTTGGTGGGCCCCATCTCCAGTTCCATGGATACGGCTGGCCCCGCCTCCAGTTACATCGTTTTGGCTAGCCCCGCCTCCAATCCCAACATTTTGGCTGGCCCCGCCTCCAATCCCATGGTTTTGGCTGGTCCCGCCTCCAATCCCATGGTTTTGCCTCCAATCCCATGGATACGGCTGGCTCCGCCTCCAATACCATGGATTCGGCTGGCCCCACTCAAATACCATGGATACGGCTGGCCCTGCCTCCACTACCATGGTTTTGGCTGGCCCCGCTTCCAGTTACATGGTTTTGGTGGGCCCCGCCTCAAAAACCATGGTTTTGGCGGACCCCGCCTCCTAAACCATGGTTTTGGCTGGCCCCGCCTCCAATACCATGGATACGGCTGACCCCGCCTCCAATACCATGGATACGGCTTACCCCGACTCCAATACCATGGATACGGCTGGCCCCGCCTCCAATCCCATGGTTTTGGCTGGCCCTGCCTCCAATCCCATGGTTTTGGCTGGCCCCGCCTCCAATAACATGGATACGGCTGGCCCCGCCTCCAATACCATGGATACGGCTTACCCCGACTCCAATACCATGGATACGGCTGGCCCCGCCTCCAATCCCATGGTTTTGGCTGGCCCCGCCTCCAATCCCATGGTTTTGGCTGGCCCTGCCTCCAATACCATGGATACGGCTGGCCCTGCCTCCAATCCTATTATTTTGGTGGGCCCCGCCTCCAGTTCCATGGATACGGCTGGACCCGCCTCCAATACCATGGATACGGCTGGCTCCGCCTCCAATCCCATGGTTTTGGCTGGACCCACCTCCAATACCATGGTTTTGGCTGGCCCTGCCTCCAATCCCATGGATATGGCTGGCCCCGCCTCCAATTCTATGGATACTGCTGGCCCCGCCTCCAATTCTATGGATACGGCTGGCCCTGCCTCCAATACCATGATTTTGGCAGGCCCTGCCTCCGAAACCATGCATGCGGCTGGCCCCGCCTCCAATTCCATGGAGGTGGCTGGCCCCGCCTCCAATACAATGGATGCGGCTGGCCCCGCCTCCAATACCATGGATACGGTTGGCCCCATCTCCAATACCATGGTTTATGCTGGCCCCTCCTCCAATACCATGGTTTTGGTTTGCCCCGCTTCCAATACCATGGTTTTGGCTGGCCCTGCCTCCAAAACCATGGATACGGCTGGCCCCGCCTCCAGGTCCATGGATACAGCTGGTCCCGCCTCCAATACCATGGTTTTCGTGGGCCCCACCTCCAGTTCCATGGATACGGCTGGCCCCGCCTCCAGTTACATCGTTTTGGCTAGCCCCGCCTCCAATCCCAACATTTTGGCTGGCCCCGCCTCCAATCCCATGGTTTTTGCTGGGCCCGCCTCCAATCCCATGGTTTTGCCTCCAATCCCATGGATACGGCTGGCTCCGCCTCCAATACCATGGATTCGGCTGGCCCCGCTCAAATACCATGGATACGGCTGGCCCTGCCTCCAATACCATGGTTTTGGCTGGCCCCGCCTCCAATATCATGGTTTTGGCTGGCCCCGCCTCCAATACCATGGATACGGCTGACCCCGCCTCCAATACCATGGATACGGCTTACCCCGACTCCAATACCATGGATACGGCTGGCCCTGCCTCCAATCCCATGGTTTTGGCTGGCCCCGCCTCCAATACCATGGATACGGCTGGCCCCGCCTCCAATACCATGGATACGGCTGGCCCCGCCTCCAATACCATGGATACGGCTTACCCCGACTCCAATACCAAGGATACGGCTGGCCCCGGCTCCAATCCCATGGTTTTGGCTGGCCCTGCCTCCAATCCCATGGTTTTGGCTGGCCCCGCCTCCAATACCATGGATACGGCTGGCCCCGCCTCCAATACCATGGATACGGCTTACCCCAACTCCAATACCATGGATACGGCTGGCCCCGCCTCCAATCCCATGGTTTTGGCTGGCCCCGCCTCCAATCCCATGGTTTTGGCTGGCCCCGCCTCCAATCCCATGGTTTTGGCTGGCCCTGCCTCCAATACCATGGATACGGCTGGCCCTGCCTCCAATCCCATTATTTTGGTGGGCCCCGCCTCCAGTTCCATGGATATGGCTGGACCCGCCTCCAATACCATGGATACGGCTGGCTCCGCCTCCAATACCATGGAAACGGCTGGCTCCGCCTCCAATACCATGGATACAGCTTGCCCCGCCTCCAATCCCATGGTTTTGGCTGGCCCCGCCTCCAATACCATGGATATGGCTGGCCCCGCCTCCAATACCATGGATACGGCTGGCCCCGCCTGCAATACCATGGATACGGCTTACCCCGACTCCAATACCATGGATACGGCTGGCCCTGCCTCCAATCCCATGGTTTTGGTGGGCCCCGCCTCCAGTTCCATGGATACGGCTGGACCCGCCTCCAATACCATGGATACGGCTGGCTCCGCCTCCAATACCATGGATACGGCTTGCCCCGCCTCCAATCCCATGGTTTTGGATGACCCCGCCTCCAATACCATGGTTTTGGATGGCCCCGCCTCCAATACCATGGATACGGCTGGCCCCGCCTCCAGGTCCATGGATACAGCTGGTCCCGCCTCCAATACCATGGTTTTCGTGGGCCCCACCTCCAGTTCCATGGATACGGCTGGCCCCGCCTCCAGTTACATCGTTTTGGCTAGCCCCGCCTCCAATCCCAACATTTTGGCTGGCCCCGCCTCCAGTTCCATGGATACGGCTGGCCCCGCCTCCAATTCCATGGATACAGCTGTCCCCGTCCAATCCCATGGTTTTGGCTGGCCCAGCCTCCAATCCCATGGTTTTGGCTGGCCCTGCCTCCAATCCCATGGTTTTGGCTGGCCCCGCCTCCAATCCCATGGTTTTAGCTGGCCCCGCCTCCAATACCATGGTTTTGGTTGGACGCGCCTCCAATCCCATGGTTTTGGCTGGCCCCGTCTCCAATTCCATGGGTTTGGCTGGCCCCGCCTCCAAAACCATGGTTTTGGCTGGCCCCGCCTCCAATCCCACGGTTTTGGCTGGCCCACCTCCAATCCCATGGTTTTGGTTGGCCCCGCCTCCAAGTCCATGGATACGGCTGGCCCCGCCTCCAATTCCATGGATACAGCTGTCCCCGTCCAATCCCATGGTTTTGGCTGGCCCAGCCTCCAATCCCATGGTTTTGGATGGCCCCGCCTCCAATACCATGGTTTTGGCTGGCCCCGCCTCTAATACCATGGTTTTGGCTGGTCCCGTCTCCAATCCCATGGTTTTGGCTGGCCCCGCCTCCAAAACCATGCTTTTGGCTGGCCCCGCCTCCAATCCCATTATTTTGGATGGCCCCGCCTCCAATCCTATGGTTTTGGCTGGCCCGCCTCCAATCCCATGGTTTTGGCTGGCCCCGCCTCCAAAACCATATTTTTGGCTGGCCCCGCCTCCAATTCCATGGATATGGCTGGACTGGCCTCCAATTCCATGGATACGGCTGGCTCCGCCTCCAATCCCCTGGTTTTGGCTGGCCCCGCCTCCAATCCCATGGTTTTGGCTGGCCCCGCCTCCAATCCCATGGTGTTGGCTGGCTCCGCCTCCAAAACCATGGTTTTGGCTGTCCCTGCCACCAATCCCATGGTTTTAGCTGGCCCCGCCTCCAAAACCATGGGTTTGACTGGCCCCGCCTCCAATTCCATGGATACGGCTGGCCCCGCCTCCAGTTCCATGTATACGGCTGGCCCCGCCTCCAATCCCATGGTTTTGGCTGGCCCAGCCTCCAATCCCATGGTTTTGGCTGGCTCTGCCTCCAATCCCATGGTTTTGGCTGGCCCCGCCTCCAATCCCATGGTTTTGGCTGGCCCCGCCTCCAAAATCATGGTTTTGGGTAGCCCCGCCTCCAAAACCATGGTTTTGGCTGGCACCGCCTCCAATCCCATGGTTTTGGTTGCCCTGCCTCCAATCTCATGGTTTTGGCTGGCCCCGCCTCCAATCCCATGGTTTTGGCTGGCCCCGCCTCCAAAACCATGGTTTTTGCTGGCCCCGCCTCCAATCCCACGGTTTTGGCTGGCCCCACCTCCAATCCCATGGGTTTGTTTGGCCCCGCCTCCAAGTCGATGGATACGGCTGGCCCCGCCTCCAATTCCATGGATACAGCTGTCCCCGTCCAATCCCATGGTTTTGGCTGGCCCAGCCTCCAATCCCATGGTTTTGGCTGGCCCTGCCTCCAATCCCATGGTTTTGGCTGGCCAAACCTCCAATCCCACGGTTTTGGCTGGCCCCGCCTCCAATCACATGGGTTTGTTTGGCCCCGCCTCCAAGTCCATGGATACGGCTGGCCCCGCCTCCAATTCCATGGATACAGCTGTCCCCGTCCAATCCCATGGTTTTGGCTGGCCCAGCCTCCAATCCCATGGTTTTGGCTGACCCTGCCTCCAATCCCATGGTTTTGGCTGGCCCCGCCTCCAATACCATGGCGTTGGCTGGCCCCGCATCCAATCCCATGGTTTTGGTTTGCCCCGCCTCCAATTCCATGGATACGGCTGGACTGGCCTCCAATTCCATGGATACGGCTGGCTCTGCCTCCAATCCCCTGGTTTTGGCTGGCCCCGCCTCCAATCCCATGGTTTTGGCTGGCCCCGCCTCCAATCCCATGGTGTTGGCTGGCCCCGCCTCCAAAAGCATGGTTTTGACTGGCCCCGCCTCCAATCCCATGGTTTTGGCTGGCCCCGCCTCCAAAACCATGGTTTTGACTGGCCCCGACTCCAATTCCATGGATACGGCTGGCCCCGCCTCCAGTTCCATGGATACGGCTGGCTCCGCCTCCAATCCCATGGTTTTAGCTGGCCCGCCTCCAATCCCATGGTTTTGGCTGGCCCCGCCTCCAAAACCATGGTTTTGGCTGGCCCGCCTCCAATCCCATGGTTTTAGCTGGCCCCGCCTCCAATCCCATGGTTTTGGCTGGCCCCGTCTCCAATCCCATGGTTTTGGCTGGCCGCGCCTCCAATCCCACGGTTTTGGCTGGCCCCGCCTCCAATCCCATGGGTTTGTTTGGCCCCGCCTCCAAGATCATGGATACGGCTGGCCCCGCCTCCAATTCCATGGATACAGCTGGCCCTGCCTCCAATCCCATGGTTTTGGCTGGCCCCGCCTCCAATCCCACGGTTTTGGCTGGCCCCACCTCCAATCCCATGGGTTTGTTTGGCCCCGCCTCCAAGTCCATGGATACGGCTGGCCCCGCCTCCAATTCCATGGATACAGCTGTCCCCGTCCAATCCCATGGTTTTGGCTGGCCCAGCCTCCAATCCCATGGTTTTGGCTGGCCCCGCCTCCAATACCATGGTTTTGGCTGGCCCCGCATCCAATCCCATGGATACGGCTGGACTGGCCTCCAATTCCATGGATACGGCTGGCTCTGCCTCCAATCCCCTGGTTTTGGCTGGCCCCGCCTCCAATCCCATGGTGTTGGCTGGCCCCGCCTCCAATCCCATGGTGTTGGCTGGCTCCGCCTCCAAAACCATGGTTTTGGCTGTCCCTGCCACCAATCCCATGGTTTTAGCTGGCCCCGCCTCCAATTCCATGGATACGGCTGGACTGGCCTCCAATTCCATGGATACGGCTGGCTCCGCCTCCAATCCCCTGGTTTTGGCTGGCCCCGCCTCCAATCCCATGGTTTTGGCTGGCCCCGCCTCCAATCCCATGGTGTTGGCTGGCTCTGCCTCCAAAACCATGGTTTTGGCTGTCCCTGCCACCAATCCCATGGTTTTAGCTGGCCCCACCTCCAATCCCATGGTTTTGGCTGCCCCGCCTCCAATCCCATGGTTTTGACTGGCCCCGCCTCCAATTCCATGGATATGGCTGGCCCCGCCTCCAATTCCATGGATACGGCTGCCCCCGCCTCCAATCCCATGGTTTTGGCTGGCCCCGCCTCCAATCCCATGGTTTTGGCTGGCCCCGCCTCCAATCCCATGGTGTTGGCTGGCTCTGCCTCCAAAACCATGGTTTTGGCAGTCCCTGCCACCAATCCCATGGTTTTAGCTGGCCCCACCTCCAATCCCATGGTTTTGGCTGCCCCGCCTCCAACCCCATGGTTTTGACTGGCCCTGCCTCCAATTCCATGGATACGGCTGGCTCCGCCTCCAATCCCCTGGTTTTGGCTGGCCCCGCCTCCAATCCCATGGTTTTGGCTGGCCCCGCCTCCAATCCCATGGTGTTGGCTGGCTCTGCCTCCAAAACCATGGTTTTGGCTGTCCCTGCCACCAATCCCATGGTTTTAGCTGGCCCCACCTCCAATCCCATGGTTTTGGCTGCCCCGCCTCCAATCCCATGGTTTTGACTGGCCCCGCCTCCAGTTCCATGGATACGGCTGGCCCCGCCTCCAGTTCCATGGATACGGCTGGCCACGCCTCCAATCCCATGGTTTTGGCTGGCCCCGCCTCCAATCCCATGGTTTTGACTGGCCCCGCCTCCAATACCATGGTTTTGGCTCGCCCCGCCTCCAATCCCATGGTTTTGGCTGGCCCCGCCTCCAATACCATGGTTTTAGCTGGCCCCACCTCCAATCCCATGGTTTTGTTGCCCCGCCTCCAATCCCATGGTTTTGTTGCCCCGCCTCCAATCCCATGGTGTTGACTGACCCCGCCTCCAATTCCATGGATATGGCTGGCCCCGCCTCCAATTCCATGGATACGGCTGGCCCCGCCTCCAATCCCATGGTTTTGGCTGCCCCGCCTCCAATCCCATGGTTTTGGCTCGCCCCGCCTCCAATCCCATGGTTTTGGCTTGCCCCGCCTCCAATACCATGGTTTTGGCTGTCCCGCCTCCAAAACCATGGATACGGCTGGCCCTGCCTCCAGTTCCATGGATACGGCTGGCCCCACCTCCAATCCCATGGTTTTGGCTGCCCCGCCTCCAATCCCATGGTTTTGACTGGCCCCGCCTCCAATTCCATGGATACGGCTGGCCCCGCCTCCAAAAACATGGTTTTGACTGGCCCCGCCTCCAATACCATGGTTTTGGCTGGCCCCGCCTCCAATACCATGGTTTTGGTTGGCCCCGCCTCCAATCCCATGGTTTTGGCTGGCCCCGCCTCCAAAACCATGCTTTTGGCTGGCCCCGCCTCCAATCCCATGGTTTTGGCTGGCCCCGCCTCCAATCCCATGGTGTTGGCTGGCTCTGCCTCCAAAACCATGGTTTTGGCTGTCCCTGCCACCAATCCCATGGTTTTAGCTGGCCCCGCCTCCAATCCCATGGTTTTGACTGGCCCCGCCTCCAATACCATGGTTTTGGCTCGCCCCGCCTCCAATCCCATGGTTTTGGCTGGCCCCGCCTCCAATACCATGGTTTTGGCTGGCCCCGCCTCCAAAACCATGTTTTTGACTGGATCCGCCTCCAATCCCATGGTTTTGGCTGCCCTGCCTCCAATCCCAAGGTTTTGGCTGCCCCGCCTCCAATCCCATGGTTTTAGATGGCCCCACCATCAGTCCCATGGTTTTGGTTGGCCCCGCCTTCAATCCCATGGTTTTGGCTGTCCCGCCTCCAATTCCATGGTTACGGCTGGCCCCGCCTCCAATTCCATGGTTACGGCTGGCCCCGCCTCCAGTTCCATGGATACGGCTGGCCCCGCCTCCAATCCCATGGTTTTGGCTGGCCCCGCCTCCAAAAACATGGTTTTGACTGGCCCCGCCTCCAATACCATGGTTTTGGTTGGCCCCGCCTCCAATACCATGGTTTTGGCTGGCCCCGCCTCCAATACCATGGTTTTGGTTGGCCCCGCCTCCAATCCCATGGTTTTGGCTGGCCCCGCCTCCAAAACCATGCTTTTGGCTGGCCCCGCCTCCAATCCCATGGTTTTGGTTGGCCCCGCCTCCAATCCCATGGTGTTGGCTGGCTCTGCCTCCAAAACCATGGTTTTGGCTGTCCCTGCCACCAATCCCATGGTTTTAGCTGGCCCCGCCTCCAATCCCATGGTTTTGACTGGCCCCGCCTCCAATACCATGGTTTTGGCTCGCCCCGCCTCCAATCCCATGGTTTTGGCTGGCCCTGCCTCCAATACCATGGTTTTGGCTGGCCCCGCCTCCAAAACCATGTTTTTGACTGGATCCGCCTCCAATCCCATGGTTTTGGCTGCCCCGCCTCCAATCCCATGGTTTTGGCTACCCCGCCTACAATCCCATGGTTTTAGATGGCCCCACCTCCAGTCCCATGGTTTTGGTTGGCCCCGCCTTCAATCCCATGGTTTTGGCTGTCCCGCCTCCAATTCCATGGTTACGGCTGGCCCCGCCTCCAATTCCATGGTTACGGCTGGCCCCGCCTCCAGTTCCATGGATACGGCTGGCCCCGCCACCAATCCCATGGTTTTGGCTGGCCCCGCCTCCAAAAACATGGTTTTGACTGGCCCCGCCTCCAATACCATGGTTTTGGCTGGCCCCGCCTCCAATACCATGGTTTTGGTTGGCCCCGCCTCCAATCCCATGGTGTTGGCTGGCTCCGCCTCCAAAACCATGGTTTTTGCTGTCCCTGCCACCAATCCCATGGTTTTAGCTGGCCCCACCTCCAATCCCATGGTTTTGTTGCCCGCCTCCAATCCCATGGTGTTGACTGGCCCCGCCTCCAGTTCCATGGATACGGCTGGCCCCGCCTCCAATACCATGGTTTTGGCTGGCTGGCCCCGCCTCCAAAACCAAGGTTTTGACTGGCCCCGCCTCCAATCGCATGGTTTTGGCTGGCCCCGCCTCCAATCCCATGGTTTTGGCTGGCCCCGCCTCCAAAACCATGGTTACGGCTGGCCCCGCCTCCAATTCCATGGTTACGGCTGGCCCCGCCTCCAGTTCCATGGATACGGCTGGCCCCGCCTCCAATCCCATGGTTTTGGCTGGCCCCGCCTCCAAAAACATGGTTTTGACTGGCCCCGCCTCCAATACCATGGTTTTGGTTGGCCCCGCCTCCAATACCATGGTTTTGGCTGGCCCCGCCTCCAATACCATGGTTTTGGTTGGCCCCGCCTCCAATCCCATGGTTTTGGCTGGCCCCGCCTCCAAAACCATGCTTTTGGCTGGCCCCGCCTCCAATCCCATGGTTTTGGTTGGCCCCGCCTCCAATCCCATGGTGTTGGCTGGCTCTGCCTCCAAAACCATGGTTTTGGCTGTCCCTGCCACCAATCCCATGGTTTTAGCTGGCCCCGCCTCCAATCCCATGGTTTTGACTGGCCCCGCCTCCAATACCATGGTTTTGGCTCGCCCCGCCTCCAATCCCATGGTTTTGGCTGGCCCCGCCTCCAATACCATGGTTTTGGCTGGCCCCGCCTCCAAAACCATGTTTTTGACTGGATCCGCCTCCAATCCCATGGTTTTGGCTGCCCCGCCTCCAATCCCATGGTTTTGGCTGCCCCGCCTCCAATCCCATGGTTTTAGATGGCCCCACCTCCAGTCCCATGGTTTTGGTTGGCCCCGCCTTCAATCCCATGGTTTTGGCTGTCCCGCCTCCAATTCCATGGTTACGGCTGGCCCCGCCTCCAATTCCATGGTTACGGCTGGCCCCGCCTCCAGTTCCATGGATACGGCTGGCCCCGCCTCCAATCCCATGGTTTTGGCTGGCCCCGCCTCCAAAAACATGGTTTTGACTGGCCCCGCCTCCAATACCATGGTTTTGGCTGGCCCCGCCTCCAATACCATGGTTTTGGTTGGCCCCGCCTCCAATCCCATGGTGTTGGCTGGCTCCGCCTCCAAAACCATGGTTTTTGCTGTCCCTGCCACCAATCCCATGGTTTTAGCTGGCCCCACCTCCAATCCCATTGTTTTGTTGCCCCGCCTCCAATCCCATGGTGTTGACTGGCCCCGCCTCCAGTTCCATGGATACGGCTGGCCCCGCCTCCAATACCATGGTTTTGGCTGGCTGGCCCCGCCTCCAAAACCAAGGTTTTGACTGGCCCCGCCTCCAATCGCATGGTTTTGGCTGGCCCCGCCTCCAATCCCATGGTTTTGGCTGGCCCCACCTCCAAAACCATGCTTTTGGCTGGCCCCGCCTCCAATCCCATGGTTTTGTCTGGCCCCACCTGCAATCCCATGGTTTTGGCTGGCTCCGCCTCCAAAACCATGGTTTTGGCTGGCCCTGCCTCCAATCCCATGGTTTTGGCTGGCTCCGCCTCCAAAACCATGGTTTTGGCTGCCCCGCCTCCAATCCCATGGTTTTGGCTGGTCCTGCCTCCAATTCCATGGATACGACTGGCCCCGCCTCCAATCCCATGGTTACGGCTGGTCCCGCCTCCAATTCCATGGATACGGCTGGCCCTGCCTACAATACCATGGATATGGCTGGCCCTGCCTCCAATCCCATGGTTTTGGCTGGCCCCGCCTCCAATCCCATGATTTTGGCTGGCCCCGCCTCCAATACCATGGTTTTGGCTGGCCCCGCCTCAAATCCCATGGTTTTGACTGGCCCCGCCTCCAATTCCATGGATACGGCTGGCCCCGCCTCCAATACCATGGTGTTGGCTGGCTCCGCCTCCAAAAGCATGGTTTTGGCTGGCCCCGCCTCCAATCCCATGGTTTTGGCTCGCCCCCGCCTCCAATCCCATGGTTTTGGCTGGCCCCGCCTCCAATACCATGGTTTTGGCTGCCCCGCCTCCAATCCCATGGTTTTAGATGGCCCCACCTCCAATCCCATGGTTTTGGCTGGCCCCGCCTCCAAAACCATGCTTTTGGCTGGCCCCGCCTCCAATCCCATGGTTTTGGCTGGCCCCGCCTCCAATCCCATGGTGTTGGCTGGCTCCGCCTCCAAAACCATGGTTTTGGCTGTCCCTGCCACCAATCCCATGGTTTTAGCTGGCCCCACCTCCAATCCCATGGTTTTGTTGCCCCGTCTCCAATTCCATGGATACGGCTGGCCCCGCCTCCAATACCATGGTGTTGGCTGGCTCCGCCTCCAAAAGCATGGTTTTGGCTGGCCCCGCCTCCAATCCCATGGTTTTGGCTCGCCCCGCCTCCAATCCCATGGTTTTGGCTGGCCCCGCCTCCAATACCATGGTTTTGGCTGGCCCCGCCTCCAAAACCATAGTTTTGACTGGATCTGCCTCCAATCCCATGGTTTTGGCTGCCCCGCCTCCAATCCCATGGTTTTGGCTGCCCCGCCTCCAATCCCATGGTTTTAGATGGCCCCACCTCCAATCCCATGGTTCTGGTTGGCCCCGCCTCCAATCCCATGGTTTTGGCTGTCCCGCCTCCAAAACCATGGATACGGCTGGCCCCGCCTCCAATTCCATGGATACGGCTGGCCCCGCCTCCAGTTCCATGGATACGGCTGGCTCCGCCTCCAATCCCATGGTTTTGGATGGTCCGCCTCCAAAAACATGGTTTTGACTGGACCCGCCTCCAATACCATGGTTTTGGCTGGCCCCGCCTCCAATACCATGGTTTTGGCTGGCCCCGCCTCCAAAACCATGGTTTTAACTGGCCCCGCCTCCAATCCCATGGTTTTGGCTGGCCCCGCCTCCAAAACCATGCTTTTGGCTGGCCCCACCTCCAATCCCATGGTTTTGGCTGCCCCGCCTCCAATCCCATGGTTTTGGCTGGTCCTGCCTCCAATTCCATGGATACGGCTGGCCCCGCCTCCAATCCCATGGTTACGGCTGGTCCCGCCTCCAATTCCATGGATACGGCTGGCCCTGCCTACAATACCATGGATACGGCTGGCCCTGCCTCCAATTCCATAGTTTTGGCTGGCCCCGCCTCAAATCCCATCGTTTTGGCTGGCCCTGCCTCCAATCCCATGGTTTTGGCTGGACCTGCCTACAATACCATGGATACGGCTGGCCCTGCCTCCAATTCCATGGTTTTGGCTGGCCCCGCCTCAAATCCCATGGTTTTGGCTGGCCCCGCCTCCAATCCCATGGTTTTGGCTGGCCCCGTCTCCAATCCCATGGTTTTAGCTGGCCCCGCCTCCAATACCATGGTTTTGGTTGGCCCCGCCTCCAATCCCATGGTTTTGGCTGGCCCCGTCTCCAATTCCATGGGTTTGGCTGGCCCCGCCTCCAAAACCATGGTTTTGGCTGGCCCCGCCTCCAATCCCACGGTTTTGGCTGGCCCACCTCCAATCCCATGGTTTTGGTTGGCCCCGCCTCCAAGTCCATGGATACGGCTGGCCCCGCCTCCAATTCCATGGATACAGCTGTCCCCGTCCAATCCCATGGTTTTGGCTGGCCCAGCCTCCAATCCCATGGTTTTGGATGGCCCCGCCTCCAATACCATGGTTTTGGCTGGCCCCGCCTCTAATACCATGGTTTTGGCTGGTCCCGTCTCCAATCCCATGGTTTTGGCTGGCCCCGTCTCCAATCCCATGGTTTTGGCTGGCCCCGCCTCCAAAACCATGCTTTTGGCTGGCCCCGCCTCCAATCCCATTATTTTGGATGGCCCCGCCTCCAATCCCATGGTTTTGGCTGGCCCGCCTCCAATCCCATGGTTTTGGCTGGCCCCGCCTCCAAAACCATATTTTTGGCTGGCCCCGCCTCCAATCCCATGGTTTTAGCTGGCCCCGCCTCCAATCCCATGGTTTTGGCTGGCCCCGTCTCCAATCCCATGGATACGGCTTGCCCCTCATCCAATCCCATGGTTTTGGCTGGCCCAGCCTCCAATCCCATGGGTTTGTTTGGCCCCGCCTCCAATACCATGGTTTTGGCTGGCCCCGCATCCAATTCCATGGATATGGCTGGACTGGCCTCCAATTCCATGGATACGGCTGGCTCCGCCTCCAATCCCCTGGTTTTGGCTGGCCCCGCCTCCAATCCCATGGTTTTGGCTGGCGCCGCCTCCAATCCCATGGTTTTGGCTGGCCCCGCCTCCAATCCCATGGTGTTGGCTGGCTCCGCCTCCAATCCCATGGTTTTGGCTGGCCCAGCCTCCAATCCCATGGGTTTGTTTGGCCCCGCCTCCAATACCATGGTTTTGGCTGGCCCCGCCTCCAATACCATGGATACGGCTGGCCCCGCCTCCAATACCATGGATACAGCTTACCCCAACTCCAATACCATGGATACGGCTGGCCCCGCCTCCAATCCCATGGTTTTGGCTGGCCCCGCCTCCAATCCCATGGTTTTGGCTGGCCCCGCCTCCAATCCCATGGTTTTGGCTGGCCCTGCCTCCAATACCATGGATACGGCTGGCCCTGCCTCCAATCCCATTATTTTGGTGGGCCCCGCCTCCAGTTCCATGGATATGGCTGGACCCGCCTCCAATACCATGGATACGGCTGGCTCCGCCTCCAATACCATGGAAACGGCTGGCTCCGCCTCCAATACCATGGATACGGCTTGCCCCGCCTCCAATCCCATGGTTTTGGCTGGCCCCGCCTCCAATACCATGGATATGGCTGGCCCCGCCTCCAATACCATGGATACGGCTGGCCCCGCCTGCAATACCATGGATACGGCTTACCCCGACTCCAATACCATGGATACGGCTGGCCCTGCCTCCAATCCCATGGTTTTGGTGGGCCCCGCCTCCAGTTCCATGGATACGGCTGGACCCGCCTCCAATACCATGGATACGGCTGGCTCCGCCTCCAATACCATGGATACGGCTTGCCCCGCCTCCAATCCCATGGTTTTGGATGACCCCGCCTCCAATACCATGGTTTTGGATGGCCCCGCCTCCAATACCATGGATACGGCTGGCCCCGCCTCCAGGTCCATGGATACAGCTGGTCCCGCCTCCAATACCATGGTTTTCGTGGGCCCCACCTCCAGTTCCATGGATACGGCTGGCCCCGCCTCCAGTTACATCGTTTTGGCTAGCCCCGCCTCCAATCCCAACATTTTGGCTGGCCCCGCCTCCAGTTCCATGGATACGGCTGGCCCCGCCTCCAATTCCATGGATACAGCTGTCCCCGTCCAATCCCATGGTTTTGGCTGGCCCAGCCTCCAATCCCATGGTTTTGGCTGGCCCTGCCTCCAATCCCATGGTTTTGGCTGGCCCCGCATCCAATCCCATGGTTTTAGCTGGCCCCGCCTCCAATACCATGGTTTTGGTTGGACGCGCCTCCAATCCCATGGTTTTGGCTGGCCCCGTCTCCAATTCCATGGGTTTGGCTGGCCCCGCCTCCAAAACCATGGTTTTGGCTGGCCCCGCCTCCAATCCCACGGTTTTGGCTGGCCCACCTCCAATCCCATGGTTTTGGTTGGCCCCGCCTCCAAGTCCATGGATACGGCTGGCCCCGCCTCCAATTCCATGGATACAGCTGTCCCCGTCCAATCCCATGGTTTTGGCTGGCCCAGCCTCCAATCCCATGGTTTTGGATGGCCCCGCCTCCAATACCATGGTTTTGGCTGGCCCCGCCTCTAATACCATGGTTTTGGCTGGTCCCGTCTCCAATCCCATGGTTTTGGCTGGCCCCGCCTCCAAAACCATGCTTTTGGCTGGCCCCGCCTCCAATCCCATTATTTTGGATGGCCCCGCCTCCAATCCTATGGTTTTGGCTGGCCCGCCTCCAATCCCATGGTTTTGGCTGGCCCCGCCTCCAAAACCATATTTTTGGCTGGCCCCGCCTCCAATTCCATGGATATGGCTGGACTGGCCTCCAATTCCATGGATACGGCTGGCTCCGCCTCCAATCCCCTGGTTTTGGCTGGCCCCGCCTCCAATCCCATGGTTTTGGCTGGCCCCGCCTCCAATCCCATGGTGTTGGCTGGCTCCGCCTCCAAAACCATGGTTTTGGCTGTCCCTGCCACCAATCCCATGGTTTTAGCTGGCCCCGCCTCCAAAACCATGGGTTTGACTGGCCCCGCCTCCAATTCCATGGATACGGCTGGCCCCGCCTCCAGTTCCATGTATACGGCTGGCCCCGCCTCCAATCCCATGGTTTTGGCTGGCCCAGCCTCCAATCCCATGGTTTTGGCTGGCTCCGCCTCCAATCCCATGGTTTTGGCTGGCCCCGCCTCCAATCCCATGGTTTTGGCTGGCCCCGCCTCCAAAATCATGGTTTTGGGTAGCCCCGCCTCCAAAACCATGGTTTTGGCTGGCACCGCCTCCAATCCCATGGTTTTGGCTGCCCTGCCTCCAATCTCATGGTTTTGGCTGGCCCCGCCTCCAATCCCATGGTTTTGGCTGGCCCCGCCTCCAAAACCATGGTTTTTGCTGGCCCCGCCTCCAATCCCACGGTTTTGGCTGGCCCCACCTCCAATCCCATGGGTTTGTTTGGCCCCGCCTCCAAGTCGATGGATACGGCTGGCCCCGCCTCCAATTCCATGGATACAGCTGTCCCCGTCCAATCCCATGGTTTTGGCTGGCCCAGCCTCCAATCCCATGGTTTTGGCTGGCCCTGCCTCCAATCCCATGGTTTTGGCTGGCCAAACCTCCAATCCCACGGTTTTGGCTGGCCCCGCCTCCAATCACATGGGTTTGTTTGGCCCCGCCTCCAAGTCCATGGATACGGCTGGCCCCGCCTCCAATTCCATGGATACAGCTGTCCCCGTCCAATCCCATGGTTTTGGCTGGCCCAGCCTCCAATCCCATGGTTTTGGCTGACCCTGCCTCCAATCCCATGGTTTTGGCTGGCCCCGCCTCCAATACCATGGCGTTGGCTGGCCCCGCATCCAATCCCATGGTTTTGGTTTGCCCCGCCTCCAATTCCATGGATACGGCTGGACTGGCCTCCAATTCCATGGATACGGCTGGCTCTGCCTCCAATCCCCTGGTTTTGGCTGGCCCCGCCTCCAATCCCATGGTTTTGGCTGGCCCCGCCTCCAATCCCATGGTGTTGGCTGGCCCCGCCTCCAAAAGCATGGTTTTGACTGGCCCCGCCTCCAATCCCATGGTTTTGGCTGGCCCCGCCTCCAAAACCATGGTTTTGACTGGCCCCGACTCCAATTCCATGGATACGGCTGGCCCCGCCTCCAGTTCCATGGATACGGCTGGCTCCGCCTCCAATCCCATGGTTTTAGCTGGCCCGCCTCCAATCCCATGGTTTTGGCTGGCCCCGCCTCCAAAACCATGGTTTTGGCTGGCCCGCCTCCAATCCCATGGTTTTAGCTGGCCCCGCCTCCAATCCCATGGTTTTGGCTGGCCCCGTCTCCAATCCCATGGTTTTGGCTGGCCGCGCCTCCAATCCCACGGTTTTGGCTGGCCCCGCCTCCAATCCCATGGGTTTGTTTGGCCCCGCCTCCAAGATCATGGATACGGCTGGCCCTGCCTCCAATCCCATGGTTTTGGCTGGCCCCGCCTCCAATCCCACGGTTTTGGCTGGCCCCACCTCCAATCCCATGGGTTTGTTTGGCCCCGCCTCCAAGTCCATGGATACGGCTGGCCCCGCCTCCAATTCCATGGATACAGCTGTCCCCGTCCAATCCCATGGTTTTGGCTGGCCTAGCCTCCAATCCCATGGTTTTGGCTGGCCCCGCATCCAATCCCATGGATACGGCTGGACTGGCCTCCAATTCCATGGATACGGCTGGCTCTGCCTCCAATCCCCTGGTTTTGGCTGGCCCCGCCTCCAATCCCATGGTGTTGGCTGGCCCCGCCTCCAATCCCATGGTGTTGGCTGGCTCCGCCTCCAAAACCATGGTTTTGGCTGTCCCTGCCACCAATCCCATGGTTTTAGCTGGCCCCGCCTCCAATTCCATGGATACGGCTGGACTGGCCTCCAATTCCATGGATACGGCTGGCTCCGCCTCCAATCCCCTGGTTTTGGCTGGCCCCGCCTCCAATCCCATGGTTTTGGCTGGCCCCGCCTCCAATCCCATGGTGTTGGCTGGCTCTGCCTCCAAAACCATGGTTTTGGCTGTCCCTGCCACCAATCCCATGGTTTTAGCTGGCCCCACCTCCAATCCCATGGTTTTGGCTGCCCCGCCTCCAATCCCATGGTTTTGACTGGCCCCGCCTCCAATTCCATGGATATGGCTGGCCCCGCCTCCAATTCCATGGATACGGCTGCCCCCGCCTCCAATCCCATGGTTTTGGCTGGCCCCGCCTCCAATCCCATGGTTTTGGCTGGCCCCGCCTCCAATCCCATGGTGTTGGCTGGCTCCGCCTCCAAAACCATGGTTTTGGCTGTCCCTGCCACCAATCCCATGGTTTTAGCTGGCCCCACCTCCAATCCCATGGTTTTGGCTGCCCCGCCTCCAACCCCATGGTTTTGACTGGCCCTGCCTCCAATTCCATGGATACGGCTGGCTACGCCTCCAATCCCCTGGTTTTGGCTGGCCCCGCCTCCAATCCCATGGTTTTGGCTGGCCCCGCCTCCAATCCCATGGTGTTGGCTGGCTCTGCCTCCAAAACCATGGTTTTGGCTGTCCCTGCCACCAATCCCATGGTTTTAGCTGGCCCCACCTCCAATCCCATGGTTTTGGCTGCCCCGCCTCCAATCCCATGGTTTTGACTGGCCCCGCCTCCAGTTCCATGGATACGGCTGGCCCCGCCTCCAGTTCCATGGATACGGCTGGCCACGCCTCCAATCCCATGGTTTTGGCTGGCCCCGCCTCCAATCCCATGGTTTTGACTGGCCCCGCCTCCAATACCATGGTTTTGGCTCGCCCCGCCTCCAATCCCATGGTTTTGGCTGGCCCCGCCTCCAATACCATGGTTTTAGCTGGCCCCACCTCCAATCCCATGGTTTTGTTGCCCCGCCTCCAATCCCATGGTTTTGTTGCCCCGCCTCCAATCCCATGGTGTTGACTGACCCCGCCTCCAATTCCATGGATATGGCTGGCCCCGCCTCCAATTCCATGGATACGGCTGGCCCCGCCTCCAATCCCATGGTTTTGGCTGCCCCGCCTCCAATCCCATGGTTTTGGCTCGCCCCGCCTCCAATCCCATGGTTTTGGCTTGCCCCGCCTCCAATACCATGGTTTTGGCTGTCCCGCCTCCAAAACCATGGATACGGCTGGCCCTGCCTCCAGTTCCATGGATACGGCTGGCCCCACCTCCAATCCCATGGTTTTGGCTGCCCCACCTCCAATCCCATGGTTTTGACTGGCCCCGCCTCCAATTCCATGGATACGGCTGGCCCCGCCTCCAAAAACATGGTTTTGACTGGCCCCGCCTCCAATACCATGGTTTTGGCTGGCCCCGCCTCCAATACCATGGTTTTGGTTGGCCCCGCCTCCAATCCCATGGTTTTGGCTGGCCCCGCCTCCAAAACCATGCTTTTGGCTGGCCCCGCCTCCAATCCCATGGTTTTGGCTGGCCCCGCCTCCAATCCCATGGTGTTGGCTGGCTCTGCCTCCAAAACCATGGTTTTGGCTGTCCCTGCCACCAATCCCATGGTTTTAGCTGGCCCCGCCTCCAATCCCATGGTTTTGACTGGCCCCGCCTCCAATACCATGGTTTTGGCTCGCCCCGCCTCCAATCTCATGGTTTTGGCTGGCCCCGCCTCCAATACCATGGTTTTGGCTGGCCCCGCCTCCAAAACCATGTTTTTGACTGGATCCGCCTCCAATCCCATGGTTTTGGCTGCCCTGCCTCCAATCCCATGGTTTTGGCTGCCCCGCCTCCAATCCCATGGTTTTAGATGGCCCCACCATCAGTCCCATGGTTTTGGTTGGCCCCGCCTTCAATCCCATGGTTTTGGCTGTCCCGCCTCCAATTCCATGGTTACGGCTGGCCCCGCCTCCAATTCCATGGTTACGGCTGGCCCCGCCTCCAGTTCCATGGATACGGCTGGCCCCGCCTCCAATCCCATGGTTTTGGCTGGCCCCGCCTCCAAAAACATGGTTTTGACTGGCCCCGCCTCCAATACCATGGTTTTGGTTGGCCCCGCCTCCAATACCATGGTTTTGGCTGGCCCCGCCTCCAATACCATGGTTTTGGTTGGCCCCGCCTCCAATCCCATGGTTTTGGCTGGCCCCGCCTCCAAAACCATGCTTTTGGCTGGCCCCGCCTCCAATCCCATGGTTTTGGTTGGCCCCGCCTCCAATCCCATGGTGTTGGCTGGCTCTGCCTCCAAAACCATGGTTTTGGCTGTCCCTGCCACCAATCCCATGGTTTTAGCTGGCCCCGCCTCCAATCCCATGGTTTTGACTGGCCCCGCCTCCAATACCATGGTTTTGGCTCGCCCCGCCTCCAATCCCATGGTTTTGGCTGGCCCTGCCTCCAATACCATGGTTTTGGCTGGCCCCGCCTCCAAAACCATGTTTTTGACTGGATCCGCCTCCAATCCCATGGTTTTGGCTGCCCCGCCTCCAATCCCATGGTTTTGGCTGCCCCGCCTCCAATCCCATGGTTTTAGATGGCCCCACCTCCAGTCCCATGGTTTTGGTTGGCCCCGCCTTCAATCCCATGGTTTTGGCTGTCCCGCCTCCAATTCCATGGTTACGGCTGGCCCCGCCTCCAATTCCATGGTTACGGCTGGCCCCGCCTCCAGTTCCATGGATACGGCTGGCCCCGCCTCCAATTCCATGGTTTTGGCTGGCCCCGCCTCCAAAAACATGGTTTTGACTGGCCCCGCCTCCAATACCATGGTTTTGGTTGGCCCCGCCTCCAATACCATGGTTTTGGCTGGCCCCGCCTCCAATACCATGGTTTTGGTTGGCCCCGCCTCCAATCCCATGGTTTTGGCTGGCCCCGCCTCCAAAACCATGCTTTTGGCTGGCCCTGCCTCCAATCCCATGGTTTTGGTTGGCCCCGCCTCCAATCCCATGGTGTTGGCTGGCTCTGCCTCCAAAACCATGGTTTTGGCTGTCCCTGCCACCAATCCCATGGTTTTAGCTGGCCCCGCCTCCAATCCCATGGTTTTGACTGGCCCCGCCTCCAATACCATGGTTTTGGCTCGCCCCGCCTCCAATCCCATGGTTTTGGCTGGCCCCGCCTCCAATACCATGGTTTTGGCTGGCCCCGCCTCCAAAACCATGTTTTTGACTGGATCCGCCTCCAATCCCATGGTTTTGGCTGCCCCGCCTCCAATCCCATGGTTTTGGTTGGCCCCGCCTTCAATCCCATGGTTTTGGCTGTCCCGCCTCCAATTCCATGGTTACGGCTGGCCCCGCCTCCAATTCCATGGTTACGGCTGGCCCCGCCTCCAGTTCCATGGATACGGCTGGCCCCGCCTCCAATCCCATGGTTTTGGCTGGCCCCGCCTCCAAAAACATGGTTTTGACTGGCCCCGCCTCCAATACCATGGTTTTGGCTGGCCCCGCCTCCAATACCATGGTTTTGGTTGGCCCCGCCTCCAATCCCATGGTGTTGGCTGGCTCCGCCTCCAAAACCATGGTTTTTGCTGTCCCTGCCACCAATCCCATGGTTTTAGCTGGCCCCACCTCCAATCCCATGGTTTTGTTGCCCCGCCTCCAATCCCATGGTGTTGACTGGCCCCGCCTCCAGTTCCATGGATACGGCTGGCCCCGCCTCCAATACCATGGTTTTGGCTGGCTGGCCCCGCCTCCAAAACCAAGGTTTTGACTGGCCCCGCCTCCAATCGCATGGTTTTGGCTGGCCCCGCCTCCAATCCCATGGTTTTGGCTGGCCCCGCCTCCAAAACCATGCTTTTGGCTGGCCCCGCCTCCAATCCCATGGTTTTGTCTGGCCCCACCTGCAATCCCATGGTTTTGGCTGGCTCCGCCTCCAAAACCATGGTTTTGGCTGGCCCTGCCTCCAATCCCATGGTTTTGGCTGGCTCCGCCTCCAAAACCATGGTTTTGGCTGCCCCGCCTCCAATCCCATGGTTTTGGCTGGTCCTGCCTCCAATTCCATGGATACGACTGGCCCCGCCTCCAATCCCATGGTTACGGCTGGTCCCGCCTCCAATTTCATGGATACGGCTGGCCCTGCCTACAATACCATGGATACGGCTGGCCCTGCCTCCAATCCCATGGTTTTGGCTGGCCCCGCCTCCAATCCCATGATTTTGGCTGGCCCCGCCTCCAATACCATGGTTTTGGCTGGCCCCGCCTCAAATCCCATGGTTTTGACTGGCCCCGCCTCCAATTCCATGGATACGGCTGGCCCCGCCTCCAATACCATGGTGTTGGCTGGCTCCGCCTCCAAAAGCATGGTTTTGGCTGGCCCCGCCTCCAATCCCATGGTTTTGGCTCGCCCCCGCCTCCAATCCCATGGTTTTGGCTGGCCCCGCCTCCAATACCATGGTTTTGGCTGCCCCGCCTCCAATCCCATGGTTTTAGATGGCCCCACCTCCAATCCCATGGTTTTGGCTGGCCCCGCCTCCAAAACCATGCTTTTGGCTGGCCCCGCCTCCAATCCCATGGTTTTGGCTGGCCCCGCCTCCAATCCCATGGTGTTGGCTGGCTCCGCCTCCAAAACCATGGTTTTGGCTGTCCCTGCCACCAATCCCATGGTTTTAGCTGGCCCCACCTCCAATCCCATGGTTTTGTTGCCCCGTCTCCAATTCCATGGATACGGCTGGCCCCGCCTCCAATACCATGGTGTTGGCTGGCTCCGCCTCCAAAAGCATGGTTTTGGCTGGCCCCGCCTCCAATCCCATGGTTTTGGCTCGCCCCGCCTCCAATCCCATGGTTTTGGCTGGCCCCGCCTCCAATACCATGGTTTTGGCTGGCCCCGCCTCCAAAACCATAGTTTTGACTGGATCTGCCTCCAATCCCATGGTTTTGGCTGCCCCGCCTCCAATCCCATGGTTTTGGCTGCCCCGCCTCCAATCCCATGGTTTTAGATGGCCCCACCTCCAATCCCATGGTTCTGGTTGGCCCCGCCTCCAATCCCATGGTTTTGGCTGTCCCGCCTCCAAAACCATGGATACGGCTGGCCCCGCCTCCAATTCCATGGATACGGCTGGCCCCGCCTCCAGTTCCATGGATACGGCTGGCTCCGCCTCCAATCCCATGGTTTTGGATGGTCCGCCTCCAAAAACATGGTTTTGACTGGACCCGCCTCCAATACCATGGTTTTGGCTGGCCCCGCCTCCAATACCATGGTTTTGGCTGGCCCCGCCTCCAAAACCATGGTTTTAACTGGCCCCGCCTCCAATCCCATGGTTTTGGCTGGCCCCGCCTCCAAAACCATGCTTTTGGCTGGCCCCACCTCCAATCCCATGGTTTTGGCTGCCCCGCCTCCAATCCCATGGTTTTGGCTGGTCCTGCCTCCAATTCCATGGATACGGCTGGCCCCGCCTCCAATCCCATGGTTACGGCTGGTCCCGCCTCCAATTCCATGGATACGGCTGGCCCTGCCTACAATACCATGGATACGGCTGGCCCTGCCTCCAATTCCATAGTTTTGGCTGGCCCCGCCTCAAATCCCATCGTTTTGGCTGGCCCTGCCTCCAATCCCATGGTTTTGGCTGGCCCTGCCTACAATACCATGGATACGGCTGGCCCTGCCTCCAATTCCATGGTTTTGGCTGGCCCCGCCTCAAATCCCATGGTTTTGGCTGGCCCCGCCTCCAATCCCATGGTTTTGGCTGGCCCCGTCTCCAATCCCATGGTTTTAGCTGGCCCCGCCTCCAATACCATGGTTTTGGTTGGCCCCGCCTCCAATCCCATGGTTTTGGCTGGCCCCGTCTCCAATTCCATGGGTTTGGCTGGCCCCGCCTCCAAAACCATGGTTTTGGCTGGCCCCGCCTCCAATCCCACGGTTTTGGCTGGCCCACCTCCAATCCCATGGTTTTGGTTGGCCCCGCCTCCAAGTCCATGGATACGGCTGGCCCCGCCTCCAATTCCATGGATACAGCTGTCCCCGTCCAATCCCATGGTTTTGGCTGGCCCAGCCTCCAATCCCATGGTTTTGGATGGCCCCGCCTCCAATACCATGGTTTTGGCTGGCCCCGCCTCTAATACCATGGTTTTGGCTGGTCCCGTCTCCAATCCCATGGTTTTGGCTGGCCCCGTCTCCAATCCCATGGTTTTGGCTGGCCCCGCCTCCAAAACCATGCTTTTGGCTGGCCCCGCCTCCAATCCCATTATTTTGGATGGCCCCGCCTCCAATCCCATGGTTTTGGCTGGCCCGCCTCCAATCCCATGGTTTTGGCTGGCCCCGCCTCCAAAACCATATTTTTGGCTGGCCCCGCCTCCAATCCCATGGTTTTAGCTGGCCCCGCCTCCAATCCCATGGTTTTGGCTGGCCCCGTCTCCAATCCCATGGATACGGCTTGCCCCTCATCCAATCCCATGGTTTTGGCTGGCCCAGCCTCCAATCCCATGGGTTTGTTTGGCCCCGCCTCCAATACCATGGTTTTGGCTGGCCCCGCATCCAATTCCATGGATATGGCTGGACTGGCCTCCAATTCCATGGATACGGCTGGCTCCGCCTCCAATCCCCTGGTTTTGGCTGGCCCCGCCTCCAATCCCATGGTTTTGGCTGGCGCCGCCTCCAATCCCATGGTTTTGGCTGGCCCCGCCTCCAATCCCATGGTGTTGGCTGGCTCCGCCTCCAATCCCATGGTTTTGGCTGGCCCCGTCTCCAATCCCATGGATACGGCTTGCCCCTCATCCAATCCCATGGTTTTGGCTGGCCCAGCCTCCAATCCCATGGGTTTGTTTGGCCCCGCCTCCAATACCATGGTTTTGGCTGGCCCCGCATCCAATTCCATGGATATGGCTGGACTGGCCTCCAATTCCATGGATACGGCTGGCTCCGCCTCCAATCCCCTGGTTTTGGCTGGCCCCGCCTCCAATCCCATGGTTTTGGCTGGCTCCGCCTCCAAAACCATGGTTTTGACTGGCCCCGCCTCCTATCCCATGGTTTTGGCTGGCCCCGCCTCCAAAACCATGCTTTTGGCTGGCCCAGCCTCCAATCCCATGGTTTTGTCTGGCCCCACCTGCAATCCCATGGTTTTGGCTGGCTCCGCCTCCAAAACCATGGTTTTGGCTGGCCCCGCCTCCAATCCAATGGTTTTGGCTGGCCCCGACTCCAATACCATGGTTTTGGCTGGCCCCGCCTCCAAAACCATGGTTTTGACTAGCCCCAACTCCAATCCCATGGTTTTGGCTGGCCCCGCCTCCAATCCCATGGTTTTGACTGGCCCCGCCTCCAATTCCATGGATACGGCTGGCCCCGCCTCCAATACCATGGTGTTGGCTGGCTCCGCCTCCAAAAGCATGGTTTTGGCTGGCCCCGCTTCCAATCCCATGGTTTTGGCTGGCCCCGCCTCCAATCCCATGGTGTTGGCTGGCTCCGCCTCCAAAACCATGGTTTTGGCTGTCCCTGCCACCAATCCCATGGTTTTGGCTGGCCCTGCCTCCAAAACCATGCTTTTGGCTGGCCCCGCCTCCAATCCCATGGTTTTGGCTGGCCCCGCCTCCAATCCCATGGTTTTAGCTGGCCCCACCTCCAATCCCATGGTTTTGTTGCCCCGCCTCCAATCCCATGGTGTTGACTGGCCCCGCCTCCAATTCCATGGATATGGCTGGCCCCGCCTCCAGTTCCATGGATACGGCTGGCCCTGCCTCCAATCCCATAGTTTTGGCTGACCCCGCCTCCAAAAACATGGTTTTGACTGGCCCCGCCTCCAATACCATGGTTTTGGCTGGCTCCGCCTCCAAAACCATGGTTTTGACTGGCCCAGCCTCCTATCCCATGGTTTTGGCTGGCCCCGCCTCCAAAACCATGCTTTTGGCTGGCCCAGCCTCCAATCCCATGGTTTTGTCTGGCCCCACCTGCAATCCCATGGTTTTGGCTGGCTCCGCCTCCAAAACCATGGTTTTGGCTGGCCCTGCCTCCAATCCCATGGTTTTGGCTGGCCCCGCCTCCAATCCAATGGTTTGGGCTGGCCCGCCTCCAATACCATGGTTTTGGCTGGCCCCGCCTCCAAAACCATGGTTTTGACTGGCCCCACCTCCAATCCCATGGTTTTGGCTGGCCCCGCCTCCAATCCCATGGTTTTGACTGGCCCCGCCTCCAATTCCATGGATACGGCTGGCCCCGCCTCCAATACCATGGTGTTGGCTGGCTCCGCCTCCAAAAGCATGGTTTTGGCTGGCCCTGCCTCCAATCCCATGGTTTTGGCTCGCCCCGCCTCCAATCCCATGGTTTTGGCTGGCCCAGCCTCCAATACCATGGTTTTGGCTGGCCCCGCCTCCAAAACCATAGTTTTGACTGGATCTGACTCCAATCCCATGGTTTTGGCTGCCCCGCCTCCAATCCCATGGTTTTGGCTGCCCCGCCTCCAATCCCATGGTTTTAGATGGCCCCACCTCCAATCCCATGGTTTTGGTTGGCCCCGCCTCCAATCCCATGGTTTTGGCTGTCCCGCCTCCAAAACCATGGATACGGCTGGCCCCGCCTCCAATTCCATGGATACGGCTGGCCCCGCCTCCAGTTCCATGGATACGGCTGGCTCCGCCTCCAATCCCATGGTTTTGGATGGTCCGCCTCCAAAAACATGGTTTTGACTGGCCCCAACTCCAATCCCATGGTTTTGGCTGGCCCCGCCTCCAATCCCATGGTTTTGACTGGCCCCGCCTCCAATCCCATGGTTTTGACTGGCCCCGCCTCCAATTCCATGGATACGGCTGGCTCCGCCTCCAAAAGCATGGTTTTGGCTGGCCCCGCTTCCAATCCCATGGTTTTGGCTGGCCCCGCCTCCAATCCCATGGTGTTGGCTGGCTCCGCCTCCAAAACCATGGTTTTGGCTGTCCCTGCCACCAATCCCATGGTTTTGGCTGGCCCTGCCTCCAAAACCATGCTTTTGGCTGGCCCCGCCTCCAATCCCATGGTTTTGGCTGGCCCCGCCTCCAATCCCATGGTTTTAGCTGGCCCCACCTCCAATCCCATGGTTTTGTTGCCCCGCCTCCAATCCCATGGTGTTGACTGGCCCCGCCTCCAATTCCATGGATATGGCTGGCCCCGCCTCCAGTTCCATGGATACGGCTGGCCCTGCCTCCAATCCCATAGTTTTGGCTGACCCCGCCTCCAAAAACATGGTTTTGACTGGCCCCGCCTCCAATACCATGGTTTTGGCTGGCTCCGCCTCCAAAACCATGGTTTTGACTGGCCCAGCCTCCTATCCCATGGTTTTGGCTGGCCCCGCCTCCAAAACCATGCTTTTGGCTGGCCCAGCCTCCAATCCCATGGTTTTGTCTGGCCCCACCTGCAATCCCATGGTTTTGGCTGGCTCCGCCTCCAAAACCATGGTTTTGGCTGGCCCTGCCTCCAATCCCATGGTTTTGGCTGGCCCCGCCTCCAATCCAATGGTTTGGGCTGGCCCGCCTCCAATACCATGGTTTTGGCTGGCCCCGCCTCCAAAACCATGGTTTTGACTGGCCCCACCTCCAATCCCATGGTTTTGGCTGGCCCCGCCTCCAATCCCATGGTTTTGACTGGCCCCGCCTCCAATTCCATGGATACGGCTGGCCCCGCCTCCAATACCATGGTGTTGGCTGGCTCCGCCTCCAAAAGCATGGTTTTGGCTGGCCCTGCCTCCAATCCCATGGTTTTGGCTCGCCCCGCCTCCAATCCCATGGTTTTGGCTGGCCCAGCCTCCAATACCATGGTTTTGGCTGGCCCCGCCTCCAAAACCATAGTTTTGACTGGATCTGACTCCAATCCCATGGTTTTGGCTGCCCCGCCTCCAATCCCATGGTTTTGGCTGCCCCGCCTCCAATCCCATGGTTTTAGATGGCCCCACCTCCAATCCCATGGTTTTGGTTGGCCCCGCCTCCAATCCCATGGTTTTGGCTGTCCCGCCTCCAAAACCATGGATACGGCTGGCCCCGCCTCCAATTCCATGGATACGGCTGGCCCCGCCTCCAGTTCCATGGATACGGCTGGCTCCGCCTCCAATCCCATGGTTTTGGATGGTCCGCCTCCAAAAACATGGTTTTGACTGGACCCGCCTCCAATACCATGGTTTTGGCTGGCCCCGCCTCCAATACCATGGTTTTGGCTGGCCCCGCCTCCAAAACCATGGTTTTAACTGGCCCCGCCTCCAATCCCATGGTTTTGGCTGGCCCCGCCTCCAAAACCATGCTTTTGGCTGGCCCCACCTCCAATCCCATGGTTTTGGCTGCCCTGCCTCCAATCCCATGGTTTTGGCTGGTCCTGCCTCCAATTCCATGGATAAGGCTGGCCCCGCCTCCAATCCCATGGTTACGGCTGGTCCCGCCTCCAATTCCATGGATACGGCTGGCCCTGCCTGCAATACCATGGATACGGCTGGCCCTGCTTCCAATTCCATAGTTTTGGCTGGCCCCGCCTCAAATCCCATCGTTTTGGCTGGCCCTGCCTCCAATCCCATGGTTTTGGCAGGCCCTGCCTACAATACCATGGATACGGCTGGCCCTGCCTCCAATTCCATGGTTTTGGCTGGCCCCGCCTCAAATCCCATGGTTTTGGCTGGCCCCGCCTCCAATCCCATGGTTTTGGCTGGCCCCGTCTCCAATCCCATGGTTTTAGCTGGCCCCGCCTCCAATACCATGGTTTTGGTTGGCCCCGCCTCCAATCCCATGGTTTTGGCTGGCCCCGTCTCCAATTCCATGGGTTTGGCTGGCCCCGCCTCCAAAACCATGGTTTTGGCTGGCCCCGCCTCCAATCCCACGGTTTTGGCTGGCCCACCTCCAATCCCATGGTTTTGGTTGGCCCCGCCTCAAAGTCCATGGATACGGCTGGCCCCGCCTCCAATTCCATGGATACAGCTGTCCCCGTCCAATCCCATGGTTTTGGCTGGCCCAGCCTCCAATCCCATGGTTTTGGATGGCCCCGCCTCCAATACCATGGTTTTCGCTGGCCCCGCCTCTAATACCATGGTTTTGGCTGGTCCCGTCTCCAATCCCATGGTTTTGGCTGGCCCCGCCTCCAAAACCATGCTTTTGGCTGGCCCCGCCTCCAATCCCATTATTTTGGATGGCCCCGCCTCCAATCCCATGGTTTTGGCTGGCCCGCCTCCAATCCCATGGTTTTGGCTGGCCCCGCCTCCAAAACCATATTTTTGGCTGGCCCCGCCTCCAATCCCATGGTTTTAGCTGGCCCCGCCTCCAATCCCATGGTTTTGGCTGGCCCCGTCTCCAATCCCATGGATACGGCTTGCCCCTCATCCAATCCCATGGTTTTGGCTGGCCCAGCCTCCAATCCCATGGGTTTGTTTGGCCCCGCCTCCAATACCATGGTTTTGGCTGGCCCCGCATCCAATTCCATGGATATGGCTGGACTGGCCTCCAATTCCATGGATACGGCTGGCTCCGCCTCCAATCCCCTGGTTTTGGCTGTCCCCGCCTCCAATCCCATGGTTTTGGCTGGCCCCGCCTCCAATCCCATGGTGTTGGCTGGCTCCGCCTCCAAAACCATGGTTTTGGCTGTCCCTGCCACCAATCCCATGGTTTTAGCTGGCCCCGCCTCCAAAACCATGGTTTTGACTGGCCCCGCCTCCAATTCCATGAATACGGCTGGCCCCGCCTCCAGTTCCATGTATACGGCTGGCCCCGCCTCCAATCCCATGGTTTTGGCTGGCCCAGCCTCCAATCCCATGGTTTTGGCTGGCTCCGCCTCCAATCCCATGGTTTTGGCTGGCCCCGCCTCCAATCCCATGGTTTTGGCTGGCCCCGCCTCCAAAATCATGGTTTTGGGTAGCCCCGCCTCCAAAACCATGGTTTTGGCTGGCACCGCCTCCAATCCCATGGTTTTTGCTGCCCCGCCTCCAATCTCATGGTTTTGGCTGGCCCCGCCTCCAATCCCATGGTTTTGGCTGGCCCCGCCTCCAATCCCATGGTTTTGGCTGGCCCCGCCTCCAAAACCATGGTTTTTGCTGGCCCCGCCTCCAATCCCACGGTTTTGGATGGCCCCGCCTCCAATCCCATGGGTTTGTTTGGCCCTGCCTCCAAGTCCATGGATACGGCTGGCCCCGCCTCCAATTCCATGGATACAGCTGTCCCATCCAATCCCATGGTTTTGGCTGGCCCAGCCTCCAATCCCATGGTTTTGGCTGGCCCTGCCTCCAATCCCATGGTTTTGGCTGGCCGTGCCTCCAATCCCATGGTTTTGGCTGGCCCCGCCTCCAATACCATGGCTTTGGCTGGCCCCGCATCCAATCCCATGGTTTTGGTTTGCCCCGCCTCCAATTCCATGGATACGGCTGGACTGGCCTCCAATTCCATGGATACGGCTGGCTCTGCCTCCAATCCCCTGGTTTTGGCTGGCCCCGCCTCCAATCCCATGGTTTTGGCTGGCCCCGCCTCCAATCCCATGGTGTTGGCTGGCCCCGCCTCCAAAAGCATGGTTTTGACTGGCCCCGCCTCCAATCCCATGGTTTTGGCTGGCCCGCCTCCAAAACCATGGTTTTGACTGGCCCCGACTCCAATTCCATGGATACGGCTGGCCCCGCCTCCAGTTCCATGGATACGGCTGGCCCCGCCTCCAATCCCATGGTTTTGGCTGGCCCGCCTCCAATCCCATGGTTTTGGCTGGCCCCGCCTCCAAAACCATGGTTTTGGCTGGCCCGCCTCCAATCCCATGGTTTTAGCTGGCCCCGCCTCCAATCCCATGGTTTTGGCTGGCCCCGTCTCCAATCCCATGGTTTTGGCTGGCCACGCCTCCAATCCCACGGTTTTGGCTGGCCCCGCCTCCAATCCCATGGGTTTGTTTGGCCCCGCCTCCAAGATCATGGATACGGCTGGCCCCGCCTCCAATTCCATGGATACAGCTGGCCCTGCCTCCAATCCCATGGTTTTGGCTGGCCCCGCCTCCAATCCCACGGTTTTGGCTGGCCCCGCCTCCAATCCCATGGGTTTGTTTGGCCCCGCCTCCAAGTCCATGGATACGGCTGGCCCCGCCTCCAATTCCATGGATACAGCTGTCCCCGTCCAATCCCATGGTTTTGGCTGGCCCAGCCTCCAATCCCATGGTTTTGGCTGGCCCTGCCTCCAATCCCATGGTTTTGGCTGGCCCCGCCTCCAATACCATGGTTTTGGCTGGCCCCGCATCCAATCCCATGGATACGGCTGGACTGGCCTCCAATTCCATGGATACGGCTGGCTCTGCCTCCAATCCCCTGGTTTTGGCTGGCCCCGCCTCCAATCCCATGGTGTTGGCTGGCCCCGCCTCCAATCCCATGGTGTTGGCTGGCTCCGCCTCCAAAACCATGGTTTTGGCTGTCCCTGCCACCAATCCCATGGTTTTAGCTGGCCCCGCCTCCAATTCCATGGATACGGCTGGACTGGCCTCCAATTCCATGGATACGGCTGGCTCCGCCTCCAATCCCCTGGTTTTGGCTGGCCCCGCCTCCAATCCCATGGTTTTGGCTGGCCCCGCCTCCAATCCCATGGTTTTGGCTGTCCCTGCCACCAATCCCATGGTTTTAGCTGGCCCCACCTCCAATCCCATGGTTTTAGCTGGCCCCACCTCCAATCCCATGGTTTTGGCTGCCCCGCCTCCAATCCCATGGTTTTGACTGGCCCCGCCTCCAATTCCATGGATATGGCTGGCCTCGCCTCCAATTCCATGGATACGGCTGCCCCCGCCTCCAATCCCATGGTTTTGGCTGGCCCCGCCTCCAATCCCATGGTTTTGGCTGGCCCCGCCTCCAATCCCATGGTTTTGACTGGCCCCGCCTCCAATTCCATTGATACGGCTGGCTCCGCCTCCAATCCCCTGGTTTTGGCTGGCCCCGCCTCCAATCCCATGGTTTTGGCTGGCCCCGCCTCCAATCCCATGGTGTTGGCTGGCTCTGCCTCCAAAACCATGGTTTTGGCTGTCCCTGCCACCAATCCCATGGTTTTAGCTGGCCCCACCTCCAATCCCATGGTTTTGGCTGCCCCGCCTCCAACCCCATGGTTTTGACTGGCCCCGCCTCCAATTCCATGGATATGGCTGGCTCCGCCTCCAATCCCCTGGTTTTGGCTGGCCCCGCCTCCAATCCCATGGTTTTGGCTGGCCCCGCCTCCAATCCCATGGTGTTGGCTGGCTCTGCCTCCAAAACCATGGTTTTGGCTGTCCCTGCCACCAATCCCATGGTTTTAGCTGGCCCCACCTCCAATCCCATGGTTTTGGCTGCCCCGCCTCCAATCCCATGGTTTTGACTGGGCCCGCCTCCAATTCCATGGATATGGCTGGCCCCGCCTCCAATTCCATGGATACGGCTGCCCCCGCCTCCAATCCCATGGTTTTGGCTGGCCCCACCTCCAATCCCATGGTTTTGGCTGCCCCGCCTCCAATCCCATGGTTTTGACTGGCCCCGCCTCCAATTCCATGGATATGGCTGGCCCCGCCTCCAATTCCATGGATACGGCTGCCCCCGCCTCCAATCCCATGGTTTTGGCTGGCCCCGCCTCCAATCCCATGGTTTTGGCTGGCCCCGCCTCCAATCCCATGGTTTTGACTGGCCCCGCCTCCAATTCCATGGATACGGCTGGCTCCGCCTCCAATCCCATGGTTTTGGCTGGCCCCGCCTCCAATCCCATGGTTTTGGCTGGCCCCGCCTCCAATCCCATGGTGTTGGCTGGCTCTGCCTCCAAAACCATGGTTTTGGCTGTCCCTGCCACCAATCCCATGGTTTTAGCTGGCCCCACCTCCAATCCCATGGTTTTGGCTGCCCCGCCTCCAACCCCATGGTTTTGACTGGCCCCGCCTCCAATTCCATGGATACGGCTGGCTCCGCCTCCAATCCCCTGGTTTTGGCTGGCCCCGCCTCCAATCCCATGGTTTTGGCTGGCCCCGCCTCCAATCCCATGGTGTTGGCTGGCTCTGCCTCCAAAACCATGGTTTTGGCTGTCCCTGCCACCAATCCCATGGTTTTAGCTGGCCCCACCTCCAATCCCATGGTTTTGGCTGCCCCGCCTCCAATCCCATGGTTTTGACTGGGCCCGCCTCCAATTCCATGGATATGGCTGGCCCCGCCTCCAATTCCATGGATACGGCTGCCCCCGCCTCCAATCCCATGGTTTTGGCTGGCCCCGCCTCCAATCCCATGGTTTTGGCTGGCCCCGCCTCCAATCCCATGGTGTTGGCTGGCTCCGCCTCCAAAACCATGGTTTTGGCTGTCCCTGCCACCAATCCCATGGTTTTAGCTGGCCCCACCTCCAATCCCATGGTTTTGGCTGCCCCGCCTCCAATCCCATGGTTTTGACTGGCCCCGCCTCCAGTTCCATGGATACGGCTGGCCCCGCCTCCAGTTCCACGGATACGGCTGGCCCCGCCTCCAATCCCATGGTTTTGGCTGGCCCCGCCTCCAATCCCATGGTTTTGACTGGCCCCGCCTCCAATACCATGGTTTTGGCTGGCCCGCCTCCAATACCATGGTTTTGGCTGGCCCCGCCTCCAAAACCATGGTTTTGACTGGCCCCGCCTCCAATCCCATGGTTTTGGCCGGCCCCGCCTCCAAAACCATGGTTTTGACTGGCCCCGCCTCCAATTCCATGGATACGGCTGGCCCCGCCTCCAGTTCCATGGATACGGCTGGCCCCGCCTCCAATTCCATGGATACAGCTGGCCTCGCCTCCAATCCCATGGTTTTGGCTGGCCCCGCCTCCAATACCATGGTTTTGGCTGGTCCCGCCTCCAAAACCATGGTTTTGACTGGCCCCGCCTCCAATCCGATGGTTTTGGCTGGCCCCGCCTCCAAAACCATGCTTTTGGCTGGCCCCACCTCCAATCCCATGGTTTTGGCTGGCCCCGCCTCCAATCCCATGGTGTTGGCTGGCTCCGCCTCCAAAACCATGGTTTTGGCTGTCCCTGCCACCAATCCCATGGTTTTAGCTGGCCCCACCTCCAATCCCATGGTTTTGTTGCCCCGCCTCCAATCCCATGGTGTTGACTGACCCCGCCTCCAATTCCATGGATATGGCTGGCCCCGCCTCCAATTCCATGGATACGGCTGGCCCCGCCTCCAATCCCATGGTTTTGGCTACCCCGCCTCCAATCCCATGGTTTTGACTGGCCCCGGCTCCAATTCCATGGATACGGCTGGCCCCGCCTCCAGTTCCATGGATACGGCTGGCCCCGCCTCCAGTTCCATGGATACGGCTGGCCCCGCCTCCAATCCCATGGTTTTAGCTGGCCCCGCCTCCAAAAACATGGTTTTCACTGGCCCCGCCTCCAATACCATGGTTTTGGCTGTCCCTGCCACCAATCCCATGGTTTTAGCTGGCCTCACCTCCAATCCCATGGTTTTGTTGCCCCGCCTCCAATCCCATGGTGTTGACTGACCCCGCCTCCAATTCCATGGATATGGCTGGCCCCGCCTCCAATTCCATGGATACGGCTGGCCCCGCCTCCAATCCCATGGTTTTGGCTACCCCGCCTCCAATCCCATGGTTTTGACTGGCCCCGGCTCCAATTCCATGGATACGGCTGGCCCCGCCTCCAGTTCCATGGATACGGCTGGCCCCGCCTCCAGTTCCATGGATACGGCTGGCCCCGCCTCCAATCCCATGGTTTTGGCTGGCCCCGCCTCCAAAAACATGGTTTTCACTGGCCCCGCCTCCAATACCATGGTTTTGGCTGTCCCTGCCACCAATCCCATGGTTTTAGCTGGCCTCACCTCCAATCCCATGGTTTTGTTGCCCCGCCTCCAATCCCATGGTGTTGACTGACCCCGCCTCCAATTCCATGGATATGGCTGGCCCCGCCTCCAATTCCATGGATACGGCTGGCCCTGCCTCCAAAACCATGGTGTTGGCTGTCCGTGCCACCAATCCCATGGTTTTAGCTGGCCCCGCCTCCAATACCATGGTTTTGGTTGGCCCCGCCTCCAATCCCATGGTTTTGGCTGGCCCTGTCTCCAATTCCATGGTTTTGGCTGGCCCCGCCTCCAAAACCATGGTTTTGGCTGGCCCCGCCTCCAATACCATGGTGTTGGCTGGCTCCGCCTCCAAAAGCATGGTTTTGGCCGGCCCCGCCTCCAATCCCATGGTTTTAGATGGCCCCACCTCCAATCCCATGGTTTTGGTTGGCCCCGCCTCCAATCCCATGGTTTTGGCTGTCCCGCCTCCAAAACCATGGATACGGCTGGCCCCGCCTCCAGTTCCATGGATACGGCTGGCCCCGCCTCCAATCCCATGGTTTTGGCTGCCCCGCCTCCAATCCCATGGTTTTGACTGGCCCCGCCTCCAATTCCATGGATACGGCTGGCCCCGCCTCCAGTTCCATGGATACAGCTGGCCCTGCCTCCAATCCCATGGTTTTGGCTTGCCCCGCCTCCAAAAACATGGTTTTGACTGGCCCCGCCTCCAATCCCATGGTTTTGGCTGGCCCCGCCTCCAGTTCCATGGATACGGCTGGCCCCACCTCCAGTTCCATGGATACGACTGGCCCCACCTCCAATCCCATGGTTTTGTTGCCCCGCCTCCAATCCCATGGTGTTGACTGACCCCGCCTCCACTTCCATGGATATGGCTGGCCCCGCCTCCAATTCCATGGATACGGCTGGCCCTGCCTCCAATCCCATGGTTTTGGCTGGCCCGCCTCCAATCCCATGGTTTTGGCTGGCCCTGCCTCCAAAACCATGGTTTTGGCTGGCCCCGCCTCCAATACCATGGTTTTGGTTGGCCCCGCCTCCAATCCCATGGTTTTGGCTGGCCCTGTCTCCAATTCCATGGTTTTGGCTGGCCCCGCCTCCAAAACCATGGTTTTGGCTGGCCCCGCCTCCAATACCATGGTGTTGGCTGGCTCCACCTCCAAAAGCATGGTTTTGGCCGGCCCCGCCTCCAATCCCATGGTTTTAGATGGCCCCACCTCCAATCCCATGGTTTTGGTTGGCCCCGCCTCCAATCCCATGGTTTTGGCTGTCCCGCCTCCAAAACCATGGATACGGCTGGCACCGCCTCCAGTTCCATGGATACGGCTGGCCCCGCCTCCAATCCCATGGTTTTGACTGGCCCCGCCTCCAATTCCATGGATACGGCTGGCCCCGCCTCCAGTTCCATGGATACAGCTGGCCCTGCCTCCAATCCCATGGTTTTGGCTGGCCCCGCCTCCAATCCCACGGTTTTGGCTGGCCCCGCCTCCAATCCCATGGGTTTGTTTGGCCCCGCCTCCAAGTCCATGGATACGGCTGGCCCCACCTCCAATTCCATGGATACAGCTGTCCCCGTCCAATCCCATGGTTTTGGCTGGCCCAGCCTCCAATCCCATGGTTTTGGCTGGCCCTGCCTCCAATCCCATGGTTTTGGCTGGCCCCGCCTCCAATACCATGGTTTTGGCTGGCCCCGCATCCAATCCCATGGATACGGCTGGACTGGCCTCCAATTCCATGGATACGGCTGGCTCTGCCTCCAATCCCCTGGTTTTGGCTGGCCCCGCCTCCAATCCCATGGTGTTGGCTGGCCCCGCCTCCAATCCCATGGTGTTGGCTGGCTCCGCCTCCAAAACCATGGTTTTGGCTGTCCCTGCCACCAATCCCATGGTTTTAGCTGGCCCCGCCTCCAATTCCATGGATACGGCTGGACTGGCCTCCAATTCCATGGATACGGCTGGCTCCGCCTCCAATCCCCTGGTTTTGGCTGGCCCCGCCTCCAATCCCATGGTTTTGGCTGGCCCCGCCTCCAATCCCATGGTGTTGGCTGGCTCTGCCTCCAAAACCATGGTTTTGGCTGTCCCTGCCACCAATCCCATGGTTTTAGCTGGCCCCACCTCCAATCCCATGGTTTTGGCTGCCACGCCTCCAATCCCATGGTTTTGGCTGGCCCCGCCTCCAAAACCATGCTTTTGGCTGGCCCCGCCTCCAATCCCATGGTTTTGGCTGGCCCCGCCTCCAATCCCATGGTGTTGGCTGGCTCCGCCTCCAAAACCATGGTTTTGGCTACCCCGCCTCCAATCCCATGGTTTTGACTGGCCCCGGCTCCAATTCCATGGATACGGCTGGCCCCGCCTCCAGTTCCATGGATACGGCTGGCCCCGCCTCCAGTTCCATGGATACGGCTGGCCCCGCCTCCAATCCCATGGTTTTGGCTGGCCCCGCCTCCAATCCCATGGTTTTGACTGGCCCCGCCTCCAATACCATGGTTTTGGCTGGCCCGCCTCCAATACCATGGTTTTGGCTGGCCCCGCCTCCAAAACCATGGTTTTGACTGGCCCCGCCTCCAAAACCATGGTTTTGGCTGGCCCTGCCTCCAAAACCATGGTTTTGACTGGCCCCGCCTCCAATTCCATGGATACGGCTGGCCCCGCCTCCAGTTCCATGGATACGGCTGGCCCCGCCTCCAATCCCATGGTTTTGGCTGGCCCCGCCTCCAAAAACATGGTTTTCACTGGCCCCGCCTCCAATACCATGGTTTTGGCTGTCCCTGCCACCAATCCCATGGTTTTAGCTGGCCTCACCTCCAATCCCATGGTTTTGTTGCCCCGCCTCCAATCCCATGGTGTTGACTGACCCCGCCTCCAATTCCATGGATATGGCTGGCCCCGCCTCCAATTCCATGGATACGGCTGGCCCTGCCTCCAAAACCATGGTGTTGGCTGTCCGTGCCACCAATCCCATGGTTTTAGCTGGCCCCGCCTCCAATACCATGGTTTTGGTTGGCCCCGCCTCCAATCCCATGGTTTTGGCTGGCCCTGTCTCCAATTCCATGGTTTTGGCTGGCCCCGCCTCCAAAACCATGGTTTTGGCTGGCCCCGCCTCCAATACCATGGTGTTGGCTGGCTCCGCCTCCAAAAGCATGGTTTTGGCCGGCCCCGCCTCCAATCCCATGGTTTTAGATGGCCCCACCTCCAATCCCATGGTTTTGGTTGGCCCCGCCTCCAATCCCATGGTTTTGGCTGTCCCGCCTCCAAAACCATGGATACGGCTGGCCCCGCCTCCAGTTCCATGGATACAGCTGGCCCCGCCTCCAATCCCATGGTTTTGGCTGCCCCGCCTCCAATCCCATGGTTTTGACTGGCCCCGCCTCCAATTCCATGGATACGGCTGGCCCCGCCTCCAGTTCCATGGATACAGCTGGCCCTACCTCCAATCCCATGGTTTTGGCTTGCCCCGCCTCCAAAAACATGGTTTTGACTGGCCCCGCCTCCAATCCCATGGTTTTGGCTGGCCCCGCCTCCAGTTCCATGGATACGGCTGGCCCCACCTCCAGTTCCATGGATACGACTGGCCCCACCTCCAATCCCATGGTTTTGTTGCCCCGCCTCCAATCCCATGGTGTTGACTGACCCCGCCTCCACTTCCATGGATATGGCTGGCCCCGCCTCCAATTCCATGGATACGGCTGGCCCCGCCTCCAATCCCATGGTTTTGGCTGGCCCGCCTCCAATCCCATGGTTTTGGCTGGCCCTACCTCCAAAACCATGGTTTTGGCTGGCCCCGCCTCCAATACCATGGTTTTGGTTGGCCCCGCCTCCAATCCCATGGTTTTGGCTGGCCCTGTCTCCAATTCCATGGTTTTGGCTGGCCCCGCCTCCAAAACCATGGTTTTGGCTGGCCCCGCCTCCAATACCATGGTGTTGGCTGGCTCCACCTCCAAAAGCATGGTTTTGGCCGGCCCCGCCTCCAATCCCATGGTTTTAGATGGCCCCACCTCCAATCCCATGGTTTTGGTTGGCCCCGCCTCCAATCCCATGGTTTTGGCTGTCCCGCCTCCAAAACCATGGATACGGCTGGCCCCGCCTCCAGTTCCATGGATACGGCTGGCCCCGCCTCCAATCCCATGGTTTTGACTGGCCCCGCCTCCAATTCCATGGATACGGCTGGCCCCGCCTCCAGTTCCATGGATACAGCTGGCCCTGCCTCCAATCCCATGGTTTTGGCTGGCCCCGCCTCCAATCCCACGGTTTTGGCTGGCCCCGCCTCCAATCCCATGGGTTTGTTTGGCCCCGCCTCCAAGTCCATGGATACGGCTGGCCCCGCCTCCAATTCCATGGATACAGCTGTCCCCGTCCAATCCCATGGTTTTGGCTGGCCCAGCCTCCAATCCCATGGTTTTGGCTGGCCCTGCCTCCAATCCCATGGTTTTGGCTGGCCCCGCCTCCAATACCATGGTTTTGGCTGGCCCCGCATCCAATCCCATGGATACGGCTGGACTGGCCTCCAATTCCATGGATACGGCTGGCTCTGCCTCCAATCCCCTGGTTTTGGCTGGCCCCGCCTCCAATCCCATGGTGTTGGCTGGCCCCGCCTCCAATCCCATGGTGTTGGCTGGCTCCGCCTCCAAAACCATGGTTTTGGCTGTCCCTGCCACCAATCCCATGGTTTTAGCTGGCCCCGCCTCCAATTCCATGGATACGGCTGGACTGGCCTCCAATTCCATGGATACGGCTGGCTCCGCCTCCAATCCCCTGGTTTTGGCTGGCCCCGCCTCCAATCCCATGGTTTTGGCTGGCCCCGCCTCCAATCCCATGGTTTTGGCTGGCCCCGCCTCCAATCCCATGGTGGTGGCTGGCTCTGCCTCCAAAACCATGGTTTTGGCTGTCCCTGCCACCAATCCCATGGTTTTAGCTGGCCCCACCTCCAATCCCATGGTTTTGGCTGCCCCGCCTCCAATCCCATGGTTTTGACTGGCCCCGCCTCCAATTCCATGGATATGGCTGGCCCCGCCTCCAATTCCATGGATACGGCTGCCCCCGCCACCAATCCCATGGTTTTAGCTGGCCCCACCTCCAATCCCATGGTTTTGGCTGCCCCGCCTCCAATCCCATGGTTTTGACTGGCCCCGCCTCCAATTCCATGGATATGGCTGGCCCCGCCTCCAATTCCATGGATACGGCTGCCCCCGCCTCCAATCCCATGGTTTTGGCTGGCCCCGCCTCCAATCCCATGGTTTTGGCTGGCCCCGCCTCCAATCCCATGGTTTTGACTGGCCCCGCCTCCAATTCCATGGATACGGCTGGCTCCGCCTCCAATCCCCTGGTTTTGGCTGGCCCCGCCTCCAATCCCATGGTTTTGGCTGGCCCCGCCTCCAATCCCATGGTGTTGGCTGGCTCTGCCTCCAAAACCATGGTTTTGGCTGTCCCTGCCACCAATCCCATGGTTTTAGCTGGCCCCACCTCCAATCCCATGGTTTTGGCTGCCCCGCCTCCAACCCCATGGTTTTGACTGGCCCCGCCTCCAATTCCATGGATACGGCTGGCTCCGCCTCCAATCCCCTGGTTTTGGCTGGCCCCGCCTCCAATCCCATGGTTTTGGCTGGCCCCGCCTCCAATCCCATGGTGTTGGCTGGCTCTGCCTCCAAAACCATGGTTTTGGCTGTCCCTGCCACCAATCCCATGGTTTTAGCTGGCCCCACCTCCAATCCCATGGTTTTGGCTGCCCCGCCTCCAATCCCATGGTTTTGACTGGGCCCGCCTCCAATTCCATGGATATGGCTGGCCCCGCCTCCAATTCCATGGATACGGCTGCCCCCGCCTCCAATCCCATGGTTTTGGCTGGCCCCGCCTCCAAAAACATGGTTTTGACTGGCCCCGCCTCCAATACCATGGTTTTGGCTGGCCCCGCCTCCAATACCATGGTTTTGGTTGGCCCCGCCTCCAATCCCATGGTTTTGGCTGGCCCCGCCTCCAAAACCATGCTTTTGGCTGGCCCCGCCTCCAATCCCATGGTTTTGGCTGGCCCCGCCTCCAATCCCATGGTGTTGGCTGGCTCTGCCTCCAAAACCATGGTTTTGGCTGTCCCTGCCACCAATCCCATGGTTTTAGCTGGCCCCACCTCCAATCCCATGGTTTTGACTGGCCCCGCCTCCAATACCATGGTTTTGGCTCGCCCCGCCTCCAATCCCATGGTTTTGGCTGGCCCCGCCTCCAATACCATGGTTTTGGCTGGCCCCGCCTCCAAAGCCATGTTTTTGACTGGATCCGCCTCCAATCCCATGGTTTTGGCTGCCCTGCCTCCAATCCCATGGTTTTGGCTGCCCCGCCTCCAATCCCATGGTTTTAGATGGGCCCACCTCCAGTCCCATGGTTTTGGTTGGCCCCGCCTTCAATCCCATGGTTTTGGCTGTCCCGCCTCAAATTCCATGGTTACGGCTGGCCCCGCCTCCAGTTCCATGGATACGGCTGGCCCCGCCTCCAATCCCATGGTTTTGGCTGGCCCCGCCTCCAAAAACATGGTTTTGACTGGCCCCGCCTCCAATACCATGGTTTTGGCTGGCCCCGCCTCCAATACCATGGTTTTGGTTGGCCCCGCCTCCAATCCCATGGTGTTGGCTGGCTCCGCCTCCAAAACCATGGTTTTGGCTGTCCCTGCCACCAATCCCATGGTTTTAGCTGGCCCCACCTCCAATCCCATGGTTTTGTTGCCCCGCCTCCAATCCCATGGTGTTGACTGGCCCCGCCTCTAAAACCATGCTTTTGGATGGCCCCGCCTCCAATCCCATGGTTTTGTCTGGCCCCACCTGCAATCCCATGGTTTTGGCTGGCTCCGCCTCCAAAACCATGGTTTTGGCTGGCCCTGCCTCCAATCCCATGGTTTTGGCTGGCTCCGCCTCCAAAACCATGGTTTTGGCAGCCCCGCCTCCAATCCCATGGTTTTGGCTGGTCCTGCCTCCAATTCCATGGATACGACTGGCCCCGCCTCCAATCCCATGGTTACGGCTGGTCCCGCCTCCAATTCCATGGATACGGCTGGCCCTGCCTGCAATACCATGGATACGGCTGGCCCTGCCTCCAATTCCATGGTTTTGGCTGGCCTCGCCTCAAATCCCATGGTTTTGGCTGGCCCCGCCTCCAATCCCATGGTTTTAGCTGCCCCGCCTCCAATCCCATGGGTTTGGCTTGCCCCGCCTCCAATTCCATGGTTTTGGCTGGCCCCGCCTCCAATACCATGGTGTTGGCTGGCTCCGCCTCCAAAAGCATGGTTTTGGCCGGCCCCGCCTCCAATCCCATGGTTTTGGCTCGCCCCGCCTCCAATCCCATGGTTTTGGCTGGCCCCGCCTCCAATACCATGGTTTTGGCTGGCCCCGCCTCCAAAACCATGGTTTTGACTGGATCCGCCTCCAATCCCATGGTTTTGGCTGCCCCGCCTCCAATCCCATGGTTTTAGATGGCCCCACCTCCAATCCCATGGTTTTGGTTGGCCCCGCCTCCAATCCCATGGTTTTGACTGGCCCCGCCTCCAATTCCATGGTTACGGCTGGCCCCGCCTCCAATCCCATGGTTTTGGCTGCCCCGCCTCCAATCCCATGGTTTTGACTGGCCCCGCCTCCAATTCCATGGTTACGGCTGGCCCCGCCTCCAGTTCCATGGATACGGCTGGCCCCGCCTCCAATCCCATGATTTTGGCTGGCCCCGCCTCCAAAAACATGGTTTTGACTAGCCCCGCCTCCAATACCATGGTTTTGGCTGGCCCCACCTCCAATACCATGGTTTTGGCTGGCCCCGCCTCCAAAACCATGCTTTTGGCTGGCCCCGCCTCCAATCCCATGGTTTTGGCTGGCCCCGCCTCCAATCCCATGGTGTTGGCTGGCTCCGCCTCCAAAACCATGGATATGGCTGGCCCCGCCTCCAATCCCATAGTTTTGGCTGACCCTGCCTCCAAAAACATGGTTTTGACTGGCCCCGCCTCCAATACCATGGATATGGCTGGCCCCGCCTCCAATCCCATAGTTTTGGCTGACCCTGCCTCCAAAAACATGGTTTTGACTGGCCCCGCCTCCAATCCCATGGTTTTGGCTGGCCCCGCCTCCAATCCCATGGTTTTGGCTGGCCCCGCCTCCAATCCCATGGTTTTGGCTGGCCCCGCCTCCAAAAGCATGGTTTTGACTGGCCCCGCCTCCAATTCCATGGATACGGCTGGCCCCGCCTCCAGTTCCATGGATACGGCTGGCCCCGCCTCCAATCCCATGGTTTTGGCTGGCCCCGCCTCCAAAAACATGGTTTTGACTGGCCCCGCCTCCAATACCATGGTTTTGGCTGGCCCCGCCTCCAATACCATGGTTTTGGCTGGCCCCGCCTCCAAAACCATGGTTTTGACTGGCCCCGCCTCCAATCCCATGGTTTTGGCTGGCCCCGCCTCCAAAACCATGGTTTTGGCTGGCCCCGCCTCCAATCCCATGGTTTTGGCTGGCCCCGCCTCCAAAACCATGCTTTTGGCTGGCCCCGCCTCCAATCCCATGGTTTTGGCTGGCCCCGCCTCCAATCCCATGGTGTTGGCTGGCTCCGCCTCCAAAACCATGGTTTTGGCTGCCCCGCCTCCAATCCCATGGTTTTGACTGGCCCCGCCTCCAATTCCATGGATACGGCTGGCCCCGCCTCCAGTTCCATGGATACGGCTGGCCCCGCCTCCAATCCCATGGTTTTGGCTGGCCCCGCCTCCAAAACCATGGTTTTGACTGGCCCTGCCTCCAATCCCATGGTTTTGGCTGGCCCCGCCTCCAAAACCATGGTTTTGACTGGCCCCGCCTCCAATTCCATGGATACGGCTGGCCCCGCCTCCAGTTCCATGGATACGGCTGGCCCCGCCTCCAATCCCATGGTTTTGGCTGGCCCCGCCTCCAAAAACATGGTTTTCACTGGCCCCGCCTCCAATACCATGGTTTTGGCTGTCCCTGCCACCAATCCCATGGTTTTAGCTGGCCCCACCTCCAATCCCATGGTTTTGTTGCCCCGCCTCCAATCCCATGGTGTTGACTGACCCCGCCTCCAATTCCATGGATATGGCTGGCCCCGCCTCCAATTCCATGGATACGGCTGGCCCTGCCTCCAAAACCATGGTGTTTGCTGTCCGTGCCACCAATCCCATGGTTTTAGCTGGCCCCGCCTCCAATACCATGGTTTTGGTTGGCCCCGCCTCCAATCCCATGGTTTTGGCTGGCCCTGTCTCCAATTCCATGGTTTTGGCTGGCCCCGCCTCCAAAACCATGGTTTTGGCTGGCCCCGCCTCCAATACCATGGTGTTGGCTGGCTCCGCCTCCAAAAGCATGGTTTTGGCCGGCCCCGCCTCCAATCCCATGGTTTTAGATGGCCCCACCTCCAATCCCATGGTTTTGGTTGGCCCCGCCTCCAATCCCATGGTTTTGGCTGTCCCGCCTCCAAAACCATGGATACGGCTGGCCCCGCCTCCAGTTCCATGGATACGGCTGGCCCCGCCTCCAATCCCATGGTTTTGGCTGCCCCGCCTCCAATCCCATGGTTTTGACTGGCCCCGCCTCCAATTCCATGGATACGGCTGGCCCCGCCTCCAGTTCCATGGATACAGCTGGCCCTGCCTCCAATCCCATGGTTTTGGCTGGCCCCGCCTCCAAAAACATGGTTTTGACTGGCCCCGCCTCCAATCCCATGGTTTTGGCTGGCCCCGCCTCCAGTTCCATGGATACGGCTGGCCCCACCTCCAGTTCCATGGATACGACTGGCCCCACCTCCAATCCCATGGTTTTGTTGCCCCGCCTCCAATCCCATGGTGTTGACTGACCCCGCCTCCACTTCCATGGATATGGCTGGCCCTGCCTCCAATTCCATGGATACGGCTGGCCCCGCCTCCAATCCCATGGTTTTGGCTGGCCCGCCTCCAATCCCATGGTTTTGGCTGGCCCTGCCACCAAAACCATGGTTTTGGCTGGCCCCGCCTCCAATACCATGGTTTTGGTTGGCCCCGCCTCCAATCCCATGGTTTTGGCTGGCCCTGTCTCCAATTCCATGGTTTTGGCTGGCCCCGCCTCCAAAACCATGGTTTTGGCTGGCCCCGCCTCCAATACCATGGTGTTGGCTGGCTCCACCTCCAAAAGCATGGTTTTGGCCGGCCCCGCCTCCAAACCCATGGTTTTAGATGGCCCCACCTCCAATCCCATGGTTTTGGTTGGCCCCGCCTCCAATCCCATGGTTTTGGCTGTCCCGCCTCCAAAACCATGGATACGGCTGGCCCCGCCTCCAGTTCCATGGATACGGCTGGCCCCGCCTCCAATCCCATGGTTTTGACTGGCCCCGCCTCCAATTCCATGGATACGGCTGGCCCCGCCTCCAGTTCCATGGATACAGCTGGCCCTGCCTCCAATCCCATGGTTTTGGCTGGCCCCGCCTCCAAAAACATGGTTTTGACTGGCCCCGCCTCCAATACCATGGTTTTGGCTGGCCCCGCCTCCAGTTCCATGGATACGGCTGGCCCCACCTCCAGTTCCATGGATACGGCTGGCCCCACCTCCAATCCCATGGTTTTGGTTGGCCCCGCCTCCAATCCCATGGTTTTGGCTGTCCCGCCTCCAAAACCATGGATACGGCTGGCCCCGCCTCCAATTCCATGGATACGGCTGGCCCCGCCTCCAATCCCATGGTTTTGGCTGGCCCGCCTCCAATCCCATGGTTTTGGCTGGCCCTGCCTCCAAAACCATGGTGTTGGCTGGCTCCGCCTCCAAAACCATGGTTTTGGCTGTCCGTGCCACCAATCCCATGGTTTTAGCTGGCCCCGCCTCCAATCCCATGGTTTTGGCTGGCCCTGTCTCCAATTCCATGGTTTTGGCTGGCCCCGCCTCCAAAACCATGGTTTTGGCTGGCCCCGCCTCCAATCCCATGGTTTTGGTTGGCCCCGCCTCCAATCCCATGGTTTTGGCTGTCCCGCCTCCAAAACCATGGATACGGCTGGCCCCGCCTCCAGTTCCATGGATACGGCTGGCCCCGCCTCCAATCCCATGGTTTTGGCTGCCCCGCCTCCAATCCCATGGTTTTGACTGGCCCCGCCTCCAATTCCATGGATACGGCTGGCCCCGCCTCCAGTTCCATGGATACAGCTGGCCCTGCCTCCAATCCCATGGTTTTGGCTGGCCCCGCCTCCAAAAACATGGTTTTGACTGGCCCCGCCTCCAATACCATGGTTTTGGCTGGCCCCGCCTCCAAAACCATGCTTTTGGCTGGCCCTGCCTCCAATCCCATGGTTTTGGCTGGCCCCGCCTCCAATCCCATGGTGTTGGCTGGCTCCGCCTCCAAAACCATGGTTTTGGCTGTCCCTGCCACCAATCCCATGGTTTTAGCTGGCCCCACCTCCAATCCCATGGTTTTGTTGCCCCGCCTCCAATCCCATGGTGTTGACTGGCCCCGCCTCCAATTCCATGGATATGGCTGGCCCCGCCTCCAGTTCCATGGATACGGCTGGCCCTGCCTCCAATCCCATAGTTTTGGCTGACCCCGCCTCCAAAAACATGGTTTTGACTGGCCCCGCCTCCAATCCCATGGTTTTGGCTGGCCCCGCCTCCAAAACCATGCTTTTGGCTGGCCCCGCCTCCAATCCCATGGTTTTGTCTGGCCCCACCTGCAATCCCATGGTTTTGGCTGGCTCCGCCTCCAAAACCATGGTTTTGGCTGGCCCTGCCTCCAATCCCATGGTTTTGGCTGGCTCCGCCTCCAAAACCATGGTTTTGACTGCCCCACCTCCAATCCCATGGTTTTGGCTGGTCCTGCCTCCAATTCCATGGATACGACTGGCCCCGCCTCCAATCCCATGGTTACGGCTGGTCCCGCCTCCAATTCCATGGATACGGCTGGCCCTGCCTACAAAACCATGGATACGGCTGGCCCTGCCTCCAATTCCATGGTTTTGGCTGGCCCCGCCTCAAATCCCATGGTTTTGGCTGGCCCCGCCTCTAATCCCATGGTTTTGGCTGCCCCGCCTCCAATCCCATGGTTTTGGCTGGCCCCGCCTCCAATTCCATGGTTTTGGCTGGCCCCGCCTCCAATACCATGGTGTTGGCTGGCTCCGCCTCCAAAAGCATGGTTTTGGCCGGCCCCGCCTCCAATCCCATGGTTTTGGCTCGCCCCGCCTCCAATCCCATGGTTTTGGCTGGCCCCGCCTCCAATACCATGGTTTTGGCTGGCCCCGCCTCCAAATCCATGGTTTTGACTGGATCCGCCTCCAATCCCATGGTTTTGGCTGTCCCGCCTCCAATCCCATGGTTTTGGCTGCCCCGCCTCCAATCCCATGGTTTTAGATGGCCCCACCTCCAATCCCATGGTTTTTGCTGTCCCGCCTCCAAAACCATGGATACGGCTGGCCCCGCCTCCAGTTCCATGGATACGGCTGGCCTCACCTCCAATCCCATGGTTTTGGCTGCCCCGCCTCCAATCCCATGGTTTTGACTGGCCCCGCCTCCAATTCCATGGTTACGGCTGGCCCCGCCTCCAGTTCCATGGATACGGCTGGCCCCGCCTCCAATCCCATGGTTTTGGCTGGCCCCGCCTCCAGAAACATGGTTTTGACTGGCACCGCCTCCAATACCATGGTTTTGGCTGGCCCCGCCTCCAATACCATGGTTTTGGTTGGCCCCGCCTCCAAAACCATGGTTTTGACTGGCCCCGCCTCCAACCCCATGGTTTTGGCTGGCCCCGCCTCCAAATCCATGCTTTTGGCTGGCCCCGCCTCCAATCCCATGGTTTTGGCTAGCCCCGCCTCCAATCCCATGGTGTTGGCTGGCTCCGCCTCCAAAACCATGGTTTTGGCTGTCCCTGCCACCAATCCCATGGTTTTAGCTGGCCCCACCTCCAATCCCATGGTTTTGTTGCCCCGCCTCCAATCCCATGGTGTTGACTGGCCCCGCCTCCAGTTCCATGGATACGGCTGGCCCTGCCTCCAATCCCATGGTTTTGGCTGGCCCCGCCTCCAATCCCATGGTTTTGGCTGGCCCCGCCTCCAATCCCATGGTTTTGGCTGGCCCCGCCTCCAATACCATGGTTTTGGTTGGCCCTGCCTCCAAAACCATGGTTTTGACTGGCCCCACCTACAATACCATGGTTTTGGCTGGCCCCGCATCCAAAACCATGGTTTTGACTGGATCTGCCTCCAATCCCATGGTTTTGGCTGCCCCGCCTCCAATCCCATGGTTTTGACTGCCCCGCCTCCAATCCCATGGTTTTAGATGGCCCCACCTCCAATCCCATGGTTTTGGTTGGCCCTGCCTCCAATCCCATGGTTTTGGCTGTCCCGCCTCCAAAACCATGGATACGGCTGGCCCCTCCTCCAGTTCCATGGATACGGCTGGCCCCACCTCCAATCCCATGGTTTTGGCTGCCCCGCCTCCAATCCCATGGTTTTGACTGGCCCCGCCTCCAATTCCATGGATACGGCTGGCCCCGCCTCCAGTTCCATGGATACGGCTTGCCCCGCCTTCAATCCCATGGTTTTGGATGGCCCCGCCTCCAAAAACATGGTTTTGACTGGCCCCGCCTCCAATCCCATGGTTACGGCTGGCCCCACCTCCAATTCCATGGATACGGCTGGCCCCGCCTCCAATCCCATGGTTTTGACTGGCCCCGCCTCCAATACCATGGTTTTGGCTGGCCCAGCCTCCAATACCATGGTTTTGGCTGTTCCTGCCTCCAAAACCATGGTTTTAGCTGGCCCCGCCTCCAATCCCATGGTTTTGGCTGGCCCCGCCTCCAAAACCATGCTTTTGGCTGGCCCCGCCTCCAATCCCATGGTTTTGGCTGGCCCCGCCTCCAATCCCATGGTGTTGGCTGGCTCTGCCTCCAAAACCATGGTTTTGGCTGTCCCTGCCAACAATCCCATGGTTTTAGCTGGCCCCACCTCCAATCCCATGGTTTTGGCTGCCCCGCCTCCAATCCCATGGTTTTGGCTGGTCCTGCCTCCAATTCCATGGATACGGCTGGCCCCGCCTCCAATCCCATGGTTACGGCTGGTCCTGCCTCCAATTCCATGGATACGGCTGGCCCTGCCTTCAATACCATGGATACGGCTGGCCCTGCCTCCAATTCCATGGTTTTGGCTGGCCCCGCCTCAAATCCTATGGTTTTGGCTGGCCCCGCCTCCAATCCCATGGTTTTGGCTGGCCCTGCCTACAATACCATGGATACGGCTGGCCCTGCCTCCAATTCCATGGTTTTGGCTGGCCCCGCCTCAAATCCCATGGTTTTGGCTGGCCCCGCCTCCAAAACCATGCTTTTGGCTGGCCCCGCCTCCAATCCCATGGTTTTGGCTGGCCCCGCCTCCAATCCCATGGTGTTGGCTGGCTCCGCCTCCAAAAGCATGGTTACGGCTGGCCCCGCCTCCAATACCATGGTTTTGGCTCGCCCCGCCTCCAATCCCATGGTTTTGGCTGTCCCCGCCTCCAACACCATGGTTTTGGCTGGCCCCGCCTCCAAAACCATGGTTTTGACTGGATCCGCCTCCAATCCCATGGTTTTGGCTGCCCTGCCTCCAATCCCATGGTTTTGGCTGCCCCGCCTCAAATCCCATGGTTTTAGATGGCCCCACCTCCAATCCCATGGTTTTGGTTGGCCCCGCCTCCAATCCCATGGTTTTGGCTGTCCCGCCTCCAAAACCATGGATACGTCTGGCCCCGCCTCCAGTTCCATGGATACGGCTGGCCCCACCTCCAATCCCATGGTTTTGGCTGCCCCGCCTCCAATACCATGGTGTTGGCTGGCTCCGCCTCCAAAAGCATGGTTTTGGCTGGCCCCGCCTCCAATCCCATGGTTTTGGCTCGCCCCGCCTCCAATCCCATGGTTTTCGCTGGCCCCGCCTCCAATACCATGGTTTTGGCTGGCCCCGCATCCAAAACCATGGTTTTGACTGGATCTGCCTCCAATCCCATGGTTTTGGCTGCCCCGCCTCCAATCCCATGGTTTTGGCTGCCCCGCCTCCAATCCCATGGTTTTAGATGGCCCCACCTCCAATCCCATGGTTTTGGTTGGCCCTGCCTCCAATCCCATGGTTTTGGCTGTCCCGCCTCCAAAACCATGGATACGGCTGGCCCCCCCTCCAGTTCCATGGATACGGCTGGCCCCACCTCCAATCCCATGGTTTTGGCTGCCCCGCCTCCAATCCCATGGTTTTGACTGGCCCCGCCTCCAATTCCATGGATACGGCTGGCCCCGCCTCCAGTTCCATGGATACGGCTTGCCCCGCCTCCAATACCATGGTTTTGGCTGTTCCTGCCTCCAAAACCATGGTTTTAACTGGCCCCGCCTCCAATCCCATGGTTTTGGCTGGCCCCGCCTCCAAAACCATGCTTTTGGCTGGCCCCGCCTCCAATCCCATGGTTTTGGCTGGCCCCGCCTCCAATCCCATGGTGTTGGCTGGCTCCGCCTCCAAAACCATGGTTTTGGCTGTCCCTGCCAACAATCCCATGGTTTTAGCTGGCCCCACCTCCAATCCCATGGTTTTGGCTGCCCCGCCTCCAATCCCATGGTTTTGGCTGGTCCTGCCTCCAATTCCATGGATACGGCTGGCCCCGCCTCCAATCCCATGGTTACGGCTGGTCCTGCCTCCAATTCCATGGATACGGCTGGCCCTGCCTACAATACCATGGATACGGCTGGCCCTGCCTCCAATTCCATGGTTTTGGCTGGCCCCGCCTCAAATCCCATGGTTTTGGCTGGCCCCACCTCCAATCCCATGGTTTTGGCTCGCCCCGCCTCCAATCCCATGGTTTTGGCTGGCCCCGCCTCCAACACCATGGTTTTGGCTGGCCCCGCCTCCAACACCATGGTTTTGGCTGGCCCCGCCTCCAAAACCATGGTTTTGACTGGATCCGCCTCCAATCCCATGGTTTTGGCTGGCCCCGCCTCCAACACCATGGTTTTGGCTGGCCCCGCCTCCAAAACCATGGTTTTGACTGGATCCGCCTCCAATCCCATGGTTTTGGCTGCCCTGCCTCCAATCCCATGGTTTTGGCTGCCCCGCCTCCAATCCCATGGTTTTAGATGGCCCCACCTCCAATCCCATGGTTTTGGTTGGCCCCGCCTCCAATCCCATGGTTTTGGCTGTCCCGCCTCCAAAACCATGGATACGGCTGGCCCCGCCTCCAGTTCCATGGATACGGCTGGCCCCACCTCCAATCCCATGGTTTTGGCTGCCCCGCCTCCAATCCCATGGTTTTGACTGGCCCCGCCTCCAATTCCATGGATACGGCTGGCCCCGCCTCCAGTTCCATGGATACGGCTGGCCCCGCCTCCAATACCATGGTTTTGGCTGGCCCCGCCTCCAATCCCATGGTTTTGGCTGGCCCCGCCTCCAATTCCATGGATACGGCTGGCCCCGCCTCCAAAACCGTGGTTTTGGCTGGCCCCGCCTCCAAAACCGTGGTTTTGGCTGGCCCCGCCTCCAAAACCATGGTTTTGGCTGGCCCCGCTTGCAATCCCATGGTTTTGGCTGGCCCCGCCCCCAAAACCATGGTTTTGGCTGGCCCTGCCTCCAATCCCATGGATATGGCTGGCCCCACCTCCAATCCCATGGTTTTGGCTGGTCCCGCCTCCAATTCCATGGAAACGGCTGGCCCCGCCTCCAATCCCATGGTTTTGGCAGGCCCCGCCTCCAAAACCATGGTTTTGGCTGGCCCCACCTCCAATTCCATGGTTTTGGCTGGCCCCGCCTCCAATCCCATGGTTTTGGCTGGCCCCGCCTCCAAAATCATGGATACGGCTGGCCCCGCATCCAGTTCCATGGATATGGCTGGCCCCGCCTCCAATCTCATGGTTTTGGCTGCCTGGCCTCCAATCCCATGGTTTTGGCTGCCCCGCCTCCAATCCCATGGTTTTGGCTGGCCCTGCCTCCAATTCCATGGTTTTGGCTGGCCCCACCTCCAATCCCATGGTTTTGGCTGGCCCCACCTCCAAAACCATGGTTTTGGCTGGCCCCGCCTCCAATCCCATGGTTTTGGCTGGCCCCGCCTCCAATCCCATGGTTTTGACTGGCCCTGCCTCCAATACCATGGTTTTGGCTGCCCTGCCTCCAATCCCATGGTTTTGGCTAGCCCCGCCTCCAATCCCATGGTTTTGGCTGGCCCGCCTCCAAAATCATGGATACGGCTGGCCCAGCATCCAGTTCCATGGATATGGCTGGCCCCGCCTCCAATCCCATGGTTTTGGCTCGTCCCGCCTCCAATTCCATGGATATGGCTGGCCCCGCCTCCAATCCCATGGTTTTGGCTGCCCCGCCTCCAATCCCATGGTTTTGGCTGGCCCCGTCTCCAATCCCATGGTTACGGCTGGCCCCACCTCCAATTCCATGGATACGGCTGGCCCCGCCTCCGATCCCATGGTTTTGGCAGGCCCCGCCTCCAATCCCATGGTTTTGACTGGCCCGCCTCCAATACCATGGTTTTGGCTGGCCCCGCCTCCAACACCATGGTTTTGGCTGGCCCCGCCTCCAAAACCATGGTTTTGACTGGATCCGCCTCCAATCCCATGGTTTTGGCTGGCCCCGCCTCCAACACCATGGTTTTGGCTGGCCCCGCCTCCAAAACCATGGTTTTGACTGGATCCGCCTCCAATCCCATGGTTTTGGCTGCCCTGCCTCCAATCCCATGGTTTTGGCTGCCCCGCCTCCAATCCCATGGTTTTAGATGGCCCCACCTCCAATCCCATGGTTTTGGTTGGCCCCGCCTCCAATCCCATGGTTTTGGCTGTCCCGCCTCCAAAACCATGGATACGGCTGGCCCCGCCTCCAGTTCCATGGATACGGCTGGCCCCACCTCCAATCCCATGGTTTTGGCTGCCCCGCCTCCAATCCCATGGTTTTGACTGGCCCCGCCTCCAATTCCATGGATACGGCTGGCCCCGCCTCCAGTTCCATGGATACGGCTGGCCCCGCCTCCAATACCATGGTTTTGGCTGGCCCCGCCTCCAATCCCATGGTTTTGGCTGGCCCCGCCTCCAATTCCATGGATACGGCTGGCCCCGCCTCCAAAACCGTGGTTTTGGCTGGCCCCGCCTCCAAAACCGTGGTTTTGGCTGGCCCCGCCTCCAAAACCATGGTTTTGGCTGGCCCCGCTTGCAATCCCATGGTTTTGGCTGGCCCCGCCCCCAAAACCATGGTTTTGGCTGGCCCTGCCTCCAATCCCATGGATATGGCTGGCCCCACCTCCAATCCCATGGTTTTGGCTGGTCCCGCCTCCAATTCCATGGAAACGGCTGGCCCCGCCTCCAATCCCATGGTTTTGGCAGGCCCCGCCTCCAAAACCATGGTTTTGGCTGGCCCCACCTCCAATTCCATGGTTTTGGCTGGCCCCGCCTCCAATCCCATGGTTTTGGCTGGCCCCGCCTCCAAAATCATGGATACGGCTGGCCCCGCATCCAGTTCCATGGATATGGCTGGCCCCGCCTCCAATCTCATGGTTTTGGCTGCCTGGCCTCCAATCCCATGGTTTTGGCTGCCCCGCCTCCAATCCCATGGTTTTGGCTGGCCCTGCCTCCAATTCCATGGTTTTGGCTGGCCCCACCTCCAATCCCATGGTTTTGGCTGGCCCCACCTCCAAAACCATGGTTTTGGCTGGCCCCGCCTCCAATCCCATGGTTTTGGCTGGCCCCGCCTCCAATCCCATGGTTTTGACTGGCCCTGCCTCCAATACCATGGTTTTGGCTGCCCTGCCTCCAATCCCATGGTTTTGGCTAGCCCCGCCTCCAATCCCATGGTTTTGGCTGGCCCGCCTCCAAAATCATGGATACGGCTGGCCCAGCATCCAGTTCCATGGATATGGCTGGCCCCGCCTCCAATCCCATGGTTTTGGCTCGTCCCGCCTCCAATTCCATGGATATGGCTGGCCCCGCCTCCAATCCCATGGTTTTGGCTGCCCCGCCTCCAATCCCATGGTTTTGGCTGGCCCCGTCTCCAATCCCATGGTTACGGCTGGCCCCACCTCCAATTCCATGGATACGGCTGGCCCCGCCTCCGATCCCATGGTTTTGGCAGGCCCCGCCTCCAATCCCATGGTTTTGACTGGCCCGCCTCCAATACCATGGTTTTGGCTGGCCCCACCTCCAAAACCATGGTTTTGACTGGCCCCGCCTCCAAAACCATGCTTTTGGCTGGCCCCGCCTCCAATCCCATATTTTTGGCTGGCCCCTCCTCCAATACCATGGTTTTGGCTGGCCCGTCTCCAATACCATGGTTTTGGCTGGCCTGCCTCCAATCCCATGGTTTTGGCTGGCCCCGCTTCCAGTTACATGGTTTTGGCTGGCCCCGCCTCCAGTTAGATGGTTTTGGCGGGCCCCGCCACCAATCCTATGGTTTTGGCTGGCCCCGCCTCCAATCCCATGGTTTTGGCTGGCCCCGCCTCCAATACCATGGATATGGCTGGCCCCGCCTCCAAGACCATGGATACGGCTGGCCCCGCCTCCAACACCATGGTGTTGCCTCCAATCCCATGGATACGGCTGGCTCCGCCTCCAATACCCTGGATACGGCTGGCCCCGCCTCCAATACCATGGATACAGCTGGCCCCGCCTCCAATACCATGGTTTGGCTGGCCCTGCCTCCAAAACCATGGATGCGGCTGGCCCCCCCTCCAATGCCATGAATGCGGCTGGCCCCACCTCCAATACCATGGATGCGGCTGGCCCCGCCTCCAATACCATGGATGCGGCTGGCCCCGCCTCCAATACAATGGATGCGGCTGGCCCCGCCTCCAATACCCTGGGTACGGTTGGCCCCACCTCCAATACCATGGTTTAAGCTGGCCCCTCCTCCAATACCATGGTTTTGGCTTGCCCCGCTTCCAATACCATGGTTTTGGCTGGTCCTGCCTCCAAAACTATGGATACGGCTGGCCCCACCTCCAAGCCCATGGATACGGCTGGTCCCGCCTCCAAAACCATGATTTTGGTGGGCCCCGCCTCCAGTTCCATTGATACTGCTGGCCCGGCCTCCAGTTACATCGTTTTGGCTAGCCCCGCCTCCAATCCCAACATTTTGGCTGGCCCCGCCTCCAATCCCATGGTTTTTGCTGGTCCTGCCTCCAATCCCATGGTTTTGGCTGGGCCCGCCTCCAATCCCATGGTTTTGCCTCAAATCCCATGGATACGGCTCGCTCCGCCTCCAATTCCATGGATACGGCTGGCCCCGCCTCCAATACCATGGATACGGCTGGCCCCGCCTCCAATACCATGGATACGGCTTGCCCCAACTCCAATACCATGGATACGGCTGGCCCCGTCTCCAATACCATGGTTTTGGCTGGCCTGCCTCCAATCCCATGGTTTTGGCTGTCCCCGCTTCCAGTTACATGGTTTTGGCTGGCCCCGCCTCCAATCCCATGGTTTTGGCTGGCACCGCCTCCAATCCCATGGTTTTGGCTGGCCCCGCCTCCAATACCATGGATACGGCTGGCCCCGCCTCCAATACCATGGTTTTGGCTGGCCCCGCTTCCAGTTACATGGTTTTGGCGGGCCCCGCCTCCAATCCCATGGTTTTGGCTGGCCCCGCCTCCAATTGCATGGTTTTGTCTGGCCCCGCCTCCAATCCCATGGATACGGCTGGCCCCGCCTCCAATACCATGGATACGGCTGCCCCCGCCTCCAATTCCATGGTTTTGGCTGGCCCCGCCTCCAATCCCATGGTTTTGGCTGGCCCCACCTCCAATCCCATGATTATGGCTGGCCCCGCCTCCAATCCCATGATTATGGCTGGCCCCGCCTCCAATCCCATGGATACGGCTGGGCCTGCCTCCAATACCATGGTTTTGGTAGGCCCCGCCTCCAAAACCATGGTTTTGGCTGGCCCCGCCTCCTTGGCTGGCCCTCCTCCAAACCTATGGTTTTGGCTGACCCCGCCTCCAATACCATGCTTTTGGCTGGCCCCACCTCCAATACCATGTTTTTGGCTGGCCCGCCTCCAATACCATGGTTTTGGCTGGCCCGCCTCCAATCCCATGGTTTTGGCTGGCCACGCTTCCAGTTACATGGTTTTGGCTGGCCCCGCTTCCAGGTACATGGTTTTGGCTAGCCCCGCCTCCAGTTACATGGTTTTGGCTGGCCCAGCCTCCAATCCTATGGTTTTGGCTAGCCCGCCTCCAGTCCCATGGTTTTGGCTGGCCCGTCTCCAATACAATGGTTTTGGCTGGCCCGCCTCCAATCCCATGGTTTTGGCTGGCCCCGCTTCCAGTAACATGGTTTTTGGCTGGCCCCGCTTCCAGTTACATGGTTTTGGCTGGCCCCACCTCCAGTTACATGTTTTTGGTGGGCCCCGCCTCCAATCCCATGGTTTTGGCTGGCCCAGCCTCCAATCCCATGGTTTTAGCTGGCCCCGCATCCAATCCCATGGTTTTGGCTGGCCCGCCTCCAATCCCATATTTTTGGCTGGCCCCGCCTCCAATACCATGGTTTTGGCTGGCCCGTCTCAATACCATGGTTTTGGCTGGCCCGTCTCCAATACCATGGTTTTGGCTGGCCCAGCTTCCAGTTACATGGTTTTGGCTGGCCCCGCCTCCAGTTACATGGTTTTGGCGGTCCCCGCCTCCAATCCCATGGTTTTGGCTGGCCCGCCTCCAATCCCATGGTTTTGGCTGGCCCCGCCTCCAATCCCATGGATACGGCTGCCCCCGCCTCCAATCCCATGGTTTTGGCTGGCCCCGCCTCCAATCCCATGGTTTTGGCTGGCCCCACCTCCAATCCCATGGATACGGCTGGCCCCGCCTCCAATCCCATGGATAAGGCTGGCCCCGCCTCCAATCCCATGGATACGGTTTACCCAGACTCCAATACCATGGATACGGCTGGCCCCGCTTCCAATCCCATGGTTTTGGCTGGCCCCGCCTCCAATCCCATGGTTTTGGCTGGCCCCGCCTCCAATTCCATGGTTTTGGCTGGCCCCGCCTCCATTCCCATGGTTTTAGCTGGCCCCGCATCCAATCACATGGTTTTGGCTGGCCCGCCTCCAATCCCATATTTTTGGCTGGCCCCGCCTCCAATACCATGGTTTTGGTTGGCCCGTCTCAATACCATGGTTTTGGCTGGCCCGTCTCCAATACCATGGTTTTGGCTGGCCCAGCTTCCAGTTACATGGTTTTGGCTGGCCCCGCCTCCAGTTACATGGTTTTGGCGGTCCCCGCCTTCAAACCCATGGTTTTGGCTGGCCCGCCTCCAATCCCATGGTTTTGGCTGGCCCCGCCTCCAATCCCATGGATACGGCTGCCCCCGCCTCCAATCCCATGGTTTTGGCTGGCCCCGCCTCCAATCCCATGGTTTTGGCTGGCCCCACCTCCAATCCCATGGATACGGCTGGCCCCGCCTCCAATCCCATGGATAAGGCTGGCCCCGCCTCCAATCCCATGGTTTTGGCTGGCCATGCCTCCAATACCATGGATACGGCTGGGCCCGCCTCCAATACCATGGTTTTGGTGGGCCCCGCCTCCAATAAAATGGTTTTGGCTGGCCCCACCTCCAATCCTATGGATACGGCTGGCCCCGCCTCCAATCCCATGGATACGGCTGGCCCCGCCTCCAATCCCATGGTTTTGGCTGGCCATGCCTCCAATACCATGGAAACGGCTGGCCCTGCCTCCAATACCATGGATACGGCTGGCCCCGCCTCCAATACCATGGATACGGCTTGCCCCAACTCCAATACCATGGATACGGCTGGCCCTGTCTCCAATACCATGGTTTTGGCTGGCCTGCCTCCAATCCCATGGTTTTGGCTGTCCCCGCTTCCAGTTACATGGTTTTGGCTGGCCGATCCTCCAGTTACATGGTTTTGGCGGGCCCCGCCTCCAATCCCATGGTTTTGGCTGGCCCCGCCTCCAATCCCATGGTTTTGGCTGGCACCGCCTCCAATCCCATGGTTTTGGCTGGCCCCGCCTCCAATACCATGGATACGGCTGGCCCTGCCTCCAATACCATGGTTTTGGCTGGCCCTGCTTCCAGTTACATGGTTTTGGCCGGCCCCGCCTCCAAAACCATGGTTTTGGCGGGCCCCGCCTCCAAAACCATGGTTTTGACGGCCCCGCCTCCAAAACCATGGTTTTGGCTGGCCCCGCCTCCAATCCCATGGATACGGCTGGCCCCGCCTCCAATACCATGGATACAACTGCCCCTGCCTCCAATCCCATGGTTTTGGCTGGCCCCGCCTCCAATCCCATGGTTTTGGCTGGCCCCACCTCCAATCCCATGGATGCGGCTGGCCCCGCCTCCAATCCCATGGATACGGCTGGCCCCGCCTCCAATCCCATGGTTTTGGCTGGCCATGATTCCAATACCATGGATACGGCTGGGCCCGCCTCCAATACCATGGTTTTGGTGGGCCCCGCCTCCAAAACCATGGTTTTGGCTGGCCCCGCCTCCTTGGCTGGCCCACCTCCAAAACCATGGTTTTGGCTGGCCCAGCCTCCAATACCATGTTTTTGGCTAGCCCGCCTCCAATCCCATGGTTTTGGCTGGCCCCGCCTCCAATACCATGCTTCTGGCTGGCCCCGCCTCCAATACCATGTTTTTGGCTGGCCCGCCTCCAAAAGCATGGTTTTGGCTGGCCCCGCCTCCAATCCCATGGTTTTGGCTCGCCCCCGCCTCCAATCCCATGGTTTTGGCTGGCCCCGCCTCCAATACCATGGTTTTGGCTGGCCCCGCCTCCAAAACCATAGTTTTGACTGGATCTGCCTCCAATCCCATGGTTTTGGCTGCCCCGCCTCCAATCCCATGGTTTTAGATGGCCCCACCTCCAATCCCATGGTTTTGGCTGGCCCCGCCTCCAAAACCATGCTTTTGGCTGGCCCCGCCTCCAATCCCATGGTTTTGGCTGGCCCCGCCTCCAATCCCATGGTGTTGGCTGGCTCCGCCTCCAAAACCATGGTTTTGGCTGTCCCTGCCACCAATCCCATGGTTTTAGCTGGCCCCACCTCCAATCCCATGGTTTTGTTGCCCCGCCTCCAATCCCATGGTGTTGACTGGCCCCGCATCCAATTCCATGGATATGGCTGGCCCCGCCTCCAGTTCCATGGATACGGCTGGCCCTGCCTCCAATTCCATAGTTTTGGCTGACCCCGCCTCCAAAACCATGGTTTTGACTGGCCCTGCCTCCAATCCCATGGTTTTGGCTGGCCCCGCCTCCAAAACCATGCTTTTGGCTGGCCCAGCCTCCAATCCCATGGTTTTGTCTGGCCCCACCTGCAATCCCATGGTTTTGGCTGGCTCCGCCTCCAAAACCATGGTTTTGGCTGGCCCTGCCTCCAATCCCATGGTTTTGGCTGGCCCCGCCTCTAATCCCATGGTTTTGGCTGGCCCCGCCTCCAATACGATGGTTTTGGCTGGCCCCGCCTCCAAAACCATGGTTTTGACTGGCCCCACCTCCAATCCCATGGTTTTGGCTGGCCCCGCCTCCAATCCCATGGTTTTGACTGGCCCCACCTCCAATTCCATGGATACGGCTGGCCCTGCCTCCAATACCATGGTGTTGGCTGGCTCCGCCTCCAAAAGCATGGTTTTGGCTGGCCCCGCCTCCAATCCCATGGTTTTGGCTCGCCCCGCCTCCAATCCCATGGTTTTGGCTGGCCCCGCCTCCAATACCATGGTTTTGGCTGGCCCCGCCTCCAAAACCATAGTTTTGACTGGATCTGCCTCCAATCCCATGGTTTTGGCTGCCCCGCCTCCAATCCCATGGTTTTGGCTGTCCCTGCCACCAATCCCATGGTTTTAGCTGGCCCCACCTCCAATCCCATGGTTTTGTTGCCCCGCCTCCAATCCCATGGTGTTGACTGGCCCCGCCTCCAATTCCATGGATATGGCTGGCCCCGCCTCCAGTTCCATGGATACGACTGGCCCTGCCTCCAATCCCATAGTTTTGGCTGACCCCGCCTCCAAAAACATGGGTTTGACTGGCCCTGCCTCCAATACCATGGTTTTGGCTGGCCCCGCCTCCAAAACCATGGTTTTGACTGGCCCCGCCTCCAATCCCATGGTTTTGGCTGGCCCCGCCTCCAAAACCATGCTTTTGGCTGGCCCAGCCTCCAATCCCATGGTTTTGTCTGGCCCCACCTGCAATCCCATGGTTTTGGCTGGCTCCGCCTCCAAAACCATGGTTTTGGCTGGCCCTGCCTCCAATCCCATGGTTTTGGCTGGCCCCGCCTCCAATACCATGGTTTTGGCTGGCCCCGCCTCCAAAACCATGGTTTTGACTGGCCCCACCTCCAATCCCATGGTTTTGTCTGGCCCCGCCTCCAATCCCATGGTTTTGACTGGCCCCGCCTCCAATTCCATGGATGCGGCTGGCCCCGCCTCCAATACCATGGTGTTGGCTGGCTCCGCCTCCAAAAACATGGTTTTGGCTGGCCCCGCCTCCAATCCCATGGTTTTGGCTCGCCCCGCCTCCAATCCCATGGTTTTGGCTGGCCCCGCCTCCAATACCATGGTTTTGGCTGGCCCCGCCTCCAAAACCATAGTTTTGACTGGATCTGCCTCCAATCCCATGGTTTTGGCTGCCCTGCCTCCAATCCCATGGTTTTAGATGGCCCCACCTCCAATCCCATGGTTTTGGCTGGCCCCGCCTCCAATAACCTGGTTTTGGTTGGCCCCGCCTCCAAAACCATGGTTTTAACTGGCCCCGCCTCCAATCCCATGGTTTTGGCTGGCCCCGCCTACAAAACCATGCTTTTGGCTGGCCCTGCCTCCAATCCCATGGTTTTGGCTGGCCCCGCCTCCAATCCCATGGTGTTGGCTGGCTCCGCCTCCAAAACCATGGTTTTGGCTGTCCCTGCCACCAATCCCATGGTTTTAGCTGGCCCCACCTCCAATCCCATGGTTTTGTTGCCCCGCCTCCAATCCCATGGTGTTGACTGGCCCCGCCTCCAATTCCATGGATATGGCTGGCCCCGCCTCCAGTTCCATGGATACGGCTGGCCCTGCCTCCAATCCCATAGTTTTGGCTGACCCCGCCTCCAAAAACATGGTTTTGACTGGCCCCGCCTCCAATACCATGGTTTTGGCTGGCTCCGCCTCCAAAACCATGGTTTTGACTGGCCCCGCCTCCTATCCCATGGTTTTGGCTGGCCCCGCCTCCAAAACCATGCTTTTGGCTGGCCCAGCCTCCAATCCCATGGTTTTGTCTGGCCCCACCTGCAATCCCATGGTTTTGGCTGGCTCCGCCTCCAAAACCATGGTTTTGGCTGGCCCTGCCTCCAATCCCATGGTTTTGGCTGGCCCCGCCTCCAATCCAATGGTTTTGGCTGGCCCCGCCTCCAATACCATGGTTTTGGCTGGCCCCGGCTCCAAAACCATGGTTTTGACTGGCCCCACCTCCAATCCCATGGTTTTGGCTGGCCCCGCCTCCAATCCCATGGTTTTGACTGGCCCCGCCTCCAATTCCATGGATACGGCTGGCCCCGCCTCCAATACCATGGTGTTGGCTGGCTCCGCCTCCAAAAGCATGGTTTTGGCTGGCCCCGCCTCCAATCCCATGGTTTTGGCTCGCCCCGCCTCCAATCCCATGGTTTTGGCTGGCCCCGCCTCCAATACCATGGTTTTGGCTGGCCCCGCCTCCAAAACCATAGTTTTGACTGGATCTGCCTCCAATCCCATGGTTTTGGCTGCCCCGCCTCCAATCCCATGGTTTTGGCTGCCCCGCCTCCAATCCCATGGTTTTAGATGGCCCCACCTCCAATCCCATGGTTTTGGTTGGCCCCGCCTCCAATCCCATGGTTTTGGCTGTCCCGCCTCCAAAACCATGGATACGGCTGGCCCCGCCTCCAATTCCATGGATACGGCTGGCCCCGCCTCCAGTTCCATGGATACGGCTGGCTCCGCCTCCAATCCCATGGTTTTGGATGGTCCGCCTCCAAAAACATGGTTTTGACTGGACCCGCCTCCAATACCATGGTTTTGGCTGGCCCCGCCTCCAAAAGCATGGTTTTGGCTGGCCCCGCCTCCAATCCCATGGTTTTGGCTCGCCCCGCCTCCAATCCCATGGTTTTGGCTGGCCCCGCCTCCAATACCATGGTTTTGGCTGGCCCCGCCTCCAAAACCATAGTTTTGACTGGATCTGCCTCCAATCCCATGGTTTTGGCTGCCCCGCCTCCAATCCCATGGTTTTGGCTGCCCCGCCTCCAATCCCATGGTTTTAGATGGCCCCACCTCCAATCCCATGGTTTTGGTTGGCCCCGCCTCCAATCCCATGGTTTTGGCTGTCCCGCCTCCAAAACCATGGATACGGCTGGCCCCGCCTCCAATTCCATGGATACGGCTGGCCCCGCCTCCAGTTCCATGGATACGGCTGGCTCCGCCTCCAATCCCATGGTTTTGGATGGTCCGCCTCCAAAAACATGGTTTTGACTGGACCCGCCTCCAATACCATGGTTTTGGCTAGCCCCGCCTCCAATACCATGGTTTTGGCTGGCCCCGCCTCCAAAACCATGGTTTTAACTGGCCCCGCCTCCAATCCCATGGTTTTGGCTGGCCCGCCTCCAAAATCATGGATACGGCTGGCCCCGCATCCAGTTCCATGGATATGGCTGGCCCCGCCTCCAATCCCATGGTTTTGGCTCGTCACGCCTCCAATTCCATGGACATGGCTGGCCCCGCCTCCAATCCCATGGTTTTGGCTGCCCCGTCTCCAATCCCATGGTTTTGGCTGCCCCGCCTCCAATCCCATGGTTTTGGCTGGCCCCGTCTCCAATCCCATGGTTACGGCTGGCCCCACCTCCAATTCCATGGATACGGCTGGCCCCGCCTCCAATCCCATGGTTTTGGCAGGCCCCGCCTCCAATCCCATGGTTTTGGCTGGCCCTGCCTCCAATTCCATGGATACGGCTGGCCCCTTCTCCAATCCCATGGTTTGGGCTGGCCCCGCCTCCAAAACCATGGTTTTGGCTGGCCCCGCCTCCAATCCCATGGTTTTGGCTGGCCCCGCCTCCAATACCATGGTTTTGGCTGGCCCTGCCTCCAATACCATGGTTTTGGCTGCCCCGCCTCCAATCCCATGGTTTTGGCTGGCCCCGCCTCCAATCCCATGGTTTTGGCTGGCCCGCCTCCAAAATCATGGATACGGCTGGCCCCGCATCCAGTTCCATGGATATGGCTGGCCCCGCCTCCAATCCCATGGTTTTGGCTGGCCCCACCTCCATAACCATGGTTTTGGCTGGCCCCGCCTCCAATCCCATGGTTTTGGCTGGCCCCGCCTCCAATCCCATGGTTTTGGCTGGCCCTGCCTCCAATACCATGGTTTTGGCTGCCCCGCCTCCAATCCCATGGTTTTGGCTGGCCCCGCCTCCAATCCCATGGTTTTGGCTGGCCCGCTGTCAGGGATGGCACTCTATTAAGAGTGGCACAGGACACCCAAAAAGGGTTTGGGTGGTTGTGCCTAAATAAAGTGGACAGAGAAGCACACACACAGCTGAAAGGAAAGAGTACGAAGAGTAGGCAAGAGTAGCAAGGAAAAGGTACAGAATGAATTCCCTCTTGGGGTGTATGCAGATATAGGAAAAGAGTATTCCACGAACCTTAGGAAATACTCAAGCCTTCTGCACAGTTTGCTATAACAGAGGCCCACGCTGTTTGCTCATGACTTGGAACAGCAGCTATGGGTGTCTGTAATGTAGAAACGAGACAAGGGAAGGGGCAGAGGTTGACTGATGGGAACCACCAGACAAGCTCTGTAAATAGGGTCTACAAACAGGACAAGAGAAGATACTTACAGACAAATCCAGGAAAGGAGGTTGATAGCAAACTAGCAGAAGGAAATGAAGGGAAAGTCATGTAACAGGATAGGAGAGGACAGTAAGGAACAAGGTTGAGAGCTCAGAGGAGCAGGAAAGCAATGAGCAAGCCCACAGGAGCAGGGCTGTAAGGTAGAGAGCCCAGAGGAAAAGGGCTTAGGGCAGCAGAGTAAATCAGGCTGCACGGCCAGGAACCCAGAAGGACCGGGCAGCAAGGAGTGGGCCCTGAGGGGCAGGGCCGCTGACAGTAGAAGGTTGCAGAGGACTGTAGAGGGCTGCTAGGCCGAGAACCCAGCGGAAAAAGGTAGGTAGTAGGCAGCGGAGGGTGATAAGCTGCAAAGTAGGAAGCCCAGAGGACAAGGGCTGTAGGCAGCCGGAGTGAGGCAGGCTGCAGAGCCGGGAGCCCAGAGGACAAGGGCTGAAGGCAGCCGGAGTGAGGCAGGCTGCAGAGCAGGGATCCCAGAGGACAAGGGCCGAGGCTGGAAAGCAGCAGAGCGTGATCAGCTGCAATGTAGAGAGCCCGGCAGGGCAAGGGCGGAGGCTTGAAGGCAGCAGAGCGTGATCGGCTGCAATGTGGAGAGCCCGGCAGGGCAAGGGCGGAGGCTGGAAGGCAGCAGAGCGTGATCGGCTGCAATGTGGATTGCCCGGCAGGGCAAGGGCGTAGGCTGGAAGGCAGCAGAGCGTGATCGGCTGCAATGTGGAGAGCCCGGCAGGGCAAGGGCGGAGGCTGGAAGGCAGCAGAGCGTGATCGGCTGCAATGTGGAGAGCCCGGCAGGGCAAGGGCGGAGGCTGGAAGGCAGCAGAGCGTGATCGGCTGCAATGTGGAGAGCCCAGAGGAGAAGGGCTGAGGGGCAGGGAGCCTGGAAGGCTATGGCTGTAGGCAGCGAAGTGTAACAAGCTGCAAGGCAGGAAGCCCAGAGGAGCTGGACTGAGGCAGGGAGCCCTGAAGGCTAGGGCTGCTAGGCCGAGAACCCAGCGGAAAAAGGTAGGTAGTAGGCAGCGGAGGGTGATAAGCTGCAAAGTAGGAAGCCCAGAGGACAAGGGCTGTAGGCAGCCGGAGTGAGGCAGGCTGCAGAGCCGGGAGCCCAGAGGACAAGGGCTGAAGGCAGCCGGAGTGAGGCAGGCTGCAGAGCAGGGAGCCAAGTGGACAAGGGCCGAGGCTGGAAAGCAGCAGAGCGTGATCAGCTGCAATGTAGAGAGCCCGGCAGGGCAAGGGCGGAGGCTGGAAGGCAGCAGAGCGTGATCGGCTGCAATGTGGAGAGCCCGGCAGGGCAAGGGCGGAGGCTGGAAGGCAGCAGAGCGTGATCGGCTGCAATGTGGAGAGCCCGGCAGGGCAAGGGCGTAGGCTGGAAGGCAGCAGAGCGTGATCGGCTGCAATGTGGAGAGCCCGGCAGGGCAAGGGCGGAGGCTGGAAGGCAGCAGAGCGTGATCGGCTGCAATGTGGAGAGCCCGGCAGGGCAAGGGCGGAGGCTGGAAGGCAGCAGAGCATGATCGGCTGCAATGTGGAGAGCCCAGAGGAGAAGGGCTGAGGGGCAGGGAGCCTGGAAGGCTATGGCTGTAGGCAGCGAAGTGTAACAAGCTGCAAGGCAGGAAGCCCAGAGGAGCTGGACTGAGGCAGGGAGCCCTGAAGGCTAGGGCTGTAGGCAGCAGGGTGTAGCAAGCTGCAAGGCAGGGTCCAAGCAGGAGTGATGGTAAACAGCATACAAAGATCCGTAGAAAGACACGAAAGGTGGAGGAAGGTCTCTCAATGCAAGAGGCCGAGCCACTGCAGGCAGCAGCCTTTTATACTGCCTAGCCCAGCACAGAGGCAGGCTAATTGGTTGCACCTGGCTAAGCACACCTGCAGGCAATCGGCCACCTCCCTTTCTGTTCCTGGGCTGGTGGAAGCAGGGCAAGTCTCTAGGGCTTCTGGGGGGTGTAGTTCCATTGATAACCATTAGGAACAGCCAGGAATCAATGCTTGTAGCCAGGTGCATTATGGTATGCGTAGTTTGTTGGAAATAATAATTAAGCAGCAAAGTCTCGCAAATGGGAAATAAAGTTTCCAAAGTAAATATAGATAGATCCAAGAGTCTGTTGTAAATAAATGATAAACATATAGTCAAAATTGAGCGTAAATGGATGCGCCCATGGCGCAGGCATGACAGTATGCCCCTCTCCAGGCCCCTCTCCAGGCCCCTCTCCAGGTTCCCTGAAGACCGACCTATAGGAAGAATGTCTGTCACACCGTACAAGAGTCTTACTCCAAAAAGGCAAAACATGAAGCACCAGAAACGGGTTGCAAGGTGAGAGTCTTGAATGGCTGTAGAGAGTATCAAGGCGGTAGCAACTGGGTGTGTGGGTGTCATGAGAGAGCCAGCAGGCTGGAACGCACCTGAGACTGGTAGAGTAGAGTCTGGCAGTCTTAGTGCTATAGATACACCAGCAGAAACGACTGGAGCAGTAGTCTCAGGAATCACAGTAGCTATAGCAACCTCAAGATTTGCAGCAGAGACTTGAGGAGTCTCAAATGTGGCAGGGAGTTTAGGAACCACAGCAGCAGGAAGATCATGGATTGCAGTTGGAAGTTCGGGTGCTGTAGCAGCTACAGATAGTTCAGGTGTTGCAACTACTGGTAGATCGGGTACCACAACCACTGGCGATTCAGGGGGTATCGAAGAAACTGAAGATGTTGATTGCTCAAGAGTGTTGTCTGATAGCACAGCCACACTTTGGCAAGCCCCGCTTGCCAACTCAGCATGCTCGGTGTGAACTGCGCCAGTCTCTTCAGCTGCCATTGTCATTTCAGAAGAGGTTGTAAGTGTGAGTACTGGACAATAGGCAAGGGTGAGGGCGGAACCATCCTTTGACTCAGAGGGATTTCCAATCAGAAGACCACCCTTGTTTAGTGGTGTAATGGCTGTGTGCGTGATTTGACCCACCGGAGGAGTTAATTCTTTTCTGTCAGTACAACAACCTGAGTTTCTGTGGCTGGAAGGTGAAAGAGCTGTGTCAGTCTTTAGAAGGGATACATATGCTATATTTAGGTCTTCCATCTGCTTGGTATAAGTCTGTATACTTTTCTGTATGGCAATTCCAGGCCTTATCATGTCGATCTCTAAAGATAAGATGTCAGGTGTTGGACATAGTGTCAGATGGTCTGGTGACTTGTGTCCCTTCATAAGATTCTTATAATGCAAATAAACAAAGTCATCATAGAGGTCTTCGGTCTTTCTTTTAAGGCGTAGGAGTTGTTCGTGTAGCAGGTAAGTATCATTAGTTTGATCTAAAGCTTCAGAAGCTGGTGTGGCAGAAAATTCGGTTGTAGCAATGGGAAGACTGACCTTAGGGTTATTGTGGTTAGTAGATACTGTGGAAGCATTAAGACAACCGATGGTTAGTATAGGTCTTTTGTACCCAGGACCAGATGCACAAACCTCAGGATAATGACTGCCTTGTCCTGTCAAATAAGGGTTTCCAGCATTCTGGGGAGCTTGCCAAGCTGATCTTGCGCATATCACTCTGGCAACAGCGTATTCTGGTTTAGAGTCTCCCACAATGAGTGCTATATCCTTGGCTGTTGCGCTGTTAGAAGGCTTGTCAGAAGACGCAGGAGTGTCTTTCACTGTTTGGTTTAACAAGATCTGTAAGAATTCATTATCTTGCTGTAGCTCTGCAACAGATAAGGACTGCGGGTCATAGTCGCAGATGTCATAATAATTGTACATGGAAGAAGGGTCAGCTAGCCAGTGAGTATAGTACCGTGTTTGTAAATCTTTGTTTACTGAGGCGAGACTGTCCTTTAGACTAAGGTTCTTGTTTGCTGTCTTTAGGGAAACCATAGGTTTATGCAAAGGTTTCTTTACCCGAAAGGAAAGCGTCTTTGTTCTGTGTGTGCCTTTCTGGCCTATGGAACAAGAAATTTTTGGCTCTTGCATTCTGTCAGGGATGGCACTCTATTAAGAGTGGCACAGGACACCCAAAAAGGGTTTGGGTGGTTGTGCCTAAATAAAGTGGACAGAGAAGCACACACACAGCTGAAAGGAAAGAGAACGAAGAGTAGGCAAGAGTAGCAAGGAAAAGGTACAGAATGAATTCCCTCTTGGGGTGTATGCAGATATAGGAAAAGAGTATTCCACGAACCTTAGGAAATACTCAAGCCTTCTGCACAGTTTGCTATAACAGAGGCCCACGCTGTTTGCTCATGACTTGGAACAGCAGCTATGGGTGTCTGTAATGTAGAAACGAGACAAGGGAAGGGGCAGAGGTTGACTGATGGGAACCAACAGACAAGCTCTGTAAATAGGATCTACAAACAGGACAAGAGAAGATACTTACAGACAAATCCAGGAAAGGAGGTTGATAGCAAACTAGCAGAAGGAAATGAAGGGAAAGTCATGTAACAGGATAGGATAGCAGAGGACAGTAAGGAACAAGGTTGAGAGCTCAGAGGAGCAGGAAAGCAATGAGCAAGCCCACAGGAGCAGGGCTGTAAGGTAGAGAGCCCAGAGGAAAAGGGCTTAGGGCAGCAGAGTAAATCAGGCTGCACGGCCAGGAACCCAGAAGGACCGGGCAGCAAGGAGTGGGCCCTGAGGGGCAGGGCCGCTGACAGTAGAAGGTTGCAGAGGACTGTAGAGGGCTGCTAGGCCGAGAACCCAGCGGAAAAAGGTAGGTAGTAGGCAGCAGAGGGTGATAAGCTGCAAAGTAGGAAGCCCAGAGGACAAGGGCTGTAGGCAGCCGGAGTGAGGCAGGCTGCAGAGCCGGGAGCCCAGAGGACAAGGGCTGAAGGCAGCCTGAGTGAGGCAGGCTGGAGAGCAGGGAGCCCAGAGGACAAGGGCCGAGGCTGGAAAGCAGCAGAGCGTGATCAGCTGCAATGTAGAGAGCCCGGCAGGGCAAGGGCGGAGGCTGGAAGGCAGCAGAGCGTGATCGGCTGCAATGTGAAGAGCCCGGCAGGGCAAGGGCGGAGGCTGGAAGGCAGCAGAGCGTGATCGGCTGCAATGTGGAGAGCCCGGCAGGGCAAGGGCGTAGGCTGGAAGGCAGCAGAGCGTGATCGGCTGCAATGTGGAGAGCCCGGCAGGGCAAGGGCGGAGGCTGGAAGGCAGCAGAGCGTGATCGGCTGCAATGTGGAGAGCCCGGCAGGGCAAGGGCGGAGGCTGGAAGGCAGCAGAGCGTGATCGGCTGCAATGTGGAGAGCCCAGAGGAGATGGGCTGAGGGGCAGGGAGCCTGGAAGGCTATGGCTGTAGGCAGCGAAGTGTAACAAGCTGCAAGGCAGGAAGCCCAGATGAGCTGGACTGAGGCAGGGAGCCCTGAAGGCTAGGGTTGTAGGCAGCAGGGTGTAGCAAGCTGCAAGGCAGGGTCCAAGCAGGAGTGATGGTAAACAGCATACAAAGATCCGTAGAAAGACACGAAAGGTGGAGGAAGGTCTCTCAATGCAAGAGGCCGAGCCACTGCAGGCAGCAGCCTTTTATACTGCCTAGCCCAGCACAGAGGCAGGCTAATTGGTTGCACCTGGCTAAGCACACCTGCAGGCAATCGGCCACCTCCCTTTCTGTTCCTGGGCTGGTGGAAGCAGGGCAAGTCTCTAGGGCTTCTGGGGGGTGTAGTTCCATTGATAACCATTAGGAACAGCCAGGAATCAATGCTTGTAGCCAGGTGCATTATGGTATGCGTAGTTTGTTGGAAATAATAATTAAGCAGCAAAGTCTCGCAAATGGGAAATACAGTTTCCAAAGTAAATATAGATAGATCCAAGAGTCTGTTGTAAATAAATGATAAACATATAGTCAAAATTGAGCGTAAATGGATGCGCCCATGGCGCAGGCATGACACCCGCCTCCAAAATCATGGATACGGCTGGCCCCGCATCCAGTTCCATGGATATGGCTGGCCCCGCCTCCAATCCCATGGTTTTGGCTCGTCCCGCCTCCAATTCCATGGATATGGCTGGCCCCGCCTCCAATCCCATGGTTTTGGCTGCCCCGCCTCCAATCCCATGGTTTTGGCTGCCCCGCCTCCAATCCCATGGTTTTGGCTGGCCCCGTCTCCAATCCCATGGTTACGGCTGGCCCCACCTCCAATCCCATGGTTTTGGCAGGCCCCGCCTCCAATCCCATGGTTTTGGCTGGCCCCGCCTCCAATTCCATGGATACGGCTGGCCCCTTCTCCAATCCCATGGTTTTGGCTGGCCCCGCCTCCAAAACCATGGTTTTGGCTGGCCCCGCCTCCAATCCCATGGTTTTGGATGGCTCTGCCTCCAATCCCATGGTTTTGGCTGGCCCCGCCTCCAATCCCATGGTTTTTGGCAGGCCCTGCCTCCAATCCCATGGTTTTGGATGGCCCCGTCTGCAATCCCATGGTTTTGGCTTGCCCCGCCTCCAATACTATGGTTTTGGCTGGCCCTGCCTCCAATACCATGGTTTTGGCTGGCCCCACTGTGGTGATATTATTATAGTTAATATGTACATAGTTCCTGCTTATGATAGGCACGCGCACTGTATCCCTGACAACATCTTCGTGTATTGTTCCAGAATGTTGACGGAACCATACACGAAGATGTTGCTGTGAAGAAGATTGGCCTCCTGGGGGCTCCTCCAAATAAACTCAATAGTTATAGTGAAACCATCTATGATTTACATATATATATTCACTAAGAATATACAATTGGCGACGAGGACTCGTTCGTGTGGAGGGAGCCCCTGGGTGAAGTTCAAAGCAGATTCAAGGAAGTAACCGCCGAACAGGAACGCTGAATCGCTCAAGAATTCAGTCGCAGTGTTGCAGAGGACATGTGCCAAGAAAGAAGGTGAGCGGCGCACAAGGCGGAATTACAGAGTAATTGGGAAAATACTCACGGCTCCGGCATATTATGAATGCCTCGCGAGCGTAGGGCCAACTGAAGTTAACGTTAGAGAAAAGCACCCTAGTGCGTGCTGTGCGTGCCGCCATTTTGTGATGACAAGTGTTGCCGGATGCTGGTGATAACACACGGCGCACAGCTGACACGCGGCACGCAGCTTTATACGTTTCGTTTCAAGTATGAGAAACGTTGAAAGTTACAGTGGATGATCACAGCAAAATTGAATACGTATACGACTGCCCAGTAATGTGTTCAGTGTACGTTCGTGGAGAGAAATACATGTCACATTGAAAATATATAACAAACGAAGTGAAAGTGAAAGTATTTAAAGAAACAGATACAGTGGACAGCATTGGGTCCATCAACAATTACATGAAATAAAATAAATCTTTGCACAGCCAATTTCTGCTGAAACTAGCTGAGTGCAACATGCAGAGTATAGCTGCCCCAGTGAAATGTGTGGCTCTACCAGGGAATCCAGCATGTCCTTGGGAACAATGGCAAGATAACTTTCAAGTGTATTTGAGGGCAATAGGTGGATCCAAATATAATGACGACCTAAAAGAGGCTACACTTCTAAATTGCATTGGGGCAGAGGCACTCAGAATCTTCAGGACCTTACCTGATCTGGATCATGATGAGGAAAGTTGGCGTGAATCTTCAAGTGGAGCCAGGAAGTATGACATGGCGATTGCCAAACAGAATAAACATTTTGGAAATAAAACTAACATTGTATTGGAGGGATACAGATTTTTCACAAGGAGACAAAGTAAAGATGAGAGTATAGACGCCTACTTGGCTGCACTAAGAGGGTTGATGGCTACGTGTGCTTTCACAGGAATAGCAGATGAATATTTGAGAGATCAAATGGTTTTACACGTGGCAGATCCACGTATCCAACAACGCCTGTGGCAAGCGAAGAACCCGGCGCTAGAGAAGACAATTGAAATAGCCAGGTCGATTGAACTGGGTGAAAAGTGTATGAAGGAGGTTCAAAATAAATTGGAGAATGCTGAAATAAAATCAGTTCAGGAGATGGATGATGGACAACATAGCAGTCAGGAAGAAGATTTGATTGCCATAGTTAAGAGGTTGTTCACGTCCGACACAGGTGGTGGATCTAGGCAACAGAGAGGGGGCATGTTCAGACAAAATAACAAATGTCTAAATTGTGGATGGTACAAGCATGTGAATGCAGAGAGAGATTGCCCAGCCGTGTCAGCAGAGTGCTACAGATGTGGACATATAGGCCATTTTGGAAAATTGTGTCGCAACAGTAGAGGAAGAGGCAGATTTAATAGCCGATATGTGAGGAATACTGGTCGATACAATAGAGGCAGAGGTGCAGCAATGACGAGCATAAAGGCGTTGGAAGAAATTGGTGGTAAAAACAGCTTGTTAGCAGTCACAGATCGACTTGAAGACGAAGTACAGATACTTGCTTTTACGCCAGGTGAAGGTGGCGTGGGACCTTAGGTTCCTATGGAAATTAATGGTATAACCTTACAAGTCATGGTTGATACTGGTTCTCCATATACTATGGTTGATGTAGAGACATTTGTGAACATACTAAAGAAAAAGATGGAGGAGTTACAGATGACAAAAATTAAAGCAACAGGTTACGGAAAAACACCTATCAACATTATAGGTTTTGTTTGGGTACATTTAAACTTTGAAGGAAGGAAGACATACTGCAGACTGTATGTGGCTGAGAATGGGTTTTCAATAGTACGATGGTGGGAACAAGCATCCTTGAAAATCAGAATACATCCATGTGAGAATGTGCCCATTCTACGTATCAACGAAAACAGTTGTAACACTGCAGATAATTTGGCAAAGACTTTCCCTAAAGTTTTCAATGACAAAAATGGCTTACTGAAAGGATTCGAACATCACATCATACTTAGGAGAGGTGCAAAGCCAGTAGTACACAAAGTGAGGAACATACCCATTGGTACCAGAGAAGCGTTGAGAGCTGAATTAGAAAGGCTATGCATGCAAGACATTATCGAGCCCATTGAAAGTTCGGAGTAGTTATCCCCGATTGTAATCGTAAAAAAACCTGACGGATCTATCAGAATGTGCGTCGATTTAAGAGACTTGAATGCCAATAGTTGGATGGATCGGCATCCCCTGCCGAACATTGGGGAAATGTTGACCACCATGAAGCCAGCGAGGTATTTCACGACGCTAGATCTATCGTCAGCGTATCACCAAGTTGTGCTGGAAGAAGGGTCTAGGCATTTGACATCTTTCATAACACCGTTGGGAGCTTTTAGATACAAGAGAATGCCTTTTGGATTGGCTTCAGCAGCCGCTGTGTTCCAAAGGTTAATGCATCATTTGTTTGAAGGTCTACAGGGAGTACATTATTTCCGAGATGATATTTTGGTGTCAGCAACGTCTGAAGAGGAACATGACACAAAGTTGTTAGGTGTATTACAGGTCACACAACAGAAAGGGATGACACTCAAAATTGAAAAGTGCAAGATCAAGAAAAGTGAAGTAACATACCTGGGTAATCGAATAAATGCTGATGGTATAAAGCCGAAAGAATCATTGGTTGACACCATCCTTAAAATTTCTGAGCCCAAGAACAAGGACCAACTTCGGAGTTTCATGGGATTAACAGAATACTACTCTAAATTCATTGATCATTATTCCGATAGAACTGAGAAAATGAGAAATCTAATGTGCAAAGGCATAAAGTTTGATTGGTCTGAGGAATGCAAGAGAGAATTTGAGCAAATCAAAATGTTAATCAACAAAGCACCTGCGTTAAAGATGTTTGACTCGAATGCAAAGACAAGAATATCAGTGGACGCAAGTAATATAGGACTAGGAGGTGTACTTGAACAAGTGCAAGGAAGTGAAATTGTTCCCATTGCTTTTGCTTCCAGAACATTAAGAGGGGCTGAGAAAAATTATTCAACAATAGAGAAGGAAGCCCTTGGCGTCAAGTGGATATTAGAACACTTCAAAGGACTTATTTGGGGCATTCCGGTGGACATTAAAACAGACCATAAGCCACTTGTTCATGTTTTGAACTCGAAAAATCGTCACATGACGTCCCCACGAATAAGAAGATGGACACTGATTATCATGCAATTTAATGTGAACATAAAATATACCCCTGGAAGAACCAACGTGGTAGCGGATTGTTTCTCTCGCCTGCCGTGTGAGAGTGTTACAACTGATGGTGAGGACAAAGAAGAATTAACAGAAGAGCAAAACATGGATTGTATTATAGCGCATGTGCATCCAAGTTTCTCAAAAGAGGAATGGGAGGAAGCCAGAGAATGTGACCCTGAACAAAATCTGTTGAGAAGAGCCATTGAGAGTGGCTGGAAAGATACCAAAGAAAATCTAAAATCCTGGGAAAGATTCAAGGATGAATTGTCAAGTGATAATACATGTGTTTATAGAGGAGATCGGGTAATACCTCCAACTAATTTGAGGAAGAGAATTATGGATATTGCCCATGAAGGCCACGTGGGTAGAACATTAACGAAGAGGAGAGTAAGAGAAGCCTATTGGTGGCCTAACATGTGGGGCAAAATGGAAACTCTTGTCAGAGACTGTACCGCATGTGCAGTGAGTGACAAAAGCAAATCGACGCGAGTCACACCATTGCACCCAGTAGAGATTCCTAGTACTGTATGGACAAAATTAGCAATTGATATAGCTGGACCGTATGAAACATTAGGATCACAAAAAGTTTACTTTATTGTATTGGTGGATTATACATCCAAGTGGGTAGAATGTGGTATTGTTGAGGACTCTGTATCGGCTGTCAAAGTTATGAAGTTTTTGGAAGAAATTTTTAACAGAGAAGGAGAACTACAAGAGCTTATATCTGATAATGGAGCTCAGTTTATGTCTTTGGAAGTTCAAAAGTTTTTGAAGGATAGAGCCAGTAAACATAGCACTACGGCTTTGTACCATCCCATGGGGAACTGTTTAGTGGAAAGAATGAATCATTTCATAAAAGACATTATTCAATTAGCCATTGTAAACGGCCTACCATTGAAAGAGACACTCAAGGAAGCTCTCAACACATACAAAGTTACCCCACATTCTGTGACTGAGGAAGTACCATTCACGTTGATGGGAGGAAGGATATCTACCAATAGACTTAGACCTGCTTGGATGATAAATAAGAGAAACAAAGAGATACACTTGGAAGAAATTGTCAACAAAGTAAAAAAGAAGCAAGAAGAATATAAAAGATACTATGACAAGCAAAAACATGTTCAAGAGAGTCAAATTTTGAAAGGTGATTGGGTGAGAGTGAGAGAACCCAAACGTGTAATGAAAGGAGAGTCAAGATTTCGTACTCCTCAAAGAGTGATAGAATGTTCAAATAAATCAGTGATTTTAGAGGATGGCAAGAAATGGTCATGTAATGATATAATCCTGGCAAAGGAGGAGGAAGTATTGAGAAATGAAAGAGAACAAAACAAGTATGGAGAGACATTCAAAGATAAGACATTCAAAGATAAGTTTGATGAACCAAGCCTGATGTACAAAGAAAAAACACAAGGAAAGAGAACACAGGAAGGTTCACATGAGGAAGGAACTGAGAATAGTCAGCCAGTATCAAGACATAGGAAAAGAGTGTGGAATTATAAACAAGACTATGTATATTATTGAGAACATGAGAGCTGACAGAACATGGATCTATGGTGCTGTTATACAAAAGTGTAACATGAAGACTACTTGTATCCTTTGTTTTGATATATGATTTTAAAGTTAAGGGATTGCATACACTGTCATAGTCATAGCAAGTTGTGATGTCAGTAATGTAAACATTTTTATCTATTATAAGTTATAATATTATTTAGAGGGGGAGATGTGGTGATATTATCATAGTTAATATGTACATAGTTCCTGCTTATGATAGGCACGCGCACTGTATCCCTGACAACATCTTTGTGTATTGTTCCAGAATGTTGACGGAACCATACACAAAGATGTTGCTGTGAAGAAGGTTGGCCTTGTGGGGGCTCCTCCAAATAAACTCAATAGTTATAGTGAAACCATCTGTGATTTACATATATATATTCACTAAGAATATACAACACCTGCCTCCAATCCCATGGATACGGCTGGCCCCGCCTCCAATACCATGGTTTTGGCTTGCCCCGCCTCCAATCCCATGGTTTTACATTACATTACATTAAATTTGTAGTGCGCGCTATTGACCCTCAGGCATAAAGGCGCAGATCAGACAAACAGGTAGTATACAACAGTAAAACACAAAGATGTATCCTTCTCTTGAGAGAAGAAAGGTAAGAGAAGAGAGGGGAAGACCGGGTGAGGGGAAGACCGAGTGTTTACAACTGGGTGAACCCTTGAGATCAAAATTGCAGGATTCTAGATAATGGTGGATCGAGGAGTCATAGCGGATAGGTTCTCCAAGTATAGATTAGGTAAAGAGATGTGTTTTAAGTTCTTTCTTAAAGACATACAAGGAGTTCTGATGCCTTAATCGATCCGGAAGTTTATTCCAGAGGGAAGGAGCCCTGACATTAAAAGCCACGTTTTCTACCTAAGAAGTCCTACTTCTGGGCTGTACAATTAGGTTTTGAGTTCCTGATCTAAGAGAACGTTGGTTGGGTTTCTCAATAATGTGATACTGTAGGTAAGTGGGCACAGCTTGTTGCCTACACTTAAAAGTGCCTAAGTGCAGGGAGTTTGTCTGCACCCCCAGCTTCCCTCCAATTATTGCTACAATCAATCATCATCTCAGTGGTCATGTGTCAATTATTTCTTTGTTGTTGGCCTCGAGACTGTCGCAAGTCTATGTGTAGGCATTAAAGTTTCATCCCTTCTCGCTTGGCTGGTCATGTGATTCAGACACTGTGAAATCATCTTATTCTTCATGTAATTTTTTCGTATTTGATTTAATTCTGCCAGCCATCTGCGGCTTATCTTTACCTTTCTGAACAGTATACTCTGTTCTTCTTTTCATAAATTGTATCCACTGTTGATCTATTTCAGCCGATATGACCTTGGCTTCTTGCATGCTTTGCCCTCGTCTGAGTTTCTTTCTGTCTTTAATTGATTTGTTCGCTGCTGAGTTCTCCTCTTGAGACCTTTAGTAACCTTTGGTTGATTCTGCTCTTGTGCATAGTGGAAGTATACTTATGCTTATATAAAGTGTTCCTTTTGAGGTAGATATGTATAGGTGGCGCTTGCCGCCATTCTATTTTACTACTAAGAATAAGCAAGCCTCACAATTCTTTGCTTCTTGCGGTTCCATGCATTGAAAGAACAAAGAAATATTGAGGCTGAGCACCACAAAGAAAATGCACCGATCACGGGCTAAAAAGATTCACAGATCTTTTATTACTGTACAGTTTACAAAGCAAAACAGATAGCTATCTGGCCCCCAACACCTCGCAGTTTGTTCTAGCGGACAAAGAGAGGTGATAGAGTGTTGAACATCTAAACACTAGCATATTTATACATGTCCTACAATATTGTCCAGCCTCTCTTCATGTTAATAATTCGTGGTCTAGAGTTTGTGCCTAGTTCACATACAGATTTTACAATTTTATGTGAAGGATTACATACATTTGTATTTCCATGAAGACACAATAGTGATGTATGTTCTCAGATCCCACGGTAAGCCTTGTTTCAAGTCTCTTCACAATGTAGTTCAGCTAAAGCATATGCTCAAGGTTTGTTCTTCATTGTCCCAATGTTTATACAAGGATGAGGCTTGTGAGCGCAGACAAAACTTGAATGACAGTTCACATGAAGCACAAGATCTCTTTGCTCAGGTTAAACAGTCGGCTCTCGGACAACCTAAACATTAACAGAACTCAAAGGTCAGAAAGGCTTGGCTGCAAGTCAAAAACATAGTCCACCATTTTAGAACATAGAACACACAAGTGGAAATCAAAATGGTGGATGAATCTTAAAATGGCGGCGAAGTTAACCCAAAAATTGGAACTTTGCAACGCGATTTTCCGTGTAGCGCAAATAGGCTTAGGCTAATATACTAAGGAGGTACTATATAATTACCGTTTAACAAACCCTCTTTTTGGCCTAAGCCAAGAGCTTTACTGAAAATATTCACTTTACTCGTAACTCCACGTTTCAATGTCTGTACATCCTGAATCACATTCATCATGTATATCGATTGCCATCAAATCCTTGACAGTAATATCCTCCATTACAAAAACATTGGTCATCTTCTCGGGTGCATGTATTTTCGGTCCTAATGTTCCTACAGTTTGGGCGCAACATCCTCCTAACATCGAACATATGACAGGAAGACATTGTATGAAACAACAACAGAACAACAGAATACCAAGGATTACCATTAAGACTGAAAAGAGTTTCCATCACCAGGACCGTAAAGAGCCACAGAACCAAGCACTAAGATCCCAATTTCACTCGGGAACATGTTCTTCTGTACTTAGGATGTGCACATTTTGTATTGCCTTGAATATGGTAGGGGAGGAGTCAGGTAAGAAAATGCAGCAATCAGATCCCACCAATTTACATACTCCACCACGCTCAGCCAGGATGACGTCTAACACCGTCCGGATCTGTAGAGCCACTAATCTAATTGCTTTCTGTTCTAACATCATATTGTAGAGTATATCGGTGGTCCGGTTGATCTCTCCAATACTCTTGCTAGTCTCCTAATATCCTCGGAATTCATGATCTGTCCCCAAAATGGCACAAATGATTTTGCTACATCACCCATGACTTGTGAAGGAGTATCACCGTTCTCGTCCCGCCTTGGATGAGCCCTAGAGACCTCAGAGGTGCTAGCTACAAATACCCCTGATTGAAAGATACTCAAATAACAAGTACCCTGCCAATCCCTAGGTAACCAAGGATAAGCTTCATTGCCACAAATGGAATAAACTGGATCACCTACATACAAGGGTCTCTCCTCACCATTCAAATTCGCAATATTGGTACAACCCTCAAAAGTACCCATTGGCTGAGAACCATTCCTTTGCATGCAGAAGGAAACAGAGTTGGGGTTGTGATTGATAGTGTAGGAAAGAGGCGTGGCATCCCGGTTGCCTACGGCAGCCATCTTGAAAGAAATGAGCAATTGGAAAGTTCTAGAAAGTCTATCGGAAGGCCTAACAGAAGCAACATTAAGCTTGGTCCTATTTGCGAAAAGGGAACATCCCAGGGACGTCAGGACTCGTTTTTCAAACTCATTTAAATTAGTCCCTTCAAAGTTCCCTGAGATGCTGTCATTCCAACGACCAAAGAATAATGCCCTTAGAGAGGCATAGCATGCAGTAGTTAGAGGGAAAGGATGACTATACCAGCCCAACCCTTTTCCCCCGTGTTGTGGCAGATGTGACCATCTCCAGCAATTAGTTCTGTCCAAAATGGCATGGGTTGCATTCATGATTAACAAAAGTGTATTGTTGTGATAATTCTGTCTGTGTTGGGAATTCCTAGAAGATAGTGTGCAGATGCACGAAAGAAGAAGCATAGTGGGGACACTCTCAGTGGGTATAAAGGTTTCAAGTGGATGCACCCCTCAATGTACCAACACCCAAGAGCAATTACTACTGTCAGACCAGTCAAAATAATTACAAGAAAACAGTATGTCCTCACGGACCATGTATTTTTCTGTCCAATGTCTTTGTTAGCCACACAATCGATCGGTTGCTCCGTACGAATGGAGATAGCGACAGGCATTGTTCCTCAAAGCTCTTTCCGGAAAGTTTCTGCGATAGACTCCTTAAGTTTGTTTGTTGGTGATCTCCTGACCATGTGATTTTTCTTGATTGAAGATAGCTTTTGCCGGACCCAGCCACATACTTATGTTTCAGTGAGAGAGTGGAAAAGGACGAGCTCAACAGTCATTTCCTATAGGCGCAGCAGTGCTGTGCTGTAAGTCTAGGGCTGTGGATGCAGATCTTACCTCTCAACTCCAAACACTGCGTGATCCGCAAACAGTGTGTTGTTGCTTCCTGTTGGAAGTGGTGAAACAGAGGCAAGACTGCTCAAGGGTGCAGAAAGATCCGGCGAAGAATTCAGAGACGAAGCAGCAGTCTCGCCAGGCCCCACAGGCGCAGGAAAAGTCTATGAAATACCCTTGATGTTCAAAACAGATTGATCACCAGAAGCAAAGTAAACAGTTTCCTTCTTTTCTTCTATGTCGAGTGGCAAAGGAAAAGGTATCCTCTTGATGTGTGTGGCATGTGTCCAGTGTCGACGGCCAGCTACTTGTACAGCAGTCTGTGTGGCCAACAGGACCTGAAAGGGTCCTCTCCAACGCGGTGTAAGACTGGATGCTCTCTCAAATGACTTTGTGAGCACCCATTCACCGGGTCGAATTCTGTGACCTGGCCCCTCGTATTTAACTGGGAGGGCTTCTCGCACCTGTTGATAAATCAAATACAAGTTTTGAGTTAACTGGTCACAGTATTCAACAAGAAGAAAATGCTCCACATCTTTCAACATTTTGTGTCTTGGTATGTTCCACATATTTTCTGGCCTCCCCATCACTATTTCATATGGGGAGAGCCCAGTTCTAGTCTGTGGGGTTGTCCGCATGGACAGTAGAGCTATAGGTAAGGTGTCTGGCCCTTTCAAATTACTGCTGGCAAGCTTATTCTTCAAGATACCATTATAGCTTATTCTTCAAGACACCATTATAGCGTTCTACAAGTCCAGCACTCTGAGCATGTCTAGCCGAATGGAACCGTTTATAGATCTGTAATCCCGTGCATACTTGCAGGATGACAGTACCAATAAAATGTGGACCATTATCTGACCAGATGACCCTCGGCAAACCAAACCTAGGAAAATATTCCTTAAGCATGGTTTTTGCCATTGTCATTGCCGTAGCATCTTTCACAGGGAGGGCTTCAACCCACTTGCTAAAGGCACAAATGACTACCAAGACATATTCGTATTTATAACAGCGCACCATCTCGATGAAGTCGAAAAGAATCACTTCAAAAGGCACAGAGGGGGGCCAAAATTACCCCTTGGTGTCATCGTATCCTTCCCCGCATTATGCTGTAAGCAAACATACAATTCTGGACAAAAACACTCAGCGGTTTTTGAGATGTTGACATTTACCCCGACATATACTAGTAATTTACAGATTTTCCTAGCACATATGTGAGTGAGACCATGAGCCATTGTAATCATGGCGATGACATATGCATTGGGTAGCATCCATTTTCCTTTTGAAATGTCTACCCAACACCCTTCCTCATCCAAACTTGCTAAACCCTCAGCCCACTGTTTAAGTTCTTCTGCATCAGCTTGAATATTCTTTATCAAGTCAATCCCTTCATCTACTGTACAAGTATTTATGGTTTCTTTCGTGACATACATTTCTGAATATAAATCAGTGGCAGTCTGTTTAGCTATCCTGTCAGCAAAAGCGTTCCTGAGTCAATGCGATAATGGCTGAGGCCTGTGCGGAGTTATGCGAAATTCTCTTGGTTTCCAAGATCGTGCTTAGTGTAGTGATGGCATAAGCAGCAGTAGATGTACCATCCGGAAGTTTGAAGCAGGAGCCATCGCAAAACAGCTCCCCTTGTGGATCATTCAGAGGTGTATAATTTAAATCAATCCTGCCTTTAGTTTCTTGCTCTGTGGTATAAAGGCAGTCATGTGACACTTTATCATTGCAAGCAATATCTTGTGGAAGAGGTAACAATTCAGCCAGATTCAATACGCAACACCTCTTAATTTGGATACGCGGTGCAAATAGGATCAGTTCGTATCTTGTTAATCGTGCAGAAGTAAGGTTTTGCGTTCTATTTAATAGAACGTCTCCAGAGTGAGGTACCATCACGGTTAAAGTGTGACCTAGAACCATGCCCTCACTTTGTTTTACAGACGCAGCAGCAGCAGAGACAGCTCTCAAACATCTTGGCAAAGCGCATGCAACAGGATCAAGTGTCGAGTAAAAATAACTGCACGGTCTATTCTTCCCCCATGTTCCTGCATTAAAACAGCCAAAGCACATCAATCACGTTCATGCACATACAACTAGAAAGGCCTTATCATAATTTGGTGTGCCCAAAACAGGTGCTGAACACAGTGCAGTCTTGAGCAGATCAAAAGCTTTCTGGTGTTCCAAGTTCCATGGTAGTGGCATAGAAATGCCATTTGTTGTCAGTGCCAACATTGGTTTTATAAAAAGTGAAAAGTTTGGGATCCACTGTCTATAGTTTGAAGCCATTCCTATCAATGCTCTGACTTCCTTCTGCGTATTTGGGACAGACATGCCAGAAATGCTCTTTATTCATTCAGGCATCAATCTTCTTCCCTCCTTTGACAGGAGATAGCCTAAATAGGCAACCTCCTGTCGACAATATTAAAACTTTTTCAATTAAGCTTTATGCCCATACTTTGCTAGATGAATAAGCAATGACACAGTGCCTTCCTTATAAGCACTTTCTGAGTCTGCAGCTAAGAGAAGTTCGTCTACGTATTGCAGCAATGTACAAGTACAAGGCAACTGAAGTGTATCGAGCTGCTCTTTCAAAGCCCTACTATAAATGCTTGGACTCTCCGTGTACCCTTGTGGTGCATGGGTGAATGTAAACAAGCGTCTTCAGAGGGTGAACGCGAACAAATATCTACTATCCACGTGTATAGGAATGCTAAAGAAGGCATTCTTAAGATCCACCACACTGAAATGAGTAGCAGAAGCTGGAATCGTTGTTAGTATTGTCATTACATCAGGCAAAATTGGAAATTGTGGAGCAACAATCTTATTAGCGCACAAATCGATAATGGAACGGAATCAAATTATCCCATTTCTTACACACTGGTAAAATCGGGCTATTGCACAAACTTCCTGCTATTTCTTCGATTACTCCCCGATGTACAAAGTCGGAAAATGTACACATTTCTCCCATCTTTTTACATGAAATGACTCTTTGTTAGATAGCTGTGTGTGTTGTCTGATTACTAATCTAGTCATTTGTGAAGGAAGTTGAAATGATAGAATGTATGTGAAATATGCAGAATGTATACAAAGGAAATTGTATGTACATCTTATGCACTACAATGCCTTAAATGCTATCATGGTTGAAATGTGGTTAAATACGCGGAAGTGGTACAGAAATGACAGAATGAATGAAGAAAATAACAGTTTGCACATTGCAGTTAATAATATGGGTAAATAAAAATTTGGAGAGCAGACAACTTTGTAAGTGACACTTGATCATAGCAGATGGGAGAAATGACAGTAAGCTTGTTTTACAGGTTGCACTGGGTAAGTGGCAGTTACTCTGTTTACATGCCAATCCTCTCGATTTTTCCAGGGAAAAATATTGTTATTTTTCACGTTCTCCCGCGGAAAATACATCTTTGCCCACTGCATTCTTATGACACAAATGTCTCCCGATTTTTTGGAGGAAATGTCCCACCTAGGTGGGTCTGAATATTGGCATGTATGATGTACTGTCCAAAAAATATTCATACCTGTACTTTGTGTTCGTTCACGTGGATGTTCATGAATCTGCAAGCAGAAATGTTGGAGAGTTTAGTAGTAGTTGCTGTAGGTGCTTTGCAGTCACAGCACAATTGTACTCGGAGTGATCAACAGTACATCTAAAGTGCTTAATTGAGATGATGGAGTTAGATGTAGAGGTCTTGCATGTGATTGGTGGATGGTTGTGTGACTGCGTAACTGTAGCCAATGAGCGAATGGTGCAGAGAGTGAAGTGGAAAGGGTGGAAGGGCTGCCCCAGTGTTACTTATGCGCTCCGCGGACAGCGCAGCTGTTCGCAGACAGGACATGCAACATCCAGGGCTTCCAAGCATGAAATGGGAGTGTATTTTGAGGATTAGCCAATCATGTGTTGAGGTTCTGCTTCGTATTGAGAGAGGCTGTGTGTAGTGAAGATGGTGGAGGTGGAGAAAGTCAGGCTGGTGGTGTTTCGAGATATGTTTGTGAATGGTTTGGAGCAGTATGCAAAATGTAGGAATGTGGGAAACAATGTTGATGTAAATGGAGTGGAGGTGGTGTGGAGCACTGTGCCTGGTAATTTTTTCTGGTTTGGAACCTAGGGCTATATGGGACAATAGTTCTGTTTTTTGTCCTCAGCAAAATATTGCTCAGTGTTTCATCAACCGAGGCATGTTTGCTTTCATGCTTAGAGCTGGCATGTTCTTTTGCAACAATGACAACATTGACTCTGGTAATGTTGATTACTTTAAAGAAGATGGCATGTCTTTATCTTTTATGGGAAATGCCATGCTGTTTTGGAACATAAGGGTTGCCTTGGAGAAGCTAATGTGAAGATTTTTGGAGGAAAATGAGGAAATAAAACAAAAGAAATACAAAATTAAGGTGTTTCTGAAGCATCTGCAAAAAAAAAGGCTCTTTTCAGAGCCAACATCAAAGGGGAAATGGGGCACACTATTTCAATTTTAATTCCCAACACTCAGAATTTTCGATTTGTCCACGTACAGTGCGTATTACATACAGGGATTTTGAGGTTGAAAGGTATGCAAATGTGTAACGCTCACCTGGTATCCACAGGGACGTCACTCAGCCTGTTCTGACCTCTTACGACCTCAAACCCTTTTTTGGAGGCTATTCGACTGGAGACTGGGGCTGAAACACAGGATTGGCAGAGGTTAACCCCCTATTGTCTCTATGTGCTTGAACCCCTTCTTCCCCGGGGTCCAACCCTTCCCTTTGATCCACAGCTCACCTTGTTTTCTTGGATGGTGTGCTCTCCATCCTGCTTTCAGCGCAGGGGCACGTTGATTGATGTGGGCTCGTTGTTGCCTAGGTACTTCACTGGCAAGAGTCCGACAGGTAAGTATAATGAGTCTTTTGAACAGTTCTCCAACCTTGTTCCTTTCCTTCCTTAGATGATGGCCAGCGTCCGGGGATGACAGAGTGCTGCTGTGATGAGTAGCGCTGAAGTTGAGTGAGAGCGCGATGCACCCCTTTCGTATTTTCATAGAGCTAAGTTCTTTATCTGTGTCTTTTAGGTGCCGCAACGTTTTCAGCATGGATACCGGTTATGAAGAACAAATGAGGTGGGTAAGCGCGGAATGCAGCGCCTCTAGATGTTTCCATGCTTACCTGGAGTGTCTTTTCCCTCTTGCAGATGGATGAGAAGTTCCGGAGACAGAGTTCCCCCAGAGCAGCTGGGATTCAGGTAAGCGTTTGAAGCTCGTACAGTTTAAAATGAAGCGAAGAGTTGCAGAATGCTTACTAATGCCTTTTTTCTGTTCTTTTCCCTTTTCCTTAGGAAGCGGCGTGCCGGGATGGAATGACACCCCTGAAGATGCCCGAAGAACAGAAGGAGCGATGAATGATGGGCAGAAGCGCTGCAAGGTAAGGCTGTTCCTAACAGTGTTCTTTTTCTTGCAGGAGCTGAGCGCAGAAGATAGATGCAGGCCTACTGAAGACCGATCCGAACACGGTGAGTGTCACGCTGCAGGTGCAGAAAACGCAAAGCATGCTTCTCAGCCTTGGTGTAGCTTAAATAGTCTCTGGGTATCCCAGGTGTCTCTGGGCTGAACCACACCCAAAAGACTAGACCGCACATGCAGTTCTGGGAACCGAAATATGTGGGGGGCATTCATCTTGTCCCCATCAATGCACTACAACTCCAATCTCCAATGGTATCCTATGGGAGTGAGTGAGTCTGGTGCCACAAGCACCAAGTCTGACTTCAAGTGGGTCTTTGGAGGGATGGAGAGGCCCTTGAGGGCCATGTAGGTGATCGTGGCCTGGCTCCAGCCTGACATCTTGGAGGGCTGGGGTCATGAGGGGCAGGAATCATGACAAAATGAGGCGTAGCACAGCACATGATTGGTCAATAGGGTTTACTGGGTGTGATGTGTAAGGAGAGACTTTTGCAGAAAATCTTTTTCCTGAGAGGAGAGCAGATAGCTATGGCTGTGTGTTTCAGAAAGCATATTGTGTGGATTTTGGGAGATTCGTGGATACATTAGTTGGAGGTGCATGCAGATCGCTATGGTGTGGCTGTACATCTTGTATTCCCTCATGTGGAAGTGCATTGGCATGGAGTGCGTGGAATGAAGTGGCTAGACTTGGTACCTCTCGGTGCTACTTTGGTGACACAGTGTCATCCAGACATTATTATTATTAATTGTGGATGGAACAGTTTAGGACATGTGTCTGGAATTTCTTTTCAATTTGCAGTGTAAGAAGGACTTGGGAAGGTTATGGACATGTTTCCAAATTCCCAAGTAATTTTTTCTCGTATTGCGCAGAGAAAAATGTGGCTGCGTTCTTCCTCATTTGGTCCACAAATGGAGAAAGCGAGGCGCAATGTCAATAAGGCTGTTTGTGCCTTTCTAAGAGATGTTGGCATGTCCTCTTTTCACAATGAAAATATTATGTTTCGTAGCACATACATTTTTTTGCAGAGATGGAGCCCATCTTACTTATGCTGGTAATCAGATTTTTCTGAGAAATTTACAAAATGCATTGCAACCTTTTTTGGAATTACAGCCATCCATTTTGCAGTAGGTGTTGAATATTTCAAGTTTTTCAAACACAAAAAAACACCACCAAAAGGCTCTTTTCAGAGCCACCACTTCCGCGAACTGTCCATCGACATTTAAAAAATACACAGGATCTTGCTCAATTTATTTGCCACTTCTATTTTTAGACTGTGAAAGGCAGCTCTGAAAAGAGCCTTTTTTTTATTTTTGTTGTTTTATATATTTTTTTGTTTTTTTACACACGACACACTAGGAGAGGAGGGAAAAGGAGGGTAAGGAAGGGACACCAACCACGGGGATAAGAAAGGGCAGGTGGAGAGAGGAAGATGTAGGGTGGGCCTTTTTTAGGTAGTGGGCAGAGCTTCTCATGCTCCTTGACCGTAGTCTTGAAAGCACTCCGAAGACCCTCCCCCAAGGCAGAGTACTGCGTCGCAGTACATACACAAAACTGTAACCCTCGAAAGGTAAGGATCAACAGCATCATGGCTGGCCTGTGAGGCAGCTGGAGGGTAGCGCTGTCCCACAGTAGTGTCTCTTGTGATGACAGGAGCAAAAACGGAGGATGTGGTAGAGGAACTCAACTTACTACGTTGATCATAAGGTACAACCTTGCGAATTGCCCCACCGTGGAATGACCTTAGGTGTCACTTCATAGATGTCGTACCAAAGCTGTACGAACCAGCCCTCCCACGAATCAGCACCATTTTGCACTGGTTGCAGGTGACCTTGTTCGCACATGCTTTAGGTACCTCACCATGAATGGTAAATAACCGCCACACCCAAGGCACACGGCGAGTGCTGGTAGTAGGGACTTCCGCTACCTCATCCTCTACATCCTCTTCATCCTCCTCTACATCCTCACGCCTGTTCCCCTCTTCAGGCCCTTGGGGAGGTGGTGGTGGTGGAGGCGGTGGGGGTGGTGCTGAGGCAGATGTAGCACCAGCTGGAGCAGCAAGCATAGATGCCATCAGGTCTGATGGAAAGCAGCAAGAGCAGCAAAATCTGGAAGATTAGCAGGCAAAGTAGACAATGCTCTGTCAGATAGCCAGAAGCACAATGAGGATGAGCTCTGGGGTGTGGCCTTTTATAGGGGTGCGGGTGCACGTTCCGCGGACACCCGCGCTGTCCGCGGACAGATTGGACACCCAAAAAAGGTTCAAAAATTTTGAAAAAGTATGTAGGAAGTCAGGGTCATTGTCTGGGACATGTGCAATGGTGAATTTCTACTATAAAATACTTTGGAATGTCTGAAAAATTACTTTTAAAATGTTCGGGGACCCGGACAGTGTCCGCAATTTAGGACACACGCTCGGCGTGGGTGCAGTCACATGATGACGTCACAAACACGTCCGCGAAGGCAACAGGTGTCCGCAGGACACCAAATGCACAGGAACGGTTGTGCGCATAAAGCGCATGTTCTACAGACAGTGTTCGGGTCCTGAAACTAATTAAAAGTGTGACACAAGTGAGACGGACAGTTACGGGGAGGCGCGATGTTTGAAGGACTTATGGGTGTGGTGCGCATGTGCGTAGATGTAATAGAGTCAGTACGGACAGGTAGAGTGTCCTTAGGACACCCTCATTTTGGATTATTACGGATATCCCCGATACCGCGCGTGTTCTTAGAACATTTTTATTTTGCTTGCGTACAGTACGGACAGGTATAGTGTCCTTAGGACACCCTTCATTTGGATAATTACGGACATCTCGGACACTGAATGTGTCCTTAGAACAGTTTCACCTTGCGTGCAGACAGTACGGACAGGTTTAGTGTCCTTAGGACACCCCCATTTTGCTTAATCACGTACATCCAGGAAACTCGTGCTGTCCGCGGAGATCTTAAATGCCTTTTAAAAAAAAAAAGACACAAAGGACTGAATTAAAACACACATATATTTTTAATTATATACAGATATCAAATTTATTTAAGAGAGGGGGAAGCAGAAAGTGACACAAATACAGGGGAATTAGGGGTTTGGAGGGGATGGATGGGAGAGGATGAAGGGATGGAAGTCTCATAATAACGTTTTTCTTGGTGGTGAAGGTTTGGGGATAGTTGACTGGGACATGGAGAGGGGGAACTGGCACATGTGGGACAATGATATTTATTTTTTTCTTTTATGTGGTCCTCCACAAAATGTTTCAAAAGATTGAAATTTTCCATCAGCATGTCCATTTTTTGTTCCATGTGCTGCAGAGTATTTTCTAATGTCTCTTTTGGTGTATTATTTTCAATGTTTGAATGGTCTGTTAAAAGGAAATATATATGTTAAGTGCACATAAAGTAATGATTATTAATTTGGTTATGTAGAGAAGTGTCTACCATTAGTATCACTGTCCTCAGACATTTCCTCACGTGGGAAATTTTCCTCAAGCCATTCCAAAGTACTGGACATTTCTGTGTAAAAAAATATATACATATATATTACTTTTAGTGTACCTAATACAGAAAGTTTAGAAATATATAAGAAAAATGAAGTTTACTTACTAGCTTCTGGTAAATTGTGTTCTTACTGTTCTGTAGGTCTGCTGTTGCTCCTAGTTGTGCAGTTTCTGTGAGGTGATTATGTTGGAAGCATATCTTATTTGTTTTGTTATATTCCATTGTAGTACATATGGTATTTAAATGGATGGTTGATATGTTAGATGTATAGGTTCCACTTCTTATTTATTATTACATATACAGGCCAATTCATGGAATTAATGTGCGCTGAAAAGTCCCACGCAAGCGTGCGAAACCGTGCGAATCGCAGTACAAGTGCGAAAATTGCAGCAAAACCTGCGCACATCGATTCATTGAAGTCCGTGCGCGAATAAAATGTGGAATGTGCGCTGAAAATCTGTTTGGCGCACGCCGGCGCACAGGTCATCTAACGGTGTGCGCTACGGCCACAGCGAAAGCGCACATAGCGCGGCGCACATAACAAAAGTAGGCGTAACACTGGCCATGACACGCGGAATGGGGAACAACGCATGAAAATGTGGGCGTCACGGGGGAAGTACAGGAGGCAAGTGCGCGGAACGCCCACACGCTCGCCTACAACACGTATTCATGGAATCGAATATGGTAAACCAGCGCACCGGCGAAGACGCGCACATGCCTAAACACGTACGCCACACGAAGGCAGGCGGTAGCGTCCCTGCGCATGAAAAAAAGTGCGCCAAAATGTGCGCTAACAAAAAGCACGTATATACAGCTCTGATGATTATCCCATACTGTGGCTATCTAGGACAAATGACGTGCAAAGGGGTACGGGACAAACACCAACACCCGCTGTGTCAAAAATAGGGTGTGCGTGTATTTCGGGGGTGCGCGGGAAGTTTCACACGCGATTGGCCTTGGGCTAGCGGGGTGCGTGTAAATCTGGGGTGCGTGGGAAGTTTGACACGCAATTGGCCTTGGGTGAGCGGGGTACGTGTATTTCGGGGGTGCGCGGGAAGTTTCACATGCAACAGGCCCTGTGCGAGTGAGGTACGTGTATATCTGGGGTGCAGGGGAGTCCTACACGTGAATTGGCAGTGTGGGTCCTCCCAGGTGTTCCCTCAACACCCTCCACGGCCCCTGCAGGCAGCCCACACCACAGGGGACTACCCTGCACCCCTCGTCATGTCCCGCAGGCAGCCCATCCACCATGGGCATGCCCCCCAGCCAAGCCACATGTCACCTTGCACTACTGATCACCAACGCATGACCCCCTCCACCCCCACCCCACCCCCAGCAGTGCAGTGCACCTGCCAGCAGGCCCCCACTCATGTCCCACTCATGTCCCCTTGCACCCCCACCCCCCAGCAGTGCAGGGCACCTGCCAGCCGGCCCCCACTCATGTCCCCTTGCACCCCCACCCCCCAGCAGTGCAGTGCACCTGCTAGCAGGCCCCCACTCATGTCCCCTTGCACCCCCACCCCCAGCAGTGCAGGGCACCTGCCAACAGGCCCCCACTCATGTCCCACTCATGTCCCCTTGCACCCCACCCCCCAGCAGTGCAGGGCACCTGCCAGCAGGCCCCCACTCATGTCCCACTCATGTCCCCTTGCACCTCCACCCCCAGCAGTGCAGGGCACCTGCCAGCAAGACCCCACTCATGTCCCACTCATGTCCCCTTGCACCCCCAAACCCCAGCACTGAGGGGCACCTGCCAGCAGGCCCCCACTCATGTCCCCTTGCACCCCCACCCCCCAAGCAGTGCAGGGCACCTGCCAGCAGGCCCCCACTCATTTCCCCTTGCACCCCCACCCCCAGCACTGAGGGGCACCTGCCAATAGGCCCCCACTCATGTCCCCTTACACCCCCACCCCCCAGCACTGAGGAGCATCTGCCAGCAGGCCCCCACTCATGTCCCACTCATGTCCCCTTGCACCCCCACCCTCCAGCAGTGCAGGGCACCTGCCAGCAGGCCCCCACTCATGTCCCACTCATGCCCCCTTGCACCCCCCCAGCAGTGCAGGGCACCTGCCAACAGGCCCCCACTCATGTCCCCTTGCTCCCCTACCCCCCAGCACTGAGGGGCACTTGCCAACAGGCCCCCACTCATGTCCCCTTGCACCCTCACCCCCCAGCACTGAGGGGCACCTGCCAGCAGGCCCCCACTCATGTCCCACTCATGTCTCCTTGCACCCCCACCCCCCAACAGTGCAGGGCACCTGGCAACAGGCCCCCACTCATGTCCCCTTGCACACCCACCCCCCAGCAGTGCAGGGCACCAGCCAGCAGGCCCCCACTCATGTCCCATTGCACCCCCACCCCCCAGCAGTGCAGGGCACCTGCCAGCAGGCCCCCACTCATGTCCCACTCATGTCCCCTTGCACCCCCACCCCCAACAGAGCAGGGCACCTGCCAGCAGACCCCCACTCATGCCCCCTTGCACCCCCACCCCCCAGCAGTGCAGGGCACCAGCTAGCAGGCCCCCACTCATGTCCCATTGCACCCCCACCCCCCAGCAGTGCAGGGCACCTGCCAGCAGGCCCCCACTCATGTCCCCTTGCTCCCCTACCCCCCAGCACAGAGGGGCACCTGCCAACAGGCCCCCACTCATGTCCCCTTGCACCCTCACCCCCCAGCACTGAGGGGCACTTGCCAGCAGGCCCCCACTCATGTCCCCTTGCACCCCCACCCCCCAACAGTGCAGGGCACCTGGCAACAGGCCCCCACTCATGTCCCCTTGCACACCCACCCCCCAGCAGTGCAGGGCACCTGCCAGCAGGCCCCCACTCATGTCCCACTCATGTCCCCTTGGACCTCCACCTCCCAGCACTGAGGGGCACCTGCCAGCTGGCCCCCACTCATGTCCCCTTGCACACCCACCCCCCAGCAGTGCAGGGCACCTGCCAGCAGGCCCCCACACATGTCCCATTGCACCCCCACCCCCCAGCAGTGCAGGGCACCTGCCAACAGGCCCCCACTCATGTCCCCTTGCACCCCCACCCCCCGCAGTGCACAGCACCTGCCAGCAGGTCCCCCACTCATGTCCCCTTGCACACCCACCCCCCAGCACTGAGGGGCACCTGCCAACAGGCTCCCACTCATGTCCCCTTGCACACCCACCCCCCAGCATTGAGGGGCACCTGCCAGCAGGCCCCTACTCATGTCCCACTCATGTCCCCTTGCACCCCCACCCCCCAGCAGTGCAGGGCACGTGCCAACAGGCCCCCACTCATGTCCCCTTGCACACCCACCCCCCAGAAGTGCAGGGCACCTGCCAGAAGGCCCCCTCTCATGTCCCACTCATGTCCCCTTGCACCCCCACCCCCTAGCACTGAGGGGCACCTGCCAGCAAGCTCCCACACATGTCCCCTTGCACACCCACCCTCCAGCAGTGCAGGGCACCTGCCAGCAGGCCCCCACTCATGTCCCCTTGCACCCTGACCCCCCAGCAGTGCGTGCAGGGCACCTGCCAACAGGCCCCCACTCATGTCCCCTTGCACCCCCACCCCCCAGCAGTGCAGGGCACCTGCCAGCAGGCCCCCACTCATGTCCCACTCATGTCCCCTTGCACCCCCACCCCCCAGCACTGAGGGGCACCTGCCAGCAGGCCCCCACTCATGTCCCCTTGCACCCCCACCCCCCAGCAGTGCAGGGCACCTGCCAGCAGGCCCCCACTCATGTCCCCTTGCACCCCCACCCCCAGCAGTGCAGGGCACCTGCCAACAGGCCCCCACTCATGTCCCACTCTTGTCCCCTTGCACCCCCAACCCCCAGCAGTGCAGGGCACCTGCCAGAAGGCCCCACACATGTCCCCTTGCACCCCCACCCCCCAGCAGTGCAGGGCACCTGCCAGCAGGCCCCCACTCATGTCCCATTGCACCCCCACCCACCAGCAGTGCAGGGCACCTGCCAACAGGCCCCCACTCATGTCCCCTTGCACCCCCACCCCCCAGCAGTGAAATGGTGATCTCATGACACAAACCAAAAGTCAACTATGTACATCAACACATGTCCACCACACGAAGGCAGGCAGTAGCATCCCTGCACTAACAAAAAGCCCGTATATACAGCTCTGATGAATGTCCCATACTGCGGCCCTTTAGGACAAATGACGTGCAAAGGGGTACGCGACAAACACGGACACCAGCTGTGTCAAAAATAGCATGTATTGCAGGGGTGCGCGGGAAGTTTCACAGGCGATTGTGCCTGGGCGAGCGGGGTACGTGTACTTCAGGGGCTCGCAGGAAGTTTTACACGCGATTGTGCCTGGGTGAGCGGGATGCATGTACTTCAGGGGCTCGCAGGAAGTTTTACACACGATTGTGCCTGGGTGAGCGGGGTATGTGTACTTCAGGTGCTCGCGGGAAGTTTTACACGCGATTGGGCCTGGGGGAGCGGGGTACGTGTATTACTGGGGTGGGTGGGGAAGTACAGGAGGCAAATGCGTGGAACGGCCACACGCACGCGCCAAAAAAGACGTGCTAATCCGGAAACACGTACGCCAGCAGGAAGCAGGCGTACGTGGACCCACACAGCATAAAAGTGCGCACAAACAACAAGCAAGCTCAGACACCAGGATGAACATACCGTTCCTAGCAGCAGTGGTCGTGGGATACCGCAGGATGAGGAGGAGGATAGTCAGGCCCAGAATTTTCACACCCAGAAGCAGCCTTTTTGGCATGCCTGATGACCAGGTGTATGGGAGGTACAGGTTTCCACCTCACATAATACTCGACCTGGTCAGTGAGTGGGAGGATGACCTCACATCACCCACCCTCTGCTCCCAAGCACTCAGCCCCTGGAGAAGGTCCTCAATTTACTGCACTTTGTGGCCACCGGATCATTTCAGCGGACAAGTGCCATTGTGGGGGGGGTGTCACAGGCCACGCAGTCACGCTGCCTACACCAGGTCTTGGCCATAATGACTGCACGCCCATTAGTCCGCAGGCACATATACCTGCCCAGAACACCTGCAGAAAGGCAGGCGGACGTCCAGGATTTCTACGGGGTGGCACAATTCCCCAAAGTCCTAGGTGCCATTGATTGCACCCATGTGGCTCCTTGTCCCCCCAGGGCATCAGAGCACATCTATAGAAACCGCAAGCACTGGCATTCCATCAACGTCCAGGTAGTATGTGATGCCAAGGGAGTCATCACCTCAGTATATGCCAACTATCCAGGGTCCACCCACGACAGTTTCATTTACAGAATGTCAACCTTAAACCGGGACATAGAAGCTGGGCGGCATAGCGATACATGGCTGCTCGGTAAGTATAAATGCCACAGCAAATGCATGCATGCTAGATACTGAGTAATGTCACAACCCTACTAATCAAACCCATCAACACCTCCCTAGGGGACAGTGCCTACCCTCTGAGCACCCACATGATGACGCCAATTCGGACCCCACCACGCCACCCGAGTCAAGATACAACACAGCCCATATTGCAACCCGGGGCATAGTGGAGCGCACATTCGGAATGCTCAAGTCATGCTTTCGCTCCCTTGAACGTTCTGGCAGGCAGCTGTTATACGCTCCCCCAGTAGTGTGCAGGATCATAGTAGCAGCATGTGTCCTGCACAACGTTGCAACACGCCGGGGCCTGCCGGTGGACATGGTGGTGCCCCCACATCCCCAACCACATGCACGCCCGCTGCGCATGGGAGGGGAAAGGGCACGGGGTGAGGCAGCCCGAACGCAGCTGATGGCTAATTACTTCACTTAGAATCACACCCCTGTGGAGTGCACACAGCCCTGCCACATACTAGCTGACAATCGATGATGACACAAGGGACAGTGAACTGTCACAACCATACCAGCCTGAGATTGGTCACCTGGAAGTGTGACAATGTGTGCATACCTACCTACAGAAACACCACCAATGCTGTCTCATCAAAAGACACATATGCTGCTAAATGCATTACCCCCTTGCAAAATACAACATGAGAACAGTGCCATGTCTCCCAACTCCTCCCCAGCACCACCACCCAACACACCATGGCATGTCAAGCTATGTGAGAGCAAACAAAGCCATCCCGAAAACCTGACACAAGTGTCACAAAGTACAGGGTCCCTAATGGAAACTGGCCACAAACAATATGCTCCCAGTAATGTTGAACTAACAACACACATGACCAAATACTTACCAACAATACAATGCAGCTACACAAGTTCAAACATAACTAAAACATGACAGTACTAAGTTAAAGTAGTCGTAGTCTTACAACCTGAATATGCCACCACATCGCCCCCTTCCAACTGTAGTCTTGCAGGCTTCAAAACTTGTCTGTGTACTGCATACAACATGAACTCCATCTCCAAAGTAGACAGCCTTGTGAAGACATGAGGAATGAACCTGCAAATTCAGAGGGAGACATGGAAGCAGAAGCATACCAACATGCAGTGTACAATACAACTACAATGTACACAAGGAATGTCTACCCACACAGCTCATGGGAGCCCAACATCACTGTGTACATCACTGTCACTTGGTCACACCCTTTGCAAGCCCATGGAAATGGGAAGCAGGAGGGGTGTGTGTCTCACGAACCCAAGCATCGAACCCAAACTCAGGACAAGCCTGCATGTGCCCAGTCGGAATACAGTGGATGCCCACGGGAGCCACACAAGGCAACACACTGTCAAAAAATATTCAAAAATCAAAAAAGCAAAAATCAAAAATGGCCATGTGGGGGGCAGGGGGGGGAGGCCACCCAGGAGGTCCGAGGACAGGGTGCGCACCAACAGCCGCCTGTGTGGATGTTGAGAAAAAAAACACCTCCATGGGCTCATGGCCTGCATGGCTATGCCAATGTGGGAGAACTGCTGCAGTCCCTCTGAACACCCTCTGCTGCTGCCACAGGAGGTGGTGGTGCTATGGGAGGCAGCCCACGCAAAGCCCTGGTATGGTCCTCCAAGGCAGCAAGCATGCGGGTGTGGAAGGCCTCGTTCTGGAGGATTATAGTGCGGAGATCCCCATGCAGCACCTGACGTGATGCCCAGATCTCCTCCCGAGTTGCCTGCATCTCAGCTGAGAGCGAACGTGTGAGCCGCTCCAGCTGCTGTTCTGTACTCAAGTTAGTGGAAGTCTCAAGGTCAACAAGAGTCTCCCTGAGGTGATGGAGTTCTACCCTCAGGGCTTCCCTGTGGCCCTGGGACTCTATTGAAATCGATTGGCGTAGACTCTCCAGTGCCACCCGTCTGTCCCTGTTGGATGCCAACATGTCCTCCCTGTGTGATTGGCAAATAGAGTCTGTTTCCTGCTGTAGTAGCTCCATCTGCCTTTCAGGGGGGACAATGGAAGTGGCCACCCTCTCCATTGCTTGAGCCATCATCTCAACTGATGCTGCCTGTTGGGTTGCCATACCGTAAATATATTGTTCCCATGCGGTATTGCCTGGTGGCGTATGGCCACCGCGTCGGCGGGCACCACACCTGTTTGGGGCAAGGCGATCTACGCCTTGCTGTGCCGGCACTGTCTGTTAGGCAGAAACCTGTGCAGTTCCCTTGGGGACCACTGCAAAAGATTTAGGACTACAGGTGTTGGCAGTAAACCCACTTGGTAGCAGTCTGTACCACCCAGATTTACCTGGTAGCTGTGGCTGAGCAGTCAGACTTCCCTCAAGAAGAGTTACTCAGTATGTAAAGTATAAACAATAGGTACTCAGACACAATAGCACAAGCAAACACTGACCATAGCTTTGGTATGAAGGTATATAATTATTTATTTAACAACACACTTGTTGACACACTCCAGCACTATTATTGTAAATCACTTCAAACACAGTTACTATTAATCTATATACATCCCTTATTCCTTATCAGACAAGTCTTAGTTAACACCACTTATTTCCAGACAGAGGTGAGCGCTTAACTATAGATGGCACTCCAATAAGTTAACGAAAAAGGGAGGGAAAAAGGCAGAATGTAGGAAAATACACCACACTAATACTTAGGAACTCTTAAGCAAGGCAGGAAAGTCAAAAGTTACTTGTGGCCCAAAGTCCATAGGCCGGGCCTGCTCTTGGAGAGAGCAGGGCACAAATGCACCCAAGATCACACAATGACAACAGGCTTAAAAAGTCTTGCAGGGAGTTCAGAAAGGTTTTAGTTAGGCTCAGAAAAGTTTAGCCAGGGTGTCCCAGGCTAACCCAGGTTCGAAAGCCGGGGGCTAAATCTACCCCGTACAGTCGGTTGCAAGGGAAGCCAGGTGGAACACGGTACCTTATGTGGAAAGGATCCTCCCATTGGGGCAGTTGTTCCTGGCAGCGGGTGCAAGTCGCGGCGTTGTCTAGAGGAAGAGAAGATCTCGACGTGGAGGAAAGATGAAGGACGTTGCACTGCCAGGGAAGAAACCACCTGCGTAGTTTTCCGGTTAAAGGTACTACCCTTTGATTTGCGGTAGTGGTAAAACATGGTATCCCGGTTGCCAGGGTGCTTGGCACAGGCAAGGCGGCCACGAGATGTTCCAGGAAGTGAAAAAGGAAGCAGACTGGTTATCCCCACCAGTCGAAGGAAGAAGACTCTCCGGGCTGGAGATCTCCTCTGTCATTGGGAAAAGTGGTGAGACGCTTCAGCAGGGCTCCACCGGTGGTGTCGTCGTAGCAGGTCGGCTCAGCTTCTCCCTCGTCGGATTCTTAGGTCCTGTGGCGACTTCTAAAGTTCCAGTCCCCAAAGCCCTGCTTTTATGCAGAAAACCCCCATTCACTCAGCCTAGCTGTCACTCAAACATGCTAAGTGGTGAGCCGGCCGGCTCACCACTTGGGCCAATCAGGACGGAGTGCGACTTGAGTTGCCTAGGCAACTCAGTCCAGGGTGCCTAAATCCCCCTCCACCCCTCCTAAGTACCCCAGACAGAGTGGCACCACTTTGGATGGCTTCTGTGGAGAAGCCTGCCAAAAAGTGGAACAAAGGGCTCAACTTGGGTTGGAGTCACAGAAGCGAACACAAACGCCATTTTAGAAACGAGTTCTGGCAAAAAATACCAACCGGAGAATTAATATTAAATAAATAAACCGGCGGTATGTTCGAGGCTATAGGAATTAAATAATTAAAGTTGGTAGCATCGAACAATGGGAAATCCCATAGAGATATATTCGCGGTCGAATATAAAAATTAGTATCTACTGCCACCAGCCAAAACTCGATCAGGTGGGACGGAGACGTGCCCCCTCGACTAACAGACCCCGGGGCAATCGAATTGCCCCGGCCAGTACGTCCACAATATGATGGTTTGTACTGGTTCTGTTTAGAATTTGAGACTAGTAAAGTCAATGGTAACTTTACATGCCGCGGAGACAGTAGTCAGTCCCAGGGTATGGAGTCTATATTGGGGGGTCACTATGACACCCTGTGTTACTGCACTGAAGGTGCTGTGTAACACACATCACAAAAACACATGAAGCCCTATGGAGTAAAAGACCCCATAGCCCATTAAACACATCTAGAGTCAAAGAACCACACTCAAATCATGCCCAAGAGTGAGGGTAAAAGAGTCTTACTCTTGGCAGGAGAAAAAAATAAACCCCAAAAATCCAGCAAAGCTTCTGGGGGACTCCCTAGGTTAGGAAATTCAGCCTAAACAGAGAATTCTCCCTAACACTCGCCCCCCCCTCCCCCAGACTAAGGGACATGAGGATTTAATCCACTCCTGGATGAATCTCATACCTCTATACGATGACATACATCCTAGAGAGACCATCAGCATTTTGGTGGTGACACCTTGACCTATGTCCTATGGTCAAATCAAAGGTTTTCCTTTGTAAGCTATATGACCGACAAACCCTTTGAGGAACATCAGTCTTTTTAAAGTTATAGGGGATCTGGTTGACCAGTCCCTCGGAAGTTGTTTCAACTTCTGAACCTGGGTTAGGCTTTTTCAAGGGGTCCTTATAAAGGATTCCCTTAGATCTAGAGGGGCCTCCAGAGGTCCTCACCACCGCTCTGTTGGGAGAAGGTTGGGTCTTAGGCCTCTTGGTTGGAGGGGGTGGAGATAAGCAAGGTACATGCTTCTCCTTCCTCTTAGATCTACCTTTACCTACTTTAGGAGTTTCCCCCTTAAGACTAGGAATTGGGTTGGAGTCTTCTGTGGAAGGTCCAACAGTCTGAAGGTTTTTGGCCTTAGACTTTTCATTTCTGGTTTTCCACCAGCACTGAGAATTACCAGTTCTCTTAGGCCTAGTTAGGGTTCCAGTAGGTCTATACACCTCTTCCTCAGAAGCAGGGGGAGTCACAGACTCTGAAACTGGGGGTACAATGATGGAGCTTGGTTGGGGCTCCCATTTCCCTAATGTACTAGCCTGAAATGTGCCTGGGTTAGAGGTCAACTTACTAACACCAGGGCTTGTAGTGTGGGTCTCAGTAGAGGTTCCCACAGGCTTAGAGTGGTCCCTTAAGGTGGCCTCTCTAGCCAATTTGGTTAGGTTCTCCATACTGGGAGGCCTGGGGGTATGTGACACTACTCCTAGAGATCTCAGGTCATTCCCCAACAGGACTTTCCCAGGCACCTCAGTCTGAACACTGACAGGGATCCTCACTGTCATGTTGTTACACTGAATGAGGGCTGGTAGAATAGGAACCATTTGGACAGGGCCTCCAGACATCTTAGTGGGACCTTTGGGTGCTTTTGCCACATCCTCAGGTTGAAAGAATCTTTCCTCCACTACTGTTCTGCTGGCCCCAGTGTCTCTCCTGGCAGGAGTATCCTGGCCATTGACAAGAACACTTTCCATATAATACACTATAGATTTTGCAGGTAGGGAGTCATACACAAACCTATTCTGGGAGTTAACCAGATCCATGGACTCTATAGACACAGTTGTTTGAAGACCCAAGGGTTCTTCAGCAACAGCTTCAAAGTGGGCACTAGCCATCTGTACTTCATCCTCAGGAGTGAAGGCCAAGGAGACTGTGCTGACCCCTGCCGGTTTACCCTTACATATGGGATCTCCTTTGATATGGTCAGTAGCCTTACAGATTTAGCATTGTCCAAATGCTCTCTGAAAGGGTGGCTTGTTCTGACCTCCTTCTGGTTGTTGACCAGAAGGTACACTAGCCTGTGGTGGTTTACCCTGGGGCTTAACCTGGTTATTTTGTTGTTTGTGGCCCTCTTCGGTATGGGAGGTATTAGAAATCTCTTGGTTCCCTTTTGGTGGCTGCTTTCCCCTCATCCTTTTTCTGAGTGACCCCTGAATCCTTGTGAGTAGCCCTGTTGGCAACCCACAAGTCAGCAGCCTTAGCTAGCTTTCTAGGATCTAATTCCTTTGAATCAGCCAAGTGCTGTCTGAGCTCAGGAGAGCAGGCATCATAAATTGACTCCAACATTACAAGATTTCTCATTCCCTCATAAGTGTTCACCTTGTAACCCTTAATCCATCCCTCTAAGTTTTTCAAAAACTCACTCACCCAGGTAGTCCAAGGGGTACCATCATTCTTTTTGAGGGTCCTAAACCTCTTAAGGTAATGGGAAGGGGTCTTCCCAAATCTAGCTATCAAAGCTAGCTTCACACATTCATAATCCTTCCTATCCTCCTCCCCAACTCCATTTCCACATCAGTTGCAACAGGGGGAAGCCTAGAGAACAACCAGGTGAGTAAGTCATTTCCTGTGATGTTTTGGAGCCCATGATTATATTCAAACAGAGACAACCAATCCAACACATCCAACTTAGGCTCATACATATCAATCAATTCCTTAGGCATCCGGGGTCTTTTAGGACTGGAACTTCTAGAGGAGCCAGAGAGAGAAGCATTGTCTACAGATAATTTCTTCATTTCTAGCTCATGCTTGAGCTCCATTTCCCTTAGCCTGAGTTCTTGATTCAGTTGCTGATGCCTTTGTTCAGCCTGAGTATTCAGTCTCTTGAATTCTAATTCAAGTTTCATTTTCTCTAGCTCAAGATATTGAGGACTAAGTGTGGGACCTGGCAAAGGTCCAGTAGGTACAGCTGGCAGAGCAGACAGAGGCCTAGGGGGGACAGTCACAGCAGCCTCACCCTCCTCTTCTGACTCTTCCTCAAGATTATCAACATTTTGATCAACATCAATCTCTATACTGTTATCTACAGTTTCTGGCATAGTAGGTTCCTCTGAACCATCATCCAGACTTTGGTTAGCTAATAACCTTTCTATCAATTCCATTTTCTTGCCTTTAGTCAGGAGATTCTTATGCTTACAGAGAACTCTTAAACAATCAGCAGTTTTTGTAGCAAGGGACTCTTGACTATAATTTTCCATAGTTGACATGTTAGAAAGATTACTTTTTCAGTGCTAAGCTTTGTGGTTAGTTGCACTAAGGTCTCTTAAAGCACTCTAAAATGTATACTCAATACAAATCCCACTGCTGTACACCAGTGTTAGGCAGAAACCTGTGCAGTTCCCTTGGGGACCACTGCAAAAGATTTAGGACTGCAGGTGTTGGCAGTAAACCCACTTGGTAGCAGTCTGTACCACCCAGATTTACCTGGTAGCTGTGGCTGAGCAGTCAGACCTCCCTCAAGAAGAGTTAGGCAGTATGTAAAGTATACACAATAGGTACTCAGACACAATAGCACAAGCAAACACTGTCCATAGCTTTGGTATCAAGGTATATAATTATTTATTTAACAACACACTTGTTGACACACTCCAGCACTATTATTGTAAATCACTTCAAACACAGTTACTATTAATCTATATACATCCCTTATTCCTTATCAGACAAGTCTTAGTTAACACCACTTATTTCCAGACAGAGGTGAGCGCTTAACTATAGATGGCACTCCAATAAGTTAACGAAAAAGGGAGGGAAAAAGGCAGAATGTAGGAAAATACACCACACTAATACTTAGGAACTCTTAAGCAAGACAGGAAAGTCAAAAGTTACTTGTGGCCCAAAGTCCATAGGCCAGGCCCACTCTTGGAGAGAGCAGGGCACAAATGCACCCAAGATCACACAATGAGAACAGGCTTAAAAAGTCTTGCAGGGAGTTCAGAAAGGTTTTAGTTAGGCTCAGAAAAGTTTAGTCAGGGTGTCCCAGGCTAACCCAGGTTCGAAAACCGGGGGCTAAATCTACCCCGTACAGGTGGTTGCAAGGGAAGCCAGGCGGAACACGGTACCTTATGTGGAAAGGATCCTCCCGCGGGGGCAGTTGTTCCTGGCAGCGGGTGCAAGTCGCGGCGTCGTCCAGAGGAAGAGAAGATCTCGAAGTGGAGGAAAGATGAAGGTCGTTGCACTGCCAGGGAAGAAACCAGCCGCTGAGTTTTCCGGTTAAAGGTACTACCCTTTGATTCGCGGTAGTGGTAAAACGTGGTATCCCGGTTGCCAGGGTGCTTGGCACAGGCAAGGCAGCCATGAGATGTTCCAGGAAGCAAAAAAGGAAGCAGACTGGTTATCCCCACCAGTCGAAGGAAGAAGACTCCGGGCTGGAGATCTCCTCTGTCGTTGGGAAAAGTGGTGAGTCGGTTCAGCAGGGCTCCACCGGTGGTGTCGTCGTAGCAGGTCGGCTCAGCTTCTCCCTCCCCTCGTCGGATTCTTAGGTCCTGTGGCGACTTCTAAAGTTCCAGTCCCCAAAGCCCTGCTTTTATGCAGAAAACCCCCATTCACTCAGCCTAGCTGTCACTCAAACATGCTAAGTGGTGAGCCGGCCGGCTCACCACTTGGGCCAATCAGGACGGAGTGCGACTTGAGTTGCCTAGGCAACTCAGTCCAGGGTGCCAAAATCCCCCTCCACCCCTCCTAAGTACCCCAGACAGAGTGGCACCACTTTGGAGGGCTTCTGTGGAGAAGCCTGCCAAAAAGTGGAACATAGGGCTCAACTTGGGTTGGAGTCACAGAAGCGAACACAAATGCCATTTAAGAACCGAGTTCTGGCAAAAAATACCAACCGGAGAATTAATATTAAATAAATTAACCGGCGTAATGTTCGAGGCTATAGGAATTAAATAATTAAAGTTGGTAGCCTCGAACAATGGGAAATCCCATAGAGATATGTTCGCGGTCGAATATAAAAATTAGTATCCACTGCCACCAGCCAAAACTCGATCAGGGGGACGGAGACGTGCCCCCTTGACTAACAGACCCCGGGGCAATCGAATTGCCCCAGCCAGTACGTCCACAATATGATGGTTTGTACTGGTTCTGTTCAGAATTTGAGACTAGTAAAGTCAATGGTGACTTTACATGCCCTGGGAGACAGTAGTCAGTCCCAGGGTATGGAGTCTATATTGGGGGGTCACTATGACACCCCTGTGTTACTGCACTGAAGGTGCTGTGTAACACACATCACAAAAACACATGAAGCCCTGTGGAGTAAAAGACCCCATAGCCCATTAAACACATCTAGAGTCAAAGAACCACACTCAAATCATGCCCAAGAGTGAGGGTAAAAGAGTCTCACTCTTGGCAGGAGAAAAAAATAAACCCCAAAAATCCAGCAAAGCTGCTGGGGACTCCCTAGGTTAGGAAATTCAGCCTAAACAGAGAATTCTCCCTAACACTGCCTGAGGCTGCAGGACTGCATTCCCCCTCTGATCTGATGGCCCAGGAACAGGATCAGATGTTGTGGAGTGTGACCCTGCACCCGTAACCGCCAAAGGCTGACTAACCAACACTGACATCCCCATAGTGGTGCAGGTGAGTTGGATAGAACAGAACCCCTTCCAGAAACACTTACCTGCAATGCCACATAACGAATCAACACCTGAATAGAGGTCTGGGGAGGTGCAGCAAGAGTGGGTTCTCACCCACCACCACACCAGTTCCCCATTGGTGGCCGATTGTGCCTCAGGTTCCTCCTGGGTCTGCACCATCTCCTCAACCTTACCAGCATCAAGTGCGTCATCCCCTGAAAAAACATGAAAGACAAAAAATGGAAACAGGCAAAAGCACCATAGCACACAAATAGGCCCGACAAGCTACAGAACCAGTACATGATTTACACATGTCCCACATTACTATAACCCTCCCATGCATGCACTGTCACAGAGTTGGAAGGGGAGGCAAAAGTCTGACACTGATGACACCAAGATGGAAGAGCAACATATTTGCTGCATGCTGGGTAGCACTGCCATCACACATTGGCCTGTGAGTGGCATGTCCTATACACATAAATGACACATGCCATCAGACAGATGGCATGTACCATAGCCATGGTACATTCCACAAGTACATTCATATGTCAGTGAATGAGTACTGTCACCCATCCATGTGAGATGGACATGAAGAGATGAAAAATGCCACATAGTGTGAAAAGATACGCCATGTGCCACACACTGCAACACATCCAGTGTACAAAAATACAGTGATTGCATGGCCATGTACACATCAATGGTTGTGCACTTCAAAATGACAGGAAACAACTAGCATGTTCGACATTCAAACAGGCCCAAAAACATCATGTGATCAGGACAATACTCATTCAGCCTGAATGGTCAAATCTTTCAAGTACCAAGGTGACACATGTGGGCCTATGTGGGGTTCTTCACTGACAGAAGCATGTCACATATGTCACAATAGGGCTGAGGAATGTGTTGCAAAAGTGGGAGAATTGAAACTATCAGCCTGAAAGAACACTGAAAAATACAAACAATGTTGTTGCATGATGCCACCTCAAGGGCAACTGCCCTAATGTTGCGCTAAATTACTACTGTGGGCAGAAGGAATAGTGTCACACCCAAATTCAAGGCTGCAGAATGTTTTGGATGAAGCACATGGGTGACCCATACTACTCAGTCACACACACCCTCACCTGCCACTCAATCAGAACCCGTCACCCAAACAACATACACATGCATTACACACACCCGCATGAGCACTCACCAGACAATGTGTCATAATCGGGTAGTTCTCCCACACCTCGGATCTGTTCCTCTGTGACGAAGGTCCCAGCAACAGACTCATGTTCAGTGAGCTTGTTGTCCTCTTGTGGAGACCCACCGCCAGTCACCAGAGTAGCGGCATGACTTGAGGCCAGCTTGTCCTTTGCTCTGCGTTTCAGGTCGTTCCACCACTTGTAGCAATCATCAGCTGAGCGCCTCACAAATCCAAGGGCACTGATGTCGTTGGCGATGGTCTGCCAGTGTGCCTTACGTTGACCAGGTGTGGTCTTGGACCCTGCAGTCACCACCATTTTGTGGCTATGTTGCAACACATAGCTCACAAGTGCATTAAGCTCTGCGTCATTAAAGCAAGGCTTCCTTGACGTGCCGGAGTGTGTAGCCGTGCGTGGGGTCTCAGCCTGTCGTGCCAGAGCACCCTTCTTCCTCTTTTTAGAAGGTGGAGCGGAGCCAGAGTGGTAACGCCGCTCTGGTCAGTAGGGGCAAATCACCGGTGGACTGGGTTGTTGGAGTGTGCGAATGCACATTGACCATAGGACTTGGTGCAGGCATTGTCTGAAGTGTGATGTTGGCAGGGCGAACATCAGTATGATGGACCAGGACCGACACTGTCCTGGCTGGGAGAGTCAGAGCTGGGGCGGATGGAGCTGCAGCTGCCCCTGCAGCCTCACCACCCTGCATACTTGGGGCAGCAGGTGACATAGCTGCCCCAGATCCACGTGCCTTGGTGACAACTTGCACCGCCACACGCGGCCTAGACCTGCTGACCTGGAAGTCAGCCAAGGAGTCATCCTGTGCCAGGTCAGGTGCCACAATGGGCTGGTCCAACAGGGGCTGAGCTGGGATGGTCTCAGCCACGTTTCCCTCAACCATGGGGGGGGCATGGGTGTCCCTGATTGGTCCTCCACACATGGGGGTCTATGGGCACCCTGCAAATCCTGGCCACGTCCCCTACCGCGCCCACCACATCCACCTTTTGAAGATCGGCCACCTTTGCCTCCCTTACCGCTTGGTCGCCTCCCAACCATGGCACTGATGGTGTTGTGCGTATGGGAGGAGCAGTAAACTATTGTCCTGGGCAATTGGGGGTCAAAGGGGTAGGGTACTAGATGGAATTCGTACCCTAGTGCTCTAACAAGGCTGTCTGTGACCCCTGGGGGAAGATGACGGGTCACGCAACGCACAGGCAGCCCAAAAACAAAAATAGAAATGCACACAACCCCTCATAGACCACGTGCGTGGAAAAATGAACCAGCACTACGCTGTGGCACCCAGAAACACAAAAATAAGCATACGCGTGATACACGCAGCCTACAATGACCTCTGAAGGGGTACGCGACACACGGGGCAAGCACAGTTGCTAAGTACATGCAGAACTCACCGTCTGCCTGGAAATAAAACGTGAAAAATACGCGCGTGTGCGCGTTGGCCACACCCCCACCAAAAGAAGAATTGTAGGCTGTCTGAGGAGACAGGACAAAAGGAGAAGTGAACACTGTTTGAGGAAACAGGCCCAAAAAAAGTAGAAAAATGAAAGCTGTCAGAGGTAACAGGGAGTACGAACTTGAAATGCTGTGAAGTAATCGAGTGTGAACCGACAAGAAGTACAGAATCCACCCACTCGCTCTCCACAAAAAGCACATACAAGTAAATGGCGTCCTACACGTACCTTTTAAACCGGCCCACACGTACACGTCTCTTACGTGTGTGCGTGCCCTTTCCTCCAATTACACGCGCTGACACTCAGACGTGCAGCTTTTCCACGTGTGCTCTGTCATCACGTGCTATGAGGGAAACACCCGCGCGTGTCACGTCACAGACGCGCTTACATGCTAAGGGCCTTTGGTCCAATGAAATCACCTACGTGGGCTGATGCGCTTACGCGCTAAGGGCCTTTCCTCGAATTACACGCTGACGTGCAAGATTTTCACGTGCCAAATCACTCCGTATCAAGCTGGCCACGCGTTCACACACGGAAGACCACGCTCCTGCCAAGAAGGCCGAATTACTGCCCCCCAGAACCCCGAGCACGGTCCCACCTGCCATCTGCTGCTGCCTGATTGCCTGCTGCCCACGTCCCCTGCCATTTGCTGCCTGCAGGTCAGCCAGGGGTGCTGTTGCTGTGACCACCCCTGCTGGAACCGAAGACTCCCGACTGGGATTCCATCGCTCCACAGCCCAGCCCCAGGACCCAGTTGCCCCCCCACTCCTGCCTCTGGTGTTGCCATGTCGGGCACACCACCATCTGAGACCACTGGCAACCCCCAGCCAGAGAGGCAGAGGGCCACCAGCTTCACTGCCACCGAAGTTGGTGTCCTGGTGGAGCAAGTCCTGGGGTAGTATGATGCCCTCTTCGGAAGTTCCCGCGCCGACAAGGAAGGACAGACTCGGATCTGGACGGACATCGTGACTGCCATCAACGCGGAGGGGGTGGCAGTCCGCGACTTCCAACATGTAAAGAAGCGCTGGGAGGACTTCAGGTCCAGGACCCTCAACAAGGCCCGGCGCCTCTTGAAGGCAGCGGATGCTAAGGGGCACCGGGGCCATCTGTCGGAAGACCAAATGAGGGTCCTGGAACGCGTATGCCCAGTGCTCCATGTCCAGGTCCTTGAGAGGCAGACCCGTCTGGAGTCGAGCGATAAGTGTACATGCATACTGATTGGAAGCTGTGCGTGTGGTGGTGTGCCAGTAGTGTGCAGGTTGCACATGTGGTTTTGTAGGGCCATGTATGGATGTGTATGTACAGGGCCGTGAGGCTGACAAATGCGAGTCCTTTCATGTGTGAGACACATGGATGGTTTATTTGTGGGTAAGCATGCAGGCCAAATGCAGATGTGTGAGCACACATGTTTGAATAACTGTGTATGTCAGTTGTCAAGGTTGTGGTGTCACACATGGATGTTGGTTCCAGCTGCATGTATCTGCACTGTGTACATGTGCATGTATGTGTATCTGACAAGTGTGCAACTGTCATGCAACATGGATGCATGTGAGACTGATATGTAGAAGACTGATTGCCAGATGTGACATGGATGCCGATCTCATCACTGCGACACTTGGTGGAGGTGTACACATGCATGTAAGTGTGGTGGCGTGTGTCCATGTCTAGTGCACTCCCTGTGTCTCATGTGATGTCTGGCTCACCTTTGCCTGCATATGCTGTTGTATGTGTATGGATGGTGCTGGCTGTTGCGATATGGCTGTGGAATAGCTCATGTGTGTGATTTGAAATGACATGTGTGTTGGGGATTGTGATGCCATGTCTGAAGTTTGACAATGACACTCGTGTGCAACTGTCATGTGTTTGAGTTCATTGTACAGTGCCCTGATGCCTGTGTCCTATCTCTCCCTGTCTGCAGCGTTGACTGATGAAGAGGGTGGAGAGGGTGCTGTGGAGCACAGCGGCAGGGATCGCACCGCCAGCCGGAGACGCAAGGCCCGGCTCCCCTCCCAGGTTGTCATCTCGTCCGGGAGTGCGGAGTCCGGTGCCGCGTCCCAGGTCGCAGCTGCCGAGGGGAGGTCCAAGAGGCGGAGGTTGGAGTTGGACTCCTCGGCAGCCGAAGGGGCAGCTGAGACCCCACAGGGCCCGACAGAGGAAGATGGCACGGAGTCATCCAGGTTGGTGGGGGGTTTGGTGAAGAAGGAGGCTGTTCAAGGGACAGAGGCGGGGTCTGGAGGTGGGGATTCCACTGGTGCTAGTGGTGCAGTGCAGGGGCAGGGACAGGAGGCAGCACAGGCTGCCGCAGAGGTGCCTGTGTGTAATCCTGTCCCCGATCCTGTGACTGCATCATCTTGCACCAGCAGGGATACCTACGTCCAGACCCATTCTCAGGGAGGGGGTAGGCTTACACCAACTGGCCTTCCTCTCCCTGCGGATGTGGCTATCCAGCACCGGGTTGAGCCTGTCCTGGGTGGGGTGGTGTTGCATCAACGTGCCATGCGAGCTGACCTGCAGTCTTTTCATGAGGAGACTGCACGTCTTTTCGCATGGCTCGTTGACCGCGTTGACCCACTGGGACAGCTCACCAGGGCCGGATTCCTTCGTTTTCTGGACCTTGTTCCGACCCCCTCCTCAACTGAACCCCCAATGTGCCAGTCATCCTCTGTGCCATCTTCCCACCCATGTGTCACCTGGGTGCCCTGTGGGGCTGCCTCTGACCCTGCGGCCAGGCTGGTGGAGGACACATCCCTGCCACAGTCCAGCAGGGGTGGCCACCTCAACAACTGCACCCCAGATGGAGGAGGATGTGCAGGCAGTAGGAACCAGGGCACAGGCAGCGGCACAGCAGCAGCAGCAACAAGGTGGAAGCAATGATGGCTCGGGGCCTTCATCATCGGAGGGGCAGGCATCCGCCGGAGGGCAGGAGGACCCTGGATGGGAAGTGTCTTCCGTGTGGTAGCGGTTGGGCCATGCGATAGATGCGGAGCGGCAGCGGGCAGAAGAGGCACAGCTCACGATGGTCAGGGTGGAGAACTCCATGCATAGGGCCCTGAGGCGGGCCGAGTGCCTCGAGGCCATTCGCAGGGACCTGGAGATCCAGATGTCATCGTCCCTGTGAACCCTCGGGGCCATGGAAGAGGACCGCCTCCGGGACATCGAGCAGGAGTTCGATGATGCCCTGGCCCGGGACATCAACAAGTGAGCCGTTGGACTTGCCCGCTGCCCTTGTAAATAGTTAGTTAGTTAGTATTAGGTTTCCTTTCGTTTTTTCTTTATTTTGGACCGCTTGGACAATGCACCACATTTTTGTATATAGTTTTTTTATTAGGTAGTAGTTTTTGGTAGGTTTCATTTCTTAAGTTGGGCTCATGGACCCTGGATTCTTCAATTGTACATAGTTCTACATTGGATTCATCTTTTTTAATATTTTTTTTGTGTTCACCATGGAGCAATAGTTTTTATAATAAGGTTTTTCCCTTGGATTTGATTTTTTGGACTGTGACTTTGGACAACATTTCTTTTTGGATTTCTTTTGCTTATGTTTTCTTGATTTTCATTATTTATCGGACATGGACCATTTCTTTTGTTATTCCCATTGTTGTGTGTTTAATTTGATTTATGTTCATGTTATCTTTAATATATATTTTTTTATACTTCCATTTGTGGTATTATCTCATTGGTTTCATGCATGTCATGATATGGATTTTGACATTCACTTGCACCCATTGTGTGTGTGTGACGGACATGTGTTCATTTACATACTTTCCATCGGGGTTGTATCATGTAATTGGCATTTCTATGTGGGTGGATGCAATACTTGGGTGGGTCTTTGGCATGTGGAGGCTGGCCATAAGGGCCAGGGACATAGATTGTGATGACGTGTTGGCTGGGGTACATGTGTCGGGGCCTGCTGGCAGGTGCCCTGCCCTGCTGGGGGGTGGGGGTGCAAGGGGCATGAGTGGGGGCCTGCTGGCAGGTGCCCTGCACTGCTGGGGGGTGGGGGTGCAAGGGGACATGAGTGGGGGCCTGCTGGCAGGTGCCCTGCACTGCTTGGGGGTGGGGGTGCAAGGGGACATGAGTGGGGGCCTTCTGGCAGGTGCCCCGCACTGCTGGGGGGTGGGGTTGCAAGGGGACATGAGTGGGACATGAGTGGGGGCCTTCTGGCAGGTGCCCTGCACTGCTGGGGGTGGGGGTGCAAGGGGACATGAGTGGGGGCCTGCTGGCCGGTGCCCCGCACTGCTGGGGGGTGGGTGTGCAAGGGGACATGAGTGGGGTCTTGCTGGCAGGTGCCCCGCACTGCTGGGGTGTGAGGGTGCAAGGGGACATGAGTGGGGGCCTGCTGGCAGGTGCCCCGCACTGCTGGGGGGTGGGTGTGCAAGGGGACATGAGTGGGGGCCTGCTGGCAGGTGCCCTGCACTGCTGGGGGCTGGGGGTGCAAGGGGACATGAGTGGGGGCCTGCTGGCAGGTGCCCCACACTGCTGGGGGTGCAAGGGGACATGAGTGGGGGCCTGCTGGCAGGTTCCCCGCAAAGCTGGGGGATGGGTGTGCAAGGGGACATGAGTGGGGGCCTGATGGCAGGTGCCCCGCACTGCTGGGTGTGGGGGTGCAAGGGGACATGAGGGGGGGGCCTGCTGGCAGGTGCCCTGCACTGCTTGGGGGTTGGGGGTGCAGGGGTACATGAGTTGGTGATCGGTGGTGCAAGCGGACAGGTGGCTTGGCTGGGGTGCCTGCCCATGGTGGATGGGCTGCCAGCGGGACATGACTAGGGGTGTGGGGTAGTCCCCTGTGGTGTGGTCTGCCTGCAGGGGCCGTGGAGGGTGTAGAGGGAACACCTGGGAGGACCCACGCAGCCAATTCACATGTAGGACTCCCCGCACACCCCCGAAATTCACGTACCCCACTCTGACAGCTAAATCGCGTGTGAAACTTCCCGCGAGCCCCTGAAATACACGTACCCCACTCGCACAGGGCCTATCGCATGTGAAACTTCCCACAAACCCCAGTAATACACGTACCCCACTTGTACAGGGCCTATCGCGTGTAAAACTTCCCGCGAACCCCAGTAATAGACGTACCCCACTCGTACAGGGCCTATCGCGTGTGAAACTTCCCGCGAACCCCAGTAATACACGTACCCCACTCGCACAGGGCCTATCGCGTGTGAAACTTCCTGCAAACCCCAGTAATACACGTATATCCCACTCGCACAGGGCCTATCGCGTGTGAAACTTCCCGCGAACCCCAGTAATACACGTACCCCACTCGTACAGGGCCTATCGCATGTGAAACTTCACACAAACCCCAGGAATATTGGCCCTGTGCGAGCGAGCGGGGTATGTGTAGTTCTGGGGTACAGCGTGAAGTTTTACACGCGAAAGGGCCCTGTTGAGCGGAGTACGTGTATTCCTGGGGTTTGCGTGAAGTTTCACCCGCGATTTCATCAGGGTACGTGTATTCCTGGGGTTCGCGTGAAGTTTCACCCGTGATTTCAGCAGGGTACATGTATTTCGGGGGTTTGCGTGAATTTTCACCCGCGATTTCAGCAGGGTACGTGTATTGCGGGGTTCGCGTGAAGTTTCACCCGCGATTTCAGCAGGGTACGTGTATTCCTGGGGTTCGCGTGAAGTTTCACCCGCGATTTCAGCAGGGTACTTGTATTAAAGGGTTCGCGTGAAGTTTCACATGCGAAAGGGCCCTGTTCGAGGGAGTACGTGAATTTCAGGGATGTGCGGCAAGTTTTACACGCGAAAAGGCAACGCCCGTGCACAACACGTCACAGAAGCGCTTACGCGCTAAGGGCCTTTGGTCCAATGATATCGCGTACGTGTGCTGATGCGCTTATGCGCTAAGAGCCTTTCCTCGAATTACACGCTGACGTGCAAGATTTTCACGTGCCAGATCACTCCGTATCAAGCTGGCCACGCGTACACACACGGAAGACCACGCTCCTGCCCTGAAGGCCATTTTGCTGCCCCCAAGAGCCCCGAGCACGCTCCGACCAGCCATCTGCTGCTGCCTGTCTGCCTGCTGCCCACGTGCCCTGCTATTTGGTGCTTGCACATCAGCCATCTGCAGGGGTCCAGTTGCTGTGTCCACCCCTGCTGGAACAGAAGACTCCCGACTGGGATTCTATCGCTCCACAGCCCAGCCCCAGGACCCAGTTGCCCACCCACTCCTGCCTCTGGGGTTGCCATGTCGGGCACATCTCCATCTGGCACCACTGGCAAACCCCATCCAGAGAGGCAGAGGGCCACCAGCTTCACTGCCACCGAAGTTGGTGTCCTGGTGGAGCATGTCTCGGGGTATTATGATGCCCTCTTCGGAACAAGACGCGCCAACAAGAAGGACGGACCAGGATATGGACGGACATCGTGACTGCCATCAACACGGAGGGGGTGGCAGTCCGTGAATTCCATCATGTCAAGAAGCGCCAGGAGGACTTCAGGTCCAGGACCCTCAACAAGGCCCGGCACCTCGCGGAGGGGCGCCGGGTCAGCCTGAGCAACATCCAGATGAGGGTCCTGGAACGCGTAGGCCCAGCGCTCCACGCCCAGATCCTTCGGAGGCTGTTAGGGAGAATTCTCTGTTTAGGCTGAATTTCCTAACCTAGTGAGTCCCCCAGCAGCTTTGCTGGATTTCGGGAGTTTGTTTTTTTCCATCCTGCCAAGAGTGAGACTCTTTTCTCCCACTCTTGGACATGTATGTGTGTAATTCCTTTGAAATGTCAATGTGTTCGATGGGCTATGGGGTCTTTTACTCCATAGGGTCTCATATGTTTTTCTATGTGTGTTACACCGCACCCTACGTGCCGTAACACTGGGGCGTCCTAGCGGACCTCCACCATAGACTCCATACCCGGGGACTGACTACTGTCTCCCCGGGCATGTAAAGTCACCATTGGCTTTACTAGACCTAAATTTACTAACAGAACTAGTACAAACCATCTTATTGTGGACGTACTAGTAGGGGTAATTCGATTACGCCTGGATCTGTTACTCGAGGGGACACTGTCCCATCCCCCCTCGTCGAGTTTTGGCTGGTGGCAGTGGAAACTACTTGTTATGTTCGACCCCTGACATAACCCTATGGGATTCGTCCCATTGTTGGAGATTGATACTTTTTCTCGTTAATCTCTAACGTACCACCGATCTACTTATCTTAAATAAGTTTATCGGATGGTATTTTCTGCCAGAACTCGGTTTGTAAAATGGCGTCTGTGTTCGTCTCTGTGACTCCTAAACCAAAGGTCGAGCCCTTTGTTCCACTTTTGGCGGGCTCTGTACAGAGACCCTCCAAAGTGGTGCCATTCTGTCTGGGTTACCACAGGGGTGTGGGAGGGGGTTTAGGCACCCTGGACCGAGTTGCCTTGCCAACTCCGGTCGCACTCTGGAGTGATTGGCCCAAGTGGTGAGCCTTCCCGCTCACCACTTAGCATGTGTTGATTGACAGCTAGGCTGAATGAATGGGGGTTTTCTGCATAAAAGCAGGGCTTTTGGGACTGGATCTTCAGAAGTCGCCACAGGACCTAAGAATCCGACGAGGGTAACGCTGAGCCGACCTGCACGACGACACCTCCGGTGGAGCCCTGCGGAACCGACTCACCACTTCCCGACGACAGAGGAGATCTCCCTGCCGGAGAGTCTCTTCCCGTGGCTGGTGGGAACAACCAGTCCCCTTTGCTTTTTATTCGCCTCAGGACGCAGTGGTCGAATTGCCCATGCAGAGCACCCCGGCAACCGGATAGCCACTACCCCTGTACCGCGACCAAAAGGTGGTGCCTTGTGACGGAGCACTCCGCGGCTGGTCTCTTCCCTGGTGGTGCACCGGACTTCCTTTTTCTTCGACGACGAGAACCTCTCTACTCTTGGCAAAGACCCGACGTGCATCCACCACCAGGAACATCTGCCCCCGCCGGAGCTGCCCTCCACAATAAGGTACCGTGTCCGCCTGGCTTCCCTTTCGATCGGATTGAGCGAGGTGTCTTAATCCTCTCCTTTCCGTTGGGTCGCCTCCAAGCTTTTCTCATTTATAGTTCTGAACTGGTTCAACCTGCCGATAACAATTTGCTACAAAGACTTGAATGCATCTCCACTAGAGACTTTTTGGGACATCGCGCCTTGCCTCTCTCCGAGTGGGCCTGGCCTCTGAACTTCATGATCTATTGTGATTCTTGCCTTCCTGCCTTGCATTTTATTCGCGAAGGATTGAACTGTGTTGATTTCATGACCTGCCTATCTTTTTCTCTCCCATCCTAATTAATGTTCGAGTGTCATCTAGGTTGAGGTATACACCTCTGTCTGAAAATAAGTGATACCGGTAGAACCTAGAGTTGTCGAAATATTGCTAGGGGGATTGATCGTTTTCTACTCCGTAGAGTAATTGTGTTTGATTTGTTTGCCGTGACTTGCCATAGTGTTTTTCATAGATGTTCTGTTATAAATAAATACCTTAATATCTTTACACTAAGCCTCGTTGCGTGTTTGCTTGTCTTGCTGTGTAGAATTGCCCTATTTTGTATGCTCCACATACTGCTCAACTCTTCTTGAGGGAAGTCTGACTGCTCAGCCACAGCTACCAAGTGAATCTGTGTGGTACAGACTGCTACCAAGTGGGTTCACCGCCAACCACCTGTAGTCCTAAATCTTTTGCAGTGGTCCCAGAGGGAACTGCACAGGTTTCCGCCTAACAGAGGCAGACCCGTCTGGAGTTGAGCGGTAAGTGGCCAAGCATTGCTGTGTGAGACAGGGCATGTTGCAGTGTGCTGGTAGTCTGATACTAGCCTGTATGTGTGACATAGGCCATGTATGGATGTGTGTGTGCAGGGACATCATGGTCCTGCATGTGGGACCAGTTATGTGTGAACCACATTGTAGGTGCATGTGTTTTAATGCAACATGGGGACCTCTATGCAGAATGCACAACTGAAAGCATGCCAGTCTCTGTTACTGGACATGGAGGGGGTGTGAGGAATGGGTGCTGATGTCATATACATGTATGGTGCACGTGTGTGTGTGTGTGTGCACCAGAGAAGTGTGTGTTTGACTTTGAAACGCCATGGATGCATGTGACTTTGAAGGCAACATCTTGGTTTACAGCGGCCCTTGTACATGTGTGTTGATGTTGATTGCAGGTGCCGGGAGTGTTTCTGCATGTGTGTTGCATGCATTGACCCATGTGATGTGGAAGGACAGGATGGAAGTGACATTTGACAGCGCCACTCATGTGTTATTGCTTCCTGTCTAGGGTATTTTGTGCTGTACCCTGATGCTTGTGTTCTATGTCTCCCTCTACGCAGCGTCAAGTGAAGAAGAGGGCGGAGACGGCGCTGTGGAGCCAAGCGGCGGGGATGCCTCCACCGGGCGGCGACGCATGGCCCAGCCACCCTCCCAGGAATTACCATCATCCGGGAGCGAGGGGGCTGGTGCCTCGTCTGCCACAACGGCTGTGGCGGAAGGGCCAGGTGAGCCCCCACAGGGGCTTCCAATGGTGGAAGACGGTGTGGAGCCATCCAGGTTGGTGGTCTCCACAGAGGAGGAGGAGCCCGCTACTGAGCCGCACATGGGGCCTGGTGGGGGTAGTACCACTGGTGCAAGTGGTGCAGTCCAGGGCCAGGGTCAGGAGGCAGCACAGGTCACCGCGGAGGGGCCTGTGCATGTCGCTGTCCTTGACCCTGTGACTGCACCATCATGCACCAGCAGGGAGGCCCTGTCCCAGGCCCGTCGGCAGGTAGGCGAGAGTGCCATATCAGCTGCCTCTCCACTACCTGCAGGCGAGGGATCCCGCGACCGTATGGGATCCGTCCTGGTGGGTGTCGCGTTGAGCACGCGTGACATTTGTGATGACGTGCATTGTTCCTGGGCGGAGAACGCACGCCATCACGAAGAGCAGCGTCGTGACGTGGCACTGCTGGGAGGGGCCCTGGTCGGTGGGTTCCTACATGTGACGCGCACTCTGGCGGACCTCTCCTCCTCTGTGGAGACTATGCGCCGGTCGTTCTCCACATCATCTTCTGGCCCAGATTCCACCAGGGCCCCTGTGGACCTGGCCTGACCAACACAGCCAGCTTGGTGGAGATCCCATCTCTGCCACAGTCGGGAGTTGGCGGTCCATCAGGGGTGGACACCACAACTGGAGACCAGCAGATGGAGGATGTGCAGGCACGATCGGACAGGGCACATGGACAGCAGCAGCAGGAGCAGGCTGTAGGCGGGAGCAATGATGGCTCGGGGCCATCAACATCGGAGGGGCAGGCATCGGCCATAGGGCAGGAGGACCCAGGAATGGGAGTGTCTTCCGTGTGGCTGCGGTTGGGCCAGCAGATAGATGCGGAGCGGCAGCGGGCAGAAGAGGCACGGCTCACGATGTTCAGGGCGGAGAACTCCATGCGTAGGGCCCTGAGGCGGGCCTAGTGCCTCGAGGCCATTCGCAGGGACCTGGAGATCCACATGTCATTGTCCCTGCGAACCCTCGGGGCCATGGAAGAGGACCGCCTCCGGGACATCGAGCCGTTGGACTTGCCCGCTGCCCTTGTAAATAGTTAGTTAGTTAGTATTAGATTTCCTTTAGTTTTTTCTTTATTTTGGACCACTTGGACAATGCACCACATTTTTGTATATAGTTTTTTTATTAGGTAGGTTTTGGTAGGTTTCATTTCTTAAGTTGGGCTCATGGACCCTGGATTCTTCAATTGTACATAGTTCTACATTGGATTCATCTTTTTTAATATTTTTTTTGTGTTCACCATGGTGAAATGGTTTTTACTTTTTATTTTCCCTTGGATTTGATTTTTTGGACTGTGACTTTGGACAACATTTCTTTTTGGATTTCTTTTGCTTATGTTTTCTTGATTTTCATTATTTATCGGACATGGACCATTTCTTTTGTTATTCCCATTGTTGTGTGTTTAATTTGATTTACGTTCATGTTATCTTTAATATATATTTTTTTGTACTTCCATTTGTGGTATTATCTCATTGGTTTCATGCATGTCATGATATGGGTTTTGACATTCACTTGCACCAATTGTGTGTGTGTGACGGACATGTGTTCATTTACATACTTGCCATTGGGGTTGTATCATGTAATTGGCATTTCTATGTGGGTGGATGCAATACTTGGTGGGTATTTGGCCTGTGGAGGCTGGCCATAAGGGCCAGGGATCTAGATTGTGATGACTTGTTGGCTGGGGGACATGTGTCGGGGCCTGCTGGCAGGTGCCCTGACTGCTGGGGGGTGGGGTGCAGGGGACATGTGTGGGGGCCTGCTGGCAGGTACCCTGCACTGCTGGGGGGTGGGTGTGCAAGGGGACATGAGTGTGACATGAGTGGGGGCCTGCTGGCAGGTGCCCTGCACTGCTGGGGGGTGGGGGTGCAAGGGGACATGAGTGGGGGCCTGCTGGCAGGTGCCCTGCACTGCTTGGGGGGTGGGGGTGCAAGGAGACATGAGTGGGGGCCTTCTGGCAGGTGCCCTGCACTGCTGGGGGGTGGGGGTGCTGGGGGACATGAGTGAGGGCCTGCTGGCAGGTGCCCTGCACTGCTTGGGGGGTGGGGGTGCAAGGGGACATGAGTGGGGGCCTGCTGGCAGGTGCCCTGCAATGCCGGGGGGTGGGGGTGCAAGGGGACATGAGTGGGACATGAGTGGGGGCCTGCTGGCAGGTGCCCTGCACTGCTGGGGGGTGGGGGTGCTGGGGGACATGAGTGGGGGCCTGCTGGCAGATGCCTTGCACTGCTTGGGGGGTGGGGGTGCAAGGGGACATGAGTGAGTGGGGGCCTGCTGGCAGGTGCCCTGCACTGCTGGTGGGGGGCTGCAAGGGGACATGAGTGGGACATGAGTGGGGGCCTGCTGGCAGGTGCCCTGCACTGCTGGGGGGTGGGGTGCTGGGGGACATGAGTGGGGGCCTGCTGGCAGGTGCCCTGCACTGCTTGGGGGGTGGGGGTGCAAGGGGACATGAGTGGGGGCCTGCTGGCAGGTGCCCTGCACTGCTGGGGGGTGGGGGTGCAAGGGGACATGAGTGGAACATGAGTGGGGGCCTGCTGGCAGGTGCCCTGCACTGCTGGGGGGTGGGGGTGCTGGGGGACATGAGTGGGGGCCTGCTGGCAGGTGCCCTGCACTGCTTGGGGGGTGGGGGTGCAAGGGGACATGAGTGGGGGCCTGCTGGCAGGTGCCCTGCACTGCTGGGGGGTGGGGGTGCAAGGGGACATGAGTGGGACATGAGTGGGGGCCTGCTGGCAGGTGCCCTGCACTGCTTGGGGGTGGGGGTACAAGGGGACATGAGTGGGACATGAGTGGGGGGCTGCTGGCAGGTGCCCTGTACTGCTGGGGGGTGGGGGTGCAAGGGGACATGAGTGGGGGCCTGCTGGCAGGTGCCCCTCAGTGCTGGGGGGTTGGTGTGCAAGGGGACATGAGTGGGACATGAGTGGGACATGAGTGGGGGCCTGCTGGCAGGTGCCCCTGACTCCTGGGGGTGGGGGGTGCTGGGGGACATGAGTGGGTGCCTGCCGGCAGGCGCCCTGCACTGCTTGGGGGTGGTGGTGCAAGGGGACATGAGTGGGACATGAGTGGGGGCCTGCTGGCAGGTGCCCTGCACTGCTCAGGGGTGGGGGTTCAAGGGGGTAATGCATTGGTGATCACTAGTGCAAGGTGACATGTGGCTTGGCTGGGGGGGCATGCCCATGGTGGATGGGCTGCCTGTGGGACATGACCAGGGTTGCAGGGCAGTCCCCTGTGGTGTGGGCTGCCTGCAGGGGCCGTGGAGGGTGTAGAGGGAACACCTGGGAGGACCCACACTGGCAATTCATGTGTAAGACATCCCCTGCACCCCCGAAATACACATACCCCACTCGCACAGGGCCTATCGCGTGTGAAACTTCACGCGCACCCCAGTAATACACGTACCCTGCTGAAATCACGTGTGGAACCTCCAGCGCACCCCAGAAATACACGTACCCTGCTGAAATCGCGTGTTAAACTTCCCCGCTCCCCAGAAATACACGTACCCTGCTGAAATCGCGTGTGGAACTTTCCGCGCACACCAGAAATACACATACCTTGCTGAAATCGCGTGTTAAACTTCCCCACACCCCAGAAATACACGTACCCTGCTGAAATCGCGTGTGGAACTTCCCGCGCACCTCAGTAAAACAGGTACCCTGCTGAAATCGCGTGTTAAACTTCCCCGCACCCCAGAAATACACGTACCCTGCTGAAATCGCGTGTGGAACTTCCCGCGCACCCCAGTAATACACGTACCCTGCTGAAATCGCGTGTTAAACTTCCCCGCACCCCAGAAATACACGTACCCTGCTGAAATCGCGTGTGGAACTTCCCGCGCACCTCAGTAAAACAGGTACCCTGCTGAAATCGCGTGTTAAACTTCCCCGCACCCCAGAAATACACGTACCCTGCTGAAATCGCGTGTGGAACTTCCCGCGCACCCCAGTAATACACGTACCCTGCTGAAATCGCGTGTTAAACTTCCCCGCACCCCAGAAATACACGAAGCCTGCTGAAATCGCGTGTGGAACTTCCCGCGCACCCCAGTAATACACGTACCCTGCTGAAATTGCGTGTTAAACTTCCCCGCACCCCAGAAATACACGTACCCTGCTGAAATCGCGTGTGGAACTTCCCACGCACCCCAGTAATGCACGTACCCTGCTGAAATTGTTTGTTAAACTTCCCCGCACCCCAGAAATACACGTACCCTGCTGAAATCGCGTGTGGAACTTCCCACGCACCCCAGTAATACACGTACCCTGCTGAAATCGCGTGCTAAACTTCCCCGCACCCCAGAAATACACGTACCCTGCTGAAATCGCGTGTGGAACTTCCCGCGCACCCCAGTAATACACATACCCTGCTGAAATCGCGTGTTAAACTTCCCCGCACCCCAGAAATACACGTACCCTGCTGAAATCGCGTGTGGAACTTCCCGCGCACCCCAGTAATACACGTACCCTGCTGAAATTGCGTGTTAAACTTCCCCGCACCCCTGAAATACACGTTCCCTGCTGAAATCGCGTGTGGAACTTCCCGCGCACCCCAGTAATACACGTACCCTGCTGAAATCGGTTGTTAAACTTCCCCGCACCCCAGAAATACACGTACCCTGCTGAAATCGCATGTGGAACTTCCCACGCACCCCAGTAATACACGTACCCTGCTGAAATCGCGTGCTAAACTTCCCCGCACCCCAGAAATACAAGTACCCTGCTGAAATTGCGTGTGGAACTTCCTGCGCACCCCAGTAATGCACATACCCTGCTGAAATCGCGTGTTAAACTTCCCTGCACCCCAGAAATACACATACCCTGCTAAAATTGCGTGTGGAACTTCCCGCGCACCCCAGTAATACACGTTCCCTGCTCGGCGTTTGCTGTTTGGCAGCCCTGTATACTGGTCCAGGGTTAGCGCAGCCCTTTGCGCTGAATTGGGAATTTTGATGGCTTTTCCTTGCGCGAGGGCGTTCTTGGGGGCGTAACTGGCGCTGCTGCAGGGTCGCTGCGCCACTCTGCGCCACGGCTGGTTTTGGAGGCTAAAATCCATGAATAGGCTGTGCGCGGAAATCGATTTTAGCGCACGCGGCTGGCGCAGACATTCGCACGCGCACACTGTGCACCAGCAGCATGCGCCACTTTTGTGAGAAATTCTATGAATTACCCAGATAATGTGTTTATGTGCTTCTTTTTGAACTTGTGCAGTGTTAATATGGCATGATAGAACAATTTAAGATACCCCCTGAGTTTTCGGGTAGTGTTGACGTTGTCTGCGTCTATCCGCAGACATTCGCACAGTCCGCGGACATCAAAATCACTAGGTGGGGTTCAGTATGTTCTATGTTACATGTATACAAAGTAAGGGAATCCTAGTAAACATTTATCAAATTCACACTATGAAAATGTATATTCAGTAAAATAAAATTTGAGAAAAGGAGGTTATGGTCAAGTTGTGCTATTAAAAACCTATGAAATTCAGTAAAAAAATGTTGTTAAAAGGACGTTATGGTTAAGTTGCGCTACTAAAAACCTATGAAATTTAGTAAAAAAACTTTGTTAAAGGGACGTTATGGTTCCAAAGAAACCGAAAAACCCCTGAAATTCGCTAGTTATGGTAAACTAAGCCACCATAACTCGCACCACCACCGTGTATTGCTAAGACTAATACCCAGGACATCAAAGATGACATCACAAATGTCATTGATGACCTCACTGATGACATCACATGTTCATTTACTTTTCATGAAAAGTCTGTATAAGGGATTCTTATTATAATATTGACAAAAACGTGTCAAAGATCATTGGAATAAATATCATGAGCTATGTAGTGCATTGACATAAATAGCATTCTATTATGAAGTTTCATACACTGTGAGTGGACCCTAAGTGCATTATTGTAAGAACATATATGAAGTATAAGTATAGTAAGCTACTCATGTATAAACATAAGCATTGTGTGCAGCATACATGATGGAGGTGAATATTAATAATCTTCCTATGTTGAAGAGTGAAATGATAAATGCTTTCTTATTAGAGTTTTGCGTACTGTGCAACATGTAGTAAGTAGCTAATAAAACCCACTTAATACATAATTCCATTATTACATACAAAACACAAAGACAGAAAAACACATAAAAATATGAGTATATAAAGGGAAAGTGACATACGCAAAAAAAGCAGCAGTAGAACCAGAACGTGTTCATAACCTAACTGATTATCTTTATGCACAGAAATGATTGCTCTGCTTTTAACCTACTACTTCCCTATGTATAACTATCACATGATGTGACTGCACCCTAAAGAAAGTAATGCAAATACAAATATGAGCATATCCAGAGAAAGTACAGTAATAAAAAAACAGCAGAACAATAAGAAATTGTTTATAACCTTACTGATTCTCTTCATACACAGAAAGCATTGTTGTCTTTCAAGTGTGTATTTTCCTTATGAATATGTTTCACATGCTGTGAGTGTACCCTAAGTATATTATTGTAAGAAAATATTTGAAGTATAAGTCTACAAATATAGTATATTTTAAATTTTCTGTTCCAAACTATTACTGGCCAAGATATATTACTAAAGGAAAAAAGAGCAAGTCAGACATTTAATGTCATCAGTGATGTAATCAATTACATTTGTGATGTCATCTTTGATGTCCTGGTTGTTAGTCTTAGCAATGCACGGTGGTGGCGTGAGTTATGGTTGCTTAGCTTACCATAACTAGCGAATTTCAGGGGGTTTTCGGTTTTACTTGGAACCATAACGTCCCTTTAACAAAGTTTTTTTTACTGAATTTCATAGGTTTTTAGTAGTGTAACTTAACCATAATGTCCCTTTAACAAAGTTTTTTAACTGGAAAAAAAAAATATATATATATATATTCAGTGAAAAAAACTTTGTTAAAGGGACGTTATGGTTAATTTGCGCTACTAAAAACCTATGAAATTCAGTGAAAAAACTTTGTTAAAGGGACGTTATGGTTCCAAGTAAAACCGAAAAACCCTTGAAATTTGCCAGTTATGGTAAGCTAAGCAACCATAACTCGCGCCACCACCGTGCACTGCTAAGACTAACACCCGGGACATCAAAGATGACATCACAAATGTCATTGATGACATCACTGATGACATCACATGTCTGGCTCACTATTTTTTCTTTTGCTGACATATCTAGGACACATGGTTTTCTTCAGTAACAGTCAGAAACTAAGAATTTTATTTTATTTGTAGACGTATCCTTCTAGTAGGTTCTTACAGTAATTCCCTTAGAGTACAGTCACATCTTATGAAACATATACATATGGGAAAACACACGCTTGAAAGACAGCAATCCTTTTTGTGCATAAAGATAATCACTAGACTTATGAGCACCTTCTGATAGTTCTGTTGTTTTTTTTATGGCTGTACTTTCCCTGTGGGTCCAATCACATCAAGTGATACATATACATAGGGTAAATAGCAGCTTTGAAACAGAGCAATCATTTATTTGCATGAAACTAATCAGTTAGGTTATGAATTGTTTCTGCTACTACTTGTGCTTTTTTGCTAACTTCACTTTCCCTGTATATGCCCATATTGGTATGTGTTCTTGTGTCTTTGTGTTTTGTCTATAGTAATGCAATTATGTAATACATGGGTTTTATTAGCTACTTATTACATATTTCACAGTACACAAACATCTATTAAGAAAACAATTATCATCTCATTATTCAACATATTAACATTACGAATATCATACCTTCATCTTGTAGGCTGCACATAATGTTATGTTTCTGTATGAGTAGCTTAGTATACTAGATAGAACCCCATAATAGGATGCTATTTATATATCAATGCATCGTTCAATGCACTTATTAGGGTATATTTCTTGCAATGATTCTTGACACTTTTTTCGCAACATAATAAGAATCCCTTCTACACATATTTCATGAGAAGTACATACACATGTGATGTCATCTGTGATGTCATCTTTGATGTCCTGGGTGTTAGTCTTAGCAGTGCACGGTGGTGGCGCGAGTTATGGTTGCTTAGCTTACCATAACTGGCGAATTTCAAGGATTTTTCGGTTTTACTTGGAACCATAACGTCCCTTTAACAAAGTTTTTTCACTGAATTTCATAGGTTTTTAGTAGCGCAACTTAACCATAACGTCCCTTTAACAAAGTTTTTTTCACTGAATTTCATAGGTTTTTAGTAGCGCAACTTAACCATAACGTCCCTTTAACAAAGTTTTTTCACTGAATTTCATAGTTTTTTAGTAGCAAAACTTAACAATAATGACTTTGACTTTATATACATGTCATATGGAACTGACTAGATCTCTTCCTATGAACGTGATGTCCGCGAACTTATTTAATGTTCGCGGACATGTTCGGAGAACAGTACCACTACCTAAAAACTGTGGGGTGGGGTGGGGGGGTATGTTTGATTGTTATATCATAATATAGGAACATTTAACAAATTCAAAAAGCAGCACACAAACACATTATATATAGTAATACATAAGAAATGTAACCCATATATGTAACACACTAACCATTCATTTAAATACAATATGTTCTGAAATGGAATATACCACAAGAACATAAATTGGCTTCCAACATAATTACCTCACAGACACAACAGAACTGAGAACAAGACCAGACCCACTGAATACATAGGACTTATCTTACCAGAAATAGTAAGTGTACTTCATTTTACTCATATATTTATAAACTTTCTGTATTAGATTAAAAAATATATTATCTTTTTTTTTCTCACAGAAATGTCTAGTACTCTGGAATGGCTAGATGACAATTCCCCACATGAAGAAATGTCACAAGATAGTGAAACTAATGGTAAACACTTTATAATATAAACCATTTAAATATTATTATTTTGTATACATTTAACATATATATATTTTTTTTGTACAGAGCATAACAAAATAGAAACTACCTCTGAAGAAGCTATTATGGAAAACACGCTTGACAACATAAAAGAAAAAATTGATTTACTGTTGACCAATGTTAATAATTTGAAAACTTTTGTTAAAGATCATTTTAAAACAAAAACGTCATACCATTGCCCCACATGTACTTGTCCCTCCTCACCATATCCCAGTCAATTATCCCCAAACCCTCTCCATAATCCAAAACGTTTTGATGAGATTTCCATCCCTTCTTCACCTAATACCAATCATGTTGAAACCTCAAATTCTCCTGTTTTTGTTTCTGTTTCTGCCTCACTTTCTCTGTCATAAATTATTAATATATGTTAAATAAAGTTTAATTTTTATATTGTATTGTGAATAGTTTCCGTTTTTTTTTTAAAAACAATAAAAGTGTCCGCGGACAGTGCGAGTGTTCTGAAATGTTCGTACATAAACGAAAATGGAGGTGTCCTGAAGAACACCACACCTGTTCGTACTGTTCGCTAGCAAGTTGAAACTGTTCTAAGAACACACGTGGTGTCCTGAAATGTTCGTAAAGAAACAAAAATTAAAGTGTTCTAAAGAACACTATATCTGTCCGTAATGTTCGCTATCAACTTAAAACTGTCCTAAAACACAATTGGTGTCCTGAAATGTTTGTAAATAAACGAAAATGATGTGTCCTGAACAACAGTACAACTGTTCGTAGTGTTCGCTAGCAACATGAAACTGTACTAAGAACACACGCGGTGTCCTGAATTGTTCGTAAACAAACAAAAATTAAAGTGTCCGAAAGAACACTATACCTGTCCGGTACTGTTCGCTAGCAAGTTCAAACTGTTCTAAGAACGCTATTGGTGTCCTGAAATGTTCGTAGGTAAACGAAAATGGAGGTGTCCTGAAGATCACTATACCTGTTCGTAGTGTTCGCTACCCAATTGAAACTGTTCTAAGAACACAATTGGTGTCCTGAAATGTTCGTACATAAACTAAATTACACGTGTCCTGAAGAACACTATATCTGTTCTTACTGTTCGCTACCAAGTTTAAACTGTTCTAAGAACACACGCGGTGTCCTGAAATGTTCGTTTCACGTGTGACACACTTTTAATTACTTCAGAACCCGAACAGTGTCCGTAGGACATCAATGCGCATGCGCTAACCAATCTCCGTGCACTTGGTGTCCTGCGGACAGGCGCTTCCTTCGCGGACTAGTTCGCAAACGGTTCATATGACCGCGCCCACGCTCATCGTGTGTCCTGAAATGCGGACACTGTTCGTGTCCCCGAACAATTTAAAAGCACATTTTCAGTTAATCCATAATATTTTTCAATAAAATCTCACCATGCCACAAGTCCCACATAGCAATCTTGAGTTTCTATATACCTTTTGAAACTTTCCGATCCTTTTTTTGTGTTCGATCTGTCTGCGCACAGTGCGCATGTCCGCGGACCGCGCACAAGCACCCCTATAAAAGACCACACCCAAGAGCTTATTCCCATTGTGTTTCTGGCTATTCTTCAGAACACAGTGATTTTTGCTGCCACCTGCAGACTACACCATCATCGAGATGGCATCCTTGGCTGCTGAACTGCCACTTGGTGCTGCACCTGCTTCAGCACCACCACCACCCCCTCCACCACCACCACCTCCCCAGGGGCCTGAAGAGGGGAACAGGACTGAGGATGCGGAGGAGGAAGAAGAGGATGATGAGAATGAGGCAGAGGAAATCCCTACTACCCGCACTAGGCGTGATTCTTGGGTGTGGCGGTTATTTACCATTCATGGGAATGGTCCTAAGGCTCATGCGAACCATGTTACTTGCAATGAGTGCAAAATGATACTCAGTCGCGGGAAGCACGGTAACTACAGCTTTGGGACCACTACTATGAAGCGACACCTGAGGTCATTTCACTCTGGGGCTATTCGCAGGGTTGTACCTTGCGAATAACGTAGCAGGTTGATTTCCTCTACTTCATCCTCTGTTTCTGATCCTGTCACCACAAGGACCACCTCTGTGGGACAGCGTCTTTCTCAAGCTGCCTCACAGGCCATACAGAATGCTGATGACCCTTACCTTTCGAGGGTCACAGTTGTATGTATGTACTGTGACACAGTACTCTGCAGGGGGGAGCGACTTCGGAGTGCTGTTGAGACTATCGTCTCAGAGCACGAGAAGACCTGCTCACTACCCAAATAAAACCCACTCTACATCTTCCTCTCTCAGCTCGCCCTTTCTTATACCTGTGGTTGGTGTCCCCCCCTTTACCCTCCTTTACCCTCCTCTCCTAGTGTGTCGTGTCTGAAAAACCCAAAAAAATACAAAATTACAAAAATCAATAAAAAAATAAGGCTCTTTTCAGAGCCGCCTTTGCCAGTTAAAAAATAGAAGTGAAATAAATGAAGCAGGGCTCTTGGTATTTTTTAGAAATCCGCGGACAGTTCGCGAACATTAAAAAAATTGGGTTGCTACTCCATCACAAACATGGTAATTTTCTCTGGAAAGAAGTGGTGGCTCTGAAAAGAGCCTTTGGGTGGTGTTTGTAAGTCAAAAATTGTAAATCCTTAACATCTACTTCAAAATCGTTGTTGTAATTCCAAAAAAGGTTGCAATGCATTTTGTACATTTCTCAGAAAAATCTGATTGCCAGCATAAGTAAGATGGACTCCATCTCTGCGAAAAATGTATGTACTACAAAACATAATATTTTCATTGTGAAAAGAAGACATGCCAAAATCTCTTAGAAAGCCACAAACAGCCTTATTAACATTACGCCTTCCTTTTTCCATTTGTGGACCAAATGAAGAAGAACGAAGCCACATTTGTCTCTGCGCAATCCGTGAAAATATCACTTGAGAATTAGGAAACATGTCCATAACCTTCCTAAATCCTTCTTTCATAGCAAATTGCAAAAAAAATCAAATCCAGTCACATGTCCTAAACTGTTCCCTCCACAATGAATTACAATTATGTCTGGATGTTGCTCTGTCTCCAAAGTAGCACAGAGAGGTAGCAAGTCCAACCACTTCATTCCATGTACTCCATGCCAGTGTACTTCCACATGTGGGAATCCAAGATCTACAGCTACTCCACAGCTTTCTGCATGCACCTTCAACCAATGTATCCACAAATCTCCTAAAATCCAAACAATCTGTTTTCTGAAACACACAGCCATAGCTCTCTTTTGTTCTCTCAGCAAAAAGAGTATCTGAGAAAATCTCTACACCCACCAAACTTTCCTGACCAATCCCTTTCAGTGCTTATTCTCATTTGCATGACTTCTGAACCCAAAAATCCCCGGATGTAACTCCCGATGTCCGCGAACTACCGCCATGTCCGCGGACATATCGTAACATGAACAGCCCTTCTACCATTTCCACTACACTCTCTCTGCCATTCCCTCATTGGATGTACCTCAACAATCACATGACCATGCACCAATCACATTCAAGACCTCTACATCTAACTGCATCATCATAGATCAGCACTGCAAATGTACTCTGAATCTCTCTGAGTACAAGTGTCATATCATTGGCAAGCAGCATCTACCAGAAATACTGTACAAGTCTTCAAGATTTCTACTTGCAGCTCCATGCAAATCCATATGCATGAACACAAACTTCAGGTATGCATATTTTCTGTATAGTAGATGAACACATTTTCAAACAGACTTTTACCTTGTAAAATCTGTAAAATGAATTTACTGTACTTTTTTCAATTTCCTAAAATCAACTATCACTTATAAACCTTTATACTTTTTACTTTCTTTATACACACACACTCAAATCATGTTAAACTAACATTTTTTAAATGAAATATATAGACTACATATATTCAAACAAAATTGCATGCAAACACGATCTATGTTTAAACCTTTATAAAAATACTTATACAATTTCATATTTTTAGTTTTTATTTATTTATTTATTTAATTACTTTAAATTAGACATGACATTGAGGCGCTATTACCTAGAATAGTTTACTTACAGAAATAGTGATATTCACTAATATATTATGAATTTCACAAGACATAGTAAAGATATTTTTTTTTTGCTACAGTTAGTCATTCAATACAATTTGTTCATTAAGAACATATCATATGTACTGAACTGATGCAATGTATCTTATGTAAATAAATTAGTTTAATGGTTTTACAGAAGGCACTGAGGATTTCAATTAAAAAAATCAATATCTAAATTAAAAACAGTGCTATATACAAACAAAGTTACTAATTTGAAGCTTTTACAATTTCAGTGAAGACCAGTTTCCTGAAAAGAAGCAGCCGAATTCGAAGAAGAAAGAAAAACTAAGAAGTTACCTGTTAATTTTAAAAAAAAGTAAGTAAAATATCACCATAATATTTATATTATTAATCAAATATACTATAACATTAATACAAGCTATTTTGGTTTCTTAAAATAGAGATTTTGTATCATTTTGTCCAAAAATGTCCATGTCTTAAACAGCGATTTACAGCCAGAACGGCCCACAAATTTCTATTTTTGGACACACAAATTAGCCAGCTGAACCACTACAATTTTCATATTATAGAACAAACAACTGTTTTAATTGTATACATTAGATTTACTATTTGTACTTTTCCACACCACTAGCTTACTTTTCTTTTGTCATCTGAACCCCAGTTTATAACACATAAATTCAAGAATACCTATCCCTACTAGTTTTAGTTCCCAATGCACAATCACACACCATTACATACATCTTTATCATCTTACTCAAACACTCATGCACACAGCACACATACATTCCAGAACACCCCAACCCATATCTTCTTTATTTTTTTCAACAGACCCTAAAGAATGCCTACCAAAAGACAACTCCGTAGAAAGCAACGCAAAATTAGAGCAAATGAAAATAAAGGTGTCCAACATAAGCATCCATCTCTAGCAGAATTTGTAAAAAAAGTTGAAACAAAACAGCTAATACAATCATTTAGTGAAACACAAGAAGTTTCAAGTACAACAACTTCGCTTCCTCTATCAAAATGTAAAACAAACCAAAAAACAATTAACAGAAAATCAGCTATCAGTACAGATAAAACTACTTCTTCAAATTTTAATATAGTGCAAAGTAAGCATACCAAGAAAAGTATTTTAGCCAAAATATACCGTCACAAAGTCCTTCAAAATCTTATAAAAACAGGAGAGAAATCAGGTTCAAAGCTTAAAACCTATCGTAGGAAATTAATCTTAGAAGCATTGATGGACAGTGCAATTCTTCTCAAAAGAAATTTATTTATTTTACTGTTAAACAAAATGAAACCACTAACAAAACTAATAACTAAATTACAAAAAAGACTTCTCAATAAGCGAAATGTCAACAGAAAGAACTTCTTAAGTATCTGCGGAGGTGAATGGAATCACACTACGAGCACAGAACCATATTTTAATGAAGAATTGTACAAACAAAAGCAAACAAATACAATTGCCATAAATAGCAGTGGTCGAGGTTATGAAAAAGTGAATAATACCATAATGGAACAAGAAGTACTCCTTACAAAAATATGCCCTGAAAACTTAGAATTACCCCTCCATTCAAGTGAATTAGAACGTCTAGTGTACAAATGGCCATGCACGTCAATGTGTAACATTCCCAAACAATGTTTCAAATCTTTACACCAATTCCTCAATAAATATGTAAAAAGCAAAGACAAAATCAAAATTAAATTACTGCAAAATATAGATACCTGTCCAGTGCGCAAGTACACAGGACTACAAGGACATTCATTGGCCTGATTACAGGACCTACTTGTAAAACCACTTTCCATGATATCAATAGGATATCAACAAATCATTCAACTATAAGAAATCTAGTCTATAAACTGTACTATGCTAAAAGTCCTGCTTTAGCACTAGCAAAGTTAAATAACATCCTTCTACATGGTACAGCAAAAGACTTACTTGAAGAAATTCACTATATCCAGAAAAAATATTTTGGAAGTGAAAGCCATTTACAGAATGAAATAGCTTTAAACCAATTAAGCAACAATTCTACACATGGCAACCTTTTGCTAAACACATACAAAAAAGAAATACTAAAATTTAAAAGTACATCACCTGAAGTACCAAACCATGTATGTGTATGTTGCCGTAGAATTTTTTATAAAAGTAACACAAAAACTGTGGACCTATCATACAAAATAAAAGACAATGAAGATTCTAAATGGTTTGAATTAGCTCTCTACCTTCTAGCAGAAAACAAATATGAAATAACTGAGCCCTTAATACTTTGCAGTTATTGCACTACAAAACTTGACAACAACCAAACTCCTTCACGTTCTATCACAAATAATTTGGAATTATACCCAGTACCAAAACCTCTACAACAACTTAATTTATATGAAAGCATCATAATTCAAACAGTACACCCATTTCAAGCAATAATACGCTTTCAACCAAAAACAGCAAAATTACCTCCCTCTGAATTGGTAAAAGGCATTCGTGGAAAAGTAGTTTATTTACCATTAAATCTAAAAGAAAATGTGCATACTCTAGGAGTGCAACGTCCAATGCAGCAATCTTTAATTATATTAGTAAATGGAGTACCTACAAAAGATAAAAAAATATGGCAACAGCTGGTAGATTTATATAAAGTTAGACAAGCCTTCCAATATCTTAAAGAGAATAATGAATATTACAAACAAATTAATATTGAAGAAAACTTGAAAGATACAACTGAAATAATTCAAGGAACACAAGAAGCTGGTCAATTTGAGCTACTAGATCCTGCTACAATATCAAATACTTTAGACCATTATACAATTCATCCTTTGCACTGTAATGACACCGTACAAGATGTACTGGAAACTTACCAAATGCGTCAAACGAAAGGATCGCCAATCAGTATATGGGAAAAAAGTATAGAAGCACCTCTACTCTTTCCTACTGGCAAAGGAGGAAGGTATGATGATAGACCTATTCAAATATCAGCTTCAGAATACCGCTCATTATGGATGTATTCTGAGGATCCCAGATTTAGACAAAATGTGGAATACATATTCCACCTACTCTTTGAAAGTGAACTAGCAACTTTATGTTACGGAGTTGCACACATATTAAAATCAGGATCACACTAACAAAATATGACAGCTACACAATTATTAGAGAAAGTGCAACAAAAGGATGAGGTTTTACAATCAAACATTACAAATCTATTAGCAAATATGCGTGGTACTAAAGAGTACTGGTTTCGACGTCATGGAGATGTACGTTGTATGATCAGAAACCTTGGCCCACCCACTTGGTTTGTTACATTAAGTTGTGCAGAATATGAATGGGAAGATTTACATGATTTCCTACGCATATCAAATAAAAACAAAACAAACATAGATATTCTGACACCTGGAGAACTTTGTTCTTTGGATCCTGTTAATGTTTCAAGATATTTTCACCATCGCTTCATTGCTATGCTACATTTTATTTGTAATAAAACTGTTCCTCCCCTTGGAGAAGTGCAACACTTCTTTTGGAGAAAAGAATACCAAGCCAGAGGAGCACCACATATCCACATGCTTTTATGGATTAAAGATGCTCCTAAATTTGGTCAAGACAGTGATGCCACGGTTTTACAGTTTATTGAAAAATATGTCACTTGTGAAATTCCATCATAAGCCACAAATAGTGATCTTCGTGCACAAATTTTACAATTTCAAAGACACAAATGTGGAAAATATTGTCGTCGCAAATACAAAAACAAAGGCAAATACTACACCAAATGCCGATTTGGTTTCCCTAGACCAGTTACAAATACAGGTCAAGTAAACAACCTCATGTCTTCAGTTAGACATAGTGTTAAAGGTAAGTCACCTAAAAATACATATTACATAAAAAGAAAAGAAGAAGAAAAATATATCAATGATTATAATGCAATCATTGCCCATTTATCGAATGCAAACATAGATGTGCAGTACATTGCAGACAATTCTACTGCAGTTGCACGATATGTCACAGCATACTTAACTAAAGCAGAAAAGACAGAGCTCCAAGACCTCTGGAATGACCTGTCATCAGATAAAACAGTATCTCAGAAATTATACAGCTTGGGCATAAAAATGCTCACCCATAGAGAATGTGGATCTTATGAAGCAGCTGATCGTTTAACTGGTACTTCATTGTATGGTAAATCTGAAAATATAGTATGGCTAAGTCTTGGTCCAGCTAAATCTAGAAAAAGAGTTCTAAAATCATATGAAGATATAGAAACAATAGCCAAACATGATCCCAACAGCCAAGACATTTTAAAAAACAATTTATTGGACACATACTACCCAAACAGAAGTAATACTTTGGAAAACGTGTCTATACCAAATAGCCCAAAACTACACATACAAAAATAATATGAAACCTGATGAAAAAAAAGGTAAATATAGAGTGACAGACTGTGAAGGCAGCTTAGTTAAACTCACTAAACTAAATTTAATTAATCATATCAAATTGTCATTGAAGACTCCTCAACATAAAGAAGTATATTACATGTCCCTGCTACAACTCTTCAAACCATGGAGAAAAGAAGAACAATTACTAGATAACTATGACTCATATGATGATGCTTTCAAAGCAAATGAAAGCACTATAACTGATGTAAACTTTACACAGTACAAAACAGTGTTGCACAATGAACAGCAACATGAAGAAGAACTCCAAGCCCAACTAGATAAGGATACTCCTGACAGTAGTCAACCTTCTGTAACAGGAAGCCAAGAACCACTGGGAGAACCACTAATAACAAATGAGGCAGAATTAGCTATAATAGAAGTAGAAAACACCATGTGTCAGTATGAAGATAAGGAAGACGTAACTATACTACAATCAAAACTAAACAATGAGCAAAGTAGCATTTTTGAAGAAGTAACAAAACAAATTGCACATGGTGTAAAACATGAAAATAAAGAATGTTCCTGCCATAATTATAAACCTATACTACTGTACGTCAGTGGTGAAGCTGGTTCTGGCAAAACATTCCTAATCAAAATCATTAGTAAGTTCCTTCAACAATTGACAAACAACAAACTGTCAGCTGTTGTCACTGCCCCCACAGGTTTAGCTGCCTACAACATAGGTGGTGTTACATTACACCGATTACTACTATTACCAGTAGAACACCAGAACAAATTAGACTATTACAAACTTTCTGCAGAAGCTGCAATGGAATTACGCAGAGTATTGAAACAAATGAAAATGCTACTAATAGATGAAGTGAGCATGGTCTCCAACCTGATGTTAGCTTTGATTCACCTCAGATTACAAGAAGTACTCAAAACAGACTATGAAGAGCTCTTTGCAGGAAAACACATTATTGTTTTTGGAGATCTGCTTCAATTAACACCAGTATAAGGTGAACCTATTTTTAAAACATTAGGGCACAAACTCCGCCGTAAAACTGTTGGCAGCATTGGAAATGTCAACCTTTGGCAACATTTCCAATACAGAGAATTAACAGAAAACATGCGCCAATCTGCAGATCTAACTTATGCCAACATTTTAAAAAGTTTGAGAGTTGGTATACTTTCTAAAGAAGCAGAAGCAACATTGAAAACCCGGAACATTAATGCACTTTATGGCGATAATGCATGTGCTACAGATGTTATGCAACAATTAGCCCACAAAAATGTCAATTGTATGGCCTTAATGCCAACTCTTCCAAGCTGTCTCAAATTCAATGAAATAATGTTAAGTAAAGAAATGCAACCAATAATGGAAATTAGCGCCACAGACAAACTAGATGTACATGGAATTACACTACCCCTGTGTGACCAAGCCACAGCAAGACTAAATAGTTTAGAAAAATCAATCTCAAACACAGCAGGCTTAGAAAAGATGTTAAAATTATCCTTAAATTGCAGAGTAATGCTTAAACGTAACCTTGACGTGGACCAAGGACTAGTTAATGGAGCACTGGGTACAGTTGTTGGCTTTCAAACATACCCACGTGACAACAAAATTCAGTTTGTCAATATACTCTTTGACAAACTTTCAGAAGTAAAACGGATAGGACGCTCAACAGCTAGATTCCTTCTCTTCAAAGATATGTATGTACGCAGAGAACAATTTTCTCTAACTCTTGCATACTCAGTCACGATTCATAAATCACAAGGTCTTACCCTAGACAAAGCAATGATAGATATTGGTAACACAGTCTTTAAAGAAGGCATGAGCTACGTAGCACTATCACGCTTACGTACACTTGACGGTCTATTTCTAATCAACTTTGATGCAAGTAAAGTAAACGCTGATATTCCTTGCATTTTAGAATATAATAGACTTCGCTCACTATACACTCCCCATCTAAACACATATTCTGTTCCACAAAAACTAAAACGTTGTAAAAGAAAACTAAATCAAACAGAAATGCAACAGGACGTCACTGCAAATCCTCCAAAGAGAGTAAAAGAAACTAATACTTCATCAAGTACCACAAACAAAAAAGAATCAATTAGAGAAAGTAAACCAGGTACTTCTTTAAAGAAGGAAGACAAACTCCAAAAAAAGCAGTTAGATACAGAACTACCTGGACCATTTAAATTCTCAAATATAGTTGGTGTAAGTTGCTATGCAAATGTAGCAATGAATATTCTATTTCAATTACCACCAATTGTTGACAACATTTACTTACACAGTACAGACCCGTTGTGTTTGCAAATGTTAGTACTTCACAGAAATGCAGCAAACAATCCTGACAACACATATAGTGTTTTTGGAATAAGACGACAATTGGACTACTGTGCTGGAATGGTGAAATTCACTATAAACTCACAGGAAGATCAACAAGAATTTCTAATGTACTTACTACAAGTACTGGAAAACAAAAACATACCTATAAATGAAATCTTTCAGATTTCATACATGTGGAAACATACATGCACTCTCTGCAACAATGTGACACACGAAGAAATTCCCAATGAACGCTTCATATATATCAATACCAAATTGTGATTCCATTCCATTTCAGCAACTTGTACAAAATGCAAACCATGGTAGATTATGCTCTACCTGCAATTCAGATAATCGCTCCACGTTAGTAATACAAACACATAGTAAATACGTAATACTAATGCTTCTACGTTACAATGCAGATGGTACCAAAAACAACTGCAAGCTGACTGGATTCACACATGGTCAAATATCACTTGGTAAGAAAACCTTCACAACAATAGGTATAATCTACCACGCAGGAGCCACAACCAATTCAGGGCACTACACTGCATATATAAAAAAGAAATGTGGATGGTTTGAATGTAATGATAGTACCATTACTCTAAAGCAGAGATTACCAGCAAATCTTACAAATGCTTATTTGATGTTCTTAAAACCAAAATTTGATAAATAAACTGTATTTAAACCTTTAAGTAAATTTGTGTTAAAAAAATATAAACTGTTAGAATACTCCAAAAGCTATCTAACTGCTCAAAGATTCTACAACAACTAATCAGATAAATGAATACCACTAAATTAGACCAAAAGATACACAGTTAGAATACGCCAATTGGTATCTAACTGTCCCAAAATTATAAATTTGTGTTAAAATAATATAAACTGTTAGAATACTCCAAAAGCTATCTAACAGCTCAAAGAATCTACAACAACTAATCAGATAAATGAATACCACTAAATTAGGCCAAAAAATACACAGTTAGAATACGCCAATTGGTATCTAACTGTCCCAAAATTTAACAATATCCAAATAGATAAATCAAAACCACTAAAATATATTAAAAAATAGACAGTTAGAATACGCCAATTGGTATCTAACTGCTCCAAAATTTTATAATATCAATACAAATGAAGAATCTGTTACTGTCCCAAAAAAATACAACAAAGCAAAGTATAAAGCATTAGCCAGAAACAACAAGTGAACACTGAAAACAAACAAACAAATAAACTGTAGCATAACAGAAAAAGGTTTTTTTTTTAATCCAACATGGATTTTTTTTTCTCCCACAGACCCAATGATTTTAGCAACACATACAGAAACTGAGCAAATTGCACAGTACTCTGATTTGTACTCTACTAAATATGAGGGTCGAAAAAAAATAAAAGTATATTGCTTATACAATGTAATAAAACATTACAAAATACTAATACTAACATGCTATTTTCTTTTATCACAGAAATGAAGAAGAAAAACATGGACTCCCATTACTAGACCAAACAGTAAGTATACAATAATAAGGACAACCATAGCAGCATATCACATCCATACTATCTAATACCTTTGTTCCTTATACATTTGTTTTTCACCCAAAGTTATAAGCAAATATGAATGTGATATGCTGCGGTGGTTGTTGCCAGGGCATAGAGTCTTGGGTGCATGGCCAAATGGCCATGCACCCAAGACTCTATGCCCTGGCAACAACCACCGCAGCATATCACATCCATAGAGTCAAACATTTCAACTATGATCTATGGGAAACTTTTAATGTCCGCGAACAATATGAGTGTTCTTAGAACACTTTGAACTTGCAGGCGAACAATACGGACACCGTTTTCAGGACACCCCCTACGAACATTTCAGAACAACGCGATAGTTCTTAGAACACTTTCAACTTAACAACGAACAATACGGACAGCGTCCTAAGGACACCCCCTACGAACATTCCAGGACACCGGGAGTGTTCTTAGAAGCGTCTTCAGAACACCACCATCTCGTTTATTTGCGAACATTTCAGGACACCGCGAGTGTTCTTAGGACACATTCAACTTGTCGAAGAACAATACGGACAGCGTCCTCAGGACACCCCCTACGAACACTCCCCGGACACCGCGAGGGTTCTTAGAAGCATCTTCAGAACACCCCCATTTTGTTTATTTGCGAACATTTCAGGACACCGCGAGTGTTCTTAGGACACATTCAACTTGACAGAGAACAATACGGACAGCGTCCTCAGGACACCCCCTACGAACACTCCGCGGACACCGCGAGTCTTCTTAGAAGCGTCTTCAGAACACCCCCATTTTGTTTATTTGCGAACATTTCAGGACACCGCAAGTGTTCTTAGGACACATTCAACTTGACAGAGAACAATACGGGCAGCGTCCTCAGGACACCCCCTACGAACACTCCCCGGACACCGCAAGTGTTCTTAGAAGCGTCTTCAGAACACCCCCATTTTGTTTATTTGCGAACATTTCAGGACACCGTGCGTGTTCTTAGAACACATTCAACTTGACAGAGAACAATACGGACAGCGTCCTCAGGACACCCCCTATGAACACTCCCTGGACACCGCGAGTGTTCTTAGAACAGTTTCACTTTGCTTGCGAACAAAATGGACATATATTGACTCCTAAGAACACCCCCTAGTCAGTTTATTTAGAACATTTCAGAACACCTGTGATGGCCGCAAACAAATCGAACACAAAAAGAACGTCTAACACATAAAAAACACAACTTTCATCCTATCTCATACACTCCCACCCTCCCCAAACACTCCTACACACCAACACACTCTACAAAATACACATTTTGAACAAAGTTTCACCGCGCTGTCCGGGGACGTCTGCGAATCCAAGATGGCGGGCGCTACCGAAAAATCTGACGCGCTTCACGCTCCACGCCGTCCAATCAGCGAACACTTTGCATGTCCGCGAACATCACGCAAGACGATTGGCCAATCAGGACACTTTCCGCGGAGCGAACAGGGAAGTGTGTCCGCAAACCCAACACAGATATCACTCATTTTTTTTTACCTACTTTTTGGTCATTTTAAAAAAAACTACTGGACGGATTTTCACCAAATTTGCAAAAGCACGCTTTCGGGACCAAGCCGCTGCTCCTGGTCCAAATTTGGTGGAAATCCGTCCAGCGATTTGGGCTGTAGGCGCGAGCAAAATTTTTTTCCCATTCACTCTATGGAGAGTGAGTATAATGTATACAAATATGAGCATATAGAGGAAAGGTAGAGTAATAAAAATAAAACTATGAGAAAGTGCTGATAACCATAATGATTATCTTCATGCACAGAAAGGATTGCTCTCTTTCAAGCCTGTATCTTCCGCTATGTATATGTTTCATATGGTGTGACTGGTCTACAAATATAGTACCTTTTCAATTTTTACTTCCTGACTGTTACTGAAGAAAACTATGTGGCTTCGATATGTCAGTAAAGGATAAAAAGGGAGAGCCAGCCATGTGATGTCATCAGTGATGTCATCAATGACATTTGTGATGTCATCTTTGATGTCCTGGGTGTTAGTGTTAGCAGTGCACAGTGGCGCGAGTTATGGTTGCTTATGTTACCATAACTGCCGAATTTCAGGGGTTTTTCGGTTTTACTTTGAGCCATAACGTCCCTTTAACAAAGTTTTTTCACTGAATTTCATAGGTTTTTAGTATCGCAACTTAACCATAACGTCCCTTTAACAAAGTTTTTTCACTGAATTTCATAGGTTTTTAGTGCACAACTTAACCATAATATCCCTGACTTCATATACATGTAACATAGAACATATTAACCCCCTCGTAGTGATTTTCATGTCTGCGGACTACCGCCATGTCCGCGGACACATCGAAAATCTGAGCGTGGTGAATGTAAATTTAAATAGTGTGCCCCATTTCCCCTTTGAAGTTGGCTCTGAAAAGAGGTTTTTTTTTTTTTTTTTTTTTACAGATGCTTGACAGACACCTGTTATTTTGTATTTTTTTTCTTGTTTTTTTTTCTTACTTTACTCCTAAAATCTTCACATAACCTTCTCCAAAGCAACCCTTACATTCCAAAATAGAAAGGCATTTCCCGTAAAAGATAAAGAAATGCCATCTTCTTTAAAATTAACAGCCTTACTGGCATCAATATTCTCATTGTTACAGAAGAACATACCAGCTCTAAGCATGAAGGCACACATGCCTCGGTTGATGACACACCTAGCAATATTTTGCTGAGGACAAAAAACTGAACTATTGTCCCATATTGCCCTAGGTAGTAATCCAGAAAAAATTACTTTTGCATTTGGAAGGATCTTCATTACTGCTTGAACCAAGCATTCCAAATCAGCCAACAAAGTAGGGGCACTGACGTTGCCCAAATGGAAAGCACCATAGTGCAAAACTACCACATACGGACTGTTCATCGTGGCCATATCCTCACAAACTTGTACAATTCCCTGTACATTGCAATCAGGCACACTGCTCCACACCACCTCCACTCCTTTCACATCAAAGTTCTTTGCAACATGCCTGCATTCAGCGTACTGCTGTAAACCATGCACAAACATATCTCCGAGCACCAACACCCTGACTTTCTCCACTTCTGCCATCTTCACCACACACAGTCTCTTTCAACACAAATCCACAACCCCGACATCTGATTGGCTGATCCGTACAGTCTTCTTTCCATGTTGGATTTCCTGGAAAAACCCGGATGTAGCACGCCCTGTCCACGAACAGCCGCGGTGTCCGCGGACGGCGTCCACTTTACTCTCTGTGCCATTCCCTCATTGCATACAGCTAAGCAATCACACAATACGAATAACGTCCTCAGAACAACCCCATTTTGTGAATTTTTGAACATTTCAGGACAATTATTATTTCATTATTCAACATATTAACATTACACATATTATACTTTCATCTTATACTCTGAACACAATGCTATGTTACTCCATTAGTAGCTCAGTATACTAGATAGAATCCCATAATACAATGCTATTTATATCAATGCATCGTTCAAAGCACTAATAACGGTATGATATTTATTGCAATATCCTTGACACTTTTTTCGCAACATTATAATAAAAATCCCTAGTACACAAATTCCATGAAAAGTACATACACACGTGATGTCATCAGTGATTTCATCAATGACATTTGCGATGTCATCTTTAATGTCCTGGGTGTTAGTCTTAGCAGTGCACGGTGGTGGCGCCAGTTATTTTTCAAAGCTTACCATAACTTGCGATTTTCAGGGGTCTTTCGGCTGTACTTAGAACCATAACGTCCTTTAAACAAACTTTTTTTAATATCACGCAAACAATATACAAACATGGCGTGCAAAAACCAACTTCTACAGATGGATTTACACAGAATGTTCCAAAGTAAGAATTTATGCTCGTTCACAGTGAAGGTCAGCTGCTTCCACAACTTCTACAGATGGCTTTACACAGAATGTTGCAAAGTAAGAATTTATGCTTGTTCACAGTGAAGGTCAGCTGCTTCCATTTTTTTCTCGGGCCCCGGAGAGGCTGACGAAGTGGACTATAAGGTTGTATTGTGTTTTGACCTTGACAGACAGAGATTGTGATGAAAGACTTCTCTTGAAGGAGTGTTGCTAAAACTTAAGAGAAGATAAAGATGAAATTTCTGAAACGAAACCACTTTTATATATTATATCACTATGCAAAAGATCGTTGGCACACGCAGAGTCGTATTTTGGGACTGCACCACTCGTAGACAATGGAAATTGCAATTGTACTGTAAGTTACCCTTTAATTTACTTTATACCAAATATAATTACAATAGCGTAGCATTAAAGACCGCTCAAGTTGAACTTGTTCGTTGAAAGTGGCATAATGTTTTCTACCGCGCACTATCACCGCCGAATTGATCCCCTGTCGTTTAGAGGGCTCTGAAAAAGGCAGACGACACAGGGTGGGTTAATAGAAATAATTTAACCGGTCTATAGGCGGTCAAGCGCTCTACTCGCTGTGCCACTTCACTGTAGCCTGTCAAGTGGCACAGCGAGTACAGCGCTCGCTTTGACATCCGTGCACAGCTTGCTAACGCAAGTTTGAATCCCTGCAAGGCCAAACTCAGCCTTTCATCCTTCCGTGGTCGATAAATGAGCACCACACACCGTGGTTAATAATAAGCACCGCATAGATACCTCACGGTTCTTAGCGCTATATGAATGGGAAAATATTATTATTTTATTATTAATATACTCTGTTGCACTATCTCCGATAGCAAATATTTTCACGCCCTAATAAATAAAATGATGATTTTTAATGAAGATCGGCTGGTGATACTAATTTATGTTTTTTAAAACAGGTATGTGGCTCCATTTTGCCTATGTCACGATTTACAGACTCCAGCGGATGGGGTCTTCAACTGCCAGGTGCAGGTCCAAATATGCAACTTCATGACCCTCACCATTTTATGGGACAATCGCCAAGGACCAATATGCCCTTACGCAGTACTAGCGGCTACAAACAACATACCAACCAACAGGGTGGTCTAATGGCTCGTTGTTGGAGCAACCTTCCGATTATCAGAGCGACCATTTATTGCTTTTATCATAAACCAACAGCCTATCTACCGCAAAGGAACAACGCGTGGCTCCAAATAAACTTTTGCTGATCGACAGCAGAGACAATAGCAAATCGCTGAATATTCACTAAACATTTCATGTGAAATAAATGTACTTTACCAAATGTACAATCCTGCTGTTTACTTTTAAACCACAGTTTCATATTCCGAATTGTGGCGCACTGAGTTGTAAGCTTATCTAACATTCTCTGTACCGCAAAGGAACATCGCGTGTCTCAACATGAACTTTTGCGGATCGACAACAAAGACAATAGCAAATCGCTGAATATTCTCTAAACATTTGATGTCAAATGAATGTACTTTACAACATTTACAATCTTGCTGTTTGCTTTTAAATCACAGTTTCATATTCCGAATTGTGGCGCGCTGTGTTGTGACATAATGTGTGTTGTCTTCCGGGTTCTGTATAAAGTCGCGTAGTACTGGAGACGACTGGGCGTGTTTGATTACGCACCCTGTAACGTCACGGAGAGAGGCGGGGAATATGAATGCTTTGATAATATCAGGCTTAGGGGCGGGAGATATGATTTAGTGTCGCAAAAGCAAGTCAGCCAGGTCAATAGCGCCAGTCATAGGATTATCACATAATGTTGGCGCACACCAACCGGATTTATCGTTTCTTTAGTGGACAAAAAGTCGGTTGACGCCCCTAGGAAATTGTACTATTAGCGGACAAAAGGAGTGCTCTTAAAACACTTTCACCCTGACAACGAACAATACAAACAATGTTCTCAGAACACCCCCATTTTGTGTAATTGCAACCATTTCAGGACACTGAGTGTTCTTAGAACACATTCAACTAGACAGATTACAATACGGACAACGTCCTGAGGACACCCCCAGTTTGTGTATTTACGAACAATTAAGTACACGCGAGTGTTCATAGCTCATTTTTACCTTCCTTGCGAACAAAAATGACACATACTCCGTCCTCTAAACACCCCACCATTTAGTTTATTTACAAAATGTCAGAACAGCCGTGTTCTCCGTGGACAAATCGAACGCAACAAAAACGTCTAGCACAAAAAAAAAAAACATTGAACCTATCTCATACTCCCCCACCCTCCCCAAACACTCTTACACACCAACACACGGCACTAAATACAGTTTTTTATCCACGTTTCACTGCGCTGTACGCGGTCGACTGCGAATACAAGATGGCGGGCGCCACAGAAAATCTGACGCACTCCACGCCCCTCGCCGTCCAATCAGCGAACACGTTGCATGTCCGCGGACATGACGCAAGGCCATGGGCCAATCGGGGTGCTGTCCGCGGAGCGAACAGGGAAGTCCGTCCGCGAAGCGAACACAGATATCACTAATTTTTTTGCCTTACATTTTGGTCATTTTTAAAAAAAACTACTGGACATATTTACACCAAATTTACAAAAGCATGCTTTTGGGACCAGGCCGCCGCTCCTGCCGCAAATTTGGTGTAAATCCGTCCAGCGGTTCGGGCTGTAGCCGTGCGCAAAGTTTTTTCCCATTCAGTATGTATATATATGTATATGTATATACATGTATATATATATTACATGTCCACGGTAGTGGCCATGTAGTTATGGTTAAGTTGCTGTTTCCATAGGAAGAGCACTTTTTGGGTGGCTTATAACTTCGCTCTCCCTGGACGGATCCTCACCAAACTTTGCAAAAAAAGTATTTGGGTCACTCTGAATTATTTTGCAAAGTCTGGTGAGGATTCGTCCAGGGGGGGGCAAAGTTATAGGGGGGGTCCCAAAACTTTTTTTTTTCCCATAGACTGAATGGGAAAACATTTTTGCTCGCGCCTAAAGCCCAAACCGCTGGATGGATTTCCACCAAATTTGGACAAGGAGCAGCGGCTTGGTGCCAAAAGCGTGCTTTTGCAAATTTGGTGAAAATCCGTCCAGTAGTTTTTTTTAAAATGACCAAAAAGTAGGTAAAAAAAAATTAGTGATATCTGTGTTCGGTTCGCGGACACACTTCCCTGTTCGCTCCGCGGACAGTGTCCTGATTGGCCAATCGTCTTGCGTGATGTTCGCGGACATGCAACGTGTTCGCTGATTGAACGGCGTGGAGCGTGAAGTGCGTCAGATTTTTCGGTAGCGCCCGCCATCTTGGATTCGCGGACGTCCGCGGACAGCGCGGTGAAACTTTGTTCAAAATGTGTATTTTGTAGAGTGTGTTGGTGTGTAGGAGTGTTTGGGGAGGGTGGGAGTGTATGAGATAGGATGAAAGTTGTGTTTTTTCTGTGTTAGACGTTCTTTTTGTGTTCGATTTGTTTGCGGACATCACGGGTGTTCTGAAATGTTCTAAATAAACTGACTAGGGGGTGTTCTAAGGACTCAATATGTGTCCATTTTGTTCGCAAGCAAAGTGAAACTGTTCTAAGAACATTTGCGGTGTCCGGGGAGTGTTCGTAGGGGGTGTCCTGAGGACGCTGTCCGTATTGTTCTCTGTCAAGTTGAATGTGTTCTAAGAACACCCGCGGTGTCCTGAAATGTTCGCAAATAAACAACATGGGGGTGTTCTGAAGACGTTTTTGAGAACACTCCCGGTGTCCTGAAATGTTCGTAGGGGGTGTCCTGAGGACGCTGTCCGTATTGTTCTCTGTCAAGTTGAATGTGTTCTAAGAACACCCGCGGTGTCCTGAAATGTTCGCAAATAAACAAAATGGGGGTGTTCTGAAGACGCTTCTGAGAACACTCGCGGTGTCCGGGGAGTGTTCGTAGGGGGTGTCCTGAGGACGCTATCCGTATTGTTCTCTGTCAAGTTGAATGTGTCCTAAGAACACTCGCGGTGTCCTGAAATGTTTGCAAATAAACAAAATGGGGGTGTTCTGAAGACACTTCTAAGAACACTTGTGGTGTCCGGGGAGTGTTTGTAGGGGGTGTCCTGAGGACGCTGTCCGTATTGTTCTCTGTCAAGTTGAATGTGTCCTAAGAACACTCGCGGTGTCCTGAAATGTTCACAAATAAACAAGATGGTGGTGTTCTGAAGACGCTTCTAAGAACACTCCCGGTGTCCTGGAATGTTCGTAGGGGGTGTCCTGAGGACGCTGTCCGTATTGTTCTCTGTCAAGTTGAATGTGTTCTAAGAACACCCGTGGTGTCCTGAAATGTTTGCAAATAAACAAAATGGGCGTGTTCTGAAGACGCTTCTAAGAACATTTGCAGTGTCCGGGGAGTGTTCGTAGGGGGTGTCCTGAGGACGCTGTCCGTATTGTTCTCTGTCAAGTTGAATGTGTCCTAAGAACACTCGCGGTGTCCTGAAATGTTCGCAAATAAACAAGATGGTGGTGTTCTGAAGACGCTTCTAAGAACACTCGCGGTGTCCGGGGAGTGTTCGTAGGGGGTGTCCTGAGGACGCTGTCCGTATTGTTCTCTGTCAAGTTGAATGTGTCCTAAGTACACTCACAGTGTCCTGAAATGTTCGCAAATAAACAAGATGGTGGTGTTATGAAGACGCTTCTAAGAACACTCCCGGTGTCCTGGAATGTTCGTAGGGGGTGTCCTGAGGATGCTGTCCGTATTGTTCTCTGTCATGTTGAATGTGTCCTAAGAACACTTGCGGTGTCCTGAAATGTTCGAAAATAAACAAGATGGTGGTGTTCTGAAGACGCTTCTAAGAACACTTGCGGTGTCCGGGGAGTGTTCGTAGGGGGTGTCCTGAGGACGCTGTCCGTATTGTTCTCTGTCAAGTTGAATGTGTTCTAAGAACACCCACGGTGTCCTGAAATGTTCGCAAATAAACAAAATGGGGGTGTTCTGAAGATGTTTTTGAGAACACTCCCGTTGTTCTGGAATGTTCGTAGGGGGTGTCCTTAGGACGCTGTCCGTATTGTTCGTTGTTAAGTTGAAAGTGTTCTAAGAACTATCGCGTTGTTCTGAAATGTTCGTAGGGGGTGTCCTGAAAACGGTGTCCGTATTGTTCGCTGGCAAGTTCAAAGTGTTCCCATTTGGCCATGCACCCAAGGCTCTATGCCCTGGCAACAACCACTGCAGCATATCACATTCATATTTGCTTATAACTTTGGGTGAAAAACAAATGTATAAGGAACAAAGGTATTAGATACTATGGATGTGATATGCTGCTATGGTTGTCCTTATTATTGTATACTAACTGTTTGGTCTAGTAATGGGAGTCCATGTTTTTCTTCTTCATTTCTGTGATAAAAGAAAATAGCATGTTAGTATTAGTATTTTGTAATGACTTATTACATTGTATAAGCAATATACTTTTATTTTTTTTCAACCCTCATATTTAGTAGAGTACAAATCAGAGTACTGTGCAATTTGCTCAGTTTCTGTATTTGTTGCTAAAATCATTGGGTCTGTGGGAGAAAAGAAAATCCATGTTGGATTAAAAAAAAAAAAACCTTTTTCTGTTATGCTACAGTTTATTTGTTTGTTTGTTTTCAGTGTTCACTTGTTGTTTCTGGCTAATGCTTTATACTTTGCTTTGTTGTATTTTTTTTGGAGCAGTAACAGATTCTTCATTTGTTTTGATATTATAAAATTTTGGAGCAGTTAGATACCAATTGGCGTATTCTGTCTATTTTTTTAATATATTTTAGTGGTTTTGATTTATCTATTTGGATATTGTTAAATTTTGGGACAGTTAGATACCAATTGGCGTATTCTAACTGTGTATTTTTTGGCCTAATTTAGTGGCATTCATTTATCTGATTAGTTGTTGTAGAATCTTTGAGCTGTTCGATAGCTTTTGGAGTATTCTAACAGTTTATATTATTTTAACACAAATTTATAATTTTGGGACAGTTAGATACCAATTGGCGTATTCTAACTGTGTATCTTTTGGTCTAATTTAGTGGTATTCATTTATCTGATTAGTTGTTGTAGAATCTTTGAGCAGTTAGATAGCTTTTGGAGTATTCTAACAGTTTATATTTTTTTAACACAAATTTACTTAAAGGTTTAAATACAGTTTATTTATCAAATTTTGGTTTTAAGAACATCAAATAAGCATTTGTTAGATTTGCTGGTAATCTCTGCTTTAGAGTAATGGTACTATCATTACATTCAAACCATCCACATTTCTTTTTTATATATGCAGTGTAGTACCCTGAATTGGTTGTGGCTCCTGCGTGGTAGATTATACCTATTGTTGTGAAGGTTTTCTTACCAAGTGATATATGTGTGAATCCAGTCAGCTTGCAGTTGTTTTTGGTACCATCTGCATTGTAACGTAGAAGCATTAGTATTACGTATTTACTATGTGTTTGTATTACTAACGTGGAGCGATTATCTGAATTGCAGGTAGAGCATAAACTACCATGGTTTGCATTTTGTACAAGTTGCTGAAATGGAATGGATTCACAATTTGGTATTGATATATATATGAAGCGTTCATTGGGGATTTCTTCTTGTGTCACATTGTTGCAGAGAGTGCATGTATGTTTCCACATGTATGAAATCTGAAAGATTTCATTTATAGGTATTTTTTTGTTTTCCAGTACTTGTAGTAAGTACATTAGAAATTCTTGTTAATCTTCCTGTGAGTTTATAGTGAATTTCACCATTCCAGCACAGTAGTCCAATTGTCGTCTTATTCCAAAAACACTATGTGTGTTGTCAGGATTGTTTGCTGCATTTCTGTGAAGTACTAACATTTGCAAACACAATGGGTCTGTACTGTGTAAGTAAATGTTGTCAACAATTGGTGGTAATTGAAATAGCATATTCTTTGCTACATTTGCATAGCAACTTACACCAACTATATTTGAGAATTTAAATGGTCCAGGTAGTTCTGTATCTAACTGCTTTTTTTGGAGTTTGTCTTCCTTCTTTAAAGAAGTACCTGGTTTACTTTCTCTAATTGATTCTTTTTTGTTTGTGGTACTTGATGAAGTATTAGTTTCTTTTACTCTTTTTGGAGGATTTGCAGTGACATCCTGTTGCATTTCTGTTTGATTTAGTTTTCTTTTACAACGTTTTAGTTTTTGTGGAACAGAATATGTGTTTAGATGGGGAGTGTATAGTGAGCGAAGTCTATTATATTCTAAAATGCAAGGAATATCAGCGTTTACTTTACTTGCATCAAAGTTGATTAGAAATAGACCGTCAAGTGTACGTAAGCGTGATAGTGCTACGTAGCTCATGCCTTCTTTAAAGACTGTGTTACCAATATCTATCATTGCTTTGTCTAGGGTAAGACCTTGTGATTTATGAATCGTGACTGCGTATGCAAGAGTTAGAGAAAATTGTTCTCTGCGTACATACATATCTTTGAAGAGAAGGAATCTAGCTGTTGAGCGTCCTATCCGTTTTACTTCTGAAAGTTTGTCAAAGAGTATATTGACAAACTGAATTGTGTTGTCACGTGGGTATGTTTGAAAGCCAACAACTGTACCCAGTGCTCCATTAACTAGTCCTTGGTCCACGTCAAGGTTACGTTTAAGCATTACTCTGCAATTTAAGGATAATTTTAACATCTTTTCTAAGCCTGCGGTGTTTGAGATTGATTTTTCTAAATTATTTAGTCTTGTTGTGGCTTGGTCACACATGGGTAGTGTCATACCATGTACATCTAGTTTGTCTGTGGCGCTAATTTCCATTATTGGTTGCATTTCTTTACTTAACATTATTTCATTGAATTTGAGACAGCTTGCAAGAGTTGGCATTAAGGCCATACAATTGACATTTTTGTGGGCTAATTGTTCCATAACATCTGTAGCACATGCATTATCGCCATAAAGTGCATTAATGTGCCGGGTTTTCAATGTTGCTTCTGCTTCTTTAGAAAGAATACCAACTCTCAAACTTTTTAAAATGTTGGCATAAGTTAGATCTGCAGATTGGCGCATGTTTTCTGTTAATTCTCTGTATTGGAAATGTTGCCAAAGGTTGACATTTCCAATGCTGCCAACAGTTTTACGGCAGAGTTTGTGCCCTAATGTTTTAAAAATAGGTTCACCTTTTACTGGTGTTAATTGAAGCAGATCTCCAAAAACAATAATGTGTTTTCCTGCAAAGAGCTCTTCATAGTCTGTTTTGAGTACTTCTTGTAATCTGAGGTGAATCAAAGCTAACATCAGGTTGGAGACCATGCTCACTTCATCTATTAGTAGCATTTTCATTTGTTTCAATACACTGCGTAATTCCATTGCAGCTTCTGCAGAAAGTTTGTAATAGTCTAATTTGTTCTGGTGTTCTACTGGTAATAGTAGTAATCGGTGTAATGTAACACCACCTATGTTGTAGGCAGCTAAACCTGTGGGGGCAGTGACAACAGCTGACAGTTTGTTGTTTGTCAATTGTTGAAGGAACTTACTAATGATTTTGATTAGGAATGTTTTGCCAGAACCAGCTTCACCACTGACGTACAGTAGTATAGGTTTATAATTATGGCAGGAACATTCTTTATTTTCATGTTTTACACCATGTGCAATTTGTTTTGTTACTTCTTGAAAAATGCTACTTTGCTCATTGTTTAGTTTTGATTGTAGTATAGTTACGTCTTCCTTATCTTCATACTGACACATGGTGTTTTCTACTTCTATCATAGCTAATTCTGCCTCATTTGTTATTAGTGGTTCTCCCAGTGGTTCTTGGCTTCCTGTTACAGAAGATTGACTACTGTCAGGAGTATCCTTATCTAGTTGGGCTTGGAGTTCTTCTTCATGTTGCTGTTCATTGTGCAACATTGTTTTGTACTGTGTAAAGTTTACATCAGTTATAGTGCTTTCATTTGCTTCGAAAGCATCCTCATATGAGTCATAGTTATCTAGTAATTGTTCTTCTTTTCTCCATGGTTTGAAGAGTTGTAGCAGGGACATGTAATAATATACTTCTTTATGTTGAGGAGTCTTCAATGACAATTTGATATGATTAATTAAATTTGGTTTAGTGAGTTTAACTAAGCTGCCTTCACAGTCTGTCACTCTATATTTACCTTTTTTTTCATCAGGTTTCATATTATTTTTGTATGTGTAGTTTTGGGCTATTTGGTATAGACACATGTTTTCCAAAGTATTACTTCTGTTTGGGTAGTATGTGTCCAATAAACTGTTTTTTAAAATGTCTTGGCTGTTGGGATCATGTTTGGCTATTGTTTCTATATCTTCATATGATTTTAGAACTCTTTTTCTAGATTTAGCTGGACCAAGACTTAGCCATACTATATTTTCAGATTTACCATACAATGAAGTACCAGTTAAACAATCAGCTGCTTCATAAGATCCACATTCTCTATGGGTGAGCATTTTTATGCCCAAGCTGTATAATTTCTGAGATACTGTTTTATCTGATGACAGGTCATTCCAGAGGTCTTGGAGCTCTGTCTTTTCTGCTTTAGTTAAGTATGCTGTGACATATCGTGCAACTGCAGTAGAATTGTCTGCAATGTATTGCACATCTATTTTTGCATTCCATAAGTGGGCAATGATTGCATTATAATCATTGAAATATTTTTCTTCTTCTTTTCTTTTTATGTAATATGTATTTTTAGGTGATTTACCTTTAACACTTTGTCTAACTGAAGACTTGAGGTTGTTTACTTGACCTGTATTTGTAACTGGTCTAGGGAAACCAAATTGGCATTTGGTGTAGTATTTGCCTTTGTTTTTGTATTTGCGACAACAATATTTTCCACATTTGTGTCTTTGAAATTGTAAAATTTGTGCACGAAGATCACTATTTGTGGCTTCTAATGGAATTTCACAAGTGACATATTTTTCAATAAACTGTAAAACAGTGGCATCACTGTCTTGACCAAATTTAGGAGCATCTTTAATCCATAAAAGCATGTGGATATGTGATGCTCCTCTGGCTTGGTATTCTTTTCTCCAAAAGAAGTGTTGCACTTCTCCAAGGGGAGGAACAGTTTTATTACAAAGAAAATGTAGCATAGCAATGAAGCGGTGGTGAAAATATCTTGAAACATTAACAGGATCCAAAGAACAAAGTTCTCCAGGTGTTAGAATATCTATGTTTGTTTTGTTTTTATTTGATATGCGTAGGAAATCATGTAAATCTTCCCATGCATATTCTGCACAACTTAATGTAACAAACCAAGTGGGTGGGCCAAGGTTTCTGATCATACAACTTACATCTCCATGACGTCGAAACCAGTACTCTTTAGTACCACGCATATTTGCTAATAGATTTGTAATATTTGATTGTAAAACCTCATCCTTTTGTTGCACTTTCTCTAATAATTGTGTAGCTGTCATATTTTGAAAGTGTGATCCTGATTTTAATATGTGTGCAACTCCGTAACATAAAGTTGCTAGTTCACTTTCAAAGAGTAGGTGGAATATGTATTCCACATTTTGTCTAAATCTGGGATCTTCAGAATACATCCGTAATGAGCGGTATTCTGAAGCTGATATTTGAATAGGTCTATCATCATACCTTCCTCCTTTGCCAGTAGGAAAGAGTAGAGGAAAAGCACGTGCTTCTATACTTTTTTCCCATATACTGATTGGCGATCCTTTTGTTTGACGCATTTGGTAAGTTTCCAGTACATCTTGTACGGTGTCATTACAGTGCAAAGGATGAATTGTATAATGGTCTAAAATGTTTGATATTGTAGCAGGATCTAGTAGCTCAAATTGACCAGCTTCTTGTGTTTCTTGAATTATTTCAGTTGTATCTTTCAAGGTTTCTTCAATATTAATTTCTTTGTAATATTCATTATTCTCTTTAAGATATTGCAGGGTTTCTCTAACTTTATGTAAATCTACCAGTTGTTGCCAAATTCTTTTGTCTTTTGTAGGTACTCCATTTACCAAGATAATTAAAGATTGCTGCATTGGACGTTGCACTCCTAGAGTGTGCACATTTTCTTTTAGATCTAATGGTAAATACACTACTTTTCCACAAATACCTTTTACTAATTCAGAGGGAGGTAATTTTGCAGTTTTTGGTTGAAGGCGTATTATTGCTTGAAATGGGTGCACTGTTTGAATTATGATGCTCTCATAAAAATTAAGTTGTTAAAGGGGTTTTGGTAGTGGATGTAATTCCAAGTTATTTGTGATAGCACGTGAAGGAGTTTGGTTGTTGTCAAGTTTTGTAGTGCAGTAACTGCAAAGTATTATGGGGTCAGTTATTTCGTATTTGTTTTCGGCTATAAGGTAGAGAGCTAATTCAAACCATTTAGAATCTTCATTGTCTTCTATTTTGTATGATAGTTCTACAGTTTTTGTGTTACTTTTATAAAAAGTTCTGCGGCAACATACACACACGTGGTTTGGGACTTCAGCTGAAGAACTTTCAAATTTTAGTATTTCTTTTTTGTATGTGTGTAGTGAAAGGTTGCCATGTGCAGATTTGTTTTGAAGTTGGTTTACAGCTAATTCATCTTGTAAGTGGGTTTCACTTCCAAAATATTTTGTCAGGATGTAGTCGATTTCTTCTAGTAGGTGTTTTGCTGTACCATGTAGAAGAATGTTATTTAAATTGGCTAGTGCTAAAGCAGGACTTTTTGCATAGTACCGTTTATAAACTAGATTTCTTATAGTTGCATGATGTGTTGATATCCTTTTGATATCATGGAAGGGTGTTTTGCAAGTAGGTCCTGTAATGCAGGCCAATGAATGTCCTTGTAGTCCTGTGTACTTGCGTACTGGACAAGCATCCATATTTTGCAGTAGTTTAATTTTGGTTTTGTCTTTTCTTTTCACATATTGATTGAGGAATTGGCGTAAAGACTTGAACATTTTTTTGGGAATGTTACACATTGACGTGCATGGCCATTTGTACACTAGATGTTCTGATTCAGCTGAATGGAGGGGTAAATCTACGTTTTCAGGGCATATTTTTGTAAGGAGTACTTCTTGTTCCATTATGGTATTATTAACTTTTTCATAACCTCGACCACTGCTATGTATGGCAATTGTATTTGTTTGCTTTTGTTTGTAGGCTTCTTCATTAAAGTATGGTTCTGTGCTTGTAGTGTGACTCCATTCACCTCCACAGATATTTAAGAAGTTATTTCTGTTGACATTTCGTTTATTGAGAAGTCTTTTTTGTAATTTAGTTATTAGTTTTGTTAGTGGTTTCATTCTGTTTAACACTAAAATAAATAACTTTCTTTTGAGAAGAAGTGCACTGTCTATCAACGCTTCTAAGATTACTTTCCTACGATAGGTTTGAAGTGTTGAACCTGGTTTCTTTCCTGGTTTTATAAGATTTTGAAGGACTTTGTGACGGAACATTTTGGCTAAAATACTTTTCTTGGTATCCTTACTTTATACTATATCAAGATTTATAGAAGAAGTTTTATTTGTACTGATAGTTGATTTTCTGTTAATTGTTTTTTGGGTTGTTTTACTTTTTGATAGAGGAGGCAAAGTTTTTGTACTAGAAACTTCTGTTTCACTACATGACTGTATTAGCTGTTGTGTTTCAACTTTTTTTACAAATTCCGCTGTAGATGGATGTTTATGTTGGAGACTTTTCTTTTCATTTGCTCTACTTCTGCGTTCCTATCTACGGAGTTGCTTTTTGGTAGGCATGCTTTAGGGTCTGTTGAAAAAAATACAGAAGGTATGGGTTGGGGTGTTCTGCAATGCATGTGTGTTGTGTGCATGAGTGTTTGCGTGAGATGATAAAGATGTATGTAATGGTGTGTGATGGTGCATTGGGAAGTACAACTACTAGGGATGGGTATTCTTGAATGAATGTGTTAATAAACTGGGGTTCAGATGACAGAAACAAGTAAGCCAGTGGTGTGGAGAAGTATAAATAGTATATCTAAAGCTATACAATTAAAACAGTTGTTTCTTCTACAACATCTAAATTCTAGTGGCTGAGTTGGGTAATTTGTGTGGCGAGAAATAGGAATTTGTGGGCCATTCTGCCAGTAAATCACTGTTTAAGACGGGAGGATTTTTGGTCGGAATGGTGCAGAATCCCTTTTTTTAGGCACAGAAGTAGCATGAATTAACATTAGAGTGTGTTTGAGTAATAATTCAAATATTATGGTAACAATCTACTTACTTTTTTTCTAAAATGAGCAGTTTGCTTCTTAGTTGTTCTCTGTAATTCAAATTCGGCTGCTTATTTTTAGGAGAATGGTCTTCACTGCAATTGTAAAAGAAAGAAATTAGTAATTCGGTTTGTATATAGCACTGTTTTCAATTTAGACATAGATTTTTTAAATTGAAATGCTCAGCACCTTCCTCAAAACCATTAAAACTATCTTATGACTAACTGTAGGAAAGAAAATATCTTTACTATGGCTTGTCAAAATCATAATGTACCACTGTATACCACTATTCCTGTAACTAAGCTTTTGCACGTAATAGTGAGTCAATGTCATAGCCTGCTTGTCCTATATAAATGTAAGTAATTATATAAACTAAAAAAATTAAAACCAAGTATGTGTTTGTACAAATATTATTCTTTGAGGTTTGATGAAAGAGTGTACATGTAATTGTGTTTGATCATATCTAGTCTATATATTTTATTTCAAAAATGTTAGTTTAACATTATTTGCGTGTGTGTGTGTGTACGAAGAAATTAAACGGTATAAAGGTTTGTAAGTCACAGTTCATTTTAGGAGAATGAAAAAATGATCGTAGATTCATTTTACAGATTATACAAGGTAAAGGACGGTTAGAAAATGTGTTCATGTACTGTATAAAAAATATGCATACCTGTAGTTTGTGTTCATGCATATGGATATGGACGAAGCTGCAAGTAGAAATCTTGGAGACTTGTCTAGTATTTCTCGTAGATCGTGCTTGCCAATGGTATGAGACTTGTAGTCCGAGAGATTCATCGTACATTTGCAGTGCTGATCTATGATGATGCAGTTACATGTAGAGGTCGTGAATTTGATTGGTGGATGGTCATGTGATTTCTTAGCTACATCCAATGAGGGAATGGCACAGAGAGTGAAGTGGAAATGGTAGAAGGGCTGTCCATGTTACAATATGTTCGCGGACATGGCGGTAGTTCTAGGACACCGCGTATTACATCCGGGGAATTTGGGGTGGGGAGGCATGAAAATGAGATTGAATGTAGCAAGGGATTGGTCAGTAAAGTTTAGTGAGTGTGTTGTGCTAGGAGAGGTTTTCTCAGATATTCTTTTTGCTGAGAGAAGAACAGATAGCTATGGCTGAGTGTTTTAAAAAACAGATTGTGTGGATTTTGGGAGACTCGTGGTTACATTGGTTGAAGGTGCATGCAGACAGCTGTGGAGTATCTATAGATCTTGGATTCCCACATGTGGAAGTGCACTGGCATGGAGTCCGTGGAATGAAGTGGCTGGACTTGCTACCTCTCTGTGCAACTTTGAAGATAGAGGAACATCCAGACATAATTGTAATTCATTGTGGAGGGAACAGTTTAGGACATGTGTCTGGAATTTCTTTGCAATTTGCAATGAAAGAAGGACTTCAGAAGATCATGGACATGTTTCCAAACTCCAAAGTAATTTTTTCACGGATTGCGCAGAGACAAATGTGGCTTCGTTCTTTCTCATGTGGTCCACAAATGGAGAAAGCAAGGCGTAATGTCAATAAAGCTGTTTGTGCCTTCCTAAGAGATTTTGGCATGTCCTCTTTTCACAATGAAAATATTATGTTTCGTAGTACATACATTTTTCGCAGAGATGGTGTCCATCTTACCTATGCTAGCAATCAGATTTTTCTGAGAAATGTACAAAATGCATTGCGACCTTTTTTAGAAATGCAGCATGCATTTCGAAGTAGGTGTTAAGTATTTATAATTTTTGACATACAAACACCTCCCAAAGGCTCTTTTCAGAGCCACCACTTCCTCCCAGAGAAAAATGCAATGGTTACAATAGGGTAGCATCCCAATTTATTTCATGTTCGCGAACTGTCCGTGGACTTTCAAGAAATAGAAAGGGCCCTGCATTATTTATCTTTACTTCTGGTTTTTAACTGTGAAAGGCGGCTCTGAAAAGAGCCTTATTTTTTTTTTGATTTTTGTTATTTTGTATTTTTTTTTGTTTTTTACACACGACACACTAGGAGAGGAGGGGAAAGGAGGTTAAAGGGGGGGACACCAACCACAGGGATAAGAAAGGGCAAGCTGAGAGAGGAAGATGTAGAGTGGGTTTTATTTGGGTAGTGGCAGGTCTTCTCGTGCTCTGAGACGATACTCTCAAAAGCACTGCAAAGTCGCTCCCCCCTGCAGAGTACTGTGTCACAGTACATACATACAACTGTGACCCTCGAAAGGTAAGGGTCATCAGAATTCTGTATGGCCTGTGAGGCAGCTTGAGGAAGACGCTGTCCCAGAGAGGTGTTCCTTGTGGTGACAGGATCAGAAACGGAGGATGAAGTAGAGGTAATCAACCTACTACGCTCTTTGCAAGGTACAACCTTGCGAATGGCCCCAGTGTGGAATGAGTTCAGGTGTCACTTCATGGTCGTAGTCCCAAAGCTATACGAACCATGCCTCCTGCGACTAAGTACCATTTTGCACTCATTGCAGGTGACACGGTTTGCAAGAGCCTTAGGACCATTCCCATGAACGGTAAACAACCGCCACACCCAAGAATCACGCCGAGGGCGGGTAGTAGGGTTTTCCTCTACCTCATTCTCGTCATCCTCTTCTTCCTCCTCTGTATCCTCACTCCTGTTCCCCTCTTCAGGCCCTTGGGAAGGTGGTGGTAGTGGATGGGGTCGGGGTGGTGCTGAGGCAGATACAGCACCAGGTGGCAGCAGTGGAGCCACAGAAGCCATCAGGTTGAAGATGGAAATCTGCAGGTTGCAGCAAAAATCTCTGTGCTCTGTAGAATAGCCAGAAACACAATGAGAATGAGCTCTAGGGCGTGGTCTTTTATAGGGGTGCTTGTGCGCGGTTCGCGAACATGCGCGCCGTTCGCAAGACAGATCGAACACCAAAAAAGCTTCAAAAAGTCACAAAAACTATGTGGAAACTTAGGATTAATATGTGGGATTTGTGGTATGTTGAGTTTTTAATGAGAAATATTGTGGCTTACTTGGTAATGTACTTTTGAAGTGTTCGGGGACACGAACAGTGTCCGCATTCAGAACACGCGATCAGCGTGGGCGCGGTCACATGATTGTTTCATGAGCATGTTCGCTAAGGTAGCAGCCGTCCGCAGGACACCCAATGTACGGACATTGTTATGCGCATGCGTGTTGATGTTCTACGGACAGTGTTCGGGTCCTGAACTAATTAAAAGTGCGTCACACATAAAACGAACAGTTACGGACAGCCGTTTGTTCTTAGCACAGTTTAATTTACTTGTGCACAATACGGACAGACATAGCGTCACAAGCACACCTCCATTTTTGTTTATTTACGAACAATTCAGGACACCACAAGTGTTCTTAGAACAGTTTCAACTTGCTAGCGAACACTACAAACAGGCATAGTGTTCTTGAGGACACCTCCATTTTCGTTTATTTACGAACCTTTCAGGACACTACGAGTGTTCTTAGAACATTTTCAACTTGCATGAGAACATTACGGACAGATATAGTGTCCTCAGGACACTTACATTTTCGTTTATTTACGAACATTTCTGAACAACCGCGCTGTCTGTGGACACCTAAATTGGGTTTACCACAAAGAACTGAAAGTAGTTACAACACAATATAAAAAAGTAACTTTATTTAACATATATAAACAATTTATGACTGAGAAGGTGAGGCAGAAACGGAAACAAAAACAGGAGAATTAGGGTTTTCAATATAAGTGGGATCAGGTGAAGAAGGGATGGAAATCTCATCAAAACGTTGTGGTCCATGGAGAGAGTTTGGGGTTAAATGAATGGGATATGGTGAGGGGGGACAAGTACAGGTGGGACAATGGTATGTTGTTGGTGGTTTTAGGTGATCTTCCACAAAGTTCTTAAAATCCGTAAAATTTGCCATAAGTTGGTCCATTTTGTGGGTAATGTGTTCAAGGTGTTATCCACCGCTTCTTTTTCTTTGGAAGTTGCAATTTTTGTAGGTTCTGTAAAAAAAAAATGTATATGTTGAATGTATACAAAATAATATTTATTAATTGGTTCATATAGTAAAGTGTGTACCATTAGGTGGACTATCTTCTAACATTTCGTCTCGTGCGAAATGCTCCTCTAGCCAGTCCAGAGTACTACACATTTCTGTGAGAAAACAAAAAAGTAATATGTTTTTTTTTTCTAATATAGAAAGTTTATAAATATATGAGTAAAATGAAGTGCACTTACTATTTCTGGTAAGATATGTAATCAATAGTCTATACTTCTGTTCTTGCTGTTACTTGTGGAGTGTCTGTGAGGTAATTATGTTGGAAGCCACTTTATCTTCTTTAGGTATATTCCATTTTAGAACATATTGTATTTAAATGAATGGTTAGTGTGTTACATATATGGGTTACATTTCTTAAGTATTACTACATATACTTTGTATGTGTGCTGTGCATTTGTCAAATGTTCCTATGTTATGATATAACAATTACACATACCCCCCCCCCCAGAGATTTTAGGTGCTGGTACTGTTGTCCGAACATTTCCGTGGACCGTCAAATTCAGTAGAAAGGGTTCAGTATGTTCCATATTACATGTACATAAAATCAAAGTTATTATTGTTAGGTTGTGCTACTAAAAAACTATGAAATTCAGTAAAAAAACTTTGTTAAAGGGACATTATAGTTAAGTTGCGCTACTAAAAACCTATGAAATTCAGTAAAAAAAACTTTGTTAAAGGGACCTTATGGTTAAGTTGCGCTACTAAAAACCTATGGAATTCAGTGAAAAAACTTTGTTAAAAGGGACGTTATGGTTAAGTTGCGCTACTAAAAACCTATGAAATTCAGTGAAAAAACTTTGTTAAAGGGACGTTATGGTTCAAAGTAAAACCGAAAAACCCCTGAAATTCGGCAGTTATGGTAAGATAAGCAACCATAACTCGCGCCGCCACCGTGCACTGCTAACACTAACACCCAGGACATCAAAGATGACATCACAAATGTCATTGAGGACATCACTGATGACATCACATGTGCATTTACCTTTCATGAAAAGTCTGTACAAGGGATTCTTATAATAAAAAAAGTGTCAAAGATTATTGGAATAAATATCAAGTGCTAATCAGTGCATTAAGCTATGCATTGATATAAATAGCATTCTATTATTAACTTCAATCCAGTATACTAAGGTACTCATGTAGAAACATAGGCATTGTGTGCAGCATACATTATGGAGGTGCAATATTCATAAGCTTGCCATGTTGAATATTGAAATAACTGTTTTCATATTAGAGTTTTGCGTACAGTGAAACTTGTGATAAGTAGGTAATAAAACCCACTTACTACATAATTGCATTATTATACACAAATCACAAAGAGACAACACCACATACAAATATGAATATATACAAGGGAATTGAAGATGGAAAAAGAAACAGCAATAGTAGCAGAAAGTGTTCATAACCTCACTGATTACCTTTATGGAGAGAAATGATTGCTCTGTTTCAAAGCTGTTACTTACACTATCTATATATATCACATGATGTGTCTGGACCCTAAGGAAACTAGTGTGAGTACAACATATAAAAATATAAGCATATGCAGGGAAAGTGCAGTAATAAAAAAACATCAAAAGTAACAGAAAGTGCTGATAAATCTACTGATACATTTAATGCACAAAAAGGATTGCTGTCTTTCAAGGTTGTGACTTCTCCTATGTATATGTTTCATATGATATGACTGGACCATAAGGGAATTATTCTAAGAACATACTTGAAAGATAAGTCTACGAATATAGTAATTTACAATTTTTAGTTCCTGACTGTTACTGAAGAAAATCATGTGGCCTAGATATGTCAGGAAAGGAAAAAAAGGGAGAGCCAGCCACGTGATGTCATCAGTGATGTCATCAATGACATTTGTGATGTCATCTTTGATGTCCTGAGTGTTAGTGTTAGCAGTGCACTATGGCGGCGCGAGTTATGGTTGCTTATCTTACCATAAATGCCGAATTTCAGGGGTTTTTCGGTTTTACTTTGAACCATAACGTCCCTTTAATAAAGATTTTTTACTGAATTTCATAGTTTTTTAGTAGCACAACTTAACAATAATAACTTTGACTTTATGTACATATAATATGGAACATACTGAACCCTTTCTACTGATTGTGACGGTCCGCAGACATGTTTGGACAACAGTACCACCACCTAAAAACTTTGGTGGGGTATGTGTAATAGTTATATCATAACATAGGAACATTTAACAAATTCACAAAGCAGCACACATACAAAGTATATGTAGTAATACTTAAAAAATGTTACCCACATATGTAACACACTAACCATTCATGTAAATACAATATGTTTTAAAATGGAATATACCAAAAGAAGATAAAGTGGCTTCCACCATAATTACCTCACAGACGCTCCACAACCAACAGCAAGACCAGACGTATACACTACTGATTACATATCTCACCAGACATAGTAAGTGCACTTCTTATTACTCAGATATTTATAAACTTTCTATATTAGAAAAAAAAACATATTACTTTTTTGTTTTCTCACAGAAATGTGTACTACTCTCGACTGGCTAGAGGAGCATTTCCCACGAGAGGAAATGTTAGAAAATAGTCCACCTAATGGTACACACTTTACTATATAAACCAATTAATAAATATTATTCTGTATACATTTAACATATACATTTTTTTATTACAGACCATACAAAAATTCCAAGCATCTCACAACAACAATCAGAGGATATCATTCTACAGCAGATTAATCAAAAAATGGAGGACCTTATGCAAAATTTTATGGATTTGAAAAACTTTGAGGAAAATTATGTGAAACCCCCAACAGCACACCATTGTCCAACCTGCACTTGTCCCCCCTCACCCTATCCCACGCAGTTAACCCCAAACCCTGTCTATGGACCAAAGCGTTTCGATGAGCTTTCCTTCCCTTCTTCACCTGATCCCAGTTATCTAGAAATCCCTAATTCTCCTGTTTTTGTTTCCGTTTCTGCCCCACCTTCCCAGTCATAATTGTATATATATATGAAATAAAGTTACTTTTCTTATATTGTGTTGTAATTACTTTCAGTTCCTTGTGATAAAACCAATTTAGGTGTCCACGGACACCGCGGTTGTTCGGAAATGTTCGTAAAGAAACGAAAATGTGACTGTCCTGAGGACACTACATCTGTCCGTAATGTTCTCATGCAAGTTGAAAATGTTCTAAGAACACTCGTAGTGTCCTGAAATGTTCGTAAATAAACGAAAATGGAGGTGTCCTTAAGAACACTATGCCTATTCGTAGTGTTCGATAGCAAACAGAAACTGTTCTAAGAACACTCGTGGTGTCCTGAATTGTTTGTAAATAAACGAAAATGGAGGTGTGCTTGAAATGCTATGTTTGTCCGTATTGTTAGCAAATAAATTAAACTGTGCTAAGAACAAACGGCTGTCCGTAACTGTTTGTTTTACATGTGATGCACTTTTAATTAGTTCAGGACCCGAACACTGTCTGCAGAACATCAACACGCATGCGCAAAACAATGTCCGTACATTGGGTGTCCTGCGGACGACTGCTACCTTAGCGAACATGCTCACAAAACAATCATGAGACCGCGCCCACGCTCATCTCGTGCTCTAAATGCGGACACTGTTCGTGTCCCCGACCAGTTTAAAAGTACATTTCCAAGTAATCCACAATATTTCTCATTAAAAAATCACCATACCACAAATCCCACATGCTAATCCTAACTTTCCACATAGTTTTTGTGACTTTTTGAACCTTTTTTGATATTCGATCTGTCTTGCTGACGGCGCGCATGTCCGCGACCCGCGCACAAGCACCCCGATATAAGACCACGCCCTAGAGCGCATTCTTATTGTGTTTCTGACTATTCCACAGAGCACACTGCATTTTGCTGCATACTTTGCAGATTTTGAGATTTCCATCTCCAAGCCTATGACATCCATGGCTCGACTATTACCACATGGTGCTACATCTTCCTCAGCACCACCCCCACCCACTCCACCACCACCATTTCCCCAAGGGCCTGAAGAGGGGAACAGGAGAGAGAATACATAGGAGGAAGAAGAGGATGACGAGAATGAGGTAGAGGAAATCCCTACTACCCGCCCTCAGCATGAATCTTGGGAGTGGCGATTGTTTACCGTTCATGGAAACGGTCCTAAGTCTCATGCGAACCGTGTCACCTGTAATGAGTGCAAAATGGTACTCAGTCGCAGGAAGCATGGTTCGTATAGCTTTGGGACCACTACCATGAAGCGACACCTGCGCTCATTCCACACTGGGGCCATTCGTAAGGTTGATTGCCTCTACTTCATCCTCCGTTCCTGATCCTGTCACCACAAGGAACACCTCTGTGAGACAGCGTCTTCCTCAAGCTGCCTCACAGGCCATACAGAATTCTGATGACCCTTACCTTTCGAGGGTCACAGTTGTATGTGTGTACTGTGACACAGTACTCTGCAGGGGGGAACGACTTTGGAGTGCTTTTGAGACGATCGTTTCAGAGCACCAGAAGACCTGCTCACTACCCAAATAAAACCCACTCTACATCTTCCTCTCTCAGCTCGCCCTTTCTTATCCCTGTGGTTGGTGTCCCCCTCCCTTTACCCTCCTTTCCCTCCTCTCCTAGTGTGTCGTGTATAAAAAAAAACAAAAAAAATACAAAATAACAAAAATCATAAAAATAAATAAGGCTCTTTTCAGAGCCGCCTTTCACAGTTAAGAAATAGAAGTGAAGATACATAAAGCATAGCCATTTCCATTTCGTGAAAGTCCACGGACGGTCCGCGAACAGAAAAACAATTGCATTGCTACCCTATTGAAACCAATGCATTTTTCTCTAACAGGAAGTGGTGGCTCTGAAAAGAGCTTTTGGGAGGTGTTTGAATGTAAAACATTTTAACTACGTAAGACGTACTTCAAAACGAATGCTGTATTTCTAAAAAAGGTTGCAATGCATTTTGTACATTTCTCAGAAAAATCTGATTGCCAGCATAAGTAAGATGGACTCCATCTTTGCGAAAAATGTATGTACTACGAAACAAAATATTTTCATTGTTAAAAGAGTACATGCCAAAATCTCTTAGGAAGGCACAAACAGCCTTATTAACATTACGCCTTGCTTTCTCCATTTGTGGACCACATGAGAAAGAACGAAGCCACACTTGTCTCTGCACAATCCGTGAAAAAATTATTTTAGAGTTTGGAAACATGTCCATTATCTTCTGAAGTCCTTCTTTCATTGCAAATTGCAAAGAAATTCCAGACACATGTCCTAAACTGTTCCCTCCACAATGAATTACAATTATGTCTGGATGTTCCTCTATCTTCAAAGTTGCACAGAGAGGTAGCAAGTCCAACCACTTCATTCCACGCACTCCATGCCAGTGCACTTCCACATGTGGGAATCCAAGATCTATAGATACTCCACAGCTTTCTGCATGCACCTTCAACCAATGAATCCACGAGTCTCCCAAAATCCATACAATCTGTGTTTTGAAACACTCAGCCATAGCTATCTGTTCTTCTCTCTGCAAAAACAATATCTGAGAAAACCTCTCCTAGCACAACACACTCACTAAACTTTACTGACCAATCCCTTGCTTCATCCAATCTCATTTCCATACCTCCCCTCCCCAAATTCCCCGGATGTAATACGCGGTGTCCTAGAACTACCGCCATGTCCGCGAACGTATCGTAACATGTACAGCCCTTCTACCATTTCGATTTCACTCTCTGTGCCATTCACTCATTGGATGTAGCTAAGCAATCACATGACCATCCACCAATCAAATCCAATAACTCTACATGTAACTGCATCATCATAGAGCAGCACTACAAATGTACGGTGTATCTCTCAGAGTACAAGTCTCATACCATTGACAACCACGATCTACGAGACATACTATACAAATCTCCAATATTTCTACTTGCAGCTTGGCCCATATCCATATACATGAACAGAAAGTACAGGTATGCATATTTTCTACACAGTACATGAACACATTTTCTAACCGACTTTTACCTTCTATAATCTGAAAAATGAATGGATGATCATTGTTTCATTGTCCTAAAATGACCTGTCACTTACAAACCTTTATATCGTTTAATTTCTTCATACACACACACACATGCAAATACTATTAAACTAACATTTTCGAAATAAAATATATACACGACATATAATCACACAAAATAACATACATACTCTATGATCAAATCTCAAACAATAATATTTGTACAAACACATAGTTGGTTTTAATTTTTTTCGTTTATATAAGTACTTACATACATTTATATAGGACAAGCAGACTATGACATTCACTCACTGTTACGTGCAAAAGCAGGCTATGACAATGACTCACTATTACGTGGAAAAGCTTAGTTACAAGAATAGTGGTATACGTTGGTAGATTATGAATTCCACAAACCATAGTAAAGATATTTTTCTTTCCTACTCTTAGTCATAATATAGTTTTAATGGTTTTCAGGAAGACGCTGAGCATTTCAATTAAAAAAAATCTATGTCTAAAATGAAAACAGTGCTATATAGCAACCAAATTACTAATTTCTTTCTTTTACAATTGCAGTGAAGCCCATTCTCCTGAATAGAAGCAGCCGATTTTGATTTACAAAGAACAACTAAGAAGCAAACTACTCATTTTTGAAAAAAAAGTAAGTAGATTGTTACCATAATATTTGATTTATAACTCACACCCACTGTACGGTGCATTCATGGTATTTCTGTGCCGAAAAATAGAGATTCTGCACCATTCTGACCAAAAACCCCCCCGTCTTAAACAGTGATCTCGTGTCAGAATGGCCCTCAAATTCCTATTTTTTGGCATACAAATTACCCAACTCAGCCGCTAGAATGTAGATGTTGTAGAACAAACAACTGTTTGAATTGTATAGCTTTACCTATATTATTTATTCTTCTCCACACCACCGGCTTACTTTTTTCTCTCATCTGAACCCCAGTTTAGTAACACATTAATTGAAGAATACCCATCCCTGGTAGTTCAACTTCCCAATTCACAATCACACACCATTACATACATCTTTATCATCTTACTCAAACAATCATGCACACAACACACATGCATTGCAGAAAACCCCAACCCATACCTTCTGTATTTTTTTCGTAGAAAGGGACGCAGAAGTAGAGAAAATGAAAAGAAAAGTCTCCAACATAAACACCCATCTATAGCAGAATTTGTAAAAAACATTGAAACACAACAGCTAATACAGTCATGTTGTGAAACAGAAGAAGTTTCTAGTGCAAAAACTTTGTCTCCTCTATCACAAAGTAAAACAACCCAAAAAACTATTAACAGAAAATCAACTATCACTACAAATAAAACGTCTTCTATAAATCTTCATATAGTACAAAGTAAGCATACCAAGAAAAGTATATTAGCCAAAATGTTCCGTCACAAAGTCCTTCAAAATCTGATAAAAACAGGAGAGAAACCAGGTTCAACACTTCAAACCTATCGTAGGGAAGTAATCTTAGAAGCGTTGATAGACAGTGCAATTCTTCTCAAAAGAAACCTATTTATTGTTGTGTTAAACAGAATTAAACCACTAACAAAACTAATAGCTAAACTTCAAAAAAGACTTCTCAATAAACGAAATGTGAACAGAAATAACTTCTTAAATATCTTTGGAGGTGAATGGAGTCACACTACAAGCACAGAACCATACTTTAATGAAGAAGCATACAAACAAAAGCAAACAAATACAATTGCCATACATAGAGTGGTCGAGGTTATGAAAATGTTAATAATACCGTAATGGAACAAGAAGTACTCCTTACAAAAATATGCCCTGAAAACTTAGATTTACCCCTCCATTCGACTGAATCAGAACATCTAATTTACACATGGCCATGCACGTCAATGTGTAACATTCCCAAAAAAATGTTCCAATCTTTACGCCTATTCCTCAATCGATATGTGAAAAGCAAAGACAAAATCAAAATTAAAATACTGCAAAGTATGGATGCTTGTCCAGTACGCAAGCACACAGGACTGCAAGGACATTTGTTGGCCTGCATATCAGGAGCTACTTTCAAAACAAACTTCCATGATATCAAAAGGATATCAACACATCATGCAAGTATAAGAAATCTAGTTTATAAACTGTATTATGCAAAAAGTCCTGCTTTAGCACTAGCCAATTTAAATAACATTCTTCTACATGGTACACCAAAAGACCTACTAGAAGAAATCGAGTATATACAGAAAAAATATTTTGGAAATGAAACCCACTTACAAGATGAAATATCTGTCAACCAACTTCGTAACAAATCTGCACATGGCAACCTTTCACTACACACATACAAAAAAAAAATACTAAAATTTCAAAGCACTTCAGCTGAAGTGCCAAACCACGTGTGTGTATGTTGCCGCAGAACGTGTTATAAAAGTAACACACAAACTATAGACCTTTCATACAAAATAGAAGACAATGAAGATTCTAAATGGTTTGAATTAGCTCTCTACCTTATAGCAGAAAACAAATACGAAATAACTGACCCCATAATACTTTGCCGTTACTGCACTACCAAACTTGACAACAACCAAACTCCTTCACGTGCTATCTCAAATAACTTGTAATTACATCCACTACCAAAACTGCTTCAACAACTTAATTTATATGAGAGCATCATAATTCAAACAGTTCATCTATTTCAAGCAATAATACGCCTTCAACCAAAAACTGCAAAATTACCTCCCTCTGAATTAGTGAAAGGTATTCGTGGAAAAGTAGGGTATTTACCATTAGATCTAAAAGAAAATGTGCACACTCTAGGAGTGCAACGTCCAATGCAACAATCTTTAATTATCTTGGTAAATGGAGTACCTACAAAGACAAAGAAATTTGGCAACAACTGGTAGATTTACATAAAGTTAGAGAAGCCCTGCAATATCTCAAAGAGAATAATGATTATTACAAAGATATTAATATCGAAGAAAACTTGAAAGATAGAACTGAAATAATTCAAGAGACACAAGAAACTGGTCAATTTGAGCTCCTAGATCCTGCTACAATAGCAAACACTTTAGACCATTATTCAATGCACCCATTGCCCTCTAATGACACCATAGAAGATGCACTGGAAACGTACCAAATGCATCAAACAAAAGGATCACCAATCAGCATATGGGAAAAAAGTATAGAAGCACGTGCTTTTCCTCTACTCTTTCCTACTGGCAAAGGAGGAAGATACGATGATAGACCTGTTCAAATATCAGCATCAGAATATCGCTCATTACGAATGTATTCTGAAGATCCCAGATTTCGACAAAATGTGGAACACATATTCCACCTACTCTTTGAAAGTGAACTAACAACTTTATGTTACGGAGTTGCACACATATTAAAATCAGGATCACACTTTCAAAATATGACAGCCACACAATTATTACAAAAAATTCAACAAAAAGATGAGGTTTTACAGACAAATCTTACAAATCTATTAGCAAATATGCGTGGTACTAAAGAGTACTGGTTTCGACGCCATGGAGATGTACGTTGTATGATCAGAAACCTTGGCCCACCCACTTGGTTTGTTACATTAAGTTGCGCAGAATATGCATGGGAAGATTTACATAATTTCCTACGCATATCAAACGAAAACAAAACAAACATAGATATACTAACACCTGGAGAACTTTGTTCTCAGGATCCTGTTAATGTTTCTAGATATTTTCACCATCGCTTCATTGCTATGCTACATTTTATTTGTAATAAAACTGTTCCTCCCCTTGGAGAAGTGCAACACTTCTTTTGGAGAAAAGAATACCAAGCCAGAGGAGCGCCACATGTCCACATGCTTTTATGGATTAAAGATGCTCCTTAATTTGGTCAAGACAGTGATGCCAATGTTTTACAGTTTATTGAAAAATATGTCACTTGTGAAATTCCATCAGAATCCACAAATAGTGATCTTCATGCAAAAATCTTACAATTCCAAAGACACAAATGTGGCAAATATTGTCATCACAAATACAAAAACAAAGGGAAATACTACACCAAATGCTGATTTGGTTTCCCTAGACCAGTTACAAATACAGGTCAAGTGAACAACCTCATGTCTTCAGTTAGACATAGTGTTAAAGGTAAGTCACCTAAAAATACATATTGCATAAAAAGAAAAGAAGAAGAAAAATATATCAATGATTACAATGCAATCATTGCCCACTTGTGGAATGCAAACATAGATGTGCAGTACATTGCAGACAATTCTACTACAGTTGCACGATATGTCACAGCATACTTAACCAAATCAGAAAAGAAAGAGCTCCAAGACCTCTGGAATGACCTGTCATCAGATAAAACAGTGTCTCAGAAATTATACAGCTTGGGCATAAAAATGCTGTCCCATAGAGAATGGGGATCCTATGAAGCAGCTGATCGATTAACTGGTTCTGCATTGTATGGTAAATCTGCAAATATAGTATGGCTAAGTCTTGGTCCAGTAAAATCTAGAAAAAGAGTTCTAAAATCATACAAAGATATAGAAACAATAGCCAAACATGATTCCAACAGCCAAGACATTTTAAAAAACAATTTATTGGATACATACTACCCAAACAGGAGTACCACTTTGGAAACCATGTGTCTATACCACATAGCCCAAAACTACACATACACAAATAATATAAAACCTGATGAGCAAAACCATAAATACAAAGTGACAAACTGTGATGGCAGCATAGTAAAACTCACCAAACCAAATTTAATTAATCATATCAAATTGTCATTAAAGACTCCTCAACATAAAGAAATACATTACATGTCCCTGTTACAACTCTTCAAACCATGGAGAAAAGAAGAAGACATACTAGATACCTTTGACTCATATGAAGACGCTTTCAAAGCCAATGAAAGCAGTATAACTGATGTAAACTTTGCACAGTACAAAACAATGTTGCACAATGAACAGCAACACGAAGAGGAACTGCAGGCCCAACTAGATGAAGACACTCCTGACAGTCGTCAACCTTCTGTCACAGGAAGCCAAGAACCACTGGGAGAACCACTAATAACAAATGAGGCAGAATTAGCTATGATAGAAGTAGAAAACACCATGTGTCACTATGAAGATAAAGAAGACTTAACTACACTACAATCAAAACTAAACAAAGAGCAATGTAGCATTTTTCAAGAAATAACAAAAGAAATTGCACATGGTGTGCAACATGAAAACAAAGAATGCACTTGCCAAAATTACAAACCTATACTATTGTATGTCAGTGGTGAAGCTGGTTCTGGAAAAACATTCCTAATCAAAATCATCAGTAAGTTCCTTCAACAATTGACAAACAACAAACTGTCAGCTGATGTCACTGCCCCCACAGGTTTAGCTGCCTACAACATAGGTGGTGTCACTTTACACCGATTACTACTCCTGCCAGTAGAACACCAAAACAAGTTAGATTATTACAAACTTTCTGCAGAAGCTGCAATGGAAGTACGCAGAGTATTGAAACAAATAAAAATGCTACTAATAGATGAAGTGAGCATGGTGTCCAACCTAATGTTGGCTTTGATTCACCTCAGATTACAAGAAGTACTCAAAACAAACTATGAAGAGCTATTTGCAGGAAAACACATCATTGTTTTCGGAGATCTTCTTCAATTGACACCTGTAAAAGGTGAGCCTATTTTTAAAACATTAGGACACAAACTCTGACATAAAACTGTTGGCAGCATTGGAAATGTCAACCTTTGGCAACATTTCCAATACAGAGAATTAACAGAAAACATGCGCCAATCTGCAGATCTCACTTATGCCAACATCTTAAAAAGTATCAGAGTTGGTATACTTTCTAGAGAAGCAGAAGCAATATTGAAAACCCGGCACATTCATGCACTTCATGGTGATAATGCATGTGCTACAGATGTTATGGAACAATTAGCCCACAAAAATGTCAATTGTATGGCCTTAATGCCAACTCTTCCAAGCTGTTTCAAATTCAATGAAATAATGTTAAGCAAAGAAATGCAACCAATTATGGAAATTAGCACCACAGACAAACTAGATGTACATGGAATGACACTACCCATGTGTGACCAAGCCACAGCAAGACTAAATAGTTTAGAAAAATCAATCTCAAACACAGCAGGCTTGGAAAAGATATTAAAATTATCCTTAAATTGCAGAGTAATACTTAAACGTAACCTTGATATGGACCAAGGACTAGTTAATGGAGCACTGGGTACAATTGTTGGCTTTCAAACATACCCACGTGACAACAAAATTCAGTTTGTCAATATTCTCTTTGACAAACTTTCAGAAGTAAAAAGAATAGGATGCTCAACAGCTCGATTCCTTCTCTTCAAAGACATGTATGTACGCAGAGAACAATTTTCTCTAACTCTTGCATACTCAGTCACCATTCATAAATCACAAGGTCTTACTCTAGACAAAGCAATGATAGACATTGGTAACACAGTCTTTAAAGAAGGCATGAGCTACGTAGCACTGTCACGCCTACGTACAATTGACAGTCTATTTCTAATAAACTTTGATGCAAGTAAAGTAAACGCTGATATTCCTTGCATTCTAGAATACAATAGACTTGGTTCATATACACCCCCCATCTACAAACATATCCTGTTCCACAAAAAGGAACATTTTCTACAAGAAAACTAAAGCAAACAGAAATGCAACCGGGTGTCACTGCAAATCCTCCAAAGAGACTAAAAGAAACTAAAACTTCATCAAGTACCACAAGCAAAAAAGCAGTTAGATACAGAACTACCTGGACCATTCAAATTCTCAAATATAGTTGGTGTAAGTTGCTACGCAAATGTAGCAATGAATATTCTATTTCAATTACCACCAATTGTTGACAACATTTACTTACACAGTACAGACCCATTGTGTTTGCAAATGTTAGTACTTCACAGAAATGCAGCAAACAATCCTGACAACACGTATAGTGTTTTTGGAATAAGACGACAATTGGACTACTGTGCTGGAATGGTGAAATTCACTATAAACTCACAGGAAGATTCAAAAGAATTTCTAATGTACTTACTATTAGTACTGGAAAACAAAAACATATCTATAAATGAAATCTTCCAGATTTCATGCATGTGGAAACATACATGCACTCTCTGCAACAATGTGACACAAGAACAAATCCCCAATGAGCGCTTTGTCCATATATCAATACCTAATTGTGAATCCGTTCCATTTCAGCAACTTGTACAAAATGCAAACCACGGTAGATTATGTTCTACCTGCAATTCGGATAATCGCTCCACGTTACGAATACAAACACATAGTAAATACGTAATACTAATGCTTCTACGTTACAATGCAGATGGTACGAAAAACAACTGCAAGCTGACTGGGTTCACACATGGTCAAATTTCACTTGGTAGGAAAACCTTCACAACAATAGGTATAATCTATCACGCAGGAGCCACAACCGACTCAGGGCACTACACTGCATATATATAAAAAAAAATGTGGATGGTTTGAATGTAATGATACTACTGTTACTCTAAAGCAGAGATTACCAGCTAATCTTACAAACGCGTATTTAATGTTCTTAAAACCAAAATTTGATAACTGAACTGTACTTAAACCTTAAGTACACTTGTAGTAAAAAAAATATAAACTGTCACAATATTTCAAAACCTATCTATCTGCCCAAAGATTCTACAACAACGAATCAGATAAATTAATACCACTCAAATAGAGCAAAAAATAGACAGTTAGAATACGCCAATTGGTATCTAACTGTCCCAAAATTTACAAATATGCAAACAGATAGATCAATACCACACAATTATATCAAAACATAAACAGTTAGAATACGCCTACTGGTATCTAACTGGGCCAAAATTTTACAATATCCAAACAAATACCTAATATCTTACTGCTCACAAAAACTGGAACAATCCAATGCATAAAGCATTAGGCAGAAAGAACAAGTAAATGCAGAAAACAAACAAATAAATAAACTGTAGCATAACAGTAAAAGGGTTTTTTTTTTAATCCAACATGGATTTTTTTTCTCCCACAGACCCAATGATTTTAGCAACAAACACAGAAACGTTGCACATTGCACAGTACTCTGGTTTGTAATCTACTAAATATGAGGGTCAATAAAAAGAAGAAAATGTTGATTGTGCAATGTAATAAGTCATTATAAAATACTAATACTAACATGGTATTTTCTTTTATTACAGAAATGAACAAGAAAAAGATGGACTCCCGTTACTAAACCAAATAGTACGTATAACAAGATAAATACAACCATCGCAGCATATCACACCCATACAAGCTTATAACATTGTTCCTTATAAATTAGTTTTTGACCCAAAGTTAAAAGCCACTATGGGTGTGATATGCTGAGGTGTTTGTGGCCAGGGCATACACTCTTGGGTGCATGGCCAAATGGCCATGCACACAACATTCTATACCCTGGCCACAACCACCCCAGCATATCACACCCATAGATGCAAACATTGCAACCATTGTTATGTCCGCGGACAGGGGGAAGGTCCTAGGACACATTCAACTTGCCAGAGGACAATACAAACAGCGTCCTCAGGACACCCCCATTTCCTTTATGTACGAACATTTGTGGACACCATGATTGTTCTTAAAACATTTTCACCTTGCCAACGAACAATACAGACAACGTCTCCAGGTCACCCCCTGCAAACATTCCAAGACCCCATGAGTGTTCTTAGAACACTTTCAAGTTGACACCGAATCCATTCTGTTTATTTACGAACATTCCAGAACAGCCGTGTTGTCCGCAGACAAATCGAACACAACAAAAGCGTCTAGCACATAAATAAAATACAACTTTGAACCTATCTCATACTCCCCCATCCTCCCCAAAGACTTCTACACACCAACACACTCTACTAAATACATATTTTGAACAAACTTTCACCGCGCTGTCCGCGGACGTCTGCAAATGGAAGATAGCGGGCGCGACTGAAAATCTGACGCGCATTCACGCACCGCGCCGCCCAATCAGCGAACACGTCGCATGTCCGCGGACATGACGCAAGCCACTGGGCCAATCGGGGTGCTGTCCACGGAGCGAACAGGGAAGTCCGTCCGCGAAGCAAACACAGATATCACTAATTTTTTTGCCTTACATTTTGGTCATTTTTTAAAAAAAACTACTGGACGGATTTACACCAAATTTGCAAAAGCACGCTTTCGGGACCAGGCCGCCGCTCCTGCCGCAAATTTGGTGTAAATCCGTCCAGCGGTTCGGGCTGTAGCCGTGGGCAAAGTTTTTTCCCATTCAGTCTATGGGAAAAAAAAAAGTTTTGGGATCCCCCCTATAACTTTTCCCCCCCCCTGGATGAATCCTCACCAAACTTTGCAAAAATATTCAGAGTGCGCCATATACTTTTTTTTGCAAAGTTTGGTGAGGATTCGTCCAGGGGGAGCGAAGTTATAAGCTGCCCAAAAACTGCTCTTCCTATGGAAACACCAACTTAACCATAACTACTGACGCAGCCATGTAATGTTACTTTTAGTGTACCTAATACAGAAAGTTTATAAATATATAAGAAAAATGAAGTTTACTTACCAGCTTCTGGTAAGTTGTGTTCTTACTGTTCTGTAGGTCTGCTGTTGCTCGTAATTGTGCAGTTTCTGTGAGGTAATTATGTTCGAAGCATATCTTTTTTGTTTTGTTATATTCCATTTTAGTACATATGGTATTTAAATGGATGGTTAATATGTTAGATATATAGGTTCCACTTTTTATTTATTGTTAGATATAATGTGTTTATGTGCTGCTTTTTGAACTTGTGCAGTGTTAATATGGCATGATAGAACAATTTAAGATACCCCCTGAGTTTTTGGTTAGTGTTGATGTTGTCTGCATCTATCCGCAGACATTCGCACAGTCCGCGGACTTTAAAATCACTAGGTGGGGGTTCAGTATGTTCTATGTTACATGTATACAAAGTAAGGGAATCCTAGTAAACATCTATCAAATTCACACTATGAAAATGTATATTCAGCAAAATAGAATTTGAGAAAACGAGGTTATGGTCAAGTTGCGCTATTAAAAACCTATGAAATTCAGTAAAAAAAACGTTGTTAAAGGGACGTTATGGTTCCAAGTAAAACCGAAAAAACCCTGAAATTCGCTAGTTTTGGTAATCTAAGCAACCATAACTCTCACTACCATCGTGCATTGCTAAGACTAATACCCAGGACATCAAAGATGACATCACAAATGTCTTTGATGACATTGATGACATCACTGATGTCATCACATGTTCATTTACTTTTCATGAAAAGTCTGTACAAGGGATTCTTATTATAATATTGCCAAAAAAGTGTCAAGGATCATTGAATATGTATGAAATATTTGCAAATCTACAGTTTATGCACTGTTTGATTTGTATAGTTTGTATGTGAAGTTTTGGCTACATCATGCCATTAAGATTGTAGAGATTGGTAACAAGCACTGCAGTATAACATATCCATGGAAGTTAACATTTTGCATTGTGGTGTACGGTTACATGATTGCTTCAATGGTTGTGTTATGGTGCAGTATTTATGAGTTATACTTACTATAATATACTTACTGTTTGGTTTGATAACTGGAGTACATATATTCTTTGTCAATTTCTGTGATAAAAGAAAAGATCATGTTAGTGTTGGTAGTTTGTAAGGACTTGCAACATTGAATAATAGACATTTTTTATTCATTTCAACCCTCATATCTAGTAGATTACAAACCAGTGTACTGTGCAATTTGCTCAGTTTCTGTGTTTGTTGTTAAATCATCGGGTCTGTGGGAGAAAAAAAATCCATGTTGGATTAAAAAACCCCTTTTTTTTCCTTTTGGTATAGTAAATTTATTTTTGTGTTTTCATTGTTGTTTCAGGCTAATGTTGGCTTGTTGCAGATTGTTAGATACTTGTTGTTGAATTGTAACTGATTATAATTTTTATTTATATTCTCAAGTTGTTAATCTATCTTTTGGGTTGTTGCAAAATCTTGGGGCAGTTAGATAACTGTTGGCGTATTTTAACTGTTTATTTCTTGTTAGAATTTAGTGGTATTGATTTATCTGTTTGGTTGTTATAGAATCTTAGGGCAGTTAGATACCTGTTGGCGTATTCTAACTGTTTATAGTTTTTTAATTGAAATTTTATTAATGTTTATGCACAGATTAGTTATTAGTGGTATTGATTTATTTGTTTGGTTGTTGAAAAATCTTGGAGCAGTTAGATACCTGTTGGTGTATTATAACTGTTTATAGTTATGTAATTGAAGTTTTGTTAATGTTTAAGTACACATTAGTTATTAAAAAATGTTTTTTAATGGTGGGGGGTTAGGGGGTTCCCCCCACCCCCTGTCTTTTTTTTGTTTACACTGTTTTTTTACTAGCTAAACCAAAAAAAACATATAACATAACAAATATGCATTCGACATTTTTTTTTCGCCAATTTATTTTTCTCAATGAAATGGCATTCGCCATTTTGGTTTTTCGACAATATGACCGGATTCCCTTTTTTATATATGCAGTGTAGTGACCTGCATTGGTTGTGGCTCCTGTGTGGTAGATTATAGCTATTGTTGTGAATGTTTTCCTACCAAGAGATACTTGACCACGTATGAATCCAGTCAGCTTGCAGTTGTTTTTGGTACCATCTGCATTGTAACGTAGAAGCATTAATATTACATATTTACTATGGCCCTCATTACGACCCTGGCGGAAAGTGACTGACCGGACCGCCACAGCGTAAATAGCGTTTCCGCCATTGCACGATGGAGCAAAGTGCGGCCCATTCCGACCCATCGGGCACGAGCACCACGCCACGGCGGAAGTGCAAAGTCCGCGATGGCGGAAATGACCCCAAAACGGCCCACACCGCCGCCGTACGGCGCCCTAGGTGCAATACCGCCACCCCTCTTAGCGGTCACCGCAGTGTGCGCCTACCGGAAAGTACGGTGACCGGAAATATACGGAAACGGAAGTTAAAACATGGGCCCGGAACGGGAAACATCCCGGCGTACACCTATAAAACCACTAAAACCACACAACCACTAAAATCACTACCCTGAAACACACCCCAACCCGTCACCCACCCTAGCGAAACCAAGACAAATGGGAAAAGTAGCGAAGAAAGCGTGCGACCGCAAGCGCCAGGTCCACTTCTCCCGTGAGGAACTCACCGTGCTAACAGAGACCCTCCAGGAGAATGCTGCCATCGTCTTCTCCACGCAAATGACCAGAACGGCACTTGCAAACAAGAAGACCATATGGGCTCTGGTGGCACAGCGGGTAAGTGCGGTGGGGACCGCACCCCGCACCCCACAGCAATGCCGCAAGCGATGGGACGACCTGCGGATACGCGTCCGCAGCATACTCTCTGCCAACCGCAACATTGCCACAGCCACCGGGGGAGGTCATGAATCACCCATCAAGTTGACCCCCTGGGAAGAAATCTGTGCCTCCACCATCGGAATGGAGAGCATAGAGGGAGTCGGAGGGATGGAGAAAGGAGTGCAGACATCCGAAGATTCAGGTAGGTGGCCCAGATAAAACAATGCCAAATCCATACAGTCCATCCATGTGAAGTACCATGCGTCCACATAGTGCAACAGAGACACATGTCCAGGAGAACGTCCACACACATCGGCCTGATAGCGCACGTTAAAACCCACAATAAATACATAAATAATTAAAAACCCCTAATACACGCACTACACGTGCAGCAGGCACACCCAAACTGCAGGCTGCCAAACAACTGCACCCTCACTCCACACACAAATCAAAGCACCTCCAAGGACCCTACCCAAATCACCCTCAGGTACCACCCCAATGCATGTGATACAATGCCATTCCAATTCCCACAGACCCATCAATAACCCTCGCCCTCCTTTACTCCACCACAGGGTCCGATCCAAACGACGAGCTACAGGACACCCCTACCAGCACACCTGCAAAGAGGGCCAAGACCAACGGCCAGAGACCCTCCACCTCAGCTGCACGCATCAAGACACGGCAGCAGCACAAATCAGGTGGCAGCACAGAGGAGGGAACATCAACAGGCACCCCAGCAGCCAGCATGCCCACAACACCACCACCACAGGTCCCCCCAATGGATGCCACAGAAGGCACTGCCTCTGGTGGCAGCAGCACCATAGGTGACACCCCATTGATGGCAGCATGCTCGGACACAGAAAACGGGGATGTCGAAGTCAGATCCATCCATGACCTGTCCCAATCCCCCTGTCTGTCCCATCCCGTACAACATGAGGATACCACGCAGGGGCACCCACAAGACGACGACTGGCCATCCCCCACAAGCCCTGTGGCAAGGCAACATGAGGACAACAGCCCCTCTGTGACACCCCCGCAAATGGCCATGGCCCAGCAGAGGCAACAGTCCCTCGACCAGTTAATCGTGCAACAGCAGCAAATGGCCACGCTCCTCAAGGACCATGCCGATGAATGTGGGGGCACTAAGGCAGACATAGAAACATCAACTGAGACACTTAGGGCAGAAATGGAGAGAGGTACAGAGACGCTAAGGGCACAAATGGAGAGTCCCGTGTCCATGTCCATGTCCCGTGTCCATGTATCAGCCACCAGGCGTGAGTGCTAGAAGCATACATCAATGAGATGCTGACGAATGTCACGGGCCTCCGGTGCCTCGCAGACTCCATGAGGTGCTGCCACATCCCCACCCTCATCATGACCATCATCAGGTGCTTGCAGTTCTGCGTCAGGGGGCATGGGCACATTTCTACGTACGCACATGTTGTGGAGCATGACACATGCCATCACCATCTTTGCAACCTTCTCATGGCGGTACAGGAGTGCCCCGCCAGACCTGCTGAGGCAGCGGAAACGAGTCTTCAGTAGGCCGAATGCCTGTTCTATGACTACACGGGTACGTGAGTGGGCATGGTTGTAGTCCTCCTCATGCTGGTCCCGTGGGTTCCGGACTGGTGTGAGGAGCCATCTCTTCAGTGGATATCCAGCATCACCTGTATGTGGACGAGAAACGTATGATGTGGAATGCCATTGCTACGTACGCACACCCCCGCCCCTTCCTGCCAGGTCATTGCCAAATCACATACCCCACATAATCATGCATGTAATGAGACTCACCGAGTAGCCAGGATCTGTTCCCTGCGTGTCGCTCCATGTAGCGTGGTATTGTAGAGTTCCTCAAGACCATAGAATCATGGGTTGATCCAGGGAATCTGGCACAACAATGTGTAATGATCCTGTTGGAGTCACACACCATTTGTACATTCAGAGAATGAAATTGTTTTCGGTTGCGGTACTGGGCCTCCATGGCATGTGGGACGACCAATTCCACATGGGTGCAGTCGATGGCACCAATGCAACCCGGTATGCCGGCAAGTGCATGGAATCCCACTTTTGTGTTGGTAATTTCCTGCTCCGAGCGTGGTAGAGAGATGTAGTCGTCTGCGTGCTGCAGGAGGGCATCGAGCACTTGAAATAGTGTCCGTGAGAACAGTGGCTGAGAAATGCCATGCAACTGTCCGACTGTGTGCTGGTAGGTGCCTGTGGCCAGGAAGTGGAGTACAGACACCACCTTCAGTAGGGGTGGGATGGCGGTTGGGCTATCTATCATGCTGACAAGGTCAGCCTGTGTCATGTCCACAATGGCGGCTCTGGTGTCCCGGTCCAAACGGTAGAGGGTGTGGATCTGCTCAGCAGTGAGGTCGAACGGATGTGCTCGGAGGCGTGGGATTGCAGGCTGCCTGCGTGGTGGTAGTGGCTGTGCTGGCGCCCCTTGCTGGCCCTGTCTTGGCCTCCTCCTCCTCCTGCGTCTCCTTCGTGCGGCCGGTTGCAGTTGGTGTTCGTCTTCTTCTTGGAGTTGGAGTACTTGCAGTGCTATCAGGTCCCCCAGGGCCAACATCGCGAGTCCTGCCGGTAGCATTTCGGTGTGGTTGTGGGAGGAGACTGGCTGTGCAATTTATGTGTTTTCAGGCTGTATGGCCTCCACCTGTGGTGATTAATTCCACTTGTTCAAACTGCTCTCCCCTTTGGCCGAGCACGTCCCGCGCACAACGCTGCAAATCGGGGAATGGCATCTTGCTATTGCAATCATGTATTTGTACCCGATGGCCGTGTAACATTGGTTGACATGTTCATTCTGCTGTGGTCCCATTGTTGCACATACTATCTGTGCAGTCGCGAACAGACTTGTGAAGGGTCAGTGGAACGTAGTACTCGAGTAACGGTGGGCCCTCATGCATCACTGTACCGAGTTGCAACGACGGGCGGGGCGTCCCATTTGTGGGTGAAGGCAGTTGCCATTTTCACACACAGCCGCACTCGATGGAATAATTAGTGATTACAAACGGCCACAGATGCCTTTTCGGCGTGATGTTGCAAATGAGGAATTCGAAGGGCGGCGCTTTCGGTTTCCAGCTAGCGGCGAGGAGATGCCCACAGGTCTGACTGCAAATATAACGTTCTATTGTTCAATGTCCTTGAGACAGGGCCCATGGCGAGGAAGCAATGATTGATATGAATAGTTTGGGATGCGCAATTGCTACATGGGCGATGAGGCCGGACGTTCCCAAATACATGTTACTTCACTACACTGGAATTACGGGCTGGGGCACTGTGGATTTTGCAGGCTGCATAACGCACGGACTCAATGGATGTTTCTAATGTTATGTGAGTAATTATTCAGGCGTTTTGATTCCGGGATGAGGGAATGATGAATGGATGCATGGGCAGGTGATTTGATACAGAGTTTGCCATGTACAGGGCTTCTTGGGATCTATCCGCCTCCCCTACGCTATGTGATGCAGGGCTGCCATAGTGGGACCATCGTCTATCTGGCCTTGTTGAGCCCTCCCTGTCTCGACGCGCCCTCAGACACTTGTGTCCATGCACGTTAACATTCCCATCTGATGGATTCTGTTTTGACAGACGCATGCACAGGTACACTCGTTTGTGATGGTGTTTGCACCTCGATATAGATGGTTATGAGTCGCAAGTGGTTTTGGGGTGGTGATGATCCTTTGGAGTGGGCTAGCATGCATATGGCTGTGGATTTCGTGTGATCATTGAAGTGAGTTGTTGGAATGTGGTTCTGATGGCCATTCTGTTCTTTTTCTTTTCTTTTGGTTGACAGGTATCTTCTCCCCTTTTGCCACTGCCATCTGTATGCCACTCCTGCAGATGGGTTTTACTCCCGACACCTGCTGCTTTGTGTTAATCAGTGGAGCAGCATTACGATCTTATGGGACGATCGCCAATGGCCCACATGCCCTTACGCAGTACTGGTGGCTCGGAGCAACATTTCGGCCTTTCAGCTGGACTAGTGCCTCCCCATTGGGACGGCCCTGCGGTTCTGTGCGCTTCCATGTTGCCTTTTCGTACGTGAATGTGGCTCTGTGTACCATGAGGGAACAGGGCGACACACAAGTAGTGGCTGGTCATTTCTTGCGGATGCAGCCCACAATGGCGATTAGTGTTTTGGAGTTCATGGCCTGATGGCTGTATGGGCTTGGTGACTTTGATGTGCATTAAATTTCTATTCTGATTTGGCCCGTGTAGCGTTTTTCTTTGCAAGTGATGTGGCATATGCCTATTTGGGGGGCGATGTATTGTGAGGAGATCTGCATTGGGTTCCGGCTTCGGAGTTTAGTTGCGTGGTACTGTACTGGGCGCGTTTGCCTACTAAGCCCGTGAGGTCAGGGATGGGGGCTGCCAATATGACAGTTTGAATGTTGTCATGCTCAGGGGCGGGGGATTGGGTTTTGTGTAACAGATGCCGGTCAGCCAGGTGGACTGGTGGAATGCTGTGATTCTCGGAATATTGCTGGTCACAGGTGCCTGTGTTTGCGTGCGTTTCTTGGTGGGGGACTGTGGTCATGTCCATTGGATTGGCTTCTGTATTCGTGCCATCTGTGCCCTGCAGCTCCCATTGGCCCTTGTTGTGTTTCTTTTGTTCGTTGCCATGCATGGGTGACTTGTACATTTCACTGGTTGCATTGTGACTTCATTGCACCTATGGGGAGTTGTACTTTGTGGGCAGGGAGCGGTGTACAGGCACTCAGTGGGGCCGTTTACGGTTGATTCGCGATGCCGTACTTCTCACCATGGCGGAATGGTACATTACGCCATGCCTGATGGCGTTAGGTACATGTCCGCTAGGGTCGGAATTGGCGTACCCTTGCGCCATGGTGGTGTTTGCGGTTTCGCATGGCGCGCGCGCGCGTGCTTGGTGCAGTTAGCGTTGGCGTTCACTACGGTGTCGCTAATGGCTTCGTAGTTTGCGGTGACGGGTCATAGTCGCACCGAGCGCTATTCGATGGCGGTATTGCATTTCCGCCATCGTTTTCCGATTTCCGCCAGGGTCGTAATGAGGGCCTATGTGTTTGTATTAGTAAGGTGGAGCGATTATCTGAATTGCAGGTAGTACATAATCTGCCATGGTTTGCATTTTGTACAAGTTGCTGAAATGGAACGGATTCACAGTTAGGTAAGGATGCATACACAAAACGTTCTTTAGGGATTTTCTCATATTGCAGATTGTTGCACAGAGTGCATGTATGTTTCCACATGTATGAAATCTGGAAGAATTCATTTATAGGTATGTTTTTGTTTTCCAGTACTTGTAGCAAGCACATTAGACATTCTTGTGGATCTTCTTGTGAGTTTATAGCGAATTTCACCATTCCAGCACAGTAGTCCAAGGGCCTGATCACGACCTCGGTGGTAACCCTTAAATCCGGCGGTAGCGCTATTACCGCCGGATTTAAGGGTCCGCCGAATCAGGGCTTCGGCGGATTTCGCCCCAGCTCTTGGCTGGGGGGAAATCCGCCGAAAATTCGCGCTATTATCGCCAGCGGATTTCCCGCCGGCGGTAATAGCGCGAATTTTTCCCATTGAGCCCAATGGGGAATGGGGCATTCCCAAAAGGGCTCAATGGGGAATGGGGACTTCCAAGTCCGCCCAACTCGTGATCCCGCGCTATTAGCACCGGGGCTATGGCGGTCGCGCTAATAGCCCCCGCGCTAATAGCGTCAGCGTTACCGCCGAGGTCGTGATCAGGCCCCAAGTTTTGTCTTATTCCATGAACACTGTAGGTGCTGTCAGGATTGTTGGTTGCATTTCTATGAAGGACTAACATTTGCAAACACAATTGGTCTGTACTGTGTAAGTAAATGTTGTCAATAATTGGTGGCAATTGAAATAGAATATTGATTGCTACATTTGCGTAGCAACTTACACCAGTTACATTTGAAAATTTGAATGGACCAGATAATTCTGTGTCCAAGTCATTTTTTTGGAGATTGTGTTACTTCTTTGAAGAAGTACCTGAGTTACTTTGAGTAATAGATTCTTCTTTGGTTGTACTAATTAATGAAGTATTCGTCTCTTTTACACTCTTTGGAGGATTTGTAGTGACATCCTGTTGCATTTCTGTTTGAAGTAGTTTTCTTTTACAATGTTTTGCTTTTTGTGGAACAGGATATGTTTTTAGATGGGGGGTGTATAGTGAACATGTTCTATTGTATTCTAAAATGCAAGGAATATCAGTGTTCACTTGCATCAAAGTTGATTAGAAATAGACTGTCAAGTGTACGTAAGCGTGATAGTGCTACGTAGCTCATGTCTTCTTTGAAGACTGTGTTCCCAATATCTATCAATGATTTATCTAAGGTTAGACCTTGTGATTTGTGAATGGTGACTGCGTAGGCTAGATTTAGAGAAAATTGTTCTCGGCGTACATACATGTCTTTGAAAAGAAGGAATCGATCCTTTTTACTTCTGAAAGTTTGTCAAAGAGAATATTGACAAACTGAATGTTGTTGTCATGTGGGTATGTTTGAAAGCCAACAACTGTACCCAGTGCTCCATTAACTAGTCCTTCCACCACATCAAGGTTACATTTAAGCATTATTCTACAGTTTAAAGATAATTTTAATATTTTCTCCAAACCAGCTGTGAATTTTCCAAGGTATTTAGTCTTGTTGTGGCTTGTTGACTCATGGGTAGTGTCATACCATGCACGTCCAGTTTGTCTGTTGCGGAAATTTCAATTATTGGTTGCATTTCTTTTTTCAACATTATTTCTTTGAATTTGGAACAGCTTGCAAGAGTTGGCATCAACAACATACAATTGACATTTTTGTGTGGTAATTGTTCCATGACATCAGTAGCACATGAGTTATGGCCATAGAGTGCATGGATGTGTCAGGTTTATAATTTTGCTTGTGCTTCTTGAGATAGTACACCAACTTCAATATTTTTTTAAATGTTGGTGTAGGTGAGGTCTGCAGACTGTTGCATGTTTTTTGTTAATTCTCTGTATTGGAAATGTTGCCAAAGGTTAATATTTCCTATGCGGCCAACAGTTTTACGGCAGAGTTTGTCTCCTAAGGTTTTAAAAATAGGTTCACCTTTCACTGGTGTCAATTGAAGAAGATCTCTGAAAACAATAATGTGTTTTCCTCCAAAGAGCTCTTCGTAGTTTGTTTTAAGTACTTCTTGTAATCTGAGGTGAATCAAAGCCAACATTAGGTTGGAGGCCATGCTCACTTCATCAGTTAGTAGCATTTTCATTTGTTTGTTTTAACACTCTGCGTAGTTCCATTGCAGCTTCTGTAGAAAGTTTGCAATATTCTAATTTGTTTTGGTGTTCTACTGGCAGGAGTAGTAATCAGTGTAAAGTGACACCGCCTATGTTGTAGGCAGCTAAACCTGTGGGAGCAGTAACAACAGCTGACAGTTTGTTGTTTGTCAATTGTTGAAGGAACTTGCTGATGATTTTGATTAAGAATGTTTTGCCTGAACCAGCTTCACCACTGACGTATAGTAGTATAGGTTTGTAATTTTGGCAGATACATTCGTTATTTTCATTTTGTACACCATGTGCAATTTCTTTTGTTACTTCTTGAAAAATGCAACGCTGCTCATTGTTTAGTTTTGATTGTAGTACAGTTAAGTCTTCTGTATCTTCATACTGACACATGGTTTTTTCTACTTCTGTCATAGCTAATTCTGCCTCATTTGCTATTAGTGGCTGTCCCAGTGGTTCTTGGCTTCCTGTTACAGAAGGTTGACTACTGTCGGGAGTGTCCTTATCTAGTTGGGACTGGAGTTCTTCTTCGTGTTGTTCATTGTGCAACATTGTTTTGTACTGTGTAAAGTTTACATCGGTTATAGTGCTTTCATTTGCTTTGAAAGCATCTTCATAGGAGTCATAGTTATCTAGTATCTTTTCTTCTTTTCTCCATGGTTTAAAGAGTTGTAGCAGGGACATGTAATATAGTTCTTTATGTTGAGGAGTTTTTAATGACAATTTGATATGATTAATTAAACTTGGTTTGGTAAGTTTTACTAAACTGCCTTCACAATTTGTCACTCTGTATCTACCTTTATTTTCATCAGGTTTTATATTATTTTTGTATGTGAAGTTTTGGGCTATGTGGTATAGACACATGGTATCCAAAGTGGTACTTCTGTTTGGGTAGTATGTGTCCAGTAAATTGTTTTCCAAAATGTCTTGGCTATTGGGATCATTTTTGGCTACTGTTTCTATGTCGTCGTATGATTTGAGAAATCTTTTTCTAGATTTAGCAAGACCAATACTTAGCCATACTATATTTTCAGATTTTCCATAGAAAGCAGTACCGGTTAAATGATCTGTAGCTTCATAGCAGCCACATTCTCTATGGGAGAGCATTTTCATGTCCGAGCTGTACAATTTCTGTGACAGTGTTTTGTCTGATAACAGGTCATTCCAGAGGTCTAGAAGCTCTGTTTTTTCTGCTTTGGTTAAGTAGGTTGTAACATATGGTGCAACTGCAGTGTAATTGTCTGCAATGTACTGCACATCTATGTTTGCATTCCCTAATAGGGCAATGATTGCATTGTAATCATTGATATATTTTGCTTCTTCTGTTCTTTTAATGTAATATGTATTTTTGTGTGATTTACCTTTAACACTATATCTAACTGAAGACATGAAGTTGTTCACTTCATCTGTTTCTGTAACTGGTCTAGGGAAACCAAAGCGGCATTTGGTGTAGTATTTCCCTTTGTTTTTGTATTTGCAATAACAATATTTTCCACATTTGTGTCTTTGAAATTGTACAATTTGTGCCTGAAGATCACTATTTGTTGCTTCTGATGGAATTTCACAAGTGACACATTTTTTGATAATCTGTAACACAGTGGCATCACTGTCTTGACCAAATTTAGGAGCATCTTTAATCCATAAAAGCATGTGGATATGTGGTGCTCCTCTGGCTTGGTATTCTTTTCTCCAAAAGAAGTGTTGCACTTCTCCGAGGGGAGGAACAGTTTTATTACAAATAAAGTGTAGCATAGCAATGAAGCGATGATGGAAATATCTTGAAACATTAACAGGACCTAGAGAGCAACGTTCTCCAGGTATTAGTATATCTATGTTTGTTTTGTTTTTGTTTGATATGCATAGGAAATCATGTAAATCTTCCCATGCATATTCTGCACAAATTAATGTAACAATTCAAGTGGGTAGGCCAAGGTTTCTTACAACGTACATCTCTGTGACATCGGAACCAGTACTCTTTAGTACCATGCATATTTGCTAATAGATTTGTAATGCTTGATTGTAAAACCTCATCTTTTTCTTGCACTTTTTGTAGTAAGTGCGTTGCTGACACATTTTGAAAGTGGGTTCCTGATTTTAATGCGTGTGCAACTCCGTAACATAGAGTTGCTAGTTCACTTTCAAAGAGTAGGTGGAATATGTATTCCACATTTTGTCTAAATTTGGGATCTTCAGAATACATCTGTATCGAGCGGTATTCTGATGCTGTTATTTGAATAGGTGTATCATTGTACCTTCCTCCTTTGCCAGTAGGAAAGAGTAGAGGAAAAGCATGTGCTTCTATACTTTTTTCCCATATGCTGATTGGTGATCCTTTCATTTGTCGCATTTGGTATGTTTATAGTGCATCTTCTATGGTGTCATTAGAGTGTAATGGATGAATTATATAATGGTCTAAAATATTGGATACTGTAGCAGGATCTAGAAGTTCAAATTGACCAGTTTCTGCTGACTCTTGAATTATTTCATTTGTTTCCCTTAAGTTTTCTTCAATATTTACTTCTTTGTAGTATTCATTATTGTCTTTTAGATATTGCAAGTCTAACTTTATGTAAGTCTACCAGTTGTTGCCTATTTGTTTTGTCTTTTGTAGGTACACCATTTACTAAGACAATTAAAGATTGCTCTATTGGACATTGCACTCCCAGAGTGTGCACATTTTCTTTTAGAACTAATGGTAAATACACTATTTTGCCCCAAATGCCTTTCACCAATTCAATGGGAGGTAATTTTGTTGTTTTTGGTTGGAGGCGTATTATTGCTTCAAATGGGTGCACTGTTTGAATTATGATGCTCTCATATAAATTGAGTTGTTGCAGGGGTCTTGGTAGTGGGAATAAGTCCAAATTATTTGTGATAGCACGTGAAGGAGTTGAGTTTGATTGTTGTCAAGTTTTGTGGTGCAGTAACTGCAAAGTATTAAGGGGTCAGTTATTTCGTATTTGTTTTCTGCTATAAGGTAGAGAGCTAATTCAAACCATTTGGAATCTTCATTGTCTTCTATTTTGTATGTTACGTCTATAGTTTTTGTGTTACTTTTCTAAAAAGGTCTGCAGCAACACACACACACATGGTTTGGCACTTCAGCGGATGCACTTTTGAATTTTAGTATTTCTTTTTTGCATGTGTGTAGTAGAAGGTTGCCATGTGCAGAATTGTTGCTAGTCTGTTGTAAAGCTATAGCATTTTGTAAGTGGCTTTCACTTCCAAAATATTTTCTCTGGATATGGTCGATTTCTTCGAGTAGGTCTTTGGCTGTACCATGTAGAAGATTGTTATTTAAATTGGCTAGTGCTAAAGCAGGACTTTTAGCATATTACAGTTTATAGACTAGATTTCTTATAGTTGAATGATGTGTTGATATCATTTTGATATGATGGAAGGTTGCTTTTGCAAATAAGTCCTGAAATGCAGGCCAATGAATGTCCTTGCAGTCCTGTGTATTTGCGCACTGGACAGGTATCCATATTTTGCAGCAGTTTTATTTTGATTTTGTCTTTGCCTTTCACATATTGATTGAGGAACGGGCGTACAGATTTGAAAGATTTTTTGGCAATGTTACACATTGACGTGCATGGCCATTTGTATACTGGATGTTCTGGTTCAGTCGAATGGAGAATTGATACTGAGTTTTCTGGGGATATTTTTGTAGGCAGTATTTCTTGTTGCATTATGGTATTATTAAGTTTTTCATAACCTCATCCACTGCTATGTATGGCAATTGTGTTTGTTTGTTTTTGTTTGTATCCTTCTTCATTAAAATATGGTTCTGTGCTTGTGGTGTGACTCCATTCACCTCCACAGATATTTAAGAACTTATTTTTGTTGACATTCCGTTTATTGAGAAGTCTTTTTTGTAATTTAATACTTAGTTTTGTTAGTGGTTTCATTCTGTTTAACACTAAAATAAATAACTTTCTTTTGAGAAGGATTGCACTGTCTGTCAAAGCTTCTAAGATTAATTTTCTACGGTAGTTTTTAAGGGTTGTGCATGATTTCTCTCCTGTTTTTATAAGATTCTGAAGGACTCTTTGGCGGAACATTTTTGCTAATATACTTTATTTGGTATGGTTACTTCCTACTATATCAAGATTTATAGGAACATTTTTAGCAGTAGTGGTAGCTGCATTCTTGTCAATCATTTTCTGTTTTCTTTTACATTTTGATAGAGGTGGCAAAGTTTCTGTACTGGAAGATTGTTTTGTTTTGCTAAATGACTGTATTAGCTGTTTTGTTTGAACTTTTTGTACAAACTATGCTAGAGATGGATGCCTATTTTGGACATTTTTATTTTCTTTTGCTCTATTTCTGCGTTTCTTTCTACAGACTTGCTTTCTGGTAGGCATTCTGTGGGGCCTATTGAAACAAAAAAAGAATGTATGGGTTGGGCTGTTGTGCAATGTATGTGTGCTGTATGCATGAGTGTCTGAGTATGATGCTAAAGATGTATCTGGTGGTGTGTGATTGTGCATTGGGCAGCCACAATTAGTTGGGAAGGCTATTCTTCTATTTGTGTGTTACTATACTGCGGTTCATATGACAGTAGAAAGTGAGCTAGTGGTGAGGATAAGCACTAATAGTAAATCAAACAGTATAAAATTAAAACAATTCTTTGTTTTGTAATACTAACATTGTAGGGGCTGAGTTATGTTATTTGTGCTCCGAAAAACGGGGATTTGTGTGCCATTCCAGGTGTTAATCCTTGTTTAATAAATGGTGACTTGTGGGCAGACTTGTGCACAAATCTTCGTTTTTATTTTGTGCACAAATTACATGAATCACCCGCACAGTGTGTTTGAGTAACAGTAAGAATATTTCTATTTGTATTTGTATTTATTTAGTTTATTTAGTGCTTTACACCAAAGTGCTGAACATTTTAACAACAACAGGATACATATAACAATTAACATTATAACAGTAACAGTGGAAGCAATTTAAAATTGAGAATCAGACCAACAAAACAGTAAGAAGAGCAATTAAACTGAATGGGAGAAGGAGAGTAGTGCAGTAGAAGTGAGAGAGAGGGAGGGGTGGGGAAGAAGAGGAGGAGGGAAATGGATGGGGTGAAGGTGAGGATGGGGGCATTGGGGAGGGGAGCAAGATGATTAAGCAGATAAGGCAAGGGGGAGGGGGCAAGAAGGTGGGAGGGGTTTCATGGTGGGGAATGAAGAAGGAGAGATTTGAGGAAAGTTCAGAATGAGGAAAAGGTAGAAATAGAGCGGAGTGAGAGTGGTAAGGAGTTCCAGTGCAGGGGAGCTAGGAGATGGTAGGAGCGGAAACGGGATGTGGCACAATGGGAAGGAGGAACAGTGAGAAGAAAGTGGTCAGCAGAGCGAAGGGAGTGGGAGGGAGAGTAGAAAGAGAGGAGAGAGGAGAGATAAGGGGGAGCAAGATCATGGAGAGATTTAAAAACTACGCAGAGAAACTAAGGTAGTGTTGTACTTAGACTTTTTTTGTGGAATGGGCAGGTTTCTTTGTAGTTGGTGTTTTTAGTTCAGATGTGGCTGTTTTCCAGGAGAGTGGTCTTCACTGCAATTGTAAAAGAAAGAAGTTAGTAATTTGTGTGTTTATAGCAGTGATGTTAATTGAGAGGTTCATTTGTATGTCTTTGTAGTAGTATTCTTGTTTGATTTATGAACATCGTGTATGCATGCAGTTTCATTTAAATATGTACAGCCTTTATATTTTATTTATATTATGTTAGTTCAACATGCTTTGCAAATGAGTAGATCATTAAGTGTATGAAATTCACTTGGTTTTTTAAAGCTGTGTTATATAATGTTAGGAGAAAGAAGAAATAATGATATATTTATTTTGCTATTTTTATAAGGTAAATGGCAGAAACTGTATAGAAAAGCATGGCATATATGTATTTGTGAAGGTTTGGGTAATAAAGTAGAAGGATGTGATTTACAGGTAATGGTGTTATTACAGCTGGGAGCATTTCAATGATAGTGTCTATGTGTGTGAGTGTATGAAGATGCATGACATTTTACTGGCTGTGTGTAATTTTATGATACACCACTGTTTGTCCACAATTATATTGTTATTCCTTCCATCTTCTAATATTATAATTTTTTAGATAGGTGTGAGTGTGAAAATAAAATAAGATAGCTGACAGGTTTGGAAGTGACAGTTGATTATAGCAGATGGAAAAAATGACAATAAGTTCATTTTATAGGTTATACAGGTTAAGTGCAGGTACTCTGTTTATATGCATTTATAAGAGTTGTACGTGTACTGTGCAGATAATATGCATAGGTGTAGTTTGTATTCATGCACGTGGATATGTATGCAGCTGCAAATAGAAATCTTGAAGACTTGTAGAGTAGTTTTTATAGTAGGTGCTTTCCAATGATATGAGACTTGTACTCCAAGTGATCAACAGTACATTTGAAGTGCTGAACTCTGATGATCGAGTTAGATGTAGAGGTCTTGGATGTGAATGGTGGATGGTTGTTTGACTGCTTAGCTGTATCCAATGAGGGAATGGCAGAGAGAGTGAAGTGGAAAGGGTAGAGGGGCTGTCCAAGAGATACGCGGTCCACGGACACCGCGGCTGTCCGCGGACAGGGTGTGCCACATCTGGGGTTTTCCAGCAAATCCAGCATCGAAAGGGGACTGTGGGGATCAGCCAATCAGATGTTGAGGTTGTGGATTTGTGTTGAAAGAGTGTAGTGAAGATGGCACAGGTGGAGAAAGTCAGGGTGTTGGTGCTTGGAGATATATTTGTGCATGGTTTACAGCAGTATGCTCAATGCAGGCATGCGGCAAATCATTCTGATGTTAAAGGAGTGGAGGCGGTGTGGAGCACTGTCCCTGATAGCAATGTACAGGCAATTGTACAAGTTTGTGAAGATATGGGCAGGATGAACAGTTCCCATGTGTTAGTTTTGCATTATGGAGTTTTCCATTTGGGCTATGTCAGTGCCCCTACTTTGTTGGCAGATTTGGAACACTTGGTTCAAGCAGTAATGAACATCCCTCCAAATTGCAAAGTATTTTTTTCTGGATTAGTACCTAGGGCAATATGGGACAATAGTTCTGTTTTTTGTCCACACCAAAACATTGCTAGGTGTGTAATCAACCGAGGCATGTGTGCTTTCATGCTTAGAGCTGGTATGTTCTTCTGTAATAATGAGAACATTGATTCCAGTAATGCTGTTAATTTTGAAGAAGATGGTATTTCCTTATCATTTTTGGTAAATGCCATTCTGTTTTGTAATGTAAAGGTTGCTTTGGAGAGGGTTATGTGAATATTTTAGGAGTAAAGTAAGGAAAAAAAATAAAAAAATAAAAAATACAAAATAACAGGTGTTTGTCAAGCATCTGCAAAAAAACAAAAAACAAACGGCTCTTTTCAAAGCCAATCTCAATGGGGAAATGGGGCACACTATTTAAATATACATTCACCACGCTCAGCTTTTCGTTATGTCAGCGGACATGGCGGTAGTCCGCGGACACCACGTATTACATACAGGGATTTTGGGGTGGAGAGGCATGCAAATGAGATTGAGCAGAGCAAGTGATTTGTCGGTAAAGTTTAGTGGGTGTGTTGTGTAAGGAGAGAGTTTGTCAGAAAGTCTTTTTCCTGAGAGAAGAACAGTTAGCTATGGCTGTGTGTTTCAGAAAACAGATTATCTGGATTTTGGGAGACTCATGGATACATTGGTTGGAGGTGCATGCAGAACGCTGTGGAGTAGCTGCAGATATTGGATTCCCTCATGTGGAAGTGCAATGGCAAGGAGTGCATGGAATGAAGTGGTTGGACTTGGTACCTCTCTGTGCTACTTTGGAGACAGAGCTTCAACCAGACATAATTATAATTCATTGTGGAGGCAACAGTTCAGGACATGTGTCAGGAATTTGTTTGCAATTTGCAATGAAAGAAGGACTTGGGAAGGTCATGGACATATTTCCAAACTCGTATTGCGCAGAGACAAATGTGGCTGCGTTCTTCTTCATTTGGTCCACAAATGGAGAAAGCGAGGCGCAATGTCAATAAGGCTGTTTGTTCCTTTCTAACCAATGTTGGCATGTCCTCTTTCCACAATGAAAATATTATGTTTCGTAGCACATACATTTTTCGCAGAGATGGAGTTCATCTTACTTATGCTGGTAATCTGATTTTTCTGAGAAATGTACAACATGCATTGCGACCTTTTGTGGAATTACAGCCATCCATTTTGCAGTATGTGTTGACTATTTCAAGTTTTTGAAACACAAAAAAACACCACCAAAAGGCTCTTTTTAGAGCCACCACTTCCTCCCAGAGAAAAGTGCAATGGTTTTGATAGGGCAGCACCCCAACATTTTAGATGTCTGCGGACTGTCCGCTGACTTTTGAAAAATGCACAAGGCCCTGCTCCATTTATTTGTCACTTCTATTTTTAGACTGTGAAAGGCGGCTCTGAAAAGAGCCTTTTTTTGGGGGATTTTTATATACAACACACTAGGAGAGGAGGGGAAACGGGGGGAAGGGAGGGACACTAACCACAGGGATAAGAAAGGGCAGGTGGAGAGAGGAAGATGTAGGGTGGGCCATACTTAGGTAGGTAGCAGGTCTTCTCGTGCTCCGAGACCACAGTCTCAAAAGCACTTCGAAGTGTCTCCCACACAAAACTGTGACCCTTGAAAGGTAAGGGTCATCAGCATGGTGAATGGCATGTGAGACAGCTGGAGGGATGTGCTCTCCCACAGGAGTGTCTCTTGTGGTGAGAATAGCGGAAACAGAGGATGTAGTAGAGGAACTCAACCTACTACGTTGATCACAAGGTACAACCTTGCGAATGGCCCCACCATGGAACGACCTTAGGTGTCACTTCATAGATGTCGTACCAAAGCTGTACGAACCAGGCCTCCCGCAACTCAGCACCATTTTGCACTGGTTACAGGTGACCTTGTTCGCACGTGCCTTGGGTACGTCACCATGAATGGTAAATAACTGCCACACCAAAGACTCACAGCGAGTGCTGGTAGTAGGGACTTCCACTAACTCATCCTCTTCATCCTCCTCTACATCCTCACGCCTGTTACCCTCTTCAGACCCTTGGGGAGATGGTGGTGGTGGAGAGGGTGCGGGTGGTGCTGAGGCAGATGTAGCACCAGGTGGAAGAACAGCAGCCATGGATGCCATCAGGTTTCAGCAAAGGCAGCAAAATCTGGAAGATTGCAATGCAAAGTAGACAGTGTTCTGTGAGATAGCCAGAAGCACAATGAGGATGCGGACAGATCGAACACCCCAAAAAGGCTCAAAAATTTCCAGAGGTATGTAGAAAGTCAGGGTCATTGTCTGGGACATGTGCTATGGTGATTTTTTACTATAAAATACTGTGGATTGCCTGAAAAGGTACTTTTAAAATGTTCTTGGACCCGAACAGTGTCCGCAGTTAGGACACACGCTCAGCTTGTGTGCGATCACATGATGGTGTCGCGAACATGTCTGCGAAGGGAACGGGTGTCCGCAGGACACCATATGTACAGGAACGACTATGCGCGTGGGTGTTCTACGGACAGTGTTCGGGTCCTGAAACTAATTAAAAGTGCGACACAAGTGAGACGAACAGTTACGGACAGGCGCAATGTTCATAGGACATATGGGTGTGGTGCGCATTTGCGTAGATGTTCTACAGGCAGTATGGACAGGAATAGTGTCCTTAGGACACCTTCATTTTGGTTAATTGCGGACAACCCGGACACCACGTGTGTTCTTAGAACAGTTTCAACTTGACTGCGGACATTACGGTTAGGCATAGTGTTGTTAGGACACCCCCATTTTGGTTAATTACGGACATTCCAGACACCAAGTGTGTTCTTAGAACAGTTCCATCTTGCTTGCGGACAGTACGGATGGGTGTAGTGTCCTTAGGATACCTCCATTTTGCTTAATTACGGACAACCCGGACGCCGCGTGTGTTCTTAGAACAGTTTCAACTTGACTGCGGACATTGCAGACAGGCATAGTGTCTTAGGACACCCCCATTTTGGCTTATTACATACATCCCGGACACCCGCGCTGTCCGCGGACATCTTAACTTCCTTTTTTAAAAAAATAAGACACAAAAGACTGAATGAAAACACATCTAATATTTTTTTTTATTATATACAAATATAACATTTATGAATGAGAGGGGGAAGCAGAAACTGACACAAACACAAGGGAATTGGGGGTTTGGAGAGGATGGATGGGAGGAGATGAAGGGATTGAAGTCTCATCATAATGTTTTTCTTGGTGGGGAAGGTTTGGGGATAGTTGACTGGGACATGGAGAGGGGGAACTGGTACATGTGGGACAATATTTAACTTTTTTCTTTTATGTGGTCCTCCACAAAATGTTTCAAAAGATTGAAATTTTCCATTAGCATGTCCATTTCTTCTTCCATGCAGTGCAGAGTATGTTCTAAGGTGTCTTTAGGTGCATTATTTTCAATATTTGTATGGTCTGTGAAAAAAAATGTTAAGTACACATAAAGTTATGATTGTTAATGTGGTTATATAGAGAAGTGTCTACCATTAGTATTATTGTCTTCAGTCATTTCCTCATGTGGAAAACTTTCCTTAAGCCATTCCAAAGTACTGGCCATTTCTGAGTAAAATAAAATATATATATATATATATATATATATATATATATATATATATTACTTTTAGTGTACCTAATACAGAAAGTTTAGAAATATATAAGAAAAATGAAGTTTACTTACTAGCTTCTGGTAAATTGTGTTCTTACTGTTGTGCAGGTCTGCTGTTGCTACTAGCTGTGCAGTTGCTATGAGGTAATAATGTTGGAGGCATATCTTTTTTCGTTTTGGTATATTCCATTTTAGTACATATGGTATTTAAATGGATGGTTGATATGTTACATATCTAGGTTCTACCTTTTATTTATTATTACATATAATGTGTTTATATGCTGCTTTTTGAACTTGTCAGTGTTTATATGACTTGATAGAACAATTTAAGATACCCCCTGAGTTTTTGGGTAGTGTTGTTGTCCGCTTCCATCCGCGGACATGGGCACAGTCCGTGGACATCAAAATCACTAGCTAGGGGTTCAGTATGTTCTATGTTACATGTATATAAGGTCAGGGACGTTATGGTTAGGTTGCGCTACAAAAAACCTATGAAATTCTGGTTTCTCCCCCTTTTCTCCCCCTTTTTTCCTTTACTGATATATCTAGGCCACATAGTTTTCTTCAGTAACAGTTAGGAAATAAAAATTTAAAAGGTACTATATTTGTAGACTTATCCTTCAAGTATGTTCTTACAGTAATTCCCTTAGGGTCCAGTCACATCATATGAAACATATACATAGGGGAAGACACAGGCTTGAAAGACAGCAATCCTTTCTGTGCATGAAGATAATCAGTAGGGTTATCAGCACTTTCTGATAGTTCTGTTGTTTTTTTATTACTGTACTTTCCCTGTATATGCTCATATTTGAATACATTGTACTCACACTACTTTCCTTAGGGTCCAGTCACATCATGTGATACATATAGATAGGGGAAGTAGCAGCTTTGAAACAGAGCAATCATTTCACTGCATAAAGATAATCAGTTAGGTTATGAACACTTTCTGCTACTACTGCTGCTTTTTTGCTTACTTCACTTTCCCTGTATATTCTCCTATTTGTATGTGTTGTTGTCTCTATGTGTTTGGAATGGATAACCTTATCATATCTTACATTATTACACCCCTCCTTTCATTCAATTCCTTTTGGAATGGTCCCTTTCTCTCAAGGTCAAAAAACAATTGAACCTTATACTGTGTGTCTGATGCATGGGCTTCCTTAGCTTGCAAGCAAAAATTCAAAGCTGGTGACCTTCACTCAGAATGAACATACATTCTTAGTTTACAACAACTTGGCTCACCGCATCCATGAGAACTGTAATTGTGATGCACGGGCACAGGAGGAAAAATGTGGGGGCTGTCCTTGCACGATAATCGTGGTGCTGCTGAGGGGTAGGGAAACTTTGCAATGACAGAATGCGCCCTACTACAACATTGGAGTAGAGGATACAAAAAAAGGAGTCAAAGTGTTTCTAGCAATTGCCCCACCTATGCTTAGGTCACAGACTCCTTCACTTATGTAGCCTAGGTCTCATCCCTTTTGTGGGATTGTAAGGCAATTGTAAAAAAACTGCAGTAGTTGAAAAACAAATTAACAAAGAGGAAACATTTTAACAGATAAATTGGATGCTTTATTTGGACACTTCTTAAAAACATTGTTGATCAAAAAAACAGATGGTAATCATTTGTTCCTGGATTTGAACTGTTCCACAAGCTCTGTTTTAGGTGGACAGGGCACGTTGGCAATGTTTTCTGACAATGGATGTGTACTGGGAACAAAATCGCACGCAATTCCATGATTATACATCTCCAACCCTTGAATGCCGAAATGCAATCTCTTTGGCCTGTACTTTAGGCACATATTGTGGAACACCTCCAAATGTACCGTGTGACAGAATGCTTTGAGTCCCGTCAGTTCTCTTGATAGAGTTTTATCAAACACAATCTTATAAAGTGCTTTGTGTGGAGGCGGAGATGGAATCAACCACCTCTTCTTCCGTTCCTGCACAGGACTGTTCACGAACAGCCTAACTGTTTGGACTTTCGCGAAAAAAACACCTGTTTTTTGCTTTTTGCAGCCATATCCCATCCCATCCTCATCACTTCTCACCTCCCCAGAGATTATTTAATAAATTTGACAAGTGCAATGTTGTGTTTTTTAATGTTTTTACCACGATGTCTGTGGACACCGGCGGGGATCCAAGATGGCGGGTGTCTCCAAAAATCTGATGCCCTTCATGCTTCACCCCAACCAATCATAGAGCACGTCACATGTCCGCAGACATGACATGAGCCGATTAACCAATCGGTGTCTTGTCCGGGAAGTGTGGAGCGGACACAGATATCACTAATTTTTTGTGACCTACTTTTTATATCGTTTTAAAATAAATTACTGGATGGATATTCACCAAATTTACAAAAGCACGCTTTCGGGACCAAGCCGCTGCTCCTGCCACAAATTTGGTGAAAATCTGTCCAGCAGTTTGGGCTGTAGGCATGAGTTTATGGGAAAAAAAGAAATGTTGGGAACCCCCCTATAACTTTGGCCTCCCTGGGCCAAACCTCACCAAACTTTGCAGAAAAATTCAGAGTGTGCCATATACTTTTTTTTGCAAAGTTTGGTGAGGATGGTGGGGGGTTCCCAAAACTTCTGTTTTTCCCATAGATGGGGAAAAAACTTTGCTCACGCCTACAGCCCAAACCGCTGGACGGATTTTCACCAAATTTGAACCAGGAGCAGCGGCTTGGTCCCGAAAGTGTGCTTTTGCAAATTTGGTGAAAATCCGTCTAGTAGTTTTTCAAAAAATGACCAAAAAGTAGGTCACAAAAAATTAGTGATATCTATGTTCGGTCCGCGGACACACTTCCCTGTTCGGTCCGCGGACAGTGTCCTGATTGGCTAATCGGCTTGCGTCATGTCCACGGACATGCAACATGTTCGCTGATTGGATGGTGAAGAGCGTGAAGTGCGTCAGATTTTTGGAAACGCCCGTCATCTTGGATTCACGGACTTTGCCGCTGTCCGCGGACATCGAGGTAAAAACATGTTAAAAAACACAACATTGCAGTTGTCAAACTTATGAAATAATCTCTGGGGAGGTGAGGGGTGATGAGGATGGGATGGGATATGGCTGCAAGAAGCAAAAAAACAGGTGTTTTTTGCCGCGAAAGTCTGCGAACAGTTCGGATGTTCACGAACAGTCCTGTGAAAGTTTGCGGACACCTCAGCATTACATGGTTGGTGAAATGTAGTACTTGGATGGCTTATAACTTTGGTGCCACTTAATGGAACTGAATGAACTTTTGCATTTATATTCCTGACCTGATTCTGAGTGAGTTTGCCAAGATTGGTGGGATTCTGTCATGAGGGGGCAAAATTAGAGGGGGGGTCTCAAAATAATGTAAAGGCTTATAAATGAGGTGCCATTTGACAAATCTAAATTGATCATATATTTAGATATGATTGTTTTTGCGAAGTTTGGTGGGAATTTGTGAAGAGGGGGCAAAATTAGAGGGGGGTCCCAAAATAATGTAAAGGTTTATAAATGAGGAGCCATTTGACGAATCTACACTACATTTGGCAAACTGATAATAGATCTAGATATACATGTTTTTGCGAAGTTTGGTGGGATTCTGTGAAGAGGGAGCAAAATTAGAGGGGGGGTCCCAAAATATTGTAAAGGCTTATAGATGTGGTGTCATTTGACAAATCTACACACAGGTTTGCAAAACGATTATAGATCTAGATATAGATGTTTTCGTAAAGTCTGAATGGATTTTGTCAAGTGGGGGCTAGGTTATATGACGATTGTATGTGCATACATTTGACACTTTTGAAAACATAAAACATGGGTGGATTTCCAGCGAACTTGCGTAAGGATCATTGGCAAGGACCTACAAGCATGATTTTGCAAATGTGCCAGTGTTTTATTATTTGACAATTGTCATAATGTAGCTACAAAAATAGCAGTATACCTTTAGTGACTGAGGGGTAGCCTGTGGCCATGGGCAGTGGCCAGATTGTCCGGGTCATGGAATAAGGTCATGATCCAGACAATCTGGCTACTGGCCATGACCATAAGGGACAGAACATAGGATTCAAGTGGCCATGTCCACCTGGGACTGGCTTTGTGGTAAAGTTATTCAAAATTAGGATAGATCTGAAAGGGAAGAAAAATGTGCCTGTGGTAATATGGTCATAGGGTTCTCTTTTTGCCTTCTGCAGGCTGCAATGGAAAGTGAAGAGGGGCCTGTATGGAACCCTCGCCTTCCCTTTTCAATAGTGGACATCTTGGAAAAGGATTTTCCTTCCTACACCGGGACGCCGTAGGTGTACCGGTGTAGGAAGAAAAATCCTCATGTTTAGCACCCCGGGTTGTCGCATTGGGAACCTGGGGTGCTAATGGCCTTCATCCCCCTTTTCAGGGGCTGGGATGGGGGATAATGGTCCAGAGACCTCGTTATCCACCCTCGCTTTGCTTGGGCTGATAACTTGGGCTGCTGGGCCGGTATCCACCAATCCAGTCCCTGGAACCGAGGATGAACGCCACAATATTCCCATTAGCATAACACAAAATGCAAATGGAAATGTTGGAAAATCGTAATGAGTCTATGGGCCTCATTACGACCCGGGCGGTAAGGGATTACCGGTACCGGTAAGGGCACTGGTGCCGGTAATCCCTTACCGCACAATTCCGAGGTCCATTTGCGGGTCCTCCCTTAATGGCTGATTTTACCAGCCGTTAAGGACAGGCCCGCAAAGGGACCTTGGAGGTAATTACGGTACCGCAATTTGCGGTACCGTAATTACCACCTTCCCCATTTCCATTGAGCCCTATGGGGGCAAAAATGGGAATGGGGAAGGGCCAATGGTGAATGGGGAATTACCGCCCCGCCAACCTTGGAATGGGGCGGTAATTCCGCCATTCACCATGGCGGAATCGGTAAGGTACCGGCATCAACCATGGCGCTAATAGCGTCATAGTTAACGCCTGAGTCGTAATGAGGCCCTATGTACTTTACTGAGAAATATAAAGTAGATGGAGTCTATACATGTTCTTTTTAGTACTATTTATTAACTGTGAAAGGTGGTTCCTAAAGGAATATCTCTTTTGTTGTTTTTGAATGTATTTTATTTGGCAGGAGAGCTGAGAACGAAAGGTGGGGAGGGAAATGAGGGAAGAGCAACCAAACACTAATATGGAGAGGTAGGTGGACAAGTGAAAATGTTGCGCGTATGTTATTTCTAAGGTGGGGCAGTGTTTCTCATGCTCCTTGATTACAGCAGTGATGGTGGCTCTTGGGGAGGAGGGATGGCATTAGCTGATGCCATTTTAAGATAAATAGCAGTTTTGCTAAAAGTATGTACTGTGTACTAGATTGTTAATGGATAATGATTAGTAATAGGTGTTGGAGCTGTGCAAGGGAAATTTTGAAGTTGAAAGTTCCTAGATCAGTAGAAAATGCAGTTCTGAACTGTCCGTGAAGTAGAGATCTTATCGTGAAGTGCGGATGGGTTCTCGGACACGTCATCATGCCCCGCGCCAGCGTATGGTCATGTGGCACTGTCCGGAAGGTCCGCTATGAAGTCAGATGTTCGTAGACGTTTACGGATGCAAAACTAGTTGAATTACTTGCAAAAAGTGTATAGAAGTGTTAAAAATGATTCCGAAGGTGGGAAATGGAGTTTTAAGGTGACACTTTGTAAATGGGACACAAATATTACTATATTGGGTAAGTATGATTTTACTAAGTTGTAGGAAAATAGCATGCACTGGTAAAAACCCATGAAATTCACTGAAAAAAACTTTGTTAAAGGGACGTTTTGGTTAAGTTGCACTAATAAAAACCTATGAAATTCAATGAAAAAACTTTGTTAAGGGTACGTTATGATTAAGTTGCACTAATAAAAACCTATGAAATTCAATGAAAAAACTTTGTTAAGGGGACATTATGGTTAAGTTGCACTAATAAAAACCTATGAAATTCAATGAAAAAACTTTGTTAAAGGGACGTTATGGTTCCAAGTAAAACCGAAAAAAACCCTGAAATTGGCCAGTTATGGTAAGCTAAGCAACCATAACTCGTGCTACCACGGTGCACTGCTAAGACTAACACCCAGGACATCAAAGATGACATCACAAATGTCATTGATGACATCACTGATGACATCACATGTCTGGCTCATTCTTTTATCCTTTACTGATATATCTAGGCCAGTAACAGTCAGGAACAAAACATTCAAAAAGTACTATATTTGTAAACTTAAACTTCAAATATGTTCTTACAGTAATTGACTTAGGGTCCACTCACAGCATATGAAACATATACAAAGGGGAAAACACAGACTTGGAAGAAAGCAATGCTTTCTATGTATGAAGGTGTTTAGTAAGGTTATCAACACTGTCTTATAGTTCTGTTGTTTTTTTATTATTGTACTTTCCCTGGATATGCTCATATTTGTATGTGTTGTCTGTTTGTGTTTTGTGTGCAGTAATGCAATAATATAGTGAGTGGGTTTTATTAGGTACTTATAAAATGTTTCACAGTATGCAAAACTCTAATAAGAAAGCATTTATAATTTTAGTATTTAACATGGCAAGATTATTAATATTACATCTCCATCATGTCTCCTGCAAACTACATGTGTACCTTAGTATATTGGAAAAAGAAATCATAATACAATGCTATTTGGATTAATTAATTGCTTAATGCACTACGTACCTCATGATATTTATTCCAATGATCCTTGACACTACTTTTAACATTACAATAAGAATCCCATGTACAGACTTTTCATGAAAGGTAAATGCACATGTGATGTCATCAGTGATGTCATCAACGACATTTGCGATGTCATCTTTGATGTCCTGGGTGTTAGTCTTCGCAGTGCACGTTCGTACCGCGAGTTAGGGTTGCTTAGCTTACCATAACTGGCGAATTTCAGGGGTTTTTCGGTTTTACTTGGAACCATAACATCTCTTTAACAAAGTTTTTTTTACTAAATATATATATATATAAAAAATATATAATATATAATATTACCGGAAAACCCCTGAAATTAGCCAGTTATGGTAAGCTAAGCAACCATAACTCGTGCCACCACCGTGCACTGCTAAAACTAAAATCCAGGACATCAAAGTTGACATCAAAAATGTCATTGATGACATCACTGATGACATATCTAGAAGAAGGGGGGGAGGCACTAACGGGTAAAATGTAGACTGTTCAATGTCTAGGAAAACTAAATTTAAGGGTGTAACTAATGTAGTCTCAATTGTCACGAGGCCACTCGGGACTAATAGGTGAACTAAAACAAAGAAATGCGTGTATCACTACACGTCAGCCGCCGGTGCACTCCAATGGGAAATAAATCCCAGATCTGTCTAGTTGGCAGATTGCAACAAGTCTGCAATCCTTTTCAGTGTGTGTCCTATTTCTAATTAGTCACTCTTCCGAGGTTGATGTAATGAGTCAAGGAGGTGTGGTCTCCCAGACTCAGTGATTATTTTAGTACATTCTTATAAAGCAAGGACATTTCAAGTTTAACAAAATTCTGAATTTCAAACTTTTTCATTCAACATAATTTTACACAATATTCAAAAGAAATTATTTCAAGAAACCAACTTTTTCTACAAATATACTCTGTGTTTTACTTTAAACACCAGTATTTGCATATTTTAAAGAAAATATCACATAATTCTTAATACATTATAAATCTTGAAACAAAAACTTTTTTTGAAACAAAAGCTTCTCTGCAAAACATGTTTTTCATTTCTTTTTGTACAACCTAAAATTCGTCTTTATCTGGCGGACCAACAGTGTAAAACACTATTTTTAACAAGACCTTAACATCTAAGGCCTCTTATAGACACAATTATAAATGTCCCCTTGGCCAATATTCACAGTGTCCACTTATCAGTCTGACACAAAAGAGTCTTTGGGTTAAAGAGTCACCACTCCCAAATAGCACCGATTGTTCACTTTATTGCCAACGCGTTTCGGACTATATGAAAGTCCATCTTCAGGGCTAGGAATGCTACTGGTTCCAAAATATAGGTGTATCAATACCTTAAATGCCTATTGAGAAATGTAGAGAAGGGTTGGCTGTTAGTCTTGTTTTTGTAACTATTCATAATCAGTTCTGATAGAGTATTTAGTCGACACCCACCTCGTGATTCTACTGGTGGGATCTATATCTTCACTCTCGTGTAAAATGTGACCGCGCACATTCAAACTTTGATGTGACAAATTACACTCCAGGGGTACGAATTCCGAAGAAAAAACTCTGAAATAAGGGCAAACAAGAAGTTTGGAGTAGCTACTACATAGTGGAAATCTCGGGCACATGAGTATTTTAACACTGCAGTGCTTTATTCATTGATTCTCTTAATGTGCCTATGTGACCCACCTCACTGTGCTGAGCCCCGCACATGTGTTTGATAAAAACGGTTCTGTGCATGCAGTACAGCGGGATATTCCTCTGTGCCCCACCTCACTGTGTAGGGTAGAGCACCCGTGTTAAACTTTAAAATTTGTTACACGAGTCGAGCCATAAATCAAGTTATGTATCATCCCAAGAGGGGAAGAGCCCTGTGAGTAAAACCGGTTCTGTGCATGCAGTAAAACCGGGGTCTTCCTCTGTGCCCCACCTCACTGTGAAGGGCAGAGCACCCGTGTTAAGCTTATAATTAATTACATGAGTCGGGCCGTAAATCAAGTTATGTATCATCTCAAGAGGAGACAAGTCCTTTAAGTTAAATCAGGAAGATAAACAAACGGCTATATTAGTAGAGTGTACTTAAAGCCTTAGCGTCTCGTGAAGACATACATTTTGCAAGGGTTAGTGCGGCATTTTAGAGCAGATAATACACTCTTACCTCTAGTTAGCAATCAAGTACGCTTTTTGTCATCTGCCGTATGTGTAAATGTTCCGATTCTGCTGTAGTTGCTGTGTTATAATCATTAATACGCATGCGCAGGGATGGCACCACGCTTCCCTTTAGAAGTGGAACCGGTGATGCTCTGCGCATGCGTGGCTAGTGTCTGTAGTGCCTTTCCTGTACTGGAAGAGAATGCTACTCCTCCACGCTTGCATGCGTGATTCATGCAGAGATATACTGCATGAATAAAATATGTTCCCACTTTATCTGGCTAGGGGGCAAAAAGACGGTGAAAGGAACATTCCATATGGATAACTATTCAACCTATTATAGTATAGAATGGCTATCAAGAACATCTTCCATATATTCAATAACACCACGTGTTATACCAAAGAATTTGGTGTTGGTGTGTACCCCCACATACGAGGGAAATACAAGAGAGGATCAGCTGACAAAACTCCTATTTGGAAATAAGAGAAAGCAAGTATTCACTCCTCTGCTTTAGCTGCCTATAGTGAATTTGCTTTTTTGTTTTGACCAGTTGTGTATTGTCGGTCACTCGACTTGAGGGAAGTTTTCAAAATCATAGAGCATAGTCCAGGAGAGTAGGGGGGTGACGCAGACAGACAGTCTGCCCGGGTCCCCAGGTCCGAGGTACCCAAGGACGTTTGCTCCATGAATTTGCATATAAACTCGTACTATATATCTAGTGTAGTTTATGTCCCCACTTGTTATCTTCAACAAAGAAAGGCTACCTTGTTGCCATGGCCCTTCGAACAGCAAACTTTCAAAACTCAGTATCAAGTTTAGATGTCAATCTACCCACCCTCAAGTTTGTATGCATAGTCCTGCTGTCATTGAGAAGCCAAATAACGTTCACAATCTGAGTCTCTGTTCTCTCAATGCTTGTCACCGATATAGAATTTAGACATAACACATCAAATCAAAGTCGACATTCATGCCCCTAGGGCTCAGACAGTCTAGTTAGTCGATCCACACAATTTTCCTCTGCCGTAACTTCCTCACTATATTGCCGCCTCTAGGGTTCAGTTTAACATGCTCTAGTATAACGCATTTGAGTTGTGCTACCGAGTGCCTGGCTTCAGAAAAGTGTATTGCAACTGGTGATTTATGACTCTTCACCCTGATGTTTGATTTATGCTCCGCCCAGCATGTTTTAGCCTTTCTAGTGGTCATGCCTACATAGAATAGGCTGCATGGGCATTTTACAACATAGATACATTGGATGAGTCGCATGTACAGGAATGTTTAAGAGGTATGGCTTTCCCTGTGTGTGGGCGTCTTGCGTGATGTCCGCGGACATGCAACGTGTTCGCTGATTGGACGGCGTGGTGCGTGAAGCGCGTCAGATTTTCTGTGGCGCCCGCCATCTTGCATTCGCTGTCCGCGGTGAAACTTGGATTAAAAATTGTATTTAGTGGAGTGTGTTGGTGTGTAAGAGTGTTTGGGGAGGGTGGGGGAGTCTGAGATAGGTTCAATGTTCTGTTTTTTTAATGTGCTAGACACTTTTGTTGTGTTCGATTTTTCTGCGGACAACATGGCTTTTCTGAAATGTTCGTAAATAAACAGAATGGATTCGGTGTCAAGTTGAAAGTGTTCTAAGAAGACTCGTGGTGTCCTGAAATGTTTGAAAATAAACAAAATGGGGGTGTTCTGAGGACGTTCTCTGTATTGTGTGCCTGCTTTGCTGTATCCAATGAGGGAATGGCACAGAGAATGAAGTGGAAATGGTAGAAGGGCTGTCTAAGAGTTGTGCAGTCTGCGGACAGGGCGTGCTACATCCGGGGTTTTCCAGGAAATCCAGCATGGAAAGAAGACTGTAGGGATCAGCCAATCAGATGTTGAGGTTGTGGATTTGTGTTGAAAGAGACTGTGTGTGGTGAAGATGGCAGAAGTGGAGAAAGTCAGGGTGTTGGTGCTTGGAGATATGTTTGTGCATGGTTTACAACAGTATGCTCAATGCAGGCATGTTGCAAATAATTTTTATGTTAAAGGAGTGGAGGTGGTGTGGAGCACTGTGCCTGATTGCAATGTACAGGGAATTGTACAAGTTTGTGAAGATATGGGCAGGATCAACAGTCCCCATGTGGTAGTTTTGCACTATGGTGCTTTCCATTTGGGCTATGTGCCCCTACTTTGTTTTTTAATTCTTTTTTACATTTATAAAGTGCTCACACAGCCCGCAGGCATTGTTTGTTTTTCTTAGTTGCGTAATTGTGTTTTTTTTTTGTCTTAGTTACGTATTTATAACGTGCTTAAACACCCAGAGGTTTCTAAGCGCGGACCCGGGGATCGAACCTGTTGTTGCTTCGTGTCATCTTGCTTCCAAGACGTGCATGCTGCCGCTGAGCTATCATCCCGGGGCAGATTTGGAACACTTGGTTCAAGCAGTAATGAACATCCTTTCAAATGCCAAAGTAATTTTTTCTGGATTAGTACCTAAGGCAATATGGGACAATAGTTCAGTTTTTTGTCCTCAGCAAAACAATGCTAGGTGTGTAATCAACCGAGGCGTGTGTGCCTTCATGCTTAGAGCTGGTATGTTCTTCTGTAATAATGAGAATATTGATTCCAGTAATGCTGTTTATTTTAAAGAAGATGGCATTTCCTTATCTTTTATGGGAAATGCCATTCTGTTTTGGAATGTAAGGGTTGCTTTGGAGAAGGTTATGTGAAGAGTTTAGGAGTAAAGTAAGAAAAATTAAAAAAAATACAAAATAACAGGTGTCTGTCAAGCATCTGCAAAAAAATACAAAAAAAACAGCTGTTTTCAGAGCCAACCTCAAAGGGGAAATGGGGCACATTATTTAAATTTACATTCACCACGCTCAGATTTTCGATATGTCCGCGGACATGGCGGTAGTCCGCAGACATCAAAATCACTAGCTGTTACATGTATATAAAGTCAGGGATATTATGGTTAAGTTGTGCTACAGTGATGTCACCAATGACATTTGTGATGTCATCTTTGATGTCCTGGGTGTTAGTGTTAGCAGTGCACCGTGGCGAGAGTTATGGTTGCTTATCTTACCATAACTGAAAAATTTCAGGGGTTTTTCGGTTTTACTTTGAACCATAACGTCCCTTTAACAACGTTTTTTTACTGAATTTGATAGGTTTTTAGTAGCGCAACTTAACCATAACGTCCCTTTTAACAACGTTTTTTCACTGAATATATTACATGGATGCGGTAGCGTCCATGTAGTTATGGTTAAGTTGGTGTTTCCATAGGAAGAGCACTTTATGGGTTGCTTATAACTTCGCACCCTCAGAACGAATCCTCACCAAACTTTGCAAAAAAAGTATATGGCCCACTCTGAATGTTCTTGCAAAGTTTGGAGAGGTTTGGTCCAGGGGGGGGAAAAGTTATAGGGGGGGTCCCAAAACTTTTGTTTTTTCCTATAGACATAATGGGAAAAAACTTTGCGCATGGCTACAGCCCGAACCGCTGGACGGATTTACACCAAATTTGTGGCAGGAGCGGCGGCTTGGTCCCAAAAGCGTGCTTTTGCAAATTTGGTGTAACTCCGTCCAGTAGTTTTTTAAAAAATGACCAAAATGTAAGGCAAATGAATTAGTGATATCTGTGTTCGCTTCACGGACGGACTTCCCTGTTCGCTCCGCGGACAGCACCCCGATTGGCCCATGGGCTTGCGTCATGTCCGCGGACATGCGACGTGTTCGCTGATTGTACGGCGCGGGGCGTGGAGCGCGTCAGATTTTCTGTGTCGCCTGCCATCTTGTATTCGCCTTCGACCACAGACAGCGCGGTGAAACTTGGATTAAAAATTGTATTTAGTGGAGTGTGTTGGTGTGTAAGAGTGTTTGGGGAGGGTGGGGGGAGTATGAGATAGGTTCAATGTTTTGTTTTTTTATGTGCTATACGCTTTTGTTGTGTTCGATTTGTCCGCGGAGAACACGGCTGTTCTGACATTTTGTAAATAAACTAAATGGTGGGGTGTTCAGAGGACGGAATATGTGTCCTTTTTGTTCGCAAGGAAGGTAAAATTGAGCTAAAAACACTTGCGGTGTATTTAAATGTTCGTAAATACACAAACTGGGGGTGTCCTGAGGACGCTGTCCGTATTGTAATCTGTCAAGTTGAATGTGTTCTAGGAACACACGCGGTGTCCCGAAATGGTTGCAATTACACAAAATGGGGGTGTTTTGAGAACGTTGTTTGTATTGTTCGTTGTCAGGTTGAAAGTGTTCTACGAACCCTCCTTTTGTCCGCTGATAGTACAATTTCCTATGGGCCTCACCTGACTTTTTGTCCACTAAAGAAACGATAAATCAGGCTGGTGTGCGCCGACATTATGTGATAATCCTAAGACTGGCGCTATTGACCTGGCTGACTTCCTTTTGCGACACTAAATCATATCTCCCGCCCCTAAGCCTGACAATTTGAAAGCATTCATATTCTCCGCCTCTCTCCGTGACGTTACAGGGTGCGTCATCAAATGCGCCCAGTCGTCTCCAGTCCTACGCGACTTTACACAGAACCCGGAAGACAACACACATTATGTCACAACACAGCGCGCCACAATTCGGAATATGAAACTGTGATTTAAAAGCAAACAGCAAGATTGTCAATTTTGTAAAGTACATTTATTTGACATCAAATGTTTAGAGAATATTCAGCGATTTGCATTTGTCTTTGTTGTCGATCCGCAAAAGTTCATGTTGAGCCACGCGATGTTCCTTTGCGGTACAGAGGGTGTTAGATCAGCTTAGAACACAGTGTGCCACAATTCAGAATATGAAACTGTGGTTTAAAAGTAAACAGCAGGATTGTACATTTGGTAAAGTACATTTATTTCACATGAAATGTTTAGTGAATGTTCAGCGATTTGCAATTGTCTCTGCTGTTAATCAGCAAAAGTTTATTTTGAGCCACGCACAGTTCCTTTGCGGTAGATAGGCTGTTGGTTTATGATAAAAGCAGTAAATGGTCGCACTGATAATCGGAAGGTTGCTCCAACAACGAGGCATTAGACCACCATAATGGTTGGTATGTTGCTTCTAGCCGCTAGTACTGTGTAAGGGCATTTTGGTCCTTGGCGATTGTCCCATAAAATGGTGAGGGTCATGAAGTTGCTTACATGGAGCTGCACCTGGCAGTTGAACAATCCATCCGCTGGAGTCTGAAAATCGTGACATTGGCAAAATGGGGCAACGTACCTGTTTTAAAAAACATAAATTAGTCTCACCAGCCGATCTTTATTAAAAATATTCATTTTATTTATTAGGGCGTGAAACTATTTGCTAGCGAAGATAGTGCAACGGAGTATGTTAATAATAAAATAATAATATTTTCGCATTTATATAGCGCTAAGAACCGTCAGGTATCTCAGCACTGCTTATTATTACCCACGGTGTGTGGTGCTCATTTATCGACCACGGAAGGATGAAAGGCTGAGTTTGGCCATGCCGGGATTCGAACCTGCGTTAGCAAGCTGTGCACTGATGTCAAAGCGAGCGCTCTACTCGCTGTGCCACTTGACCGGCTACAGTGATGTGGCACAGCGAGTAGAGCACTTGACCGGCTACAGACCGGTTAAATTATTTCTATTAACCCATCCTGTGTCGTCTGCCTTCTTCAGAGCACTCTAAACGACAGGGGATCAATTCGGCGGTGATAGTGCACGGTAGAAATCAATATGCCACATTGAACGAACAAGTACAAATTGACCGGGCTTTAATGCCACGCTATTGTTATTAGATTCCGGTATAAAATAATCTAAAGGGTTACTTACATTATAATTGCATTTTCCATTGTCCAAGTGTAGTGCAGTCCCAAAATACGACTCCGCGTGTGCCAACGATCTTTCTCAAACTGATATAATATACAAAAGTGGTTTCGTTTCAGAAATTTCATCTTTATCGTGTCTTATGTTTTTGCTACACTTCTTCAAAAGAAGTCTTTCAGCACAATCTCTGTCTGTCAAGGTAAAAAAAAAATAGAACCTTATACTGGGAGTCGTGGGCCTCTCCGGGCCGCGAGAACAAAATGGAAGCAGCTGACCCTCACTGTGAACGAGCATAAATGCTTACTTTGCAACATTCCGTGTAAAGCCATCTGTGAGAACTTGCTGTTTACACTACATCTTTGTATATTGTTTGCGTGCTAATAAAAAAAGTTTGTTTAAGGGACGTTATGGTTCCAAGTAAAGCCGAAAAACCCCTGAAATTCGCCATTTATGGTAAGCTAAGCAACCATAACTCGCGCCACCACCGTGCACTGCTAAGACTAACACCCAGGACATCAAAGATGACATCGCAAATGTCATTGATGACATCACTGATGACATCACATGTGCATTTACTTTTCATGAAATTTGTGTACTAGGGATTTTTATTCTAATGTTGCGAAAAAAGTGTCAAGGATCATTGCAATAAATATCATACCGTAATTAGTGCTTTGAACAATGCATTGATATAAATAGCATTGTATTATGGGGTTCTATCTAGTATACTGAGCTACTAATGGAGAAACATAGCATTGTGTGTAGCGTACAAGATGAAAATATAATATTTGTAATGTTAATATGTTGAATAATGAAATGATAATTGTCCTGAAATGTTCGAAAATAAACAAAATGGGGGTGTTCAGAGGACGTTCTTCGTATTGTGTGACTGCTTAGCTGTATGCAATGAGGGAATGGCACAGAGAGTAAAGTGGAAATGGTAGAAGGGGTGTCGAAGAGTTACGCGGTCCCCGGACACCGCGGCTTACTTACATTATAATTGCATTTTCCATTGTCCAAGTGTAGTGCAGTCCCAAAATACGACTCTGCGTGTGCCAACGATCTTTCTCAAAGTGATATAATATACAAAAGTGGTTTTGTTTCAGAAATTTCATCTTTATCGTGTCTTACGTTTTTGCTACACTTCTTCAAAAGAAGTCTTTCAGCACAATATCTGTCTGTCAAGGTAAAAAAAAAATAGAACTTTATACTGGGAGTCGTGGGCCTCTCCGGGCCGCGAGAAAAAAATGGGAGCGGCTGACCTTCACTGTGAACGAGCATAAATGCTTACTTTGCAACATTCTGTGTAAAGCCATCTGTGAGAACTTGCTGTTTACACTACATCTTGTATATTGTTTGCGTGCTAATAAAAAAAGTTTGTTTAAGGGACGTTATGGTTCCAAGTAAAGCCGAAAAACCCCTGAAATTCGCCATTTATGGTAAGCTAAGCAACCATAACTCGTGCCACCACCGTGCACTGCTAAGACTAACACCCAGGAAATCAAAGATGACATCGCAAATGTCATTGATGACATCACTGATGACATCACATGTGCATTTACTTTTCATGAAATTTGTTGACTAGGGATTTTTATTCTAATGTTGCGAAAAAAGTGTCAAGGATCATTGCAATAAATATCATACCGTAATTAGTGCTTTGAACAATGCATTGATATAAATAGCATTGTATTATGGGGTTCTATTTAGTATACTGAGCTACTAATGGAGAAACATAGCATTGTGTGCAGCGTACAAGATGAAAGTATAATATTTGTAATGTTAATATGTTGAATAATGAAATGATAATTGTCCTGAAATGTTCGAAAATAAACAAAATGGGGGTGTTCTGAGGACGTTCTTCGTATTGTGTGACTGCTTAGCTGTATGCAATGAGGGAATGGCACAGAGAGTAAAGTGGAAATGGTAGAAGGGGTGTCGAAGAGTTACGCGGTCCGCGTACACCGCGGCTGTCCGTGGACAGGGCGTGCTACATCCGGGGTTTTCCAGCAAATCCAACATGGAAAGAAGACTGTACGGATTAGCCAATCAGATGTCAAAGTTGTGGATTTGTGTTGAAAGAGACTGTGTGTGGTGAAGATGGCAGAAGTGGAGAAAGTCAGTTTGTTGGTGCTTGGAGATATGTTTGTGCATGGTTTACAACAGTACGCTCGATGCAGGCATGTTGAAAAGAACTTTGATGTGAAAGGAGTGGAGGTGGTGTGGAGCACTGTGCCTGATTGCAATGTACAGGGAATTGTAACTTTGTTAAAGGGACGTTATGGTTAAGTTGCGCTACTAAAAACGTATGAAATTCAGTGAAAAAAACTTTGTTAAAGGGACGTTATGGTTCAAAGTAAAACCGAAAAACCCCTGAAATTCCGCAGTTATGGTAAGATAAGCAACCATAACTCGCGCCACCGTGCACTGCTAACACTAACACCCAGGACATCAAAGATGACATCACAAATGTCATTGATGACATCACTGATGACATCACATGTGCATTTACTTTTCATAAAAACTCTGTACAAGGGATTCTTATAATGCTGACCAAAAACTGTCAAGGATCATTGGGATAAATATCATGAGCTAATTAGTGCATTAAGCAATGCATTGATATAAATAGCATTCTATTATGAAGTTCTATCCAGTATACTAAGCTACTCATGCAGAAACATAGGCAGTGTGTGCAGCATACATGATGAAGGTGCCATATTCATAATCTTGCCATGTTGAATAGTGAAATGATAACTGCTTTCTTATTAGAGTTTTGTGTACTGTGAAACATGTAATAAGTAGATAATAAAACCCACTTAATACATAATTATTACAGACAAAACACAAAGAGACAACAACATATACAAATATGAGTATATACAGGGAGAGTGAAGTAAACAAAAAAGCAGAAGTAGTAGCAGAAAGAGTTCATAACCTAACTGATTGTCTTTATGCAGAGAAACTATTGCTCTGTTTCAAAGCTGCTACTTACCATATGTATGTGTATCACATGATGTGACTGCACCCAAAGGAAAGGAGAGTGAGTATAATGTATACAAATATGAGCATATACAGGGAAGGTAGAGTAATAAAAATAAAACTATGAGACAGTGCTGATAACCCTAATGATTATCTTCATGCACAGTAAGGATTGCTCTCTTTCAAGCCTGTGTCTTCCGCTATGTATATGTTTCATATGATTTGACTTGACCCTAATTCTACAAATATAGTACCTTTTCAATTTTTACTTCCTGACTGTTACTGAAGAAAACTATGTGGCTTAGATATGTCAGTAAAGGAAAAAAAGGGAGAGACAGCCATGTGATGTCATCAGTGATGTCATCAATGACATTTGTGATGTCATCTTTGATGTCCTTGGTGTTAGTGTTAGCAGTGCACGGTGGCGCGAGTTATGGTTGCTTATCTTACCATAACTGCTGAATTTCAGGGGGTTTTCGGTTTTACTTTGAACCATAACGTCCCTTTAACAAAGTTTTTTTCACTGAATTTCATAAGTTTTTAGTAGCGCAACTTAATCATAACGTCCCGTTAACAAAGTTTTTTCACTGAATTTCATAGGTTTTTAGTAGCGCAACTTAACCATGACGTCCCTTTAACAAAGTTTTTTCACTGAATATATATATATATATATAATATTCTGAGACCTACAGTTTGTATTCAGACCTATTTTGTGGCATTACATTTAAGAAAGAAGGGCTGGGCTGCACCAAAGAGCTGGAGGGTCTCCAAACTCAGAATAATCCAAGCTTTCCAGAGGGCCAAGAACTGAAATATGAACCATAACTACCTAGTGGTTAATGAAAGCTGTGCCTTTGCTACTCCATTTTTTAAATGTAGCATTTGGAATGCAGTGGATATCTGGTGAGCTGTCGGTTCATAGAAGTCATCTTATTCATAGGGTGCAATGACTCAGTTACACCTTGAACATGCTGTCAGTGAGTAAGGGCGCTTCTGCTATTTTGAGGACCATTGGGAGGGTGATGTTGGAGCAGGAACAGTAGCAGGGCTGTCAGGAGTCCTGACAGCACCAAACAAATCATTGCCTTCTCATGACCTGCATTAATGCAGGTGACACTGATTCCTTGCCCCATGTCAGCTGTTTGGCACCACCTACTTCCACGTTTGAGCAGTAGAAGCAGTGGTGCAAGCAAGTGAACTTTGATCAGACAACCAGCATGCCTTTCTGTATTTCTGTATTTCTGAGGACTACCATCCTAGCTCATGTCAAAGGCAGAAGACAGACCAAGGAGAATTAGGATAGAGGATAGTTTGGAGAGCTTAGCAGAAGAGATGAAGTTGGACACATTCATGAGAACCGTGTCGTGGACTGACAGGAGAGGACACTTGCTTGTAGGGGGTCTCAAAGGTTGTGGATGTCTAAGAAATGTGCACGGCAGTTGAACACAACCCTTTAGAGCACTTTAGAGTAGTCTACAAGGTGAGACACAGGGTGAAATTTAGCCGGTTGTTCAGCACCTTGCTTTTTTTTAGGATTGGGATGACCATGGCTATTTTGAAAACAGAGGGAAAGCAAGCAGAGTCGTAGAGTTCAGCGAGGTGATAGGCCGCTAAAAGGGCAATAGGCTTGACTAGCTGAGGAGCAGGAGGGTCTGATGGGGCACAAGAAGGGTTAGCCTTCATCAGTATAGATAGCACTTCATCAGAATGAGTGTGACTAAAGTGGGAGATAGAGGCAGAGGATGATGGTAGAGTATGCAGAGTGTAAAATGTAGGAGTTGGGAGATTGAGGAAGGCCAGGAAAGAGAGTCTCTAATTTTGGAAATGTTTGCAGTGAAGTATTCAGCTAGGTCATTAACTGTGAGAGTGGAGGTGATAGCTATAGACATAGGAGGAGTGAGTTTAGTGTGCCCTGTTGCCGGCAAGGATGGTTGGAGTGAGAGTTAATGAGGGTTAGGTCGAATTCCCTTTTCGCTCCCTCAAGCATGGACTTGAGAGAGTTCAGGGCAGAAATGTAGGGTTGCAGGTCCTTATGTGAATGGGTACGCTTCCATTTGCACTGCAGCTGACACATGTCTGTGGAGAGAGCTTATGAATGGGGTGACACATGGTTGAGGATGCTGAGACTTAGGCGTGAAAGTAAGCAATGGGAAGTGAGAGGAGAATGAGTCATAAAGTAGGGATTGGAAGCTGGAGAAGGAAGTGTTGGTGGAGGAGGCCTCAGGTGTGGAGGAGAGTGAGAACTGTAGGTCGTAGAGAAAGGGGGAAAGGCAGAAGGGTTACATTTCCTTTTAGTAATAGGTGAAGCACGTGGTGAGGAAAGGTCAGAGGGTTGAAAGGACATGGTGGTGGAAACAATTGAGCGATCAGATATGGAGGGTGTGAGAGTGGTATTAGTGGCTAAGAGAGAGGTGAAGGTGAATAAGAGATTCAAAGAGCTAACCCCTGAATTGGTAGGTAGGTTATGGATAGAGTGGAGAGCATGGTTACAAAGAAAAGATTAAAGTTCAGATTTCTGAGAAGTGGTTGGAGAGGGAAAATTAAAGTCACCTAAGAATAAGGTGTTTATTGGAAAGAAAATCAAGGAGCTGCCCAAGATCATTAAAAAAATGGTCCAGTGGTACCAGGAGGGCAAGATAGTGGAGATGGTGGGAACTGAGTGAGGCAGATCAATAGTAGAGATGGTGATTTCAAAAGGAGAGGATGTGGCATTGGAGATTTGTTAGACATTGAGCCGGGAAGAGAGTAGGTGTCAGACTCCTCCACCTCTGCCAGTCAGCCAAGGAGAGTGAAGGAAGGATAGGTTGGAGTCATGTAGGGCCACCAGAGTGTCAGTGTAAGATCGAGAAATCCAGCAAGCTGAAGTGAAAGGAAGTTTTGTTGCATACAGACTGAGCATTCCAGAGTCTAATGTTCATTTGATGAGGTAAGGAAGAGTAGAGAACTTGAGTCTAAGGAAGAGAGACGAGGTGGATAGGTGTTAGAGGAGATATGGTTAGTTCATCGTCTTTGTTTGTTAGAAGGAGGGGGAAGAGAGATGACGTAGTCAGAGTTTTGAGCTGTGAGTTTTATAATAGGGATAGGAAAGGAGGAAGTTGTAGCATGATTGAAGAAAATGTAGGTAGAGATGAGTAGGAGGAGCAGCAGGAGTGAATGCATTGTAGGTGACTAGCAGGGTGGAGAGACAGTACAGTAATTAGGAAGCTTTGGGTACTCTCAGGTGCAACAGTGAGAAAGGCAAAAGTAAAGGCTCATAGGCTAAGATGCAAAGAGGCTGGCTTCACCATTCACTCAGACGCCCCTGGCTGGACACCGCGATGAAATTCAGAAGGGATGAAACATGCTCTTGTCACCAGATCACCTAGTCTATCAGTGGTGATCTCTTGGATATTGTCTGTGGTGTTGCTGGGATGAGGCAGTTTCTTCCTGATTGGTGTTCCCAGAGGAGCCTCTTGGGGGATTTGGCTGGAGGTGGGAGTGATCCAAGATGGCACAGGAAGTTATGTTACCGATCGGAGATGACCACATGAAGTGATTTCACCTATCCAAGATGGCCCGTGGAAAGTGATGTCAGTCACCAATCCAAGATGACCACTGGCAGTGAAGTTCCAGATGGAAAGTGTAGCCAAAAACCAGAAGGGATGACTCATGCTCTTGTTACCTGATCACCTAGTCCATCAGTGGTTGGTCCATCTGATATTGTCCCTGTTGTTACTGGGATGAGGCAATGTCTTCCCGATTGGTGTTCTCAGAGGAGTTTCTTGTGGCATTCAGGCTGGAGAGGGAGTGGATCTAAGATGGCCGCAGGAAGTGATGTGACTGATCCAAGATGGACAAAGGAAGTGATTTCACCAATCCAAGATGGCCGCTGGCAGTGAAGTTCCAGACAAAGTGAAGCCACAAACCAAAAGGGATGACATACATACTGGTCACCTGATCACATAGTCCATCAGTGGTTTGTGTCTCTGATATTGTCTCTGGTGTTGCTGGGATGAGGCAATTTCTTCCTGATTGGTGTTCCCAGAGGAACCTCTTGTGGCCTTTTGCTATAAATGGTATTGATTCAAGATGACAACAGGAAGTACAGAGGACGAATATACAGGGGTCTTGAAATGCACTGGGCCTTGTCATGCTCAAGAGACAATCACCTTGCACTGAGCTACAAAAGGCTCTTTGCCTATTTGAGCATGCTTGCTTCACTTAGCATTTTAAGCTCTGACCCCATATTGCTGCATAAAAAGAACAGAAAACCACAACATAACTTTAATGCACCTTGGAAGAAGAATCACAATTGTCACTAGAAATCAGGCAGCTAAGGAGAATAATTTACGTTTCATAGGTGAGCCTGTAGCTACCTGCACCCCAGCCACCACCCCAGGCAGCCCATCAGCCTCCACCTGAGGACACTTCCATAGCCAGCCCATCAGCTTCTGCTCCAGTCCCATCCTCATGCAGCCTATCTGCCTTAACTGCAGCCCCTTGTCAGACAATCTGCCTGCACCCCAGCTTCCCCCCAACAGTGCTAGAGTCCATCATTTGCAGATATGCAATCATCTCAAGTGGACAAATATGGCGACAAGCTCGACACACAGAGTAAGCCTATTGATTCTACCTGACACCAGCCTGTGGCTGTCGGTCCAGGCCACTGTCAAGATCATCTGACGCAGCTTCTTGGATGGCATCAGCAGGCATGGGGTTGTTGTGTCTTATGGCCACCTTGTGCAACTGGCAGCACATCGTAATTAATTGGCATGCCTTTTCTGGGGGTACATGAAGGGCCCACCAGGTTAGTGCAGATAGCAGAAGCAATTCTTCAGTGCACCAAAGGCCTTTTCAATGATGGTACTGTAGGGTAAGACCCAGAAAGTCAACATAATAAAGTAATCCAATGAGTCAATAAAAAGTGCACGAGAGCAAGAAAAACAGTTTTATAACATCCAACTGCAATTAGGAACAATCAAAAATCATTCAAAGAACATTGCAAAAATGGCAGTGTTGTATAGTAGAGAGTGAAGTGACATTGCAAAACATTGTTTCAGAATTTTTTAGAAATACTGTTCACTGATTGGACAGCCAAGATTGCTCTATATGGAAATCTATACAACGCCTAGCCCTATTGGCCTAACTTAACCCTCGTGACCGTTCTACTAACTACCTCTATAGTAATGACTTCATGGTGGTACCATTTAGTTTCTCAGAATTATGATTGGACAGTCATATACTATGACATTTGATTAGTGTAGCACCTTTGGTCACACTGGTGTGGGCCACTTTGGTTACTATTGACGAATAGAATTGTGAGGTGTGAACAGTGTGGCAACAATACTATTCTTTGCGTCCTTTTCCCATGAGAGTTAAAAATTGGGAGCATCTTACTGTTCTCACACTTCAAACTGCTCAACCTGCAGTGTAATATTGTAACTTCTTATTGGAAACATGTAACTCCTTCCTTTCCCATGTTTTGTCTGTATGACCTCATGTGGTGTGCTCCTCAGCCGCTTGCTCTGAGACCAGGTGCCCATATGACTAATGTGTTTTCTGAATGTGTATAAATGTATGAGTTTCTTATTTTATCTATTTCTATAATCCATGGATGTGTCAGACCTCAATGTACCCCGATGTACAGCCTATATTACATCCTCTGTTATGAGATAAGCCTCAGATTTCTCTGATTGATTTATTTTATTTATTGTGCATTTGTAAGGCACTTATACATCAAGAAATTGTGTTTCAAAGCATAATAAGTCCTGCATACCAAGCTCTTCCTGAGCTGAGAGCCCATGTTGTTCAGTGTATGCGCCTCCTCTCTTAAGTGGATGTTTTCCTACAGGGTGCAATGTGCATCATCTTTCTGAATGACTCTCCTGTGGATGCCTCTGCACATTGCCTTGTTCCCACCAGAGTTGTGACCTTGCATTTGTTAATTTTGGAGAACATGAGCAGGACTGACTTTATTATTTATATGTTTCATTTGTTGGATGGGTGGGACCTTGCTGAACCATTGTTATTCGTAACCAAACCTGGCTGGTTCTGCTTCTGGTAGCAACATCTAATTAAATCATGTTTCCTTGTCTTGTGCCTGGGAAAGAATTTCACCTCATACCCCTAACCAATCATAGCATGACTTTACACTGTGTTCAAGGCTGCGAGCCGTGTTAGTGTGTTTGGCATGTGTGAGCTGGAACTGAATATATTTCACTGTGTGGAACAATCCATGAGGTTTTGAGGCCTACCAGAAAATAACTGGCCGATGAACTACCTTTATTTTAAATCATGCTCTATATTTTACGCATCTATGAAGTGTTTAAATACATATATATAGTGTTGTATTTCTTGCCCCTTAGTGCCTTAGTGTTTCTACTGGACACTCATATAAATACTTGAAGCATTTCTCATTTCGTTTGGTCTTTCTGATGTGTGTGTGTGTGTGTGTGTGTGTGTGTGTGTGTGATATATCTGGTTATGGCTGACATCAGCCTATATGTTATTTTGTAGTTGCCATCCCTTAGATGGCTTAAGGACTACTTATAAATGTAAATATTTGTGTGTGTGTTTGTATCTTGCTGGTTGCTGTCTTTCTAATGTCAAAGGGAACTAGCGGTGAAGGGATATGGCGGGAATGATCTGTTTGCAGTCTGGGCCTCTGGCCTTTGATGTAGGTTCAGACTTGTGTTTTGTAAGTTTTCTCAGTTTATATTTTATTTTGCGGGTGGGACGTTGGACGTTCATCCCAACATTACGGGTGTGTCTGTGGGCATAATTGTATCGAATGGCTCGCTGATTTCCTGGATTATGCAGTGGTGTCATCAGCCCGGGCAAATGGGAGATCCGACATCAAGTGGGGAGGTCAATGGATGGGCAACACTTTTTTGGCTTCAAGGCTGTCTTGGTTGGATTGGCATGCTTATGTTGCCCATTACCCTCATGCATCAGTGGCAGACATGTGACAGACATGTAGCAATCAGGGAACTGTGGATGTTATCCATGAGTAGGCTGATCGTGCATGCTAAGTGCTCTTTTGGGTTCAATTGGGGTGTGACATTTGGCATGCGTAGCTTCAGACGTTGTTGCATTGGCATGTGCTCACTGTGTTCCATCACATAGTGCTAAAATTTTACTGCAACATGGGTAGAGAGGTGTTGTGGTCTTTTGACCTGAAACCTGGTTAATGTGAGCTTGGAGATATTGATGGAATTGTCCCATGGATATGTGATGGTAGACATGTAAGCAATTATTGTGTCTTTTGTCACACAAGCGTTTGTGATGGACAAGGTGATGTCCAGGAGTGGCAATCTGGGTTTCCTAGCAAATTGTGTGTCTTCCATGCCAAGCAGAAGTTGTGTTCCCACTTCGCTCCACAGAATTCCATGTCTGTTGTGCTTCTGTGAAATGTGTTCTTCCATGGATTTGACTGTAGGGTTGCTCATATGGTGGCGGATCAATGCTGTCATTTTTGTGGAATGTGAGGCTTCCAACTAACCCCAGTGCAGGGAGTGGGCAGGTGCACCCCAGCTCCATTAATGGTTTTGCAGCTAGTCGTAGAACTCCACTGAAGGGAGGGCAGTGGATATACAGGGGATCATTTGGCATAGGAGCATTATTATGGATAGCCTTTTTGTTTTGATACTTGCAGGGATGACAGTGCTCGGTCGCTGCTTGTATGTTGATGTCCTCAATCATCCCCACCCCCCGTGATCACCATGTGTTGCCATGTATGGAGCCAGACACCATGCCCAGCATTGCTCTAGGTTCTCCATGATGCGTGGCAGGTTGATATGGGTCAGGACCATGGAGTCATGGGTGGAGACGGGGAATCTGGCAAGCAAGTGTGATGTGTGAAGCCAATGTCTGTATCACAGACCATCTGCACATTGATTGATTGTACATGCGTCTGTTGATGGAGACATGCCCTTGTGTCCTGGGTTATACAAGAGCCGTGTATGTGTATGTGTGTGTGTTTGTGCATGATGCAGGTGAGCGCCCTCCTTTTGAAGAAACCCACAATTACAGAGGAGGTGGCCTTGAACGGGATAAGGACTATAGGTCTGTGGGGCAGGCAATGCAGTGGTGCATTTGTCTCATCATGATGGATATTGCCTGAGAGTGGATGCGGGAGAAGCATAGCAAGCGATAGGTCCGCAGTGTGTTGGAAACTGCCTGTGGTTCAAAAATGGAGCACTGCAAGGAGCTTCATCCGGAGGGAAGTGTGGAGGTGACTATGTTTCTGTGGTTCCATGTGATAATGTGCCCACATACATTTCTACATACAAGAATGGTGCCTTTTATGTGGCGATATTACCCCATGGAACCTGCGGGGGACACCCCTGCAAACCCCATATTTTTTTTTTAAAGGGAGAGGACACCCCCGCAACCCCTGCTCCCATTTACCCCATAAATGATCCCCATAAATAATGTTGCCTGTGTCGTTTCCCAGCGACTATATGTATGGCAACATTATTTATGGGGATATTACCTGATACCTCGTCTGTCGGGTTGTATGTAGCTCTCAATTTCTGCCAGGAGATTGTAGTTGGTGGGCCTGTCCAGGCAGTAGGCAGTGAGTACCTGCTGGATTGTGCAGTCATGGTGGGGCATCCTGGGCCCATAGACCCTCAGAGGACACGGCTTTCCAGCCCTCCAATCATCCTCCTGTCCTCACACTGCTTCAGGAGTGGGATCTGAGGTGCAAGCTGATGGTCTGCCTTTGGAGGGGTCAGGGGTGCAGGCTGATGGTCTGCCCGGGGTGGGGGATGGGGTACTTGCCTGCTGCTGGCTCATCTGTACCGTAGAAATCATTCTCCTTTGTTGACTGATTACTAGTGACAATGATGCTTCTGCTTCCATGGTGCTTTGAAAGGTTACTTTACAGTTTTCTGTGCTTTTTTTGCAGTTCCCACCCCTTAATTGGTGGCTTGTTGCATGTGTGGCTTATTGTGAGGGTTGCATGGCTTGTTAGAAGGATTGGAGCTTGCTGAGTGAATGTCTGAAATTACTCAGCCAAATTGTACTTGTTTTAAGCAGATTAATTATTTTGGAGTAAATGTTGGAATAAACGCCAGTGCATTGTTTCAGTAGCGTCTGCATCAGCGTGTTTTCAATGTGTACAATTTATGCTTTAAACCATGTCATAAATTATGTTGCATGAACTTTGCATTTTTTTGTATACATGTATGGCATAAAGTCAGAGTAAAAATGCATACCGGATGAGCCGGTGCATAAATTCAAGCCGTAAACGGTTTACATCTTGAATTGAAATGAGGGCTTTACGTCCAATGGATTTAAAAATGTGCTCCAAGGGTACTGTCCTTGGCTTCAGACTCCAGCCACCAATGCATGCTTGCTGCCCGCAACCAGTCACAGACTCTGAGACCCAGAAGATGTGCCTTCTCTGTCAGGGTAAGTGCTAAAGTGACCTATTGATCTCCCGGGATTCAGCCAGTTCGCCTTCTCTGCTGCCCTCTAGCTTTTCGTTTCAGCCACTAATGCAGGGTGGGTGCCTGTACCCAGTCAAACAGTCAACAAGCCTTTGAATGAGTGCCCACCTTTCCTTTTCCAGAGGACTACGCGTTAAAATCGCCATTAAGCTCCTGGGGCCAGATTACAGGAACTTTGCACTGGTGCAAATGCAGAAATTGCACGGTATCAGCACTAGGGCAAAGTTAGCACTATTTTTAAAAACACTGGGACATATTAGAAAACTATTACACCATGAAAAGTGTAGCTTGGCATGGTATATGCACGAGGGAAAACATTGCCATAGTGCAATAAAGATACATATTCAATGAGTTTTTTCACCAGGTCAAAGTTTGCCCTGGTGCTAATACCATTCCGTATTAGCACTAGGGCAAACTTTCCCCATTGCAATAAGACAGTGAACATGTATCTTTTTTGCCCAAGGGCAATTTTGGCCCTGATGCTTATACCATGCCAAACTGCACTTGTCATTGTGCAATAGTTTTCTAATATGTCCCATTGTTTTTAAAAATAGGCCACAGTTTGCCCTAGTGCTAATATCGTGCAACTTTGCACTTGCACCGGTGCAAAGTTTCTGTAATCTTTCCCCAGGAGTGCTGAACAAAACTTGTTTTTTCCATTGTCTCCAGACACCAACACAAGGTGTTTGCCCATATGAATGTGCTGGGTGCATGAGCCACGGGTGGATACACAGCCTTCTGTTAAGGAATAACCCAAGAGATTCAGAAGTCCCTTAAGCACACTTGAGGAGCGCATGGCCTCCTGACATCTCTGCTCCTTCTTAGGGGCAGGTTTCACGTGCCCTGTTCGGAGACTTCTCCAGAGGGTTCATCTCTAAAGTGTCCCAATTCGAACTCCAGTAGTCCATCCATCAAGTACACTAGGAGTGCTATGCTTGGCCTTTGGTTCCAGCAACCGATCCTGGTCAGCTGCCCTCAGTCACAGTTTCCATCAGCCACAGAAGGAACCTCGGCCTTCTCTTGTGGGATAAACCCTAACATGTACCACTCCAGAGCTTAAAGACCCTCCTGCATCCTTACAGTACTGCCTCTAACCTTGAGCTTCCAGCCATGAAGCAAATCCCCCCTACCCATTTGCAAGTTGTGTGTGGCTCAGCTACACCCCATCCTTCTCTGGAGTAGTACACAAAGCTGAGTCCGTCCAAATCAGAGGCCTCTGAGTCCCATTAGTACATTTGGGGGCTCCGCTTGTCCTGGGGCACCAGCAACCGATGCAGGATGGCTGTCCTTACCCAATCACAAGTCCACAAGCCCCAGAAGTAGTCCTGCCTTCTTTGGAGGGGCAAGCACTAATCCATAAGACGCTGGGGAGTCAGAGACTTCTCCAGAGGGGTATTTTCTGTGTCCCTGCCAGAGCACCATAATTACTCTCAACACAGTGGTGGTGCTGCCTTTGGAATTGCACTTCAGCCACCAATGCTGGGTGTTTGTCTTTACTCAATTGTGGGTTAATCGACCCCCATGAATAGTCCCAGTGTTCTCCAGATGTGTCAGTGCTAATGTTTTCCAGTGTGACAGATTGACTTCTGCCCTGCAGGAGTACAAGTATGAGCAGAGGTCAAAGTGCCTTCTGAGCCTCCACACAAAGGGTCAATCCATTGAAAAAGGAAAAATGGCACAGTTAAGAGTTATAATCCAAAGTGAAGAATATGGGTGGGCACCACTGTTGTTTATCAGTCTTTCAAAATGTTGAGTTTCAAAAAACAAAACTGATAATGTTATTCTTGGTCGCTTTAGCCTGGAGCTGCCAGTGAAAAATGGTCCGATGACACAGGGACCATGATAATTGAAGGCAAACAAAAAAATAAGGTGACTCCACCCTATTAGTCCTGCGTTCAGTTGGCTCCAAAAGGAGCTGAAGTAAGTTCAAACATTCGTTGTTAGAAATTCCTCAGGTGATTCTAAGTTCATTTGTTTGTTATCTTGACCCATATAGTTCCTTATTTAACTTATAGCAAACTTATTAGTGAACAAAAATGCCGGAACTCTTGTTAATGAATCGGGAACTGTTTAATGCACATTCCTGTGTATGCACATTTCGTTACGAAAGCAGCCCTGAAGATGGTTTTCACCGAAATGCATTGGCATATGTACAGATAATGGTTTTTGTTATTATTATTTTGCCTCACTACTTGCCATATGATAAAAGGCTCACACAGGAATGTGCATTAAACAGTTCCTGATTCATTAACAAGAGTTCCAGCATTTTTGTTCACTAATGCGTTTTCTATAAGTTAAATAAGGAACTATATGGGTCAAGATAACAAACAAATGAACTTAGAATCACCGGAGGAATTTAAAACAACGAATGTTTGAACTTATTTTAGCTCCTTTTGGAGATAACTGAGAGCGCCAGGACTAATAGGGTGGAGTCAACTTATTTTTTGTTTGCTTACAGTTAAGAGTTATACCTCATTCACCGTTTGTTGTAACATGGGCAGAGTGATGGTTATACACTCAAGAGGGATGTGAATGTGAAACAGTAGCAACCCAAACAACAAAATATAACAGTACAAAATAATGGAATGTCAAGTCAAGTCCCTGGAAGCGCCAGGATTTAGACAGACAACACAGAACAGTAATGTTAGACAGCAGAAGCAGTAGTTTATCAATCCAGAACGACTGTTATTCGAAAAGCACGGTCCTCAGCCTCTGTTTAAATGCTGAAAGGGACGCACAGGATTTAAGGTCAGGGGGTAGGGCGTTCCGCAGACGAGGAGCTGCTGTGGGGAAGCATCCTGTTAAGACCAAGGACACTTTTGCTTTTTGGGTCTGCTGGAAGCGTGAGTTGATTGACCTCAGGGTGTGCCTAATGGGAAGTCAAGAGAGCTGATCAGAGAGGTAGACTGGGCTTTTCTCATAGAGGCATGAATGTGTGATGCATAGTGTCCTAAACGCAATCCGATTACCAATATGTAGCCAGTGTAAGGATCTCCTCACCACTGTGACCTGGTCCCTTTTTCTGGGTCCCTTGGCCACTCAAACTGCATTGATTGTACCACCAGTAATCCATTTATTTTGCCTTTCCCTATGCCTTGGAGCATGCTGGAACAGTAGTCCAGACGAGCTCCTATAATGGCATGGGCGAGAGTGGCACAATTCAATTTGTCAAGAAAAGGTATAATGTGAGCCAAAAGCTTTATATAATAATATGTGCTTGACACAAGGCTGCTGATGTGATCCCTCATGGTACATTCTTGGTCAAGGACCACTCCCAGAGTCTGAACCTTGCGAAGCATCGCCAGTGAGCATCCTGCAATTTGGAAGGAACGATAGGCATCATCCAGTTTTCGTAGTTTCAGTGCCGTACAGACAACGAATAATCTCAGTCTGCATTGTTAATAGCCAACCCATTGCGCATCATCTATAGATGTATGTGGTCATACCTGGTGTTGGTCAGGGTGTCCTGAGTATGGTTACCTGTGAGTGGAATAAAGCACTGAGTATCATCTGCATAATTGGCAGGTTATGCCCTTCAAATTCAGCAGCTCAGAGGCAGAGTAAAGAGATTAAACAGGGTTGGTGACATGCAGGATCCATGTGGCACCCCACATTAAAGCACATACCCATCTACCATAGCTTCTTTACAATGGACCCTAGCCATCCTGTTTGTTAGAAAAGAGTAAACCCAGGAAGATGATTTGCATGAAAATGACGCAGAGTCCTGTAATCTTGTGACCAGTGTGGTATGATCTACCAAATCAAAAGCTGCCATTAGATCCAGAAGCATCAGAAACGAGATGTCCCCCTTATCACAATATTGCAAGATGTTGGTTTTCAGGTCCATGAGAGTGGACTCTGTACTGTGAGAACTTCTGAAGCCTGACTGTCTGAACCCCAGGATGTTATGTAGGACCAGAAATTCTTGAATATGGCAGTTGGCAGTTTTGTCGAGTATATTTAGGAGAAATGGTGAGTTTGTCATGGGGCGATCATTGGCCGGGAGGTTTGCATCCAGCAAGGTTTTTTTTCAGAAGTTGAGAGAACCATGCCTGTTTTAACTCTGGTGGAACGTAATTCTCTCTAAAAGAAGCATTTACAAATTTGGTGATCATAGAAAGAAGAGATAAGACACAGGATTTCACAATACTGGCCGGGCAGACGTTACCTCTACAGTTAAGTTTTATTTTCTCAAGAATGTACAGCATCTCTGCTTCCCCAACAGCCCTGAATTTGAAATGAGTTATGGAGTTAGGACGGCTGTCACCTTTATCTACAAGAGGAGGGTTGTTTAAAGAGCCTAGATTAGCCAAGAATTTACCTTTAATTTGTTGTATCAATTTACATCTTTGGTAACTGTGGGGGAAATAGGTTGAGGGTCTTCCATTTCTCTCAGGGTATAAAATAAAACCCTCAAATCCAATGATGGCTCCTTGATTCTTTTGTCATGCGACAATTATTTTGCTAAACAGATAGCAGTTTTATATTCCTTGGCAGCAATCCCATAGCTTGTTTTGTCCTCCCTGGACAAGGACTTTTTCCAAACCTAGAGTGCTTCATTTTTCTGGTGCTTAAGTTTCAGGGGTTCCATAGAGAACCACAGCTTTGATGGTTGCGATCTCATCAACCTAGATTTCTGTGGGGCTAATTTATTTACTGCTATGGGCAGTGTGTCATGGTAAATTTTGTCCAGTTGTAGGTTCCCAGGTTGTCCAAAATGGGGGTATGGAATGGCAACATAGAAGATGGGGTAAGTTTCTGCAGATTGGGGCATTTTGTTTTTGATGGCAGACCTTTAGGGTTTCTCACAAATCCTATCCAGGGGAGCTGGAATTGAATAAATGAATGATCTGACCAGGGGTTATTTTTATATTCTCTACTGGAATCTCATGATAAATTACCCAATCCAAGGTTCTACCCCCCCTCCGCCCCCCTCCCCCGTGTGGGTTGCTTGTGTAACATGCTCAATAAAGTCAAGTCCCTCCTGAGTTGATTGATTGGCTTTAGCAAGTGTGTCGGTAGGGTCATATAGACCTAAGTTTAGGTCTCCCATAATCATTTTGGATTGGGGTTTGATTGTGGAAGAGATACAGTCGTAAACATGTGTTAGAATGTCTGGCATAGTGTTGGGCGGCCGGTTTATCAGAAAGACATTTAAGGTGGTATTATGATCAATGGACAGCTTAACTTGTAAGACCTCACAGTCGGGTATACTGACCTCCCTGACTTGATGTACTTTGATTTGTGGAAGATTGTGTCAACTCCTCCTCCTTTTCCAACAAGTCTATCTGCCCTCAGAATATTATAGTCTTGGGGGAAACGCCAGACTTATGGACGGTGCAGCTGCATCATGTAGCCAGGGTTTCGTAATGGCACAGAAAGCAAGCTTATTATCAGTGATATAGTCAGCCACGTCGTTGAGTGCCTAATTAAAGATCTGGCGTTTAAGAGGCAGCATTTTAAGGTTTTCCTCGGGATGTCTTTGCCACCCCTCTTCCACAGACCAGTGTGAAATTCGTCATGAGAGTTTTTTTAAAATTTGGCTTGTTTTTTTTTTTATCCGAGGTGGCCATATTCTGATTAGTACTCAGATCGCCTTGGGTATAAGTTCAGTAGATGCTTTACAAATTGGTGCTGAAAGACCTGCCTTATGAGCTCCATGGTGCTGTCTGAGGACAGAGTTCACCTTAGTAAAATGTAAATGTAAATGAAAATCACAAATCTGGGATACTTCATCCCAGGAATGAGGTTCAAAATTCGTTAAGGTCATTGATAAATTAAAAACATTAACCAGGGCGGCACAAAGAACTAAATCTTGGTCATTAAATGGCCCTGCAGACATATGGTGTGGCTTTTCAATGCCATGTAGCCTGATCTTATTTAAAGCACAGAGAGTGAAAGACCCATGGCTGTTATGGCAAGTAGGTCTACTTACTTCTACTACAAAAGCCCGTGGACGTACTTTGGAGGTTAAGCCTCATTCAGTAAAATAAAAGAGCACTAGTCACTGGAGATGTCAACATCCCTCGCTGACTGTCGAAATGCCCCGAACAGGTGCTGGTTCAACCCTTATGAGGCCTGCAGCGTGTTAAGGTGATGCTTTGGGGGTGGGACAGGTTGGTGAGAAGGGACATGTAGTTCCCTTGAGATAGATTGAATTTCAGAATGCAGTGTGCACGGTATCAGGAAGGAACACACAATCTATCTAAATTAAAATGAGGAGGCTAATAAAAGACTGAAAAGAATGCATAAAATTGATGAATTAATTCCGCAATATAAAGTAAAATGTTTACAAGCTGGTTAAAAAAAAACAGTAGCTAATATGGCACCAAATTGTCATGGTGTAATTAAGGAAACTTAGCACTGATGGAATCTTTCTGAGACTTGCAGCGCGTTAAGGTGATAATTTCAGGCGGCGACGGGCTGGTGAGTAGGGAAATCTATTCCCTTTTGTTAGATATAATTTCAGAACGCAGTGTGCATGGGAGCAGGAGGAGCCACAATTCAAAATGAATACTCAAACAATTTAATTTAATTTAAAATGGGAAGGCTAACAAAAGACTGAAAGCCCTATGTGAAATTAATGAATTTATTATGCAATATAAATATGTTTAAATGCTGGCAGAGTCGCTGCTAGGGGGGGAGTAAGGGGGGGCAAGGGGGGTATAGCCCTGGGTCTTTTGGTTGTAGACCCGGATGTCGGAAGCGGCGTTAACGTTTCTTCGTGCTGTGCGGCTTCACATCCACGAACGTCCATTGCTAGTCTAAGTCCTTTTTTCTAACTTGCGTGATCCTGCAGGCGTGTCGGCTGCAATTTCGTGCAGCTCCTCCGTGGAGGTCACGGTCTCCAGTGTCGACAGCGCTGGGATATGGTGTCCAGCACTGGGATTCCTTCTGCCCGTGTGCTTCCCAGTCGTTGCTTCTAATTTGCCCTGAGCCTGTGAGCCGGTGAGTACCTGAAAAGCATGTTACTCAGGCTGCTGGGGAAGAAAAGACACAGAGTGCTATTTATATCCTTGTTGTGGTCAGTTTTGCTTTCCCCCTTTTGGCTGATAAGCTTGGGAAGCTTGGGACAGCCATAGCGGTGCTTTCGATAATGGCAGGTGTGCGATATCTCATATGGATATAATTTTTGTTGGAGAGAGGGGCTGCATACATGCCTAGCTGCACCTCGCCCGCTTACGAATTGTTTAATAACAACTTGTGTAATGAATAGCATACATTATGGTCACCTGTAAAAAAGGGGGTGTCTACAGTTTACGTTCAAGGGACCAGGAGCAGTTACTTCACACCCCTGGGTCGTGTGATAAGGTTATCACAAGACAGATGGAAATGGAAATGGGACAGGCAGGCCCAGTTACTTCTTTTCCTTCATCTGCAAGAGATCGGGTACTGGAGGTCTTGGCTCTCAGTACTCGAAGAAGACAAAGATTGGGCAATTCAGATTCAGATCAAGCATTCCGCAGAGTCCCTGTATCCCCGGGAAGTGTCTTAAGAACGGACAATAGTAACACTATGGAGCATGCCATTACTTCCGCTGTCTCCTCTGCCACGAAGGGGCGAATCATACAGGAAATAACATGGAGCATCCAAAGTCATCTGTTGGTGTCTTGCAGGAGGAGATTGGGTCCTTTCCATCCCTCTCAGATCAATCAGTACTTGATCAATGGCTGGATCTCACGGCCAGTATTGCCAAAGAGCTTCGGCTTTGCACAAGCCCTTTCGATCTGGGCCTTTTAGTGAATTCACTAAGGAAATTGGTTGTGGATCCATGTTCATAAAGAAAGAATATGGACTCACAAACAAATGAATCCTTTAGCCCAACTGATGGGATCCAGCCAGGTAACTTGGACAAGGCCTGTCAAGTCAACTTTCAAAAAGAGCTGCTAGACAAGGCTTCACAATCTGACCCTTGAAGCAGGGAAGTCACGGCCCTTGATAGACCCCCTCTGACTATTAACAAAAATATTATAACCACCAAGCATAACAATGTCAGTTCTACCGGGAACCATCTTTTTTCTATTCCAGCATCTGCACAGAAATCGGGCCAAGAGGCGTACAAACTTTCTACACAGATGAACGTCCTCGCCAAGTTGGGATCTTCTCAGAACTTGTGTGTAAGAAAGTGTCATATGGCCAAAATAGAAGACATGAGCACTCTGGATTTTGTTTTAGACCAGAGAAACTTCATTATTACTAATATCAGCAAGGTTAATGGTCAGGAACCCAAAGAAGACTTGCGGTTTAAGGTCCCAGCGTGGCTAAGACAGAGAACTGGGCCGGGTGTGGTCAGACTATCGGATCTTAGAATTCTCCATAGGCTGGATTTGAAAGACTGGATCCCGCAAGGCAACAATGATAGAATCCTAGTGGGTTGTGGGACTACTACCCTACCTGTGTTCCTAAGACTGTGCAGATACATTCCGAGGGGATCCTCCAGTTGTAATTTGATCATCTGATCACCCACACTGTTTAAGGAGAGTTCTCTTTCCCGGTTCGTATGTATAATGGATTTTTTTAGGTCTCCATTATTCCCTGCTTTATTTTTCAGTTATGTGTTTTGTATATTGTTGTTGATATATCCTGCCTGTTTTCTGTCTTATGTAAGACTTGTTTTTTTATTTTTTGGTCTTTGTCTGCGCCCTTAAGCCTTTCGGTACCTCGGAGCGCAATATAAATAATAAACATAGAAGCTCAGGGGTTACAACCAAAAAGCTAGCTAGCCCCGAGTCCCGACAGTCCTGACATTAGCGTAGCCCCCGATGTTTTCCAGACCTAGCAACACCCCTGATTGCTGGAAAAAACAGCAGTTAATCTGGCAGCAAAGTGTCAGTGTACAATTAAGGAAACTTTGCGCTGACACAACCTTTCTGAGGCCTGCGGCACGTTAATGTGATGCTTCCGAGTGGTGACGGACTGGTTAGTAGGGGAATGTAGTTCCCATGCGATAGCTAGAATTTCCGAATACAGTGTGTACGGCAGCGGGTAGAAAAACAATTTAAAATGTAAAATCAATCAAATTAACTTAATATCAGAAGGCTAATAAAAGACGGAAATCACTATGTAAAATTCATAAATTAATTTTGCAATATAAACTAAATCATTTAAAAGCTTGCAAAAAAACAGTAGCTAATCTGGCACAAAAGTGTCAGGGTGCAATTAAGGAAGCTTTGCGCTCATGTGACCGTTCTGAGCCCTGTGGTGAGTTAAGGTGATGCTTTCGGGCGGTGACGGGTTGGAGAGTAGGAAATTGTAGTTCCCATGCAATAGAAGGAATTTCAGACTGCAGTGTGCACCGTGTTATATATTAAGCATGAATGAAGTATACTGCACAATGAAAACAGAGACAAAGCGATACAGTTCCTTCTTTATTCTTGCATACTTAACTGAAAACATTGGCAGTAACCCTGCCCCAACACATGAGCAACCAGCATTGGTTTTAAACATGGAAAGAGGACAGGTTTCACTTTGTTCTACATAAACATAAACATGGGACACTACATCTCCTCCCCCTCTTAACTGAGAGCATCCTCACTTATCCCATCTCTTCAAACCATCTTGTGGGTTTCCAAATAGTTCTTTTTGATGACTCCAAATCACTGTGGTGCATCCTTCCCTCTCACAGTCGCTGTCATCAGCGTCCACATCGCCATCCATGAGGTCCGAGCAGCTGCCATCCATGAAGTCTGAGCATCTGTTTGAACAATTCCCTGAGATAGTAGTCGCCTCACTTCTTTGCGCTTCTCTTCCCACTCGATTGAAGATGGAGTTTCTGGTGATGGGACTGCCAGGGCTTGCCACAGTTACCATGGACCGTTTAATGTGGCTCAGGACTAAAAGCAGTCATCTCCTTTGATCCTTGCGTTTGACGCACCAGTACATGATCTCCTATGTGCACCTCTGTGTCTTTTGCCTTCCTCCTGGTGTCAGCACACTTCATTCTTTACTTGCTTTCCTCGTCTTTGTCTCAAGTTTTCAGTTCCACATCTGCAGCCACATCCCTATTAGTTGGTTATGGCAGGGTGGTTTTCATGGTCCTGCCGAACATCAGTTCTGTGGGGCACACTCCTTTGGGGCTGTGAGGAGTGTTGCGATAGTCTCTCAGGAGAGTGCTGATGGCTTGCAAAAATGTCCCTTTTATGATTGAGCACACTTGTAGGGTGCACTTCAGGTTGGCCATGAACCGTTCCACATGTGCCGTTGCTTGGGGCCACAGAGGGATGAACTTCCGGTGTTGAAAACGTAAGTGTTCAGCGAACATTGCGAAATCGTGTCCACTAAGCGGTGAACCATTATCAGAATTTTCAATGGTTGGAATCCCATAGTCCACAAACGTTTTGTCCAAAGCTGGGATGACAGCATGCGCTGCTGTGGAGTGTTTTATGTGTACTTCTAGGAATGTTGACATTTTGTCCATTATGACTAGGACAAGCTTACCATTGGGCAAAGGTCCAAACATGACAATGGCTACTTCATCCCAAACTTGTAGAGGCATCACTGTCATTTTGAGGGGTTCAGGAAACGCGCGCAGTGCAACTGCTTTACATGTGATGCAGTTTCCCAGGGCCTTTTCAATGTTTGCATCCATCTGAGAAAACCATACATTTGTCCGCAGTTGTCTCTTTGTGTATACGATTCCTCTGTGTCCAGTGTGTGCCATGCTGATCACCCTGTCCTGCAGTGTTTCTGGATTGACACATTGATTTTCTTTTAGAAGTAGACCTTCCCGAGATGGAGAAAAAGTATGTTTTAGCAGATGGAATGTTTGGAGTAGTTTCCGTTCTGTGTCGTAGGTGAATGTTTCCTTCTGCTTCGATTCATGCCATCGGCCTGAGGGCACTCGGTCCTTGACTTTCATGAGTACTGAGTCTTGGCGCATGCCATTGAGAAGCTCAGGGATAGTAAGTGATTTGGGAAGTGCGTTGCTGACAATGTAGTTGATGTATTGGTCCGCTATGAGGAACTGCGATTCGTCTTTCACAGGCACAGGTTATCTTGACAAAAAATCAGCCAGGTTTTTGTCCTTCCCTGTGCGATGCATTATCGTGAAAGAATATTCATGCAGCCAGAGTCCCCATCCTGCAAAACCGTGAAGCCTTTTGGCAGTTGATTTACAGTATATGGTTGTGAGGGCATGATGGTCTGTGATGATGGTGAACCTCCGCCCATAGAAAAATCTAATATAAAAAGCTGAATGTATATATGTATGTGTTTATGTTTGTCCGCCTATACAAATCCACAGCGTTGAACCCACGTCTACCAAATTTTGCATTGATTCCTCATTTGTCTGGGGCAAGATTATAGTCTGTTTGGATGCAAACAATTCACTCCGTAGACACCCTAATTTACTGATGCTCACCCTGATTCACTACAGTAGGTACTAGAAGGAGGCAACATTTGGAAAAGTGTCTGAAGCAAAATGTTCGATGTGTTGGTTATTCCTTTGAAATGTATTAGTACTGTTTACAGTCCAAAAGTGTTTATTAAAGCATTTTTAAACAGAATTTAAATAAAACATTTTTATGATGCCACTCCAAATATGGGAAATGGCAAGGTTACAGTTTACTGAAGTTCATTTACGAGAAGAGAGCACAATCAATCTTTCTTGGACATTTTATGAAATGTGCTGAAGCCATTGAGTGACTGAACCATGCCGCACAAAAAACGAACATCACTTGGAAAAGCTCCATCTGATGCAAAGTGAAAATCAATATCATGAGCTTCTGAAACGCAACAACAAACAGCAGCATGACTTGCCGACTAGAGGACAAGAGCAACTTTCGCCAGGGCAAATGAATTACCAGAGCAAACTAAAGCAAGACATGCTGACATGAGAACAAGAGCAACATCCTCCAGGGCACATGAGACCAGAGCAAACTGAAGCAAGACTTGCTGACAAGAGGACAAGAGCAACATCCTCCGGGGCACATGAGACACCACTCGATCAGGACATGGGCAACGCTGGGTATCCCAGCTACTAAATGATAATACGACCCAGGCGGTAAGGGGTTTACGCCGGCGTAAACATCGCCGACCCTTACCCCCTGAGTACGAGTTCCCTTAGCGCCATGGCGGATATAACACCTGCTTTTAGCAGGTGTTAAAATCCATGGCGCTAAGGGACCTTGTTGTTAATTACGCCACCGTAATTTACGGTGGCGTAATTAACGCCTTCCCCACTCCCATTATGCCCTATGGGGCAAAAATGGGAATGGGGAAGGGTAAATGGGGATTGGGGACTTACCGCCCCGCCAAGGTCGGAATGGGGCGGTAAGTCCGCCAACCACCATGGCGGAGTTGGCAACTTAGCGCCATGGACCATTGTGCTAATAGCGCCATGGTCCTCTGCCAAGGTCCTAATGAGGGCCAATGTTCACATGCCCAAACCACTGCCAGGCTTTCCTTTTCAGGTTGAGTATGCACACTCTGCAGGAGACCGGCTATGACTTGCATAGGCCATAATGCAGCATGATGATGATGATGAGGAGGAGGAGGAGGTAGAACCTGGTTTGAAATGGGCAAGGATGGCTCCAAGACCAACCGGGCTGGCATCTACAGTCAGTTCGGTTTTAAGATCCGGATCATAATATGCCATGCATGAGGCAGAGGCGATGTGCCTTTTGATTTCTTAGAAAGTATCTTCGCAGTTGTTTGACCAAACAAATTCATGTCCTTTTCCTGTGAGATGCCCTAGGGGTGTGATTATAGAGGTGAAGTCCTGTATGTACCGTGTAAAATAGCTGGCCATGCCCAGAACAACCTGACGGCTGATGTCGACTGGGGTGTGGGCACCTCAACAAGCGCTTGAACTTTGTCCGGGTTGGGTTGTATTGCTTTTTGTGAAAAGATATGACCGAAGAATTTGAGCGTTGTTTTGCTTAGTTCACATCTGGCAGCATTTTGGGTCAGATTGGATTCTTCTAGCGCCATGCATACTGGACGCAGTGCATTATCGTGAGCTTCTTGAGTCGCACCAAATACTAGTATGTCGTTGCTATAATTGAGACATTGTGGGATGTGCTTAATTATTTGGTGTATCTCATTTTGCAAATGTTCTGCAGCGGAGGACACTCCAAAGCTGAGTCGCTTGTAGCGAAGGAATCATAGATGGGTAGAGAACATGGTTACATAGGGGGAGTCTTGGTGTAGTTCAAGTTGATGATAACCCTTATTGAGGTCTAGTTTGGAAAAGATTGTTGCTTCGTGCCGCAGATGCATCATGTCAGTCATTCTCAGAGACAAGTGTCTCTCTCTTTCAATGGCCATGTTTGGTGACCTCATGTCCACGCAGATGCAAATGGATTCCCTGTTTTCTTTCTTGGGAACTGGAACGATGGGTGATACCCTTGACAGGGGACCAGTTGCATGTTCTATAGTGTCTTGACTGAAGAGTGACTGTATCTCATAGTCTACTTGTTTTTGGATGTTTTACAGAATTCCTCAGTAGTGCTGTGTGACGGGTTTGACATCTGTGTTGATGTCTAATTTAACCTGTTTTCCCCTGAGTCTGCCCAGACCTTTTAATAGAGTTGGGAACATTTTAACCATCATGTCCTTCAGGCTTGTTGTGTAAGCCGTCATGATTTGGTACATTACATGTAAGGAAACTTAGTTCCGATGCGTTCAATAGAATTTCAGAATGCTCTTTGCAGGTGAGAGATAGGCAACAAAATTTTAATAGGAACACACAATCAACGAAATTCATTTTAAAATTAGAAGGCTAATTAAAGACTGACATAACAATTTACAATTCATGATTTCAATTCTGCAATATAAAGTAAAATGTTTAAAAGCGTGTAGAAAAACAGTAGCTAATCTGGCAACAAAGAGTTAGGGTTCAAATAAGAAAATGTTGCGCTGACACAAACTTTCTGAGGCCTGCAGCACGTTAAGGTGATGCTTTCAGGTGGCTGCAGGCAAAAGTGAGAAGGGAAATGTAGTTCCCATTCGCTAGATAGAATTTCGGAATGCAGTGTGCATGGGAGTGGGAGCAAACACAATTTAAAAGGAACACACATTCAAAGTCATTTAAAATGAGACGGCTAATAAAAGGCTGAAAGCACTGAATAGAATTTATGATTTAAATCTGTAATACAAATAGAGGTGTATTGGGTAGTAGATTTAAGTATTCTGCAGAATACCAGATAGTTGGACAAGTATTCGGGCCAGAGCCAAATACAGAGCCAAATAGTTGCCTTTTCAATAAATAAAGTTATGTTGACAAGAAAAAACATTGTAAATGAAAAACACACTTTAAAATATGTACATCAATTTTTTGTACATTTCTCTTCTTTGTTGTTCACGAAGATGTTTGTGTAAACCATGAAAGGAATACATTATCAAACCGTACAATAACAGCATAGTTTGTATTGTTGGGCATTCTTGGGTGTCGCTTGTTGGGCAGGACCCAAGTAACTAAGACTAGCCCAAATGTATAATATGTATGCACTAACTGAGGGGAGACTGGGATGTGTCTTCTTGTACTTTCAAATGTTCCTTTTGGGCATTCACTGTCTTAAGCCTTCTGGCTCAGGCAAAGGAACTGAAATTCAAAAGGAGTGATTACATCAAATAGCACCCTGCTGACCACTAATGTGCTACTGAATACAAACGTTGGTGATGCTAAAGCCACGCTTTCTACCTGTGGTACCGAGGGGGAATGAGGCATTTGAAAAAATACTTTTCATTTATAGATTATTATTAATATTTTTTCGGGTGGGGTATGTGTGTTTTGGGACATGGTAAAGGAAACCAGCTAAACATAAATAGGGAATGCCGAGTCCTCCATTATTCTCAGCTGACCCTATTGGGAAGGGACAGTGCTGATTTTCAGATCTTTAATTGGCATGTGCATGCTTATCTTACTTTATTTGCTTACTTATTTGCTTGAAACACATGTGTATAGGCGCGTTACAAATACCATATCATATCATATCATATCACTTGTACATCCATTTGGTCCAATGATTCTAAATTGTAAACCTCTATCACCTCATCATTATTACACAAATATCCCTCTTTGTGAACTCTCTAATGTTGAGAGGAATATTTCAGCTGCCACAGACTGTTTGGGACTATGTGACATAAAACATTTGACCTAATCACATTAGGAGTCAGGAGTTTGAGTCCTGATGAATGTTAGTACCCCTTTATTTCACAAGGTCCATAGAAGGAGGGATACCACAGGTATGACAAAGAAAATGCATTTTCCACACAACCAGAAAGTGGTCACATCTTCTGTTCCTCTCATTCAGACCCAGAACAGATGTCTTTTTGCAAACATAGCTGAGAATATGTGGCTAGAAACAATCCCACTGAGATCCATTTGCGGGGAGATAAGTGACAAATATGGAGGAGGAATAAAACCTTAGATTTGAAATGGTATTCAGGTCTCAACATCTCCTGTATTTATTTAACAGCACACATTTTCAAACCATGTGTAGAAAAGTAATGTATCTTTTTATCCAGACTGGGAAGCAAAGGAAGGTTTGTTAGGAGAGTATCCTGCAGGATAGAGGCAGGATAGAATGCACAGGCATCAGGAATCCATGTGCTGTGGGAAGCTCAGACAAATGAAAGCAACAGAAGGTGTTAAGATATAAGCGCAGGGACATACAGGGATGACTTTTCCAAAAGACTGCATAAACCTAGCAAAAATCTCTATAGGTAAGGTTTGTGAGGGCCTGATCCTGAAGTCATACTTCAGTTATGTGATCAGGGGTGGACTGTCAACTTTCCGCCTGGGATCAAGTATCATTTAGCGGTGAGCTCGCAGTGTGTCTGGTGCTGTTGCTGAAAGAAGGTGCTCTACATTTTCTGCGGTGATTTCCAAGAACTGAAATCTGCAATTAGAAGAAAAACACCAGTCCTCTTTCTATGTCGGTGGATTTTTGGACTTCAAGCTATTTCTATGCCGCACATGCGTGGAGTGCTGCGCAGTGTGATCACAGTGTGTCTGGTGTCCGGTGGTCAGTGTGAGGCGGTAAGCGGCTTGCTTACAACTTGAGTGGTAAGAGAGATCCTTATCCTTATCCACAGTCCTCACAGAGTCACAAATCTGTGACAATTCTACTGTGACTTCTAACTCACGAGCCGTTTGCCACTCGCCAATGGGAAAGAAAATGTGGATTTATTCAGGCCTGGGAGCCTGACTTACTTCAGGCGGTCAACATTAACTAGTCTGTTCTGCTGCATAATTCGATCACTACGCATGCGTAGGAACCTCACAGCGATCTGGCTGTGACTGTGGGGCTAGCTCCCTTTAAACAGTCGATCGCGGAAGACTCCTCCAAGAAACTTTTGCTTGCACCCGGAGCGCGTGCAGTTTGGGGGTGCGTGCATCACATCGGGGCACAAACGCGGCTAGGTAGTGACTGCAGGACGAGTCCCTTTGAGCTGCTAACCGCGTTTGTAACGTGCAACTACATAGCCCTCTGATTACAAGTGTTCGTAATTGGCGCAATCAGGCGCATTATCAATTACACAGGAAAGACATTATGGCTTTCTCAAGCTATTCACTTAAAACAGATATGCCAAAGACACTAAAAACATCTAGCACATCGCTGATGCTCAAATCCACTCCAATGCAACAAACATCTGCTAATGCCCTTAAGCGCAAAATGTTAAACCACATATTTGTGAACAGTGAAAAGAAAATGTGTGCGGGTGATATTCGTGACTTTTGCAAACCCACCCTGGTGGGTATGACTGGATCTGCAACCTCTTTTGATGAAAAACCCATCCTTCCCGCATGTGATGTAGCAGTCGTTTCTGCCAATAGTTCCATCACAGACCCACAAATATTATCTGTGCAAGAGCTGCCGAAAATCTCTCCTATGGGGCATTTGGAAACATCTATGATCAATGTGCTGGTGGAACCTAAAGAGGGACCAGCAGAAGTGACTACATTTGAGACTCCAATCAAGATAGTCAAGGATTTGACGCCTCTGGCTCCTGAGTCCAACTCAGCAGCGACAGGAAGACATTAGCATTTGCATGGAAAACATATCTTTAATAGCTTCTTCATCGGGTATAACTTCCCCAGGTGAGAGTCTATACCAGTCACCTAGCTTATTTGATGACTCAATTCACACGGTGCACATGTCCCTAGGAGGCCCAACCACGGATGGTCAAGCCTCGCAAAGGCTCAGTGAAGTTCCCATCTCCAAAAAGAACCCACTCACGCAATCACAATACAATCTACTTGAAATAACATTGAATGCTATCTATATCACCATTACCGGGTTGACTAAGCTGTTTGAAACATTGGATTGCAAAATCACGACTCAAGCCAAACAAATAGATCAACTGGTGAGATGGATGAGTGATCTAGTGCCCTGAAGACTCCTCCAAAATCACGTTGAGAAGCTGCACATAAATGGGCCAAAGAATGTGCACCGGACTTTGCATCTCAACAGTATGCTCCCATTGATTCTGAATGCCCAACAGCAGTGACAAATTCATATCTGCCTGAATTCAGTCATATCATAGGGGCAACAAATACAAATTACATGGCAGATGAATCTGCTCAGCTGGATGTCTCTAACGGTTCAAATGCACAGCGTAGCACAATTGTCATCAGCCCTCCCTTATCACCTACAAGCCCAGAAAAGACAGTGGCAAATCCAGACCAGGTTGCTCCACAGAAGCCTGGATCTGTTCCACAGAAGCCAGGACATGGGATGCAAATTGTTGTCCCAACAAAGAGATCAATGGCACCAAAAATTCCTTACAATCTTTTTCAAATGAAAGTTGGCAAAACCCGAGGGTATGACCCATCGGGTTTGGCAATGAAAACCAAAAATCAGAAGGCTCTACCACTGTGAGCTAGGGCCAACATAAAGCGTTTAATAAAACGCCCGGCTCCTCAATTGAAATCTGGTCCGAAATCCCACCTGATAAAAGCAAAAAAACAATCTCAAACCATGATATCTGCAGAAAAGGTTGCGAATAAGTAAAAAGAGGTAGAAGATTATCCCTCAGTAAATGAGCTAATAGCTTCCATCTCATCTGCTCAAGGGAGCTCGACTGACACTGAATCTTCCTACCCAAGGTCAGCGGATAAGCGGAAGACACCAACTGCTTTCGAACAAGATAAATTGCAATTTTCTGCTTCAACAGACATCAGATTACAAATTTAAAATTCCATAAAAGAATACATGGAAATAAAACAAATTAGTGGTAAATCTAGAATGATGCAACCACTTTTGCCATAGGCGGTGACTGATGTTAGGCTGAATCATCAGAACCATCACCTAAATTCACCTGTTGGCCAGACCAAGAAGAATATAACATTGAATGCCCAAGACAACACAAACACACAAGTGCGAGTCTATAATCAGGAGGTGGAGAAGCTGAATCCAAATAAAGTAACACCTGCTGTCAAATTGCCGGGACAGTGGGAGAATTCCCAGCAGGGCTCCTTGATGAATCGAGTGGATGCAGGTCATAATAAAATGGCTGGGACGGAAGCTGATAATGTTTCCGGGTGGTGTGAGGCGATACCTCACTGGGACCAGGGCACACTCAAAAACCACTACAACCTTTTGTCTTCTTGGGAACTCAATCCACCCAACAGCAAAGCAGCTGTCAGATTGAAGATCAAATAGTTAAAGCAGTGAAAAACAACTTTATCCAAAACACAGCTCTTTGGAGTAGAAATTGTGGTTCAACTTCCCGCAACAAGGTGCAACACATGGACAATGTTCAAGTACATTCATCACTCGACCAAGCTTGCCAAAACAACCAAAGAGTAAGAGAGACTCCAATTGAGACAATTGAACAGTCCAAGTGGACTGTTGAGTCTAACCTTATAAAAAAGAAATGGGACAAATTACACAGGCTGATTATAAAAATGTCGGCAAGCACCATTTATCCCATACATAATGAACAGAACAAGTGTTTTGGCAATATGCAAGGAGGTCAGTACACTACAGGACACCACTACTGCAGACATTGAACAGGTTGAATTTGTTCCGGATTAAGGGGCCTCATTACACGGATGGCGGTGGACCAAGGTGCTATTAGCACCTTGGTCCATGCCGGTAAAATACTGGCACCGCCTTGGTGGAAAGGGTAATTACCGCCCTATTCCAAGGTTGGTGGGCGGTAATTCCCCCTTCCCCCATTGCCCTTCCTCATTCCCATCTTTGCCCCATAGGGCTCTATGGGAATGGGGAAGGCGCTAATTACGGTACAGCAAATTGCGGTACCGTAATTAGCTCCCTGGTCCCTTTGCGGGTTGGTTTTTACCGCCTGCAAAAAGCAGGCGTTAAATTTCCCAACCCGCAAAGGGACCTCGTAGTAAGGCGGTAAGGGTTTACCGGTACCGGTAAAATACCAGTACCGGTAAACTCTTACCGCCTACCGTGTAATGAGGCCCAATGATTTTTCAATTGTGAGACTGTGGGCCTCATTACGAGGTGGGCGGTAAGGGATTACCGGCACCGGTAAGGGCACCAGTGCCGGTAATCCCTTACCGCCCTACTACGAGTTCCCTTTGCGGGTCCTCCCTTAATGCCTGGTTTTACCTGGTTTTACCAGGCATTAAGGATGGGACCCGCAAAGGGTCTTTGTAGTTAATAACGGTACCGCAATTTGCAGTACCGTTATTAGCCCCTTCCCCATTCCCATTGAGCCCTATGGGGGCTCAAATGGGAATGGGGAAGGGCCCTGGTGAATGGGGAATTACCGCCCCTGCCAACCTGGGAATGGGGCGGTAATGGCTCCATTCAGCAGGGCAGAGTCGGTAAGGATTTGGAGGCAGCCATGGCACTAATAGTGCCATGGTTATCTCCAACCTCGTAATGAGGTCCTGTGGCTGCAATCGAATCTAGTGAGAAATGCCCTATGGCAAGCGCAAATGGAAATATTCGCCCTTGGATTCGTTTTGGCCAGAGGTCCATTCATCATAGACTCTGATGGTCACTTAAGCTTGGAGAACCACATCAAGAATGGTGAAACTCTTGATCATCAAAATAAAGTATTTGGCGAGGAGAAATTAATGAATATTAAGGTGCAAGAATACATCTTGACCCATGGGAGAATTCAAGATCTAGACTCATAACTAAAACTTGAGAAAGAGAGAGATGCCATTTCCTTGATAAGTTTGAACATATGTGGCTTTTCACACTTACTGGGAGGCAGTGCTGAATTTTTAGCCTGTCATGACATCATTATTTTACAAGAGAACTGGTTAGTTGAAAAGCCTACATGGGAAGATCATGCCATAATCTTTCACGTGGCCAGGGTATCAAATTGAGGTCGGCACTCGTCTGGCACGATAGAGACGATAAAAAATCATAGGGACTGGCATCTGTCTTGGTGGGCTGCTCCGAATCTTTATTTACTCTTGACAAACTAATATTCCCAGGTGGGGTTGTTGCAATTCTTAACATGTATCGAAACTCCAAGGGGATTTCAGATGATGACTTCTTTTGTGACCTGGAAATCTTGCTAAATGTAATCTCTGACTCGTCGAAAACAACAAATATAATTGCCATGGGTGATTTAAATCTACAGTTATTACCAGCTAACAATCCCAAATATAATCTCTCCTGTATGTGATGGCACCTTCTGACTAAAGACAGAGGGCTTTGGATGTGCAATGGGTCTCTTCCTGGAGACACGATGCTTCACACAACATGGAAAAGAGGGGCTAGCACATAAATCATTGACTATGTGTTTGTTGACTTGGGTACGTTTGAGGGGGCCAGAAACTTTAAGATACTCCCACAAACATACAGCAACCATAATATGTCAAATCTAGTATGGTCAGTGAATGTGAAGGTTCAAGATAGTGCCTCGAAATACTTTCCTCAAGCCATGGCGATAAACGATGCTCGAACACACTTAACGTGGAATTCTTAGACCCGGACATCTTTCCACCAAAACGTTGAGAGCAGTTACCGCGATGGCTCAGCCGCCACTGGTGATTATACATCTTTCCTTCATATTTATCGAGAGACTGCACACGTACAAGATGGCCCAGCTTAAACTTCGACATGAATGTGACCCAATGGTGCAAGCCAAAAAGGCCTGTTGCGCAAAAACAAAAAACGTATTGCTGCATCAAAGTGTGTCAACCTACATAAATGACCACGTTCTCTCAACTGTCAATATAGATATTGGCTCCGGACGCATCAGACGTACCTGTTGCAAACAGATGGTGAATCTATGTTAGGTAGCATTTTTCGCAAAAATATGGCCCAAATATGGTCAATGATAAATATTGCAAACAACACAGCACAAAAGCCGGTTCAGCTAAATGGTGTAAATGAGAGTGATTGGGTCCTGCATTTTACCAGCATGTAGCAGAGACCCATGTGTGATAACAGCAACAGCACTCTAGAGTCTTCTAATTATGCGGGTTTGTTCGTTGAAGAGGAGGATATTCTGTACCAAATTAAAAAACGTAGCAAGTCCAATGGGCTTAGTAATTATGTGTTTAAACAGAATCCTGTCCTATGGGCAAACATTCTGTGTAACATCTTTAATCACACAATATCTACACATACAATACCTCCATCATGGCAATCTACGGGGGTCATTCCCATTTTTAAAAGGGGAGATTGGTCAACGGCAATCAACTACAGAATCATCTCTCTGTTTGATGCTCCTGGCAAGCTGATTTAGATTTATATTGAGAGATTTCAATAAGTGGACTCTCGACTCTGGTAGAAGAAACACTCCAAACTGGATTCATAACTGGGATGGGCACCTGTGTAAATCTGCTCACATTAACACAATAATTGAACATCATCATGTTAAAAAACAACAGTTATACATGACGTTCATAGATTTACGAGCAGCATTCAATTCTATTGCGAGAGAGCTATTAATTCACACGTTGATCCAACAAGGATGCCCCTTGTACATTGTCTCTCTCATTAAAGATCTGCACACCAACAACAGCATCCAAGTAAGGCTTTCAGCCGATGGCAAATTATCTGTCCCAATAATGACATACAGATGGGTCAGACAAGGTTGTACATTAGCTTCGGCAATCTTTAATGTCTTTATATCCGATGTAAGTAACGCCTTTATGAACATCCTGACTGATCCCCCAAGGTGGCAAACGGGTCCATTCCATTGCTAATGGATGCAGACGATTTGGTCATCACATCCAAGACACTGAAAGGGCTTCAGAGAGCTTTGGATGCTGTTGCATTATACACTCAGCAGAATCATTTGGTTATAAATCTTGAGAAAACGAAGGTTATGCTATGTAACTCAACAAGGAAGCTTAGTCAGAAAGCTGGTTTTTGGACCCTAAGAGGAACCCGACTACAAGTAGTGCAAGCTTACTCATATTTGGGAGTACAAATAGTGAGTCATGGTGGTGCCCAACTATACAGGCAAATCTTGGTTGATAAAGTAACAGCCATACAACAAACCAACATTATTCTAGGGAAATATGGCAAATTTACAGCTGCCCCACCCCTGACGTACTACTTTCAAATAGCAACACCTGTCATGTTCCCTGCTTCAGAAACTAGACCAACACTGACAGAAAAATTCTGGTCTTCCTTGGAGGGTAAATATTGGCGCAGAGTTTTAAAGCTTCCCAGTTGTACTCCTCTTCCTCTGATATGGTATTAAATTGGCCTTCTCATTACATATGAGGTACACTTGTCAAGTGGTGGCTCTTTTTAGTAAGTGCCTATCAGCTTTTAAAACCTGCACTGTCTTGGGCATTTTAGCAGATTGTTTTTTCATCTACTGACACATTCATCTCTTTGCAATGGACTGGATTAAAACCAGGGAAAAATACACCGGCTATCGAGACTTTGATGCAGATTTGTTTGTAATTAAGAAACATAGCAATCCAGAGCCATACCTACTTAAGGCACCTTCCCCAACACAACAAATTACTTTCTTTGATTAAAGTTACATTTGTGGTCCACTAGGCACATTTTGGCGCAGAGGAAAGTAATCAATGAATCCTTGAATTTCTTTCGGGAAGAAAATAATGTAGACACTTTGCGACATCTCTTAACTGAATGTGGGGCTCTAATAACTCAACGTAAGAAACACTTTAAACAAATAGTAGAGCTCTACGGAGTGTTAACCTCTGACACTTTGTGGAAAATAATTCACTCTGGTTACTCCACAACGTTGAGAATAAGAGCGATAGCACTATTACACAAGCTAAAACTCCATGAAACCAATTCCAGTATGACAAAGGACGTCATTCATGATGTATGATATACTATTCAATTATTGTTTAGGTTTTCGTCAACAAATATGAAGTACATAATCCAAATAAAAATGGCGGGGTATGCTGTCATACTTTATTTTCGAATTGTTATTCTCGAGTACTTGTGCTTTACTTTTATTATCACCTCATTTTAAGGTCTGTTTTGACTAGCATGATAGTTTGTGATGTCTGGTCTTAAATTATTTGAAATGTATTATCAAATTTTAAATGTTTTTATTTTATGTGTTCAATTTTACTTTTATGTTTTACATAATTTTCTTTCATAAAATATATTGTAAAGTTGATTTATATCAGCTGTATCAATAATTTCTTTTTTTTAAGTATCATTTTCTAGCCCAGTGTGCAATGCAGTGGCCTAGGCCCACAATGCAGCAGCCTGAAATTCCAGAAGAAGTAAATGTCCTCCCTTCCTTTCAACCTCTTCCTCTCCCACACATTCTCCAGTATATATAGTTGACATTATTGACATTACTTTCCTTTTAAGCAACATAACTTTCAGTTAAGTTTGTGGTTTCTTAGAGAACCAGAACACAGGAAATTCTCCCACACACCAAACTTGGTAAAAGTGATATTGAATATAATACAACTGGGGAATTGGGAAAGCTGGTATATGAGCCGTGGTTTCCCCATCGCTTATGTTGGCAGTTTGACAGCAAGCTGCATCTCCCCTCATCCGATCCCATCTTTAGTTTGAGACCATTGTACAAAGTGAAAACACTCATTATTAGAGCAGAGCCATAGCTGAACAAGGGGATCTGGCTTGTCTCTCAGAGCCAAACATGTGTTGGTAAGGAAAAAAGACTCATGACTGGCTTCCTGCTTTCCCAGCCCACAGCACAAGACCCATAACTGGTACCCTGTCTACCCTCCCAAACCCTCAAAGTCCGCCCCAGGATGTGATACGCACTATAGACATGCCTGGTGAGATAGGAACCTGAACAGTGATTAAACAAGCAACCATACTTTTAGAACATGCACAAAAAATGGGCACATTAGGAGGATGGCTAGATATCGCCCATTCCAGTACCATGGTACCTTGTCTGGTGTCCAAATCTTCTAGAGACAGCACTGACTGTACATAGAAACAAGTAATATGTACTCTTTGTTCATAATCTTAATAAATGATATATTCCCAAATTGCATAAAGAGATTCATGTAACCCAGCTTGTCTCTAGGGCCCAAAATGGACCAGAGGGGTAGTTATCATGTAATAATATCCTTTGCAGTGTCTTGGCAAACCTGTTCCTCTGTGCTGTTTGGTGGTTCGATACGGCTCGAAAAGTGGCAGTTGGCGTGGTCCAGCAACAAACAGATGTCAAAGCTGGTTCAAACTGATGAAGGCTGAATCTCGAAACATACCACAAGTGATGTGGATCATGGAGGTCCCCAAGTTCGGCTCAGTGGTCGAGGTTCAACTGCAGATGGGCGAGTAGGTTAGATGTGGGGGCTCTAAGAGCACCAGGGTCAGTTTGATTGGTGACTCATTCTGGGATGAATAAGCTGGAGGGTCGAACAGTGATTCAAGCAGTGCAGATGCAACGGTACCTCTTTGTTCGAGCCGAGGCAACAACGCCCTTTGAGATGGCATGGTGCACTGGCAAACGGGTTTCACCATCTGGGACAGCAGCACAAACATCAGTGAGTAACAAAGGCAGCTCTGCTGGGTGCTATGGGTGCTGGTAGTTCGATATGTGTAGAATGTGAAGGAATCACACCTTGCAACGGTTTGACAGCAAAATTGCAGGAATCCCGACTGGCTAGGCTTTCAGGAGCTCAGAGTCCCAAATTAGTGCTTAACCTTTAAGATAAACAAGAGTTTGTGCATGAGATTCACCGAGCTTGTGACTAGATAGGCAAGGCCAACCTGTGTTAGTGGCTGAAACACAAGGGCTCGAAGTATCCATAGTGTGCTGGTTGGACTCCTGCAGCCTTTACAGAAGCACATTTTTGTTTAACCCTCCAGAGAATGCTGGGTCGCGTAGAAGCCATTACTATGAAGGGACAGCAAACTCTGCCTAATTGACTGGAGCCCAATATCAAAGGTGAGAACCCACATTGTGTTGGCAGGACACCTGGAACTCTGACTGTGATACAGTAGAACCAAGCCCTGCATAGATGTCTATGAATTCTTCCTGGTTTATGGAAGCTGTGGCTGGGTAGGAACAGCCAGCCGTAATGGTAACTGGAGACCAATGACAAAGGCAGTGTCTTACATTTTTTGAGCGATTTCTCAAAACATTTTATCTTTTTATCTTATCCCTACAGAGAAGGCTGGAACTTGTGGAATCTATGATTGGGACAGGTCATCAGACCGGCATCGGTTTCTGGAGCCCAGGTCCAAGGACAAGACCCAAAATGTAATATGTGGGACTCCTGAAGCTCTGAATAGGTGTTAGGAATTGCCTTCTGGCAAGGGTGTAAAAGCACTGGCTTTTTAAATTTTTTATTAAACTAATAAACTCTTAAGGGTCATTTAATCTCAGGATAGGAAATCTGCTACTCAGATCTCCCTTTCATTAGCTCTATGGTAAAACCCAAGTGTACACCTGTGCCCTGCTGGATCAGTATCCTGATCTACGGCACCTGCTCTCCAATGGCACAGGGCAAGGTTTAGGGGTCACAAGTGCCTATTTCACAGCTGCTGTGACAGTCAGAAAAGGTAGACAACTGCCCAGCCAGCCGAATTGAATTGCTGGTGAGTTTCACCAAATGTGTTTTGAAGGTAGTAATTTCTCTTAACCCGACCCAGGAGGATCCAGGGTATTCGCTGTGTGCCAATCTGAGCTTCCAGAATCATATTTCAACACACAATGAGCTTCCCCTGGCCATGGGCTTCAGGGTTCAGGGTGGCTGTCCTTACCCATTTGCAAGTTTCACAAGCCCCATATTTCTCTAATGAGCCCCAGTCAGTGCTCCAGGAGTCCAGCAAAAACACTTGGGGTGCTTTCCTTGGACTCCAACCACTGATGGAGGCTGGCTGCCCCTGCCGTATTATGATTTCAATGAGCCCTGGTACATACCATACTACTAAGGAGGGGTTAAATGTTAATGTTGTACAAGTGTGAGTTCCAGGAGTCACAAGAACACCTTTTGAGTTTTGCCTTTGGGCCCAAGCCACCAATTCTGCATGGCTGTCCCTAAACTGTAATGTGCCCCAGATTTAGATCCAGGGGTCTGGCTAGCACAACTTGGGTGTTGCTCTTGATCTTGAACTCCAGCCATTAGCCCAGAGCACCTGCCCTGCCCGGCCCAATAGTGAGTTCAATTATCCAAAGTGCTATATTTTCATGGGTGCCAATTAGAGCTTGAGTGCTCCAGGAGAGCCTCTAGCACCTGCTGGGTTTCATCCTTGATCCCCATGGCTAGGATGGCCCTGCCATTCATTTGATAAAGAGAGTGGGGTCCATCCTGTCAAAGGTCATGGAATACATTTCCCCAATATATGGCCCAGCTCTCATTTCATCCATCTTGGTACGACCAGATGGCCTGATTTCTCTGGAAGTTCTGATGAAGGTTAATTTGATATTGTTCTCTAGTTGGGTCCTTAAGGATGTCTATAAGGGTGTCTGTCCCATTTCCTCAGATTTCACCTATCACCCAGTGTACAGATATTAAAGGAAAGCCTAGTCCCCTATCGCCAGTTTCCTCCCCCCGCACTCCAAGCTCCTGAAGATCAAATTGTGAAAAGGCCCTTCCTTTCTGGCAATATTTTAAATCCCAACTCTGCCTATAGGTCCCACTTCGAAGTAAAGCGAGCGCAGCTGAGAGCATTGCCGGTAACTAGGCACCCAAGTGTGGTTTCCCCTTACACTCATTCTGTCTTCGATCATCCCAGGAGGTGGAATCAAGTCAAGACCCAGTGCCGGCTCTTGGTCTGCAGGTCCTTGGTTCTACTTTTAGTGAGTGTTTGAAGCATTCATGGCTCCCCTTCAGCAAGAGGAGAGGTGCAGGTGGAATGGGTCAAACTGGACAAAAGTCAAGCCTGGAAGCTTTTCTTTTTCCGTCTGGTTTGATGGCTGGCCTTCATGAGGCTTGCTGAATGTCTTGGCGGACCTTGCTCCTTTACCAAGTGTAAGTTCACGGCACGTAGCCAGTCCCCATGCCATCTTTGGTGGCTGGTGTTTGTCTATACAGCAATAGACTAAAGTGATCAAATATTAAACTGTATGCTGATAGTGACTAAAATATTTTAAAACTAGATCAGTAGTAATGTAATTGTCATTTGTATGTGCCTTTTTCACTGGTACGGCCTTAAGTCGCTGTAAGTGAACGCCCTCAAGGGACCGAAGTCCAAGATATGGCACATTTGTTACAGGGTTATAGAATGCATGTGTGCATTTTAGCCAATACAAAGGTAGGGGTGGCCACGACCCTGCTAGCTCCCCTCATCGAGCTGGCATGTGGTTAGTTGCTATGAGGCAGTATGGAGAGTATGCACATGCAAAAGACGATTTATGTGTCCAGCTAGACCGTATTTTTGTTGTGGGGATAGCTGCTTTTTATGGCAGAGATGTTGTGCAATGTATCTTAAAGTGCTCTAGGATAGCAGCTGCATGCGGGTGGGTGGCTGTGCCTTTGGCTATATTCTATAATCATGAAGTATGATACATATCCATGTGTCCTGGCTGGTTTCTTGGTTGTGTAGATGCAGCTGAATTTAGAAGGGTTGCGAATTCAAAGTGCAGCTAAATTATACACCATGGCTATATTCAAAATGAAGCTGAATATAACGCAGAGGCTATACACAAGGCATCTAAATGTAACACATTGGCTATACTCAAAAGGCAGATAAATTCAGCACAGTGGCTATATTGAAAATTCAGATTTAAATGGGGCAGGTTCTAAGTGAGGATACATCTACACAGTGACCATAATCAAAAAAGGCAGCTAAAATCAATAAGTGGCTATATTAAAAATGCAGCTAAAGTTAACAGCCAATATACTAAAAAATGCAACTAAATTTAAGACTGTGGCTACTTTAAAAATACAGCTAAATTGAACAGTGGCAAAGATCAAAACCAAGCTAAATTCAACATGGTGGCTGTGTAGCGAAGTATAACGGAGACTACAAGCAAAAAACAGCTAAATTCAGCACAATGGCAAAATAAAGCGCAGCAAGAGTGAACACCGTGGTGCAACTGTAGATCAGGTAAATATAAGACAGTGTCATGAAATCACAAATACAGCACACTGGCTGTGCAACCAAATAGTCATCTCTTACCTAGAATTTGCTGCTTGCAGCTTTGGAGGCCTGGCTCTGGCACTCAGGGCAAACAGGTAAACAGGCAATGGAGGTGCCCTAAGGAGGTGCCCTTTGCCTTGGCCTTTAGCTGGCGGCTTGGGTGAGGCTGCGCTTAAGAAATGGAGAGTGGGAGGAGAGAGGAAAAGTACAGAAACAAAGGACTAGACCACAAAAGCAGGGATCAAAATACTTGCCACTAGGCCAGTAGCAACCAAAATCCTGAACAATAGGTTAGTAGTGACTGTAAAATATAATGATGGGCAAGTAGAGACCAATACATTTAAACACTGGGCTGGACAGCGACCATAATATTAAACAATATACTAGTAACAACCACAATTCTAAAAGAAAATAGACCAGTAGCAACCACAATATTAACCAATAGGCTGGTTGCGATCAAAATATTTCTTTTATTTCATTATGAATCCTGTTACATACTATAGTTACATACTATAGTTAAATCAACTGCTTCATTCTCAAACCTTTGGTATTCTGATGAGATATAATTTACCTCCAATACATACGGTCATTTGACTCGTGTACTTGAAAGTAATTTTCAGGATCATCATATGTGCCCATAGGAATATATCGCACACCAATCTTTAAAGGAATTATTGGATCATTACCATTTTCTGCACACAATTACTTCAGAAATGGCTCCCTGCTCACAGAAATTTCGGCGACTTTCAGCGCTTGGCAGAAATTTTACATTATGCGCGTTTTGATGAATCTGTCCCTGGGAAGGTTTAATGTTGCAAATAGTACGTGAATAAAAATAGCTGCAGTTGGAAACACTGAATACAAATGATCCAAAAGTTTGGTGACTGGGGCTACATGAGAATACATGTATGGCCCTTACATACACAATTGGATAGAGGTTTGACGTAAATGTATGCATTGTCATATCGCTTCGTGCATATTTGATTGCATTTCTTAAGTAAATCAAAGTTAGGAAGTTTGCGGTGCCTTCATATGACAAATTATTGCCCCTGACATGTGTTAATTTGCATATCGGGTTTAGAGGTTCGCCTCGCTTTAAAATATGGTGGGAATTTTGAGATTTCCAGCTAAAAATTGGCTATCTCTGCATCACTCTCTCTCGCATTTACACACACATACACACACTCTGTTTCTCTCACCCTTTCATTTTTTTTTCACACTCCATAACTCTCAGAGAACTCCTCTTTCTTCATCAGAGTCTGTCTCTTTCTCTTTTTTTCTGCTACACATATTTAGGCTGCCTCTGCCACTCAATCACAATCTCTTTCTCAGCTACTTTCTCTGGCTCTGTGACTCTCTCCTTTGTTCAGCGGTCTCCCTCCATCTCGTTTATTCGCACTCATTTTCACTCTCCTCCTTAATCTCTTTGGACTGCCACAATCCCCTCTTTATCTTGTCTGTCTCTTAGAATTACAACTCTCCCATGACTAACTTTCACCCTCACTCTTTCTGTTGGTGTCTCTGTCCTCTTTGCTTTTTTCTCCCTCTCAAACTCTGTCAATTTTTCAAATGATTAGGCTATCTCTGTGTTCTGCCCAATTTCCCTCCTCCTCTTCATTTTTCTCTCGTCCATGCTCTTCCATGTTTAGCATCGGGTGGGTCTTGAAATAAACCCAATTTGGTAATTTGGTAATATGGGCCTATACACACTGATCTTAATGATACATATGGCGATTCATTCTTGTATAAAATGTATTTCACATTATAGGGATGTCATAACCATATTTTTCGTAGTGTACAATGCTATGTGATGCCACTTCCTGTTTTGTCAACGGGTGAAAGGTTGTGTTCCGTCACTTCCTGCGATATCACTTCGGGGTGGGGTCAAATGGCATCACTTCCTGTGATGTCATAAGGAGGTAAAGGGTTGTGTGATGTCACTTCCGCTACCCCTGGTGTTTTGGTGAAATGACGTCCCTGTCCTCTGGGCCTTTTGCTCACTTTTTATGGGGAAACTGACATGCCCTTAAGACAGTCAGTACTGGGAGACTTTGTTTCCCTTAGTCTTTTCCATTGTTACAACTTTTCTGCAACATGTAACAAGTGTACAATGGACCTTCCAGTACAGTGCATTTGGGTTTATTAGTCATCTCCAAAGGCCCTAGATACTCTCGAAGGATTTTTTAGAAGAGCAGGTTGTTCGACTCGGGTCAGTCCTTATTTGGGCATGTTTTTTTGGGAGGATAGCTCAGGGGCACTGTGCTCGCCTTGGAAGCAAGACGAAACGGAGCAACACAGGTTCGATCCCCGGGTCCCCGCTTAGAAACCTCTGGGTATTAGGTTATTTATAACACGCTTACCATATCATATCATTTTCCCGCAAAGCGGCAAGCTTTCGCAGGCTTCTGCATGCCTCGTGTGTGTGCCTCTAGTATGTGGGCTGGAACGCCTAGTTCCAATATACATCCTGGGTGCCAGAGAGTCTGGAGTGCTGTGAATGCCTGGGACCACCGTGGTCCATGATTGGTCCACGTATGGCAAGCCTGTATGTGAGCAGATCTCCCATTGAGTGGTCTTTGTTTTGGCGCGAAGGAGATTCTGAATAAGAGAAGGCCCCAAACACCCATACCATGTCTATCTCTGGAGTTCTCACTGAACGAAGGATATGATCCAAGTATCCTGAAACTAAGAAGCTGAGTCAAGGAACCGCTGGTGACGCGCTGGAAAGTTTGGCACCCTGAGCCCTCTGTCTTCCCGTGGGACCCCTCTGCATCTGGTTGTCCTTGAAGGTCTGCGAAGATGCTTCGACCCATTGCAATAGTGGGACCAACTATTCTTGGCACCTTCATCAAACCCTGCAAGTAAGCTCTCTCTGAAATGTCCCTGGGCCAACCAGTGGACTGACAAGCTTACGCAGACTCTTTGCCCTGATACCGTTGCTGTTATGAGGAGGCCCTTTGAAGCCTGGTATGTCGCCAGCTCTGTTTTCACAGCACTTTCCCACCGAATTTCGTACACTTGGCATTCCCAGGTCTGCAGTAAAGTGAGTGCACCCGAAGCAGAGTATATGCGGTTACCGTGTCGCCCAGTCATGGTGACAAACTTTGCAGGTGCACTTCATTTGTGCCCCTCTTGCCCCTGAAGCCTGCTGCAGTGAAACTGGCCTGATCCATCCACCAGGAGCGGAGAAATTGACACTGTCCCATTTGGGAATCATCGCTGTATCTAGGTCACTGAAAGCTGCAGAGCAGCCAAATTTCCGCACTTGAACCTGCAGCCGAAGTTTGGTCCGGAGTGCGCTGGGGATCAGTGAGTAATCGCAACCCTAACCGGTGGCCCCTATTGCCTCCATCCATTTATACGCACAAGTGGCCCCAGTGGGCCCCTCTCCGTTCCACTGCTAGTGCGAACTAGCAAACTATTCCCAACTCTTGGAATCAACTCGGCACTCAAGTGGAGGCCCTCCTCGAATAGTGGAAACCTATTCTTCAACATCTCGCCCACCTTCCTGAGCTGCTAGAAGAAACCCTGTTTTACCCATTTGAACTACTGTGTGCGCCAGCAGTGCAAGTATATTTGAGCAATAGGCTCCACTCTTCTTCGGGATTGGACTGCCTCTTAGTTAGGAGTGTGTTGGATGCAGAAGGGACTAAAGACTATTTGCACTGCCTGTTTTTCTTCCCCTTTTAGGTTGTGGACCCTTTTTGTGCATTAACCCTTTAGACCCCATTGGTCTTGTATATATGTATTTAGATAGGATTGTGTTGGGTTAATAGTATTACTGTGATTTGATTTGTGTGGTGAAACTCAAAGGCCTTGAAATAAATGTATTTGTATTTTTAATAATAATACACCTGACTGGTAGTGATTTTTAAGTGACCTTTACTCTGTGTGCTCATTGAGGTCTTTCAGTCAACCTCACCCCTCCTGAGACCTCGTCTTGACTGCTGCCAAGCTACCTTAATTGGTCTGGCTTGTCCAGAAGGTTACCCTGTTCCAAGAAACTAGGCTGGCCTCCTGAACCTCTGCCCACCTGGTCAGAGTTCATAAATTCATCTTAACAGCCGCAAGCTACCCCAGGCTCCTTGCCAAAGAAATTGCTACAAGGACCAGGCAATAGTTGGAGAGGAGGGCAATGGAAATAGAATCCAGTGGGTCAAAGGGAGCCACCAACAGAGCCCTGAGTACCAAGGGGAGATCCCAGGATGGAAAAGGGGACCTGACCTGGAGCTGGAAGATCTCACATCTTTTAAGCAGGCAAGCTGTCAGTTCCTCCACAGGGGCAATGGGAGCTCAGGATCTGCACACCTTTCTAATACTTACAAGCTGCACACTTAAGGAGGAGACATCCAAACCGAACCCAAACCCTTCCCTAAGTAATTCAAGGACCTGGACAGTGTTGCATTTTCCGGGATCATGTTGGAGCATTGCCACTAGTTGTAGAAGGACCTCCAGTGCCACACACAGGCAGACCTGGTGGGGATTGTTCATACCCCCGAACAGCCACAAGGTCAGGGGACAGTCCTCCCTTCTCAAGACCTAATGACCTAACCATTCAAGAGCCAGGCCATTAGATGAAGATACCTGAGGGTCAAGGTTGAAGGGAGGACCCCTGCAGGGGAGGGGAGAGAGAGAAGGAGGGGGAAACTGGCCAAAGACAGCTGAAGAGGGCGAGGGAATCCTGCTTTTCTTGGCCAGTAAGGTACAATAAGAATGATCCAAGAACCTTCTGTCTGGATGCACAAGAGGACCCTAGGTAGAAGAGGGAAGGGAGGAAAAGCATGCAACCAGCTCAGGGCCACAGTACTAACATGGCATCCACCCCTATTGCATCCGGGTCCCAGGTCAGGGTGAAGAAGAGGGAGCAGAGCATCTGAATGAGATGTGAAAAGGTCCACAGATGAGACACCCAGGTGAGAGCTGGCCAGCCAGGTCTTTTATGGACAGGGAGGTTTCGATTGAGGAAGGCAACTGGTGGCTGAGGTCTCAGGATACCGGCATGTAGGTTTCTCTCAAGGAAAGGATGGATTGCTTTGTCCAATCTATCATTCTAGAGGCCACTTCCTCTAGGATCCAGGACAGCATCCCTCCATGCCTGTTGATGTATGACATAGACACATGGTTGTCCGTCTGCACCAGAACAGCCTTCCCCGGAGATGGGAAAAGGCCTAAAGCGATTCCCAGATTGCTGACAGCTCCCTCCAATTGCACGACCTGCAGTGGTCTGACAGGGGCCATCTGCCCTAAAGAGACTGATTGTTGCAAGTGGCCCCCATACTCTCAGGCTGGCATCTGTTGTGAGTACTACCGGTAGAGGCAAAGTCTGTGGTACCTCTTATAGTACATTGGAGTCCACCAACCACAATTCCATCATGCTGACCAGGTCTGTCCTCATTGAAACCCACCAGCTGTAGTTCTGGGAGGAGGCCTGCCAATGGCCCTAAAGATGGCTCACCAGGGATCTGAGGTGGAGTCTTGCCCAGGGCATGACAAAGACTGTAGCTGGCAGATAACTATGGACTGTAACCACTGTGGGAAAGGGGTGGGGAACCACTGGACCTCAGGAGAGCTGAGAGATGAGATGAGACTAAAACTTTAATGCTCTGGCAGGAGAAAGGTGACAAACCCCTTTACTGTGTCAAAAAGGCCCCCCACGAACTACCATTTCTCAGAGGGCAGGTGCGATGATTTCTTTATGTTCAGGATCCACCTGAAGCGGGTCAGGGTGGAGCAGACTATCTTGTCCCTGGTAGAGGTCCAGAGATGGAGCATGGATCAGCCAGTCATCCAGGTAGGGAAGAAGCACAGCCACCCTCTGATGTAGGAGACCAACTGGAGGGACCAAGACCTTTGTGAACATCCTCTGAGCATATCTGAATCTGAACAGGAGAACATAAAACTGCAGCTAGTGATCTTAGACAGAAAGCAGATGAACCTCTATTCCATGGGTGGACTGGCACATTGAAGTTTGGATCTTGGAGGTCCACTGAAGACAGGAACTCCCCCAGAGCCACCATGGGTATAATGGGCTGAAGCATTTCCATCCAGAAAGGAATGTTCTTGATAAGCCCATTCACCAGCTTCAGATCGATTATTGGTCTCCAGGCTCCCAAAGACTTATGTACCAAGAACAGGGTAGAAAAGACTCCCAACTTCCTTTCACTTTGTGGGACTGGGACCACAGCTCCCTTGTTCGGCAAGTCCCTTATACCTTCCTGCAGAGTCATTATCTTCACCAAGTTCCTGGGCCAAGGGTCACCACCAACCACAGGTCTGGGGGAAAGAAAGGAACTCTATGCAGCACCCCCCTCAGACGATGAACAAGACCCAGATTTCAGAGTCCTCCTTTTCTAGTGAGTGTAAAAGTCCAATAGGTGTCTTCCCACCCCTCGATGAAAGAGCTTGTGTGGAGCAAGGTCAAGAGCCGGTCTGCAATCAGGAGTGCGGAGCGGCAGGAGCCAACTTGATCCTGGCTAGAATTGCCTTGAAGGTACCACTGCCCTGAAAGCATCCCCTCTGGCACCTCTAGGAAGGCTGAAGGGTCCCCCAGTATTGGTATCTATAATCTCCCTCACAAGGGGTATATGCCTTTTGCTTGATGGATGATGACAATCTATTCCCATTCAATGCTTTTTTTACCAGTTCTCCAAACTGGGGACCAAACAGGAGCTGACCCAGGAATGGCAGGCAAAGCAAAATGGCCTTCTGTGAGGCCTCCCCTTCCATACCCAGAGCAACAATTGTTTTATTGCCATTACTTTTGACAGGTTCAGGAGGGTATGACTTGGAAGAGATCATCAGAGATATCTGAGGAGAATATAATGTCCATTTCAATAATCTCCAGCATGTCTGCACAATCTGCCCCCTCCTGCAATAGTGGTACATGCAGGTGAAAGTATTTGAGCATGGAATGGGAAGAATAGCATAGGTTGGTGAAGACTCTGATGGCAATTTTGGAAGTTCCATATGCCCGATTGACAGCATATTCCACCTTCTTTCCAGTGGCATCTGCTGGAGCTGCATCTGTGTTGCTACTTGTACATATTGTTAAGATGGAATTCTGAACTCTGACATGGTGGGCAGAGGTTCAGAGGGCCAGCCTAGTTTCTTGGAACAGGGTAACCTTCTGGACAAGCCAGACCAATCAAGGTAGCTTGGCGGCGGTCAAGACTAGGTTTTCAGGAGCGATGAGGGTGACTGAAAGACCTCAATGAGCACACAGAGTAAAGGACACTTACACATGACTCCCAGTCAGGTGTATATATATCAGAAATACAAATACATTTATTCCAAGGCCTTTGCAATTCAACACACAGTATGAAAATCACAGCAATACTATTAAACAAATACAATCCTATCTATACACATATATACAAGACCATGGGGTCTAAAGGATGAATGCACCCAATGGGTCCACAACCTAAACGGGAAAGAAAGCAGGCAGTGCAAGTAGTCTTTAGGCCCTTCAGCTTCAAACACAGTCCTAACTGTAAGGCAGTCCAATCCCTAAAATGAGGGGAGCCTAATGTTCAAATGTACTTGCGAAGCTGGTGCACGCGGTAGTTCAAATGGGCAAAACAGGGTCTTTTGTAGTGTCTGTAGCAGCTCAGGAAGGTAAGTGAGGTGATGCAGAATAGGTTCCCACTATTCGAGGAGGGCCTCCACTTGATGGCAGAGTCGATTCCAAGAGTTGGGAATAGTTTGCTAATTCGCACTAGCAGTGGAGAGAAGAGGGGCCCTCAGGGGCCACTCATGCGTAAAAATGGATGGATGCGCTAGGGGCCACCGATTAGGGTTGCAATTACTCACCGACCCCCGGGGCACTCCAGACCAAACTTCGTCAGTCGAGTCCACTTCGGTTGCAGGTTCAAATGCGGCAATCTTGCGGCTCTGCGGTTTTCAGCGACGAAGATACAGCGGTGATTCCCTTATGGGACAGTGGCAATTTCTACACTCCTGGTGGATGGGTCAGGCCAGTTCTGTGATAGCAGGCTTCAGGGCACAGAGGACCATAGCTGCAATGAACTTGCAAAGTTTGTTACCACAGCAGTGCGACACGGTAACCGCATATACTCTGGTGCGGGCGTACTCACTTTGCTTCACATTTAAAAGATAAAAATAAAAAAATTACTCCTGACCCGGGAACGCCAAGTGTACGAAATTCGGTGTGCGCATGCCATGAACAGAGAGCTTGTAATGTACCAAGTTTCAAAGGCCTCCTCGAAACAGTGGAGGTATCAGGTCAAAACTACTGCGCAAGCTGGTCAGCCCACTGATTGGCCCAGTCACGCTTCCGAAAAGGTTTCCTTGCAGGATTTTATGAAAGTGCTGAGAATAGTTGGTACCACTATTCCAATGGGTCAAAGCTTCTTCGCAGACCTTCTAGGATGATCAGATACAGTGGGGTCCCACGGGACGACAGCAGGCTCAGGATGTCAAACCTTCCAGCAGGTCACCAGCGCTTCCTCGACTCGGCTTCTTAGTTTCAGGATACTTGGAACTTATTCTTCGTTCAGTGAGAATGCCAGAGATCAACATGGTATGGGTGTTTGGAGCCTTCTCTTATCCAAAATCTCATTCACGCCAAAATGAAGAGAACCCAGTGGGAGATCTGTTCACATACAGGCATACCATACGTTTAGTGCAACGCTCCGTTGCTTGTGTAACGTTCGCTCCTGCCTTCCCAGTGTTTATCCCTTCTCAGCCAGCTTTCTTGCCTTCAGTGTTTTTCACCGCTACTGTCCGCTTCCTTCCCCTTTCTGTCCTTTCTTTTGTTTGCACCTTTGATAAGTTTATATTTTTTCTCGGCGTCTGCTGGCGACGCCTTCTGCCGCTGCACCCTCCCTGTTTCCCTTCTTCTGATTTGCTTACCTGCTTTTTCTGCATTCTTCGTTTCCCAGCGCCTGCTGTGCTAGCCTTTTTTTTTCTCGCGGCACCCGCCTTGGTTGTTTACGATACCGCAACCATCCTGCCATTCATGGCTCCCTCCTCGGTGGTGCCGGTCACTCGCTATCCTTCTGCCGTTCCGAACTTTATCTACTTCGGCAGCCTTACTTTACTTTATTGAGACTTCCTAACTTTCTTTTCATAGTTTGTTTGTTTTCTCTGGGACACATGACTTGCTGATTTATTATTCCCTTCTCTTTCTCTTTACCTTTTCTACTCCTTACTTTCCTTCTACTGCATTTCTTTCTTTCTTTTCTTCCTAGTTCTTCTTTCTCTTCTTTTCTTAGTTTCTTTTGCGTTTCTTCCTCTTGTAGAATTCTTTCATTCTGGAATTGGAGTTCCATTGGAATAGTTATCTTCCTTGTCTGGAACAAATATTGGAGCCCTGCATCATCCATTTCATCTGGACATTGTGCATTGCAGTCTGTGCCATCTTGTTGAACCCATCTATGGACTAGGGTTTTTTCTGCCTTCTGGCTTTTCCCCTGGTATCAAGGCTGGCCCCCTGGGATCCCCCTAGCGCAGGTATTCACCTCTGCCACGGTGGCCTCTGGAGGGGCCAGACCTTATTTACACGAACGGAAGGTTCGAACACCTAAGGACAAGACTCCTACTAAGAAAAAGGACTCCAGGAAGACTGAGACCGTCCTTCAGGTACTAACCTCCGAGGAATCAGGTGAGGAGAAGGGGGAGGTAGACCTTGAGTCTGACAAACTGTCCCTTCTCCCAGAGTAGCTTGGGTATTGAGTGTTTCCCTGGTAACCCTCCGTTCTTGGTCTCCCTTCCCATTGATTTGGGGTCTAGACTCCTGAAAGCGGGTGAGAGGGAAGGATTATTCTGGAAGTTGGGATTTGGAGGGTACCTGGGGAAGAAGCTTAAATTGGAGGGTGGAACATTACTGCCCTCCTGAGGGAAGTTTTGTGGGAAATTTGGAGGGAATTTGGGAGTGAAATTTCTTGGAGCCACACTTACCTGGTTTGATCCCCCCCTTGAGCCGGTAGAGTCCATACGTATCACAAGATGGGTCTGTTCCCCTTGTACGGCTGGATGATGTACGTGGCAAAGCCAGGTGACACATTTGTGGGGTAGCCTGTCTGGCTACCACCTGCTTGGGACTGGCCAGAGGGTCTTTTCTGCCTCTGCTTTAGTTGGTTAGTGGGAGGTGTATTTTTAGGCCCTCCCATTCCTAGGTCCAAAATGGGGGTAATCTTCACCTGGACCACCTTGACAGCAGCTGAGTTGTAGGTTGGTTTGGGATTGAGGGGAATTCTTATTTACTACATGCTTTCGGACCTCATAGATCCAGGTAGCTTGCTCTATTACCCAGTCCAGGGTCCTTTCTTCGTGGAATTCCCTAACCAGTTGCATCATTATGTACTTCGAGAGGGCATGAAAATAGGTATTTATGAACTCCCTACTGTTTGTGTGCACCCACCTAGTGGTTTGTGCAAATGCCCGCTTCAATTCTTAGACAAATTCTCTCGGGGCATGATCCTCTTCCTCAGTGCAGGTTGTAGGCCACCTTGTGAGCCTCCTGGGGGTTCTGATGCACAGAGAAGTGCTTCAAGGTGGTCGCCTTGTAGGTAGACCACCTTGAATGATCCTGATCCTTTTGCCTAGCAAAGAAGCTGGAGTATTCTTGGGAGAATATCCACTTGGCGAACGCCATATAATCTGGTATCTTTTGATGCCAAATAACATCTGGTCATACAGCTCCAGATGCTCCCAGACTGAGTATTTGGCATTTTTATGGTAAAGGGTCATGAAGTTTCTAATGGATTTTATTTGTCTAATGGGGTCTTTTACCAAAGTTCTCTTTTGTTTGGCAGCCTTCCTTTTTGAGTCCAATCGCCCTCAGACTCAGAGCTGCTGCTAATTGAGGTCCTATCCCTATCATGTAGGTGCTCCCTGATTCTGTGAGCCTGCGATTCTCTGCCAGAATAACGAGGCATAGTCTCTTCTCCACTGTTGTATTGTAGGCTCTCTGGGTCACTTCCCTTGGATTCCCTCTTTCGCACAGGGGAGTACTCATCCAACTCCTCCCTCCTTCTGGGGTTGGTGGAAAACTCGCCCCACCTCCCTGAACTGGTGGAGGTTTTCAGGATGCTCTTTTGGGGCCTAAACTCAAACACTTCCTTATCTGCAAAGTGGACCAGATGGTCCCTTTGTAGCTGATGTCTCTGCCAGTCTAACTCCCTGATTTTCTCTTCACAGGAGTCCTCCTGGTCAGATAGATTTGCCAAAATATTTTTGTACCTAAGCAGTGATCTCTGATGGGGGCTGACCTTCCGGCTCAGTCATGCTAGACCTACTTAAATCCAGCTGCCTCATGGTTCCTGGTTCTTGTGAACTCATAGGTGTGAATGTAGCATTGCCTTGCGCATACAAGATGGTAAATTGGCTTGAGGCCCTTGGTACAGAGTCATGGAGCTACACCATGGTCAGGGGTTGCCCTTCCATTCCCTATCAGTTCAGGGTTCCCTAATGCCTTATTAAACCTAGCACGCCCCTTCTCTAATCTCTCTGATTTCTCTTCCTCAGTCCCTATTTCTTGATAGTATGCAAAGGCCTGAGCTTTGTGCTCTATCAGGGCTTGACCTTACCTTGTGCTACTACTTGGCCATGCAGTCCCCTGTTCTCATCACAAAGGGCCTCATTTTCTTTCTGTGCTTCTTGTATTGTCTGGGAATACTCAGACCTTTCTGTTGCAGGGGACTAATCTCCTCACTCTGTGCATTTTTGGTCTTTTTGTCCGCTCTAGGTCACATTCTATTTGTCTCATATTCCCCATACATTTTTCACTCTCTAATTTTGTTAGTGCGTTCCTGAAAACATGACTCACTTTTCTCCAGGTCGGCCTTCAACTGGCACACTTCCTGACAAAGGACATCTTTTTCCTGACTCAGCAGGCTATTCTGTTCACTAAGGTGGTCTCTCTGCTGTTTCATAGTGCTCAACTTTTGGCTCTCGTGGTCAAGATCTGCTTGGGAATGGACCTCTTTAATAACCCACTGGTTATTCTCCTCTTCTAATTTCTTAACCTGATTTTGAAATGCGCACATGTCCTGTAAACAGTCTACTGTGCATCACTTGTTGTTTCAATTTTAATTGACTCTCTTTCAGGTTCTGAACCACTTCTTGGCACTCCTCTATCAGTGTAGACAATTGAGCCTCTCATTCTGAAATAATTTGTTGCTGTGCTGCCAACTCCTCCTTTAGCTGTTGAACAATGTTTCCAAATTCTAACTCAGAGTTTTGGCTCTGTAGCACTTTCTCCTCTACCTGCCATAACTCACTCTGTGTTTGATCTAAAAGCTCAGACTGATTTAGCACAGAGGTTACACTCTCCTGGTACCTTTCTTCCATAACTATCATGTGGAAGTACATGTATGCAGTGAGTTGGACCATTTTCGTTCTCTCATCTTTGGTGGTCTGGGTCATGTAGAAATCAGTCAGGGCTTGAGGTAACAGGACACTGTCCTGCCACACATCCATATGTATAGAGGTCACCTGTTGCATCATTCTAGATTGCCAGGCTTTATGTCCCTGTTCTGCCCATTCCACTTTAATGAACAATTTGGATAGGAGGTGCTGTCTAGCCATATCAATTTCCAAGGTGCTCATGATGAAATGTGTTCTACTGCTGGTGGGTTATCTATGCAAGGGCAACATCTCCACCCTGCTCCTGCCTAGTTTATGCTTACAATATTCGATTTTGAGACACAGCCCTGATACCTAGGATACACGTTTTTGGATGGCACCTTTCCAATGTAACCAAGCTTTCTATCCACTTAAGGTAACAATACCTTCAAGGGGTAGGTAAGCTGTTGTGCTGCACTGCCACGTGTGAAAATGAAAACACTTTTCTCAATCACGGCACGAGCCCCCACTTTGTCACAGTTTATTACACAGCACACTCCAGCCAGGGAACTCCTTCCCCTACAATGAATGTGGCGCATAATAAAAAGCTTTTAATTTTTAATATACTGCGGATTCTTTTGAGTATGCCTCCGACCCGTCTCGCACCCAACCTCCACAAACACCCCGTTTCATAATAGACTAGCAACCAGGCTGGTGTGTATTAATGAGATTTTGTATTATTCTATGTAAATGAGGATAATCAAAATACAACAGCCACCAAAATTGTGGCAACACAAATGCAATATCCAATGTAGAGCGAACAATTGGAAATAGGCTGTTACAGTCGCTTTTGTTATGACAAACAGGAAAATACAATCAGATTGAAATAGACTGCTACACTCACTTTTGTTTTAATGACAAAACAGGAAAATAACAATTACACACAAAGTGATAGCACCTACAGTTAAGCACTCCCCCCTGCAGCACACCCCCAAACATCAATTTGGACTTGATTCCTTTGAATGGAAGGCAGTGGCAAGGAGTAGGAATATAGGGGGAAAATAGGTTTTGGGGTAAAACCCACCACCACAAGATGGGAAGCAAGCAAAGAAAGGGAAAACCCGTTTTTGTAGCCACATGGAAGAATGGGATTTTGATTATTTCTCACAACTGCTAGGGGACAGAATAGAAGAATATTTGTATTGCTTACACTTAGGAGATAGGCAAAGTTTTAGAGAATACTAATCAGCACTCCAGGGCAAAATAGAAATGAAGTAGGAACATTTTTTGAGAAAAAGCAAATGCAAAGGGAAAATACAGTGGCAAATGGAAATTCGTTTACACTTGGGTTTACAATGACGGGCAGCTCAGGGAAGAGGTTTAGCTTACAATAGGAAAATCAGTTTTCTGTGACAAGGACATAGGCTCATAACAGGTACACCTTTAGGCAAAAGGGATTGCTCAAAATGATATAATATGATGATATGATATGGCATTTATACCGCGCCTAAACACATGTTTTGAGGTGCGATGAGGCAATGGAGGGGGAACAGAGGGAAGACAGAGACAATGATCTTACTAGGCCAGGTGACATTGAGATTGTGCAAGTGCTGGGGAGGGGAAACGTGCAAGGGGGAGTGCAGTACATAGGATAACAGTAATACATGAATAAAGACAATAAAATAAAGTGCGGCCTGCTGGTGGCAAGTGCAAGGGTAAGGGCAGACATCAGGTGTCAAGTTCTGGTAGGGGGCTGTAAGGATACAGAAACAGTCCCTAAGTGCAAGGGTTGCCAGGGGGAAGTTCAGGTGTGCAACTGGCACGGAGGGGACCCGTGTCCAAGATCAGAGGGTAGCCAGGTAACCAGTGCAGTTTCAGCCAGGCGATCAGCAGGGAAGAGGAGGAGAGAAAGCAGAAGCAAAGAGGAAGGTCTTGAGGTGCTTCCAGATCAGGAGATGGTTCTCCTCAAGTTTCAGAGAGGCAGGGAGGCTGTTCCAGAGGGAGGCCCCAGCAGAAAAAAAGAGATCTGCCACCAACTCATTGATTGCAGAAGTGACTGGCCCTGAGGGAGTTGGAGGCGGATGAGCGAAGAGCTTGAGAAGGAAGATATTTAGGAAGAGAGAGTTGAAGGTATAGAGGCCCCAGGCCCCAGAAGGCCTTGTGGACAATGCTGAGGGCTTTGAACTTAATTATTGCCGCCACTGTGAGCCAGTGCAGGGATTTCAGTCCTGTAGTCATATGATCGCTCGGCTTGAGGCCAATGACAAGTCTTGCAGTCCTGTTTTGGATGAGTTGCAGAGGGCAGAGAGTAGAGGCAAGCAGATTTAGAAAGAGGCTGTTGCAGTAGTCCAGCCTAGAGTGAACCAGAGCTCTGGAGACAGTGATGTTCTGGGGGAAGGAGAGGAAAGGAAGAATACCTCTCTCGAAGATGACCCAAAGGTTTTTAGCCTCACAGGTGGAAGCAGGAAGGGGGCCAAAAGAGGCTGGCCAGAGAGTGACAGGAAAGGCAGGAGTGTAAAAGCAAAAAGAGAATATTGAGGCTGAGTACCACAAAAGGAAATACACCAAACACGGGCTTGCAAAGATACACAGATCTTTATTCTACAACTGAACAGTTTTCAAAGGAACAACGTATCAGATAGCTATCTGACCCTCAGTACACCAGCCCTTCCGGTGTGAGAAGTGAGCGGTGCTGTACATCAGAACACTCACTCTTTTTATACAATTGTCTAACATGATGTCCAGCCCATCTACAGGTTAATAATTCCTAGGGCTAGGGGTTTGTGCCGCGTTTACTTCTAATTTATTCACCTATATGCATATGGATTATTCCTAGTTTATACACAAATAATTCACAATGGCAACAGTGTACCTTTGAATTTAACATTAAGCCTTTGTACATGTTTCATACAATGCAGTTCTACAAGTGTTCACATTCAGTATTTAAACAACATTGTGCTTAATATATGCTCGCAAATCAGTTTCTTTGGCACAGGTAATCCTTGATCTACAGGTCAACGAAGGACAAGGTCTTCTTACATGACCCTAACATTTGGCCTGTGGGCAGTTTAGGCATTAACTTCATGTAGAGGTCAAGAAGGCCAAGTTACAAACAGAAGAACACTGTCCACCATTTTAGAACACAGGGTGACTTTGGAGTGAGAATCAAAATGGCAGATTAACCTAAAATGGCGGCTAAATCGATCTAAGGTCAGAACCTTGCAACGCGGATTTCTTCGTAGAGCCATTGGGCTTAGGCCAATATACACAATAAAGGAGGTACAATATGATATCCCATTTACCAAACCCTCCTTTTGGCCTAAGCCAAGCGCTAAACTACTTCTAGTCACTTTACGAGTAACTCCACGTCTCAATGTCCATACATCCTGAATCACTATCGGAGATATCAATTGCCATAAGATCAGATATTAAGATTTCTTTCAGCACATATTAATTGGAGATCTTCTCTGGGGTGTATACTTTATGTCCTAATGTACCCATCGCTTGTGTGCAACATCCTCTTAACATCAAACACATACCAGGAAGACATTGTATACAACAACAAAGAAACAACAGAATACACAAAATAATCAGCAAGACCGAAAGTAGAATTCCATCCCCAAGATCGCAAGAAGTCCCAGAACCAAGCACTAAGATCCCAGTTTTCCTCGGGAACATGCACTTCTGAAATTAGGACATGCAGATTCTGTATTGCCTTAAAGATAGTTGGGGAGGAATTTGGTACGAAAACAGAGCAAGCGGACCCCACCAATTTACATACCCCACCATTCTCAACCAGGATGACATCTAATGCCCTCCGGTTCTGAAGTGCTACTAACCTTATTGCTTTCTGTTCTAGAGTCATATTGTAGAGAATGTCGGTGGTCCGGTTGATAGTCCTCTCCAGTACTCTCGCTAGTCTCCTGATATCTTCAGAGTTCATTATTTGCCTCCAAAATGGCACAAAGGATTTAGCTACATCTCCCAGAACTTGTGCTGAAGTGTCACCATTCTCGTCCCCTTTGTGGACGAGCCTTTGAAATCTCTACAGCACTTGCAATGAATACCCTGGGTAACAGAATCCCTAAATAACAAGTTCCCTGCCAATCCCTGGGTAACCACGGAAATGCGACATTACCGCAAACGAAATAGACAGGTTCGTGTACATACAAGGGTCTGTCCTCACCAGTCAAATTTGCAACGTTGGCGCAACCTTCAAAATCACCCATTAACTGAGTACCATTCCTTTGTATGCAGAAAGAAACTGAATCGGGGCTATGGTTAACAGTGTAGGAAGGTGGTGTGGCATCCTTATTGCCTATAGGAGCCATCTTGAAAGAGATCAAAGATTTAAAAGGACGGGACAGTCTATCAGAAGGCCTAATAGAAGCAACATTAAGCTTACTCCTATTTGCAAAAAGTGAGCATCCCAGGGGCGTCAGAACACTTTTTTCAAACTCGTTCATGTTAGTCCCATCGAAATTCCTCGAGATGCTATCGTTCCATCGGACAAAGAATAGTGCCCTAAGAGAAGCATAGCAAGCAGTTGTCAAAGGTAAAGGATGAATATACCCACCTAACCCCTTATCCCAGTGTTGCGGTAAATGTGAACAGATCCAACAATTAGATTTGTTAAAAATGGCATGTGTAGCATTCATGATAAGTAATAGTGTGTTGTTGTGATAATTCTGTCTGTGCTGAGAGTCTCTAGGAGATAGAGTATGCAGATGCACGAAAGGAGTAGAAACAGGAGGTACATTTTCAGTAGGTAACAAATTCTCAAACGGATGTACTTCTTCTAAATACGAGAAACCTAAAACAATGACTATTGTGAAACCAATTAACATTATCACAAGTCAGCAATAGGCTTTTGGGGCCCACACAGTGGATTGTCCATTTTCGCAGCTGGTCACACATTTTCTTATCTTTTCTGTGCATGCCGAAGCGGTTGCAGGCATTGCATTCTTCAAACGAAAGCACCAATGTTATTTGCTGGCGACCTACAGGCCGCGCATTTTCTTAGTCCTTCCACAAACCCTAGCCAACAGAATCCTCTTATGTACAAATGATTGGGCCAAAAAGACAAGCCCTTCAATGATTTTCCTTGATGGCACAGCAAACCATGCAGTAAGTCTATTTCCTCGGACGCAGATCGTACCTTCTGGTGCCTGGTACTGAGTGATCTGTGAGCAGCGTGTTGTCACTTCCCGTTGGAAGCGTCTATCGGAATCGAAACAATATTATACCTCCTATCGCATTGTTTGAATGTGGGTTGGCCTACGCCAAGTTGTCTAAAAACATTGTGTAAATAGATTCTGCGGCAAGGTCTTGACCTTAATGTATTGTGCAAATCGCCATCTTGGATTTAGTCGCCATTTTAGGTTCTCTTGTAGTGTGGAAGTCACCCTGAACATCAAAATGGAGGCCGAATGACATTTCGAGTGGGATTCTGGCCGTTGTGACCTCCGCACACATGAATAAGTAATATGCCTGCAGGCCACTTATTGGGGCCGCAAACTGAGACCTTGTCCTATCCCTGACCTATGTGTAAATGAACAACTGTATCAGCGGAACTGATCAAAATGCATACATTATGGGATCGACCTGGCAACGAACTCTAGGCCTAGTTCTAAGAATGGTTAACCCGTGAGGGGGTTGGCCAGAGCTGGATAAAAAGTATAAAAACCTGAGTATCCCAATATACGGTCTCTCACACTAACACGGCGAACTACCGTTGATAGTTCATTCTGTTACTCTGAGGGCCGAATAGCTATCCGTTTGTCAATTGACTTTTGGTAATTGTTGTATCTTTTGAATAAAGCGCTTTGTATGTTCTTTGTAACCTGTGTTGGTGTGTTTCCTTTGGGCTTCAGGCCTCATATCAATTTTTCTGTTTCCACACGACGAATCCAAAGCAGGATCTGATGCAAGATCCAGAACAAATTCAAAAGACAAAACTGTTGGAGAATGTGGAGATGAAATGGCTGTTTCCCCAGGCCTCACGGGCTCAGGGAGAATCTCTGATGCTGGTTCCTGCTTCGTGATCGTTGGTTACAGCATTGGTGAGGGGTTCTGCATCTTCTGTATCGTGTGGCACTGGGTGTGGAATCCTCTTGTTGTGCGACATGTGTATCCAATGCTTCTGGCCTGCTACCCATACCGCAGTCTGTGTGACCAGCAAAACTTGGAAGGGGCCCCGCCAGCGAGGTGCGAGGCAAGAAGATCGCTCAAACAATTTCACGAGGATCCACCCTCCCGGTCGTATGCTGTGACCGGGACCCTCGTACCGTACAGGTAAAGCCTCTCGCAACTGGTGATAAATCAAATACAGATTTTTAGTTAACTGGCCACAATAGTCAGAGAGAAGTACATTTTTGATGACTCGTAAAGAATGAGACTTCGGAACATTCCAATTATTAGCTGGCCTACCCATAACCACCTCAAAGGGAGAGAGCCCAGTCTTAGTTTGAGGGGTTGTTCTCATAGATAACAACACGATCGGTAAGGCGTCCGGCCATTTTAGATTGGTGCCAGCACACGTCTTAGCGAGCTTGTTCTTGATGATGCCATTGTGTCTTTCTACTAGTCCACCACTCTGAGCGTGTCTGGCCGAATGGAACTGTTTATCGATCTGTAATTCCGAGCATATCTGCAGAATTACAGCAACGATAAAGTGTGGACCATTGTCCGACCAGATGACTATCGGCAACCCAAATCTTGGAAAATATTCCTTTAACATAGTCTTTGCCGTGGATAGGCTTCAATCCATTTTCTAAAAGCACAGATGATGACTAATACATACTTGAAATTGTTGCAACGCTCCATTTCAATAAAATCAAAATGAATAGACTCGAAGGGGACGGAAGGTGGACCAAAACTACCCCTAGAAGTTGATGTGCCCTTTCCCACATTGTGCTGCAAACAAATCATGCACCCCTGAATGAAGCGTTCAGCTACTTGAGGGATTTTGTCATTTACCCACACATTTTGCAACATTTTAGTGATTTTAGGAGCACATATATGAGTGGGACCATGAGCCATAACAACTATCATCATAATATATGCGTCAGGCAGTAACCAGTTCCCTTCAACTTTGTCCACCCAACACCCATCATCATCCAGTTTTCCCAAACCCTCAGCCCACTTCTTAGATTCTTCTAATGTGCCATCAGCTTGGATATCCCTTACGGAATCAATACCCTCATCCAAAGTACAGGCATTTGTGACTTCCGTTGAAGTATACATTTCTAAAGAGAGATCAGTGGCAGTCTGTTTGGCTATCTGGTCAGCAAAAGCGTTCCCCTTTCCTACATGATCTACAATCGTCCGATGCGCTGCGCATTTTATGGTAGCTAGCTGAATAGGGAGTGCAAGCGCTGAGAGAAACCGTACTATCAAAGCGCCATGTTGAATTTTTGTACCATGTGAAGTCACGAGACCTTCTTCTGCCCAAAGTATACCGAAGTTGTGAACCACCTCAAAGGCATACTGACTGTCAGTATATATGTTTACTGTAAGCCCTTCAGAAAGTTCACAAGCTCGGGTCAATGCTATAATGCTATATGCGTGATTCTCTTGGTTTCCGCGACCATGCTCAATGTAGTGATTGCATAAGCAGCTGTGGATGTACGGTCTGGAAGCTTGAAGCAGGAGCCATCGCAAAACAGCTCCCCTTGTGGATTTTTCAAAGGAGTATCTTTCAGATCGATTCTACCCTTTGTCTTTTGTTTGATAGTGTAAAGGCAGTCATGTGACTCTTCATCACTGCAAGCAGTACCTTGTGGGAAAGATAAAAGTTCAGCCGGATTAAGAACACAACACCTCTTAATTTGTATGTGTGGTGCAAACAAGATCAATTCATATCTCGTTAATCGTGCGGAGGTGAGGTGTTGCGTTTGTGTTCTGTTTAATAGAACATCTACAGAGTGAAGTACCATCAGGGTTAAAGCATGGACTAGGACAATTCCCTCGCTCTGTTTTACGGGTTGCAGCAGCAACAGCTCGCAGACATCGTGGCAAAGCGCATGCTACAGGATCAAGGGAGGACGAAAAGTAGCTGCACGGCCTATTCTTCCCTCCATGTTCCTGCGTCAATACAGCCAAAGCACCTGCATCACATTCATGCACATACAACACAAAGGCCTTTTCATAGTTTGGTGTGCCCAAAACTGGTGCCGAGCACAATGCAGTCTTGAGCAAATCAAATGCTTGCTGGTGTTCCAGGTTCCACTGCTATGGCGAAGAAATGCCCTTCTTCGTCAAAGCCAACATTGGTTAAATCACTAGTGAGGAATTGGGGATCCACTGCCTACAATAAGAAGCCATACCTATCAAGGCTCTAACTTTCTTCTGCGTATTTGGGACAGACATGCTAGAAATGAGTTTTATCTGTTCAGGCGTCAAACTTCTTCCCTCCTTCGACAGGAGATCGCCTAAATAGGTGACCTCCTGACAACAGTATTGACATTTTTTTAAGCGAAGCTTTATGTCCATGTTTAGCCAAATGAATAAGCAACAACACAATGCCCTCCTTACAAGCACTCTCTGAGTCAGCAGCTAAAAGCAAATCATCAATATATTGAAGCAGTGTACACGTAGAGGGCAACTCAAGGGTATCGAGCTGCTCTTTCAAAGCCCTTCTATAGATACTAGGACTTTCCGTGTAACCTTGCGGTGCACGGTTAAAGGTAAATGAACGTCCCCCTAGGGTGAACGCAAACCGGTATCTACTTTCTTTGTGTATAGGAATACTAAAGAAAGCATTCTTTACATCCACAACATTAAAATGAGTAGCTGAAGCTGGGATCATGGTTAATATTGTCGTCACATCAGGCAAAATTGGAAATTGTGGAGCAACAAATGTATTGATGGCACGTAGATCAATTATGAAAAGAAAAGGAATTGCATTATCGCCTTTTTTGTACACGGCTAAAATCGGACTATTGCACAAACTACCTGCAATTTCCTCAATCACCCCTCGATGCACAAAAGCTTGCTCACCATCAACCGAGATCTTATACTGGGGAATACGTGGCAGCTTCAATCCATGTTTCAAGATAATCTTAACAGGTTCAATTTGCAAGACACCGACGTCATTATCATCAATAGCCCACAATCACTCTAGAACATGACTAAATTTCGGCGGCAAAGGTCTGGTCAAGAATATAGAGGCAGAAAGTTGCTGTGGTGAAATCGTCAAACGCACTCCATCAGGTGAACAATGCATTACCGCATTGAATTCCTTCAACAGATTCAACCCCAACAAATTCTCTCCACAATTCATAGTCAAAAGAAATGGACAATGGTCCAAAAATGGACCCAAGCTAATCGGTACCGGTGAAGAAACTGGACAGACAACTGGTGTGCCAGAAAACCCTACAGAAACATTGGTTTGCCCTGACAGTGGAATGTTTGGAACCTGCGAATGGTCAATGGAACACTTCTGTACCCCTGTATCTATCAAGAATAGATGTTTCCTGTTGCCCACCTCAACGTAGGGACCTTTCTGATTAACGGGAATAGGCGTTGGTTCCAAACCCTGTTTCGGGCAATCCTAGCAAAACAGAATGTCATCAAAAGGAAGTTCTTCAGAGAGGTAAGCAGCAGAAGGATGATCAAAAATGTTTCTATTATCCACACTCGATGCCTGATTGTCCTGCGAAAAAGGTTGCTGTGAATCCTGTGGAAACTGACCTCTACCAGGACCCCCTACACCTGGGCGACCTATGGATCGTCTACCCATATTTCCAAATGTGTTATTTGATCTCTGCTGGAGGATCGGGCATTGTGCACGCTAATGACCCTCTAGTCTACAATATGTACACTGGTTAATGTTTACAGGACCCAAGGGTGCATTTCCTTGTGGAACGTACTGACCTCTAAATTGCGAATTACCCCCTCTAGGGCCTCTAACAATTTGCTGCAACAGAACTTTCATCTTTTAGTCTCCTTTTCTTTTCGTTATTGACACGATTCTCATAGTACTGAGCCATGTGCAATACTTCTGACTGAGACTTCGCTTGCCAAGCGCTCTCAGAGGACATCATTTGCGACTGGATGTCAGGCAGCAATCCACGCACAAATTTGTCCACGAATAATCTTTTCCCAGACTCTGTGCCTAAATCTTGTCCACTGAAATCTGAAAGTACCTGTTCAAACCGATTAAAGAACTCGGTAGCACCCTCAGACTTCCCTTGGACACAGGCAGTAAGCTTGTCCCAAATAATTCTCTTTTCAGGAATTATAGTTTTCAATTTCATAACTATTCTGTCCGGTAAAGTTAGTAGTACCTGAGGCGGTCTTTCGCCAGCTGGCCTTTCTCCATCGAGTCTAACCATGTTAGTCCATGTATCTCCTAGCCCTGGTACATCATCTATAGTTCTATTCTGTTTCCACAAGTCGACAGGCAGGAGTATGGGAACTAACAAATCAATATCACTGAAGGTGAATACCGATGATTGCAAGACAGACTATATTTCTTTGTAGAACCCTGTCGGATTCTTCCTAATGTTGGGAATAGATTCTTTAATGGTGTTCACTTCCTGTCTTGAGAACGGGACGTGAACAAACTACGACACATAATGTGCAGGAATATCTTGAGCAACTGCGTCTGATGCAGGATTAGCGGGAATCTCTACTTTTGGGACAAATGTCAGAGGGACCTCAACTGAGAAGTAGGCAACTCCGAATGCTTACTAAGCAACACAGCCAAATTGAGCGCTAAAGCAGCTGAAGAAGTGTCAAACGAAAAAACCCTCTTATAAATACTCAATAACTCTGCGGGACAACAAATATTCTTCTTTACACACTCATCCTGTAGGTACTCTACCATTACCTGTATCACTTTCCTCTGCATTTCTGGCGTATACTGACTATAAGTGTCATATACTTCTACGGGAGTTACCGACATGTCTGAGACCCATCTAATCGCATCTTTCATACAAATTTGTGTTTCCTCAGTTATCGATTTCTGACAAGGAAGGAACTGTTCCTGTACGAACATAACATCCAAGCTATCACCATCTTCATCTTCATTCTGTAACTTTTCCAGCTCCTTTCTATACTCAAGAATCCTGTCAACATGCTCTAGCACCTTCTCCGCAGTATCTCTAGAGAACGCTAAAGTATTCAGATCCCTCAATCCTTGTGGGAGATCTATGTCATTCAGCCTGTTCCACATTACACATAAATTAATTCCTAATCCTTCAATAAAAACGTTTTTCTCAGGAAGATTGTCAATATTAGAAAGTGTGGCAAAAACATTAGTTTGTTCACCCTTCTCTATGCAATGCTTAGCCCACGCAGTTAACATTTTTTCTCTGGAGACACAGTATTACGAGTACAACCCTCGATCCTGCTCCCTGATCTACTGCAAGTGGTGTAAAGCCACTTGGAAGAGGGAGAGTAGGCAACTTTTGAACATCAGGGAACAGAGGTGCTATTACTGGTACAGCAGGCAAAGATGGAGGAACAGGTGGAGGAGCAACAACAAGAGGAGGAACAATGACTGGAGGAAGAGGAACAGCAGTAGGAACAATAGGAGGAGCAGGTGGAACTATGGGAGGAGGAATAACAGCAGGAAGAGGAACATACAGAGGTGGCGCAGTGGCACCAGGCCTTTGTTTGTTTAATAGTTTATCGATAAGTTCATCAGAAACATGAAAGTCTTTAGAAGGGTACATTTTCTGAATCCCAAGTGAAAAAGCCCTATACATATTCCTAACTGACTCAGACTGTTTATTTTGGTCATACAACAACACTTTTTCGGCGTTTGTCATATGACGGCGCGCATGCTTTTCTCTACTCTTAAGCTGCTTCAAAGCTTCTTTCTTCCAATTCTGTAATACATCAAATGCTGCAGGTCTAGTCTTCAATAATATAGATTCTAAGTATTCAATACGAGGGATTTCAAAACTACCATTGATTGGCCACTTAAGTTCGGAAGCATGTCTAATTTGTCTGTGCCAAATATCATTAAATACTATACTACCAATGCCGTGCTTACAGTACATAGTACACGCCGGGGCCCCCTCCATTGGTGCAGGTTGGCCAAATTCCAAAGATTGTCTGTCCTTGCGAAATAATGCTCTGAAGCAGGCAGACAATTTCCCAGGCATATCAGAATACTGGTTTTACCTGGTCAATAATTGAACTCTCTGTAGTGATAAGCTGCTAGGCGCTTGCAGTAACCTGCATTTGCACTAACCCACTGAGCTATCTTGTGTGTATTAGAGCCTATTCGAAGCGTGGAGGAAAATGCTGACATCAACCAGGACTCTCAAACTGGGTGAGCCTGCATGCTTGCAAGGGGTTAATTGCAAAGGCCTTTTTTGAAGACATAAAACATCGTGCTTTAGCAAGAGGCTCCATGCAGTTCGTGGGAGCCAGGCATTGCTTTGCCCGTCTTCGCTCTGCAAGTCAGGTGCACTGATAAGACAAGAATGCAAAGAAACAGTGCCCGAAGCCTGGGAGCCAAGACTGGCTGTTTCCAGTCTTGTAACTTTCCAAGCAAAAAACATGTTTACTGCCAGGAGGGAAGAGCCTAGAAGCTTCTCGAAGAGCTGACACGTCATGATGATTGACGTGCAGCTCCTAATAAGAGAACTATACTTGGACCAGGGAGGGGGGACTCATCCTGGACTGTTGGAAAGACGTGCGTATCAAGGACAGTGCCTGGACGACCAGCTGTGCGCTATCAGGGCCGAGGCTCCTAACATCACATCCCTGCTCTGGTGTAGGACTGTGGGGGCTTGGCCAGTCCTCCCCTCCTCTGCTGAGGAGTGCCGGGCACCAGATAGCGGCGAGGGTCCTGGATGTGATCAGATCGTATCTTCATCTACATTTCATTAGGAGCGTAAGACCAAATAATTGCATATTCATCTGTGATTGATAATTGGCATTATATAGCTTGCACTCTCTATTTCCACATTATTATAAATTGCTGCTTAGTTTTCATTAGTCATTGTAGATAATAAATGCAAGCATCATATTCTGTGTGATTGGCTTTTTTCCAGACTGAGTTCATCGTGCTTCTTAAACCTTATTTGTGTGGGAAGGTAATTAGGAGTGATTTACTTTGCACAAAGGGCTGGATCCCAGGGAGGTGCGGGTACTGTTTATCACTACATTTGGCGCTGTGAGCAGGGTTTTCGAGCACGATGCCCTTCTGGAAAAGAAATACAAAAGATGAATGCAATGGGGAAGATAGTGCACTCTGTCACATTCCAGGATGGCCGGCATCAAATGCTTGGTCGGGTGTGGCAGATATTTTGCATCGGTACTCGGCACCGATGGCATGGGACATGCTTGAAAATGATGTTTCCCCGGCGGTAATTAGTAAGTGCTTGGAGAGTTTACCGCTTGAGAAATGCAGAAAGGAGCTCAAGGCAGCAGGAAATATAGGCTGGTTATTCCTGCAGGCGCTCAGAAAGGTGCATGAGAATGAATTGCTTAAAGATGCTAAAATTAGTAAATTAACAGACGAGATATCCCTGCTCCAAGAGCAACAAATTATTATGAGAGAGACCCTTGAATCGTCCGTTAAACGGGCTGATCAGATGGAGGACAGGTGTGCCTCTTTAGCTGTGCGTGTAGCCACGCACAAGCGCAGACAGCAGCGGGGCAATCCATCAAAGATAAGGATTCGCGCGCTAATTAGGAAAGATAACTGGGACCCAAATTTATGGTCGGGTGAAGTCAGTGATAGTGAAACTGAGCAAGCACATGACTGGAATGAGTCTGTTGAGATTAGACTTGCTGAATTAAATTGGTCTGATGGAGAAGAGCTGGAATGTGTTCCAGAGAAATGTGTTTATCCAGCACGGCCATTAATCACTAACAAATCAAAGGGCCAAGCTGGCGGTGCAAATATTCAAAATACAAGGATTGTCCGTGATTATACACAGACAGAGCTTTTAGAGATTGCTAAGTTATTTAGACAGAAGCTAGGTGAAGCACTTTTGACTTGGTTCCTTCGCATCTGGGACACGGGTGCCGATAGTATCTTCTTAACCCCAGAGGAATTGTTAAAGATGGGTTCACTCACTACTAATGTGATGTTGGGACAGATAGTGCGCGGTGCGCTTGGACAGCAAGGTTCTCATTCCTTGTTTAATTGGCTTCAGACTGCCCTAATGAATCTGTATGGGAGTCCAATGGATATGGAAGAGAGTTGGGGCTGTTGGCAGTCACTAACTGAAGCAACAAACCAGCTTAGAGAGATGGGTTTGCAGTGTGCACTGTACAGTGCAAATTTTGCAGGGCCTGACATGGAGTTGTTTACAGCTGGCATGCGCGCACGTTTGTTAAGAAATGCACCGAGTCACATGAAGGGCGCATTGCTTTCATTGCTGGGTCCAGCGCAGGGCAAAGCCATTGGTGAAGTAGCACTTCTGTTAGGGCAACTAGAAGGGCTGGATGTACGCAAAGCAGCACGTCTAGTGGCTGCAAACAATGATTCAGAAAAAAAGCGTGGTAAAAATGTAAAGTCTAAAGAGAAAGCTGATACTGTTGAGATCACACGCAAACAAATGTGGGTGGACCTGCTAAAAGCAGGAATTCCAAGAGATGAGATAGATGGTAAACCCACATCTGAGCTGCTTGAGAAATGGAAAAAAATTAAAAGACAGGGACGGGAAAAAACTAAGCCCTCTGCACCCTCTGAAGAGGAGGTGTTAAAGCCCAAAGTGCGAGCAAAGGGTTACCCTGATTTGGCAAAGAACAAGTGGGAGGTCCCAGACCCCATTTTTGATTGAAGGGCTGGCTCTGTCCTTGAGGTACGGTTAATAAAGAGAACTAGCCCCAGAGACAGACGCCCTTTTGTGCCACTTACCTTGTACTTGGATGAGAAAGTAAAACATGTTTTGGCTCTATTAGACACAGGAGCTGAGGTAACCATTCTGAATGGCAATCCCAGTAAATTGTCTGGTCCCAGAGTTTTGGTCAATGGTTATGGGGGAGCAGAAACTGTTGCAAAAGCCTTTAATGTAAAAATGTCAATTGGTGAGGGATTGCCTTTCACAGCAAGTGTTTTGATTGCAGATATACCAGAGTACATCCTTGGCATGGATGTGTTGTTGGGCAAAAGTGTGACTACAGATTTAGGCGAATTTGTTTTTGGCAATCGAAAAATCCATGTGAGAGTTGTTAACCCTGTTGTGGTTGGGCATGCCAAATGGTCCCCCTTGCATTTACCTCCTCCTGCTGACCCAGTGTGTGTGAAACAGTACCGGTTGCCAGGAGGACATAAAGAGATTGGTGAAACTATTGAGTCATTGGTGAAAGCTGGCATAATGAGGCCGGCAGTCAGTCCATTCAACTCGCCGATCTGGCCTGTCCGCCGCCCGGATGGGGCATGGCGTCTGACAATTGATTACCGCATTTTGAACAAAAAGGTGCCGCCCTTAGCCGCGGCGGTGCCAGACATCATCACCCTGATTGAAAACCTTACGAGAGAAGTGGGTGAATGGCATGTGGTCCTTGACCTGGCCAATGCATTTTTCTCCATTGATATTGACACTGAATCACAAGACCAATTTGCTATCACTTGGGGAGACAGACAATTTACCTTTACTAAATTGCCCCAGGGGTATGTGCATAGTCCCACTCTGTGTCATGGATTGATTGCCAGAGACTTAAAGATGGTGCAATTGGATAATGTATTTATTGCTCATTACATTGATGACATCATGCTGACTAGTGTTGAGAAAGAACATGTAGAAAATGCTGCTGAAAAGTTGATCACACACATGCAAAATCGGGGGTGGGCCATAAATCCCAAAAAGGTACAGGGGCCTGCTCAAGAGGTGAAATTTCTAGGTGCAATCTGGTCTGGGTCAGTTAAGAAAATTCCCGACCCGGTAATTGATATGGTTCAGCAGATGGCTCCACCAGCAGATAAAAAAGAGGCACAAAGATTCATTGGGTTAATGGGGTTTTGGAGAAATCACATACCTCATTTAAGCCTGATACTGAAACCCATTTACAAAGTCACCAGAAAGAAACATGACTTTACATGGGGCCTAGAGCAACAGACTTCCTTCCAACAGGCTAAAGATGCATTGCAAAATTACATCACGCTGGGGCCCCTGACAAAAACTGATCCTTTTGAATTGGAAATTCTTGTCTACAATGACGTGGCTGTGTGGAGCTTGTGGCAAAAGCAAGGACATAAAAGAGTGCCACAGGGGTTCTGGTCAAGGAAACTCACAGATCCTATGACAAGATACACTCCTCTTGAGAAACAAGTTGCTGCAGTGTACTGGGCTCTAGTTGAAACTGAAAGAATCACAGGCGAGCAACCAGTGACAATTTGCACAGAAATTCCAATCATGGGCTGGGTGCGTGACACTGCTGCAAATGGGAAAAGTGGCAGAGCACAAGACGCCACTCATGTCAAATGGAAATGGTATTTACAGCAACGTGCGAAAGCTGGCCGCACAGGGGTTTCCAGACTGCAAGAACAAATGCTGGAGGCAGTAGATCTGGATGCGATGCCTGAACCAAACACCCATGTGGCGTTGCCAGAATCTCCCTTCAAAGTCGCACCAGCCTATGATACATTGACAGAAGAAGAACAAAAGTCTGCATGGTTCACGGACGGCACAGCAAAGTATGATAAAGGGCAAAGACACTGGCAAGCTGTCGCATTCCAGCCCCATCGAGAAACACTGCTAATGAGAGAAGGTGTGGGAGGATCAAGTCAGTATGCTGAACTGCAAGCAGTGGCCTCCGTGATTGAACAGGTGAAGGAAACAGAGACTGCATACATATACACAGACAGTTGGGCCACATATCAAGGCCTGACACATTGGGCACCGGCATGGAGAAGAGATGGTTGGCAAATCAAGAACACGCCGATCTGGGGAGGGCCAGACATCTGGGAAGAGATGTGGTGCAAAGGTGAGAGGTGCAAAATCTGCATTGGGCATGTCGATGCACACATGCCCCCTGACACCTCACTGGCTGCCCTGTTCAACAATGAAGTGGATCAAATGGCAAAGATTCGCCCAGTGACAACACCGCAAGAAGCTGAGGTGCTGCAAGGGATGGCGGATTGGGCACACCAAACCTCAGGGCATCTAGGGCAAACAGGAACTTATCAATGGGCAAAAAAGAGACAATTGCCCATTACCATGGATCAAGCCAGACAAGCTGCCTCCCAATGTTCCGTGTGCAGTGAAGTGAAGCACTACCCTCTGGAGAGGAAGCCACAAGGCCCTTTGAGAAGAGGTGAAAGAGCTGCTAGCGTATGGCAAGTTGACTACATTGGCCCTTTACCGCCCGAGAATGGAAAGCATTATGTGTTGACCATGGTAGACACATACTCTGGACTGTTATTAGCTTATCCAGCCGCCCATGCAGATCAAAGGGCTACCTTGCAAGGCATGGAATACCTCATCAGACACTATGGCATCCCGGATGAAATCCAATCAGACCAAGGCAGCCATTTTGCTGGACACAATGTGCAAGACTGGGCACTAGAGCAAGGCATAAAGTGGACACTGCACATCAGCCGATACCCAGAATCCTCTGCTCTGGTGGAACGTAGCAATGGGCTGCTCAAGCAACAAATAAAGAAGCTGACTAAGACTCACACTCTCAAGGGGTGGTCCAAACATCTGGCACATGCACTGTTTGAACTGAACAATCGTCCACTGGGAAATCGCCAGACACCCTTTGTGAGACTGACAAGTGAGAAAGTGGAATCTACAAAGACTCTTGTTGTGTGGAAAACTGACAAAGAAGCTAAGCTGCCTGTACAAGCCACTGCAGGCAGCATTGGACTTGATCTATCTACCTGTGAAGATGGTGTTATACCGGCGGGGCAAACCAAATCCATCTCGCTGGGTATTGGCATCAAATTGCCGGCTGGCACTTATGGACGCATTGCTGCACGCTCCAGCCTGGCAAAACAAGGCATTGACATATTAGGAGGTGTGATTGATCCTGATTATAGAGGGACTGTTTCGGTACTTTTACATAATGCTGGTGCATCTGCAGTACCATTAACCAAATATGACCGAATTGCACAATTGATTTGTGAACAAGCAGTTGTCCCCCTAGTAGTAGAAAGCAAGCAATCTCCAGACACTACATTGAGGGGGGAAGGAGGCTTCGGTAGCACAGGAAAAAAGGTGTGGGTGCACCATCCTAACAAAAAGCCTGAGGCTGGGGAAGTGTTAAGTCAAGGTGTTGGAAGTACTTATGTTGTACTTTTGCATAATTCTGATGTGCCTGTTTATATTCCCGCTACTAGGCTCACACCACGAACGTAGAGCAGTATGAAGGGGATGGGACTTGCCTTGCTGTGGGTGCTCCTGGCCTGCCAAACCAACGCTTTCTCTGTAAAGAGTGGGTTATTGCAAGACACTACATGGACTCTGAGAATCGCATGCACTACACCTGATGCTCCAGTCCTGCGTGATAACTACAACCGCACCGTAACCTGTGAGAAAAGTGTTACAAATGAGTATCCACATGGAACTGCAAGAGTTCTAGATTGGCACATTGTTGGACACCTTTTATCACTAACTCATATGACTGGCGCCTACGAGATTTTAGGTCCAAAAGTTTCAGTGAATGGATCAAATAATTTGTTTGATGTTTCATGTTTCTTTTGTCCCAAGAACTGCAACGAGTGTACTCGCCAAGATTTTCTGGACTATAACTTAGCCACATGTTCTTCATATAATTGTACGTTGAAACAGCCTATACCAGATGGTAGTATGGTGTTTGTATCAAAAACCAATATTGTACTTGGTAGGCATCCCACTTGGAGGATGGTGTTTTTCAAATCTCACAAAGAGGAGTTGGTAAAACTGCTAGATTTTCCAATAGTAAGACAACATTTAAATTGCAGACATGTGATGCACGCTTCCATTATTTCAGAGGTACACTTAGACATAGACTTGTCACGGGGCAATGTCTCCTTAGTACTACCAAGCTGCTATAAATGGAGTCAATTTCTATGGCCCATCACCAAATTGCGCGTAGCTAGGGGTTTAGATTCCTTGATTGCGGGTGCAGCGGGAGTGGGAACGGGGGCTTTAAATGCTTTTGACATAGAAACTGTGCGCAACAAGTTAGCCACTATGGGTTCTGATGCCAGCGGCGCTATAAAACTTCTGGCTCAGTGGGGCCCATTGATAAGTCCTACCCTGCGCAACACTGCTACAAGTATTGGCAACCATTGGAAGTGGCAGAATTTCAGCTATGAAGACATTTTCTCTGCCATAGGACAGGTCAACAAAACTGCTAAAGACACACGATGTATTTTATGGCAAACTTTGCTAAATCAGCAGGTGTTAGCTTTCCGCTCCGAATGGGGGCGACTATCTTCAACCCACTGGCACACAGAGCTACAGTTACCAGCAGACATATGGATTAAGCCGCTTGCTTTTGATTGCATGAATAACACCTGCCATGCGTTAATGCAAGTGAGTAGGACCGCTTATGCTCTAGAAATATGGTGCCCTTTTATAGTACTGCCTATGAAAATCAATGGTTCCTGGTGGGTTCCGCAAATACGAGGGGAATGGTTAGACAGCCAAAACTACACCATCCACAGTCACACCTGCATGCCCTGGGATCAGGGGTGGGTGTGTCCCCTAACTGGGAGGGTTCCGGACCCATGTATACATCCCGTAGCAGGGGAGTGCACCTGGATGCAATACCACATAAATGGGACTGACATCTTTCAGATAGATCAGCATACAGCTTGCGTAGTTACTAATCATTCCTTGCTTATTAACAATTATAGGTTATTAGGGAATCCTCAAGTATTTTGTGTAGATCAAGTTGTGACTATCCTAGACATTGTTACTCATACCCTATATTCTCTAACCCAGTGGTCTCACACTACTCTGCATGCTGAGCTCACGCATTTGCTTAACTGGACTCTATCCTATGGAGTGATTACTGCCCGGCTTCAAGCTATTAGACAATTTGCTCAAACTGCTTGGAAAGATTTCCAGACGCTAGCTACCTCAGTTATTTCTGCAGAGTACAAGCTAATAATAGACAGAAACCAATTAATCAAAACTGCTGACCATCTGCAATCTGTTACTACTCACCACTGGTGGGATATATTCACTGGATGGTCTCCCTCCTCCACTAAACTGCTTAATATAATACTGCACCCATTGCTGTGGTTGCTGATTTCCCTAATATTCATACTTATCGTCTTCATTGGACTCTTGCGCAGAATGTCTTTCCTTTATACTAGAATGTCTGCGCTAGAGAAACGCTTAATTGGCCTACAGCACACTGTGCATGCTTCCAGATCATGGAACTGAGTCAGCATTTTCAGGCCTCACTTCGAAAGGGGTGGAATGTAGTGATAAGCTGCTAGGCGCTTGCAGTAACCTGCATTTGCACTAACCCACTGAGCTATCTTGTGTGTATTAGAGCCTATTCGAAGCGTGGAGGAAAATGCTGACATCAACCAGGACTCTCAAACTGGGTGAGCCTGCATGCTTGCAAGGGGTTAATTGCAAAGGCCTTTTTTGAAGACATAAAACATCGTGCTTTAGCAAGAGGCTCCATGCAGTTCGTGGGAGCCAGGCATTGCTTTGCCCGTCTTCGCTCTGCAAGTCAGGTGCACTGATAAGACAAGAATGCAAAGAAACAGTGCCCGAAGCCTGGGAGCCAAGACTGGCGGTTTCCAGTCTTGTAACTTTCCAAGCAAAAAACATGTTTACTGCCAGGAGGGAAGAGCCTAGAAGCTTCTCGAAGAGCTGACACGTCATGATGATTGACGTGCAGCTCCTAATAAGAGAACTATACTTGGACCAGGGAGGGGGGACTCATCCTGGACTGTTGGAAAGACGTGCGTATCAAGGACAGTGCCTGGACGACCAGCTGTGCGCTATCAGGGCCGAGGCTCCTAACATCACATCCCTGCTCTGGTGTAGGACTGTGGGGGCTTGGCCAGTCCTCCCCTCCTCTGCTGAGGAGTGCCGGGCACCAGATAGCGGCGAGGGTCCTGGATGTGATCAGATCGTATCTTCATCTACATTTCATTAGGAGCGTAAGACCAAATAATTGCATATTCATCTGTGATTGATAATTGGCATTATATAGCTTGCACTCTCTATTTCCACATTATTATAAATTGCTGCTTAGTTTTCATTAGTCATTGTAGATAATAAATGCAAGCATCATATTCTGTGTGATTGGCTTTTTTCCAGACTGAGTTCATCGTGCTTCTTAAACCTTATTTGTGTGGGAAGGTAATTAGGAGTGATTTACTTTGCACAAAGGGCTGGATCCCAGGGAGGTGCGGGTACTGTTTATCACTACACTCTCGAGTGCAATACGCCAAAACAAATTATCAGGATACTTGTCCTTCACCATACAGGCTTGTATGATGAGATAAATGTTGTTGAGAGTCCCACTGTTCACAGTGTAATCACCAGTGATGGGTATCTGGGTGTCGTCCGCATAGTTGGTGTAGGTGACACCCAGATAGTCAAGCTCATCAAAGAGTGGCTTGGTAAATACATGATGTCCAGCCCATCTACAGGTTAATCATTCCTAGGGCTAGGAGTTCGTGCCGCGTTCACTTCTAATTTATTCACCTATATGCATATGGATTATTCCTAGTTTATACACAAATAATTCACACTGGCAACAGTGTACCTTTGGATTTAACATTAAGCCTCCATACATGTTTCATGCAATTCAGTTCTACAAGTGTTCACATTCAGTATTCAAACAACATTGTGCTTAATATATGCTCGCGGATCAGTTTCGTTGGCACATAGAGGAGAGGAAGGATCCAAGTTGGACCTGTGAGGGTCGATCGGAGAGGAAAGAAGTCAGCCAAGCCATGGCCTGATCGGTGAGATCCAAGTTATCATGGAGACGGTTGAGCAGGATGGCATGGTTGACCGTGTCATAGGCAGAAGAGAGATCAAATAAGATGAGGACACAGGGGATGTTGGAATCAAGGTTGGAGAGCAGGTCTTCACGGATGTTCAGGAGAGCAATTTCCGTGCTTCCAGCAGCTCTGAAGCCAGACTGATGGTCGTGGAGACAACCAACAGATTCAGTGTGAAGATTAAGCTGGGAGATGGCCAGCCTTTCCAGGAGTTTGACGAGGAAATGAGTGATGGAGATTGGGCAAAAGTTAGATGGGCAGAAAGGGTCAGCAGAGGATTTCTTAAGAAGAGGGTGCACAAGGGAGTGCTTCAAGGGGAAGGGAAGACTCCAGTGGTGAAGGAGTGGTTGAAAAAGTCAGCCAGAGCAGGAGCCAGGGTGTCAATGTGGTATTTGGTGGTTTTGGAGGAACAGGGGTGAACCTGTTTTGACAAGACTTTCATAGATCGGACTTGTCTAGCAACCTCGTCTGGGGAGAATAGGGGGAGGCAGAGAAGGAGGGAGGAGAGGTGGCCGAAGAAGGGCCAGAGGAAGAGCAGGGAATAGAGGGAGGAGGGTGAGAGGAAGAGAGAGAGGACAGGATGTCCTGAGTTTTAGAGATGAAAATAGAAGCCATGTCGGTGCAGAGGGCATGGAAAGGGACAGGAGAGGTAGAGACTGCAGCAGGATTGGCCAGCTCCTTGCAGATTTTAAAGAGTTCAGCCGAGTTGTTAGATGCCACAGAGACACGGACTTGTGGGCTCTCTTCTTGGTACAGACAGAAAGCCGGTATTGCCTTTAGAGCAGGTTGCAGGCCATTTTCAGAGGATGTAGCAGAAGCCCGCCATTTCCTCTCAGCCACTGCACTTGTGTTTAAGGGCAACAAAGTCAGAGTTGTACCATGAGTTGCACTTGGCTTTGGGCTGCAAGCGGATGCTCATGATAGGGGCAAGACCATAGAGAGTATCAGATATAGCAGAGTGGAGCATGGAAAGGGCTCAAATATTTGGGTTTAATAGAACAGATGCAAATCAGAATTCGTTTGGTAATGCACACAATACATGGACACATTTGGTTTTTCATTTCAAGGAGAATAATTATTTTGAGGCAACACTTTACTGACTATAACAATTATATAAAAACACCAGGAACAAGATGGTTGATTTTTAATTGCAACAATCTTGAACCGTGAATTGCAATGGGGGAATTAATTTATTTAGTTGAAAAAATTCTAAGGATTTACACAGAGAACTGAGAGGTTTTTCAAAGGAGATATGCTAACATACACAGGCAAACAAAAGATTCTTCTAGGGGAGATGACTAAATTACACAAGCAGTTGGGGTTTTCAATGGGGAAACATTGGATGCACTGCTACAAAAATGAAGGGTTAATGCAATTTAGGGCTGGGGGTATATGGTACTTAAATATCAAGCCTGGGTGTTTGGGTTCAGGAAAGCCAGCTGGATCTCAGGACACTCTGGACAGATAGGGCAAGGGATCTGGTCACTGCACTCTCTAGGATGGTAAGGTTCAGCATCCTTCTCTCCCTCCTCCTTCTCCTGTGTCCCCGGTTGTTTGTGTCCTGAGTCCTAGTACAGTACTCCTTATATGGCAGAAATGACATCACTAACTTTACAATGTAGGGGGGAGTACCCTGTAATTATCCCTGCTGCTAGGATTGGACAGTTATCATCCCTCTCTTCGCCCCCAGTTGGGATTGGTTCAGGGGAGGAGAGCATTCTTTGTCTTTTCCATTTGTCATCCTCCTTTTGTTCCCCTTACCACTTTTTGGCAAAAACTAGTTATATATCATAGCGTCATAATTGTACTAGCCACTGCCATATCAAAAAATATATTTGGTTTTCGTTAATCATGGGGAATTAGATAAGCCAATCACCAAATCCGTAAAATGTAGCATGGCCACGTGGTAGCATGGCTATGTGGCAAATTCTTTTCATTTTCATTTAATGTACAACAGTTATGACTATGTAAATCAAGCATATTGCTAATTTCAATTCCCACCTTTTAATCACATTTCATAATTGTCACATTTTCAGATCAGCCAGAAACCTAATCTAACTGGCCATTACAGTTCCCAAAGTCCCAGGTAAATGCAATTTATATCCTTAAAACCACCTGGAAATTACATGAAAAATGGCATAAACTGGAAATCAATCCTTATTTTGATGGCTGTGCAAAATACCTAAAATGAAAACAGTCTTTTATTATTAATTGGGAGTGACCGTTCAACATGTGGGACGGTCACTTCATTCCCAGAGCCATATGTTCCCCTGAGTCAGCCAGTGGCCAGAGGGTTTTTTATGAGTCCCTTTGAAATTTACAGTTTGCTTTTTGAAGTGGTTGCTACAATGACACACACCTTTCCATCATGCTTTAGCCAAGGATTGCCTTCTTTGAATCCCTGCATTCCTGCCATCATGTCTGCAGAACAGGGAATTATGACACCTCTAGCAGCAGCACATTTTATTACAGGATTGTTAGAAGAGAGGTGTGATATCCAGCTGGATGTGGGGCTTGTCATTATGAAGTTCCTGCATCAGCCAGAACTGTTTCTTCCTGAAGTAGTGTCTCTTCCCAGGTTACAGGAGTTTTGTGGGTGACACCCAATATCCATTGGCTTTGGTCACCCCTCACATCATTTTCCCTGACGTTTTCTGTGTGAGCAGTGATATCTTTTTCCACTGTGGCTTTTTAAAGCCATTTTTATTTGCAACACACGTGCAGGGTGTTTTTGCTTTTAATGTTTACACATCCTGTCTTGCATGTCACAGTATTCTTTGATTCCTTCTCCTTGGGTGAATTTACATTGTTGCTAGTCCATTGATAATGATGGGTAGGTCCCTTCCCCATGGCTCTTTAATTTGACATGATCAAAAAGAAAAATCCAGGCCGTTTTTGGTTGCAGTGTTTAAATTCTTGCCACTCATGTGAAATAAACGCAAAGCATGGCTATTTTTTGTTACAGTGTTTAACGCTGCTGTTCATGTGAAATGGAAAGAAAAAGGCAGGCCATTTTTGGTTGAAAGGGATTTCTGTTTGGCGCCTTTAAATGCACTGCACAGTCTGTATTGCCTTTGGAGCAGGCGAAAGGCCAAAATTGATGCATTATGTTTGGTATCCCCAAGTCCTTTAATGACCCCCAGCATTCTTCCTAGTCACACTATAAAAAGCAGCATTTAGGTCCATGAATCCAAAGTAAATTGCAGTTTTACATCCTGTAGAACACTAGGTTTACCCTTGAGGTTCAGTGCTTGGTTTGTTCCCCTGTCCTTAATGGAATGAATCCATACTAGATGTCTGCCAATTGTCCTTATCCATTACAATAGTTTAGTATAAATGACTCTGCCAAACCAATTGGTGGATGAGTCCAGTCGGGATGTAGGTCTGAACTAAAATGTATCACCCTATCTCCCTTCTTGAATATCAGAACTATTATTTCCAGCTTTCAGCTAGGTTGGCAGCACCCCAAGGTTGTCTTTCAGAGGGGAATCTTCCATTCACTAATCAAAAACCTAATTCTTGCTTGGCTATAAACAGCTGGCCATCATGATTCATAATTGGGTTGCATAGAGATGATTGTACAATTACATAGGCAAGACCTTCCTCTTTGAGATTGAAGTCACTGCCAATAAAATATGTTTAATATGGTTTTCACTAAGCGCAATTGGGTTCAATTTAATTTCTCAATTTTCTGAAAGAACCACCAAAGGCAGAACGAAATTGGAACCATGATCGGCTATACATAGGTTTATAAGAATGCATTTATGCTCCTTTTTACAAGCCAGACTTACAGGCAATACAATATTTGTACACAATGGGCCTCATTATAAGGCTGGCGCTCCCGTAATGAAGGGGGTCGGTACGGGACCAGCCCCTTTCATTCCTGGAGCGCCGATGAGGAGCTTCCCATCGCGGGACCCGGATCGCACGCCTGGTAAAACCAGGGGTGCTTTCCGGGTCCCACGAGGGGAAGAGGGAGGCAATAACAGGTCAGATGTAATCTGCCTGTTATTACCTCCCTCCCCATTCCCATTGAGCCCTATGGGGGCTGAAATGGGAATGGAGATGGGTTCCTGCAAGGAGGAATTACCGGGCCCTCCTATGTCGGAGTAACCCGGTAAGTCCCCATTGCAGGAACCCGGTAATGGAGCCCGGAATGGAGGCAGCCATGGAGCTAATAGCTCCATGGCTATCTCCATGCTCGTAATGAGGCCCAATGTTTCAGATATGCTATTCAACGTTATTTAAGTTGAAACATAAGTTGCCAAACCCCCACTCTTGCTACATCTTCTATTAGAAAGTGCTGACATGCAAAAATCTTCAGTGCCATCTACTGCAGGAGAAGGAAGCAGTTATGCCTCTAGGATCATAAGGACTGCAAGCTGGCTTATATCACGTAAACAATAAGGATTACTCATCCTGGCTTTTAGCCCTGCCATGTTCCAGCAGAATATACGCAGGCCAGCAAACCTTGCCATTAATCGCGTGGAGAGGACACCAGGCGATATCTTCTAGGTGCATTCATAACATTTTCTTTTGAGTAATTTGAGATATTAGAACTCCCCGCTCTCTTGAATACCTTCTCCAATGATCCTGGGTTTAGGTCCATAATGTGAGTGCTATGTAGTGGTCCTGGTGAGTTATTTGTGCTATTGGCAATTGGCAGTTGTTATGAGGGGGCGAGTACCAAGCATAATGTAGATGGGCAACATGTGACAAATATGTCAAGGTCCATTCCCTCGCCTGCTGCTGACATTGCTTCAAGTTTACCACTTGTTGGGTCACATATACAATATCATATATACAATATCACATATACAGTGATCAACGATCCATGAAAAAAACTCATTCTAAACCATCCTCAGAACATACAATTTGAAAAAGGATCCTCAGGGCAGAGTAGGCCTTATTCAAGGGTCATTTTTAGATTGTCTGAGAGAATTTTAGATAGGGTTCTTCTGTGAAAGGTTTTGTTTTGTGACAGTGTTACCACAGAAGCAATTCTTAAACGTGCACTTCAAATTCAGTTTAACAGTTATCAAGGCCAATTAACTGTGTGGTAATATATTAAAAATGTTTTTATTTTCTTAACATTGATTAACATTTTCTCTTTATTACAGGCATTTTGATGGTAAATTTGGTTGAACTGGAATAGGTTTGGCTTGCATTAGGTGTACTATACAAGCAAACGGTTTCTGAATGCAAAAGTCTGAACATTTGTACCATTTTTGGCTTTCAATTTGGTGTGTTAAATTGGATGTGGATTGTAAAGTTGAAGGTGCAGTGAAAAAATAGTATGCCAAAGAAGTAATGTCTTGTTGAAGGGAATTGCATTTCTGTTTGTTCAATTCAGATACCTGTTTTGTTGTTGTTTCCTGTCTGCTTTTGAAGTCAGAATATTTGGAATGCAGTCAATAACAACTGTTACTCACTGTATTTCAAGCATTCCTATTGGCTCGGGCCAGGTCAATTGTCACATGTGTATGTTAATATAGCCTTATAGACTGAAGGCCATACATTGAGGAAGAGTCTTAATGCCAAGCAATCATGACTCGCCATGAGATGTATAAACACTTTAGCACAAACCGGTAACGGCTATATAGGTTTATTCAACAGTGGGAAAAGTGAGAGACAAAGGTTGTAATTCCCAGAGCTTATTCCAACAGTGTTTTCCCATTATAAAACTATTATGGGAATTATGCCCAAAACATGTTAGTACATTGAATGCAGTTTTATTTCAAAGTATTTAAATAGCAATGTTGACTTTATGAGGTAAGCATTTCAATTGTAAACTTTTTTGAACTACCAGAACAACATTAACTTGAGCATGCAGTAGTAAATGTACCATATTTACGTGAATGAAGTGAAAGCATGTTTCCACAGAGGGAGTGTCTTGTTGAAAGCAATATGGCTTTCCAATATGGTGTATCTTCTTGCTCTTCCTTGAATGCACAGACTCGTAAAATGTTACCACGCCTGACTTCCCGGTACCACCAGGAAATTACAACTCCAGTGGCCCGGGAAGTCAAGCACCGGTAAAATATATGTCCCAATTCCCATCGAGTCCAATAGGACTCTATGGGAGTGGGGACACGGAAGCACTGGCACCTTTGGTAACGGTGCCGGTGCTTCCGTGACCGGTCTGCCTACGTGGCTGCTGCAGCCGGCGGGTCAGACCTGTCGGGCACTGTGGGCCAGACAGGTAGACTCCTAGTTTGCCTGTCTGGAAACAAGGGTGTCAGTGCGCTTACCATCACCCTTGTTTCCGGACCCGCAAACTTATAATGAGGCCCATGTCTCTGTTCTTTCCCGGTCTGCTTTTGAACTCAGGATTTTTGGAATGGTGTTAATGGCATTTATTATTGACGGCACAGCAAGCATTCTGATTGGATGAAAAGCAGTCAATAATTATCTTGTGCTAATTTTCCATAGTTAAGTCTGAAAACATTATCAAGATATAAAATGCAATAGGAAAGAGTGACTACCCCCCACTCACCAGGGAACCTCTGGAAGATGCGTAGATAATGTTGAAATGGGGAGGTGTGTTTGTATTCATCCCGTCAAGACACGTAATATGTTTTAAGTCTCAATGCAGGCTAAGGGTGATTTATCAAACAGAAATACTTTTAGCGTGCAATATAGATACATTTCCTCTGTAAATAAGCAGATAGGAATTTAATATCACACATAGCACAATATTTTCCTTCTGCTAACACGTATTTCAGCGTGTCCTTTTCATTTGACATACTTCACATATCTCTGCCTTTGAGACACTCCTCTTGTTTCCTTTTCTGCGTTGTTGGATAACACATTCTTTTGACATGTAATTAATCATTTAGAACTTATTTAGGGCTAGATTTGTCTGTCAGTACTTTTCATTTACAATGGATTCTTTTTTTGCTCCAAATTAACAACTGAACATTTAATTCCTTTCCTTAGGAGACTTCTGCAAACGCCCTCAATTGTTATTGCAGGAGAAGACACCCTGATAAATGTGTTCAGTAATTTCCCTGTTTCATTTGCCTAATCTGTAACAACGAGAAAAATTATGTTTCTAATAATTGCACTAGCGCAAGAAAGAATCCATGGTGCAGCAGAGGACAGCTTGCAATTTAGAGAGATTCTTTCAAAGGTACAGCCGGTTTTCTCTGGGGCAGATCCTAATGGGTAGCATTGAAATCCAGCAAAGCTACTCAACAGCACTGTTTTGCCATTGTTCACAGTGTCACTTGATTTCGTCGATTCTGAAATATGTTTTCGTGTTATCTTATTTCCCTGCCATAGTTGTTTTTGTGTTTTGTCTGTTTATGCATATTATCATTTCTACCAAATCATTATAGTTTCCTTCAGTATTCTTCATTTCATACCATATTTATTTAGTTGTAATTTTTTATGTCCTTTAAGTATCGATAAACAAAGGAACAGGGTGTATTTTTATCAGGGACTGGACTCTGTTGGATTTATTACAGAGATGTTATAGTACTAGCTGTAGCTGGCTTTCAATACGCAGATCTAGCAATCTCTTTATCTCTTCTCTCTATATATATGCAAATTGATATTCCTCCTTTGTGAAAGGTACAGTGATCTAAAACAAGTGGCTGAGGACTCTGAGTGTGTACATTCCTACATAATAGGTTAGCATGCTGTGTTCTTTCTTGCAGAGGGGCACCCTGACCTCTTTTTGAATGTAAAAGGAACATGGGTTGGTCACCCTAAGTTACCTAGGGTTATCCAGACGTGGGCCCCTTGTTCACTATCCTCAGAGAGGCACAGCTCCACCTCATTGATGTGGCCCGACTAGGCCAACACGTGTCTGGGGTTGATTTCTGTACTCTTGTTCAAAGGAGGATTGCCTAGTATTTCGATGCTGGAGTGCTCAAGTGGACGGGACAACAACTGATATGCTATTGGTTATTACTCCTTTGTGAATGGTATAGTGAGCTAAAACATGTGGCTGTGAACTCTAAGTGTGTACATTCCCACAGAATAGGTTATCATGCCATGTTCTTTCTTGCAAAGGGGCAGACTGACCTCTTTTTGAATATTGCACGGCCTGCAGTAGCGGCTGTGTAGTTATGGTTAAGTTGCTCAACTCATAGGAAGAGAACTTTATGGGTGGCTTATTACTTTGCTCCCCCTGGATGAATCCTTACCATACTTTGCAAAAAAAGTATATGGCCAGCTCTGAATTCTGAAGTTTGGTGGGGTTTAGTTAAGGGGGGCAAAGTTATAGTGGGACCAGCATTTTTTTTTTTCCATAGACACAATGGAAAATAATTGTGCTCACGCCTACAGCCCAAACCGCTGGATGGATTTTCACCAAATTTGCAGCAGCAGCGACTGATTGGTCCCGAACGCGTGCTTTTGTAATTTTGGTGTAAATCCGTCCAGTCATTTTTTAAAAAATTACCAGAAGGTATGTCAACATAATTAGTGATATCTGGGTCTGGTCCTCGGACCATCTTCCCTGTTCGATTTGCAGACGGTCATTCGATTGGCCTAGAGGGTGACGTGATGTCCGCAGACATCAAACGCACCCCCTGATTGGATGGAGAAAAGCGTGAAGTGCGTTAGAATTTTGGAAACGCCCACCATGTTGGATTCGGCCGGTGTCCACAGAAACCGCGGTAAAAACATCTTAAAAAACACAACATTTCACTTGTCAAACTTATCAAACAATCTCTGGGGAGGTGAGGGTGATAAGGATGGGATGGGATATGGCCATAAGAAGTACAAAAAAAAGGTGTTTTGCACCCCCAAAGTCTGCAAACAGTCCGGACGGTCGGGACAGTCCTGTGATGCTCTCGAACACTTCAAATGTTTTGGGACATCCATGCCTATTACTACAGGTTTGGTGAAAAGCAGTTGTTGGATGGCTTATAACTTTGGCGCCACTCAATGAAACTGCATGAACGTATGGAATTTTATCCTATACTTGATTCTGAATGGTTTTGGAAAGTGTGGAGCTGTTTTGTCAAGAGGGAACACATTTAGAAGGGGCATACCAAAATATTGTAAAGGCTTATAAATGTGGTGCCATTTGACAAATCTGCACAAATGTTTGCTAAACAATTCTAAATCTAGATATAAATGTTTTTGCTAAGTTTGGTGGGATTCTGTCAATAGGGGGCAAACTTAGAGGGTGGTGCCAAAATATTGAAAAGGCTTACAAATGTGGTGCCAGCTGAATCTACACAAAAGTTTGCAAAACGAATAGATAGAAATGTTTTTGTAAAGTATGGTGGGATTTTCTCAGAAGGGGGCAAAATTAGAAGGGGGTCTCAACATTTTTAGATGGCGTATAACTTTGTTGCCATTTGATGAATGTGGGCACATTTTCAGAAAGATTATAGACCCACTTTTCAATATTTGTGTAAAGACTGAATCGATTTTGTCAAGTGGGGGCTAAGTTATACGACTGTTGTATGCGCATACATTTTGACACATTTGTAAAAATAAAACATGGGCGGATTTCAAGCAAACTCGTGTAAGGAGCATTGGCAAAGACCTTAAAGCATGGTTTTGCAAATGTGACTGTGTTTTATTTTTTGACAAGTGTCATAATGTAGGTACAAAAAATAGTCATATACCTTTGGTGACTGAGGTATAGCCTGTGGCCATGGGCAGTTGCCAGATTGACTGGGTCATAGTATAAGGTCATGACCAGGACAATCTGGCTACTGGCCAGGACCACGAGGTACGAAAAATGGTGTTAAAGTGGCCATGTCCACCTGGGACTGGCTACATGGTAAAGTTATTCAAAAGTGGGATAGGTTTTAAAGGGAAAACAAATGTGCTCGTGGTAATATGGTCATAAGGTTCTGTCTTCGCCTTTAGCCCGCTGCAGTGGAAAGTGAAGAGGTGCTCTGTACGGAGCCCCACCTTCCCTTTCCATGGTGGTCATCTTGGAAAAGGATTTTCCTTCCTACAGCGCAATGCTGTGGGTGTCCCGCTGTAGGAAGTAAAATATATTTTTTAGCACCCCGGGATCCCACTTTGGGAACCAGGGGTGCAAATGGCCTTTATCCCCCATTGCAGGGACTGCAATGGAGGATAACGGTCTGGAGCCCTCGTTATTTATTTATGTATAACACGCCAAAGCCTGCAGACATTAGGGCGCACACAGACACACTTTGCTTGGGCTGATAACTTGGGCTGCCAGGCCGTTATCCCACGCCACATTATTCCCAATAGCATAACCAAAATGCTAATGGTGATGTTGGAAAAACGTATTGCGTCTATGTATTGTGCTGAGAAATGTAAAGTAGATGGAGTCTATGAAATAATTTTTTTAGTTCTATTTTTGAACTGTGAAAGGTGGTTCCTAAAGGAACCTTCCTTTTGTTGCATAAAAAACAATGTTTGCAGGAGAGGTTGGAGCGTAATGTGAGGCACCAAGCACTAATATGGAGGGTCAGGTGAACAGGGGAAGATGTTGCGCATGTGTTACTTCTAAGGTAATGGGCAGTGTTTCTCATGCTCCTTCATTACAGCTTCAAACGCACTTCGAAAATTGCTTCCCCTGCAGAGTGGTGTGTATACAGAGGACTGCTGTCTTCCAAAGATATGGATCAACAGCCTCTTTTATTGCTTACAAGATATCTGGTGTGATTTTGTGTCCCACAAAAGTAGGTTGTGTGGTTATAGTATTGGTTGAGGAAGATGATGTGGAGGGAAATAGCCCACTACTTGCTAAGAATGGAACATTCCTTCTGAGAGCATTGCGGTAGTTGGATTTGGTGTGGCGGCGCATGGAGATGGCCCCGTAGGAGTAATGACCAGGTAGTCCGCAACTGAGTAGAAAGTTGCACTCAGTGCATTTCACTTTTGTAGCTTTAGCCTTTGGTACATTCCCAACAGTGGTAAAGAACTGCCACACCCATGATTTTCTCTGGGTGCTAGAAGTAGGCACTTCCTCTACCTAATGTTCTTGGTCCTCTTCATTGTCTTTGGAAATACTTCGCTGTTTTTGTTGTGTGGTGGTGGCTCTTGTGGAGGAGGGATGGCAATAGCTGATGGCATTTTTAAGAAAAATAGCCGTTTTACTACTATTCTTCCAAGTATGTGCTTTTTACTAGATTGTTAATGGATAATGAGTAACAATAGCTGTAGGAGCTGTTCAAGAGTACATTTTGAGCTTGAAAGGTCTTAGATCAGTAGAAAATCCAGCTCTGAACTGTCCTCAAAGCAAGGACCCAAACGCAAAGTGAAAACACGTTAATGGACACGTCCTCATGCTGCGCATGAGTGCATGGTCACGTGGCACTGTCTGGAAAGTTCGCAATGACATCAGACATTCACAGACTTCGACTGAAGCAAAAACAGTGGAAAAAGTACAGAAGTGTTAAAAAGTATGCTAGAAGGTGGGAAATGGCACAGTTTTAAGGTGACATTTTGTAAATTTGACAAAAATGTTGCTATATTGGGGTAAGTATGATATTAGTAAGTTGTAGGACAATAGCATGCACTGATAAAAACCCATGGAATTCTCTGAAAAAAACTTTGTTAAAGAGAGGTTATGGTTAAGTTGCACTAATAAAAACCTATGAAATACAATGAAAAAACATTGTTAAAAGGACATTATGGTTATGTTGCACCAATAAAAACCTATACAATTCACTGAATCTTTGTTAAAGGGACGTTATTGTTGGGCAGCATGGCGATACATGGCTGCTTGGTGAGTATAAATGCCACTGCACATGCATGCATGTCAGATACTGAGTAATGTCACAACCCCACTAATGATACCCACCACCACCTACCCAGGGGACAGTGCCTACCCTCTGAGCACCCACATGATGACGCCAATTCGGAACCCCACCACGCCACCTGAGGTAAGATACAACACAGCCCATATTGCAACCCGGGGCATAGTGGAGCGCACATTCGGAGTGCTCAAGTCACGCTTTCGCTCCCTTGACCGTTCTGGTGGGCAGCTGTTATACGCTCCCCCAGTAGTGCGCAGGATCATAGTGGCAGCATGTGTCCTGCACAACGTTGCAACACGCCGGGGCCTGCCGGTGGACATGGTGTTGTCCCCACATCCCCAACCACATGAACGCCCGCTGCGCATGGAGGGGAAAGGGCACGTGGTGAGGCAGCCCGTACGCAGCTGGTGGCTAATTACTTCACATAAAATCACACCCCTGTGGAGTGCACACATACCAGCTGACAATCAATGATGATGACATAAGGGACAGTCAACTGTCACAACCATACCAGCCTGAGATTGGTCACCTGGAAGTGTTACATTGTGTGCATCCCTACCTACCGAAACACCACCAATGCTGTGTCATCAAAAGACATACATCTATGCTGCTAAATTCATTACCCCCTTGCTAAATACAACATGAGAACAGCGCCATGTCACCCAACCCTTCCCCAGCTCCACCACCAAACACACCATGGCAGGTCAAGCAATGTGAAAGCAAACAAAGCAATGCACCTGACACAAGTGTCACAAAGTAGACTGTCCCTAATGAAAACTGCCCACACAAAATATGCTCCCAGTAATGTATAACTAACAGCACACATTACCAAATACTTACCACCAACACAAAGCTGCAACACACCATGGAAAAATGCAAAAACATGACAGTACTAAGTTCAAGTAGTGGTAGTCTTACAACCTGAATACGCCAGCACATCGACCCCTTCCAACTGTAGAGTGTTGCTGCTATGCAAATGTCTCAGTGTACTGCATACAACATGAACTGCATTTGCAAAGTAGACGGCCTTGTGAAGACATGAGGAAGGAACCTGCAAATTAGGAGGAAGACATGGATGCACAAGCACATATAAATACACCATGCAGTGTACAATACAACAACAATATCCACTAGGGATGTCTACACAGTATTGACTACAGACTGCCCACACAGCTCATGGGAGCCCAACGTCACTGTGTAATTCACTGTCACTTGCTCACACCCTTTGCAAGCCCATGGAAATGGGAAGCAGGAGGGGTGTGTGTCTCACAAACCCAAGCATCTAACCCAAACTCAGGGCAAGCCTGCATGTGCCCAGCCGGAATACAGTGGATGTCCACGGGAGCCACACAAGGCAACACACTGTAAAAAAAAAAAAAAATGGCCATGTGGGGGCCAGGGGAGGTGGGGGAGGCCACCCAGGAGGTTCAAGGACAGGGTGCACACCAACATCCACCTGTGTGGATGTTGCGAAAAAGAAATACCTCCTTGGGCTCATGGCCTGCACGGCTATGCCATTGTGGGAGAACTGCTGTCGCTCTGCACACCCTCTGCTGCTGCATCAGGAGGTGGTGGCACTATGGGAGGCAGCCCACGCAAAGCCCTGGTATGGTCCTCCATGGCAGTAAGCATGCAGGTCTGGAAGGCCAGATTCTGGAGGATTAAAGTTCGGAGATCCCCATGCAGCATGTCACGGGTTGCCTGCATTTCTGCACGCATGGCCTCGCGTGTTGCACGGATCTCCTCACGTGTTGCATGCAGCTCAGCTGAGAGCGAACATGTGAGCTGCTCCAGCTGCTGTTCTGCCCTTAAATTACTGGAAGCCTCAAGTTCAACCAGAGTCTGCCTGAGGTTATGTAGTTCTACCCTCAGGGCTTCCCTGTGGCCCTGGGACTCTGTTGATATGGATTCACGCAGAGTCTTCAGTGCCGCCCGTTGGTCCCTGTTGGACGCCAACATGTCTTCCCTGTGTGATTGTCAAATGGAGTCTATTGCCTGCTGTTGTTGCTCCATCTGCCTTTCAAGGGGGATAACGGAAGTGGCCACCCTCTCCATTGCCTGAGCCATCATTTCTACTGATGCTGCCTGGGGGTTGCCATACCATACATGGAGTTTTCCCATACAGTATTGCCTGGTGGTGCACGCCACCATGTCGACGGGCACCACACCTGTTTGGGGCAAGGCGATCTGCACCTTGCTGTGCTGGCAGTGCCTGAGGCTGCAGGACTACATTCCCCCTCTGATCTGCTGGCCCAGGAACAGGATCAGATGCTGTGGAGCATGACCCTGTATCCGTAACCGCCAAAGGCGGACCTACCAACACTGACATCCCCATAGAGGGTTCTACCCCTGGTGCAGGTGGGTTGGACAGAACAGAATCCCTGCCAGAAACACTTACCTGCGACGGCACATAAGTCTCATCATCCGATTCAGCACCTGAATAGAGGTCTGGGGAGGTGCACCCAGAGACACCCCTGGACAGTATGGTCTGCAGTAACATTGGGTTTTCACCGACCACCACACCACATCCCCCACTGGTGCCCGGTGGTGCCTGAGATTCCTCCTGGGTCTGCACCATCTACTCAACCTCAATAGCATCAAATGCGTCATCACCTGCAAAAACATGAAAGACAACAAATGGAAACAGGCATGAGCACCATAGCACACACATAGGCTGTGACAAGCCAGAGATCCAGTACATGAAGTACACATGTCCCACATGACTATAACCCTGCCATGCATGCATTGTCAAAGAGTTGGAAGTGGAGTCAAAAAGGCAGACACTGGGGAGAGCAAGATGGAAAAGCAACATATTTGCAGCATGTTGAGTAGCACTGGCATCACACATCAGGCTGTGAGTGGCATGTCCAATACACATACATGACACATGCCAGAACACAGATGTCATGTAGCGTAGCCACGGTAAATTACAAAACTACAGCAATATGTCAGTGAATGAGTACTGTCACACATCCATGTCACATCGACATGATGTGAAGATTGATGCTGAATAGTATTGCTAAATATGCATGTGCCACACACTGAAACACATCCAGTGTCCAATAATACAGTCATTGTGGGCTAATCAATGGTTGGTCACTTTAACATTACAGGAAACATCTGTCATGTTCCACATGCAAACAGGCCCTAATAAAATATTTCTGCAGCCCAATACTCCATCGGCCTGAATGGTGTGATCATTAACATAACCAGGTAAAAATAGTGGCCCAGTGTGGGCTGTAAACAATGACCGAAGCATATCACATTTGTTGCAATAGGGCAGAAAAATGCTTAGTAAAAATGGGAGAGTGGAAACAATCAGCCTGAATGAACACTTACAAATCTGAACAATGTAGTTGCAAGATGACAGTTCAAGGTAAAGTGCACTAATGTGGGCCTAATTGGCAACTGTGGGCAGAAGGGATACAGTCATACCCAAATCCAAGGCACGTGAATGTATGGGAGGAAGCAAATGGGTGACCCATAACACTCAGGAGTACACACCCTCACCTGGCACTCAATCAGAACCCGTCACCCAAACAACATACACATGGATTACACACACACGCATGGGCACTCTATTGTATATAGGTTGTATGCTTAAATGTTCTCTTTGTTGATGTTATAACTATTGCAGCTCCTGTCAGTGCTGCACAAGCTTAGAATGTTACTGTGTTATTCCATAATAGATTCCTTATGTGTCATATGTTCTGGAGTGCTATTGATCAGAGTGTTGTTACTTGATTTATGTCAGTTGGACCCTGGATGTTGCCTGGGTTGGGGGTCTCTTAATACGCTATCTGAAATAAAGACAATAAAGCTGTCTTATCATACCTGGTCACATCGCTTTCTTTACAATGACAATGAAGATGGGATAACCACACCATCTCTGTTGAAGGCGACCTTTGAGCTGAGACCCCCGACCATCACTGTGTGTGGAGAGGCCGTGTTTCGCTGTGCCACTGAAACGAGGGAGGAAACGAACATCCAGGAAGTGGCCCTGCTGACAGTTACCTGGCTTTAGCTCCGCAGTGCTGCCGTCGTGTTTTGTTTTGGCGGCCTTGGAGTGGACCGAGTTCCGAGCGGGCATAGACGCTATCGATACTGTGCATCGCAAGCACAGAGGCGGGACCGTTTTGTGAGCGACATTGGAGGCCGTGGGGGAATTTGCGGAGTGCCGTTCAGCGAAAGCTCTTCGGAGGCGGCGCCCTGTTGGAACGGCGCAGGCGGCTGCGAAGGTGATCCCATAGCCATCCGCGCTAACAGGTGGGCTGGGTGAGTGGCCGCCACGCCCCCCATCACATGGAAGCGGTGCTGCCTGCCGAGAAGTTAAGTTTCCTGGTATCGAGGCTGCCAATTGGGCCGTGCGCGTGACACGCCATGCCCCTTCCCATCACGTGGCAAATCACGTGAAATCTGGTCATCGAGCAGCATGAGAGTCATAGACTGCTCCATCCTGAATGTGGCTGTGGTGCCACATCTTATCCGGCATGATTGCAGCACTTCTGTAGCCTAGAAGTAAAACTAAGGGGTCTACGATCTGCCCAGGGCCCCTTGTGGGAAGGCTGGTTCAGTTAGGACCTCCATGGGGCACCACAGGTGAGGAAGAGTACCATGACTGCCCCATCCGTGTTTTCCACGGTTTGTGATGTTGGAATAAACATTTTTTTTTGGTGAAAGGATAATAAACTGCATAATAAAACAGCAGGAGCATGTTACAGTGAGCCCACGCTTATCCTCCTTACCACAACTTTTGATTGCACTTTTGGAGTAACTTACCTGGTCATTTGTAGAACCTGACAGTACTGCATACTCATTTCGAGAGAAGGTTACTATTGTGTCACTACATCAGGAACAGAAGACATGGCATTGTCTGGAGTTCCCGGTCCACAAGTATTCATGTCCTCACCGGGTACACCGAGGATTAAATGGGCACCCTGGAAAAAGGGTTTTCTACATTATGTTAAAGCTACATGTGGACATGGCATGTCTGTTGAGCGTAAAGTGGCTATGTTAATGCATTTTTTGGGCTATGAAGGTCAGAGGATATATGACACACTACCTGGTGTTGTTGAATTAGATATTGAAGAGGGCGCAAATGATTTTGACCTTGCTCTAGTCAAACTCGATAAGCATTTTGAAGCTAAGACCAGTACGGTAAGATATTGGAAAGATATCATTTTGGCATGAGATGCCAACATGAAGGATAATCTGTTGAAGATTGTATAACTGCTTTGAGACATTTGTCCTTACATTGTAAATTTGGTGGTGGTTTGGAAGAAGATTTAAGGGATCAATTTATGACACATTGTTCGAATGATAAACTACGTGAGTAGATTTGGTTAAAAGATGACCCCAATTTAGAGGAGGTTATTAGCATTGCAAAAAGAATTGAACATACATTGCAGTGTGTAGCAAAACTATCTGTGAAGGAAAGTAAGTCAGTGGCAGGAACTGAGGTGTTAAGGGTGGGGGATAAAAAGGGACCTTACTCCAAAGAAAAGAAGAAGCAGAAAAACAGGTACAATAGGCGTTATGAAAATACCCAAACAAAAGGTGGGGGATCTGAACAAGCTAATAAACGCACCCAGAAGGATAATTCCCAGTTCAATGCAAAAAGGGAAGATAGGTTATGTTTTCGTTGTGGGAGTGCACGCCATCTATCTATGTCTCCCATATGTCCAGGGAGGTGTGCCAATTGCAATATATGTAAGAAATGGGGTCATTATGAAAATTGCTGTAAAAATTATCGGATAGGAGCAGGTGGTAAAGCAACACTCCTGATTGAGGAATATGATGGTCCCTCCTCTGAAGAGGCTGATACTTCAGAAAATGAAATTGTTACGGTGCATATGGTAAAATGTGTTGGATCAGATGAGTGTGAGCATCCTTCAGCATGGATAGAAGTGAATGGTCATCTTGTTAAAATGCTTGCTGATTCATGTTCCAAAATCACGTTAATGTCCAAAATGGTTTTTGAAAATGTGGTTGGAGGTGTTATTGAACATTTATTTCCATCTGATAAAACTCCAGGAGGGTACAATGGAGACAAAATAGAGATTATGGGATGTTGTGATGCAGAGTTCAAATTTAAAGGGAGGGTAACGCATGAAAAAATGTATGTTACTAAGAGAGGAGAAACATTGTTGGGTTGGAGGGAAGAGAGAGGCTTGCAAATTAAGTTGGATCCCAATGGTGAAGAACAAGTTTTCAATGTTGTCCAATCTCCAGCTTCCAGTGGTAAGAGAGCCAAATGCGAAATGGTAACGAGATACCCTGAAGTATTTTGTGAAAAAGTAGGATGTCTTAAGGGAATGGTTCACAAGATTGTGATAAAAGAAGGAAGTAAGCCAATTGCGTCAAAGCATAGACCGCTACCGCTGTCAATGCGGAAAGCTGTACGCGATTAATTGGTAAAATTGGAAAAGGAAGGGATTATTGAGCCGGCCAAGGCTGTAGAATGGATATCTCCTGTGGTTGTGGTGAAGAAGGGAAATGGAGATTTGAGGGTGTGCATTGATTTGAGAGAACTCAATCGCTGTGTTGTGGCGGATCGCCATCCCCTACCAAATATGGGTGAACTATTAAGTAGGATTGGGAGTGCCAAATATTTTGCAAAGCTTGATATGGCGAGCGCCTATCATCAGATAGTTTTAGATGCAGAGTCTCGCAAATTGTACTGCTTTTATTACCTATGAAGGCATATATCAATTTAAATGCATGCCATTTGGATTGGTATCTGCTTCCTCAGTGTTCCAGAAGGTGATGGAAAAATTACTAACGGAAGTCAGTGGAGTCTGGTGTTGTCAGGACGATGTTCTGATTTGTGGCAAAGATGAGGAAGAATTGAGAAGTAGGCTTGATGTGGTTGTGAAGCTATTTAAGTCAAGAGGAATAACTCTAAGGGGTGAGAAGTGTGTTTTTATGACTCAGGTAGTAGAATATTTGGTTCACGAGATATCTGAACAAGGTCTCAGACCAAAAAGGAATTTGGTGGAGTCTATTATGAAAACGCAGTCACCAAAGAATAAAGCTGAATTAAGATCATTTTTAGGTACTATTGAGTTTTATCATCGATTTGTTGAGAATTATACAGATTGCATTATGAGTTTGAGGGCACTATTAAGAAAAGGTGTTGAATTTGTGTGGAGCAATGAATGCGAGAAAGAATTTGAAGAAATGAAGAGAAAAATTGATATGGCAAGACCCTTGTCGATGTTCGATACGAGGAAGAAGACAATTTTATCTGTGGATGCCAGTGACATCGGCATAGGAGTGGTGATGGTACAGCCATATGTTGATGGAAATGAAATGGTGGTGATGCATGCGTCCCGCATGTTAAGGGGTGCAGAATTAAACTATTCTGTTTTGGAAAAAGAAGCTTTGGCGTGCCATTGGGGTATAGAAAAGATGAAGAATTTTGTCTGGGGTCAGGAATTTGTTCTAAGGACCGATCATAGGCCACTTAAGTCAATTTTTGAAAACAAAGGACTTGACAAAGTATTAAGGAGAGTAGCTGGATGGGTAACGAGACTGCAGTGTCACAGATTTGTGATTGAGGTAGTGGCTGGCAAAGAGAATATCAAGGCTGATCATGCCTCAAGAGTAAAGCTTGAGGATAGTGTGAGTGATAGAGACAAAAGTGTGTGTGGTGAGAATGATATGGTATTTGCAACTGTGGAAGGCATTATACAGAAACAGGAGTGGATTCAGGCTTTAAAATCAAGTGAAATGTGCAGACGGATCATAGCTTTTATAGAAGGTGAATGGCCAGAGAAAAGATTATTATCTGGTGAGGAAAGGTCAATGTGGGAGGTGAGGGATGAGTTGTCATTAAAAGGAGAGTTGCTTTACCGGTGGGACAAGCTGGTCGTTCCGGGGTGTTTGAGAGGAAAACTAATAAGTCGTGCCCACCAAGGACATATAGGTGTGTGTAAGACAAAAGAAGTGATTAAGGTTGATTACTGGTGGCCAGGAATGGATCGTGAAATTGAGAAGGTTGTGGGTGCATGCACTGACTGTATCAAGTCAGGGAAAAATCTAGTTGCTATGTCTCAACCAATGGGCAAAACCAGCACCCCAGCGGGAGTGTGACAAGATTTATCTATGGATGTTTTAGGCCCACTTGATATGGATACAGGTAAAGGAAGGTTCATTCCCGTACTGGTTGATATGTTTTCAAGATGGACTGAATTTAGGATCTTGAGGGAAGTTACTTGTCTGTGCATAACAGAATTTCTGGAAGATGTTTTTGAGAGGGAAGGTTTACCCAGAAGTATCCTCACCGATAATGGCCCACAATTCGTGGGGAAAATGTTTGTGGAGTATCTTGATAGGTGTGGAGTCAAACACAAAAGGACACCTTTATATTACCCGCAAGCAAATGGTATGGTTGAAAGGGTGAACAGATGCATTATGGAGGCTGTTTGTGGAGCGAATGCGAGTGGACTTGACAGAAGGGTGGCTGTGAGAGGTAGACTGTGTGCATTAAGGATGGCTCCACGGATTGAGACAGGGATTAGTGCATTTGAATTAATGAGAGGACGCAAAGCGAACACTTGTGTGGCCCAGCATGGTTGGACAGGGCGAGAGCAACAGATGTGGTTGTGGATGCTGTGAGGAAAAAGATGGATGCCCGCAAGGGTAAGAGGGTGGAAAGTGTCAATGAGAAACATCCTAAAAGAAAAACCGAGGTTGAGGTTGGAAATTTGGTGCGGATAAGGAGAGCGGTTGTTTCCAGGAAAGGAGAGCCACTCTATACGAATCCTGTTAAGATTGTACGAATCTTCAAAAATGCAGTGTGTGTGGAGAGTGGCCAAATCTGGAGTTTATCTAGAGTTGCAAAGGTAAAAAGATAAATTCATCCATGTTAATGTGTTATTTTGATAATAAAGAAGTTTTATTTATTTAGAGGGCGGAGGTGTGTTGTATATAGGTTGTATGCTTAAATGTTCTCTTTGTTGATGTTGTAACCATTGCAGCTCCTGTCAGTGCTGCACAAGCTAAGAATGTTACTGTGTTATTCAATAATGGATTCCTTATGTGTCATATGTTCTGGAGTGCTATTGATCAGAGTGTTGTTACTTGATTTATGTCAGTTGGACCCTGGATGTTGCCTGGGTTGGGGGTCTCTTAATACGCTATCTGAAATAAAGAAAATAAAGCTGTCTTATCATACCTGTCTTATCATACCACATCGCTTTCTTTACACACTCACCGGACAATGCATCGTAATCAGGTAGATCTCCCACACCTTGGATCTGTTCCTCTGTGACGAAGGTCCCAGCACCAGATTCATGTTCAGTGAGTTTGTTGTCCTCTTGTGGAGACCCACTGCCAGTCACCAGAGTAGCGGCATGATTTGAGGCCAACTTGTTCTTTGCTCTGCATTTCAGGTCATTCCACTGCTTGTAGCAATCATCAGCTGTGTGCCTCACAAATCCAAGGGCACTTATGCGGTCCGCGATGGTCTGCCAGTGTGCCCTACGTTGACCAGGTGTGGTCTTGCACCCTGCAGTCACCAACATTTCGCGGCTATGTGCCGACACATAGGTCACAAGTGCATCAAGTTCCGGGTCATTAAAGATAGGCTTCCTTGACGTGCCGGACTGTGTAGCCGTTTCTGGGGTTTCAGCCTGTAGTGCCAGAGCACCCTTCTTCCTCTTCTTCAAAGGTGGAGCAGAGCCTGAGTGGCTTGCGCCGCTCAGGTCAGTAGGGGCAGAAGCGCAGGTGGACTGGGTACTGGGAGTGTGCGAATGCTCAATGACCATAGGTCTTGGTGCAGGCATTGGCTAAAGTGTGATGTTGGCAGGGGCAACGTCAGTTTGATGGACCAGGACCGACACTGCCCGGCTGGGAGTATCAGAGCTGGGGTGGATAGAGCTGCAGCTGCCCCTGCAGCCTCCCCACCCTGCCTACTTGGGGCAGCAGATGACATTGCTGCCCCAGATCCACGTGGCCTGGTGACACCAACTTGCACCGGCACAAGTGGCTTAGACTGCCTGTCCTGTAAATCAGCCTGGGAGTCATCCTGTGCCGGGTCAGGTGCCACAATGGGCTGGTCCAACAAGGGCTGAGCTGGGATGTGTCAGCCACGTTTCCCTCAACCATGGGGGGGACATGGGTGTCCCTGATTGGTCCTCCACACATGGGGGTCTAGGGGCACCCTGCAAATCATGGCCACGTCCCCTACCGTGCCCACCAGGCCCACCTTTTGGAGGTCGGGCACCTTTGCCTCCCTTACCGTTTGGTCGCCTCCCAACAATGGCACTGATGTTGTTGTGCGTATGGGAGTTGCAGTAAACAATTGTCCTGGGCAATGGGGGGTGAAAGGGGTAGGGTACTAGATGGAATTCATACCCTAGTACTCTAGCAAGGCTGTCTGTGACCCCTGGGGGAAGATGACGGGTCACGCAATGCACAGGCACCCCAAAAACAAAAAGGAACGCCCATGCAACCCCTCATAGACCACGTGCGTGGAAAAATGAACCCGCACTATGCTGTGGCACCCAGAAATACAAAAACAAGCGTACCCGTGTTACACGCAGCCTACAATGACATCTGAAGGGGTACGCGACACACGGGGCAAGCACAGTTGGTAAATGCGTACGCGACTCACCATCTGCCTGGAAAAAGAACGTGAAAAAAAAGCACATATGCACGTAGGCAACACCCCCCCAAAACAAGAATTGTACGCTGTCTGAGTAGACAGGACAAAAGAAGAAGTGAATGCTGTTTGAGGAAACAGGCCCAAAAAAAATAAAGAACGCTGTCGGTGGTAACAGGGAGTACAAACTTGAAACGCTGTGAAGTAATTGCGTGTGAACCGATAAGAAGTACAGAATTCACCCACTCGCTCTCCACGAAAAGCACGTACAAGGGAATGGGGTCCTACACGTCCCTTTTAAAGCGGCCCACACATACAGCGTCACTTACGCGTGTACGCGCTAAGGCCCGTTCCTCCAATTACACGAGCTGACACTCGGACGTGCAGTTTTTGGACGTGTACGATGAACATGCACCCGTGTTGATGGAAAGGCCGGCGCGTCACGTCACTTACGCGCATAGGCCCTTTCCTCGGATTACATGCATTCACACGCGGACGTGCAGTTTTTTCACGCCCGCTGAACCACTATGCCCATGTCATGAGGGAAACGCCTGCGCGAGTCACGTCATAGAAGCGCTTATGCGCTACGGGCCTTTGGTCCAATGAAACCACGTACGTGTGCTGACACGCTTACACATGAAGGGCCTTTCCTCGAATTACACGCTGACGTACAAGATTTTCACGTGCCAAATCACTCCGTATCAAGCTGGCCACACAACAACACACGGAAGATCACGCTCCTGCCCAGAAGGCCGAATTACTGCCCCCCAGAGCCCCGAGCACGCTCCCACCTGCCATCTGATGCTGCCTGACTGCCTGCTGCCCACGTGCCCTGTTATTTGCTGCCTGCACATCAGCCAGGGGTACAGTTGCTGTGACCACCCCTGCCGGAACCGAAGACTCCCGACTGGGATACCATCGCTCCACAGCCAAGCCCCAGGACCCAATTGCCTACCCACTCCTGCCTCTGGGGTTGCCATGTCGGGCACAACACCATCTGGCACCACTGGCAACCCCCAGCCAGAGAGACAGAGGGCCACCAGCTTCAGTGCCAGGGAAGTTGGTGTCCTGGTGGAGCAAGTCCTGGAGCAGTATGATGCCCTCTTTGGAAGTTTGCGTGCCGACTATGAAGGACGAACCAGGATCTGGATGGACTTCGTGACTGCCATCAACACGGAGGGGGTGGCAGTCCGTGACTTACAACATGTCAAGAAGCGCTGGGAGGACTTCAGGTCCAGGACCCTCAACAAGGCCCGGCGCCTCTCGAAGGCAGTGCTCCACGTCCAGGAGAGGCAGACTCGTCTGGAGTCGAGCGGTAAGTGTACATGCATACTGATTGGACACTGTGCGTGTTGTGGTGTGCAAGTAGTGCAGGTTGCACATGAGTTTTTGAAGGGCCATGTAGGGAAGTGTATGAACATGGGCGTGAGGCTGCCACATGTGAGTCCTCTCAGGTGTGAGACACATCGATGGTGTATGTGTTGGTAAGCATGCTGGGTAAATGCAGGTGTGGGAGCACACATGTTTGAATTTCTGTGTATGTACGTTGCCATGGTTGTGGTGTCACACATGTATGGTGGTTCCTGCTGCATGTATCTGCACTGTGTACATGTGCATGTGTGTGTATTTGATAAGTGTGCAACTGTGATGCAACTAGGATGCATGTGACACTGACATGTAGAAGGCTGAATGCCAGATGTGACATGGATGGCGATATCATCACTGTGACAGTTGGTGGACATGTACACATGCATGTAAGTGTGGTGGCGTGTGTTCATGTGTTGTGCACTCCCCGTGTTTCATGTGATGTAAGGCTCACCTTCGGATGCTCATTGTTGTATGTGTATGGATGGTGCTGGCTGGTGCAATATTGCTGTGGAATTGTTCATGTATACGAGTAGAAATGACATGTGTGTTGGGGAGTGTGATGCCATGTCTGAAGTATGACACTGCCACTCATGTACAACTGTCATGTGTGTATCAGCCCATTGTACAGTGCTCTGATGCCTGTGTTTTATCTCTCCCTCTCTGCAGCGTCAACTGAAGAAGAGGGCGGAGAGGGTGATGTGGAGCACAGCGGCAGGGATCGCACCACCAGCCGGAGACGCAAGGCCCGGCTCCCCTCCCAGATTGTCATATCATCGGGGAGTGAGAAGTCTGGTGCCGCGTCCCAGGCCGCAGCTGCCGAGGGTAGGCCCAAGAGGAGGAGGTCAGAGGTGGACTCCTCGGCAGCAGAAGGGGCAGCTGAGACCCCACAGGGTCCAACGGAGGAAGATGGCACAGAGTCATCCAGGTTGGTGGGGGGTTTGGTGGAGGAGGAGGCCGCGGAAGGGACACATACGAGCTGTGGAGGTGGGGATTCCACTGGTGCTAATGGTGCAGTGCAGGGGCAGGGACAGGAGGCAGCACAGGCAGCCGCGGAGGTACCTGTGTGTAATCCTGTCCCTGATCCTGTCACTGCATCATCTTGCACCAGCAGGGATGCCTACGTCCAGACCCGATTTCAGGGAGGGGATGAGCGCACAACAACTGGCCTTCCTCTCCCTGCGGATGTGGCTATCCGGGACCATGTTGAGCCTGTCCTGAGTGGGATAGCGTTGTGTCAACAGGGCATGCGAGGTGACCTGCAGTCTTTTCGTGGAGAGACTGCACGTCATCTCGCATGCTTCTTTGACCACGTTGACCTACTGGGACGGGTCACCAGTGCTGGATTCCTCCGTGTCCTGGACCTTCTTGCGACCCCCTCCTCACCTGAACCCCCTATGCGCCAGTCGTCCTCCATGCCATCTTCCCACCCATGTATCACCTGGGTACCCTGTGGAGCTACCTCTGACCCAGCGGCCAGACTGGTGGAGGACACATCCCTGCCACAGTCGGGAGTCAGACGTCCAGCAGGGGTGTCCACCACGACAACTGCACCCCAGCCGGAGGAGGACATGCAGGCAGCAAGAGCCAGGGTGCAGGCACAGGCACAGCAGCAGCAACATGGTGGGAGCAATGATGGCTCGGGGCCTTCAACATCGGAGGGGCAGGCATCAGCCATAGGGCAGGAGGACCCCAAATTTCAAGTGTCTTCCGTGTGGCAGCGGTTGGGCCAGGCCATAGATGCGGAGCAGCAGTGGGCGGAAGAGGCTCGGCTCACAATGGTCAGGGTGGAGAACTCCATGCGGAGGGCCCTGAGGCGGGCCGAGTGCCTCGAGGCAAATTGCAGGGAGTTGTAGGTGAACATGTCATCATCCCTGCGAACCCTCAGGGCCATGGAAGAGGACCGCCTCCAGGACATTGAGCGGGAGTTCGATGATGCCCTGGCCCGGAACATCAAAAAGTGCGCCGTCGGACTAGCCCACTGCCATTGTAAATAGTTAGATAGTGTTAGGTTTCCTTTCTGTTTTGTTTATTTTGGGCCGCTTGGACAATGAACCCCATTTTTGTATATAGTTCTTTATTAGGTAGTGTTTTTTGTAGGTTTCATTTCTTTTGTTGGGCTCATGGACCCTGGATTGGTGATTTGTATATAGTTGAACAGTGGATGTTTCTCTTTTTTATTTTAATTTCACCATGGCGCAATGGATTTCAGATATTATTTTTCCATTGGATTTGCTTTGTTGGACTGAGACTTTGGACACATTTTCATTTGGATTTCTTTGGATTCTGATTTAATTTTTTTATTCTTTTCCGGACATGCTGCATTTTATTTCTTATTCCCATTATTGAGTGTTTTATTTTCATTACATTCATGTTGTGTTCAATACATTTTTGTTTCATACTTCGATGTGTGGTATTCTCTCATTGGTTTCATGCATGTCATGATATGGGTTTTCAAATTCACTTGCACCCATTGTGTGTCTGTGACGGACATGTGTTCATCTACATACTTGCCATTCGGGTTGTATCATGTAATGCCCATTTCTCTGTGGGTGGATGGAATACTTGGTTGGGTCTTTGGGCTGGGGTGGCGGGGGGTGTGATGTGGGTGGCCATGAGGCCCATGATTGAGGATCGTCATGACGTGGGTGCTGGGGGACATGAGTGGAGGCCTGCTGGCAGGTGCCCCTCACTGCTGGGGGGTGGGGGGCCTGGGGGATATGTGTGTGACATGAGTGGGGGCCTGCTGGCAGGTGCCCCTGACTGATGGGGTAGGGGTGCTTGGGGACATGATTGCGGGTCTGCTGGCAGGTGCCCCTGACTGCTGGGGGTGGGGGTGCGAGGGGACATGAGTGGGGCCTGCTGGCAGGTGCCCCTCACTGTTGGGGGTTGGGGTTCGGGGGGACATGTGTGGGACATGAGTGGGGGCCTGCTGGCAGGTGCCCCTGACTGCTGGGGGTGGGGGTGCTAGGGGACATGAGTGGGACCTGCTGGCAGGTGCCCCTGACTGCTGGGGGTGGGGGTGCTGGGGGACATAAGTGGGGGCCTGCTGGCAGGTGCCCCTGACTGCTGGGGGGTGGGGGTGCTGGTGGACATGAGTGGGACGTGAGTGGGGGCCTGCTGGCAGTTGCCCCTCACTGCTGGGGGGTGGGGGTACTGGGGGACATGAGTTGGTGATCTCTAGTGCAAGATGACATGTGGCTTGGCTGGGGGGCATGCCTATGGTGGATTGGCTGCCTGTGGGACATGACCAGGGGTGCAGTGTAGTCCCATGTTGTGTGGGCTGCCTGCAGGGGCCGTGGAGGGTGTAGAGGGAACACCTGGGAGGACCCACACTGCCAATTCACATGTAGGACTCCCCGCACACCCCCGAAATTCACATACCCCTCTCTGACAGCAAAATCGCGTGTGAAACTTCCAACGAAGCACAGTTATTCACGTACCCCACTCACACAGGGCCAATCGCATGTGAACCCTTCCCGCGCACCCCAGAAATACACGTACCCCACTCGCACAGGGCCTATCGCGTGTGAAACTTCCCGCGCACCCCAGGAATACACGTACCCCACTCGCACAGGGCCTATCGCATGTGAAACTTCCTGTGTACCCCAGAAATACACGTTCCTCTCTCCAATCGCGTGTGAAACTTCCCGCGCACCCCAGGAATACACGTACCCCACTCGCACAGGGCCTATCGCATGTGAAACTTCCTGCGTACCCCAGAAATACACGTTCCTCTCTCCAATCGCCTGTGAAACTTCCTGCGCACTCCAGGAATACATGTACCCCACTCGCACAGGGCCTATCGCGTGTGAAACTTCCCGCGCACCCCAGGAATACACATACCCCACTTGCACAGGGCATTTCATGTGGGAAACTTCTCGCACACCCCAGAAATACTCGTTCCCCTCTCCAATCACGTGTGAAACTTCCTGCGCACCCCAGGAATACACGTTCCCCACTCGCACAGGGCAAATCGCGTGTGAAAGTTCCCGCGCACCCCAGGAATACACGTACCCCACTCGCACATGGCATTTCGCATGTGAAACTTCCCGCGAACCCCTGTTATACACGTACCCCGCTCCAATCGCATATGACACTCCACGTGCAGCGGGGTACGTGTATTCGGAGGGGTGCGCAGGGAGTTTTACAGGCATTTTCGTGGTTGGGGCCTGTGCAGCATTTACGGGATTTGTGCGCTGTGCATGGCGCACGGGGAGTTGTTGGGGCGTAACTGGCGCTGCTGCAGGGTTGCTGTGCCACTCTGCGCCACGGCTGGTTTTGGAAGCTAAAATCCATGAATACGCAGTGCGCGGAAATGGATTTTAGCGCACGCGGCTGGCACAGAAATTCACACATGTACAGTGTGCGCCAGCCGCTTGCCCCACTTGTGTGCTGAATTCTATGAATTACCCCCTAAATTATTTTCCATGGAGCACACACTTTGGTTAAGCAGCGTTCTCCAAGCACTACACATTTTTTGGTACCATCATTTTGGCGTGGGCCGATCTGCAGCACCCAGTTTGGCACTCCCTTTTTGGCACAAAAGTAATTCTGCTGCCTTCATTTTGGCGCAAGGGATGTTTGGACGTGGGCGTTTAAATGTCCTCATGACTGCACTGCAGCAAACCTTGCCACCTCCCACTTGCATTGCTTTTCTTTTCATTAAATTAAATTAGTTAAATAACAAAAAAACTTACAGCCTTGAACCCTGGTCAGCCAGATTTCGAAGCCCAGCTTTTAACCACTAAGCTACTATGGCTTGCTGCTTCATGGGGCATACATTCCATACTTAGCCTATCATTTAATATGTTCAATGATAAAAGGCTAGGAATGAGACTTGTAAAAATCCAAACAATAACATCATTGTAGCATGATGGTTAAATGCTGCATCTCAAACTCCTCAAAGGGGAAGTTCGCTGAAATATTTTTTGTCCCGATCATTCGGGCATGTATTTTTAAGCATAGTCTAATCGATCTTAAAAATGTTTCCTATTCCATCTTACCTTAGTTTTCCTCACTTGTGCACAAACGAAAACAACAGCATTGGCGCAGCCATCTTGTGCTAATCTTATCCGTTGATGCATCACCCTAACTTCAAGTGACCTTGCGGCAAGAATGCAGATTGCCTGCCCCTCAACTGACAAACAATCTGTGCAAACAACAATAGTTGTTTGCACAATAGTGCAAACAATCTGCTGCATCTATTTTCATGACGTTTGTGGCCAGCGTAGCCAAACGTGCCCCATCATCACCCACGCCATAATGTTACTTAACACAGAACCAGGAAGGTAACCACACACCTCCTCTCACAGCACGTAACATTTCTTTCTTGTCCTAAATAGGAGAACAAAACACTTATTTTTAAGAAAACATCAATAGCCTGCAATGTAACAAGTGCCTTTATTTTTCAAAGAATGCTCAGAGAAGATTACATCCACAAAATTAATGACATGTTTTTGCAAAACAAGTTATAGCTAGAAAACATTGCATGCTTTGAATGTTCTTTATAACTTCCTCATGATACGCCGACTGTGATCAGCGATCAATCAATCCCTGTACTCCGATTCCTGTGTTTCCTTACGTTACACCAGTAAAACTTTCTAATGACGCAACTGGTGTTTCGTTCGTGAGAAGATCTGGATTCTTTGCACTTTCAAGCGCAACACTTTTGCTACAGCACGTTTTTAAATGATACATACTGACAGTTTGCTCCTTATTGCTGGTACCCCCAAAGGGCAGATTGGTTCTTGGCGTTCGTCCCACAGAATGTTATGTTATGTTAACTGAACTTGTTGAGTGCACGTACGCCCAAAGGCATCATGGCGCAAGCTGCGTGAATAGAAGATTTTCATGATTTATTGAAGTCAAAATAATAATGTTTTCAGTAGCGGCGAAAGTTAAGATGATCAACAGTCCCGCGAAGGGCAAGAGGAAGGCCATTACAGGCTTTAGCGGCAGCTACCGAGAAAGCACGCCTGCCCGTGAAAGTCTGGGCGGGGGACCGATACAAGGAGGGGGATTGGCGCAGGGCGTGTGTAGGAACATACTGTACAAATATCTTATGCAGATACTCTGTCCCCAGGCCATAAAAGGCACAATGTACAATGCACATGGGCTTAAATAGAATACGGTTTTCAATGGGGAGCCAATGGAGCTGCATCAGCAACAGGGACATATGGGCTCCAAAAGGGGGATCTAGCGGCAGCGTTTTGGAGTAACTGAAGCTGGTTTATCAAATAACAAGGTTGTGCTAGATAAAGTGAATTATAATAATCCAGCCCGCTCAGAATCAGCGCAGCCACAACCGGAGCCTGACACTTTGCAGGGATAAAAGGGAGGACATTCTGAAGAATACAGAGCTTAAAATGCCCAGTTTTCCAAACCGCCGCAACCTGCTCATCCATGGCAAGGTACACAGAGATTTTGACCCCCTGGTTCCTGACAGACGAGGTAGGCACGGGGAGAGGGCCAAGAGATGTGGTCAAACTCTGCAGTCCAAAACCGAAGAGGGGAAGTAGTCTCAATGACCAAGACCTCTGTCTTGCTGCCTTTAAGTTTTAACCAGTTGGTTTTCATCCATGCCCCCAGTTCCTCAAGACACTTTCTGAGCTGGGACGCCATGTCAGATTGAGTAAGATCAAGGCGAACCAGAACTTGAGTGTGGTCCACATAAGAATAATAACAAAACCCATGAGACAAAATGAGGAGCAAGAGAGGCCTAATATAGACATTAAACAGAATGTGGGACAGCGCAGATCCCTGAGGGACACCACAAAAAGTGAAACAGGACTAGAATGAAAAGGGTAAGGGGAACTGACTGGGAAAGATCGGCCAGAAAGGCCACAAACCAGTGAAGCACTTGGCCTGATAGACCAGCGGCAGAAAGGCGGGAGATCAGTGTGGGATGGTCAACTGTGTCGAAAGCAGCTGAAAGATCCAACAGCAAAACTGCTCCAACACCACCCTGATCCACCAAGCACTCCAGGTCGTCCAGCACAGAGTTCAAGACTGATTCTGTGCCTCTCCCAGGCCAGAACCCAGAATGAAATGAATCAAAGTAATGGGAGGATTCCAGAAAAGTGGAAAGCAGAGGGGAAACCAATGCATCCAGAACCGTCATCGGGAAGGGCAGAAGCGAGATAGGTCAATAATTAGCTAGCACTTCTGGATCCATGGAAGGCTTCTTTAACAGAGGGATCACGAGTGTGTGCTTAAGTGTAGGCGAGATCACCGCACTTGTGAATGAGGCATTAACTGCAGCAGTAATGTGAGGGATCAAATCCCCTGAGCCTACCTTCAGATGAGCCAAGGGTATGTCATCCGCCGGAGAGGCTGACTTCAGGCGCTGGATGACCCGTAGTACATATGTATCAGAAAACATAGGGAACGTAGACCACACCCCATTGGCAAAAGAGGGCCTAGCAGGGGCTGTATCACAAGGTAGCTGAGGTATCTGTTACGCTCACCTGGCTCCCACAGAGGCGTCGATCTGAACTGGACAGCTGCGGTCTCCACCAATGTGACGCGTAGGGCCGAGATGACGGACTGGACTGGCCCACCTAGCTTCATTTGCTTGGCCCGTAGGAATATTCTTCTGCAAATGGAGAAAGGGAATTAACTGTTAGGGAGAATTCTCTGTTTAGGCTGAATTTCCTAACCTAGTGAGTCCCCCAGCAGCTTTGCTGGATTTTTGGGGTTTATTTTTTTTCTCCTGTCAAGAGTGAGACTCTTTTACCCTCACTCTTGGGCATGATTTGAGTGTGTTTCTTTGAATCTAGATGTGCTTAATGGGCTATGGGGTCTTTTACCCAATAGGTGTTCATGTGTTTTTGTGATGTGTGTTACACAGCACCCTCAGTGCAGTAACGCAGGGATGTCATAGTGATCCCCCAGTATAGACTCCATACCCTGGGACTGACTACTGTCTCCCAGGGCATGTAAAGTCACCATTGACTTTACTAGTCTTAAATTCTGAACAGAACCAGTAAAAACCATCATATTGTGGACGTACTGGCTGTGGCAATTCGATTTCCCCGGGGTCTGTTAGTCGAAGGGGCATGTCTCCTTCCCCCCTGATCGAGTTTTGGCTGGTGGCAGTGGATACTACTTTTTATATTCAACCGCAAATATTTTCCTATGGGATTTCCCATTGTTTTAGGCTACTATCTTTATTTAATTATTTACGGTAGCCTCGAACATACCGCCTGTTTATTTAATTAATATTAATTCTCCGGTTGGTATTTTTTGCCAAAACTTGATTCTAAAATGGCGTTTGTGTTCTCTTCTGTGACTCCAACCCAAGTCGAGCCCTTTGTTCCACTTTTTGGCGGGCTTCTCCACAGAAGCCCTCCAAAGTGGTGCCACTCTGTCTGGGGTACTTAGGAGGGGTGGAGGGGGATTTAGGCACCCTGGACTGAGTTGCCTAGGCAACTCAAGTCGCACTCCGTCCTGATTGGCCCAAGTGGTGAGCCGGCCGGCTCACCACTTAGCATGTTTGAGTGACAGCTAGGCTGAGTGAATGGGGGTTTTCTGCATAAAAGCAGGGCTTTGGGGTCTGGAACTTCAGAAGTCGCCACAGGACCTAAGAATCCGACGAGGGAGAAGCTGATCCGACCTGCCACGACACCACCACCGGTGGAGCCCTGCTGGACCATCTCGCCACTTTTCCCAACGACAGAGGAGATCTCCTGCCAGAGAGTCTTCTTCCTTTGACTGGTGGGGATAACCAGTTTCACCGTCTTTTCGCCTTCCCGACATACCTCGTGGCCGCCTTGCCTGTGCCAAGCACCCCGGCAAACGGGATACCACGTTTTACCACGACCGCGAACAAAGGTAACACCTTTAACCAGAAAACTCTGCTGCGGCTGGTTTCTTCCCTGGTAGTGCAACAATCTTCATCTTTCCTCCAAGTCGAGATCTTCTCTTCCCCTGGACGACGACGTGACTTGCACCCACTGCCAGGAACAACTGCAACCGCTGGAGGACCCTTCCCACTTAAGGTACCGTGTCCCGCCTGGCTTCCCTTGCTACTGACTGTACAGGGTAGATTTAGCCCCCGGCTTTCGAACCTTTGTTAGCCTGGGACACCCTGGCTAAACTTTCCTAAGCCTCTCTAAACTCTTTTTGAACCCTCTGCAAAACATTCCAAGCCTAGTGTAACTGTGTGATCTTGGGCGCATTTGTGCTCTGCTCTCTCTAAGAGTGGGCCCAGATTTTGGACTTTGGCTCACCAGTGACTTTTGCTCTTCTGCCTTGCTAACAGTGTTCCTGAATCTTAGAGTGGTGTACCTTTCCATATTCTGTCTTTTTCCCTCCCTTTTTCACAAGCTTATTGGAGTGCTATCTAGTCAAGCGCTCACCTCTGTATGAAAATAAGTGGTGCTTTACTGAAACTTATCTGATAAGGAAAAAGGGGTGTATATATTACAATAATAACTGTGTTTAGAATATTTTACAACAAGAGTGCTGGAGTGTTTCAAACAGTGTGTTTTTAAATAAATAATTATTTACTTTGATACCAAAGCTGTGGTCATGTTTGCTTGTATTATTGTGTCTGAGTGCCTATTGTGTATACTTTGCATACTGCCTAACTATTCTTGAGAGAAGTCTGACTGCTCAGCCACAGCTACCAGGTAAATCTGGGTGGTTCAGACTGCTACCAAGTGGGTTTACTGCTAACACCTGTAGTCCTAAATCTTTTGCAGTGTTCCCTAAGGGAACTGCACAGGTTTCTGTCTAACAATAACCACCCGTGGAGTTGAGCGTAAATCCCCCACCCTCACTGTTCTCCCCACAGATCACCTTTGATGTCCCCTCTTTTAGTCTCACCTGATGGTTTGAAAAGATGAGCTCTCCATCCTGCATTGAGCGCAGGGGCGCGTTGATAACCAGTTGCTTCACAGGCTCGAAGGAATTGGTGAGTTTCAGACCAATATTGACCTCCGAAAAGTATGTAGTTCATAAGAGTTCACATGTCTGACTTTCACTATTGTCCGATTCCTTGCAGTTTGCAGCTTGACCCCAGTGAAGAGTTCCTCGTGGTAGCTGACGAAGTTCAGGTAAGGATTTGGCTTATCCTACACAGTTCAATAAAAATAAGGCCAGAAAGTAACCTGTTGCTTGCTCCCTTATTCAGGTGTGGAGAGAAAATATGAAGTTCGGGGAAATAATGCCTCCGGCGAAAAATTAGGTAAGTATATTGTGGTGAGAAGAGTTCCCCTTGTTTGTCCCTTTGTCTCACCTTGTTGTCCTTTTGTTCCCCTTAGGGGCCAGGGTACGGCGAGGATGCAATGGAGACTGCGCCGACCCGTGAAGAGGAATAGTAGCCCAGGCGGTAATCAGGTAAGTCTATGGGGGTAGTTACTATTGCCTCTGTTTATTCCCTTGGCTCACCTTTGCTGTTCTTGTGTTCCCCTTAGGTGCCTGAGTGCGGCGGGAATTTGCAGAAGGATGCAGTGGATCGTGAGGATGCTGCGAAGGCCAGCGAGTTCACCGCGGCGCTGCAGCAGGCGAGGCGGCGCGTAAAATGCTTCTTTCTTCCAGCTCGAAGGCGCGGTGGATCCAGAATTCAGGTAAGGATCGAAGGTTTTGCTCTTATTCCAACCTTTTCTCCTTCTGTGCCTCCCTTTTTCTAGGCGCTGCAGACTCGAGGCGGGCGTGGCAGAAGACTGGATGCAGGCTTGCAGACACGGTGAGCGTTACGCTGCTGGATGCAGAATAACGCGAAGCGTGTGCTGCTCTTCGGGAGTGGTTTAAATAGCCTCCAAAGTAGTCCCAGGTAAGTATTCCTTCCCAGCCCCACCCGAGTAAAAAATAGACCCTAGGTAAAATAGTCCCTTCCAAGCCTCATTTGGCTTGGAGCTCTGCAGGGTGGTCTGCATCATGTAAGCTTGCAGCATGGTCTGCATCAGGTAAGTTCTACTCTATGAGCCTGGTGCCTATGGCGCCAGGACTGACTCTCCATATGAGCCTGGCGCCATAGGTGCCAGGACCGCACCCAAACAGCCCCTAGCAGGGGTTTTTGGTCTTGCTCAAAATAACTTGATGCATGCTTCCGGGGTTGCTGGACCTGGTCTGGTTCCGCGGGGGTAGGCATCATGACAGCACTACCCCCCATGCCCCCCCCTAAAGTCGTTCTTCCCCGTGGTTTTGGTTTGTCTGGGAAATTTCGGTGGAATCTTTTCACCAATCGAGGTGCATGCACGTGGTCACTAGGTTCCCATGACCTTTCCTGTGGTCCGTAACCTTTCCAGTCGATTAAATAAAAAAGTTTTGACTTCACCATCTTGGAGTCCAGGATGTTCTTAACTTCAAATTCGGGTTCCCAGTCTATAAGGATGGGGTCTGGTGGCTTGGTTAGTCTTGTCCCTGGTTGCACTGGCTTCAAAAGTGACACATGAAAGACGGGGTGAATTCGCATATTAGCAGGTAAGTCCAACTTGACGGCCACCAGGTTGATAATGGCTTTAATAGAGTAAGGTCCCAAATATCTAGGGTTAAAGGTCCGCGTTCCCTTGAGAGGTATGTGTTTTGTGGCCAACCATACTTGGTCCCCTATCTGATACTGTGGAGTATCACTTCTATGCCGATCAGAATCTTTCTTATATTTCTCCTTCGCCTTTTTTAAATGTGCAGTTGCCTCCTTAAAGGCTTGTGTAATGGTAGCGTGTAGATGGTCCACTGCAGGCATTTCTAAGTGTTGGGGTGAGTCAAGGTCTGAGGTTCGAGGGTGGTGCCCATATAGGGTATAAAAGGGGCTTTGTCCAGTTCCAGAATGTGCTGAATTATTGTATGCATATTCGGTGATCCAAAGAATATCCTTCCAATTACTCTCAGTCTGATGTAACATACAACGCAGGTATTGTTTAAGAGTCTGGTTGGTCCTCTCCGTTTGACCATCAGTCTGGGGGTGGTGACTGGTCGATAATCTCACATCGATTTGCGCCAATTGACAACATTTCTTCAAAAATGTGAAATGAATTGACTGCCACGGTCAGAGACCAACACGGACGGAAATCCACATATGCAAACAATGTTTTCGAGGAATTCTTTGGCCAGGATTGAGGCTGAAAGTAGTCCTTTTAAAAGAATAAAGTGGGCCATCTTGGAAAAAAGATCCACAATAACTAGAATGGTGTTAAACCCATTACAAGGAGGTAGATCGGTAATAAAGTCTAACGATAAGGTGTGCCATGGTGTAGGCGGAATGTCTAAAGGTTATAGGAGTCCAGCTGGTTTTTACTATTGACTTTTGTTTTGGGCGCAAATGCCACAAGACATCACAAATGATTTAATATCCTTTCGCCAGGTGGGCCACCAGAATTGTCTTTTAATTTTAGCTTCAGTTTTTGCAATACCTGGGTGCCCCTCCATTAGGGTATCATGATAACGGGAAATTACTAGCTCTTGTAGTTCCTTGTGTGGCAGAAATAGCCGCCCTTGGTAATAAGGCAGATCATTGGTGACAGAGTAGTCCGGGCCTTTCTTTACCCAGTCCTGCAGGGCTATAGGATCAAAGAGTTGCTGGATCTTTACCTGAATGTCCTCTAGTGTCTGTAGAGTAGTCATGCCAAGAATCATTTGTTTGGAAATTATAGGTACTGGTTCTGGGTTCACTTCTGCCTCTCCCATCCCTATTCGGGATAAGGCGTCTGCTTTACCATTCTTACAAACTAGTCGATAGGTTATCACGAAATCGAACTCGGCAAAGAACAATGCCCATCAGAGTTGATGTGACGATTGGGCCTTGGATGTTTTTAAATGCTGTAAGTTCCGGTGATCGGTGATCACAGTAATGGTATGCCTGGCACCGAGAAGATAGTGCCGCCAAGCCTTGAAGGCGGATTTAATGGCTAATAACTCCTTGTCGGTAACCGCATAGTTTAACTCGGATGCCGAGAAATTTCTGGACCAAAATGCTACTGGTTGAAGCTGGCCAGTTTCAGGGTCCTTTTGAGACAGGACAGCTCCCATGGCTAGACTGGATGCATCAGTTTCCACTATGTATGGAAGTTCAGGGCGCAAGTGCTTTAACACAAATGCAGACGTGAATTTCGCTTTCATCTCTTGGAAGGCATTTTCAGCTCCTTCAGTCCACATAAAGTGTTTATTTTTTCGCAAGAGTGCTGTGATGGGATGTACGACATGTGAAAAATCTGGGATGAATCTGCGGTAGAAATTGGCAAAGCCGAGCATGGTTTGTACTCCTTTAACTGAACTTGGTGATGGCCACTTAAGGATTGCGTCCACCTTTTGTGAGTCCATTCGGACTCCCTTTGGGGTCAGGATAAACCCAAGGAATTCAACTTCTGTGGCATGATAAACACATTTTTCTAGTTTTGCATATAGTTTGTGCTAGCGCAATTTCTCAAAGACTGCTCGGCCGTGCTTCACATGGTCAGATTCTGAAGAGGAATATACTACAATATCATCGATATACACGACAACACGAACAATGTACTTCGTGAACTCATTGACGTTTATGAAATATTGGAAGGCTGCTGGTGCATTGCACAACCCGAAAGGCATCACCTGGTATTCGAATAACCCATACTTAGTGCGGAAAGCAGTCTTCCATTTGTCGCCCTCTTTCACACGTACCAGATGGTATGCCCCCCGGAGATCTAATTTAGTGTGTATACAAGCGTCCTTCACTTGGTCTAGTAGTTCAGGGATTAGAGGCAATGGGTATCGGTTCTTAACAGTTATCAGGTTCAATGTGCCGTAGTCTATGCACGTTCTGAGGTCACCTTCCTTTTTGGGCACGAAGAACAAAGCTGAAGATGCATGGGACTTGGATGGGCGAACAAAGCCATTGGCAAGGTACTGGTCTAAGTATTGTAGTAGGTGAAGGTTCTCAGGTTCCGTAAGGGCATATATCTTGCTACAAGGAGGTTGTGCACCGGGTATGAGATCGATTTGACAATCGTACGATCTGTGAGGAGGTAAGGTCTTTGCCTGTTCCTTTTGGAAGACATCCTGGAATTCTTGTTATTCTGGAGGTAGTTGCATGACTGCTGTGGTTACTGTGGACAGGCCTGCGTTCTGATTTTTCTTTGGGTAACAGGTTTGTGCGCAATCCGGGAAGGTTATTCTCTTCTCTCGCCAATCAATACAAGGATTATGTGTTTCCAACCAAGGTATCCCCAGTATTATTTGGAACTGTGGGGCTTTGATTAGATCAAACACAATAGTCTCTCGATGCCCATCCTGACCCAATAGTGTCATTTCTGCGGTGGAATGAGTTACAGGCCGAGAGGCAATTTCAGTTCCATCGACTGTGGTGATGACATCTGAGGTGGTTTTTCGGCAGAGAGATAGATTCATCCTGGAAGCCAGTTCATAGTCCACATAGTTTCCTATGGCCCCGCAATCAATGTATGCCCTTACTGCGTGCATACGCGATGGCTGCCCTGGATCTACGAGGACCATTGGTATGATGAAATGCGAGGTCTGAGTATCTTTCTTCAAGCTCGGCAAGCGGACCTCTACGCTTGTCGGGCGTGGTCGTTTCCCGAGTCTGACTCCATATGGCTTTTATCAGCAGCTCCTACCACCTTCTTGGGTGGTTTTACAGGGCAATCCCGTAGAAAATGCCCAGTAGTTCCACAATATAGACACAATTGCATTTGCCGTCTCCTTTCTCTTTCCTTCTGGGTTAAGGGTCCTTTACCCCCCCCGATTTGCATGGGTTCTGAAGCATCTACCCCTCTGGGGTTAGCGTGGGTTTTGACCAACACCCGATTCTCAAACTTGGCTCGATCAGCCTTTCTGTTCTGAAGTCTGTGATCTAACTGGACCACTAAGTCTATATATTCAGCGCAGTCTTGAGGTGGGTTCACGACTTAAACCAAGACATCCTTGAGTTCTCCTCAAAGCCCTCGATGAAATAACGTGATTCGTTTTACCTCAGGCCATCCATTTTCCACTATCAACCTATTAAAGGTCGCGATGTAGGATAGAAGGTCTGGTTACCCTGTCGTAGGGACAAAAGTTCGTTATCCAGGGCCTGTGCTTGGGAGTGCCGGGCAAATAGTCTTTCCATGCTAGTTTGAAAGCCCTGAAAATCCCGAAGAATTGGGTGATCCTGAGTAACTAGTGGAATTGACCAATCAGCTGCACTGCCGCTGAGATATGATAATACAAAGGCTACCTTGGCTTGATCGTTTGGGAAGGTTCCAGGTCTGCATAAAAAGACGCCAAACCTTTTGGGATCTCCAGCAAAGCGTTCGGGTGGAGCTAATGGAATATTTCCTGGTAGGTTTATTTGCACAGGGTTACTCGATAACACAGGAGCTGGATTTCCCCCGGAACCAGGTAGGGGTGCTTGTCCAGCCTGCCTTTGCAATAGTTGCCTAGCAAGGTCATCAGTTCACTCCTTTGACAAAATCAGTTCTCTCCTAAGAGCATTGGTTTCTTGACGGGTGGAATGCACTTCAGCCCTCAGTTCCCCTAGTAATTGGGCCAATTGGTCAGTCTCTGGGGTATCCATAACGCCCGGGTGTGAATTTGTGGGTAGGCTTCACGTTCTGTTATGCTCACCTGGCTCCCACAGAGGCGTCGATCTGAACTGGACAGCTGCGGTCTCCACCAATGTGACACCTAGGGTCGAGATGACGGACTGGACTGGCCCACCTAGCTTCATTTTCTTGGCCCATAGGAATATTCTTCTGCAAATGGAGGAAGGGTATTAACCACCTGTGGAGTTGAGCGTAAATCCCCCACCCCCACTGTTCTCCCCACAGATCACCTTTGATGTCCCCTCTTATAGTCTCACCTGATGATTTGAAAAGATGAGCTCTCCATCCGGCATTGAGCGCAGGGGCGCATTGATAACCAGTTGCTTCTCTGGCTCGAAGGAATTGGTGAGTTACAGAACAATATTGACCTCTGAAAAGTATGCAGCTCGTAAGAGTTCACATGTCTGACTTTCACTCTTGTCCGATTCCTTGCAGTTTGCAGCTTGACCCCAGCGAAGAGTTCCTTGTGGTAACTGACGAAGTTCAGGTAAGGATTTGGCTTATCCTACACAGCTCAATAAAAATAAGGCCAGAATGTAACCTGTTGCTTGCTCCCTTATTCAGGTCTGGAGAGAAAATATGAAGTCCGAGGAAAAAAGGCCTCCGGCGGTAAAATTAGGTAAGTCTATTGTGGTGAGAAGAGTTCCCCTTGTTTGTCCCTTTGTCTCATCTTGTTGTCCTTTTGTTCCCCTTAGGGGCCGGGGTACGAAGAGGATGCAATGGAGACTGCGCCGACCCGTGAAGAGGAATAGTACTCCCGGCGGTAATCAGGTAAGTCTATGGTGGTAGTTACTATTGCCTCTGTTTATTCCCTTGGCTCACCTTTGCTGTTCTTGTGTTCCCCTTAGGTGCCAGAGTGCGGCGGGAATGTGCAGAAGGATGCGGTGGATCGTGAGGATGCTGCGAAGGCCGGTAAATTCAGCGCGGCTCTGCACGAGGCGAGGCAGCGCACGAAAAATGCTTCTTTCTTCCTGCTCGAAGGCGCGGTCGATCCGGAATTCAGGTAAGGATCGAAGGTTTTGCTCTTATTCTAACCTTTTCTGCTTCTGTTCCTCCCTTTTTCTAGGAGCTGCAGACTCGAGGCGGGCATGGCAGAAGACTGGATGCAGGCTTGCAGACACAGTGAGCGTTACGCTGCTCGATGCAGAATAATGCGAAGCGTGTGCTGCTCTTCGGGCGTGGTTTAAATAGCATCCAAAAATAGTCCCGGGTAAGTATTCCTCCCCAGCCCCACCTGAGTAAAAAATAGTACCTAGGTAAAATAGTCCCTTCCAAGCCTCATTTGGCTTGGAGCTCTGGAGCATGGTCTGCATCAGGTAAGCTTGCAGCATGGTCTGCATCAGGTAAGCTCTACTCTATGAGTTTGGCGCCAGGACTGACTCTCCATATGAACCTGGCGCCATAGGCGCCAGGACCGCACCCAAACAGCCCCTAGCAGGGGTTTTTGGGCTTGCTCAAAATAACTTGATGCCTGCTTCCGGGGTTGCTGGACCTGGTCTGGTTCCCCGGGGGGACATCATGACAGCATCTCACTGTGTGTTTTTCCGGATGGTAGCGATTTTAGTCACAAAAAAGGAGAAAAGAGTGTCACACAGAACCTGCAAAGGCAAAACCTGGGCACAAATAACAATCATTACTAGACAGAGAAACAAACCGTGAGTTACGCACTCACTTTTTTTATAGTTCGCATTATAAATATCATTCAACATAACATAATGTACTGTGTGAATTCCTTTGGTCAAATTGCACATTCACACATTGCTGAATTAGTCATTATGCATAGAGCACACATGCCATTTTTAATCGCACAAATATTATGTATAGTTGAGCTTACATAATTTCAGTAACTTCCATTCTCTCGTTGTCATGCTGAGTAACTGCTCCGAACAGTAGATCACAGAAATGGAAACTACATTTTCGTATGTCCACTTTCAATATCGTAAATGTTATAATTTTTTGTGGGTATTCGACACATGGGGCCTTATTACAAGTCCGGCGGTAACTCTGCCGGTGCTACAGGCTGGTTGCCACCAAACTTTCAATATGTACCAGTGCCTGGCTTGCCGGAAACACCAGGGATTACGACCCCAGCGTTCTGGGAAGTTAGGAGCCGGTAAATTGTTAATCCCCATTGCCATTGAGTCCCATTGGACTCAAAGAGAATGGGGATCAGGGAAGCACCGGCACTTTTAAGAAAGGGGCTAGTGCTTCCATGAAACTGTGCGGGCGGGTGCCGTTATGCCCGCCAAGTCTGACCCTGGTGGGCGAGACAGCTCCTGCCCGGAGAGTCGGACTATGCCGGTCCGGTACCCACAGTCCTGTTAGGCTTACCAGCACCTTTGTTACTGGACTGGCATGGTCATTTTGAGGCCCATTGTGTCCTTTGAACAGTTGCTGACTTTTACTCAAGGCCAAATAACAATAGCAGCCTGTTTTCAGTAATTGAAGCCAGGGACGGGTAGATTTCAATTTTGTGAAAGAATGCCACAAAAAACAAAAAAAACCTGGATAAGACGCTGCTTCGGGCAAGTGGTTCAGAAACCCAAGGACAGTTACAAACAGCTATATAAAATATGTTTCAAGACAGGAGCGAAAGAAGTCCAGAAAATTATGTGTTGCTGTTACCTCCAGGGATATATCATATCTTTAAGACTTAAATTGAAACCCCACTTCTCCCATGTCCAGCACTGTTTCATGGCACAAAGCATACCCCTAATCCTAGTGTGCTATATACCAACCGCCCACCATTACTATGTCCCTGTTTTCGCTCTTCACTCATTTGTTTGGTACTTACACTTCTGGCACATATTGCACGGCTCTTACTATAATTCATGCATGTCCATTCATGCTCCCTTGCCCACCTGAAGCAGCCCTCTCTACCATCATGCGAGACAGGGTGACATTGCATGCTCATACTAAATAGCTCTCCAGTGTGTTCTTTATCATATCAGTTGCCACACAACGCATGAGGTGAACATTTGTACGGTGCACTCAACAACAAAATTATTGTTCAAAACATCACAAGCTGAAATGGGAATGCAGGTTTGTGAAAAATAATTCTGAAATGGTATGTTACATTCATGCTCCGACTAAGCCTTGTGCCAATCATCCATGCTAGTATCTAGGGGATGGAGAAGTGTGTTAAGATGGATTTCTAAACTCTGACTGATGGGCAGAGGTTTACAAGGCCACCCTGGATTTAGTGAAACAGGGGAAATTTCAGGACAAGCCAGACCAATGGTCCCTGTGCGGAAGATCCCTTTCAAGTGTACATGGTGTTTGGCAAATTGAGTGTTTCCGTGCACCCACCCCCCATGCGAGTGCATGCCACAGGTGTGAACTGCCATTGATACTGGAGTGGTGGGTGGATGGGCATGAGGCAAGTACAAATGGTCCGGAACACTGCTGAAGGAACACAAACTTATGTTGATTTCAGGGATGGGGTCTTGAAGAGGGGAGTCTGGAGACACTGAGTCTGGGGAGGGCATGTGAACAATGGTCCCTTGGCAGAAGCTCTCTTGGAAGTTTACATGGTGTTTGGCAACTTGAGTTTTCCCAACCACCCAGTGCTCTTGTGAGTGCACAGCCACAGGTGCAAACTGGTGGGGGATGGATGGGCATGAGGTGAGCGCAAAAGATCCAGAACACTGCTCAAGGGATACACACTTATGTTGCAGGGACCGAATCTTGAAAAGGGGAGTCTGGAGGATCCCTTTGAGTTGTACCTTGAGCGTTCCCACTCACCCACTAATGGAAGGGGGATACTGGAGGGGGGATGAATGGGGATGAGGTGAGTGCCAAAGGGTAGCAACTATTCTTTCATGGCCCTCATAGACGATTGGGCATGTTCTTGACTCACTGAAAAATTCAACCAACTATATGTACATGCTCATTTGTATTTTATTTAGTTTGGTGATGTCGATGGCACAAACTACAAATTGTATACTTGAGGTTGCAGCACAGTGTGTGAAAATCCCCTGTCACTGGGGAATTTGGCGCAAATGGCTCGAACGACACAGGTTGGTGTTACTCTTTGAACGTGGATTCCAAGTCTTCCATGAAGCCACCATGTAAACGAACGGTAGGCCACCAGCCTGTACCATCTGTGAAAAAGAAACATGAATATTTTAATTGAATGAACCAGGAAAGTGTACCAGTTTACTTGAAAATGCATCCTAAATTTGATGGCAAAGTTGCTCTTAGGAAGGTAACTTTCTGGAAACATGTACTTGGGCTTTGAAGCATCGACACATTAATAAAATGAACAACCATTTGAGCCAGAATGGTTTGGCCCATAGAGAAATATTGTTTTTTAGTCAAAAGTGAAAGACACGTAAGCGATGAACACTCTGATTTGCAATAAGTGCGAGAAATGTATTCAATTTACAGACTAAATTCATTTGTCAGTGATCGATCAAAGTTACGACAATGTAAAAGAACAACATGAAATGTTAGTTGTCTCAGTAGTCAAAATTACATCACATCTAGAGTATACTTACTCATTACATGGATTGTGAGGGCGAACTGTTGCGTGAAGTTTGTGCATGAGCACCACCATAATCCTCAACACGGACCTTGTGAGGCAGACTGCCCTAAAGTCATGCAGCTCGGTAACGCATAGCGGTGGTGTGTCTATGTAGGACAAGCATCCAGAGTTTTCTTCGCAGCAACAGTTCTCCGCCTCAGTTGGCATGACCTTACAACAACTGCAGGTACACCAGGTGGCAATGTCTTCCATGCAACTAGGCTCCGGCTCTTGTGATTCATCTTCCCAACTATCCTCCGATTCCCCATTGTTTTCACTTCTTTCTCTTTCTCTTTCAACAAGTTCCTCTTCGGAATATTCTGTCTCGTACTGGAAGTGCTGTATTGTTGCCATAGTTCCTGAAAATTGAATAAGTACACAATCCACAGTCAGAATACAGATGAATATACAAAAAGACATGCACGCAATGAAAAGGGGCATTGAACATTTAAAACTAATCATGCACAGTAAAAATGCAGAAAATGTTGCTACAGAACAAGATATATCATAACTAAAACTGAAAGAAAACCCACAACCACATCACCCTCCAAAATAAACTTGTTTTCAACAAACTCTATTTGAATATGTATTTACCCCCTTCAAGTATATACATCTATCTGCATTATTATTGATTAAAAAGTATTTCAAATGCTACACTAACTGTTTGCAAACACTACACTCAGTACATATTTATCAGTATATCCAATCATGCTGCATCATCAAAATTGTGTGTGGGACATCCCCATTTGTTGCTGCTGTTATCCGCATCTCCAACTGCTGATAGCTCATTGGGCTGGATTCTAGCCACTGCTATACATCTATGTTTTAAAAAAAATATGATATTCTTCTATCTGCAAAAAAAACAATCAGTTCAATGACACACACCTTAATAAGCAAAATTTAATATACACAGTTCATATTTTATATAAAGTGCATTACATGCACTATATAACAGATACAACATTAGTGCAAAGTAAACTGTTGTTCTCTTTTCACTTGCTTATCATTTGGTCAATGGGAAAAAAAAAATCCAAGCTGGATTAAAAAAAAAAACATACAACAATATAAAAAACTATAAGAAAACACAACTACAACAAACAAGGATATATAAACTGGGTGAAAGTAAACAATGAACATTATAGTGGTAGCATGCAGAACAAATTATGAGAAGGTTACGAACAGGAGAAAATGGGCTAGGATGAGTAAACCATGAGAACATCAGAAAATAGGCTAGGATAAGTAAACTTGGAGAACAAGCCATCAAACAGATACAGTGTTATACTTTTCTTTTACTTTATCATATCCAGCACCATTGTCTTTTTTATATTGTCATTTTCTTTGTTTTATATTTTGCTCCCTACTAAAACATTCCAACATGTCTGAACATGAGAGCACGAGTACTGACAATGTCATCATTTGAACCAACAAGCCACATGAATGAAAAATACAGCAGACAGCTGGCGATTCTTCAAAGTGAAGGACGACTGTGCAAAAATAAGAGGCAGAGGAGGTACTCTTCGCCTTCTACTATAAAACTCTATGCTGTGGACCTTCTAAAGTTCTATCGCAAAGTCTAAGAACATCAATAATGATGAATCCATCATAAAAGAAAAATGCATGGGTCCCATTCCTTATATAGATGGAGATCAGCACCAACTGCAACACCTCCATCCACTAATGCAACAACGTCAACAGCAGTATCAAATGCACAGACTCCTCTTTTACCGACTCCCGATCCTTCCATGATGCAAATCATGTGTAAACGATGAAAAATCATTACAAATGCTAGAAAGATCACTAAGAACACTTTCCATACATCTGCTGCTTAGTACCACTTTGTTTTGAATATAGGTTGACTTTTCACAGGAGTTAACTGTACAATAACTAGTGCAAATCCACTGGGATGATGATATCAATGCAGCTACAAGAAAATACAAAAATAAACCCATTACAAAAATGAACTTTCAAAACACCACCAATTGAATTGGCTCACAAAACACTTGAAACACCTACAAGTAATACATAGTTCAAAATAGATTCGAAGTACAAGGGGTACAATCAAAAAAACTATAAGCCTTAATAACAAATAGAAGAGCTACCTGTCCACAATTTTCAAACTTTAAAAATACAGTAAATAATGCTTGCCACTCAAACACAGCAATTGAAGAAAATAATAATGAACGCTATCTGATAGTAATGGTCACTACAACTAACACACACAACACTGCAAGTAAACCTTCAAATCTGTAAATACAGAGTAACACTTAATTTCACGTCAGCCATGCTCCTGCCATGTGCACAGGCAGTGTTCAGGAATCAAAAGGACAAAACTGCAAAAAATTGTGTATTTTATACTTTCCAATTCAAACACAAAAAAAGAGGACTACATACCAGTAAAGCTACTAAGATGGCTGACACATGTTCAGCACAAACTATCACTAAGCCCTACAAAAATGCAAAAGTAACAACGACCAATAACAAACAATAAAACTGACATAAACCCACCTAGCATCATTCATCACTGCGGATATTCGATGCGGATACAGATCTTGATTTGTACCCGCAGCTACACGTGCATTTTCCTGCAAGCCCCAAATCAAACTAAATTACCCTTCAAACCTTCAAATCAAATAAGTGAAGAATTAAGTACATAAGATAATACACACAAATATAATTTGGTACTTTATCATGCACATGAACATATGATTATTGCACAGAACATTTACATTTATAGATGCAGCTTTAAATATGCCCATGGCTCCACCCGTGATGAATGAAACACAGGATAGTATCGACACGCCTACGCACATGCCTTTTATGGACAAAACTATACAAAATCCCCTCCTAAATGCCTGCTAGTGGCACCAGTATTTGCAAAAACCCTGTAATTCAAAATTGCTTTTCCACTGCAACAAACTCTAAAAATGGTCCCCAACTTACCCACCAACCCCCTCCACTCCTCATAGTCCTCCTCCGCTCCCCTGGGTCACTTATAATGCTACAAAAGACTCAATATATATAAGATGCCACCCCATCCAAACTTCTGGGTAGTCTTGGTTACCACACGTCCACAATCACACAATGTGTCACTTACTCTACTATTGCTGGGGGTACAATGGGGGAGGTGTAGCACCATCAACTAATTAGAAAGTACAACACACACACACACATCATACATACCCTGCTCATACAAACTACTAGAAATTCCTGGAAACAGAGAAATACTGCAGATATCATGGCTGGTTTGAACACTTTGTGGCTGATTGGAGACAGTTGGCTGTTTTGGTTGCTGGATTTTTGTGAGAAACTAAATATTAACATGGACCAAGGTTTGAGAGATTTTACCATTAAATGGTTTGGATTGAATGTATGTGTTGGGTCCAAGTTTTTCCAAAATTGTTAAGTCACAGAAGTACAGGGCACCCAGATGTTATAATAATTCATTGTGGAGGCAATGATTTGGGGAATGTACGATGGGTGACCCTTACTTTAATGATGATACAAGACATGGGAAAACTAATGGAACTATTTCCTCACACCCTCTTTATCTTTTTCAATCTCACTCGGAGTCAAAAATGGAGATGGACCACCAGATTTAATGGTAAAATTGAGAAATATCGGAGAAATGTTAATAAAGCAGTTTCAGCATTCATGACAGACCACAACCAATTATGGATTGTGAACAACAACATACAGTTCTACATCGGCAATTTCTATAGAAGGAGTATACCTAGCCTATGAAGGAAATACAGTGTTACTTAATAACACTAGAACAGTACTCCTGATGTGCTAATGTTCTACACTCAGTGTAGCCAAAAACAGTCCTTTTTAAGGACTACTCATCATACATAAATACAAAAAATAATAACCCAAAATAATGTTTTATTATACCCATGACTACAGTTCATTGGCATTTACCATTACAGCGGCTACAAAAAGACAGTTGAAGGGGGCACTGACTTCAAGTTTCATAGTATAATCCAACTTAAATGATAAATACAGAACAACACTACTGATGTACTTATGTCCAGTAACAGCAAAATAAGAATCATGAGAAAAATACATAACAGTAAACTAAATAGGCAAGCATTGCACACCCACACAACATAATACCATAAGTGAAAATATACACCCTAAAATACATTGTATGGCACATCTAAAACTACACTATAATTTCTTCTTTTTATATAGATTTTGTTAAAACTATTTTCTTCTATCTTTCTCCAAAGTCTCACACACTCAAAAGTCTGAAAACACATATCCAAAGTAAAAAAGACTCTCTAGGTCACTGACCATTGCCTTTGCAGACTTTTAATCACTTTTGAAATTTCAGACAAATCCGTTACTCAAATCAAAAGTTATTAACAATAGAATTTCGAGGAGTTCCTATGTGTCTCTGACTCACCTTAAGTATAAGGCGGCAAGAAAGAAAACACTTTAGTTGCATGGACATTAAGGAGAGAACTTAATGCAACAAAACACCTGAAATTCAGCTAAAGCCACCTTAACTTTGTGCCCATGTTGCACAGCCTATGACCACAATGATGACATCACAGATGACATCACTGATGGCATCACTAATTACATTGTATATAACTGATTACATCAATAATAGTGTTATACATTAAATCATTTATAAATGATCTCATAAAAACCTTGATTATGATACTAACAATTAAGGCCGTGGACCTGACCAAGATGAAGGCTGAGGTTACTGGCCATTAGCAAAAGCCATAGCTAATGGTCGGTTAGTGTGATCAAATATATACTGGGTATGGTGGAAAGCTATAGTTAGTGTTCCATTACTGTTTTTCAATATGCAGTGGGCAAGGTCAAAAGCCGTAGCCACTGGCCATAGCTAAAGGCCATGGCTAGTGCCCATTAATATGTTAGAATAAAAGGTTGGCACGGCCAAAGGTCATGACTGATGACTGGTTAGTGTTGTAAAATGTACAGTGGGCACGGACGAAGGTCATAGCTAATGGCACATCAGTACTTTAAAATATACAGTGGGCATAGTTGCCTGATCTAGCCACTAGTCATGGTCAAAGGCCAGGCCTAGTGGCCCATACACACATTAGAATATAGAGTGGGCAGAGCAAAGGCCATGGCCAATGGCCATTATTGTGCTGACGAACATGGCTAGTGGCTGTTTAGTGTATATAGTGTTCAATGGAGACGGCTCAAGGCTGTAGCCACTGGTGAAAGCCGAAGACTATGGTTGGTGGCCTATTAGCATTTTAAAATATACAGTAGACAGGGCTCAAAGTCATGGGCTGTGTCCATGAGTGAACCCATGACAAATGGCCCATTAATATGTTCAAATATATTTGAAGGTCATGTTTAGTGCCAGATACTGTTGTAATGTAGTTAGTGATGTCATCATTGATGTCATCTGTAATGTCCTCATTGTGGTCATAGGCTGCGCAAAAGGGGACTGGAAGTTAAGGTGGATTTAGCTGAATTTCAAGGGTTTTGTTGCATTAAGCTCTCACCTTAATGTCTCTGCAACTAAAAATGTTTCCTTGAATTTCAAGGGTTTTGTTATTCCATAGATTTTCACAGCAACACTAGCCATACTCTTCAGCCATGGCCAGTATGCATGACCTTCAGCTGTCCGTACTTTTAGAACACTGTCTCTAAACTAGTACAGTACTACTAAAATAATGTAATACATAAAAAATATATACTTGTAATGTCTTACCTAATATCTTTCTCGGATGTCTCATTGTCATGATCTCTGCTTCCAAAAGGTCAGGGATTTCCCAACTCCCTTGGAAGCAGATCCATAACCCAGGTTCCGAGTGCCAACCAGTCCCAATTGGAAGCGCCGGGCTCATAATGCTTGGGTGGACTTACCTGCAGCAGACCATGCTGCTTACTTGCCTGCCAGTTGAGTCTCTGATCCTCTTCTGTTTGGAACTACTTTTCCTGTTGGGTGGGGCAGGAGCCACTCCCTAGATTCAGAACACTGGAACTCTTCTGGAAAGCAGGAACTCTTTTCTTACCTAGGCGTGGCTGTGGAAGGAGACACCTAAGCACTACAGGAGGCTATTTAAACCACACCCGATAGATGAATCTTGCTTTGCGTTATTCTGCATCCTCAGCAGCAGAACGCTCATCGTGTCTTCTGCATCTGATCCTGGGCCTAAGGAAAAAGGCTTACCATTCTGAATCCAGTCTTCAGCAACACCTATAAAGACAAGAGAGAACAGGTTAGCATTACGGTCTTCAGTGACAGCTCTTCACTTACCTGGTCCATCGGCTGTCACCAACGCCTCGCGCTGCATTCCGGCATCTGAAAGACAAAGGCTTACCTACTCTTCGTGCGCTCCGGAAGTCTTCACACTGCATTCCGGCATCTGAAAGACAAAAGCTTACCAACTCTTTGCACGCTCCGGAGGCCTTCGGCGCTGCATCCCGCATCTGAAAGACAAAACAAGGTGCGTTTAAAGACATTGGGGAACTTTAATACTCACGTGCCATTACTCCTTTCCACATCTAACCCAGTGGGTATTCCGGCACCCTGCAGCCGCCCCGAACTTGTACCTGCAAAATAAAAAGACAGTTAGAGCGCATCGTGAAGCAGGCAACAAGCGCTTACTTACGTGCTTCCAGGCGCTTCTATTCATCACACGGGCTCCATCTTCAACTCACTTCAGCCCGCCATCCGCCATCGCCGCAACCCTGCAAAACAAGAGACATCATTATTAAAGACTTTAAAGACATTAGAATTACTCGAAACTTACCGTTCGTGCAGTAAACGACGGACAGCAGTTCTCTGAAGTCAAGAGGCCTGCTCCCCTTATCCAGTGAAGAAACTGGTTACAGCACCCTGCCTCGAGGCAGATGGAGAGCACGGCGTTCACTTACCTAAGGTGAGAGCGTTAACCTTTGGGGTTCTACAGGAGAAGAGAAAGGGAAGAAGATAGAGACATTCAATAACCCAGTTCATTAATCCCACATTTTCTATCTGCATACATCTTACCCTTCGAGGCAGACATACAGTGCACAGAGGTCCAGCCCAAAGAGCCAGCCGTGTGTTACACATCACCTTTGAAGATACGGTATACGCCCAGTCAAGACCGGCGCCTCTACGGGAATCAGGTGAGCGTTACACTCATCTTCTGTGTTCCATTACTGCAACATTTCTAAAACAGAATTTAATACATTTTATAACAGAAAGTACTCAACCAATTAAGGCTTAATCATTATGCAGAGGAAAAAAACTTCTCATTGGAGAGAAAAAAAACCTCTGCTTGCGTATCTCATATATTTAAGGTCTACTAAGAAGCTTAACATTCCAATAAGTGAACATTATATTGAAAGAAAGTTTAAAAGAATAACACTTTGAAAGGGAAGGATGGTCTAGAGTGTACTTTAGATAGAAGAAACACTTGTTACCTCAACTACACTAAACATTTAGGTAACTACAAAATTGGTTTTGCACCAGCAAATTCTAAATTGAATTGCCCGAATAGTTTGTGCACTTCTAAAGACATTTCAATACATTATCTTTCGAAAAATAAATTGCAATATTAATATAAAAAATGAACTATATACAATGAAGCTGTTTCAATTCTGTACAAGCATTGGTTCATGTTAAATGATGTCAAATCTGCATAGTAGTTTATGCAGCCTTAACCATGAAATCATGACATATGACCTAACTATGTTTTCAGTTTTACAAATAAAAGTATGAAGACATGCAACATTGTAGCATTATTTTGAGTGTAACTGTGTTTAAATTCTAGTCACACCATTATTTCGAATAATAGGTAGACAATAAAAGCATCCCTATGTGTAAATGTATCAACCCTTCCCATAAGCTACACTAAGCAATTTACAAATGTAATTTCAATACTTCTTGCAAAATCTGTGTACGTCCTTCGTTTGGCCATCTACACATATGAGAACTTAATAATGAAATTTCATAATCACACATCTTGGACATTGGCCCTCAGTACAACCCAGGCGTTAAGGGGTTAACGGCGCCGTAAAAGGTGGCGGCGCCGTTAAACCCTTAACGCCTGATTACGAGGTCCCTTTGCGGGTGGCACTTTAACGCCTGTTTTTAGCAGGCGTTAAAAAACCAACCCACAAAGGGACCTTGGTGCTAAGTACGGTGCCGCAATTTGCGGCACCGTACTTAGCGCCTTTCCCATTCCCATTGAGCCCTATGGGACAAAAATGGGAATGGCGAAGGGCCATGGCGGTATGGGGAATTACCGCCCGCCAACCTCAGAATGGGGCGGTAATTCCCCATTCCGCCATGGCGGAGTCGGTAAGTTACCGGCATGGACCATGGTGCTATTAGCACCATGGTCCAATGCCTGGGTCGTAATGAGGGCCATTGTTTTTAAAAATGGGAATTGTTACTTATTATTTCTGTTTGCACAGAAAGTTGTGTGCAGTGCGGAATCCCTTTTTTTCTATGAAATCAAAGTTCATTCTGAAATATCGTAATTATCTTTACATTGGGCCTCATTACGACCCTGGCGCTAAGTGGTTAGCGGTGCCGTAAAAGGCTGCGGCACCGTTAACCACTTAGCATCTTACTACTAGGTCCCTTTGTGGGACCCGACCTGAACGGCTGGCCTGGACCAGCCGTTAAAGTAGGGACCCGCAAATGGACCTTGGAGGCAATTACGGTACCGCAATTTGCGGTACCGTAATTGCCGCCTTCCCCATTCCCATTGAGCCCTATGGGGCAAAAATGGGAATGGGGAAGGGCCATGGGGAAATGGGGAAATACCGCCCCGCCGACCTTGGAATGGGGCAGTATTTCCCCAATTCACCATGGCAGACTTGTTACAACACCGGCACCAACCATGGTGCTAATAGCGCCATGGTTTAGCGCCGGTGTTGTAATGAGGGCCATTGTCATTAAAATACATCTTTTCTTATCTGTGTGTGACCTCACTTGCTGAGCAGGAATGGAACAAGCACCCTATTTTTATTTAAACTCCATCACATAGTCATCACTTTCTTTGCCAAATTTAGGAGCATCTTTAATCCACAGCAGCATATGTAAATGCAGAGTGCCACATATCTGGTACTATTTCCTCCAAAAGAAATGTTCCACAGTGCCTGGTGGACCATTTCATTAATTATATTTAAAGTGTAACATGGCTAAAAATCGGTGATGAAAGAATTGCAATACACTTACAGGGTCCATTGAACACAATTCTCCTGCTGTCATGTGTTCTATGTCTTCTTTCTGTGGATTACTTTCACAACTCCAGTATGAAAGATCATCCCAACCATATTCAGTGCAACTTCCAACTTGGAGGGCCCAGGTTTCTGATCATGCATCCAACTTCTGAATGCCTTCTATAGCAATATTTCTTGGTTCCTCTCATTTTGGCAAGAATATTGGTAAGGTTTCCTTCTAAAATTTAATTTCTTTTCTTTTGCCTGTAGCAGTATCTCACATGCAGACAGATTTTGAAATCTAGTTCCGGTCTGAGTGTATAAGCAATAGCATAACATTGGCCCTCATTAGGACTCTGGCGTTAAGGGGTTAACAGTGCTGTAAAAGGCTGCAGCGCCGTTAACCCCTTAACGCCTTACTACGAGGTCCCTTTGCGGCTCCCGACCTGAACGGCTGGTCTGGACCTGCCGTTAAAGTAGGGACCCGCAAAGGGACCTTGATGGCAATTACGGTACTGCAAATTTGTGGTACCGTAATTGCCGCCTTCCCTGTTCCCTTCCCATTGAGCCCTATGGGGCAAAAATGGGAATGGGGAAGGGCCATGGAGAAAGGGGGAATTACTGCCCCGCCAACCTTGGAATGGGGTGGTAATTTCCCCTTTCTCCATGGCGGACTCCGGCATGGACCATGGTGCTAATAGCACTGTGGTTTAGCGCCGGAGTCCTAATGAGGGCCATAATGTTGAGAATTCACTTTCATACAATAAGTGAACAATATTTTCAGAATTGGTGTGTAATCAGGAATCTTCAGAATAAATTTGTGTACAAGATATTCTGAAGAAGAAATTGAAACCTTCTGATCATCCAATTTGCCTCCTGCTCCAGTAGGAAAAACCATAGGGAAACAACAAGCTTCTAAAGTTTTTTTCCCAGACACTGATTGGTGCATCTTTTGTTGCTTTCATTTAGTACAATTCTAAACTGTCGCCCATGACTTCAAGTGAGTGTCGAGGATGAATAGTGTAATGTTCATACAAACAATTCCCTTCTGCATCAGATAGACGTTGGAACTGACCTTCACTGCTTTGCTTGTTGATTCAACCTCAAGCATAGATAAGTCTGGTACAGTCAGACTGCCTTTGTATAAATCATTTTTCTCCAATAGAAACGCTAATGCATCTGTCACCTTTCCAATATAAATGAGCTGTTGCCCAATTTTCTTATCTTTTGTGGAAACACCATTTACTAAAACAAACAAAGAATCAGTGATATCACTTTTCACTCCTAGAGTGTTTATATTTTCTTGCAAATTGCAAGGTAAATACACAACTTTGCCTCTCACACCTTGCACTAAGGATATTTTAGGCAGGTTTTACAACTTTATTTGTAATCTAACAATAACTTGGAAATGATGAACAGTTTGTAATGCAATCACTTCAAACATGTTAAATCTTTGAAGCACAACAGGGATATCAGGCACTACACTGTCATTCAAAACATTTCTGGGAGGCAGATGTGTTCTATTATAAAACACGATGCAGTGTCTACCAACATTTAGTGCCTCTCTTGTGTCAAGTAGTTCTACAAACAAATACAGGTAATGTTGATCCCAAACATCCTCTACACTGTGTTTATTTTTGTCCTCAATGTGACCTAGTTGCACTTGAAAGTTATACAGTATGCGTTAAGACACAAACACAATGTCAGGTCTTCCACTAGAAGACAGCTCAAACATTGCAATACTTGTTTTATGCTGTTGAAAAATCAAATCCTTTGAACGCATAGGACCATCATTTCCACTTCCTGTAAGTGTTTCATTTACGTACACATAATCTTTTACATGAAATGTATTTATCATTTGAAGTGTAGAACGTAAGCTTTCTAAAGTTTCAGCCACAAGTCTTTGATTTAAAAGTGCAAGAGACATACATAGTGTAGTGCATTGATAGCATTTAACCAGAAAGTGTCTGATTTTAGTATGATGCGCAACCAGCTTCTGCATATGATGAAAATTACTCTTACATCTGTTGTTATCATGACAAGCGAGAGAGTGACCCAGCAGTCCTGTTTTTCCTGAACTTCACAGTCATGTATTCTTTGAAGCATCTTGCTCTGTCTTTGAACATTATAATGTTTGTGCAAAACTTGCAAAAAACTCTTTAAGACTTTACAAGAAAGCATAGCAATATTGCAAAAATAATGACATGTCCATACCTCACTTTGGGTTTCTAGATTTTTTTCCAGACTGTCCTAAGCTTTCAATTTCTCTACTTACAGTCTTTAGAATTTCTTCTCTTTTAGAACTCACGCCATTTGGATGTAGCTATACAGTCCAAATCTCATCAAAAGCAAGGGGCACATTCTTTGCTTGAATGTAACTCTCCTCATTAACAAATCTTTCCATGTGAGAAGTGTGTTTCCACTCTCCGCCAAACACATCAAAAAAGTTGTCATGTGTAAGTACATTAACTGTTTGTAGATTTCTGTGAAATTAAGTTCTTAAGTTTGTCAATACAAAAATTAACAATTTTCTTTTCACATGAAAAGCTGTTTTAATTATTGCTTTTATTTTTCAAAAAAAGCTTCATAACATATCTAGATTTTGGTTACAAACGTCTCCAATTATTCATAAAGACTCAAGAGTGGAACATTTTTCCAGATATATCTGTATTCCTCTGTTTCAAATAAGTAGGACATTTTCTTTCTTTTATTGTAAACATCTTTTGTTTTCTTACTATCTACTAACAGGATTGATACATTTTTTAGTTGTATCACTTTCACTTAAAATATAGTGGCTTACATTAATTAAGCAAATTGACTCATCTCCTATGTGAAATTGGAAATTTTCAAAAAGTATTATCAATAACAGATATGTATGTATTATCATCACTATTACTATATACAGAATTTGAAACATCACTTTTTAAAATTGTATATTGGAAAACTTTACTTCCCTGCAAACAATCCTTTCTCCTGGCAGGTTCTTCATGCTTCTTCATCAGCATAGTTCAGCAATGCTGTAAAGAAACAAATATAATTTATATATAATTGCCTAGTCTAAAATAAAAAAATAAAATAAAAGCAAGAGTAATTTACAATAAATACTGCTTATTCATTTTATTCTATATGATAAATGCTTCCATTTCTAAAACATATAATGAAAAACACATTATTAACAAGAGGTTTGCATTCACCACTGTACCTCATAAACCACTTTTCTATTTTAGTTAATACATTAAATCACAGTACCTATTCTACATAATATAACCACACAACATCTACCATATTGCAACTCTTAAATGTGGGCTACATTGCACTTCTGAGGCCTATATTGTACTTATTTTTGTTAGAACTATTCACACTAAAAGGTTTCTCTGACTCTTCAACATAATCAGACATTTTAACATCAGAACAATTCTGGAGCTAAAATGTCTTCTAAAAGCCAGCCCCCTTGTTCTGCGTGTAGGCAGAGAGGAAGCACTAGTTGGTTATTTATAATGCACTTAATACCCGGAGGTTACCAATGAGTGGCAGTGAGAAATAAACAGAGGACTTGTCACACTGAGGTCGAGCCTCAGAGTCCCTTGGGGGCCAGGCACCCTCCAATGCCGGAAAATGGCATACAAGGAAAAGAAAAAGTAGCTTCCATGCTGAGTGTGAGGCACTCAGTGAAACAGCCAGAACGGTAAACTTGTTCCTAAAAGGAAATAAAATGACTGTTCAGCCACAAAGTAAAAAAAACACATTGCACGAAGGAGAAACTTCTTACCCAGTTCATCCATGTCAGTCACCATACAGCCAGTTATATGACACGCTGTGGCTTCTCTCCTCCGTGTCTTTGTTAGCCATGCGCAAAGACCATCCAATCAGATGCTCAGATTCATTGACGCGGTACGCCCATGCCATATCACGACATCCGTGCATACAATACCATCCAATCAGCAGGCGCGGCAGGCTGTAGCCATGAATAATCACCACACTCACAAAAAAAGAAGTTTATATTTATCATTGGTTCGGGTTTTGGTTAGATCCCCATCTGAGATGGCTCAGGATCAGGCTAGTGCCAGTTATTACTGTGGTGCATGCATGCAAGATCAAGTAATCACTTCTTCACACACCTCTACACTCCTGCAACACACTCCTGCGCCTTGATGATGACCCTTGGTCGAAACACGTGTTGGGTTTTTCTGCTTGGCCTGACAGCCCAGGCCCATTGTTGCCTATTACATTTTTTTTTAAAAAGCAAGAACATGAAAACTTTATTGTTGCCAGAAGTGATTACTTGATCTCGCATGCATGAAACACAGTAACGACTGGCACTAGCCTGATCCTGCGCCATCTCAGCCGGGGATCCAACCAAAACCCTCACCTCACAGGACTTTGGGAGCTTTGTCGCGCAGGAACCCTGGAACGGCTGCAGGAGACATCCGACCCAATCCAACTAATAAATAGATCAGCGCAGGGATCCGCTTTCAAAAAAGCTCCTCCTTCCTTCCATTTATTATTGCTTTCTGTACTTGGTATTGAAAGGGTTTCTGAGTAACTGCAAGCACTTTTAACACTTTACCCTTAAATTCTTCATCCTTTTTACCCAGTGTTCCCCTAATCCTATTTTCCTTTGTCTTGTGATTTGCTCATTTTGTCTTTTTTTAAAAACTTGTTTTTGTTACTTTTTCAGTTTTGAGGCATTGGGCCTCATTACGAGTATGGAGGTAGCCATGGTGCTAGTAGCACCATGGCTACCCCCACACCGGGTCCGGGTTCCCTGAATGGGGACTTACCGGGTCATTCGGTCCTTGGAGGACCCAGTATTTCCCCATTCAGGGAACCCATCCCCATTCCGATTTGAGCCCCCATAGGGCTCAATGGGAATGGGTAGGGAGCTAATAGCGGGCCCGTTAATAACGGGCCTGTTGTTAGCTCTCTGGTCCTTTAGTGGCTCCCTCTAAGGGCGGCTGGTTTTATCAGCCGCCCTTAGCGGGACCCGCTAAAGGACCTCGTAATGCAGCGGTAAGGGGTTAACGGCACCGGCATCCTTACCGGTGCCGTTAACCCCTTACCGCCGACCCCGTAACTAGGCCCATTGTCTTTTTTTTGTTGTTATTTTTTATTATTTTATATATTTCTCTCCGGTTAGATGTCCAACCATGAGAGTAGCATCAGTGATTATGACGTTATCGTTTGAGTTCCAAATCCATTACCACCGAGGAAGAAATCAACTGGAATGAAAACCACTGCAGACAGTTGGCGCTTTTTTCAAGTAAAAAAACACTGTTCCTGTAAAGAGGCTGAGAATGTACTTTGTACAATCTGCAACAAAACTCTGTTCCGTGGGCCTTACAATGTTCCGTCTCAAAGTCCTTGAACATCTATCATAAGTAATCATATAGTGCTAGTCCACTGTGATGATGATGATGATGATGAATATCAAAAAGCACACAAACATCATAAAAGAAAAATGCATTGGTCCAATTCCTTACATCGCAGGACATTAGCACCACCTGCAGGACCTTCATCCACCAGTTCAACAACATCACTAACTGGAAATAAAGCCTCAACTTCAACACCTGTATCAACTGCACAGACTCTTGTTTTACAGATTGCCAATCTCATCATGATGCATGTCATGTGTAACCAATGCCTTGAAAGGGTCGTCAAGGGAGATACCACAATGGCAGTTAATTGCTCAACATCAGATTACCTGTCATGCTTGTTTTGTTTTTTACATTTTTCACTCTTTTTTCCATTTTAAAAAATAAAATACAAATACAAATATATCGCTTTTTATTTTAATTCGCTTTGTTATATGTTTCATCCTTATGGGGTTTTCTTCCCTATTCCACCCCCCTCTACCAATCCCCAAGCAGTTTTATGGGCCAAGTTTTAAGTTATAAATATAGATAAAATAGAACACAAACTGTAAAAATATATTACAATATCTATTGTCATTTATTTTGTGCAGTTGCACTAATCATAATCCCCCAATTGTTTGTTTGTAGCCACAGATACACTGCTAACAGGTGAAGCAGTTTAGCCACAAAAAAACAACCTCCGTCATTGCTCGCTTTAGCCACATAAGCAAAATCCTGCAATTCATTGGCTGATGCTGTAGGTGCGGCTACAAAAAAATAATATAAAAAATGTACAACTCTGTGTATATACATATCTGCATTATAGATTTATATATCACATTGATCAAATAACTTAGCAATACCTTTAATGTTCTCTTCTTTGTTCCATATTAGTAACTCTGAAACAAAATGAAATGTAGTTTATAACAAAATAAAAACTAAATCACGTATTTTTCTTCATACTGGTACCAAGTGAATACTGATTATATTCCCAGTGCACAACCATTATCAGGTTGTATTCATTAATTTTACAATAGAGAGGAAAAAAAACCTCTTGTTGGAGAAAAAAAAACCTCTTCAGTTATTTTAACATATACAAATTATACACTACTTTCTACAAGTGTATCTATATTATAATATTTAAAATAAAAATGAAAACTATTTTATAAAATACACATTGTAAAAAAAAGAACACCTTCAGAAAATAACACTTTCAAAACCTAAGAGCTGCTACAGTGCAGTATAGGAAAAAAATGCACTATTATCACTTCAACTATACTAACCATTTAAGTAACTACGAACTGGGTTTTGCATCAGCAAATTCTAAAAAGATTTTCCCACAACATCAGCCAGTTCACTACAATGAAGATATGTTAAAATACTGTAGAAACATTATTTAATATTACATGATGACACATTCACAGATTAATATATGCAACCTTAACCAGGAAAACAAGATTTACAGCCTATGTCTTCAGTTTTACAAATAAATGAAGACATGCCAACAGTGTAACATTGTTTTGAGTATTAATCTTTTTTAAAGTATATCAATACCTATATTACACATACTAGGTTAACAATAAAATCTTGTGTGTGTTAACATATTTACACTTAGCAAAATCCACACTAATACCCTAACAAATGTAATTTCCATACTCCTTATCGAATCAGTGTGCGTCCTTTGTTTGGCCACCTACGCACATGAGAAGTAGATAATTATATTTTATAATGTACACATATTTAAATTTCTCAAATACTAAGAACTGTTATTTAAACTTCTATTGGCACTGATAGTTCTACGCAGTGTGCAATACCTTTTTTTACTATATGAATATGAACTCTAAATTATAAACATTTTATCTACATTGCCATTTGATAACTTCTTTCATGATTTGGTGTGCATCATTTTTTGGCACCCTGCACACCTAAAAAATTGAAAACATGCATACACTTTTTGAAAACTTCACACTGCATACAGAAGTTATTTATACATTTAACAAACTAACCCTTTCAGTATGATATTACATTATTTAAATGTTTTATTTCATTTAGAATACTTTTAAAAAACACTGTGTGCATACATATTTTCATCACCTCTACACATAATAAGTAAACACAGTAGACCTAAAGTGTTCCCTAAAACTCTTATCAGTAATTATATATTGCTTATTTTTCAAACATGTTTATGTACTATATGATTTTTGTTTCTACAACCTAAGGTCTACTTGTTTCATATGTAAACAGGCATGCCTTTCTACACTCCCTCACAATCAAACAAATGTACATGGAACCATTTATGTAACCTAGCACTTATAGGGAGCACTTGTAAATGTTATATTATACAGTGTTTTACACAATAAAACAGAAGTAGAAGATTCCAGAATGCTTTTCTCTTCCAGTTTATATACTATTCAGAATATTACCTCTACATTCATTTCGTACTTTTTTAAAAAGTAAATGCTAGTAGCAATCCATCTCCAACCATATATAGACACTCATTACCCTATTCTTCAATTTCGAACTTTTATTTTTCATGTTTCTATTCACAAAGCATATTACACATATATTTCAAAACTTTGGTGCAAACAACATTAAGTAAGCATTCCTTAAACCCTTTTACAATCTAGCTTGATATGTAACTATAGAGTCATTACAAACAAGCCAATCTACTTCTGTACAGACTCATGTTGTGAAATGTCCAGATTCAATGGATCCCCCTTCATGAAAAATAATTGCACACATTTTACAAGTTTTCTTACTGACAGAAACCTGACCACATTTAAAATTTATTATTGATATGTTCATTTCTGTTCCTTCTAAACTGTATCTTTGAAACATAATCAATAAATACTTATTAAAAACTAGATTTTGCAGTGTTGATTGTAAATTACAGCTAAAGTCACTGCATTGCATGTCATTGAATGCTTTAGTTACAAGATCAGAAAAATTGACTATTTTATGATCAGGGACTTGTTCCAGCTGGGTGCCTTCCAAACTCTACCTATAAGAAGGACCAGCATACACCCGTTAACCAACTGTCATCATTTTTGTTTTAGATAGATTTATGCAGAGACCATTAGAATCAGCATACCACTGTAGGGCAACCAACGAACACTGCAGACCAGTAGCTGTTCTACCTAGAATGACTGTATCATCCACATACATCAGGCAAAGAGTATTCTCTTTGACAAAATAAGGTGGAAAAATATGAGCAGTCTTCAAAGTCTTAGCTAAAGCTGCAAAGTATAAATAAAACAAGAGAAGTGACCAGACGCACACCTGCTTAAGCCTGGTGTTAGTAGGCAATGCTTTAGGCAGGGTGCCATCCTGGGATAGCCTAACCCTAACCAACATATCACTGTACAACATTTTAACAAAGTGAAGTAGTATCTGGTCAATGCCCGAAGTTTCCAGTTTTTCCCATAATATACACCCAACTACACTAACAAAAGCTGCACTGCAATCAATGTAGCACAGATACAGTGTAGCCTCAGGATCTTAGAGTGCGTCTGATATTAATGTTACGAGCAGCCAGATATAATGCGAAGTATTGCATCCCTTTCGGAATCCGGTCTGTTGTATGTTTAATACATTCTTTACACCCCCCCCCCCAAGTGGTTAACAGCAACAAGAGAACTGAAACGATTTTTGCGCTACAATCAAGCAGTAACCTGTAATTACCCGGTTCCAACCAAGATCCCCTTTCATGTACAGAGACCAGGATAGACTGCTGCCAAGGTACAGGATATGCACCAACCATGAAGATAAAGTTCAAGCATTAAATCAGCCCACATGTACGGGTCAGACTTAATGACAGCATTACATAACCCATCTGGGCCTTGTTCCTAAGAAGGTTTCGATTTTATAATAATGCTAGTCAGATCCGCATCCTACACATACAACGAGACATAATTCCCTACTACTACAGACCCTTCTGCAGCATAACTCGCCTCCTTCGGATTCCAGTATGTCTCTGCAATATGAGTTACCCAGGCCTCTTCACTGACACCACTCAGTTCAATGGCTGCAGTGCCCATTCTATGAGTGCCTATTAGATGTAAAACTTCTTTGTGTCGTGGGTTCTAACTATCATGTTAAAGAACTTCCAACTTGCTGTAACTTCTGTATGTCTATAACCTCAGAGCTATTACTTATATTGGCCCTCGTGCCCTAGCAATCTATTTTCCTTTTTCCAACTCTTGAAGAGAAGACCTCCTAATTCTTCGAACGGTTGAAGTTAATTCCTGCTTTTTTTCTTGCTATGACAAAAGGTACACCTGGCTTGCCTAAGGTCTTATGCTCTAAAACACCCAAATGTTTGCATAGACTGACAAGCTCTCCCTCTGATTTTGCACGTGTCTCCTGTAAGCCGTGTCTCCTGTAACCAGTGCATTGATGCCCTCGGGTTGCCTGCACGCTTTACAAATGAAATAAATAAATGCAATAAATAAGGTGTAACCAAATGTCTATGTTCACAGGGACAATGGGTAGCCATCATGTTATTCAAATCCCAATTACAATTCATCAATAGTTCCCTGCCCTTGTGGCCACTCGAAGTCAGCATTGAATTAATACTACTTATATTAACCGAGGACCACACAAGACGATTACTCCATAGCGTAGATTCACGGTTGGATAAGCATTCACCTTTTCTTGTACTCTGGGAGATCGCAGTGTGCAATTCATACACAACTGAGCATGGTCACTCATAGCCACAGGACAGATCTTAAATTCCGGTAGCAAATCAGCAATATCCGCATTGACAAATATAAAGTCAATATGGCTGCTATAAACTCTTTTAGACCATCTAACATAATCTTTGAGCTCCCTTGGGGCTAGAGGAAACAAGTCGAACTCAGCCATCACTTCCAACCATTCTCTTGCACTATTAGGTACCCGAACAAGATCTCTTTTGCCTTCAGACCCTATGGGATAATTGGAGCAATCCTCATTAAAATCCTAAGTAAGTATTATACCACCTTTTGGGAACTGCATGTGCCAGGTGCAAAATATATCAATGGTAGCAGTCCTAGGATCCTCAGTGGATCCACCAACAGGAGGGTCATAAAGAGTGGCCAACTATGTTGCCGTATTACTATCTGGGAATCTATGTAAAGTTGCACATAAGAGGTTATCATGAGGTCCCGCCCCGGAAAAATCATCTAGCGAGAACTTGCGCTTAGCCCCTGTGTACAAACCGCCTTTGGGACAACCCCTAATAGGCGGCGGGGCAAATGGAAGGCTGATGAATACTCATTTAATTCAAAAGGGGAAGTTTATCAAGTCTCTTGTAATAGGAATATCTGGCCAGTCATAAGCTTCTCACATCCCTGTGGATTACTAAGGAAAGAATGAAAGCCTGAAGTATTCCATGACAAGACATTGAAAGAAAAATAGTGTGGTTTACTCTTTGACCGCTCCTACCTATGTGTTTCACATGGTGTGGTGGGGTCATGATCACAGATCCCACCTTTTCACCTGCCGGAGAAATCCGCATTGGGTGGGGTCCCATTATGGTTGTTAGAACCTTGGTGCAAGGCATTGTCACCCTACTGGAACCTCTTTCCAGCAGTTTAAAAATAAACTGTCACCTCATAAACACATCTGAACTGTAAATATGTGGGTAGGAGGGCTGCTCATATGCTCCTCTCCTCACCTCACCCATGCACCGTTCAGACAGGCAATGTCTGGCAGTGAATGAGGACTGTGCCTGCACCATATTGACAATAGGAGTGGTTACGCTCAGGAATTGCGCGGCCCCAGGCGCCCCAATAGACAGGCCATCACACAGTCATCCTGATGTACGCACTTACCTTTCTGTACCTACAAAAAAGATCAAGAAAGCAGGCGTATTCCTTTTGTAAATATCTGGTACAGGCTACTTCTGGCGTGCCTTCTTTACCACAAACAAACTGGGGGTTGTCTTACTTCAACTTTTCTCCAGAAGGCAGACCGCTAGGTGGAGGGCTTCCCATTCGAATGCACTTTCAGATGGCGCTGTGCCACTCCCTATTGAACAAATGCATTGGAAGAAAAATAACTGTTCTTGGCTGGGTGTATAGAAACTTTATTGAAATATGTTTCAACTACAACATTAAAAGAACGTTTTAATGTGTTACAAAAAAACTAAATCTGGCCCCTGGGGGTAAGTGTGGCAGAGTGTGGTAAAATGTAAAAATAACAACTTACACTCTTTGTTCTTGGAAAGGGTGAGAAACACTGGAAGGAGACAACCAAAAGAAGGCCTTACGGTTTCTGAGGTAGACATGCTGAAATATGTCTTTTGAGAAAGGAGGGTGATTGGAATTCCAAGAGGGTAAATGGCCTGCATTCAAAAGTAAAACATTGCTCTGTTTTGATCATTATTGCATATCAGACAGGAGTGGGATTCAGTCATACGCCACAAACTGATATTTGTCTGATGGCCTGTTTGTGTATGACTGGATGGCCGCTGCTTCTCTAAAGGAACAGGTGAATACAATCATAATATGCTAATGTGCTGAGAAAACACTGTATTAGTCGATCCATTTCTTTTAATGCTCGTTGAAATAAAGACATAGTTTAGCAGGCGGAATGTATGCGTGATAACTATAAACCCCCTGCCTCCAGGTATCAGCATACGCTGGCTTGTGCACTTTCAAGACCGGAAGAAAGATATGAGAAGGCAACCCAAGGGCATCTTAATAATTTACTCTTCTCTCCTGATAGCCTCACGCTGCGTTTCCCAGAATGTGGAGATTAAATTGAACGATAAATCCTTCAAAACATGAGCAGCAGTTTGAGCAGCAGTGGCGTTGCCCAATAGAACTGCCCACCTTGAAGGAGGTCTGTCCATCAAACGCAGCTGCCATTTTCAGGGCAATGTCGACACCAGGGATTTATTTTGCATCAAAACGAAAGCTCGTTTGACTGGGGCATCCATATGGCTGATTGTTTTGTTGCCAAAAAGGGATTGCACTAAATCCTAAAGAGAAATATGCGTGCTCCCTGGAACCTATACTCAAGATCGCTGTAATTGGTTTCTTGGCCATCTGTGGGGCATGTCTTGAACAAGTCAATTAGAATGTGTCGATATGTTGACTAATTTTCCTAGGCTCCACAAACATCATGAGAGACAACTGTGTCGAGCACTTTGCCACATGTGTTATCTGGATGGGTCGAAAAGCGGAAATGTGCAGTTAAGGCTGTGTGTAAGAGGTGCTATTATGACTTCAAACACACAAGGACGTTGTTCGCATTATTGAGTGCAAGGAAGCCCCTATTTTGCGCAAATTGAGGAAGAATTATAGCCCATGATTGGACATACAATTAATTATCAAAAAGGAAATTTGCCTTTGCAGTTTTTCGTGAAGGCTTTCTCTTGCAAAGAAGCGCTCACAATAGCAATAGTAAAATAAAGGGATTTAGGGAATGATGATAAAGTCTTATGCAAACACAAATGTCTACTGGCATAGCAACTAATTGAGAAAGTGCAGTTTTCTTCTGACCCTGTCTTGATCTTTTTTTACTCATGTTTGGGAAGAGGTTGGTGGCTCCTTTTAACCCCCGTGTTTAGGCAAGTTTGGGTTCCTGCAGATGCACCCACCACACGGCTCCCATTTAATTGTATCATCTACTGAAGCTGGCTGTTTGTTTTCCTGTCCCTTGCTCTGTGTGTCTGGTTGTTTACTTCATGGTGCCATTTTCAGCCGGGCCAAGATGGATCTTGTCACCAATGTTTCTTTCAAGTGCCCTGTTAGTTCTAGTGTTGCTTCTCTCTCCATCCCTCTATAGTGGTATGTTATAATTCTTGCCATGCTCCTGATGGCTGCAACTGGCATTCCCCTTTTTAGTCTTCTCTCTGATGGTACAGTAGATAAAGCAAAATAGATCAACATTCATGGGGGGGATTCTTTAGCGCTCAAATCTCGGCTCTGTAAGGGACAGACCTCCATTTTGCAGTGCCTGCTATGGTAAAGCGTTGTTTCATGAGCTCACAAGTAACTTGTTTTTGTTGTTGTTGTCACATGGCATGTTTGCATTGGTTGTTCCTTTCCATGGGATTAAGCCGTGCTTCTTAGAGGAATTAGCATGTTTATCTATTTTTAAGAAGCAGCAATGATTCACGGTTTCCTCTTCAGGATTTCTTTCCACCTTTTCACTTGCACATTTGGGGGGTAATTCATAGAATTCAGCGCACAAGTGGCGCACGCGGCTGGCGCACAGTGTGCGCGTGCGAATCCCTGCGCCAGCTGCGTGCACCAAAATACATTTCCACAAACAGCGTATTCATGGATTCCAGCCACCAAAACCAGCCGTAGTGCACAGTGGCGCAGCGACCCTGCAGCAGCGCCAGTTACATCCCCAAGAATGCCCCTTGCGCAGGGAAAAGCCATCAAAATCCCCAATCCAGCGCAAAGGGCTGCGCTAACCCTGTACCAGCACGGCAAGCGGGGTACGTGTATCACTGGGGTGCGCGGGAAGTTCCTCACGTTATTTCAGCTGGGTATGTGTATTTCAGGGGTGCGCGGGAAGCTCCACACGCGATTCCATCAGGGTACGTGTACATCAGGGGTGCGCAGGAAGTTTCACACGTGAATTCAGCAGGGTATGTGTATTTCAGGGGTGCGCGGAAAGTTCTACACGCGATTCCATCAGGGTACGTGTACATCAGGGGTGCGCAGGAAGTTTCACACGTGAATTCAGCAGGGTATGTGTATTTCAGGGGTGCGTGGGAAGTTCCACACGTGAATGTCCTGGGTACGTGTATTTCGGTGTGCGCGGAAAGTTACACACGTGAATTCAGCAGGGAACGTGTATTACTGGGGTGCGCGGAAAGTTCTACACGCGATTCCATCAGGGTACGTGTATATCAGGGGTGCGCTGGAAGTTCCACACGCGAATGCCCTGGGTACGTGTATTTCGGGGTGCGCGGAAAGTTACACACGTGAATTCAGCAGGGTACGTGTATTACTGGGGTGCGCGGGAAGTTTCACATGCGATTGGCCCTGTGCGAGCATGGTACGTGTATTTCAGGGGTGCGCGGGAAGTTTCACATGCGATTTCAGCTGGGTACGTGTATATCAGGGGTGCGCTGGAAGTTCCACACGCGAATGTCCTGGGTATGTGTATTTCGGGGTGCGCGGGAAGTTACACACGTGAATTCAGCAGGGTACGTGTATTTCAGGGGTGCGCGGAAAGTTCTACACGCGATTCCATCAGGGTACGTGTATATCAGGGGTGCGCTGGAAGTTACACACATGAATTCAGCAGGGTACGTGTATTTCAGGGGTGCGCTGGAAGTACCACACGCAAATGTCCTGGGTACGTGTATTTTGGGGTGCACGGGAAGTTTCACATGCGATATCAGCAGGGTACGTGTATTTCAGGGGTGCGCGGGAAGTTCTACACGTGATTCCATCAGGGTACGTGTATATCAGGAGTGCGCTGGAAGTTACACACGTGAATTCAGCAGGGTATGTGTATTTCAGGGGTGCGCTGGAAGTTCCACACGCGAATGTCCTGGGTACGTGTATTTTGGCGTGTGCGGGAAGTTTGACACGTGATATCAGCAGGGTACGTGTATTTCAGGGGTTCCGTGGAATACTACACGTGAATTGGCCGTGTGGGTCCTCCCAGGTGTTCGCTCCACAACCTCCACAGCCCCTGCAGGCAGCCCACACCATGGGGGACTACCCTGCACCCCCACTCATGTCCCCCAGCACCCCCACCCCCCAGCACTGTGGGGCACCCTCCACCAGGCCCCCAACTCATGTCCCCCTGCACCCCACACCCCACACCCCAGCACTGTGGGGCACCCTCCACCAGGCCCCAACTCATGTCCCCCTGCACCCCCACCCCCCAGCACTGTGGGGCACCTGCCACCATGTCCAACTCATGTCCCCCTGCACCCCCACCCCCCAAGCACTGTGGGGCACCTGCCAGCAGACCCCCACTCATGTCCAACTCATGTCCCCCTGCACCCCCACCCCCCAGCACTGTGGGGCACCCTCCACCAGGCCCCAACTCATGTCCCCCTGCACCCCCACTCCCCAGCACTGTGAGGCACCCTCCACCAGGCCCCCCAACTCATGTCCCCCTGAACCCCCACCCCCCAGCACTGTGGGGCACCCTCCACCAGGGCCCAACTCATGTCCCCCTGCACCCCCACCCCCCAGCACTGTGGGGAACCTGCCAGCAGGCCCCCACTCATGTCCAACTCATGTCCCCCTGCACCCCCACCCCCCAGCACTGTGGGGTACCCTCCACCAGGCCCCCAACTCATGTCCCCCTGCACCACCACCCCCCAGCACTGTGGGGCACCCTCCACCAGGCCCCAACTCATGTCCCCCTGCACCCCCAACCCCCAGCACTGTGGGGCACCTGCCAGCACGCCCCCACTCATGTCCAACTCATGTCCCCCTGCAACCCCACCCCCCAGCACTGTGGGGCACCTGCCAGCAGGCCCCGACTCATGTCCAACTCATGTCCCCCTGCACCCCCACCCCCCAGCACTGTGGGCACCCTCCACCAGGCCCCAACTCATGTCCCCCTGCACACCCACCCCCAGCACTGTAGGGCACCTGCCAGCATGCCCCCACTCATGTCCCCCAGCCAACATGTCATCACAATCTAGATCCCTGGCCCCTATGGTCAGCTTCCAAATGCCAAACACCCACCCGAGTATTGCATCCACCCACTTAGAAATGGCAATAACATGATAGAACCCCAATTGCAAGTTTGGAAATGAACACATGTCCCTCACATACACCCAATGGGTGTCAGTGAATCTCAAAACCCATATCATAATATGCATGAAACCAATGAGATGACACTACACATTGAAGTTTGAACAAAAAATATGTATTAAAAGAAACATACATTGAATCAAAAATAAACAAACAAAAATGGGAATTTAAAAAAATAAAAACCAGCATGTCCGTGAAATAATGCAAAACCACAAATCATAATCCAAAGGAAAGGTGTCCAAAGTCACAGCCCACAAAAGTAAATCCAATGGAATATTAAAATTGAAAGCCATTGCTCCATGGGTAAATTGTAAAGAAAAATGAAAATCCAACAGTCAACTATATACAGATAAACAATCCAAGGTCCATGATCCCAAAAGAAGAAATGAAACCTATCTAATAACACTACCTAATAAAAAAAACCATATACAAAAATGTGGCCCAATGTCCAAAAGGTCCCAAAAAAATGCAAAACCAAAGGAAACCTAACACTAACTACAGAACTATTTACAAGGGCAGCGGGCTAGTCCGACGGCTCACTTTTGGATGTCCCGGGCCAGGGCATCATCGAACTCCTGCTGAATGTCCCGGAGGCGGTCCTCCTCCATGGCCCCGAGGGTCCGCAGGGCCGTCGACGTGTCCACCTCCAACCCCCTGCGGATTGCCTTGAGGCACTCAGCCCGCCTCAGGGCCCTCCGCATGGAGTTCTCCACCCTGACCATCGTGAGCCGTGCCTCTTCCGCCCGCTGCCGCTCCGCATCTATGGCGTGGCCCAACCGCTGCCACACGGAAGACACTTCCCGTCCTGGGTCCTCCTGCCCTCCGGCCGATGCCTGCACCTCCGATGTCGAAGGCCCCGAGCCATCATGGCTCCCACCACGTTGCTGCTGCTGTGCCTCTGCCCGTGCACTGCCTCCTGCTGCCTGCACATCCTCCGCTGGCTGGGGTGCAGTTGTTGATGTGGCCACCCCTGCTGGACGTCCGACTCCCGACTGTGGCAGGGATGCCTCCTCCACCAGCCTGGCCGCACCGTCAGAGGCAGCTCCACAGAGCACCCAGGTGACTGATGGGTGGGAAGATGGCACGGAGGACGACTGGCGCATAGGGGGTTCAGTTGAGGAGGGGGTCGTAGCAAGCCCCATTAAACAGAGGAATCCGGCCTGGGTGACCTGTCCCAGTAGGCCGACGCGGTCAACGAGCCATTCGAGATGACGTGCAGTCTCCTCATGAAAAGACTGCAGGTCACCTCGCATGGCCCGTTGACGCAACGCCACACCAGTTAGGACAGGCTCAACCCGGACCCGGATAGCCACGTCCGCAGGCAGAGGAAGGCCAGTTGTCGTGAGCTCATCCCCTGCCTGAAAACGGGTCTGGACGTAGGCCTCCCTGCTGGTGCAAGATGATGCAGGGACAGGATCAGGGACAGGATTGCACACAGGCACCATCTGCGGCGGCCTGTGCTGCCTCCTGTCCCTGGTCCTGCACTGCACCACTAGCACCAGTGGAATCCCCACCTCCAGACCCCATCTCTGTTGCTTGCACGGACTCCTCCTCCACCAAACCCCCCACCAACCTGGATGACTCCGTGCCATCTTCCCCCGTTGGGCCCTGTGGGGTCTCAGCTGCCCCTTCTGCTGCCGAGGAGTCCAACTCCAACCTCCCCCTCTTGGACCTCCCCACGGCAGCTGCGGCCTGGGATGCGGCACCGGACTCCTCACTCCCCGACGAGATCACAACCTGGGAGGGGAGCCAGGCCTTGCGTCTCCGGCTGGCGGTGGGATCCCCGCCGCTGTGCTCCACAGCACCTTCTCCGCCCTCTTCATCAGTTGACGCTGCAGACAGGGAGAAATAAAACACAGACATCAGGGCACTGTACAATGGACACATACACACATGACAGTTGTACATGAGTGGCATTGGCAAACCTCAGACATGCCATCACAATCCCCAACACACATGTCATTTCAACTTGCACACATGAGCCATACCACAGCCATATCGCAACTGCCAGCACCATCCATACACATACAACAGCATGAGCAGGCAATGGTGAGCCAGACATCACATGCAACACAGGGAGTGCACTACACAGGTACACACACCACCACACTTGCATGCATGTGTACACCTCTGCCAAGTGTCGCAGTGTTCAGATGGGCATCCATGTCACATCTGCCAATCAGGCTTCCACATTCCGCTGTCACATGCATCCATGTTGCATCACTGTTGCACCCTTGTCAAATACACACACATGCGCATGTACACAGTACTGATACATGCAGCTGAAAACAACATACAATCGTGACATCATGAACATGTCTACTTACATACACATTCATCCAAACATGTGTGCCCACACAACTGCATTTGGCATGCAAGCCTGCACACACAAGCACCATCCATGTCTCACACATGACAGCCCTCGCATGTGTTAGCCTCACGGCCCTGTACACCCCCACTCATACTCGACCCCATACAAACAGATGTGCAACCTGCACACTACTGAAACATCACCACAGCTTACAATCAGGATGCATGTACACTTACCGCTCGACTCCAGACGGGTCTGCCTCTCAAGGACCTGGAGCGCTGGGGATATGCGTTCCAGGACCCTCATCTGATCTTCCGACAAGTGGCCCCGGCCCCCCTTAGCATCCGCTGCCTTCAAGAGGCGCCGGGCCTTGTTGAGGGTCCTGGACCTGAAGTCCTCCCAGCGCTTCTTTAAATGTTGGAAGTCGCGGACTGCCACCCCCTCCGTGTTGATGGCAGTCACGATGTCCGTCCAGATCCGAGTCTGTCCTTCCTTGTCGGCGCGGGAACTTCCGAAGAGGGCATCATACTGCCCCAGGACTTGCTCCACCAGGACACCAACTTCCCTGGCACTGAAGCTGGTGCCCCTCTGCCTCTCTTGCCGGGGGTTGTCAGTGGTGCCAGATGTTGCAGTGCCGATATGACAACCCCAGAGGCAGGAGTGGGTGGGCAACTGGGTCCTGGGGCTGGGCTGTGGAGCGATGGAATCCCAGTCGGGAGTCTTCGGTTCCAGTAGGGGTGGTCACAGCAACAGCACCCCTGGCTGATGTGCAGGCAGCAAATGGCAGGACACGTGGTCAGCAGGCAGTCAGGCAGCAGCAGATGGCAGGTGGGAGTGTGCTCGGGGTTCTGGGGGGCAGTAATTCGGCCTTCTGGGCAGGAGCATGGTCTTCCGTGTGCTTATGCGTGGCCAGCTTGATACGGAGTGATTTGGCACGTGAAAATTCTGCACGTCAGCGTGTAATTCGAGGAAAGGCCCTTAGCGCGTAAGCGCGTCTGCACGCATATGCAATTTCATTGGACAGAAGACCCTTCAAGCGCAAGCGCCCCTGTGACGTGACACGCGCAGGCATGCATGGGCGTTTCAGCGCACGTGAAAAACTGCACGTCCGCGTGTAATCCGAGGAAAGGGCCCATGTGCGTAAGTGACGCGCGCAAGCGTTTTCCTCAGCACAGGTTAAAGGTGAGCGGGGCCAGCAGTTCGCTGTACGTGCCTTTATTGGAGACCGACGTGTGTTGCTGCTTCCTGTTGTTTCGCGCGCCATCACTACTTCACAGCTATCAAGGACGTATCTCTTCTTTTGGCGGGGGTATTAGCTACGCGTGTTTTTCTGTATCACGCTAGTCAGACGGTGAGTCGCACACGCTCTTTTTTCCACTGCGGGTGCCCCTGTGTATAGCACCCATTTTCGATGTCATAGTAGCCTGCGTGTCCCACGCGTACGCGTTATTCGTGTTACTGGGTGCCACCGCGTACTGCGGGAGGTTGAATCCATGCACGTATGCTGCAGGTTTGCGTGCACGGTTTTACTGCAGTTTTGGGGTGCCTGAGCGTTGCGTGACCCGTAACTTCATCACCAGGGTCACATACAGCCTTGCAGGTGCAGGGGGGCTGTTAACATCTTGCTTCCCACCCCCTTCACGCCAATTGCCCAGGTCAATTGTGCTGCACACCTCCAATTGGCACTACTCCATCTGTGCCGGCACTACTACATCTGTGCCATGGTTGGGAGGACACCAAAGGTGAGGGGCGCCTCAGCTGGGCGTACTCCTTGTGGCGGGCGTGGTCGGAGACGTGGCCGTGGTGACCAGGGAGTAGGGGAACTCCAGGGTGTCCAGGGCGGCCACAGAGGGGGAAGAGGCAGGGGTGCGCCACTTGAGCACAATGTTGTGCCATGTGTCGGTGCAGTCATGCCACCACCCCCTGTGGTTCCAGGGGATGCAGCTTCTGCATCTGGCACTGGCGCCCGTGTGACCCGGCAGTCCGTTCCATCGGCTGCCACAGGCCCAAGGATAGTGGTAGCTTCAGGTGCAGCTGTGGACACCACCACCCAGGCTCAGGGCCTACCAGCACAGGCTGAGTTGGCACTTGAGGAGCCATTGGTAGATTTCCAACGGGCCAGTAGGGAAACCATAGGGGCAGGCCGGGCTGCTCAGACCAAGACATGTGTCCCTGGTGCAGTTATGTCATCTGCTGCCCCGAACAGCCGGGTGTTGGCAAGTGCAGGGGCAGATGCACCCAACAACACCCCGGTTGTGAGTCTGCCAACCAGGACCGTTGCGGTCAATGTCCCTGCCACAGCTGATGTTGCTGCGCAGGGTCCATTAGGGGGCACCCAGCTGCCACTGACACAAGTCAGGCCTTTGGTCGTCCCTCCACCTGCCACTCCCTTGGCTCAATCCACCAAACCCACTGGCCATACTGGTCAGGGCGGCATTAGCCAGCCAGGGTCTGCGCCACAGTCCAAGAGGAGGAAGGTTGCACCTGCAGCACAGGCTGGGACCCCACACACAGCCACGACCTCCTGCACGTCGAGGAAGAAGCCTTTCTGCAAGCAGGAACTGGACTTCCTTGTGGGCTACGTGCGAGGCCACAGCCGTGACATGCTAGTGGGTGCCAATAGTCAGACTACGGCTGCCCAACGTGACACCCACTGGAAGCATGTTGCGGAACATGTCAGTTCATTCAGCCATGAGATGCGCATGGCGCAAGAGTGTAAAAAGCGTTGGAATGACATCAATCGCAGCACTAAGGCTAAGCGTGCCTCTAATTACAACTTGACTCTGGTGACTGGCGGTGGGCCTGCACCAGACGAGGAAGAGCTCACTCCTCATGAGGCACTCGTGGAGTTCATATCACCTGAATTGGTCGAAGGAGTGGGAGAGATGCTGGACTTTGATGCCCAGTCCAGTGAGTGTTGATGCGTGTTTTTGAGGACGTGTGTGTTTCACTTGTGGGATGTGTTGTGCATGATTGCCACTACGTGTGACATGTACATGGTTCTGATGTGTAAGTAATGCAATGCTTCCGTTATGCATGTCTCCACTGCCTGCATGCGGGGACTCCATGTAGGCATGCTCCCTTCCCCCTCCAATGCCACTCTGCACCCCAGTTCCACCTTTGCACTGGTCTGCTTCAATCTTGCCAATGTGTACTTTCCTGTTCATGTGTCCTGTGTAGATGCTAACTTCCCGCGTAGAATCTGCCAGAAATATGCCGTGTCGTAAAGCCTTAGTACTTGATGCAGGGTATCTCACTTGTACTGTGCATAGGTCAGATGCCCCGCAGTGACATGAGTGCTCATTCATGCTCCATGTGCATTGCACGCATGTCCATATGTGTCCTTGACTGGATAATCACTGTAATACAAGTCCTTGGTTACATACATTGCATGGCATCTCATCAGCCTTCCCATGTCAACTGTGGCTCAGTACTGCGTTGCACACATGTTTAGGGTCTGACAATCTGTGTGGCTCACAGGCCTCAGCCTGTTCAATGGCCAATGACTCTGTCCAACTGTTGTGTCTTCTTCACACGTGGACGGCCTCCAGAGTTTTCATCATGTGTCCTGCTTACTGTCCCATCATCATTTGCAGTGTTGTCACTAGAATCACATTAAGCTGTTGATGCCAGTCAACACTGCCTGTCAATACACAGGTGTATGGTCAGCCTTTTGATACCATGCAAGGCATCTCTGCTTTGGTACTGGGGTGGAGGGGTGCTTGGCTTCTAGATATGGTACACATTGAATGCACAATGCACGTGATGCCTGAATTTGACCTTGCACTGCCTTCACATTTCCTGGCACACACCATGGAGTCCTTGTACATGTTGGTAGTGAGTGGCGTACACATTTTCTGCACTGCATAGACCCACTTCCATGGAAACTGCCACCTTTCAACAGGTCTGATCACAGAAGCAATTCAAAGTTGACCCAGCATGCATGCCAGGTTATATGTTGTGTGTCACATATCTGCCTGATGCGTTTGTTGTCAGTGTGTGGTTGTGTTGTGTGCTTCTGACATGTGTAGTGACCTTTTTTCTCTCTATTTTTCAGGTGATGAGGCAATGGAGGCGGAGGATGGTGTTGTCATGCCAGACACAGGGTTGTTACCACTACATCAACCCGGCACAAGTGGGGGTCTTGGGGTGGTAGGCCACGAAAACCCCCAAGTGCTAGAGTCCATCTTGTCTCTGGCTGCCTATGAGTCCAGCCTTGATGACGACACTGACGTCCATGTTGAGTTGGATGAGCATCAAGTCCATGTGTCAGGGGTGAGTGATTCTGATGTGGACACTCCTCTGTCTGTGACACCTGCACTGAGGGATCAGACAGTCTTGGTTCCTCTGCCCGTGGTGGATCGGGACGCAGGGTCACCCTCCACACCAGTCACTGATCTGCCTGGGACATCACGTTGACGGGGGCATGTAGTCGTGCAGCCGCGGGCGGTGCCAACACAGCGAGGACACCCGGTCCTTGGGTCCCGCAGGGGTCAAGCCCGGCAACGCGGTTGCCGCGCGCAACCGCAGTATACTGAGTGGGAGCAAGACATGACTGCCAATTCAGAACGGCAGGGGGCAGCAATGGAGAACATCGCTGAGAGCATGGAGCATGTGGCCCGATCTGTGCTCCCCCCTGCTAGGCAAGTCCTCCTCCAGCAGCAGGCGGCACGGTCCACAGCCCGCTCGCTCAGGCTGGGCATGGCGGCCTCAGACAGGGCACGCCAGGCTGAAATGTCGTCTCTGCATCAAGCAATTGCTGCTCACGCAGAGGCGCACATAGATACCCTGAGGGAGGAGTATGCTTCCCTCAAATCCACTCTGGGTGTCCTTATGATGTCCCAGAGGCAGCGGGCAGAGGAGAGGTTTGCACAGCTTGAGCGTACCATCTTGGCTGAGCTACAGGCTTGCCGGGAGGTGCAGCGGTTGTCCAGCCAGGCCTTGCAGGAGGAACTCTGTGTTACACATGCTACCTTGCAAGAGGAAGCACGTGTATCACGTGAGGTTCTGCATGCAGACCTACGTCACATCTCCACACAGAACCAGGCTCACCCGTCCGGCAGACTTGCTGCCGACAAGGGGCAAGCTGCGGCTAGGCGTGGCCAGGCTACTGTGCCACGTCCTCCTTTCCAGGATGAGCCAGACTCGGACGACCATCTATCTCCCACATAGGTCGGGCTGTGCAGGCATTGAGCCCATGGAGGCCTTTTTTTTGGCTCAGCATCATCGCATGTGGGTGTTGAGCAGCACCCTGTACCTCCCCCCTCCTAGGTGCCTCCCCTCCCCCCCGGGTCGTATGTGGCCATTTTTGATTTTTCTTTTAGTTTAGTTAGTTAAGTTTCTGTTTGATAGTTAGTTTAATTAGGTAATGTAGGTTTTCCATAGTTAGTGTAATTAGTTAATATAGTTTAAAATTGCTAGTCTATTGTGCTTTCATGTGATGGTGCGGTGCTTTGTGGCTTTTGAAGGCATCCACTGTCTGTTCCAGCTGGGCCCTTCAGGCTTGTCTTGTGTATGTGTTTGCTGCTTGGGGTCCTTGACTCACATATGCCACTCCTGCCTCCCTTATCCATGGGCTCGCAAGGATGGTTCGGTGTGACAACCTATTACACAAGGGCTTTGGACTGTCATATCTGTGGCATGTCTGGTGCTGTGTGACTTGTGTTGACACCCCTAGTGGGGATGATTTCGGTGTTATTGTCCACTGTTCAGCTTTTGCTAGATGGGGTGTTTCATGATTAATGTGTACATTCATTGCTATGCATTTTGTAGTATGTTTCTTATCTTTACTGTACACGTGTTTGTTGCAATTCATGCCGTAGATAGTGTGTTCCACAGTATGGATGTGAAAGACGGACTGATGGTGTGATTTTTGATGTAAGTCTCTGACATGGTCAAGTAATGAGATGCCTGAAGAGACACACACAGATGACTTTAAAGCATTAATCATGTGTTTCATGCCCATTCTGCAGGGGGATGAGCCTCCAGAGGACCTTTGCCAGCAGACATGGCCCATTGGATGTCTGAATTCTGGACACGTTTGTTGGTGTCCACATGCACATGTGTGCACAAGCAGAGGCACAGGGATTGCAGACCTACATCCTAGAACTGCACACGTGTTCCAAGGAACTCCAGGCAAGGTGAGCAGCACAGGGGGGCCACAACACAGCAAAGCTTGCACCAGGCGAGTTGCACATGCAGGCTTAGTCACAGCACTGAAGGTGAGCTTGGACGAATATTGGTGTTGAAGCACACAATGCAGCTCAGATGTGTTGGTGGACTGATGGCTGTTGATTGTAAGGTTGTCTGGGACACCTGCAGGGGCAGTGGCACATACCCTCTGGTACACCAAAGTAGATTGAGGCACTTGTATCAACCATGTAGCCTTCCGAGACATGGAAAGGGGCAGCTCACAGGGACATACAGCAAGGGACATACTCGGGTGCAGTGCATTTCATTTCCATGTACATTTTGATACATGCACTGCCAACTTTGTTTCGGTCATGGTGGAACACAACTTGTTCTGAAGTCATGCCTTGCTATATGGGTCTGTCTGCTTACCCAGGGAACATTGCATGTTGTGTGAATTGTGACACATTGGTGTTCCGTTTGCCACGCACCCACCGGCGGATGACTTACTGCATTGACTGTGTATGACCCATCACAGGGGTAATGTTATATATGGGTACGAAGCACCTACACCAGATTGTCTGTTTGTAGAGTAGTTTGTTGCTATGGGGCATGTTTGGTGGTGTGTTTTTGTGTAATGGGCACGTACAGGTTATTGACTGTGGCTCTCTTTGCAGCATAGCAGTGCTCCTGTAACCGGACCTGAGAGTGCGCAGGCAGGAGGCCAGCACTCAAAACCAGAGCTAAGTGTCTTGTTGTTTTTCTTTGAAACTGCTCTGCAATGGCTTGATGGGGGGTGCACTAATGCATGGATGAATGTGTAATTCAATTTGGTATGTTTTTTTTTCCCCTAATCACCCAGAGTCCTATCCAATTTTAAACCCTGTACCCTCTACCCGGTGTTCCTGCTTCCCGTACCTATCCGAGCAACGTTCCCTAACCCTCTTTCCCCACTGGGGTTGCGGATGCCTGTGTAAGCCCCAAACTTGCAGGCGCCAAAACCCTAGAGGGGGTGGTTGGTTCGTGCCACTCCTAAGCCTGGACTACAGAATGCCATGACATTGATGTCCAAGTTTGTTTAGATTGTGTATGTGTTCATGCAGGTAGTACATTTTCGTGCATTCCCTACTTTCATGTGTCATTCCTCCTCCCCTCTCCTGCCACTCATTCCAGTTATCCAGTGTGCCAACACCTGTCCCGGCTGCATGTCCCTAACCCTCCTTCCCCACCAGGGTCTCAGAGGCCTGTGTGAGTTTGACCTTGTAGGCACCCGGGACACGGTGGGAGTGGTTGTTTCGTGACACTCCCGCACCTGTACACGGGACCTGTGACAGGACACATCCGTTCATGGTGCATTATCGTATGTTATGTACCACACATGGTTCACATCCTGTTGTGACATTGTTTTACTGTGCTAACTTGGTTGTTACATCATTGTGGTAGTAATTGGCCTTTGTGAGGTACTGCTACGTCAAGTCATCTACTGGAGGGTGTTCTGGTTCGTTTTTCTGGCTTGGATTTTGTGATTTTGCAAATGAGGGTGGACTCTGAGGGTGCAGGCACCTTTTTACACACAAGGTGGGAGATGGTGACGAAGGGGAAAGGTGATCCTGTGGCCAGGTGGAATTGAGGGTTGAAGGCTCCATGACCCAGGTGAAGTTGTTCAGTGGGTCATGGTCATTTGTGAGGGAGTGGGTGGTGGGGTTGTTGTTGATAGTTGCCCTGCAGTGTGATGGGAACCCTGACATTGTAATGGTGGTATCCTATGTACATGTTGTGTTCTGCTGATCAATGCCTGTTCATGTGTTGTGTTGAACTATCAGGTGTGAGGGGATAGTTGTGGTTTGACATGCTGGGGTGTACACATGGTGAATGTTCACATGTGATGTTTAGAGGACACTCATGGTCACTTGATTGCACATGCATATGTTGAGTGCATGTCCTTACTGACCCACACACTTGCACTCTGATGCACTACATGTACAACCACCATTGCATATCCACGTGTACACTGTTTGGCTTCTGTTGCCCACTGTGTCCCTGCAGCACATGTTCTGTGACCAATTATGGATCCTGTGCATGCCTAATTTGCTTGTTGATGTGGTCTGTCGCTTAGATGTGATGCTCAGGGTGTGCATCACACACAATGGCTGTTCACTGTGCTGTGTGCTGAGAAGTGTGTTGCAGGAGTTGGACACAGCACACAGAAGCTGCAGTGTTGATTTTGCAATGCACAATGTGCATGTAGACAGGCATTCATTGTTATGTTATGTCTACAAATCTTGTAATGCATTTGGAAATGACTTATTTTGGGTGGGAGGTTGTTGGTCAGTCATTTCATCTGATTCCCTGTCAGGCATCATTGTCTGATGCCACTGTACATTTTTGACATGGCAATGTGTACCTTATTGTTACTGTGTTGGTTTATGGGTATTGCTTGCCATGTCATATTGTGGTTTGGGAGGGTTTGAGTGACATATCAGTGATGGCCATGGCCTGTTTTGCAGGTGTGTGTGATTCACACCTTGCATGTCAGGGTCATCCGCTTCTCAAAGCAACTAGCTGGGGGTAGATCTCTCTCCGCGGCAGGGGCCTCCCTCTGGAACAGCCTTCCTGCCTCACTGGAACTTGAGGAGAACCATCTGCGGTTCCGGAAGCACCTCAAGACCTTCCTCTTTGCTTCTGCTTTCTCTCTGCCTCTCCCTTGCAGAATTCTTCACTGGAACTGCACTGGATCTGCAACTGGGCCACTCTCACCGACCTCTGTCCCTGGCCCAGCCACTCTCCGCTTGCACTGCCTCCCTGGCAACCCCTGCACTGCGGGACTGTCTCTCTATCCCTACAGCCCCCCCTTCCCAGCACTTGTCTGCACTTACCTTTGCAGTTGCCACCAGCTAGCCTATTTATTTGTTTTTTAGTCTACTTACCCTGTACTGCACTCCCCCCCTTCCCCTTGCACTTTTCCCTTCCCCCTACCCCTGCACTTGCACAATCTAAATGACACCTGGCCTAGTAGTATCGTTGTCTGTCTTCCCTTGTTCCCCCCTCCCTGCCTCATCACACCTTGAAATACTTGTGTATAGGCCATATCATGTCATGTCATATGTGTGCCTTTTGGTCACACAGGATAGCTTGTGTTTAAGTAGCTAGGGATGCAGACAATGTGGCACTTCCATGGCAACTATCTCAGGGTGGTAGGGTTGTGACAGTTGACTGTCTCTTTGTCATCATCGATGGTCACCTGGTATGTGCCAGGCCTGTGTGCACTCCGCAGGGGTGGGAGTTTAGGTGAAAAATGTGGGCACAAGCTGGGTCCAGGCTTCCTCGCCACGTGCCCTGTCCCCTTCCATGGGCAGCACCTGTGCCTGTGGTTGGGGATGTGGGGGCACCACCATGTCCACCGGTACGCCCTGCCGTGTTGCAACATTGTGTAGGACACATGCTGCCACAATGATCCTGCACACTACTGGGGGTGCATAGAGTAGCTGCCCGCCAGAGCGGTCAAGGGAGCGGAAACGTGACTTGAGCACTCCGAATGTGCGCTCCACTATGGCCCTGGTTGCAATATGGGCAGCGTTGTATCTTACCTGGGGTGGTGTGGTGGGGTTCCGGATTGGCGTCATCATGTGGTTGCTCAGAGGGTAGGCACTGTCCCCTGGGGAGGTGTAAATGGTTGTGATTATTGGGGTTTGTGTATTTGTGTGTGTGTGTGTGACATGCATGCATGTGCAAGGGCATTTGTACTCACCTAGGAGCCAGGTGTCGCCATGCTGCCCAGCTTCCAGGGCCCGGCTCAGGGTGGACATTCTGTATATGAAACTGTCATGGGTGGAGCCAGGGTAGTTTGCATAGACAGAGGTGATGATTCCCTTTGCATCGCATATCACCTGTACATTGTGGACGTAGGGCCACATGGGTGCAATCTATGGCACCGAGCACTTTGGGGAAGTGTGCCACCCTGAAAAAATCCAGGACAATGGCCTGCCTTTCTGCGGGTGTTCTGGGCATGTATATGTGCCTGCGGACTGAGGGGCGCGCTGTCATGATTGCCAGTACCTGGTGTAGGCAGCGTGACTGTGTGGCCTATGAGACCCCCCCACTATGGCAGTAGTCCGCTGAAATGACCCAGTGGCCAAAAAATGCAGGACATTGAGCACCTTCTCCAAGGAGCTCAATGCTTGGGAGCAAAGGGTGGGGGATGTAAGGTCATCTTCCCACTACCTGACCAGGTCTAGGATGATATGGGGTGGTCGTCAGGCATCCGAAAAAGGCTTGTCCGTGGTGCAAAAATGCGCGCCCTGGATATTCTCCTCCTCCTGCCGTGTCCCACGATCAGTGCTGCAACAAATGGGGCATTCATCGTAGCTGTATATGTGTTTGTTGTTTGCACGCACTTTTAAACTGTGCGCGGGGACGCTTCCGCCTGCCTTCGTGTGGCGGACGCGTTGACGCCTGTGTGCGTCTTTTGCCGTGCGCGGGTTTCCCGTATTCAAATCCATGAATATGGGTTGTTGGCGCGCGTGTGGGCGTTCCGTGTAGTTCCCTGCAGTACTTCCCCAGTTACGCCTTCTTTTCCACGCGTTATTCCCCATTCCGTGTGTTACGCCCACTGTTCCGCACACTTTGGTTGTGTGCGCCACGCTATGTGCTCTTTTGCTGTGCACGTAGCGCACGCCGTGTGTGCCCGCGTGTGCCATGGCAGGATTGAGCGCACGGACAGCGGGAAACACGTGCAGCGTCTTCCTTGAATCTCACGCTTGCGCCACCTTGCGCCTGCTTGCGCTGGGATTTTCGGCGCACGTTTCTCCATGAATCGACCCCTTGGTCTCAGCATTGCTTTCAGGTCCATTTCCTGCACTTTCTTTTTAGGTAAGGCGTGTTCTTACTGCATAGTTTTCCATAACACATTCCTTCCAGATTAGATTAATGAAAGGAAAAAAAGTATACTTAAGTATATGTGGTGTCGGGTTTAGTGAGCAAAGCAGTTGCATCCTTAGCTGGCCTTCAAGTAGAGGGATTTGACGGACAATTTGTTCAACACAGCAGAATGACTTCTGCTCCATATGATGCAAGATCTCAAATTTTGGCACGTATTGAATCATTTAGATGTATGACGTGTATGATGTATGTGAATCTTCCATTTTAAGTTGTTTTCTTTCATCAATCGAAGGCATCAATACAATTTCACTTTGTCTAGGGCTTTGCTGTCTATCTTGAATTTGAACACTTCAACACATCCTACGGCTGGATTTAAAACCACGTTCTTCGAATTTATTTAATGCTTTTTTAAAAGTTGTCTCTTTTCCAAGCATTGTTCAGTTGTCTCGCATAGTGGATTTAGAATTGTTTGCGTTCATCCGAAAGTACTAAATTGCCTGCACAATGGAGTTTTGGGATTTTCAGTTTTTGTATGCTGCCGGCATGCTGAGTTGCAAACGTCAGAATTTGGCTCCCACTCGTCAGGAATGAACTGAAGAATGTGCTCCACAAAGACAATCTCCGATCACAGGTCTATCACCAAGACCTAACCTGCTCACTCCATCCTTCCATCCTTCCATCTATGTTCACTCTTCTTCGCCTACCATGTGCGAATTGATCCCAAAAAAGCTCCACCCCCTGTGCGTTGCTGAAATTATATCTGTAATATATTTCAGAATTAATTTGCATGAATGTTTAAATGTAAATATGTTAATGTCACTGTACAGTCTGCTTGTGCTAAATCCCAATAACTGGCTCTGGAACCCAACCACAATGTCCGAACAGTCGCTAAAATCCGTTTAGCAAAACGAGGCTTTGCTCCTGCACGAATATCTTCATAAATGGTATGCCAGAAAAAAAATCTTCTAAAAACAGTTTGTTCCTTTTTATTTTCACATAATCTTCATTTTCATCATGTTGATGGTCTACATCATAATCCCAAATTATACAATGTGTGTTTTGTTGTCAGAAGGTGCATTTTCAATATTGCTTACCCAAAAGTATTTTCTTTCTTAACTTACATGTCATCAAAATGTTCCCGGACAGCAACACATTTTAATTTAACTTGGGTTCTCAAACATATTTACAATTTCAACTTGTCTCCTTTAAAAAAGCTTGTTTTACAATATTGAGGTTGACACGCTGTCATGAAGAGATTACTGAAGGACCAATGTACCTTTTTTTATATGTTTAATTGTGTGGCGAGTACAAATGTGTTTTTGACTCCAAAATGAATCTTTACACGGCTGCTCTTACTTTCAGGGCTTTTTTTTCTAACATGTATGTTTGTGCTTCCAAATAGTTGTAGAATAATTTTAAGTCAAAAGAGGTAAACATTATTCTTCTGGAGTGTAAATAATAATGATGTCACATTTTATCTATAATACTTCGTGCCACTTCATCCCAACTTCCCCATGCTTATGTAGTAGCAGGTTACCCAATTCAATACCAACATGTTCATGATGAAATGCTGAGTATGCCTTGTTGGAATTGAAGCATGTGTCCTGGATGCTGGCCTCAGATGCTATTTTATGTTGTATTATTTTATGTTGATTTATATTGCATACTGTTATCATTTGTAAGGTCTACAGGTGGCTCTGCAAGAAAGTGGGAGGGGTAGGTTAGTAAGGGAAAGGTGAAAGGATAGAGGCTGTACCCTTCTGTTGATGCTTGCAGAACCAGGAGAAACTGCATGTCGGCTTTCTGAATGTGTTTTTGTTGTGTACACCGGGCTTGTTGTGTCTGGAGGGGTAACATCCAGTGTATGGGCTTCATTAGGACCCTTGCGCTCCCGTAATGAAGGGGGCCGGTACGGGACCGGCCCCCTTCATTACGGGAGCGCTGATTACGTGGTTCCCTTTGCGGGACCCTGTAAGGATGCCTAGTAAAACCAGGCGTCCTTTCCGGGTCCCGCGAGGGGGAGAGGGAGGTAATAACAGGCAAGTTGTTATGTGCCCGTGATTACCTCCCTCCCGATTCCCATTGAACCCTATGGGGGCTCAAATGGGAATGGGGAATGGTTCCTGCAAGGAGGAATCACCGGGTCCTCCTATGTCGGAATGACCTGGTAAATCCTCATTGCAGGAACCCGGTAATGGAGCCCGGTTTGGATGCAGCCATGTTGCTAATAGCACCATGGCTACCTCATAACTCGTAATGAGGGCCTATGTGTTGTTTTAGGGCCTCATTACGACCCTGGCGCTGACGGAATGAAGGGGGCCGGTACGGGACCGGCCTCCTTCATTCCGTCAGGGCCGATTACGAGGTTCCATTTGCGGGACCCAGATCAGAGATCTGGTAAAACCAGACATCTTTTCCGGGTCCCGCAAGGGGAAGAGGGAGGAAACAATTGGACACTTGTAATGTGCCCGTTGTTACCTCCATCCCCATTCCCATTGAACCCCATGGGGGCTCAAATGGGAATGAGGAATGGTTCCTGCAAGGAGGAATTACCAGGTCCTCCTATGTCGGAATGACCCGGCTATTCCTCATTGCAGGAACCTTGTAATGGATCCCGGTTTGGAAGGAGCCATGGAGCTCATAGCTCCATGGCTACCTCCAAACTCGTAATGATGCCCTTAGTCTTGTGGCAAATGCGAGACTTGTGTGTTTTTGTTTGCAGTATGGCTGGACCTTTGGGTGTTTGTGGAATGTGTGGTACGTGTGAGGTATGCTGGAGAGGAACAGGGTGGTTAGTAGGTTGATGGTAGAAGAAATGAAAGCAGTGGCAAACTTCACACGGTAACTAGATTCAACACAGTGGCAAACTTTGAAGGGCAGCAGGATTTAAACAGTGGCAGACTTCAAAGGGCACCAGGGTTTAACCAATGGCAAGCTTCACTCCCAATGGAACTAGATTCAACACAATGACACAATTCAAAGGGTAGCAGGATGTAAAACAATGGGAAAATCCAGAGGGCAGCTAACTTCAACACAGTGGCAGAATTCAAAGGCATCAGGGTTCAAACAATGGGAAACTTCAGCGCGCAGGTAACTTGAACACAGTGGTAGAATTCAAAGGCATGTGTTGATCATGGGTACTTTCCAATTTTTTGTTTTCTGTGGACCAGTTGAAAATGGGGAAGAAACCTATAAAATGTTCCAATGCACAAGAACTGATTACCCCTCCCTTACCTACACACCTATTGGCAGTGATACTCTTCTAATGTTATATTACATGTAGCATTATACAGTCCAAAAATACTTATTACAAATATATACATCTGTTCATGATAATTCGACATAGTCAAATAAAACCAAGGAAAGGTATTCATACATAAAACACTGACTTAATACCAAAATTCATTCATATTAAAGTGACATATATGAAGATTACATATAAAAAGTGATGTGTTTCAGTCATTTCTAACACATCCGATTTTTAAATACAGTTCTACTTGTATTCCTGTTTTAATATATTTGATTTAGATAAAAAAACTTGTGAAAGAACCCCAGTGTCCACGTGTTATATGCAGGATACCTGAATGGAACTGGAAGACAGCTTTTCATTCAAGCTGTCTTGTTTGTCTACATGTGTTTCAGCCCTTTTATCTGAATACATATGTTCAAACGTTTCTGAGGGATGTTGGCTGGGCTTTCTTCAGGAAAGTACTTATTTTATATGCGAAGGGATTGATGAACCCCACTGTTTTCAAATTGACACACTTTGTCTTGAAAGGGGCGGTGGTGAGCAGAGTGAACGTATGCCTTCTTTCTATCAATACAAATCACCTCAATAAGGGCGGCTGTTCACCATAACTTCTTTGGATATTATTATGATTCTCACAGGACGCTTATATGGGTCTTACTATTATTCTCCTTTTGGCAGGCGGCAAAGTAACCCCATCATACACATATCTCAAACATACCTTGAGCAAGATAATATATCCTGTAGGCTAAGGATAATCATCTTTCCAGCAAAATGGGAAGAAAATTCATAACGGCTCCAAAGTTATGCTTGAGCTCCTAATAGAACATGCCGATAGGAGCACAAGAGACTTGTAAGTGAAATCGGCAGCATTAAGCAAGAAAGCGAAGAGATCAATGCACTAGCCAGTACCAAGGACAGAAATGATAAAGCAATATATGAGATACTCAAGAGACATCAGGAAGAGGTCTAAATTCCACAGATGAAAGAGATTACAGAGGTGAAAGAGCTTTTACCTTTCAGCCCAAATTTGATGACCTCTACAAAAACACATCACGAGACAGCACACCGAACATCTCGCCTGCTAGTTCAGATGTCGACAGTGAAACTGATTTTACAGAAATACAAACAACACAAACCACAACAAGACCATCCCAAGAACCAACAGCTGAGTCTAATATTAATAGAACAAAAGGATACCATTTTTTAGATCAGATCAAGAGGTACAGAAAGGAAAAAGAAACCCAAACTCCAAACATGTACGGTTCCAGGACAAACTAGTCGAAACTATAGTAGCAAAAAGACACACAAGAGAGGTAAGAATGGTGGATGCCAGAAGCACAACATCAGAATACGAAGGCACACTAAGACTTACAAGATCCCAAACACAGCTCCAACAGAGGGAACAGAGGTGCTTAAATTGGTCCTCAATTTATCTAACTACTGCCTCACCCCTACAGAAACAAGTATGCTCAATAAGGGGCAATCACACCTAGTGCATCAGCTGACCTCATAGACGCCCATATTGATCTCTTCAAGTACACACTGAAATTGAAACTTAAGAAATTCTTCTCTAAAAAAGTCCTGGCACAGAGGAAGGTAAAACCAACAATCAGCAATATCAGCATGGAAGATTTATAACTAACACACTTGGTCGTCAATTTGGAGAATGAAGAAGATGACATCATTCACTCAAAAAAGGGACATTCTAAAAGACCTTGAATTGATGATCAAAACCTGTACATACCCAAACTTAAGAAGAAATCTAGCTTCACGCCAAACATACAAGGGGACAATGTTATTGACATCTTTCAACAAGCTGTCACTCGACACTTACCCACCCTAGAAGACAACATGAGATGTAAGCAAGGAAGAAGATAATGGGCCTCATTCTGAGATTGGAGATAGTCATGGCGCTATTTGCGCCATGACTGCCTCCAAAAACGGGACCGAGTCCGGTGTGGTGCAATGGGGACTTACCGGTCTAGTCTGACCCTGGCGGGACCAGTAAATCCCCATTGCAACAACCATTCCCCATTTGAGCCCCCATAGGGCTCAATGGGAATGGGGAAGGCGCTATGTACGGGCCTGCTAATGGCAGGCCCATAATTAGCGGCCTGGTCCCCTAACAGGACCCGTAAGGGACGTGTGGTCCGACCACACATCCCTTGCGGTTCCTGTTAGGGGACCTCAGAATCGGGCAATAGGGGATTACCAGCACCAGTCTCCTTACTGGTGCCCAGTATCCCCTACCGCCCGACTCGCAATGACCCACAATGTAACCTCACAAGAGAGAAATTATGAGCATTGAAGAAACTAAGGATCAACACAACAATAATCATCAAAGAAGCGGATAAAGGTGGAAATATAGTGATTCTAGACAGACCAGATTATATGACGATGGCAACAACACACCTGGAGACTTCAGGATGCTATGAAGCTTTAGTGGCCACCCGACCTCCACCATTGTGAGACAAGCAAAAGTACTTACCACAAAATGGTACTGATTACTAACGGATGACACATACAAATTTCTCAAGATCAACCATCCAAGAATTCCCACTGTCTACTTTCTGCCTAAAATACACAAGACATTCACAGTAGTACCAGAAGGAAGACCCATCCTGAGCGCTATTGGTTGAGTAGCAGAACCAATTACTAAATATATTGACAATGTAATTGCCACTGAAATCCCTAAAATACCAAACTACCCCAGGGACACCATGCACACATTACTAATCCTACAGGATGTTGTTTGGAAACTTGAATACCTTTTGGTGACCCTGGATGTGAAGGCCCTTTGCAGTGCCAATGACCATGCTCTGTCTCTCAAAGCCATAGATTACACATATGACAAAGCCTCTGCATCCTTCTATTCTCACTTAGAAATGACCAAAGAGCTATTGGAATTCTCCGTAGCGAAAAATGTGTTTATCTTCAATGTGGCATACTACAGACAAACCAAGGACATTGCAATGGGCACAACATATGCCCTCTCCCCATGACAAAAATTTCATGAACCATTAAGAACAGGCTCATGCATTTTCCAATCCCTACTTTAACAAAGCAGTACACACATGGCACAGATACATCAATGATGTTTTAATGATCTGGTCAGGTACATCAGAGCAACTTGAGATCTACAAGGAATTCCTCAACAATAACACATTTGGGATCAAACTAATGAGGATTCACAGTGATCACACCATTGATTTCCTAGACATTGAAATCACAGTAAATAACACTGGACTACACACTACTACTTACAGGAAACCAACTGAGGCCATCTCGATTTTGTTTGCAACAGGCTGCAACCAGAAATCTGAGATAGAAAATACCCCCAAAGGGGAATTCATAAGAGCTAAGAAAAATTGCAGTATGAATAAAGCGTTCAAAGCCAAATGCAATCTATTAAAACATATATTCACTGACAGAGGATACACACAGAAGTCTTTTGAATCAGCAATCACAATGGCCACCACCAGGGCCAGGAAGACCCTACTGACTCCCAAAGCTAAGACCGAACAAAAGGACAATTCCATAAGATATGTTACTAGGTTTCACCAAGATAGTCACAAGGTTCAGAAAATCTTCAACAGGCACTAGAACCTGCTAGGCATCAACACAGATATCCAAAAATGGATACCTGCCAGCCCCAAACTCTCGTTCACCAAAGTGCCAACACTAAGGACCATGCTTAGCCGTTCATATATGGCACCTGAGAAGCAAACAACCTTAATTGGCTCACCTCAATAAAAGCCTCTTGATTCCACAGATGCAGATTCTGCACCATGTGCCCTCATGCCTTGAATGCTAATTCCATCTACTTCAGAGAAACTCAATGGGCCTCATTACGAGATTGGTGCTAAAAAGCAGCCATTAACGGCATGCCGTTAATAACATGTCTGTCTTGGCTGGAACCTGCAAAAAGCGGGTGATTAAGAGTGCGTGAGCACACGCACCCCTGCATGCCGGTAACGACCTTCAAACCCCCAGATAGCGGCATCAACGAATGTGCACATAACGGCTCCGGCCTCGGCTACCCGCAAATAGCGGTACCGGTATTAACCTAGTGCTAAGAACGGGCCCGTTATTACCAGACCCGGTAGTAACGTCATCGCGCCAGAATGGGAAATGCTTAGGCGGCCATCTTCAAAAACACAATCCATTGCGATCCTCCACATACAGGACCTTCGCCACCAGAACTCCTAGCACAGCATGGACAAAATGTCGAAGTCTACCCAGAAAGGCACTGCCCGCCTGCGTAAACTATGGTTCAAGGATGAGGAGCTGATCATGTTAGCTGACACCCTACTGGCGAATGCTGATGTGGTGTTCTGGAGCGACCTCAGGCCTCCAGCCCAGCTGAAGAAGAAGGCCATCTGGGAAGAAGTAGCCCGGAAAGTAAGTGCAGTCGGCACCACCGCACGCACAATGCGCGATTGCAAAAAACGGTGGGATGACCTCAGACTGAGAGTACGGAACATCTTATCGGCCAATCGGAGCCAGGGGCTGGCAACAGGTGGAGGACCTCACTCACCAGTGAAATTGGCCAGATGGGAGGAGACTTGCAGCTCAGTCACAGATGTGGAGTCAATTGAAGGAGTCGGTGGAGCTGAGTTTGGCGTGCCAACCTCGGCAGATGAAGGTGAGTGTCCCTACAAACACACGACAACTAATCATCACCATTGACCTCCAAATGTGACAGCAACGCCAGCCAATACATGGCCCATCATGCACACCTACACATATCCATATACACATGCTGGGCCCACCAGTATCACATCCCAATGCACGCTGCATGCTGCGCCCATACACAAATACACACCCAACATACAGATGACCTGTACGTGTCACACAGCACGTCACTCCCAACACACATCAAGGCCCAACAGCAGCCACCATGGTGTACATGTGAACACCAGCAAAACAAAAGAGGTGATGGCTGGAAGGTTTAGAATGAATCTTAACCTCTGGCATCACTCTGGGCAACCCTCCAGACAATCATTCTTCGCCTGCCAAGCCATTACAAAAGGGGAAAGGCCATATGCAAATCAGGCTTGGTCCCACCCCCAAAGGGGTAGTCCAGACCGAACTGCTAGGTCACATCCCTTCTGCACAAGACCACAAGCATCCCCAGACAAGTTTAAGCCTTATTGGGCATCATCAGTGAGGAGTAGCTTGGGTCTCTAGGCCCAGCATGCACGGACCCACGTCTGAGCATACCCGTCGCACTCGGGGTGACAATAGCAAAACAAAAGAGGTGATGGCTGGAAGGTTTAGAATTAATCTTAACCTCTGGGCCTGGTTTTTCCCCTTCTGTAATGGCTTGGCAGGCGAAGAACGATGGCCTGGAAGGTTGCCCAGAGCAACGCCAGTGGTTAAGATTAAGTCTAAACCTTCATTTGTTTTTGTACATGTGAACACCTGCACGATTCCAAACAGCACCCCCACAACCTTGCATGTACCCAGTCCGCTGCAAAGCCAGGCATGCAACTGATCAAATGGCGCCACCTGCACAAAGACAAACGCATGCATGATGCAAGCACCACCATCACTGATGCCCTGCCACTCTCTGTCCCCAGAGGTATGGGTGCAGACAGCGAAGAAGCACAGGGAAGTGCACAATGCACAACACCAGCCAAAAGGGGAAGGAGGCCAGGTGAGGGCACCGGACTATCTACTTCAAGTGGACCAAGGATGGGCCAAAGGGCACACGGGACAACAACCAGTGCCCTACCAGCCACACTGCAACCCACACAGGATGAGCAGACACCTGCCCCTGGACCCCTGGACACACAATCGACACAGGCCGAGGACACATCTGGCATGGACGATGGCACACAGTCTGCTGCTGCAGGCACAATTGGGGAGATGGCTGCATTGGCACAGCATAGTGTCAACAAGGAAGCTGACCCTGACGATGACGGCAATGTAGGACTCATCCACTCAGAGTCTGTATGACGAACACCAAGCTCGCAGGTCACCCCACAGGACACACCTCGCCGGGATTCATCCGAACAGGGCAGCCAAGGTGAGTGGTCTCCGACATTGCACAGCCCCATATTGCCTGCAGTACCACCACATAACCCACCAACCACCACCCACACTGCCATACGGGACCTTGAGGGACGTCTGTCCAGGATGGAGAACCAGCAGGAGGAGATGCAAGGCTATGTCAAGCAGTCCCTTGCTGAAGGGGAGACAACACGCCGTCTCATCCATGACAGCACTGCGTTCGTAATCCAGGCCATCAACTCAAGTGCACAGAAAGTGCGCTATGGCTTCAATGCCTTGGGACAGATCCTCACCAGGATTGCTGACAGCATGGAGCAGCGGCAAACTCCGGCTTTGGGGTCACAACCATCTGGCTCATCCACATCGACCACGCCAGCCAGTACCTGGCAGACCAGCCCAGGTGTAGGTCCCTGCGAAATGCACGGCGCTCAGATATCCAACCCCCACCTCCGAAGGGGGGTCCACAGTAGCAGGGCCACCCTGCAGATTCTCTTTAGGAATACATGCAGACACATGTTGTGCCATTGTTGACTTTGGGTGTTAGGGGAGGGTGGAGGGTGGTGGTGGGTGTAGTACTGGGGGTGTTGAGGGTGTGGGGGCAGCGTGGGGTATGTGGGGGGAGAGGTGTTGGGGGCATGGATTGTTAAATCATGTTGTACAAAAAATCACTCTAATACACCTGTTGTGTACAAAACATCACGAGTGGACATTGCTTATTTGTTGTTTGTCAATGTATTGCTTCATAGTGAACTGTGCCCATACACACACCCAGTGCCCACAGTTCCCAATACATGGCACCCTCTGCATCCAAGTACATCAGAATGATTGGTCTATGACCAATTGCCACTATGCACGACCCTCACGTGTATCGCGTCCTGGCCTATGTCCAACATCTACTCCTTCCTCTCCTTCTACTTCACCAGGTGGAGGCAGCTCCATGTCAGGTGGCAGGGGTATGTTCCGCCGGATGCACCTGTTATGCAGCATTGCACATACCATGATGATTTTGCCCATCTTCTCAGGCCCATATATGAGTGCCCCTCCCGACCTTCTGATGCAGCGAAACCGTGCCTTCAAAAGGCCAAACGTCCGCTCAATGACCACACGCGTGTGTGTATGTGCACGATTGAAGTCTTCCTTGTGCCTGTTCTGCAGATTCCTGACAGGGGTGACTAGTCACGCCTTCAGAGGATATCCAGCATCACCTACATGGGAGCAGAAGGAAGTATGTGTAAGGATAATGCTCAGTTGCCATGGGTGCTCAGCCTATACATCTTTCAAGTTCATATGTACAATCCCGTCAATGGCAGCAACATCCACATGTCTATCAGCCCTGTACAGAGCATGCAAATCCATGGTGCGAGTCTTGGGTGACATACATGACCTAGGGTCCTAGGCATTTAAACCACCAGGCCCCCAGATGCATTTTGGCTAGGTCCATTATGTACGCACATGTGAGGGCTGTGTGGGTGGGGATAACTCAAGATACTTTCATCCCTCTCCTCCCGTGGCCCAGGGGGCATTCCCCTTTCATATGCATGTAGCCACCCATCCCTCTCCTCCCATGGCCCAGGGGGCATTCCCCTTGCATATGCATGTAGCCCCCCATCCCTCTCCTCCAATGGCCCAGGGGGCATTCCCCTTGCATATGCATGTAGCCCCCATCCCTCTCCTCCCATGGCCCAGGGGGCATTCCCCTTGCATATGCATGTAGCCCACCATCCCTCTCCTCCCATGGCCCACGGGGAATTCCAGTTGCATATCCATGCAGCCCCCCATCCCTCTCCTCCCATGGCCCAGGGGACAGACTCACTCAACAGCCAGCCACTTCGTACGACGTCTCCTTCCATGTAGCGGGGTAGTGAGGAGTTCCGCAGCACCATGGCATCATGCGTGGATCCTGGGTATCTGGCACAGCAATGTGTTATTATTTGGCTGGCATCACACACCATCTGCACATTGATGGACTGGTATAGCTTCTGATTGCGGTACACCACCTCCACGGCATGTGGGACTACCAACTCTACATGGGTGCAGTCGAGGGCACCAATTACATTTGGCATACCTGCCAGTGCATGGAAGGCTATTTTGGTGGCCTTTGCCTCCTGTGGTGTCCGTGGTAGGGATATGTAGGCACTTGCATGCTTCAGTAGTGCATCCAGCACTTGGTTTAATACAACAGAGAACCATGATTGCGACATGCCATGCATTTGGCCCACTGTGTGTTGGTAAGTGCCTGTGGCCAGGAAGTGGAGCACAGATGCCACCTTCAGCAGGGGGGGGTGGCTGTGCGGATGTTGATCAGGCTGACCAAGTCTTCCTGTATTCATTCCACTATGTTGGTGATGGTGTCCTTGCCCGCCAGTACAGGGTGTGGATCTGTGCTGGGGTTAAGTCAAATGGCTTGGCCCTTATATCTGGGATTGATGGCTGTCAGCGGGGAACAACTACATGCACTGGTGGGATTTGCTTGGCCAGTTTCACCCTCCTTCTCCTCCTGCGTCTCCTCTGTGTTGCCTGTTGTACTGCCTGCTCAAGGAGTAGCAGTGCAGGTATGTCCTCCAGCCCCAGTATGGCAAGTGCAAGTGGTAGCATTTTGGTTTGGAAAGAGGTGTGGTGCGTGGGTGTGCTTCTTTTGTGCTGGCCCTGACTCCATTGCCTCCACCTGTGCTGATTGTGTGCACATGTGGCACTTGGTTACACAGCAGGTTACTATTAACGGGTGGCCCGCGATGCTGGGATTGCCAGCATCATGGTGGCCCTTCTTACCAGCATCTCGATGCCGGTATGTACATATCTGTGCGACTCGTGGTGTCCTCTTCATTGCGGGATGCCGGTATTACAGGCACAGCAACCGCATGCCCGCATGCCGGTATGGTGTTGCACGGCCACAGCGGGTCCTTGTCGATGCCGTTGGGACCAGCGTCTAGGGTCGTAATACTATGGACCGGTATTGGAGGCCGGTATTGCCTTACCGGCTCCATTATTGCCGGACAGCCAACCTCGTAATGAGGCCCAGTGTCACAAAATCATTCAGTTTATTAACTGTTAAGACAGATATCTGAACTCTGATCTGATGGGCAGAGGTTCAGGAGGCCAGACTAGTTTCTTGGAACAGGGTAACCTTCTGGACAAGCCAGACCAATCAAGGTAGCTATGGCGGCGGTCAAGACTAGGTTTCAGAGGGGTGAGGGTGACTAAAAGACCTCAATGAGCACACAGAGCAAAGGACACTTACAAATCACTCCCACTCAGGTGTATATACATTAAACATACAAAGACATTTATTTCAAGGCCTTTGAGTTCACAAAACAAATCGAAACACAGTAATACTTTTAGCCAACGCAATCCTATCTAAATGCATATATACAAGACCAATGGGGTCTAAAGGGATAATGCACAAAATGGGTCCACAACCTAAAAAGTGAAGGAAACAGGCAGTGCGAATAGTCTTTAGTCCCTTCAGCATCGACCACAGTCCTAACTATGAGGCAGTCCAATCCCTAAGAAGAGTGGAGCCTATTGCTCAAATGTACATGCAATGCTGGCGCATACGGTAATGCAGATGGGTAAAACAGGGTTTCGTCAAGGATTTGTAGCAGCTCAAGAAGGTGGGTGAGGTGATGAAGAATAGGTTTCCACTATTCGAGGACGGCCTCCTCTTGAGGGCAGAGTCGATTCCAAGAGTTGGGAAAAGTTTACTAGTTCTCACTAGCAGTGGAAAGGAGAGGGGCCTTCAGGGGCCACTCATGCGTAAAAATGAATGGATGCGCTAGGGGCCACCGGTTGGGTTGTGATTACTCAATGGCCCTCAGCGCACTCCGGACCAAACTTCAGCAGTGGAGTCCACTTTGGTTGCAGGTTCAAATGCAGCAATCTCGCAGCTCCGCGGCTTTCAAAAACAAAGTTACAGTGTTGATTCCCCTACTGGACCGTGGCGATTTCTCCACTCATGGTGGATAGATCAGGCCAGTTCTGCCGTATCAGGCTTCAGGGCACGGAGGACCAGAGCTGCAATGAATTTGCAAAGTTCATCACCATGGCTGGGTGACACAGCAACCACGTAAACTCTGGTTTGGGCGCACTCACTTTACTCCAGACCTGGGAACGGCAAGTGTACAAAATTCGTTGTGAGAGTGCCGTGAACACAGAGCTTGCAATGAACAAGTTTCAAGAGCCTCCTCTAAAGTGCAGCGGTATCAGAGCACAATGTCTGCGCAAGCTGGTCAGTCCACTGGATGGCCCAGGGACACTTCTGAAAAGGTTTACTTGCAGGTTAAGATGAAGGTGCCAACAATAGTTGGTCCAACTATTCCAATGGGTTGAAGTGTCTTTGCAGACCTTCTAGGATGATCAGATGGAGAGGGGCCCAGCGGGTTGACAGCAGTCTCAGGGTGCCAAACCTTCCAGCGGGTCACCAGCGGTTCCTCAACTCTGCTTCTTAGTTTCAGGATACTTGGATGATATCCTTCGTTCAGTGAGAACACCAGAGATCGACATGGTATGGGTGTTTGGGGCCTTCTCTTATCCAGAATCTCCTTTGCACCAAAACGAAGAGGACCCGATGGGAGATCTGCTCACATACAGGCATACCATACATGGACGACGGTGGTCCCAGGCATTCACATCACTCCAGACTCTCTGGCACCCAGGATGTGTATTGGACCTAGACGTTCCATCACACATCCTGGAGGCACACACACAAGGCATGCAGAAGCCCGTGAAAGCTTGGTGCTTCATGGGAAAATGCATGCCCAAATAAGGACTTACCCGGGTCAGCTCGACCTGGGGAAGGTGAAGGGGCAAGATGCCCAAAGGACAGGATAAAGAACCTTGTGGCGTGGCCATTTTGGAGCCAGGCCACCTAACTGTGCCAAATGGGGTAATCACGGTTTACCTGGCAAGAAAGGGTTAAAAATATGTGAAATAAGCTGCCACCACCCCGATCCAAGGAACATTTGCACTTCTCCTAAAAAATCATTTGAGAGCATCTTGGGCCTTTGGAAATGACTAGACCCAAGTGTACTGTACTGTAAAATGTAACTACTAGACTGGTTACATGTTGCAGAAAAGTTGCAACATGAACAAGGACTAAGGGAAACAAAGGGCCTCATTACAACTCTAACGTTAAAAACGGCACGGCTGCCACTGGAGTTGCAATATTTCTGGCACCTGTAAATGGGCAAGAACCGGGTCATGCTGAGCTCGGCAGACCCGGTAATTGCCCATTTGCGGGTGCCAGTAACATGGGACTCCCCATCCCCATTCGGCCCCATATGGCTGAATGGGAATGGGGACATCGGATGCACCGGTACATGCAGATTTGTGCCGGTGCATCCGACGTGCTGTGCTTGCAGGTGCCGGTCAACCCGCCAGGAAAAACCTGGCGGGCTGTCAGGCACCCGCAAGCACAGCCCATAGTATGGCAGTCCGGGAACTACGGTACCGGCATACTTACCGGTACCGTAGTTCCTGGACTGCCATGCTTGTAATGAGCCCCAAAGTCTCCCGGTACTGACTGTGGTTAGGTTTCCCCATAACAAGTGAGCGAAAAAGCCGAGGGGAGTGCAGTAGAAGGCTGGGCCCCTCTGGTAAAGTCAGACTATGGTGTTCAGACATCAGCAAAAAGTTGGGGGGTACACAACTGGAGGGAACATTACACATGAAATGGAAATCTTTCCTAACACTCGCCCCTCCCAGAACAAGGACAGGGGAAATTAATCCACCCCTGAATGAGTCTCATGTTCAGGTCGGTTAAATATACTGGACCACCCTGTTTTAGTTTGTGGACCCATTTCGTGCATTAAGCCTTTAGACCTCATTGGTCTTGTATATATGTTTATAGATAGGATTGTATTGATTTAATAGTATTGCTGTGATTTCCTTACTGTGTGTTGAATGGCAAAGGCCTTGGAATAAATGTATTTTTGATATATATACACCTGACTGGGAGTGATTTAAAAGTGTCCTTTACTCTGTGTGCTCATTGAGGTTTTTCAATCAACCTCACCCCTCCTGTGACCGGTGTGGTGGGCGGTGTCATCTATGACTCAGAGGAGCACCAGGCAGCCTGTCAATGTAACTGCAGGAGGAAGGGAAGGATAACAGATTGAAGGCAGAAGGAAAAGGAGGTGGGGAACGGTTAGCAGGGGAATAGCAAAAAGAAGGAAGAGGAGAACATTAAGGTCTTGAGGAACTTGCAGGACTTAAGGGGGTCTGGCACAAAGCAGAGAGTGGCAGGGAGACCATTCCAGAGGGAGGCACCTGTATAGGAAAGAGATCTACCACCCAGTCTTTGCTTGGAAAATCGCCTCACCGAAAGAGAATTGTAGGTAGACGAGCGGAGGGCTCTAGAAGGAAGGTATTTAGGAAGAAAGCATTTGAGATAGTCAAAAGCCAAGCCCTGTAAGATGGTCTTGAACTTGATACTTGCAGCCACTGGGAGCCAGTGGAGGAATAACAGAGCCAGAAAGATGCAGTCTCTGGACTTGAGGTTAAGGATAAGTGTGCGTTCCTGTTTTGGATGAGTTGCAGAGGTTGGAGAGTAGAGTTAGGTTGATTGACAAAGAGGCTGTTGCAATAGCCAAGCCCAGAGAGAACCAGGGATCTGGAGACAGTGGGCTTCTGGGGTTTATTGAGAAAAGATAGAATACCCATGAGGAGGTTCAGTTGGAAATTGAACTTTTTAGAGACATCCGTGATGTGTGGAGAACAAGAGTGAGTGTAATCAAATATGACCCCATTTTGCCTCACAAAGGGTGCAGGGCCAAAGGAGGCCAGCCAGAGTGAAACTGGAAAAGCAGGAGCAGGGGTCCCATTGAGAAAAATCTCTGTCTTACTGCAGAGTTCATTAGAGGTGCACCATGCCTGAATACCGGAAAGACAGTCAGGGATGAGGAAGGAGGAGATGGAGGCCGGCGGTATCCTGAAAGAGAGCTACATGTCATCCACATACCACTAAATGTTAGAGGAAAAAATAGAGATCAGTCAGGCCAAGGGGGCCAGATAGACATTGAAAAACTAGGGCGAGACGATAGATCCCTGGGGAACACCACATGTAGAGAGTGTGATGGAGGCGAGGGAGAACCCAAGTTCAACCTGGGAAGGTCGGTCCAAGAGGGAACAGGATAGCCACGCCAGAGCCTGATCAATGATGCCCAGGTTATCTTGGAGATGGGTGATCAGGATGTTGTGGCTTACCATGTAAAAGGAAGAAGAAAGGTCAAGGAGGATGAGGACAGAGGGAGAGTTAGAGTCAAGGTTAGAGAGCAAATCTTCACATGTGTTCAGGAGAGCAGTTTCCATGCCTCTGGCTGCCCTGAAGCCAGACTGATGGTCATGGAGACAACCAACAGATTCAGTGTGCAAGGTTAGCTGGGAGATAGCCAATTTCACCAGGTTTTTTGCCTGGGAAAGGAGTATTAGAGATTGGGCAATAGTTTGCTGGGATGGAAAGGTCGGCAGAAGCTTATTGCGTGGGGCTGCACAAGGGTGTGTTTGAGAGGAGAGGGGAAAACTCCAGTGGCAAAGGAGTGGTTGCAGAGATCAGCCAAGGCCAGAGAGAGAAAGTCAATTATTAAAAAGGAGAACCTGGATCCCCCAGTCCCTGGTAAATTTAGGCCTGTTACGAACGTGCCATTCCTGCTCAAATATATTGACAGGATTGCGTACCTGTAATACCAAAAGTTCGAATAACCTACTGGACAGTGAACAATATGGCTTTCGAGCCAAACATGGCACGGAGAAGGCCCTCCTGGATCTCCAGGCTAACATCGCTGGCATCATTGAACAAGGAAACACTGATTTACTTCTGTTGCTTGATATCTCGTCTGCGTTTGATCTCAAAGATCATGATCTCTTGGCCGAGAGGCTGAGAACAGTTGGTAGATTCTCCCCACTCGCAGCAAAGTGGTTTAAATCATACTTGGGTCCAAAGATGGCTGCAGTGGCAAAGGGAAATTTCTTTTCCCTTAAAACATTGCTAACTTGTGGCGTCCCAAAGGGATCATGTCTGTCCCCACTGTTTTTTAATATCTTCTCAAAACTATAGTGCGATATGCTTCATATATGTCTGGTTTACTAACTATGCCGCCGATGCCCTTTTGGTATTTGAATTGTCAGGTATCTATGAAAAAGATGCACAAAGAGTTAAAAAGGTGTTTAGCGCCATCCAAAAATGTATGGCGACAAACCTCTTGCACTTAATGAAGCAAAGACCGAACTCCTGATACTCGGGACTCCGCAGAAGATAATAAAGTTGAGTGATCAATACAGAAAATGTAAAATTAATAACAGCTACATCAAAGTTTTGGATCAGGTTAAAACTCCTGGAATCATTATGGACTCTCACCTTTCTTTCAAGAAACATGTGTCATACTTAAAATCAACATGTGCGTTCTACAAAAATCTGATATGGCAAATTCGACCGTACCTAACTAAGCAAAATCTAGCTTTGATTGCAGGAGCCATAATTATCTCAAAACTAGACTACTGTAATAGTCTTCTGATGGGCACGTTGAAGAGCGACATCATAAAAATGCAAACCATACAAAATGGAGCATTTAGGGTAGTTTTTGGACTGAGACGACGTGAAAAAATCTTAGCAGCCAGGAAAAAACTTCATTGGCTGCCAAGTCCAACAAAGGATCAAATTTAAGTGCACTGTTATAGTCTTCAAATGCCTGGCCGGCACTGCGCCTAACTATCTCACCCAAAAAATATTGAAGGGACCTATCAGAAGAGACTTCCGTTGAAATGACAAGCACGATTTATACCAACCACGACAAAATCTGAAAAGAGTGGGTGGTACATACTTTGCCTATTGGCAGAGACGTCTTTATTGGAGGGCAAAAGGGGCACTTGCCCAGGACCCCCACCTTGGAGGGTGCCCCCACAAGGCTGGCTGATCTAAAGTAAGATTCCATTGTTTACCAGAATTAAATAGCACACCCGAGGAGATTTCATGGAATGCTACTGAAGTGCTAAACCTATTGCCTGTCTGTTTTGACAAGTGCATTCTGCCTTGATCAATTAATCATGTAATGCTTTCTGTGTTCACTGTGGAATACATTGTTTGTGTGTTCCGTATGGCACAGCTTCTGTGGCATTCTTTCATTCTTGTGGGAATTATGTTGATCATGTGCAATAGCCAAAGTTGAAATCCATATTGATACATTGAGTGCCACAATGGTTCAGAAGTTAGCACAGTGTGTTAAGCACTCATTGCAGAGATATGCGTTCATATGAAATATTAGAAGAGCACTCCAGCAAGGCTGGCTGAAGTTTTCCGATGTCTGAAGTTTATAAACCTACCTGCATATGTACTTGGTTTTGGAGCATAAGAGGCGCTATTATCAGCAATGTTCCTGCACCAGATAGGGGTTGCTATAAAAACTAACATGCCATTCATATGGTGAAGGTCTAGAAATTGGTTTGTTCAGATGGGGCATTCTAAAAGCTAGGCAATCCCCTCCAAAGATGAGCATAAACTATTAATCCAAGAGGTGAATAAAAGACTGTGGAACCAAAGTGTTCATGCTTGTATCCTGGCTTTGCCAGCAGACATACAGTGTCAAGTGGTCAAGTCATATATCTCTTGCATTACTCTGCTGTCTTCTGTGAGGTTTTCCTTCTTGCATGCTGGTGGCATCGTTTAGCTCATTTCTTGATCTTTCTTCTTCTGTAGGTCATTTGAGTGGAAGGGGTGGTAGACAGGAGAGAGCGGACCAGATGTTGTAGGCTTTGGGCAAGCATATTTTAAGGTCTACTCGCTTGACACAAAAAACATTTTGCTTTTTTTTATAAAAGTCAAAGGTTTTTTGCACATTTATGAATGACAATTTCACAAGCCATTGTTTTGGAAGTATTTCAAGCTTAAAAGTACAAAAGACATACCTAGATTAAATCTGTTAAATCACATTGATTGGTAAATCATTCCCATTTTGCGTAACACGCTTATGTAATATCTTGGTTCTAAAAATTGTCAGGTCTGGAAATGTGATTTGTGTACTTTACAAGTCAGTGGTAAGAGCTGGAAAAGAAAGTGTTCAAATGCAGAAATGTTGGCACAAATCCCAGCTTCATCCCTTAAGCAATGTGTGATCATGGGCATCTCATTTAATCTTGTATTGCCCAACCTCTCAGAATTGCCAGTCCCTAAACCTTTAAAAATTGTCAGCCTTTCAATTCCTTCTCAGGGTACATCTTCATAAAAGCCCCGTTCATGGTTTCACCGGCTATAGGGTTGCTTTCTCGATAATAGTGAGCATTGATATACTTCACACCACAGGCACTTGTTCCCTCGATCTCTAATGACAACACTATTTGAAAACCATGTCCCACTTCTAATCTCAGTCTGTCTGGATAGAGACACCTTCCCGGTATCTTCTAATGTGCATTCACTATCCATGCTATGCTATTTGTAGCTTTCTCCTTCCTTACACATGGTCTACTCTATTCTTGCTTGAAAACTTTTGCATTCTCTGAGGCAGCTAATGTGAGTTCTCTGCCTATTCTGGGTTACATGTACCTTTTACATACCGTCCTGCATTAATACTACAGACTGCATACCTTCCCGGATGATATTGATAATAAGTATCCTGTTTCTTTACTAGAAGAGAAGAAACCTCTTCATAGATTGCTAATGTTGGCCTTCAAATGCTACTTGTTTGTCATTCTGATTAGAGCAAGACTGAATAAGATAAGGGGACTTAAATGGCGTAAACATGCTTATTTTTAATGTTGCAAGGTGGCAAATCTACCTATGGGTTATGTTCACGGTGGGCGAGATAGAGGGGGGTACCACCAGATATTCTTGATCAATTAATTCCTTTTGTTTAGTGGAGGGGGCTCCAAAGATATCCATGCCCAGGGCACCAAAAATGCTTAAGATGGCCCTGCCTATTGGGCACCAATGGTCTGGAACTCCACACCCCCTCTGGTTAAAAATAGTGTGTCCCTTACTGGTTTTATATAACAACTTAAGACACACCTGTTTGACAAGGGAGAAGACTAGAATCCTGTTAACCTGTGCGGTGTTCCACACTCCTGCTGCAGTACCAATCTATGGGCCTCATTACAACCCTGGCATTATGGGGTTAACAGTGCTGGTAGAGCTGCCGGCGCTGTTAACCCCATAACGCCTCATTATGAGGTCCACTCGCGGGACCCGCTCAGGACGCCTGGCTTTCCCAGACGTCCTTAGCAGGTCCTGCGAGCTGCCCAGCATGCTAACAACGGGCCCGTCATTAACAGGCCCGTTGCTAGCATGCTCCCCATTCCCATTGAGCCCTATGGGGGCTCAAAAGGGAATGGGGATGTACCGGGTCCGGGTTCCCTGGATGGGGAAATACCAGGCCCTCCTAGGTCGGAATGGCCCGGTATTTCTCCAGTCAGGGAACCCGGACCTGAGTTTGGGGGTAGCTATGCCCTTATTAAGGGCATGGCTACCTCCAAACTTGTAATGAGGCCCTATATGTTTTTTTCCGTTGTCTTGTCTTTGTGAGCGCTCTGAGGCCTATGGGCGATTTTGCGCTATACAAAAACCATAATAGATAGATAGATAGATAGATAGATAGATAGATAGATAGATAGATAGATAGATAGATAGATAGAATGGTGTCCTTAATGGTTCTGAAGGGGCAGGAAGACACCTGTTTGTTGAGAATTTCATAGACCAGACTTGTCTAGAAACCTCATCAGGTGTGTCAGGAGAGAGGGATGGGAGGAAGGGAGAAGGGGCAGCCAAGGAGGGCCTGAGAGGGGTAGAGGGAGGGAGGGGAGTAGATGAGTGTGAGGACAGGATGTCCTGAGTTTTTGTGAAGAAATTAGAGGCCAGGGCTGAGCAAAGGTCTTGGGTGGGTGCGGTAGAAGAAGATACTGCAGTAGGATTGGCCAGCTCCTTGCAGATTTTAAAAGTTCGGCTGCCCCACTTAACTTGCCACTGCTCCTCATACCATTACCGCTTTGTCCCCTCTCATTACAACATTTGGTGTTGGGACATTCTTCAAAGGACCTTCTAGCATGGCACTCTTCTCCCATTGACCTCTCTCTTTTCAATGGTTATATAGACTCCTTTGAAAGCGTGACTTTTGTATGTCCCTCTCTAACATTTGATTAATCAACAGACAGGTCTTCAGAAATATGTCTGGCATACAGAGCCCAAAACACTGGTCAATTTACTTAAAGTTCCAAAATCAAGACTTTTGTAAAATGAGGCAGCTAATATTTAAGCAATATGACCCGAGCGGCGGGGGCAATACCGACTCAGGTAATGTCCCGGGGCCCATAGGTATAGGCCCCGAGCGAAGCGACGGAGGGCTTCCCGGCCTGGTAATGACTCAGCGAGTGCCAATCAGAATGGCTCTTGCATTCTGATTGCACCCTCACCGGGTACTAATTTTGCAAAATACACTTCCATCACAGGTGATGTATTCTACTGTGAGGCCGAGTCAAGATGCGGATATGGTAGTACAGACTGCTACCTGCTCCTTAAGCCAAAAAAAGACAAAGAGTGACACCCACAAACCAGAACACTCTTTTATTGACCACGGAAATACGTTTTGCAGCATTTTCACCTCGTCTTTATGTTATCGATTTGACCCAAACGGAGAAAGTAAGTCAGAAATGTTCGCTCCAATGTACATAAAAGCACACTTGGATTTTAACATAGGCTGCCCACTTTGAGAAGCAGAAACAGCCACATAACCTTCCTTTCCTGTTGCACTTGATTGCATTTCTTCCCTTTTACTGACAGTTCCAATTTCAAAGTCAAATCCTCTTCCTGCCTCAGTGAATAGAAGAGTCACATTAGTATTACGGTAACATTCCTCATTAAAGAACCTTTCACTGAGATGTATGCACCCACTTCTGACAAAAAAACTCTACAAAAGTTGCTCTGCGTCACACATCGACGGAAGCGCAATACTTGCAATGTTTGTATTCAATATCCAAATGAAATATCTCCTGTGCTTGCAAAAATGCTTTTTCTATCAACATTTCCAAATTTAACTTGTACCTAAAATTCAAATGAGATATTCAACTATGAATAATCTTTTTCAACTGGTTTGATAAAACTTTATCGTGAAAGCAGACCTTTGAATTGATGTGCAATTCTACCGCTTGTTTTCATTTTTGACTTTTTCTGACACCACGGGATTGCTCAACTAAACTTTGCTTTGCTGCCTTCTTTGTTTTTTTTATCCTTTTGGCTGTTCTGTCTTATCTGAGGTTTACAATGCTACTTTTACTTACGGATGGGTTTCTTGCCCGGTCAATATACATTTGCACCAACAGATCTACTGTCAATGACTGCTTCTCGGCCATTTTCTTGTACATTATGACATTTTTTGGCTTTTGCAGTGTTGTCTTAAACCACAACACTTTAAAACCTCTTCTGACGTCACTGTTCATGATTCCTAGGCATCTTCATTCAACAGTTCTATAATTATTAGAAATATGAGCAGATCCTCAAACACCTTAATATTACTGTATTTCTATGTTATACATAAAACAAAATGACATATAGTTCTCACTTAATGATTATTCATACCAGTTCTTTCCAAAGTTGTGGGACTTTGCCTCCTCACTTGATATGATAGGTTATTTTTAACATGCTTAATACCCACAGGTTTCTAAGCGCGGACCCAGGGGAACCTGCGTTGCCCCGTCGTCTTGTTTCCAAGTCGAGCACGCTGCCGCTGAGCTATCCTCCTGGGACTAAACTTCATGAAGTTTTCCTCAAAACTTTGCTATCATCAATAAAATGTGTTGTATTATTCTGGTACCATTAACTGCCTTAGTGGTTGGGACCAGACTGATATGCAACTGGATAGTTCTCCTCAGTGAAAAGTACAGTGAGCTAAAATGTGGTTGTAGGCCCTCCCAAGTGGGCACCATCCCGTAGAACAGGTTATTTGGCCATGTTTGTTCTTTGTAGAGGGGCTCACAAACCTTTTTGTGAATATTTACGAACTCTGGGTTTCACCCTAATTTACCCAGAGTATTGCGGATGTGGACTCCTTGCTCACTGTGCTTAGAGATGCACAGCTTCACCTCATTGATGAGGCCTGACTCAGCAGAAACACGTGTCTGTGGTTGCTGTTGGGTCTCTTGTTCAGAGAAGAATTGCCTAGCATTTTGGTGCTGGACTGCCTAGGTGATTGGGACCAGACTGACATGCAAATGGATATATTTCCTTTGTGAAAGGTACATTGAGCTTAAACGTCTTTCTAGACCCCCCTGAACAGGTACCTTGCCATAGAACAGGATATTTGATAGTGTTCTTTCTCGGTAGAGGGGCTCCCAGAGCCTACTGTGAATTTTTAGGAACTTGGGGTTTTACCCTGAGTTAACCAGGGTAATACAGACGTGGACACTTTGCTCACTGTGATTAGAGAGGCAAGGCTTCATCTTACTGATAAGGCCCGACTAGGCCGAAGCACGTGTCTCGGGTTGCTGCTGGTACTCTTGTTCAGTGGAGAATTGCCTAGCATTTTGGGTCTGGGCTGCCTAAGTGGGTTGATCTAGACCTGGGGTGCACAACATACGGCCCGCGGGCCAAATGCGGCCCTCCATCCCGTGATATTCGGCCCGCCAATAGTGTTGACTTTTGTAATGAGATACGGCCCACTTCAAACAGTTGCGGCATTTCATTACATAAGTAAACCGATGACAGGGACTGTCTGCACCCCTACTCAAAGCGGCTATTAACATAATCTTTATCTCCTTTACAATGTATGCCCCCCTCCTTTTTTTAGAATGAAAAGCAGTCTGAGTGAGGGGGCGGGATGGGCAGGGAGTGCATACATGATAATGGAGATAAAGATACGGTTAAGAGTCGCTAATTATTAAAAGACGGGGAGCCAGCAGTCTCCCTTGTGTATTATTTATTGTGCAGATGATTCTTTTTATTCTTTTGAAATAAAACACCTGGGCCATTTCTTTTGTGGCATAAGGGAAGCCAAATCTTCAATAACGTGTCAGCAGTTTATTACACTACGTGCGGCCAGATAAAACATGACTCGAATGTGAATCATTTTTGAAAGGCTAAATTGGACGGCTGCCGCTGCTCAAACACCATTGCAGTGCGTGCAGAGTGTGTTTAGATAACTGCAATAACGGGGTTATCGAGGCCCTTTCGCAATCCCCAGGTTACCAGTTACAAAAAGCTTACAGTGCTGCATCAAGAGAGAACTCTGCGACAGCCCAGGGAGGTCCAAAGTTGCACTGGTCAATAGGGCAATGCCCAATAGGCTCACACACCACGCCAGCATAAACCGGTTTCGGGGTCTATGTAGGCCATTTAACCTATGCAGTCCAGTTCGCTGATGGTGGTTTCAAAGAATATTGCTGGCTTAATGTGTTGAAACTACAACATTTTTAACATTTTTTTGAAATTTAAATGGCCTCACATGTGAGCAAAACAAATTGTGGTTTGTGATTGTGTGCCAACCTTGTGTATGACTGCCTGGGCTTGAGGATCAACTGTCAGCCACTTGCTTACAAAGAAGGATTCATTGCTACTCAGCAGGGAGCTGAAACACTGCATGCCTGCTGAGTAGCAATGAATCCTTCTTTGTAAGAAAGTGGATGGCATGGAGAAACCATTGTTGAATGGCAACGAGGTGGCACTTCTGTTTTCCCCAACAAAAGCGAAGCAGACCAGCCACTCAGGACAGTGCAGCCCAGGAGGTTGTGCATGAACTGCTGCAGACCTGCCACATGTTGAAGAACTCTCGCAGGAGAAAATGGGCAAAATGCTAGAAAATAGTGGACTGAAAGGGGGGTCCGGGTGGCCCCCCGGCCATTCAAGCAGAATGCTCCCTGATCCCCTCGGCATAGCAAAGTGTGTGTGAGAGAGAGGAGAGAGAAATGGCGATCATGTGAGAGTGGACAGAGTGTGGGCGTAAGTGAGATACAGATAATGATGACAAAGAGATAGGGAGAGTTAAGGGGAAGCGACAGAGGCAAGATTGAGATGAAGAAAGACAGACATAAGAGAGTGAGCGGGTGGTAAAGAGTAGAGAAAGGAGAGATAGAATGAGACAGGAATAGTAACATGGGGAGAGAGAAAGAAGCAGAGTGGAGAAAAAGAAAATCAAAAAGAGAGAGAACTAGTAACAGAGGAAGAGAAGGGGAGATAAATAAGGACAACAAAGGAGTGTGACAAAAATAGCAACAAGGAGAGAGACAGAGGAAGAAGGGAAGAAATAGAAAGACAGAAAAAGTAAAATATGGGAGAGAGAAAGACAGGGTCTGTATGGGTATGTATGCATGGTGTATGCTTGGTAGTTTGTATGGTGGGGGTTTTGGTCTTTATGAGTATTTATGCATGGTGTATGCTTGGTAGTCTGTATACTTTTGGTTGGGGGCAGGGGGCCATGGGGCATAGTGTTTGGTTGGGGAGTGGGGGCCACGGGCATAGTGTTTGGTTGGGGGTGGGGGCATGGGGCATAGTGTTTGGTTGGGGAGCGGGGGGCATGGTGTTTGGTTGGGGACTGGGGGCCATGCAGCATAGTGTTTGGTTGGGGACTGGGGGCCATGGGGCATAATGTTTGGTTGGGGGCCATGGGGCATAGTGTTTGGTTGAGAGGTGGGGGCCATGAGGCATAGTGTTTGGGTGGGGGTGGAGGCCATGAGGCATAGTGTTTGGGTGGGGGTGGGGGCCATGGGGCACAGTGTTTCGTTGGGGGGTGGGGCAATGGGGCACAGTGTTTGGGTGGGAGTGGGGGCCATGGGACACAATGTTTGGTTGGGGAGTGGGGGCCGTGGGGCATCAGTTTGGTTGGGGAGTGGGGGCACCGGGGCATAGTGTGTGGTTGGGAAGTGTGGGCCATGGGGCATAGTGTTTTGGTGGGGGTGGGGGTCATGGGGCAAAGTGTTTGGTTGGGGGGTGGGGCCATGGGGCATAGTGTTTTGGTGGGGTGTAGGCCATGGGGCACAGTGTTTGGTTGGGGAGTGGGGGCCATGCGGCACAGTGTTTGGTTGGGGAGTGGGGGCCATGGGCATAGTGTTTGGTTGGGGAGTGGGGGCCATGGGGCACAGTGTTTGGTTGGGGAGTGGGGGCCATGCGGCATAGTGTTTGGTTGGGGAGTGGGGGCCATAGGGCACAGTGTTTGGTTGGGGGGTGGGAGCCATGGGGCATAGTGTTTGGTTGGGGGACATAGGGCACAGTGTTTGGTTGGGGGGGTGAGGACATGGGGCATAGTGTTTGGTTGAGGGGTGGTGGCAATGGGGCATAATGTTTGGTTGGGGGCCATGGAGCATAGTGTCACACTCCAAGAGTGAACCCAATAATAAAGCTAAAACAGGCAAAATAAGGAGATGAAAATCCTTTGCTTTTTGTGGAAACCTGACTCAACAAAGGCAAGACTCCTCTTTGCCAACCCAAACAACAAAGTATAGCAGTCCAAAATAATGGATTGTCCAATCAAGGGTCAATCAAATACATATACTTTAATTAAAGACGATATGCTATAACTAAATAGAAATACATAACAATGGAAAATGTGTAGTATAAAATGTGAGTTTAAAAATACAAATAGTTACACCTGAAAAACGTATTCTTTTTCCATGTGCTTAACCCTTTAAGTGCCATGGGTATTTCTCCCCAGTGCCAGGGCCTTTTTTGGTGATTTCGGTATGTGGCCATTCAATGGCTTGTAACTTTTTTGTTACATGAGATATGTCGGCCAAATTTGGCTCCTTTTTTTCCCACATGTAGGCAGGCGGTCGTAACGCCACCCAGGAATCCTAGGTTGCTGTAGGGGGTGAGAGAAAATAAGCAAACAGGGCGAACATTTTGGGTTTTTTCAAAAAATGCCAATAAAATGATGTACAAAGAAGCCGGTGGTTTTTTCCTTGTAAGAGCTAGGAACAAATGGTTTGCTGTGCTGAGTTCCCCAATTTCCTGGCTTTCAAGAACAGGTTGAGTGGAAACGGAAAAAAAATATTTTGATGTGGTTATCAACCGTTTTGTGAGAGGTATGTGATTTTGGCCATTTTTGCCAATTGGACATGCATGGACGGAATGGGAGAAAAGGGTAGGAAAGCCGAATTGGAGGACGGAAAGGCATATATTTCTGAAAAGTAGACAAAATTCCAAGTTTAGGAAGGGGTGATTTGCATAGGTCAGGCAAACACTAGGTAGGGGAAAATGCCATAGATTGGGGGAAAAGTGGGAAAATGACCGAAAAAAAGGTATGTGTTGGACATGGTTGGCTTGGTACAACAATGGCTTCTATGAATTTTGAGAAAAGCAATGCTCTGCTACATTCCCCCGACTCTTGCAGTTAGGAAAGCACACATTTTTTGTAGTGTTTTAAAAAACATGCAATACCACAAGCCAAACACTGAGCCATGGTACACAGGAGTTGTACGCTCACGGCCTGAACAGACGCACTTAGCATGTGTAAATCGGGAAAACCAATGTGGTGAGGAACGGCAAGCATACATTTTTTGAAAGAGCACAGGCAGACCTTTTCAAGGGTAGGTGACTTGTGCAGGTTGCAAAAGTGTATGGTGCCTAAAGCAGCGATTAAATGTAGGGCACATTTGGGAAATGAAAGGGTTGTGTGACAAAGGGCACCAGCTAATGAGTCAAAACGTTATGAAAACCACACAAACACAACACATGGCCTACCGTCCCGCGTTCCCACAGGTGTCCCGATGAAAACGGTACCTAAAACACAAGTAACCCCAAGTCTGTTTTCAGACCGGAATTTGAGACGCTCTGCCGACCGGCACAACATACAGATATGGGCCTCGGGTGTCCAAGCCACCAAGGAAAATAGGGAACCCCATGCATTTCCGAAAAGAGGACACCCGTGGGAATTTGCAGAGGTATGATTTGCCCAAATCGCCCCAGAATTTATTACCCAGACACCCCGGCAAAATCCAAAATGTGGGAAACAAACCGCATTTTCTGCACATTTCGCTCGGCTCACCCATCGAAACATGCCCCCAACAACACATGGCCTACCGTCACTGCTTTCCCACAGGTGTCCCGATGTAAACTGTACCTCACATGTGTGGGTGCACCTACCTGGCTGCCAAGGGGAAAGCCTAAAACACAAGTAACCCCAAGTCTGTTTTCAGACCGGAATTTGAGACGCTCTGCCGACCGGCACAACATACAGATATGGGCCTCGGGTGTCCAAGCCATCAAGGAAAACAGGGAACCCCATGCATTTCTGAAAAGAGGACACCCGTGGGAATCCACAGAGGTATGATTTGGCCAAATCGCCCAAGAATTTATTACCCGGACACCTCTGCAAAGTCCGAAATGTGGGAAATAAAATGCACTTTCTGCACATTTTGCTCGGCTCACCCATCGAAACACGCCGCCAACAACACAGGGCCTACCGTCCCGCATTCCCACAGGTGTCCCGATGAAAATGGTACCTCACATGTGTGGGTGCACCTACCTGGCCGCCAAGGGGAAAGCCTAAAACACAAGTAACCCCAAGTCTGTTTTCAGACTGGAATTTGAGACGCTCTGCCAACCGGCACAACATAAAGATATGGGCCTCGGGTGTCCAGGCCACCAAGGAAAACAGGGAACCCCATGCATTTCCGAAAAGAGGACACCAGTGGGAATCCGCAGAGGTATGATTTGGCCAAATCGCCCCAGAATGTATTACCCAGACACTCCCGAAAAATCCGAAATGTGGGGGAAAAATTGATTTTCCGCATATTTCGCTCTGCTCACCCATCGAAACACGCCCCCAACAACACATGGCCTACTGTGTCAGGAACCAGGATTGGAAATGCTGGAGTCGCTGGAAGTTCCGACCCCGAGGATCTTTCTAGACCTCATCCAACATGGCGCGGTGCCCTGGGGTTCCCCTAGGACAGGTCTTTGCCTCTGTCAAGGTGGCCACCGGAGGGGCCAGACCTTACCTACACGAAAATAAGGTCGAGCACCCAAGGGCAAGGGTGCAAGGATTAAAAAGAAACCCCAGAAGACCGAAACCGACCGTCAAGGATCTACCTCAGGAGAGTCAGGTGAGGAGAAAGGGGATGTAGACTCAGATCCTGACAGAATACAACGCCAGTGCAATACCATGGCCTCCTTGGAACAATACCAAGAACTAGTGGCAGCTATGCAGAACCTAACTGCAGAAGTCCAAGCGCTGAGAACTGAGAACATCGCCCTCAGACAACAGGTGGTCTTACACCGTGATGACCGCGCGGATCTACCTGCTATGCCCCTTTCTTTTGGCAAGTACGATGGTCACCCGGGGGGATAAAAGGACTTCCTAGACGCCTGCAATGTTTATTTTGCCTTTCACACCCATGCCTATGAATCCGCCAAGTCCAGAGTCGGATTTATTATTGCCAACCTCATTGGCAACGCACTGGCTTGGGCCACCCCCCTGGTAGCCAGAAATGACCCCTCCCTGAACGATTATGACCGTTTTGTGGAAGCCTTTAAGGATAAGTTTGACAGACCATAAATATTCTACTCTTCACTGGAAGCTATATTGGATGTCACACAAAGGAACACAGACGTCCAAACCTACATATCCCGCTTCCAGAGATTGGCGGCTAAGGCAGATTGGCCGGACTCTGCTCAACAAACTATATTCAGAAGAGGGCTACACGATGAAATCAAGGATGAGTTAGCTCGTGTAGCTCGACCTGTGTCCTGCCAAGGATTGATGGCTCTATCTCTACAGATCGAATTCCGTCTATCAGAACGGCGACACGAAAGAAGGCGAATCAGAGGCACCCCTCAAACCGTAGGTCTACCTGCTCCTTCTCCCACATCCAGGTCAAACCTCACTCCTGAAGAACCTATGCAAATAGGGGCCACCCGAGGGCCTCTCACACCTGAGGAACGCAAACGAAGAAGAGAAGCCGGATTGTGCATGTATTGCGGTTCCTCTAAACATTTACTAAGAAACTGTCCAGAAGTTCCTCCTAGGCGGAAGGAAAACTACAGCCCCCGATCTGCCGCAAGGGAAGTCTCGAGGGAAGTGCCAAGTACCCTTGCAACCACTCAAGAACCATGAATAACCCCGAGGAGAACAGTCTGATGGTGTTCCGAGTCAAATTGTGGCTATCCGACTCGAGTCCCACCGAAGTTCTTGCCATGTTAGATTGCGGAGCAGCCGGAAACTTTATGGACTCCAACTGGGCTAAGGAACATCAGGTGTCCACTAGACCAAAGACAACTCCCATACCTGTAGAAGTTGTGGATGGGAGGCCTTCGTCCTCCGGACCTATTACTAACGAGACTATACCCTTGAAGATGGAATTGAGTCACTATTCTGAATACTTGGTGTTCGATCAGATCCGAGCTGCGCACTTTCCATTGGTCATTGGTATCCCTTGGTTAAGACGACACAATCCTCAGATCAACTGGAAGGCCAATAGAGTGCGTTTTAATTCGCACTTTTGTAAGTCCACTTGTATGAACCAGTCTGTCGGCTTAACTCACCATGAAGGGAGGTCGGGTCCTGCTCTAAGTCCGGCTATCATCGCTTTAATTCCAACACATTACCAAGAGTATTCGGAGGTGTTTTTAGACATCCAACCACGTGAGTTACCTCCTCACAGGGCAGAAGACTGTAGTATCGACTTAGTTCCGGATGCTGTGGTTCCGTTTGGACGGATGTATCCCTTGTCTCTCCCTGAAAGGAAGGCTCTATGGAATTACCTGGACTCCAATCTTCAAAATGGGCTTATCCAGGAGTCCAGATCCGCTTGTGGTGCCTCCTTATTCTTTATTCCGAAGAAGGATAGTGCAGAATTACATCCATGCATCGACTATAGAGGTTTGAACAAGGTGACGATTCGGGACAGGTATCCCATGCCTTTGATCCGAGATATTCTGGAGGCAGTACAGGGGGCTATTTACTTCACCAAACTGGACTTAAGGGGCGCTTACCACCTCCTAAGGATAAGAAGAGGGGACGAATGGAAGACGGCGTTCCGCACCCCATTTGGACTTTTCGAATACAGGGTGATGCCGTTTGGCCTTGTCAATGCCCCCGCCATTTTTCAAAGATACATGGACAAGGTATTCGCGGACATGTTATTCGTATCGGTTGTAGTGTACTTGGACGACATCCTGGTATTCTCCCAGACATTGCCCGAGCATAGGGTACTGGTTAAGAGAGTACTGCAACATCTTCAAGATCACAAGCTATTAGTTAAACCGGAGAAGTGCCAATTCGAAACCACCTCAGTATCCTACCTAGGATTCCTTTTGTCAGGAAGGGGCATAGAGATGGATCCCGTTAAGGTTAAGGCCATCAGGGAATGGAGAGAACCCAACACTGTCAAGGAGCTACAAAGCTTCTTAGGGTTAGCCAATTTTTACAGGAGGTTCATTCCCAACTTCTCCAACCTAGTGCTTCCTCTTACTTCCCTGCTAAAGAAGGGTGTCAAGTTCGCCTTCGGAGAGGAACAACAGAGGGCTTTTCTAACCCTTAAGGTGTGTTTTTCTTCTGCTCCCGTTCTGGTACAACCGGATCAGACTAAACCTTTCATTCTGGAGACTGATGCGTCGATAGGAGCGATAGGTGGCATCCTATTGCAGAAGGCAGCGGATGACTACGAACACCCAGTGGCATACTTTTCTAAGACCCTCACCAGCAGCGAACGCAATTACTCTGTCCTGGAAAGAGAGCTGTTGGCCATCAAATTAGCCTGTCAAGAATGGCGACATCTCCTACAGGGCGCTGCCCATTGTTTTGTGATCAGAACTGACCATCGTAACCTTCGGGTTCTCCAACAAATGGAGTGTACAAATGCCCGACATGCCCGGTGGGCTTATATTTTTTTGCAATTCGATTTTGTGATAACCTACATTCCCGGCTCTGAAAATAAGAAGGCAGATGCCTTGTCACGAAGCATCGGGGACAGCTCAGGGAATTACGAAGGACATGACCGTATTTTCCCCAATATTAAGGTTTTAGCAACTACTGTCTCCTTCCTCCAAGACCTGATACCTCAATATCAGGCTTGCACAGAACTTCCTTCTTCGGTCCGCCTAGGTAGTGATGGTTTGTACTACCATGAAGACGCACTTTTCATTCCCACTAAAAGTCTTCAGAAACTCATCCTTTCCTGGTGTCATGATTCTCCCTTGACAGGACATCCCGGCATCCGAAAGACCTATGAATTGCTGCAACGAGGTTTCTGGTGGCCAAGGCTAAGAAAGGATGTGCACCAGTATGTCACTTCATGCTCTATTTGTGCTTCTAATAAATACCGAACTGGCAAACCGCTCGGTCTCTTGCAGCAGCATTCCTTACCATCACGACCATGGGAACATGTGTCTACAGACTTCATTGTCGATCTCCCTCCTTCTAACGACATGACAGTAATCATGGTCACAATAGACTCCTTCAGCAAGCTGGCCCACTTTTCTGCATTCAGGCAGATACCATCCGCTTCTGAGACCGCTGATGTCTTTCTTCGAGACATAGTCCGACTGCATGGATTACCCCGTTCTATAGTATCAGACAGGGGACCTCAGTTTACGTCCAAATTCTGGACTTCACTTTGTCAGACTTTGGAAATCCACCGCGCTCTTTCCTCGGGTTACCACCCTCAGAGTAACGGGCAGACAGAAAGGCGGAATGCCAGTCTGGAACAATACTTGAGGTGTTTCTGCAGTCCACAGCAGGAGAGGTGGTACCATTTCCTCTCGCAAGCAGAGATTGCATTCAATAACACTCTGCATACCTCTATCCAAATGAGCCCTTTTTTGTGCACATATGGGTATCATCCCCAACATCTACCGGGTCTTAGTTCTCCAGCCACAAGGATCCCTGCTTTGGATGGTATCTTGCAGGAAATACATGAAGTACATGGTCTTGCCAAGAAGGCACACCAGGCCAGTCTACAGACTCAAAAGAGATGGGCAGATAAGAACCGGGGATCTAATCCCAACTGCGGTGTGGGACAACTGGTCTGTTTGTCAACCAGATTCCTACCTAGATGGGTTCATGCTGGGAAGTTTTCCCCTCGATTTCTTGGGCCATTTTCTATCCTTCAACAAATCAATCCGGTAGCCTACAGGCTCTGACTTCCGGACTACCTCAAGAGAGTTCATCCGGTTTTTCATGTATCCTTGCTTAAGGAATATAAGGAACACCCGTTCCTTAGACCCATCCACAAGGGTCGCGCCCAAGTACGATGTATTCCGGAAGAATACGAAGTGGCATACCTGGTAGATTCCAGATACTGCAAGGGCAGACTCCAATACCTGGTACACTGGAAGGGCTATCCAGTGGAAGAAAGGTCCTGGGAACCTGTTAGCCACATCCACGCACCCAGACTTCTCAGGAGGTTCCATCGTCTCCACCCGGGCAAGCCTGGGGGTCCCCCGAGAGGAAGGAGGTATACTGTCAGGAACCAGGATTGGAAATGCTGGAGTCACTGGAAGTTCCGACCCCGAGGATCTTTCTAGTCCTCATCCAACATGGCGTGGTGCCTTTAAAGGCAGGCTCCGCCCCCCTGCTCTGCGCGTTGTATCTGTTGCTGTTTCATTCAACGCTCCGAGTGCTGCTTACTCGTTTCTCCGTCCCGTGATTTCTGCTCCCTCTACAGCCCTCCCGTAGCGAGCCTGAACTACGCTCGTTTCCTTTCCTCTTATACCTGTCTATCCTTTTTCTGTGTAACCGTCTTCTTACTTTTGCCTTCCTTGTTCCCAGTCTACTTTCACCCTATTCTAACTTATTTTTCTGTGCTCGCTGTCGCTCTGTACAGTCGACACTACTTCTGTTTGCTTAGAGCGCCTTCCTATCCGCTCGACTTCCAACCCAGCCGTTTTGGTTCGACTTCCTGTCTTTTGAACGCAGTGCTACTTCTCCGCACCGTGTTCCGCTACTTCTTTTCTGCTGTCTTTCGCCTGCTGCCAGCTCGGCAGCACCCTTCTTACTTGATTCTGTCTCCTCAGTCATTTCTGTGCTACTGCTTCGCTCGCCTCCGTGAAGTTTATCAAGTTTTTACCTTGGATTGTATTTTCACATCTCTGGATCCCACGACAAGAGTTGCAGAACATCTGTGCCATCTCTTTGACTCATCATCAAGACCATCTATGAACTAGGGTTTTTCTGCCTTCGTGCTTTTTCCCTAGATTGGAGGCTGGCCCCCTGGGGTTCCCCTCGGACAGGTCTTTTCCTCTGTCAAGGTGGCCTCCGGAGGGGCCAGACCTTACCTACACGAAAAGAAGGTTCGAGCACCCAAGGGCAAGGGTGCAAGGATTAAAAAGAAACCCCAGAAGACCGAAACCGACCGTCAAGGATCTACCTCAGGAGAGTCAGGTGAGGAGAAAGGGGAGGTAGACTCAGATCCTGACAGAATACAACGCCAGTGCAATACCATGGCCTCCTTGGGACAATACCAAGAACTAGTGGCAGCTATGCAGAACCTAACTGCAGAAGTCCAAGCGCTGAGAACTGAGAACATCGCCCTCAGACAACAGGTGGTCTTACACCGTGATGACCGCGGGGATCTACCCGCTATGCCCCTTTCTTTTGGCAAATACGATGGTCACCCGGGGGGATTAAAGGACTTCCTAGATGCCTGCAATGTTTATTTTGCCTTTCGCACCCATGCCTATGAATCCGCCAAGTCCAGAGTCGGATTTATTATTGCCAACCTCATTGGCAACGCACTGGCTTGGGCCACCCCCCTGGTAGCCAGAAATGACCCCTCCCTGAACGATTATGACCGTTTTGTGGAAGCCTTTAAGGATAAGTTTGACAGACCTGAAGTATTCTACTCTTCACTGGAAGCTATATTGGATGTCACAAAAGGGAACACAGACGTCCAAACCTACATATCCCGCTTCCAGAGATTGGCGGCTAAGGCAGATTGGCCGGACTCTGCTCAACAAACTATATGCAGAAGAGGGCTACACCATGAAATCAAGGATGAGTTAGCTCGTGTAGCTCGACCTGTGTCCTGCCAAGGATTGATGACTCTATCTCTACAGATCGAATTCCGTCTATCAGAACGGCGACAAGAAAGAAGGCGAATCAGAGGCACCCCTCAAACCGTAGGTCTACCTGCTCCTTCTCCCACATCCAGGTCAAACCTCACTCCTGAAGAACCTATGCAAATAGGGGCCACCCGAGGGCCTCTCACACCTGAGGAACGCAAACGAAGAAGAGAAGCCGGATTGTGCATGTATTGCGGTTCCTCTAAACATTTACTAAGAAACTGTCCGGAAGTTCCTCCTAGGCGGAAGGAAAACTACAGCCCCCGATCTGCCGCAAGGGAAGTCTCGGGGGAAGTGCCAAGAACCCTTGCAACTACTCAAGAACCATGAATAACCCCGAGGAGAACAGTCTGATGGTGTTCCGAGTCAAATTGTGGCTATCCGACTCAAGTCCCACCGAAGTTCTTGCCATGTTAGATTGCGGAGCAGCCGGAAACTTTATGGACTCCAACTGGGCTAAGGAACATCAGGTGTCCACTAGACCAAAGACAACTCCCATACCTGTAGAAGGTGTGGATGGGAGGCCTTTGTCCTCCGGACCTATTACTAACGAGACTATACCCTTGAAGATGGAATTGAGTCACCATTCTGAATACTTGGTGTTCGATCAGATCCGAGCTGCGCACTTTCCATTGGTCATTGGTATCCCTTGGTTAAGACGACACAATCCTCAGATCAACTGGAAGGCCAATAGAGTGAGTTTTAATTCGCACTTTTGTAAGTCCACTTGTATGAACCAGTCTGTCGGCTTAACTCACCATGAAGGGAGGTCGGGTCCTGCTCTAAGTCCGGCTATCATCGCATTGATTCCAACACATTACCAAGAGTATTCGGAGGTGTTTTTAGACATCCAACCACGTGAGTTACCTCCTCACAGGGCAGAAGACTGTGGTATCGACTTAGTTCCGGATGCTGTGGTTCCGTTTGGACGGATATATCCCCTGTCTCTCCCTGAAAGGAAGGCTCTACGGAATTACCTGGACTCCAATCTTCAAAATGGGCTTATCCAGGAGTCCAGATCCGCTTGTGGTGCCTCCTTATTCTTTATTCCGAAGAAGGATAGTGCAGAATTACGTCCATGCATAGACTATAGAGGTTTGAACAAGGTGACGATTCGGGACAGGTATCCCATGCCTTTGATCCGAGATATTCTGGAGGCAGTACAGGGGGCTATTTACTTCACCAAACTGGACTTAAGGGGCGCTTACCACCTCCTAAGGATAAGAAGAGGGGACGAATGGAAGACGGCGTTCCGCACCCCATTTGGACTTTTCGAATACAGGGTGATGCCGTTTGGCCTTGTCAATGCCCCCGCCATTTTTCAAAAATACATGGACAAGGTATTCGCGGACATGTTGTTCGTATCGGTTGTAGTGTACTAGGACGACATCCTGGTATTCTCCCAGACATTGCCCGAGCATAGGGTACTGATTAAGAGAGTACTGCAACTTCTTCAAGATCACAAGCTATTAGTTAAACCGGATTCGAAACCACCTCATTATCCTACCTAGGATTCCTTTTGTCAGGAAGGGGCATAGAGATGGATCCCGTTAAGGTTAAGGCCATCAGGGAATGGAGAGAACCCAACACTGTCAAGGAGCTACAAAGCTTCTTAGGGTTAGCCAATTTTTACAGGAGGTTCATTACCAACTTCTCCAACCTAGTGCTTCCTCTTACTTCCCTGCTAAAGAAGGGTGTCAAGTTCGCCTTCGGAGAGGAACAACAGAGGGCTATTCTAACACTTAAGGAGTGTTTTTCTTCTGCTCCCGTTCTGGTACAACCAGATCAGACTAAACCTTTCATTCTGGAGACTGATGCGTCGATAGGAGCGATAGGTGCCATCCTATTGCAGAAGGCAGCGGATGACTACGAACACCCAGTGGCATACTTTTCTAAGACCATCACCAGCAGCGAACGCAATTACTCTGTCCTGGAAAGAGAGCTGTTGGCCATCAAATTAGCCTGTCAAGAATGGCAACATCTCCTACAGGGCGCTGCCCATTGTTTTGTGATCAGAACTGACCATCGTAACCTTCGGGTTCTCCAACAAATGGAGTGTACAAATGCCCGACATGCCCGGTGGGCTTATTTTTTTTTGCAATTCGATTTTGTGTTAACCTACATTCCCGGCTCTGAAAATAAGAAGGCAGATGCCTTGTCACGAAGCATCGGGGACAGCTCAGGGAATTACGAAGGACATGACCGTATTTTCCCCAATCTTAAGGTTTTAGCAACTAATTTTTCCTTCCTCCAAGACCTGATACCTCAATATCAGGCTTGCACAGAACTTCCTTCTTCGGTCCGCCTAGGTAGTGATGGTTTGTACTACCATGAAGACGCACTTTTCATTCCCACTAAAAGTCTTCAGAAACTCATCCTTTCCTGGTGTCATGATTCTCCCTTGACAGGACATCCCGGCATCCGAAAGACCTATGAATTGCTGCAACAAGGTTTCTGGTGGCCAAGGGTAAGAAAGGATGTGCACCAGTATGTCACTTCATGCTCTATTTGTGCTTCTAATAAATACCGAACTGGCAAACCGCTCGGTCTCTTGCAGCAGCATTCCTTACCATCACGACCATGGGAACATGTGTCTACAGACTTCATTGTCGATCTCCCTCCTTCTAACGACATGACAGTAATCATGGTCACAATAGACTCCTTCAGCAAGCTGGCCCACTTTTCTGCATTCAGGCAGATACCATCCGCTTCTGAGACCGCTGATGTCTTTCTTCGAGACATAGTCCGACTGCATGGATTACCCCGGACTATAGTATCAGACAGGGGACGTCAGTTTACGTCCGAATTCTGGACTTCACTTTGTCAGACTTTGGGAATCCACCACACTCTTTCCTCGGGTTACCACCCTCAGAGTAACGGGCAGACAGAAAGGCTGAATGCCAGTCTGGAACAATACTTGAGGTGTTTCTGCAGTCCACAGCAGGAGAGGTGGTACCATTTCCTCTCGCAAGCAGAGTTTGCATACAATAACACTCTGCATACCTCTATCCAAATGAGCCCTTTTTTGTGCACATATGGGTATCATCCCCAACATCTACCGGGTCTTAGTTCTACAGCCACAAGGATCCCTGCTTTGGATGGTATCTTGCAGGAAATACATGAAGTACATGGTCCTGCCAAGAAGGCACACCAGGCCAGTCTACAGACTCAAAAGAGATGGGCAGATAAGAACCGGGGATCTAATCCCAACTGGGGTGTGGGACAACTGGTCTGGTTGTCAACCAGATTCCTACCTAGATGGGTTCATGCTGGGAAGTTTTCCTCTCGATTTCTTGGGCCATTTTCTATCCTTCAACAAATCAATCCGGTAGCCTACAGGCTCAGACTTCCGGACTACCTCAAGAGAGTTCATCCGGTTTTTCATGTATCCTTGCTTAAGGAGTATAAGGAAGACCCGTTCCTTAGACCCATCCACAAGGGTCGCGCCCAAGTACGATGTATTCCGGAGGAACACGAAGTGGCATACCTGGTAGATTCCAGATACTGCAAGGGCAGACTCCAATACCTGGTACACTGGAAGGGCTATCCAGTGGAAGAAAGGTCCTGGGAACCTGTTAGCCACATCCACGCACCCAGACTTCTCAGGAGGTTCCATCGTCTCCACCCGGGCAAGCCTGGGGGTCCCCCGAGAGGAAGGAGGTATACTGTCAGGAACCAGGATTGGAAATGCTGGAGTCGCTGGAAGTTCCGACCCCGAGGATCTTTCTAGTCCTCATCCAACATGACGCGGTGCCTTTAAAGGCAGGCTCTGCCCCCTGCTTGGCGCATTGTATCTGTTGCTGTTTCATTCAACGCTCCGAGTGCTGCTTACTCGTTTCTCCGTCCCGTGATTTCTGCTCCCTCTACAGCCCTCCTGTAGCGAGCCTGAACTATGCTTGTTTCCTGTCCTCTTATACCTGTCTATCCTTTTTCTGTGTAACCGTCTTCTTACTTTTGCCTTCTTGTTCCCAGTCTACTTTCACCCTATTCTAACTTATTTTTCCGTGCTCGCTGTCGCTCTGTACAGTCGACACTACTTCCGTTTGCTTAGAGCGCCTTCCTATCCGCTCGACTTCCAACCCAGCCGTTTTGGTTCGACTTCCTGCCTTTTGAACGCAGTGCCACTTCTCTGCACCATGTTCCGCTACTTCTTTTCTGCTGTCTTTCGCCTGCTGCCAGCTCGGCAGCACCCTTCTTACTTGATTCTGTCTCCTCAGTCATTTCTGTGCTACTGCTTCGCTCGCCTCCGCGAAGTTTATCAAGTTTTTACCTTGGATTGTATTTTCACATCTCTGGATCCCACGACAAGAGTTGCAGAACATCTGTGCCATCTCTTTGACTCATCATCAAGACCATCTATGAACTAGGGTTTTTTCTGCCTTCGTGCTTTTTCCCTAGATTGGAGGCTGGTCCCCTGGGGTTCCCCTAGGACAGGTCTTTGCCTCTGTCAAGGTGGCCTCCGGAGGGGCCAGACCTTACCTACACGAAAAGAAGGTTTGAGCACCCAAGGGCAAGGGTGCAAGGATTATAAAAGAAACCCCAGAAGACCGAAACCGACCGTCAAGGATCTACCTCAGGAGAGTCAGGTGAGGAGAAAGGGGAGGTAGACTCAGATCCTGACATACTGTCCCGCGTTCCCACAGGTGTCCCGATGAAAACCGTACCTCACATGTGTGGGTGCACCTACCTGGCCACCAAGGGGAAAGCCGAAAACACAAGTAACCCCAAGTCTGTTTTCAGACCGGAATTTGAGACGCTCTGCCGACCGGCACAAAATAGAGATATGGGCCTTGGGTGTCCAAGCCACCAAGGAAAACAAGGAACCCCATGCATTTCTGAAAAGAGGACACCTGTGGGAATCAGCAGAGGTATGATTTGCCTAAATCGCCCCAGAATTTATTACCCAGACACCCCTGCAAAGTCCGAAATGTGGGAAAAAAACCACATTTTCCACACATTTTGCTCGGCTCTCCCATCGAAACACGCCCCAACAACACATGGCCTACTGTCCCGCGTTTCCACAGGTGTCCCTATGAAAACGGTACCTCACATGTGTGGGTGCACCTACCTGGCCACCAAGGGGAAAGCCTAAAACACAAGTAAACCCAAGTCTGTTTTCAGACCGGAATTTCAGACGCTCTGCCGACAGGCACAACATACAGATATGGGCCTCGGGTGTCCAAGCCACCAAGGAAAACAGGGAACCCCATGCATTTCCGAAAAGAGGACACCTGTGGGAATCCGCAGAGGTATGATTTGCCCAAATCGCCCCAGAATTTATTACCCAGACACCCCCGCAAAAACCAAAATGTGGGGAAAAAAACGCATATTCCGCACATTTCGCTCGGCTCACCCATTGAAACACGCCCCCAACAACACATGGCCTACCGTCCCGCGTTCCCACAGGTGTCCCAATGAAAACGGTACCTCACATGTGTGGGTGCACCTACCTGGCCGCCAAGGGGAAAGCCTAAAACAAAAGTAACCCCAAGTCTGTTTTCAGACCGGAATTTGAGACGCTCTGCCGACCGGCACAACATACAGATATGGGCCTCGGGTGTCCAAGCCACCAACTAAAACAGGGAACCCCATGCATTTCCGAAAAGAGGACTCCCGTGGGAACCCACAGAGGTATGATTTGCCCAAATCGCCCCAGCATTTATTACCCAGACACCCCCGCAAAGTCCGAAATGTGGGAAAAAAACTGCATTTTCCGCACATTTCGCTCTGCTCACCCATCGAAACACGCCCCCAACAACACATGGCCTACTGTCCCGCGTTCCCACAGGTGTCCCGATGAAAACCGTACCTCACATGTGTGGGTGCACCTACCTGGCCGCCAAGGGGAAAGCCGAAAACACAAGTAACCCCAAGTCTGTTTTCAGACTGGAATTTGAGACGCTCTGCCGACCGGCACAACATACAGATATGGGCCTCGGGTGTCCAAGCCACCAAGGAATACAGGGAACCCCATGCATTTCCGAAAAGAGGACACCCGTGGGAATCCGCAGAGGAATGATTTGTCCAAATCTCCCCAGAATTTATTACCCAGACACCCCTGCAAAGTCCGAAATGTGGGAAAAAAAACGCATTTTCCGCACATTTCACTCGGCTCACCCATCGAAACACGCCCCCAACAACACATGGCCCACCGTCCCGCGTTCCCACAGGTGTCCCAATGAAAACGGTGCCTCACATGTGTGGGTGCAACTACTTGGCCACCAAGGGGAAAGCCTAAAACACAAGTAACCCCAAGCCTGTTTTCAGACCGGAATTTCAGACTCTCTGCCGACCGGCACAACATACAGATATGGGACTCGGGTATCCAAGCCACCAAGGAAAACAGGGAACCCCATGCATTTCCAAAAAGAGGACACCTGTGGGAATCCGCAGAGGTATGATTTGCGCACATCGCCCCAGAATTTATTACCCAGACACGCCCGCAAAGTCCGAAATGTGGGATAAAAAACACATTTTCCGCACATTTCGCTCGGCTCACCCATCGAAACACGCCCCCAACAACACATGGCCTACCATCCTGGGTTTCCACAGGTGTCCCGATGAAAACAGTACCTCACATGTGTGGGTGCACCTACCTGGCCACCAAGGGGAAAGCCTAAAACACAAGTAAACCCAAGTCTGTTTTCAGACCGGAATTTCAGATGCTCTGCCGACCGGCACAACATACAGATATGGGCCTCGGGTGTCCAAGCCACCAAGGAAAACAGGGAACCCCATGCATTTCCGAAAAGAGGACTCCCGTGGGAATCCACAGAGGTATGATTTGCCCAAATCGCCCCAGCATTTATTACCCAGACACCCCCGCAAAGTCCGAAATGTGGGAAAAAAACTGCATTTTCCGCACATTTCGCTCTGCTCACCCATCGAAACACGCCCCCAACAACACATGGCCTACTGTCCCGCGTTCCCACAGGTGTCCCGATGAAAACCATACCTCACATGTGTGGGTGCACCTACCTGGCCGCCTAGGGGAAAGCCGAAAACACAAGTAACCCCAAGTCTGTTTTCAGACTGGAATTTGAGAAGCTCTGCCGACCGGCATAACATACAGATATGGGCCTCGGGTGTCCAAGCCACCAAGGAAAACAGGGAACCCCATGCATTTCCGAAAAGAGGACACCCGTGGGAATCCGCAGAGGTATGATTTGCGCACATCGCCCCAGAATTTATTACCCAGACACGCCCGCAAAGTCCGAAATGTGGGATAAAAAACACATTTTCCGCACATTTCGCTCGGCTCACCCATCGAAACATGCCCCCAACAACACATGGCCTACCATCCTGGGTTTCCACAGGTGTCCCGATGAAAACAGTACCTCACATGTGTGGGTGCACCTACCGGGGGCGCAAAAGGAAAAGGGTTACCCACTGGGAACCCCAGCCTTTCGCCACTGCCCATTTTGTTCATGTGGGCAACCTACAGATTTGGGTCTAGGGTGTCGAAGCCAGCAAGGAAAACAGGGAACCCCATGCATTTCCCAAAAGAGGACACCCCTGGGAATCCACAGAGTGAAGGCATCATGTAAGTCTATACCAATGGAGAATTAAAGGAGCTTGGTGGGAAGGGAGGGTTCCTTTCTTTGCACACATTGAAAAAAGTCAGGAATCTAGGCATTCAGAGGACGAGGAGTACTGTGATTTCACCAATAAAATCTAATAGTAAAGAAAGATCTTTCAGAGCAGTTCTCCTGAATGTTAGATCAGCAGTTAAGCATGCCATAGAGAGTCATGATTTCATTCAATCTCCAGAACTGGATTGTATCTTTCTTACAGAAATAATGGTTTAATAATACATCACAGGCTATGTATCACCTAGTGGTTTTTCAGAATTACTCCTAACAAACTATAAATAGAACTACAAAAAGAGGGTGTGGGGTAGCTGTTATTGTTAGAGCACCGCTAGAGTTGTCCCATCTGCAAGCTTTAGAATGGGATGACTCTACTCAGATAGGGCATGCATGTATTCAATGCACCCCAACTAGAACAATATATATTCTGTTTGGGTATCGCCCACCAGGACCTGCGAGAGCATTTCTGGATAATGTGGATCTGTTTCTCGCTGATACTGGTAGCAAGCATAAGCAATTACTTTGTTTGGGTGAATTCAACATCTGGGTGGAGGATACGACCTCTGTGGAGGCTAAGGAATTGGTGGGGATCCTGGAGGCTCAAAGTCATGGTGACTGTTTAGATGTATTGTTGTACAGTGGGGACATCATCAATTTTGTGGACACACTTCTAGTCTCCTGGACAGATCATGATGCCAGATTGTTTGAAATGGCACTGCCTGAGAAAATGCTGGAGGTGCACGATAACTGTATGATTGGCCAATTCCGTAAGTCAAAAGACAATAAAAATTTTGGGGGATGAACTGAAGCTCGCCTTTGCACAAACTGATTACTCCTTGCCTTGTGAAGAGTTTTTTAATAAAGGCACAGAGATCATGGATAGGATGTGTAAAGAACTGGCCCCTTTCCAACAAAGTACACCAAGGAAAGTGTCCAATTCCGGAGGAAAAGGCGAACATGCAATAACTTAGAGTTCATCAAAACTACTCAAATAGAGTATAGAAAGGCTATTTTTGAGGCCACATCAAAATGTATTGTAGGGAAGATTGAGAAAGCAATTAATAGGCCTTGTGAACTATACTCAGTGATCTCACATTTTGTGGAACCTAAATGTGCGTCAGCAGCGTTAGAAACTTCACAAGTACAGGCAGATGCTTTTAATGACTAGATCTGATTAGAGAAAAGATTGCTCAATCCATACCGATAGATCATCAGGAACAGCCAGAGGTGGCTGAGGCTATTAATTTAGAAGATGGCATAGGCCAAAAAACATTTGTATTTTCTGAAGTCTCAGAGGAGAGGATATGCTCTCTTCTCTCTAACTTAAATTTGATTTGTTAGGTTATTTATAACGCGCTTAATACCCAGAGGTTTCTAAGCGCGGACCCAGGGATTGAACCTGTGTTGCTCCGTGTCTTCTTGCTTCCAAGGTGAGGACATTGCCGCTGAGCTATCCTCCAGAGACAAATGATGAATGATGTTTTATTTGCAATTCCATCATCAGTAGCCAAACGAGTGGCTAGGCATATTGCCCCCTTCATCACAAAGTTTGTGAACAAATCTTTGACCACAGGCATAGTGCCGGCAAACTTGAAGAAGGCAGTGGTTACTCCACTGCTAAAAAAAGCAAATTTAGATCCTAAAAATCCCCAGAACTATAGACAGTGGCAGGATTACAATCGCCTGCAAAAATCTTGGAGACAATTGTCACATCCCAGTTACAGGAATATTTGGAATAGGAGAAAGTATTGGATCCTCTACAATCAGGATTTCGTCCAGGATTCTGGACAGAGACTGCAGTACTGACAGTCTGGGACAATCTCCTGGAAACAGCAGATCAGGGGGACATTTCTTTATTGATCCTGTTGGACCTATCAGCCACGTCTGACACAGTTGATCACAAGATTCTGTTGAAGCGGCTGGGGGAGGTTGGAAAGATCTCTGGACAAGCCCTTCAGTGGTTCAAGTCATTTCTGACTGGAAGGGTACAAAGGGTCAAACTTGGAGGTTTCCTGTCAGACTCCTTTTATACAAATGTGTGGGGTTCCACTGGGATCCTCACTCTCTCCTCTACTTTCCAATTTATATGTTAAACCCCTTATGGACATCTTGAGGAAACATTGCATTCAATTCCATTCTTACGCTGATGATACTCAGGTGTTCTTGAAGTTAAAAAGATCAGAGGAGACCTTTGAGTTATTTGAACATTGCTTAAAGGAGGTACAGGTTTTGATGTCTGCTAACCAGTTGTTGTTGGATGCCAACAAGACAGAGGTTGCGTTATTTGGTTCAAAATAACATCTACCACACACCAAACAGGTGCCGTCACCATGTTTCTTGGGTTCACAGTTGGACTTCTCTTCAAAAATTAAAAATTTGGGATGCGTGTGGGATGACAACATGGGATGTGGAACGCAGGTCAGCGCAAAGGTGCAGTCGGTGTTCTATACCCTACGATTGCTGAGACAAATCCTGCCATTCATAGTGAATGAGGACAGAGCAATAGTCGTGGGGATTCTCATCAACTTGCGACTGGTTTATGGTAATGCTCTGCTGTCAGGAATACCAGTATTCCAATTGCAGAGATTGCAAGTGGCTCAAAATGCTGCAGTCAGACTGCTGTGTAAGGTGACACAATCTTCCCCCATCTCCAATTTAAGACACTCTATACACTGGCTGGCTGTGGAAGAGCATATAGATTTTAAAATCCCCCTGTCTTCAAATGTGTGAACCAATTAGCTCTAAGCTATCTATCGGATAAAATTACGAGCTACATTCCAGGCCGCCAATTACATTTATGTGATAAGAATTTGCTGCATGTACCTCGGTCTAAATGGTAGGTAAAGAGGATCTAAGATTCAGTGTCTGTAGACCAGGACTTTGGAATAGCCTTCTGGGAACGATTCGAGACCTAAAAACACTCGCTGCATTTCGTAAGGCTGTGAAGATTCATTTGTTCCATTAGGGGATATGGATGGTCAGTCACTGGGTTGTGTGAAATATTTCTGATCTGATATCATCAGCATTGAAGCAGTTTTACTGTTACTTGTTACATTGTCGCCCAGATACGAGTAATTTCATCAGATGGGGGTTTATAAATAAATCAAAATCAAATCATAAGTGCACTCTTTGTGACCAGTTCTTATAAAAAGTGGGAATTTATTCAAACACATTAAAACTGACATCCATGTCAACTCATGCAGTCTGTGGACAGTTCATATTGAAAGTGTTAATTCATTCCATCACCTTAAAACTTACATTAAAGTCATCTGAAACTTGACTATAATGTGAGATTTAGGAGATGTTAATTGTGCAATGTGCGTATTGTAACACTCATACTCTCTGTGGACAGTTTGTATCGAAAGTGTACATTATTGCATCACCTTAAAACTGACATCAGTGTGAGCTGTGATTTGCCATTCATGTGATATTTTAGGAGATGTTAAAACTCAAACTCTCTGCGTATGTGATTGCTTCATATGTTGTGGGTGCCTCTGTGGTAGGAGTATGTGTTGTAAGAATGTGTGTCGTTGGACCATGTTTCATAGGAGCACATGTAGTAGGATTGTGTCGTAAGATTGTGTGATAGGAGTGCGTGTGGTAGGAGCATGTGTGGTAGGAGTGTGTGTCTTAGGTGCATGTGAGAGCATGTGCCATATTTCCACATATTATGTGTAGCCGAGGCATATGCAGTAGGTGCATGTGTCATAGGAAGATGTATGATAGGAGTGTGTGTTGTTGGAGTACTTGTTGCAGCAGCATATAGAAGCGTGTGTTGTAGGAGCATGTGTTGTAGGCACATGTGTTGTAGGTAAGTGTGAGAGCATGTGCCATACATTCACATGTTATGTGCAGCAGGCACATGGGTAGTATGTGTACATGTCATAGGAACATGTATGATAGGAGTGTGTGTTGTAGGAGCCTATTTAACAGCAGTACATTTCGTAAGATCACATTTCATAGGAGCATGTGTTATAGGAGTGTGTGTCATTAGAGTGTGTGTTGTAAGACTGCACTTAGTGTGTGTCATATGGATATGTGTGGTAGCAGTGTTTATCATAGAAGCATGTGTCATAGGAGCATGTGTGGTAGGTGCATGTGGCATAGGTGCACGCTCTGTGTACAGTTTGTTTGAAAAGTGTACATATATCCCATGTATTTCTTTATTTATTTATAGAGTGATCAAAGCCCAGAGGCAACTAGCCGCTGATACAAACTTAAGAGAATGGTTACAGGTTTGTGGGACTTGGCATCATCGTTACATTGTTACATGTTTACACATAACACAATATACATGTACACATTACACAATATATATTTATGTACACGAGAAGTGCAGGCATTGATGCAAGCCTATGAAGCTACTGAGGTAGGTCTGTCCTGAAGAATAATGTTTTTAGATTGTTTCTAAATGACCAGAATGAGGTCTCATTTCTGAGGTTAGTGGGTAGGGCATTCCACAGTTTAGGAGCTAACGTGGGGAAACTTGATCCTACTTCTTTTTGTCTTCTGTACTTGGGGGTGATAAGAAAATTGGTATACGGGGAGCGGGTTGGTCTGTTGGATTGGGCTTTGCGGATAGGGTTACTGAGGTATAAGGGTGCCTTGTTTGCAATACATTTGTGAGTGAGCGTGAGGATTTTAAATTTGATTCTGTCCTCGACAGGGAGCCAATGGATCTTCCTCCTGATGGTAGAGATGTGTTCGTGGCTGGGAATGTTTAAGTTAACTCTGATAGCGTTATTTTGAACAACCAGTAATTTTATTATATTTCATGAGGTGGTTTCCTGCAAGTAGTGAGTTGCAGTAGTCGATCCTGGAAAATATTAAAGCTGTGGCCAGGGTGATAGAGTTATCCGTGGAGAGGAATGGTCTGCTGGCTCTTATCAATTTGGCATTGTAGGCTGCCGATGAGACAACAGCGTTAACCTGTCTATTTAAGGTAAGTGATGAGTCGATGTATACCCCCAATGTTTTTATTTAATTGGCAACTGTGATAGAATTATCATCGATGTTAAATGATTTATATGCCTGGGGGAGGTTACTGAGTTTAGTTTTGTTTCCAATGAAGATTAATCCATCTTGTTGTCATTAAGACACAATTCGTTAAGCGCCATCCAAGCCTGGATGGCCAGGTAGATCTTGTTTAAGTTTTTGGAATTGGTATCATGACATCCAGTAATGGGTATGAGTATTTGCGTATGATCCGCATAATTTGTGTACATGATACCCATTTTGTCTGGTTTTTCAAACAGGAGCTTATTGAAGGAATTATATAATGTGGTTGACACGCAGGAGCCTTGCGGTACGCCACAGTTCACAGAGACTGGAGAGGCTGCGAGTTGTCCAAAAAAAGACCCTCATGGTCTGATTTGTAAGAAATGATTTCATCCATTTGATGGAATCTGTTGAGAATTGGGAGACGGTCTCAAGGTGTTGGCAAAGAATGTCATGATTGACCAGATTGAAGGCTGCAGAGAGGCATAGTTCCCCTTTGTCTTTGTATTGATCCATTTGTGTTTTCAAATCTAATAGGGCAGTCTTTGTGCCGTGACCTGCTCTGAAGCCAGATTGTTTTAGGCCCAGGAGGGTATTGTCTTTCAAATGTTTTTGTATCTGTAAATAGGCTGCATGATCGAGTATTTTTAGTAAAAACAGTACAGTAGTGATGGGACAGAAGTTGGTGGGGATGTTAGGGTCTAGTGTTGGTTTTTGGATTAGGGGTAGAACCCAATCTGTTTTAGGTCACTCAGTAATGTATGAGAAGCACATGAGCTGTTGATGAGGCTGGCCAATAAGGATACAAATTCGGCTGCAAATTCTTTTACCAGGGTTGCCAGGCAGATATCACTTTTGCATCTCAATGGTTTTAAGCTTTTGATAATATTAATAGTATCAGAGATGGACAGTGGAGAGAATGAGAATTTATTGGACTCCAGCCAGGTAGGTGACGATGTCTGGATTTGGTCGAGGCAGAGTTTGGTTTTCTTTTGTTCTATTAATTAGTAAAGAGATTTTGTCTGCTACGGCATTTTGAATGTTGGAGCACTATTTTCGTCTTTGACAGTATGATCCGGGGTAGGTGCTGGGGATTCTTATTCGCAGAGAATGGTGAATAGTTCTCTAGTGTTGGATTGAACATTGGATATTCTCTGATTATAAACTTCACTTTTAGCTAAAAGAATTTCTTTTTTGTAATTATTAGCTGCTGCATGGAAAAGGCTTTTGTTTTCTATTTACTCCAATTATTTTCAGCAGATCTCTTTGAAGCACGCATTGATGTGTGCAGTGCGTTTAGATTTTTTTTCTTTTTAGTGGAGCAACTTTTTCAATAACTTCTGAAATGATTTTTCTATATTGACATATCAGAATTAATGGGTCATTGTCTAGATGCTTCGAGTCTAGAAAAGGCGTTAGGAGAGGTAGCATGTTGTCTTTATTCATATACTTAAAGCTTCTTGAAGTAGCAGAAAGTGCTGGTGATGGATGGTTCTGATTTTTAGTAATAATGGTGGTGGTGAAGATTATGGTGTTCTGGTCCGACCAGGGCGTTGGGCTATTAGATTGTATGTTGGTGGTACAGTTAGTGTCTGCTAGCCAATCTAAAGTATGTCCTTTTTCGTGGGTGGGTGCATAGATTGTTTGAGTGAACCCTTGGGCTTCCACAGATTTGGCTAGGGGGTCTGCATGGATGTCTGATGGGTTGGCCAGGCCTAAATTGAAATCGCCCATGATGATTACTTTGAAATGTGGTTTCATGTTGTGTGCCTGGAGTGTCGTGATGTCGTCTTCAAAGGTGGAGATGGCCCTGGGGGGCCTGTAGACGATGTGAAGTGTGAATGTGCAAGAGAGTGTAAGGGATATTTTAAAGATGAAAACTTCACCTGCGCTGAACGGGAGATTGGAGGATCCTTATATTTAGAGCATCCTTAGCTAGTACGGCTAATCTGCCTCCTCTTGATGTATCTCTATCCTTTCTATAGATGGTGTACCCCCATCATCTTATGACTGACATCACAGTTAACTTATACACTGTGTGCACAGTTTGAATTGAAATTCTACATTTACTCCGTCACCTTAAAACTCACATTAAAGTCAGCTGAGACTTGCTTTTAATGTGAGTCTTTAGGAGATGTTAATAGTGTGACGCACATATTTTCAAACTCAAACACACTATGGACAGTTCTTATTGAAAGTGCACATCTATTCCATCATCTTAAAATGCACATTAAAGTCAGCTGAGACTTATCTTTAAGTTGAGTTTTTAGGAGAGGTTATTTGTGTAATAAACGTATTGTAAAACTCATACGCTCTGTGAAAAGTTTGCATTGAAAGTGAACATTTATACCATCACCTTCAAACTGACATCAAAGCCAACTGAGACTTGCCTTCAATGTGAGTTTTTAGATGTTAATTATGTAATGCATGAACTGTTAATTGCGTAATGTCCATACTGTAAAACTCATACACTCTGTATAGAGTTTGCATAAGAAATGCACATTCATTCTGAGCATGCCGCATATATAGACACATTTCAAACGTTAATATCTCAAAATTGTCCACACCAATTTTCAAAATATTTCTTCAGTACACCAAGTCCAGAAGAAATCTTGTTGCCTGCAACAAAAAAAAAATGAACTGCCCAGTTTTGAGATATGTGGACCTAAACATTATTTTATGCAAGCATTTGGAAAGTATTGAGAAAAGTTTTTTTCTGAAGCTCCATAGAGAGTTCATCTACCCTTATCTATGCCTTGTGCTAGCACACTAAGGCATATATATATATATATATATATATTCTTGTTTTTTTAAATCAGGGAGTTTCTCTTCACTCCCCAGCTTGTGTGCCAAGAGATTCTCCCCTCTCCTACCAGTAGAGTAATCACAAAAAGAAAGCTTGCCCTATTTTAATATCCTACATCTCGGTCAACTAGAGGTTAATTTAATGTTCTACCTCTCCCTCACCTGAATCCTATTAATTGCTTACTTCTCTGTTACAGAGATTTGTCCATAGCCCTCAAAAGGACATAACATGAATGTACAGCAAGATTTACAAACAAAAGGTAGACCACATTCTCTAAATGTGCAAGGTGTGCAGAGTAATCAGGCTTAACTCTCAGGAGGAGGAAGACTGTTAGTCAAGTACAGCTATTCGCTGTGCTACCTAAAGAGAACACACCAAACTGGTACACTGAAAATGATACACTTACATATAAAATCTTACATAGAATATTCTTTATTATTTTCATTTTTTATTATTGTAAATGGTTTACATATGAAACCTTTACATTTAATAACATCTAACAACATCTTCAATAATGAGCAGTAAAAATCCATAACACCTATTACATATTACATATATAATAGATATATCATAAAACTGGTGTGTGTCAAAATTGATTCAAACATTGCATGTTATAAATAAGTCATAAGAAATAATCCAATTATATCAAAATTCATTTCCTCAACATCCACAGCCTAGTTACATAGTTATTAAATTTTTTAAAAAAAAGAACCTGAACACACACACATAAAAACCTTCAAATGTCCCCTGTATAACGGGGCATACAAGCTAGAGGGAGATAAAAGATAGGGAAACAGCGACTAGTAATAGAAGTTACGCATCACTCACTCAGAAATCGCAAAAAGATCTAAGGATTTGATAAAAAACCTGCCATTGCTAATCCTTCTCCTATATTACAGATCACACGCAGTGGCAAATTTTCCCAAATGTAGTGATCTACTTTCTTTCAACTCAGTACAATCCAAAAGTAAATGAGGAGAAGTTTCCAAAACTCCCAATTTATTGCGGAAACGACAAGTATATTTGAGTCTTCAACAAGTTTCCTTCTCTTCAGAACCTCTTTGGTTGGCAGAATATTACACCTTAGTCTAAGTAAAAGGGAGCGGTAATAGCGATTTGGGAACTGTTTCATCATAAATGAAAGCGTCCCTCTTTTCCTATGGTCATATGGTCATATTTAAGATCACAGAGAGAGGGAGAGCTGTGTAATTTTTCAATCATGATAGTCCAGTCATGTACATACAAAAGTTTTTTCACTTTATCTGGATTAATAATCAACGTTTCCCTATCAGTAGAGAGATCTTTTAATGTTTTATCACATAGGTCTCTAAAAGTATACAGATATCTATTCCCCATTGAATAGCCATGGGAGAAAACTATTTTCCCCAGGTCCTCTTACAGAGTTTCACTTTTCAGACGAAGAAATGAACAAAATAGGGACATCATCCGCCACAAAGATCTAGCTCTCAAAGACAAAAGCCCCAATTTGAATCTAATTGCCACTACTGGGATATTATTGGGAAGTTTCAAAATGTTCCTCCATATTCTTCCTTCTATAGAGTCCCAATAGATCTGTAGATCAGATAACAATTCGGCACAACTTTCCCGTTGTAAAAATCAACTGCTGGTTTTATGGAAAATCTTCAACATTTTTGGTCCAGCTTAATAGTCTGTATTGTGAGGGGGATAGCCTTTTGTTTGAGAAACAGTCAGAGTTCAGCAACCGATGTTTGTGCCAAAATCCGAAAGCCTGGATACAAAATTTTCTGAGCTCTTACAATATGTTGGCCTGCTATATTCCAGTAACAAGGGGGTCCCGGGAGACTCTCTGCCAGACATGAGTCCTGGTTACAAGAGCCTTACCCAGAGTCTTTAGCTCACTATCTTTCACAGAGGAGAAATATCCCAAACATATCAGTCTTTGTCCTGCCCTGGGGCAGTCCAGCACCGAAATGCTACGCAATTCTCCTCTGAACAAGAGTACCAACAGCAACCCCAGACACGTGTTTTGGTCTGGTTGAACCTCATCAGTAGGGTATAGCTCTGCCTCTCTAAGAATAGTGAGAAAGGGGTCCACGTCTGGATTCCCCTAGTAACTGAGGGTGAGACCCAAAGTTACTTGAAATATGCAAATAACAAGGGGGGTCCTGGGAGACTTTCTGCCAGACATGAGTCCTGGTTACAAGAGCCTTACCCAGAGTCTTTAGCTCACTATCTTTCATAGAGGAGAAATATCCCAAACATATCAGTCTTTGTCCTGCCAATCTAAAATTAGTTCTGTAATCTTTTACAGAAAAAGCTCTAAATGAGCTATCCCTGGGTTCCAATATACATTGATTAATAGAATGTCCACGAGGTCATCAGTTAAGGAGACATTTACGGCCAGAATTCCCCAGGGCAGTGCCAGTATCATCGAAGTTGAGAGACCAAGAGTGGACTTAAGGCCGATAGTCCTCCAGATGGTCTTACCCCGTTACTGGGTTTAGCTTATTGCAAAATCATTTCAAAACCATCTACAAAAGGATTCACTAGCAGCCAAGTTTATTGGAGGAAGATGCAGTTATTATCTTTTAACATGCACACTGTATCTATATTTGTGAATAAATGCTTGTTGCCCCTAGTATTCCATGAGATGCACTTCAAACTGATGGATTGGGATTGATCACTCAAGGACGTAGATCCTCCCATACTATATTCAATTCCACAGAGCTGAGGTAATTTTTGCCCAGTCTCGTGAATCGCTGAAGTGCCCCCTGGGGGGTGCCTCTGCTGATTCCACACATTTGTTTCGGGGTGGTAGACCATTGTCAAGTTCCCCCTGTATTCCCTTGTTTTTTTAACATTCATTTGAGTTCTGATTCCTTTTCAGAGACTTCATTTCAAAACCTAACTCTCTCAGGCCTTCGGTTTCTCCCCTTACCAAAGTAAGGACCACTCTAGATTTAAAAATAATATTACTCATGTCTAGGCGACCTTTAATTGGAGAAAAAAAAAATCCTTTCTAAATCATAGCTGGACAGCAAAGATAATGTTGGTATTTGACCAAAAATGTTCAGAATATTCCCTCAATTCAGACAAATTGGGATATCATCTCCTCAGGATATCCAAAGGTTCCCTTTTTCCCATGGTTTCCATAGCAGGGTCCTCATTATCCCCTGTTGATTTATTTATCCCCTCATCTTGAAGTTCGAGACCCCTAGCCCACATAGAATGTAAAAGACTGTGTATGTTTAAACAAAGTAATGGGCCACAGAACACCCTACATGCTCGTAAGGTAAATGTGTTGCCCGTTACCTGTTGGTAACACAGTACATATAAGGCTGAGGGGTGGAAAGAAAAAGGGAACCCTATACAATAATACAAATATGTTTGAAACTCAGGATCAGGCCCCAAAATGCCACACATAGACAGTCACTATAGGTACTCTTACCTCTAGTAGATAGTAGCGTTAATTCTACAAATGCAGACCATATACTAGATATACCACCCAGAGGGAAGTAAAAGGGTGAACACCTAGCCAACAAAGCTTGAGGGTGAAAAAAATAATAGAAAATAGAGTAATAACTTGAGTTATTCTCTCAGTAATTTAGACCATGTTCACAAACAGGATGTTAATGTAGAACTTTACAAATACATTTAATGTAAGTGGTAGAAGCTAGTTCCAGTTACTTGGGCAAAAACTCTAACGACCCAAGAGAGGGACCCAGGAAAAACACAAGCCAGTACCCACCAAAGTGACTTTTGGGAGTTTGAAGAGTTTTAAAAGGTCCCTATAGGAATGACAGCTGCCACCAGCCTACTTTACAGAACCAATGTAGTTTGATAAAATCATTCTACGGTCAAGATGGCTTGCTTAAAAAGCACCACTGTCCTAGGAGCATAATAGACTACCATAGGACCATATTGTAAACAAAAAGTTGCAGTGGCAGGGCGACTTAAGTAGGATTCCCTCTAGCCATTAAATAAGACAGAGATCCTAAGATAACAAAGGGGAAAGGCAACATGTTTAGGGGTCCAAAGCAATTGGACAACAGAGACCCCAAAATGGAATTTGTCCCGAACACTCTATTTCATCAAATATGAATTCCCTCAACTGAAACAGAAATCGCCCGCCCTCACCCTACAATACGCTTTCAGTACATACTTCATTTGTACCATTTTAGCTCAAACTAGTTAAAACAATGTTGCCGAACCCCAGATAAGGTTCTGGAAAACGTGTTTATAGGCAAACACCCAATAATTGGGGGATTTGGAATTTAGGCAAAAAAGTTTGCACAAATAACATAGCCAAATTATCCACTTTACATTCTCTTGTAGAAATGAAAGAAAGGGGTGCTGAGCAAAAAAAATTGAATTGAAGTACCCTGATATAGGAGAGGGGCATGGTTTGGCATCCCTTAACACCGAAGACTGTGCAGTACGATCTGTATGTGTGTGGAAAATACTCAGTGTGTACTGATTGTTTGCAAAGTTTTAAGATTTGAATTCAGTGTGCAAATGAATCTCTGTGCATGTGACACAAATTCACTAGAGTAAAGGAAGCATTAAGAGCAGTTTATAAGAGGAACTCAAATAAGCTGGGTAAAATAGTGGTACGATTTCTTATGCTTTTTGAAAATAATTTTTGCCTATTATCAAACTCTAAAAAACATTTGAATGTAATCTATAAGGGCCCACTTTGATGTCATTACCTAGCGGTGGTCGCACCATATAAAAAGTCAGCAGTGGACACTTTTCATTTAGGATTAAGAAGTGAAGGCATTTTGTCTCCTCTGCACTTCTAAAATGCATTGGCATTCTACAAGAAGCCCGCTCATCCAAGCCTGGTTCTGGTCTCGCCTCCGCTGCTCATCGACAGATTGGTTAAAGCGACTCAATAAGTCTGACCTCTAATGACTGACACTGTATTGACACTTGTCTAAGTGATGTCAAAAGTGCCAACTAATACTTCAGTATCCTCATCCATCACTTTAAGGTTGACCTTCATTTATTCCATATCCAAAACATTTCTGTCACATAAGGACAGTCTTGCAACAAGCAATAATGAAATGCGTCGGTTTCTTGTGTGACATACTCCATATTTCTACATGTTAATGCTGACAGACGACTATTATAATTGTAATTATAATTATCATTATTATAAGTAGTGTTGTTATAATTATTATTATTATTGTTTTACATCACATTTTGTTTGGACCGTTTACATCTTTTAAGATGTGTTGTGTAATGTTGTTTGCTAAATGCTTTGCGTTTGGTTGCTTTTTTAACTAGAGTCATCCTTAAATTATTCATGATTGCTTATTCATAATTCTGAGGATACTTTGAATCATAGCAAGCCGAACTAAACATTGCATCACCATCCCTATGTTGTACCGATGGCGTGTAAAGGGCCCAGGGTAATAAGTGCAGGGACTGCTAAATTGGAAAGCTATGGTTTTCGGCAGGGAATGTCAGGCACAGGGTAATAAGTGCAGGGACTGCTGAATTTGAAAGCTATGGTTTTCGGCAGGGAATGTCAGGCACAGGGTAATAAGTGCAGGGACTGCTGAATTTGAAAGCTATGGTTTTCGGCAGGGAATGTCAGGCACAGGGTAATAAGTGCAGGGACTGCTGAATTTGAAAGCTATGGTTTTCGGCAGGGAATGTCAGGCACAGGGTAATAAGTGCAGGGACTGCTGAATTTGAAAGCTATGGTTTTCGACAGGGAATGTCAGGCACAGGGTAATAAGTGCAGGGACTGTTGAATTTGAAAGCTATGGTTTTCGGCAGGGAATGTCAGGCACAGGGTAATAAGTGCAGGGACTGTTGAATTTGAAAGCTATGGTTTTCGGCAGGGAATGTCAGGCACCGGGTAATAAGTGCAGGGACTGCTGAATTTGAAAGCTATGGTTTTCGGCAGGGAATGTCAGGCACCGGGTAATAAGTGCAGGGACTGCTGAATTTGAAAGCTATGGTTTTCGGCAGGGAATGTCAGGCACCGGGTAATATGTGCAGGGACTGCTGAATTTGAAAGCTATGGTTTTCGGCAGGGAATGTCAGGCACCGGGTAATAAGTGCAGGGACTGCTGAATTTGAAAGCTATGGTTTTCGGCAGGGAATGTCAGGCACCGGGTAATATGTGCAGGGACTGCTGAATTTGAAAGCTATGGTTTTCGGCAGGGAATGTAAGGAACCGGGTAATAAGTGCAGGGACTGCTGAATTTGAAAGCTATGGTTTTCGGCAGGTTATGTCAGGCACAGGGTAATAAGTGCAGGGACTGCTGAATTTGAAAGCTATGGTTTTCGGCAGGGAATGTCAGGCACAGGGTAATAAGTGCAGGGACTGTTGAATTTGAAAGCTATGGTTTTCGGCAGGGAATGTCAGGCACAGGGTAATAAGTGCAGGGACTGTTGAATTTGAAAGCTATGGTTTTCGGCAGGGAATGTCAGGCACCGGGTAATAAGTGCAGGGACTGCTGAATTTGAAAGCTATGGTTTTCGGCAGGGAATGTCAGGCACCGGGTAATAAGTGCAGGGACTGCTGAATTTGAAAGCTATGGTTTTCGGCAGGGAATGTCAGGCACCGGGTAATATGTGCAGGGACTGCTGAATTTGAAAGCTATGGTTTTCGGCAGGGAATGTCAGGCACCGGGTAATAAGTGCAGGGACTGCTGAATTTGAAAGCTATGGTTTTCGGCAGGGAATGTCAGGCACCGGGTAATATGTGCAGGGACTGCTGAATTTGAAAGCTATGGTTTTCAGCAGGGAATGTAAGGAACCGGGTAATAAGTGCAGGGACTGCTGAATTTGAAAGCTATGGTTTTCGGCAGGTTATGTCAGGCACCGGGTAATAAGTGCAGGGACTGATGAATTTGAAAGCTATGGCTTTCGGCAGGTTCTGTCAGGCACCGGGTAATAAGTGCAGGGACTGATGAATTTGAAAGCTATGGCTTTCGGCAGGGAATGTCGGGCACCGGGTAATAAGATGAATTTGAAAGCTATCCCTCTACGAAACGGGCATGTGATTGCAACTGTGGTGGACCCCCAGCAGCAGGCCGCACCCGCATGGTCTGGGTGCACTGTAGACAGGAGTGAGGGCACAGATTTGCTCTCTCTGAACGCATCACTATTGCCCACTTGCGTGTGCTCTGCACACACATACAAGGGCCGAAGACCTTCTTTATGGACTGGCCACCACTCCAAATGTAGGTAATTTGAAATGCATGGTTGTTTGATTGCTTGTATTCGTATTGCGAGTTTATGAAAATGTAGACACAATATTTTACTAATCTCAGGTCCTCGAAAGCAACACTTTTTCTACTTAAATTTAGTTTCAATTTTTGTAAGAATTATAGACATATTTGTTCAGTATGGTACTCTACCAATGTGGAATTGTGCAACCATATCTGTACACAGTGTTCAATATATGATACAATTGAAGGTGGTGGAGAGAACTATTAATCCCGTGTACCATGTCAACTCGCCAACATGCCGTTGTTAGTCAATGTGTCATCACATACATGTTTACATTACAGAGCAGGACACCACATGCCTAGGACACTCAACCACATCAAAGGCAGTCCTATCACTTGACATTTAACAATGATATCATCACAGGAGTGACATCACTGAAATGAAAACTGGAACTCTAATACGTTTAAAATTTAATAAAAAACAGCTAAAGCAGAGCAAACCTATTTTAGTACTTTGCCTTATATTATGTCATGAGTACAACTAAAAGGGCCATCATAGGGCAGGACCACTACCTCCATATGCCAAATCAGCATTGTGTAAGCAGTCACTATATGCAAGATAGGCCTCAGATACTCAGGCACTGCCATCATATGTTGAAGGTGGCCTCACATACCCAAGTACTGGCAACCTATTAACAGTATTTGTATTTATTGAATTTATATAGCGTTTTAATCCAAAACGCTTTCCATGAGGAACAATCAAGATACAACAAGCATAAATAACAATTGAATTAAACCAGAAAGCAGTACAAAAACAATTTACATTATGGAAGAGGATTGGGGAGAATAGAGGGACCAAGGTGCAAGAGGAATTAGGAGGAAGAGCAGTGGTGAAAGCAGAAGTAAGGGAGGAAGCAGAAGGTGTAAGGGAGAAGAATGGACGAGATGAGGATTAGAAAAGTGCCAGAAGTGGGGTAGGAGGGAGTAGAGTGAAAGGAGAGGGTGAGGTGGGACAAAAGTAAGAAAGGGAGTAGGAGGTGAGGGTGGAAGTAATAGCAGAAGTAAGGGAGGAAGCAAAGGGTTTTAAGGAGGTGAACGGAAGAGATAAGATTTTAGAGAGGTGCAGAAGGTATGGAAGGAGGTAGTAGAGCGGATGGAGAGGGGGAGGCGGTTCCAGTGGAAAGGAGCGAGCAGTTGGAAAGAGCGGAAGTGGGAAGGGGCGCAGGGTGGGGGAGGAGGAGAGAGTAGGAAAAGATCGGCAGAGCAAAGAGAACGAGAAAGAGTATAGAAAGTGAGCAGGGAGGAGAGGTAGGTATGTCATTCATAGGCGGTATAGCTTCATAAGTCATTCACAGGAGGCATAGCTTCACATGTCTTTCATAGGACACCATTGGCTATATAAAGAATAGCATGCTTAAGGTGCTGCCATGGCATGCCAAGTCAAGCTTTGTGTGCCAAGCACACCGACAGTACGCTAGTTAAAGCTTTATCATCTGCCATATATATCCTCATATGCCAACTACACACCAATATGCCCACAAACCATCCTTTTATGTCATGTAAAACCACGTGTGCTAGGCACATAAACCCTATTCTAGATATGTACTGACATGCTGAAATGTTCTGACATCATATGCAACCTGTAACCTCAAATTCCCACATGCACCTATTTTATGTCTGAAAAGGATTGACATGCCTAGTGTTAATACCATATGCAACTGGCAGCTTCACAGGCCCAGCAGCAACATCATATACCAAGCATAAATGGCCAGGCATGGTTATCGATTATCTTTTAAAATGGGCCTACAGTCTGGTAATAAGATACAGTGGTTGATTCTGGTGATAGGATGATTTTACCTGGGCATAGAAGGCGGTACTGGGCACAAGAAGCTTGGACAGTAATGCAAGCTTGGCCCACACCCATCCTCATGTGCCCAGGTACAGCCTCACTTCTCCCCCCATCTGCATTTTGCCCCAGTTCCCTTCTTTATGCGTCTTCATCCCTAGCAGAGCAGAGTTGACAGGATGCAGGAGCTGGGAATTTATGGGGGCTACGGGCAGGGGGTACCGTGCAGCTCATATTGTCACGGTCTTAGAACACGCCACACTCCCGCCAGAGACTCCTTCCCCTGACAATGAATGTGGCGCAAAATAAAAACACTTTTTATCATTAATAAACCACTGGTTCTTTATTTGAGTAGGCGCCAACTCGTCTCGCACCCACCTTTTACAAACACACCGTGTCACAATGGACCAGGAACCAGGCTGGTGTGTATCAATCAGATATTTATTATTTATTAATTTATTATTTAATAGAAAAGGCAAAATATTCCAAAATGTACAATAGCCACCAATTTTAGGGTAATACAAATGCAATGATTACTACAGAACAATTGGTGCAAATTCCTATCCCATTTCACATGAATCTTTAATGGCAAAACAGGAAAAATAACAATTTTAAAGCAATGAATAGCACTAAGGTTTAGCACTCCCCCTGCAAAACTTGCCCCCAAAAATTAGCTAACTTAATTCCCTTTGGATGGAAGACAGTGGCAAGGAGTCAGGATAAAGAGAGAAAAACCGGATTTGGAATACAGACCACCACCCCAAAGTGGGAAGTCAGAAAAGATAATGAAAACCTGATTTTAGAGCAAAATGGCAGAATCGAATTTGCTTATTAATCGCAGAGCAACTCACATTCGCGGTGGGACAGCTAGAAAGGAAATTTGTGTTACTACAGTTGAGGAGATAAGGAAGCCTAAAGACTACGGTAGTTCACGGATCACACATGCTACATCCGGGGCGTCACAGCATGCCTGCCATGGAATTGGGACTGTGGGGATTGGCCAATCAGGTGTTAAGGGTGTTCTTTTCAGGAAGGGTGGGTAATACTTTTATTCATTGCTGTGTTGGTTGTGTAGTGAAGATGGATGGAGTTATTGTATGGATAGTGGGAGATCCCTTTTTATGTGATCTGGAGAGGTATGCAAAGGCAAGAGGTGGTTCTGCGGATCTTGGTTTTCCAGGCCTGGAGGCTTTACGGTGCAGTGTGCCTGGCCACAATTTGCAGGCACTGCTTGCTCTTTGCAGAAACAAGGCTACTTTTGGTAATCCTGATGTTTTGGTGGTGCACTGTGGAGGAGAGCATTTGGGCCACATCAGTGCTCCAAGTTTGGTTCATGTATTAAAGTTGTTGGTGGAAGAACTAATGCTGTTTTTCCCTACTGCAGGCGTTTGTCGCGACCCATGACCCAGAACCCCACTGGCATGGTCACATGCCAGGTAGGGTCAGGACTCAGGGTTCATTTGGGGCCCCAAGGGCCTTGCATTATCATCATAGACTCTCCTGGAGTCTTTACCTTGAAGGGACTTAACTTTGAAGGGACTACTTTTCCTGTGAAGGCCTGCAGCCAACATGGAACTGTTGCGGTGCAGTGTTTTAGGGTGTGGTAGCCTGGACTACTTTACCTGGACTACTTTACAGAGGGCTATATAAACCGCACCCAAGCTACAGAATGTGCTTCGCGTTATTCTGCAGCCAGCAGCGTGACGCTCATCGTGTTCAGAGACCAGCACCCGGCGATCCTTGAATAGCGGACCTGCAGAGGAGACAAAAGAACATTAGCAGTCTCTTCTTACCTGCAAATTTCCATCCGTCGTTTCCTGCTGCTCGCGGTCTTCCATCCAGTTGGCAGCGAGCAGCAGGACACCACGCTCACACCGGAACAAAGCACCTGGAGGGAGAGAGAAAGAAGGACAACTTTAAATAGGTTACTCATGGCATTCATGGCAGTAATCACAAGATCCTCACCTGGCTGGGCATTTCTTGACTGGTTCTGCTCCGGAAATCTTCACATGCCCAGAAAGACCATTGCGACCTGAAAAGGAATAAAGAATACAGGTTAGCAAGAAAAGACATTACCGCGCCGCACTTCGCGCTTAACCTACCATCCATCACACGCTCCTGCGTCCATCATCCTGGCAGGAGCCTGATCCTAGTAGCGCACCCACCGAACCTCTGTGCACCTAAGGGGAAACAAACAAGAAAAGACATTATTAGCAAGAAAGGAAGCAAAGACATTTAAAGACTGCTATAACCAGACTTACCTCCTTAAAGACACTTGAATGGGTTAGCACCAGTGAAGTTAACTCGGTCGCTTCAACCCGCAGAAGACTACGCGCCCCTGCACAGCAGGCAGGACGGAGAGCACCCCAGACATCATAACAAGGTGAGGAGTGGGCCATCAGGTCGAGTGCAGGGGGCTGGTGGGAGGAAACGAAGTCTGTTCCTAAGTCCAGTCCTCCTGTGTTTTCAGGCCTGACTGCCACAGAAGGCATCGTCCAGAATTGGGAACGTCCAGGGTGAATCCGGCAACCAGGGCATAAGGGCATCCCCGTGGATACCAGGTGAGCGTAACAGAACGCGAAGCCTCATAACATTATCCACCTGGGCGCCATGGAGACTTCAGAAATGGACCAACTGGCTCAGTTACTAGGACAATTACGCGCCGAAGTGCAATCGGCTAGGCAAGAGACTAATACCCTGCGAAGGGACCTTGTCGTCACCAAGGATCCCACCAAAGAAATCAGTAAGCAATTACTGCAATCACATGCCGGACAAGCTCCATTACCCGGGACAAATCCACCGGTACAGGCAACCACGTCGTCTGCCGCTCCAGTGCAAATCACCTTACCCAGAACAATACCGTTAGCACCGCCAGAAAGGTTTTCAGGTGATCCAAGGAAGTATGCTGCATTTTATGAATCAATGTCGCCTTCACTTCCTCTGCAGACTGGGCGCATTCCCTAATGATCAGGCACGAGTAGCATTTATTTTGTCATATCTGAGCGGTAGTGCAGCAGATTGGTCAGTGCCGCTTGTGAGCTATGGTGATCTGTTACTACGTGACTGTGGGGGCTTCCAAAGAGAAATGGAAAAGCTCTTTGCTCGACACACCCATGAACAAGCTGTAGACAACAAACTCTTATCACTCCGGCAGGGGAATCAGGACTTACTAACATACATAGCAACCTTCAATAGGTTAGTGGCTGAAACCAGGTGGCCTGAAGACAAGAGAACCACATTGTTTCACTGAGGCCTTCGAGGGGAATTAAAGGACATCTTGGCTCAGGTAGTTGTTCCACCAAGAGACTGTAGTGAATGTATCAATCTGGTGGTGCAACTATATCATCGACTACAAGATCGGAAAGCAGATCGGTCCAGATCAGACACACGGGCTGTGTATCTACGAACCAAGGATGCTACTCCGCGCACATCAGAGAATACCACAGAGCCAATGCAAATTGGGGGAATACGACCACCGTTAACAAAAGCTGAAAGAGACAGGAGAAGGCAACAGCAGTTGTGTTTGTACTGCGGACAATCGGGCATTACCTAAAAGACTGTCCAATAAAACCCCCCAAGCGAATCGTGGGAGCTTCAGAAAAGGATGAGAGTAAGGAGTCGGAAACTGCCTAGCTCGACAAAAGTAGAGGTCAGTTTGTCGAGTGAGAAGAACGAGCCACCAACCTCACATTTTGCAATACCAGTGATCCTAACTAATCACCAACAACCTTCCGTTGAAGCTTACATAGACAGCGGAGCAGTTGGGAATTATATTGATCAAGACCTGGCCGCACGGATGGGGCTTCCCTTAAATTTTAAGCCTAACACAGAAAAGGTAACCACAGTGGATGGGACTGAAATTGCTTCCGGACCAGTAACCCAATGTACAGCAGGAACAACCCTGCTGTGCCAGGATGGACACCGGGAATCAATTTCCTTTGATCTCATCAAGGCGCCTCAGTTTCACCTAATATTAGGGATGCCATGGTTAGTTGCTCATTACCCTCGGATAGATTGGCATGCAAGAAAATTGACTTTTCCTCGTGATTGCGCTTCCACCTGTTATTTCCAAGAAAACAAGTCCAGTTTCAAGGTTCCTACGAGTCCTAGAATTGGTATATCTACACTTGGCACAACCAGTACTCTCCCTGAAGAATATTAAGATTTCCAGGATGTGTTCCAGAAGGAACACGCTAATACACTACCACCGCATAGGTCCTATGACTGTCAGATTGACCTCATACCTGGTGCACAGATCCCTTGTGGCAGAATCTATGCGCTCACAGAACCAGAAAACCAGCATCTAAAGTCCTATCTGTACCAGTACTTGGCAAATGGGTTCATTCGCCCATCCAAATCACCGGCAGCCAGTACCCTATTCTTCATACCAAAAAAAGAAGGGGACTTGAGAACCTGTATTGACTATCGCGCCCTGGACCAGATCACCGTGAAAAACCGTTACCCCTCCCCCTTATTCCAGAGATGCTGGATAAAGTCAAAGATGCCCAGATTTATACTAAGTTAGACCTGAGAGGAGCGTACCACCTGGTCCGAGTTAAAAAAGGAGTTGAATGGAAAACGGCCTTTCGTACTAAATATGGGTTGTTTGAGTACCAGGTAATGCCTTTCGGGCTTTGCAATGCCCTGGCGGCGTTCCAATATTTTATGAACAACATCCTAAGGGAGTTGATCGATGTTTGCTCCCTGGTCTACATAGACAACATCCTAGTGTATTCAACCTCAAAACAAGACCATGTCAAGCATGTCCATGCTGTCCTTTCCAAACTGCGCCAACATCGACTATACGCAAAACTTGAAAAATGTTTTTTCCATGTAACCGAAGTAGAATTTCTTGGTTTCGTTCTTATTCCGAAAGGCATTCAAATGGATGCACAAAAGGTGGATGCCATTCTTAAATGGCCCTCTCTGACCTCGTTAAAAGGAGTCCAGAGCATGCTGGGCTTTGCAAACTTCTACCGTCGATTAATTCCAGACTTCTCTCAGATTGTGCATCCGATCACGTTACTTCTGTGAAAAAACAATAAAAAATGCATGTGAACAGAAGACGCCGAAAAGGCCTTCCAAGAACTTAAGGAAAGGTTCACCTCAGCCCCGATTTTACAACACCCTCGTCCGGATCTTCCTTACATCGTGGAAACAGATGCTTCCAGCATGGCTATGGGGGAAGTTCTTTCTCAGGAAGACCCTGAAACTGGCTAATTGCACCCCGTGGTCTTCTGGTCGCAAAAATTCACACCTCCTGAACTCAATTATGCCATCACTGATAAGGAACTGCTTGCTATAAAATCCGCCTTCAAGGCATGGCGACATTATCTCTTGGGGGCCAGGCATACAGTCACTGTAATTACAGAGCATCGGAACTTACAATATTTAAAAACAGCAAAAGCACAATCCTCACACCAATTACTATGGGCCCTTTTCTTCGCTGAGTATGACTACGTAATCACTTATCGACCAGGCGTAAGAAACGGGAAAGCTGACGCACTATCTCGCATGGGCATCGATTAAAAAGAATATGCAACCCCAGATCTAGTGGCCATTATACCAGAGGACAAGCTTCTAGGCCTTACCACAGTTTTAACACAAACTGAGCTTAGAAACGTGATCCAACGTGAAATAACCCCGAACGAGTTACTGGAATGGCATACCAAAGGAAAACAATAAACCGTTAAAAATCAATTGCCATATTTTGATGAACGCCTGTACGTGCCTAAAACCGAACTACAACAATAAATCATTTTGGACTATCATGATTCTTTGATGGAGGGTCATCCTGGAATTGCCAAAACCCTAGCCAAAGTGAAATGCAATTATTGGTGGCCCACTTGGCGTCGAGATGTCATCCAATATGTTCAGTCATGTGTGGTGTGTGCACAAAAAAAGTCATTGAAGCAAAAACCAGCTGGCCTCCTGCAACCATTAGAAATACCTCCAGCACCATGGCACACACTTTCTCTCGACTTCATTACCGATTTACCTCCCAGCCAAGGGTTCAATACCATTTTAGTAGTAGTGGAATTATTTTCTAAAATGGCACACTTTATCCCTTTCAAAGGCCTTCCGGATGCATCCCATCTAGCAAAGGTGTTTTTGGAAACTATTATCAAACTGCATGGATTCCCTTCAGTCCTGGTTTCTGATCGAGGCAGACAATTTGTATCTAACTTCCGGAAAAAGTGCTGCGCTATGGTTCACATCGACATCCGGCTATCCACCAGCCATCACCCCCAAACGGATGGTCAAACAGAGAGGACCAACCAGACTCTCGAACAATACCTACGATGCATGCTGCACCAAGTCGAAGGAACCTGGAGAGACATATTATGGATAGCCGAATATGCTTACAACAATTCATTGCATTCCAGTACTGGTCAGACACCTTCTACACCCTCTACGGCAGACATCCACGTACTTCAGAACTAGACAGCCCTCCCAGTCTAGAAATGCTGGCTGTAAAGACTCTTCATGCAAACATCACTCAAGCCTTTAAAAAGGCAACAGAACAGTTAATCCAAGCCAAAAATAAGCAAAAAAGGTTTGCTGACCAACATCGGAAAAAGGCCCTGACTATCAGGTAGGAGACAGAGTTTGGCTAGCCGCAAAGTACATACCACTAAAAGGAACCCAGACTTTTCGTCCTCGCTATTTGGGACCTTATCCTGTTCAAGCCATCATCAACCCAGCTGCAGTTAAACTAGCATTACCAGCCAACATGCAAATTCACCCAGTATTCCACGTCTCACTGCTAAAACCAGTACAACCCGGTACACAAGTTAAACCACCACCTGAACCTATAATGGTCGATGGAGAACCCGAATTCGAAGTGAAAGAAATCCTGGATTCCAAATATACCAGATCCAAACTATACTATCTAGTCGATTGGAAGGGTTTCGGCCCTCAAGACAGATCTTGGGAACCTAGTGAGAACATTTGTTCACCACGTTTAATTAGAAGGTTTCATCAAAACTTTCCAGACAAGCCTAGACAAGGCAGGAGAATCACCTTAGGAGGGGCCTTGGGGGGGAGTGCTGTCACGACCCGTGACCCAGAACCCCACTGGCATGGTCACATGCCAGGTAGGGTCAGGACTCAGGGTTCATTTGGGGCCCCAAGGGCCTTGCATTATCATCATAGACTCTCCTGGAATCAGTCCTGGCGCCTTTGGCGCAAGGCTCATGTTCAGATTGGGACTTTACCTTGAAGGGACTTAACCTTGAAGGGACTACTTTTCCTGTGAAGGCCTGCAGCCAACATGGAGGCACCCATACAGTCTAGTTCCTAGGAACCAGACTGTGCGGTGCATTGTTTTAGGGTGTGGTAGCCTGCACTACTTTACCTGGACTACTTTAGAGAGGGCTATATAAACCGCACCCAAGCTACAGAATGTGCTTCCGTTATTCTGCAGCCAGCAGTGTGACGCTCATCGTGTTCAGAGACCAGCACCCAGCGATCCTTGAATAGCGGACCTGCAGAGAAGACAAAAGAACATTATTAGCAGTCTCTTCTTACGTGCAACTTTCCATCCGTCGTTTCCTGCTGCTCGCGGTCTTCCATCCAGTTGGCAGCATCATCAGGATACCACACTCACACCGGAACGAAGCACCTGGAGGGAGAGAGAAAGAAGGACAACGTTAAACAGGTTACTCACGGCATTCACGGCAGTAATCACAAGATCCTCACCTGGCTGGGCATTTCTTGACTGGTTCCTCTCTGGAAATCTTCACACGCCCAGAAAGACCATTGCGACCTGAAAAGGAATAAAGAATACAGGTTAGCAAGAAAAGACATTACCGCGCCGCACTTCGCGCTTAACCTACCATCCATCATACGCTCCTGCGTCCATCATCCTGGCAGGAGCCTGATCCTAGTAGCGCACCCACCGAACCTCTGTGCACCTAAGGGGAAACAAACAAGAAAAGACATTATTAGCAAGAAAGGAAGCAAAGACATTTAAAGACTGCTATAACCAGACTTACCTCCTTAAAGACACTTGAATGGGTTAGCACCAGTGAAGTTAACTCGGTCGCTTCAACCCGCAGAAGACTACGCGCCCCTGCACAGTAGGCAGGACGGAGAGCACCCCAGACATCATAACAAGGTGAGGAGTGGGCCATCAGGTCGAGTGCAGGGGGCTGGTGGGAGGAAACGAAGTCTGTTCCTAAGTCCAGTCCTCCTGTGTTTTCAGGCCTGACTGCCACAGAAGGCATCGTCCAGAATTGGGAACGTCCAGGGTGAATCCGGCAACCAGGGCATAAGGGCATCCCCGTGGATACCAGGTGAGCGTAACAGAACGCGAAGCCTCATAACATTATCCACCTGGGCGCCATGGAGACTTCAGAAATGGACCAACTGGCTCAGTTATTAGGACAATTACGCGCCGAAGTGCAATCGGCTAGGCAAGAGACTAATACCCTGCGAAGGGACCTTGTCGTCACCAAGGATCCCACCAAAGAAATCAGTAGGCAATTACTGCAATCACATGCCGGACAAGTTCCATTACCCGGGACAAATCCACCGGTACAGGCAACCACGTCGTCTGCCGCTCCAGTGCAAATCACCTTACCCAGAACAATACCGTTAGCACCGCCAGAAAGGTTTTCAGGTGATCCAAGGAAGTATGCTGCATTTTATGAATCAATGTCGCCTTCACTTCCTCTGCAGACCGGGCGCATTCCCTAATGATCAGGCACGAGTAGCATTTATTTTGTCATATCTGAGCGGTAGTGCAGCAGATTGGTCAGTGCCGCTTGTGAGCTATGGTGATCTGTTACTACGTGACTGTGGGGGCTTCCAAAGAGAAATGGAAAAGCTCTTTGCTCGACACACCCATGAACAAGCTGTAGACAACAAACTCTTATACTCCGGCAGGGGAATCAGGACTTACTAACATACATAGCAACCTTCAATAGGTTAGTGGCTGAAACCAGGTGGCCTGAAGACAAGAGAACCACATTGTTTCACTGAGGCCTTCGAGGGGAATTAAAGGACATCTTGGCTCAGGTAGTTGTTCCACCAAGAGACTGTAGTGAATGTATCAATCTGGTGGTGCAACTATATCATCGACTACAAGATCGGAAAGCAGATCGGTCCAGATCAGACACACGGGCTGTGTATCTACGAACCAAGGATGCTACTCCGCGCACATCAGAGAATACCACAGAGCCAATGCAAATTGGGGGAATACGACCACCGTTAACAAAAGCTGAAAGAGACAGGAGAAGGCAACAGCAGTTGTGTTTGTACTGCGGACAATCGGGGCATTACCTAAAAGACTGTCCAATAAAACCCCCCAAGCGAATCGTGGGAGCTTCAGAAAAGGATGAGAGTAAGGAGTCGGAAAACTGCCTAGCTCGACAAAAGTAGAGGTCAGTTTGTCGAGTGAGAAGAACGAGCCACCAACCTCACATTTTGCAATACCAGTGATCCTAACTAATCACCAACAACCTTCCGTTGAAGCTTACATAGACAGCGGAGCAGTTGGGAATTATATTGATCAAGACCTGGCCGCACGGATGGGGCTTCCCTTAAATTTTAAGCCTAACACAGAAAAGGTAACCACAGTGGATGGGACTGAAATTGCTTCCGGACCAGTAACCCAATGTACAGCAGGAACAACCCTGCTGTGCCAGGATGGACACCGGGAATCAATTTCCTTTGATCTCATCAAGGCGCCTCAGTTTCACCTAATATTAGGGATGCCATGGTTAGTTGCTCATTAACCTCGGATAGATTGGCATGCAAGAAAATTGACTTTTCCTCGTGATTGCGCTTCCACCTGTTATTTCCAAGAAAACAAGTCCAGTTTCAAGGTTCCTACGAGTCCTAGAATTGGTATATCTACACTTGGCACAACCAGTACTCTCCCTGAAGAATATTAAGATTTCCAGGATGTGTTCCAGAAGGAACACGCTAATACACTACCACCGCATAGGTCCTATGACTGTCAGATTGACCTCATACCTGGTGCACAGATCCCTTGTGGCAGAATCTATGCGCTCACAGAACCAGAAAACCAGCATCTAAAGTCCTATCTGTACCAGTACTTGGCAAATGGGTTCATTCGCCCATCCAAATCACCGGCAGCCAGTACCCTATTCTTCATACCAAAAAAAGAAGGGGACTTGAGAACCTGTATTGACTATCGCGCCCTGAACCAGATCACCGTGAAAAACCGTTACCCCTCCCCTTTATTCCAGAGATGCTGGATAAAGTCAAAGATGCCCAGATTTATACTAAGTTAGACCTGAGAGGAGCGTACCACCTGGTCCGAGTTAAAAAAGGAGTTGAATGGAAAACGGCCTTTCGTACTAAATATGGGTTGTTTGAGTACCAGGTAATGACTTTCGGGCTTTGCAATGCCCTGGCGGCGTTCCAATATTTTATGAACAACATCCTAAGGGAGTTGATCGATGTTTGCTCCCTGGTCTACATAGACAACATCCTAGTGTATTCAACCTCAAAACAAGACCATGTCAAGCACGTCCATGCTGTCCTTTCCAAACTGCGCCAACATCAACTATACGCAAAACTTGAAAAATGTTTTTTCCATGTAACCGAAGTAGAATTTCTTGGTTTCGTTCTTATTCCAAAAGGCATTCAAATGGATGCACAAAAGGTGGATGCCATTCTTAAATGGCCCTCTCTGACCTCGTTAAAAGGAGTCCAGAGCATGCTGGGCTTTGCAAACTTCTACCGTCGATTAATTCCAGACTTCTCTCAGATTGTGCATCCGATCACGTTACTTCTGTGAAAAAACAATAAAAAATGCATGTGAACAGAAGACGCTGAAAAGGCCTTCCAAGAACTTAAGGAAAGGTTCACCTCAGCCCCGATTTTACAACACCCTCGTCCGGATCTTCCTTACATCGTGGAAACAGATGCTTCCAGCATGGCTATGGGGGAAGTTCTTTCTCAGGAAGACCCTGAAACTGGCTAATTGCACCCCGTGGTCTTCTGGTCGCAAAAATTCACACCTCCTGAACTCAATTATGCCATCACTGATAAGGAACTGCTTGCTATAAAATCCGCCTTCAAGGCATGGCGACATTATCTCTTGGGGGCCAGGCATACAGTCACTGTAATTACAGAGCATCGGAACTTACAATATTTAAAAACAGCAAAAGCACAATCCTCACACCAATTACTATGGGCCCTTTTCTTCGCTGAGTATGACTACGTAATCACTTATCGACCAGGCGTAAGAAACGGGAAAGCTGACGCACTATCTCGCATGGGCATCGATTAAAAAGAATATGCAACCCCAGATCTAGTGGCCATTATACCAGAGGACAAGCTTCTAGGCCTTACCACAGTTTTAACACAAACTGAGCTTAGAAACGTGATCCAACGTGAAATAACCCCGAACGAGTTACTGGAATGGCATACCAAAGGAAAACAATAAACCGTTAAAAATCAATTGCCATATTTTGATGAACGCCTGTAAGTGCCTAAAACCGAACTACAACAACAAATCATTTTGGACTATCATGATTCTTTGATGGAGGGTCATCCTGGAATTGCCAAAACCCTAGCCAAAGTGAAATGCAATTATTGGTGGCCCACTTGGCGTCGAGATGTCATCCAATATGTTCAGTCATGTGTGGTGTGTGCACAAAAAAAGTCATTGAAGCAAAAACCAGCTGGCCTCCTGCAACCATTAGAAATACCTCCAGCACCATGGCACACACTTTCTCTCGACTTCATTACCGATTTACCTCCCAGCCAAGGGTTCAATACCATTTTAGTAGTAGTGGAATTATTTTCTAAAATGGAACACTTTATCCCTTTCAAAGGCCTTCCGGATGCATCCCATCTAGCAAAGGTGTTTTTGGAAACTATTATCAAACTGCATGGATTCCCTTCAGTCCTGGTTTCTGATCGAGGCAGCCAATTTGTATCTAACTTCCGGAAAAAGTGCTGCGCTATGGTTCACATCGACATCCGGCTATCCACCAGCCATCCCCCCCAAACGGATGGTCAAACAGAGAGGACCAACCAGACTCTCGAACATTACCTACGATGCATGCTGCACCAAGTCGAAGGAACCTGGAGAGACATATTATGGATAGCCGAATATGCTTACAACAATTCATTGCATTCCAGTACTGGTCAGACACCTTCTACACCCTCTACGGCAGACATCCACGTACTTCCGAACTAGACAGCCCTCCCAGTCTAGAAATGCTGGCTGTAAAGACTCTTCATGCAAACATCACTCAAGCCTTTAAAAAGGCAACAGAACAGTTAATCCAAGCCAAAAATAAGCAAAAAAGGTTTGCTGACCAACATCGGAAAAAGGCCCTGACTATCAGGTAGGAGACAGAGTTTGGCTAGCCGCAAAGTACATACCACTAAAAGGAACCCAGACTTTTCGTCCTCGCTATTTGGGACCTTATCCTGTTCAAGCCATCATCAACCCTTCTGCAGTTAAACTAGCATTACCAGCCAACATGCAAATTCACCCAGTATTCCACGTCTCACTGCTAAAACCAGTACAACCCGGTACACAAGTTAAACCACCACCTGAACCTATAATGGTCGATGGAGAACCCGAATTCGAAGTGAAAGAAATCCTGGATTCCAAATATACCAGATCCAAACTATACTATCTAGTCGATTGGAAGGGTTTCGGCCCTCAAGACAGATCTTGGGAACCTAGTGAGAACATTTGTTCACCACGTTTAATTAGAAGGTTTCATCAAAACTTTCCAGACAAGCCTAGACAAGGCAGGAGAATCACCTTAGGAGGGGCCTTGGGGGGGAGTGCTGTCACGACCCGTGACCCAGAACCCCACTGGCATGGTCACATGCCAGGTAGGGTCAGGACTCAGGGTTCATTTGGGGCCCCAAGGGCCTTGCATTATCATCATAGACTCTCCTGGAGTCAGTCCTGGCGCCTTTGGCGCAAGGCTCATGTTCAGATTGGGACTTTACCTTGAAGGGACTTAACCTTGAAGGGACTACTTTTCCTGTGAAGGCCTGCAGCCAACATGGAGGCACCCATACAGTCTAGTTCCTAGGAACCAGACTGTGCGGTGCATTGTTTTAGGGTGTGGTAGCCTGCACTACTTTACCTGGACTACTTTACAGAGGGCTATATAAACCGCACCCAAGCTACAGAATGTGCTTCCGTTATTCTGCAGCCAGCAGTGTGACGCTCATCGTGTTCAGAGACCAGCACCCAGCGATCCTTGAATAGCGGACCTGCAGAGAAGACAAAAGAACATTATTAGCAGTCTCTTCTTACCTGCAACTTTCCATCCGTCGTTTCCTGCTGCTCGCGGTCTTCCATCCAGTTGGCAGCATCATCAGGACACCACACTCGCACCGGAACGAAGCACCTGGAGGGAGAGAGAAAGAAGGACAACGTTAAACAGGTTACTCACGGCATTCACGGCAGTAATCACAAGATCCTCACCTGGCTGGGCATTTCTTGACTGGTTCCTCTCTGGAAATCTTCACACACCCAGAAAGACCATCGCGACCTGAAAAGGAATAAAGAATACAGGTTAGCAAGAAAAGACATTACTGCGCCGCACTTCGTGCTTAACCTACCATCCATCATACGCTCCTGCGTCCATCATCCTGGCAGGAGCCTGATCCAAGAGCGCACCCACCGAACCTCCGTGCACCTAAGGGGAAACAAACAAGAAAAGACATTATTAGCAAGAAAGGAATCAAGGACATTTAAAGACTGCTATAACCAGACTTACCTCCTTAAAGACACTTGAATGGGTTAGCACCAGTGAAGTTAACTCGGTCGCTTCAACCCGCAGAAGACTACGTGCCCCTGCACAGAAGGCAGGACGGAGAGCACGCCAGACATAACAAGGTGAGGAGTGGGCCATCAGGTTGAGTCCAGGGGCTTGTGGGAGGAAACAAAGTCTGTTCCTAAGTCCAGTCCTCCTGTGTTTTCAGGTCCGACCGCCACAGAAGGCATTGTCCAGAATTGGGAACGTCCAGGGTGAATCCGGCAACCAGGGCATAAGAGCGTCCCCATGGATACCAGGTGAGCGTAACAGTGTTTTCTTTTCAGAAATACTACCAAGAGCACAATGAAACAACCCCAATGTCTTTAATCCCCAGCAAAATGTTGGAAGATGCCTTGTTAATAGAGGCATGGGTTTAGTTTTACGACCTGCTGAGATGTCTGTTTTCTCCACTGACAACGTTTACTCCCTTAGTGTGCAATATTTTACTGTAGACAGCATTTCATTGTCCATTCTTGGAAATGCAGTTTTTTCCACTATCTGATGGATGCTTTGCAGAGGTTGATGTAAGGCAGTAAGGAGGAAAAGAAGAGATAAAAATCCCCCAAAAAATAGAAAACAAAAGGTGTTTGTTCATAGCACATAACAAGAGCCACCACAATAAGGTAAATCTCCTACCATTGGTTACATTTCTCTCCCCAACCCCATGAATTGGCGGATTTATCCACAAACTGTGCGGTAGTTCGCGGATCGCACGTGACACATCCAGGACTTTTAAGGATGGAAAGCATGGAAATGGGACGGTGGAGGACAGGAGATTGGTCAATAAGGTTCGCTGGGTGTGGTGTGCAAGGAAAGAGTATGGGAGAGGCTTTTTTTGCTGAGCGGAGGTCAGATGGATGTGGTTATGGCTGTGTGTTTCAGGAGGCAGAGTGTCTGGATTTTGGGGTACTCTTGGATACATTGGTTGCAGGTGTATGCAGAGCACTGTGGAGTGGCTGCACATCTTGGATTCCCTCATGTGGATGTGCACTGGTATGCAGTGCGTGGATGAAGTGGCTGGATTTGCTTCCCCTTTGTGCCACTTTGGTGATGCAGCATCATCCAGCCATTGTTATTGTCCATTGTGGAGGGAACAGTTTAGGCCACGTTACTGGAATCTCTCTGCAGTTTGTGATGAAGGAGGCACTTGGGAAAATGATGGACATGTTTCCAAACTCTCGAGTGATGTCATCTTTGATGTCATGGGTGTTAGTCTTAGCAGTGCATGGTGGTGGCACGAGTTAGGGTTGCTTAGCTTACTATAACTGGTGAATTTCTGGGGGTTTTCAGTTTTACTTGTAACCATAATATGGATAGGTTTTTATTAGTGCAAAGTAACTATAATGTCCCTTTATAACAAAGTTATTGCACTGAATTTGATAGATTTTTATTGGCGCAGTCAGAAGCACAGCGGCACTCGTACAGTACTTTCCCAGAAAATTGACACTGACTCCTTTAAAGCTGTGAATGACGTCCTTTATGTAAGTCACGGGGGACAAACAGGAACAGAAAACGTGTTTTACAAAACACAGGCTTTGTCAGATTATGAGATTATGAGACATATATATATATATATATATGTATATATATATATATCCACAACACCAAGAACGTTATGGTGGATTTAAAAAGGTTTGAATAAACCCTTTCACCTGAAATGTGACAGTAGAAAAGTCACACATTCCACAATGCCACCTAGTAGCCAACACTGGAAGTTCACCTCCAATTCTATAATGTATAGGAATGCTAAAACGCATTCTTGAGGTCTACAACACTACACTAAAGTGAGTAGCAGAAGCTGGTATCATAGTTAGTATCGTCGTTACATCAGATACAATAGGAAATTGTGGAGCAACAATCTTATTGATAGCGCATAAATCAATGATAAAACTAAAAGGAATTGCATTATCTCCTTTCTTATACATCGGCAAAATCGGACTATTGCACAAAATACCTGCAATTTCTTCAATGACCCCACGGTGTACAAAATCAGAAACTATACACTTCAAAGCTTACTCACCATCAAACGAGATCTTATACTGAGGAATACGTGGCAACTTTACTCCAGGTTTCAAAAATGATTTTAACAGGCTCAATTTGTAACACACCGACATCATTGTCAACAATCACCCATAAACACTCCAGAATATCAGTAAGTCCTGGTGGCAAAGGTCTAGTCAGGGACTCTGAGGCAGAAAGTTGCTGTGGTGAAGTTGTCAAACGCACTCCATCCGAAGAACAATGAATTACCGCATTTAATTCCTTCAACAGATTCAACCCCAACAAATTCTCTCCACAGTTTGTTGTCAAAAGGAATGCACAGTGATCTGTGAATGGACCCAGTGTAATCAGTACCGGCAAAGAAACCGGACTAACCACTAGTGTACCAAAAAACCCTACAGAAACATTGGTTTGCCCTGACAGTGGAATGTTTGGAACCCCTGAATTGTCAACGGAGCACTTCTGTGCTCCTGTATCTATCAAGAATAGATGTTTCCTATTTCCCACTATCATTTCAACGTAGGGACCTTTTTGATTAACAGGAATAGGCATTGGTTCCAAACCCTGCTTCGGGCAATCCTAGCAAAACAATATATCATCAAAGGGAAGGTCTTCAGAGAGATATGCAGTGGAAGGATGATCAAAAATGTTTCTATTATCCACACTCAGTGACTGACTGTCTTGTGAAAAAGGCTTTGAATTCTGAGAAAACTGACTTCTACCGGGACGCCCTGCCCCAGTGCGGCTTCTGGATTGTCTACCCATAGTACCAAATGTGTTATTCGACCTCTGCTGAAGGATCGGGCATTGTGCTCGCCAATGACCTTCTTGTCTGCAATAAGCACATTGGTTCACGTGTACAGGACCCAAGGCCGTAGTACCCTATGGAACATACTGTCCCCTAAACTGTGTACTACCCCCTCTAGAACCTCTGACAATCTGTTGCACAAAACCTTAGTTTTCAGGTCTCACTGTCTCTTTTCGATCCTCTCTTTTTCATTATTGACTCGGTTTTCATAGTACTGAGCCATGTGCAACACTTCAGACCGAGACTTAGCTTGCCAAGCACTCTCAGAAGTCATCATTTGCGACTGGATGTCAGGTAGCAATCCACGCACAAATTTGTCTACAAATAGTCGTTTTCCAGATTCTGTGCTCAAATCTTGTCCATTGAAATCCGAAAACACTTGTTCAAAACGATCAAAGAATTCGGTAGCATCCTCAGACTTTCCTTGGACACAAGCAGTAAGTTTGTCCCAGACAATCCTTCTCTCAGAAATTAAGGCTTTCAGTTTTGTCACTATTCTATCAGGCAAGGTCAGTATTACCTGTGGCGGTCTCTCGCCAGCTGGTCTATCTCTATCTTGTCTAACCATATTATCCCATGTGTCTCCTAACCCTGCTGCATCGTCTACAGTCCTAATCTGTTTCCACAAGTCAATGGGTAGGAGCATGGGAAATAACAAATCTATATCGCTCAGAGTAAATACTGATGACTGCACGACAGATGCTATCTCTTTATAGAACCCTGTTGGATTCTTTCTAATATCTGGGATGGATTGTCTAATAGTGTTCACTTCCTGTCTCGAGAACAGGACGTGAACAACAGTGATACATAATGTGCAGGAATGTCATAAGCAGCAGTACCTGCTGCGGCATTAGCTGGAACCTCAACTTTTGGGACAAATGTCAGAGGAACCTCTCTCATAGGCAACTGAGAGATGGGAAACTCCGAACACTTACTGAGCAACAGAGCTAAATCGAGCTCTAAAGCAGCTGAAGGAGTGTCAGACGAAAAAGCTCTCTTGTAGATATTCAATAATTCTGCAGAACAACAAATATTTCTTTTTATACATTCACCCTGTAGGTATTATACCATAACCTGTATCACTTTCCTCTGCATTTCTGGAGTATACTGACTATATGTGTCACATACTTCTAAAGGAGACATCGACATGTCTGAAATCCATCTAATTGCATCTTTTGTGCAAATTTGTGTTTCCTCACTCATCCACTTACAAAGAGGAAGGAACCGTTTCTGTACAAAAATAGCACTCAAACTATCACCATCAATTTCTTCATTCCGTAACCTTTCAAACTCCCTTCTATACTCAAAAACCCTCTCAAGGTGCTCAAATACTTTCTCCGCAGTATCTCTCGAATATGCTAAAACATTCAAATCCCTCAACCCTTGTGGGAGATCTACATCATTCAGTCCACATTACAGATAAAGGAATTCCCAGTCCTTCGATAAAAACATTTTTCTCTGGAAAACTTTCTAGATTAGAGAGTGTGGCAAAAACATCAGATTGTTCACCCTTCTCCATGCGCTGTCTAGCCCATGCAGTCAAATCAGGCTTTCTCTCTTTAGACAGATTACTGCGAGTTACAATCTTTGATTCCGCTCCCTTATCAACTACAAGCGGAACAGAACCACTTGGAAGAGAAAGAGTAGAAGAATCTTGTACAATCGGTAACAAAGGTGCTATCAATGGTGCAAAAGACAAATCTACCAGACCCGTTACAGTAGGCAAGGGCGGAGGTACAGGTGGAGGAGCAACGATAGGAGGAAGAACAATAACCGGAGGAAGAGGAGCAATAGGAGGAACGATAGGAGGAGCAGGAATTACTACAGGAGGAGGAATGACAGCAGGAAGAGGTAAAGCAACAGGAATAGGTACATACGGAGGTGGCGCAGTGGCACCAGGAATTTGTTCATTTTAGAAGCTTGTCAATTAATTCATCAGACACATACACGGATATATTTTCTGAATGTCAAGTTGAAAAGCCCTATCCATATTTCTAACTGACTCTGATTGTTTGTTTTGATAATACAATAACGCTTTCTCTGCATTGGACATATGTCGGCGCGCATGTTTCTCTCTACTTTTAAGTTGCTGCATAGCTTCTTTTTTCCAATTTTGTAATACATCAAATGCTGCAGGTCTCGCTTCTTTCTTCAACAATATAGACTCTAAATATTCTATACGAAGAATCTCAAAGCTACCATTGATTGGCCACTGAAGTTCAGAAGCATATCTAGTTTGTCGGTGCCAAATATCATTAAACACTATACTACCAATGCCGTGCTTACAGTACATAGTACATGCTGGCGACCCCTCCTGTGGCGCCGGACGGCCAAATTCCAAAGATTGTCTGTGTCTGCGGAATAATGCCCTGAAGCAGGCAGACAATTTCTCAGGCATATCAGATTCCTGGTGTTACCTGGTAAATAGTTGTGCTCGCAAGTAAAATACGCCAAATCAAATTATCAGGATACTTCAGAATCGGGGCATGACTCACCTTATCAAAGAACTGAAGGAGGTCCGATCGGATTACTAAGGACAAGAAATGACCCTTGTGGTTGGTGATTTCAGCAAAACTGCCCGCCTAGATATGGACCCTCGCAAAGATGCCGCCTCGGACCGCGGGCTCACCGTCCAGGGATTGGGTCGTGCAGTACTGTTGAGGTATCGTGTCTCATCCAAGAAGGGGCCCCCTTTCTCACCGTCCGATACCCGGTCCGATAGCCGAGTCAATACTTCAATGAGATGGCATCATTCTTGAGGGTCCCTATTCGGGCGCCATCTGTAAAAGCAAGCTAATATCGAGGCTGAGTACCACAAAAGGAAATACACCAAACACGGGCTATAGAGATTCACATATCTTTAATACTGTGCAGCTACAAAGAAACACAGATCTGATACAGATAGCTATCTGGCTCTCGACACCCCGCAATGAGTACCAGCCCATCAGAGTGAGGAGCGAGAGGTACTGGACATCTAAACATTTGCATTATTTATACATATCCTGCAATATTGTCCAGCCTCTCTACAGGTTAATAATCTGTGGTCTAGAGTTCGTGCCGAGTTCACACATACCTCATACAATAATATGCACATGGATTACATAGGTTTGTGTTTCCAACAAGTTACAATGGCGAAGTGTATTCCTGGATTTAGCAGTGAGCCTCAGTAAATAGTCCTTCACAATGTAGTTCTTCCAGTGTCCACGCTTGACATTTGCATTGCATTGTCCTTGTTGTGTGTTCGTGGATGAGGCTTGTTAGTGCAGACAATCCTATGACCACAAGTCATGCTCGGGGCAAGGTCTCATGACCTAGTCTAAACATTTGGCCCTCGGACAGTCTAACTATTAACAAGATTCAAAGTTCGGGCTCGGTTTGCAAGTTAAACACAGTCCACCATTTTAGAACAGAGAATTACATACGAACATAAATAAAAATGGTGGGTGATTCTAAAATGGCAGCAAAGTCGATCCCAAATCGGAACTTTGCATCGCGGTTTTCTTCACAGAGCGACTAGGCTTAGGCCAATATAAATCAGAAGGAGGCACGGTATGATTTCCCGTTTAACAACATAGGAAATTAAATAGAGGAGACACATTATGAAGAATTAGTTGGTGTAGACCTAACTGACACTCCATTCAGAATGAGCATGTTGCATAATGTCGAGAAGACGTTGAGGGGGAGTTGCAGACTAGTGCAGGACTCTGATGCAGGGAGATATGGAGACCAGTGTGAAAGGAGTACATTATGTTAGGAAATTCCTTTCTTGCATGTGTAGGTGGAAGGCCCCATCCAGTCAAAAGTCTTCTTTCCATACTGGAGATGTTGCAGGACAGGCTTGAACTTTAGGTGTAACCCAAAGGGCCTAACATGCTGGTGTGTGTCTGGTCCTACCTGACCCTGAGCAAAAGAAACCAATGCACCAAGAAGTAGAAGCAGGGAACAGGCTTCGGAAACCCAACTACTAAAAAGAAGTGCTGGGACAAAAAGAACCCCAGGATTGTGAGTTACATTCTATGACATCCACTAGAGGAGTTTGAAGGCCATGTAGAATAGGGATGACATCAATAATCTTGTTATTTGGAGAAGCCAACCCCAAGAATTATTTTCTGTTATTTACTTTTTCCACTTGACTACCCTGGATTTGGATAAAAATAAAATAATCCCTTATTACTTTGACAAAAAAACTGTGGCTTATCAGTTCATATCACTCAGCATTATGATAAAGTGGAACCGCTATTGTTCTGGCACGGTCCATCTTATCCTCAAGAACTGTCTTCGGGGGAACAGTTCTTATTGGATGAAAGCAGACATACAATAAACTATTATGGCTACTTATCTTGGTGTATAGATGAAATGTAAACTCTAAGAGATTCTGGAATGTTGGTCCTAGCAGCAGCAGCTTAAGCCTGTGGCTCCTGGCCTGCTCCCTCAATATATTACATATTATTATGAGCAATATGAACTCAAAGAAGAATCAGGACTCAGTAAACCCAATTCCAAAGAAACAGAAACAACTTACTGAGATGGAGGAAGGGGAAGAAGAAGATCCCAGCCCTCAGACGATATACAAGCTGCTTAGGCAAGTTGCTCTTGATATGAAAGAGGTCAAGATGACTATGGCTGATCTTAATTCCAAGGTCACACATTTGGATGGCAGAGTGACAAGTCTGGAGACAACATCTTCAAATATGGGCTCTGAGATAGCTGGAAGCTTTAGAGCCTGCAATATCCTGAAGAAACTCTTGCATAAAGAGAGGGAAAGGCACTTAGAAATGGATTTGAAGTTGAGGGACAAAAATATCAGGATAAATGAAGTGGATGAGGATGCAGATCCAGCAGGGGAGAATGTGACTTTGTTGACTCTTCAAATTTTGAGAGACTGTCTAGGAATGGGACCATCAGCAGAATCTGATTTTGATAACGTATATAGAGTTGGCAGAGTTGTGGGAACCAAACCTAGACATATTCTTGTGGCTCTGGTACTTTCAAAGAGAAAGGAATCCATTCTGCAAGCTGCCAGAGCAAAAGGACCCATAGCTTTCAGAGGCAAATCTATCTTTATTTATCTGGATTTTCCAAAGTAGCATTTGGAGGCAACAAAATCATTCAAGGTTGTTAAGGATATGGCAAAGGATATGAATGTAAATGTTTTTCTTAATACATGCAATTCAATGACATTATTCTTGCCAGATGGAGAAAGAGTAACATATGATCCAAAGGAAGCGATTGGTTGGTTGGAAAAGCTCCGTGATGGGTCTGCAACAACTGCCCCTGCAATGGAATGAATTGTCAATTGATAATGTTTTTTAGACTTTATTTAATTTAACTACTTATATTTAAATACAGTTGCACCCCCTATTTCATTGACTAAGATGGCACCATTGTGCTACTTCAGTTGAACGTTTAATTTTTGAAGGAATACTTGATTGAGAAGTAGAATGTCATCCGAAGACTTTGTGTGTGTCAGGACGGCTAGGAGGAAAGGATCTTGCTTCAATGGGCCGTGTCAGCTGATGACTGCATTACGTGCCCTTGTATTATTAATTGAAAGCACACATGCATCAAACTAGCAGTGCAGATGCGGATGTGATTTCGTCGTGATCATCATAGGTGAAATGAAGTAACGTTTATATGGAACTGTCATGGATGAAAGCATCAGAGCGGCACAGTAAGGAAGGTATTTAATAATATGAACGCAAATGTCTTTGTACGGAACTACTGTCGTTATCTGCCACAAATCGACTCATTTGTAATACTTTATGAGGCAGTGTGTTCCTATGTGTTTGGGAGATTATACCGATATAATGGAGTCGAAGCGCAAATACATGTGCTGACACTGACTGGTCTGGATGTATTCAATGTGCTTGGTGATCAGGGCAGACAATTTGAGATGGTGGAAGTGCTTCAATGGCCTGGTCCGGTTACTGGGCTTACTGTCTTCATTTCCTGGCTGGGATTGATTTAATTGCACCATTTGTGAGGAAAATTTCGGATGCTTCAACACATGGGCACATGGAATTATGTGTCTGTAGGGACATGGATTGTGAGAGTGGACGGAGTTCTAGATACACCAAACATATACCCTCTTTCCCATTACACAACAAACACGATATTCGTACAGCACACGTTCATCCCAAAACGCTTTGTGCACAAATGGATCAATTACAATTAGCCATGGTGCTTCATTGGCCTGGAACTGCAAATATAATAAGTACACATTGGCAGATATAATATGCATACGTCATCATATGATCTTTCAATGTGCTCAGATTGACTTATTGGAAATTCTCCCAATACACTTTTTGTTTTAAAATGAAAGGAAAAGAAGGTGGGCAGATAATGCCGAAACAGGACGTTGTGGACCTCACTACAACATGACTATCACTACTGGGTGTTTACTTTTTGAGCAACTTCTTCTCCTGCAGCATTTGCGTCGTATGCATGGTGAGGTCTTCATGACCTCACTTCATCTGGAGGTCATCTCTGGGTGTTTAATGTTTGCGGTGGTGAAAAGGCCCGTGTTCAATGCAAAACTGTATATGTCAGGGACGGGTGCATGTCCCTTCAACTATCTTGAACTAAATTTGAGAGAGTTCCTGGTTATGCGGAACTATTTGATTGGAGTTCCCAACTTTCATTGTTTGGAAATGTCTAATATGTAGCTAAATTTGGGGACTGGATTGTTTGTTTGTTTATTTATTTGTTAATGCGCGCCAAACCCATGGTTAGCCGGGCGCAACAGTTTACATGAAGACTTAAGCTTGTTACAGTATTTGGCATGAGTATATACAACACAGAGCAAAAATATGTGAGACTATATACAAGCATATGCATATAAGACACATCGGCAAAAAGCAAATATATACAAGAATATATACAAACATATACCCAGAAGCAGGGCATGTCTTGGGGTGTCCAGGCGAAGGGTGGGTCGTGGCTATAGGAAGCTAGGTGTAAGTTATGTGTCATTGGCGCGCAGCCAATTGATTATCTTGTGCCTGAATTTCGGGTACGGTTGTTCCATTCTGAGGTCAAGTGGTAATTTGTTCCAGCAATGAGCAGCTTTAACATGAAAGCACGTTCCTCCCGCGGTGGAAGGTTTAAACCTTGGAATCTTTAGTTTGGAGGTGTAAGCCGATCTCGTAGGTCATGTGGAGATTTTCCTGTTGATTTTTTCCAAAAGATACGGGGGGGCTAGGTTTTTTAGACATTTAGATGTGAGGGATGCTGTTTTAAGAAGGATTCTGTCCGTTATTTTTAACCAGTTAACCTCTTTCCTGAAATTAGTGATGTGCTCTCTGTAGGGGATATTTAGTGCTGCTCTTAGGGCATTGTTCTGTAGTCTTTGAAGTTTATCAGTGATATATTTATTGGTTCCAGAATACAGGGCATTGCAGTAATCTAACCTAGACATGATAAGGGCGTTAGCTAATGTAATGCATCTGGCAGTGGAGAGGTAAGATCTAGCTACACGGATGAGTTTGCAGTTGTAGGTAGTGGGGGAGGCGAGGGAGTTGACCTGCTTCTTGAGAGTAAGGGAGGAGTCCAGATAGAATCCAAGGGTTTTAACCACAGACATCACCTTGATAGGGTTGTTATCAATGCTGAAGGATGTGTAGTTTGGGCATAATTTTCGGATGTTGGCTTCAGAGCCTAAGATTAGTAGTTCTGTTTTATCGTCATTCAGGCAGAGGCCGTGTGCGGCTATCCATGCCTGAATCCGAGTGTATATCTTGTTCACCAAGGCTGAGTCTGTCTCGTAATCGCCCGAAAGGGGTATGAGGATCTGGGTGTCATCTGCGTAGTTCGTGTAGATGACACCCAGTCTGTCCAACTTGTCAAACAAAGGCTTGGTGAAGATATTGTGCATGGTGGGGGAGACACAGGATCCTTGTGGGACACCGCAGGTTATTTTGATAGGGTCAACTGAGTTGGTGGTGGAGAAGACTCGCATAGTGCGATTTGCTAAGAAGGATTGGACCCAGGCTATAGCATCTCCGGTGAAGTTGGTGGCTGATTCGAGGTAGTTGCATAAGACTGCATGGTCCACCAGGTCAAACGCAGCCGACAAGTCCAGTAGGAGGAGCAAGGCTGTTTTCCTGTTATCCTTAAGTTCCTGAATTTGTGTCTTGAGATCTAGCAGAGCTGTTTCCGTGCCATGGAGTGGGCGGAAGCCAGATTGCCGTGAGCCAAGCAGGTGGTTAGCCTCCATGTAATCCTGGATTTGTATGTAGGCAGCTCTGTCTAGGATTTTTAGTAGAAAAGGCACTGTAGTGATTGGTCTGTAGTTGGTGGGGATAGTGGGGTCCAGAGTTTTTTTTTTTTCAATAATGGGAGGACCCATGATTCTTTAAGGTTGGTGGGTACCGTGTTGGATTTAAAGGAAGAGTTTATGAGCTTGGAAATGAAGGGAGCTAGATCCCTAGCTGCGTCCTTTATTAGTTGTGCTGGGTAGGAGTCGCCCTTAGAGTTTGAGGGTTTGAGGGAGAGTATTATTTTTTCTGTGTCAATTATGGAGATAGATTTGAATCTAAATGGAGCAGTGGTCTTATTTTCCTGGGATTGGGGTATTTGTTGGTCCAGAGGTGGAAGTGTGGCCTTGTTAGCAAGGGTGTTTTGTATGTTTGTGCACCAAGCTTTGTTTTTAGGGGCATTGTCTATTGGTTGAATAGGGGATTCCAGCTCTCGGAGGATGGTGAAGAGCTCTTTAGTATTAGAGTTGGCTTTTGCGATCCTGTCATTGAAGGTGTTCTTCTTAGTTTTGATAATTCTTTTTTGTAAGATTTGGCAAATTTGGTTAGGTTGTTTTTGTTGTATTCAGTGGGAGAGTGGAGCCAGATGGATTGGAGCTTTCTTTTTTGTAGTGTTAGCGATTTAAGGTGGGGCTTAAACCAGGCATTTAAATGGGCTTCCTGTTTAGCTTTACGTAGTTTGGCTGGAGCAACTGCGTCTAAAGCTTTGGTCATAGCATCATTGAAAGTATTTACCAGGGTGTCTGGGTTGTTACTTTCCAGTCCAGATATGGCTGGAAGGAGGAGAGGGAAAATGTTTTCAGCAGTCATGTCTTTCTTACTTCTGGTCGAGGGTGGGGGAACCATGTTGTTGATTTTGGGGCTAAGGAGATCCAGAGTGGCGGAGAAAGTTATTAGATAGTGATCCGTCCATGTTTGTGGAACAATATCGGTGATACTGATGTTACAGTTCAGTTCCGATACTCAATCGAGGGTCCTTCCTTTGATGTGGGTAGGGGAGAGGACTTTTTGATCAAGGCCGTGGTCCTTGAGCAGGGCTGCAACAGACTCTGCGTGTTTATTGTCAGTTTCATTAAAGCTGAGGTTAAAGTCTCCCAGTAATAGGGTTTGGGAGTGGTCTTTAGTGTTATTGGCTATAAGGTTAGTTAAGTCGTCTTCAAAGGTACCTAGAGTCCCTGGGGGTCTATATATTAAGTGGATTGAGAGCGTGCGGTTGTTAGAGAGGGGCATTTTGGCTGTAAGTACTTCACAGGATGAGTAGGAGACTGGTGTGGCAAGTCTGATGGAATGGGTAGATTTGCAGATGATGGCTAGTCCGCCGCCACTGGCATTAGGCCTGTCGGCTCTGAGAATTTGGTATTTATCGGGCACTGCTAGCATTAGTATTGGTCCTGCAGCCTCGTGAAGCCAGGTCTCAGTTATGGCCAATAGGTCCAAGTTGTCATTATTTAGGATGTCCGCAATTTCTGTGGCATGGGCCACCACTGATCTCGCATTGATGAGAGATCCTAGTAGTGTTACAGAACTATAAGGTTTGTTGGTTTGACAAGTTTTGAGTGATAGGGTGTCCAAAGTTGTGCAAGTTATACTAGGAGTTTGATCACCGGTGTGATTGGATTGTTTAGGTGAGCGGTGCAGGTTTTTTGGTTGGGTAGTAGTACGTCTGTTGGCGTTATTCTGGTGGTTTCCTACCGGTTCATAGATACTAGGTAGTCTGGACCTGAGTCTCAGGTTTCTATCCTTGGGAGGGCTGGTTTTGTGAGTGAAGGCTATTATACTGGATATAGCGGTAAATAGTATTAGGGTCAAGGTGACTTTCGTGAGGCAAGTCGGGAACATTTTCTTAACTATGCCAGAAGCATACTGTGAGCTGGCGTCTAGATATTAAGTTTGGCCGTAGGTACTTCAGTGATGTGCCTGAATCGTTAATGTCTGGGAGGTACAGTGAACTAACATTTAGTACCTTTACTTTGTAGAGATGCAATAAGGGTATTCAAGCAAATTGACATCTAGATTCGACTTTAGCACAAAGACTGAAAACACTAGTGACTGGAAAGCAGCAATTAGTACATTTAAGTTGTGGAGATGCAAAAAAAGTGGGGCAGAGATTCACCTAAATTCAAAAATCAAGTAGACAGCTGAGACACACTAAATTGCGTTGACTAAGTGGGGCAGAGATTCACCTACATTCAAAATCAAGTAGACGGCTGAGACATTTTTCATACTAAATTACATTGACTAAGTGGGGCAGAGATTCACCTAAATTCAAAAAATCAAGTAGACATCTGAAACACACTAAATTGCAATGACTATCAAATTGTCAAAATTTAGCAGCGACTAAAATGGATACAGCAGAGAGCATCTAGATTTGAAAATGTCAAACTGATGTTTGTGGGCACTTTGATGGGCGATTACACAGGGACTCATTCACTGTTGCAGGCAGATGCAGTGCAAAGTTACAAAATGCAGCAAAGGTGTGTTCACCTAAATTCGAATTTCACAGGCTGAGCAAAATAGCAAGTGCAGTCATGTGCAGTGCAGAGTGACAAAGTACAGTAAAGGGAGGTGGCGGAGGTGTTGGAGGGAGGTTTTGTGTCAGCCTTGGCAATGCATTCACTCAAGTGTAATTGTAGTAATGTTTAGAAGGAAATATGACAAGGATATCGAATATGGGGGTTCCAGACAAATTAATGGATGTTCAAGAATTAGGCACCGGATCTTACTCCTCATTGACAACTCTACATTTCATGATATGTGAAAGCTTGTTATATCTACTTTCAGGCTGAATAATATTGTGTATACTTCAAGACTCACTAATGGGAGAGTATGGGTTGTGCAGTGGTGATTGGTAGGCTAGGTGTATGTGTAAGTGACTAGTGTTAGTGGGCTTGTTGTTACTCATGGGGCTTATCGTTTAGATTGCTATGGAATGGAATATGATTATACTTATTCTTTCAAAGGTTTGGTATATACTTTTTTTGTGTTTTGTGTTTGTTTTTGTATATGGCCCAGGTGTATATGTTAATCTTTTCAAAAGCTTGGAGTTGTGATTGATAGGTCCACTCAGCATATTGACGTTACCAGATGGGGAGACATTGAAGTTTGGTGGAGCAGTGTATTTGGTATTTTGGCTTGTAATTGAAGACATTTTTATTTTGAGGTAGATACTTTAGTTATTGATTTTGACTTGTAGCTGGGGTATATTTTATGGCGTGTTTAGTTATTTGTATTATCGGTGCAATATTAAGGAGGTATTAATGGGGTAAGAGTTATACATTTAATTCTTGGGCGCTTTATTTGGGGTAGAGTATTTTACGATGTTGACATAGTGTTCTAATGATAGATTGGGAGGAGTGCTGTTTTTTTGGGGTTTTTGTGTTGTATACGTGTTGGCTATCAACGGTCTGTTGGTGAGGGGGGTGGGTTTTGTTGTTCTTTTGTTTTTTAGTTCTCCTATATTTAGTGGAATTTCACGCACCCAATATTTTTTGAGATATTTTGAAGGAAATGGATTTTGGCAGGATATGAGTGTGATATCTTGAAAAGTTAATGGTTTGAATAGTCTGAACAAACGACAAAAAGTTTACAATTACTTGTGTAACATGCAGTGTGATGTTTGTTTTTTGCAAAAAACTCTCGGATGGGATAGGAACTCCAAGGCCTGCGAAAACAATGGGTTGGTAGTGTGTAGGTTCATGCTATTCCTCTAGGTCGGGAGGAGTGGCAATACTGATTCGTAAAGGTGCACCCATTCAGATTTTAAAGTGCGCATCAGAAAAAGAAGGAAGAATAATGGTCTTGTTGGTGGACATGCAGGGTTACAAAGTGACATTGTGTAACATTTATGCGCCTTCCATTGATGATGGTCCTTTTTCAGGAAGGTTGCACAACTGATTCAAGATATGTATTACCCAAATGTTGTTCTGGGAGGGGATTTCAATTTGGTTATGGATGCAAAATTAGACCAAAGTAATGGTGGGACTAACCTCAGGAGAGATCCTCATTATAGATCTTTTCAAGTGTTACTGTCTGAGAATGATTTGAAAGATTGCTGGCATCAGATGAACCAGCAATTGAAAGAATTTCGTTTTTATTCAAATTCACACTGTACATATTCACGAATTGATATGCTCCTTACGAGTGGGAAAATAACTGAACATTTTGTGGCCGGGGAAATTGGGACTACAGTGATTACAGATCATGCCCCTGTCTCCATGAAAGTGAAACTTGATTTTGAATTCTGTAGATCTTTCACTTGGCGGATGAACACCTCGATCGTACGAGATGAGCAAATAGTTGATAAGATTAGGGGTGAAGCGAAGCAATTTGGGAAAGAAAATCTGACTGGGGAATTGGATGTTAAAGTAGTTTGGGAAGCATTTAAATGTACAAAGAGGGCACTGGTTTGGGGATTGTCAAGTGGAAGGAGGAAAAATATGGAGATGTTAAATTTGAGTTTGGAAAAGTGCATTAAAGAGGTGACTAATGTCTTGGTGGAGAATCCAGCAAATTCAGTTAAAAAGAGAGAGTTGTGTGACTTAAAAAGAGAAATTAACAGGATTATTGATGATCGGGCTGAGAAACAGTTATTCAAACTCAGGTGCTCCTACTTTGAACATGGTGAAAAGAGTGACCGTTAGCTGGCACACAGACTTCGTGAACAACGGTCAGAAATGGTCATTACATCGATTTGTGGCTCTGATGGTAAATTCAGATTCAACCCTGTGGAAATATATAATGTGTTCAGAGATTTCTATTCACATTTATATCAAAATGAGTTGGAGGTTACGGGTCACAGGGAATCTTTTTTTAGGTCGTTGGAGGTTCCACAAATCTCTGATGAGGATAAAATGACACTTGAAAAAATGATATCTCTAGAGGAAATTAAACTAGCAATTCACAAATTAAATAAAGGGAAGACACCGTGTCCAGATGGGTTGCAATTGTATAAGATTCTACCTGATTCTGTGCTTGATATGTTAGAGGACACACATGTTAGGTCGAGGGAGGAGGGTCTCCTGCCACTTTCCACTATTCACGCCACAATTTCAGTATTTCTAAAAAGGGGAAGGATGGTAACTCTCTGGAAAAATATTGCCCAATAAGTTTGAACAACATTGATAATAAAATTCTTGCAAAGGTACTGGCGTTAAGGATCTCAAACCTGATGGAAGATCTAGTCCATGTGAGTCAATCAGGTTTTGTTAAAAATCGTAAAGCTTCAAGTAATGTACGGAACCTTCTGCTAACTTTGTATAATGCACAATCCTCATCTGAAGATGTAGCCGCCTTTTCACTTGATGCGGAAAAAGCATTTGACAGGGTAAACTGGAACTATCTTTTTTCAGTCTTGGAGAAAATTAATTTTGGAGAGGGTTTAATTTATGGGTATGCCTGTTATATACTCTACCGATGGCTGATGTAAAAACGAATGGTCTGCCATCTGAATCATTTCCACTACAGAGGGGTACCAGACAGGGCTATCCTTTGTCTCCTCTACTTTTTGTTTTAGCGATTGAGCCATTGGCAATTGCCCTGAGACAGAGTCCAGATTTAGGAGGCATTGGTATTCAAGGGGTAGTTCAAAAGATATGGTTTTATGCAGACGATCTTTTGTTGATTTTGAAAAATGTAAACCAATCTATACCTGCATTGCTGGAGATATTAAGTAATTTCTTTGATGTGTCAGGATACAGGATTCATTTTTCAAAATCTGAGGTGATGCCTTTGACATTCCTATGTGACAGATTGTTTATTACTTCATGGGGGTTCCAATGGTGTGAGAAGAGAATGAGGTGTCTTGGTGGGTGGCTGACACCGCAGATTGGGGATATGGTTGTTGAGAATATGAATGAGGTGTGTAAATATCTGAAAATGTGTTTGGAGAGATGGTCACTATTGAGGTTATCACTATGGGGCAAAGCAAATGCACTGAAAATGACTGCTACTTTGAAAATCACTTATGTCCTTAGTATGCTGACTTTGGAAATAAAAATGTCGTACTGGAAGGAGTTAGACTTACTGATTCAATCTTTCATATGGGATAATAAACCCCATAGATTACAGCTTTGGAAACTTCACTTACCATTAAGAAAAGGTGGTCTAGGTTTGCCTAATTTCTGTGCCTATCATTTAGCCTTTGTGAGTCAGTTTGTGGTGCTTTTTTTGTGAGATAAACCTAGTGAGTGGGTGGTTGCTGAGGCAGGGATGATGGGCCACTTCTGACAAGGGCTGTCCTTACTACGACAAACATTGTGAGTAGAAGAAATCCGATCACCGAGTTTTTGCGGAACTGTTTGAAATCCATTCATGAATATTTGGATTCGGATGCTTTACATTCTCCAAATGTGTCAATATCGATGAATGCAGCGGTGAAAGAAAAAGAGAAGGTGTTATTCTGGTTGGAGTGGTTTTTGGCAGGAGTGTGCTGGATTGATGATTTATGGCAAAATGTGGAATGGATGTCGGGGACAGAAGTCTGTGACAAGTGGAATATTGAAAATTATTTAGAATTTGATTATAGATGTTTGAAAAAAAGTACTGGAATTGTGAGATGGAGGGATGATGAGAATTTGGAAGTCTTTACAGCTAAGAGAATGCCTGGGGAAGGAGGAAGAGCGAGTAGAGTGTACAAACACATGGTTTCTAAAGACAAAGAAAATGTGAAAATAAGAGAAGAATGGAGTAATCGTTTGGGTTGTGATATCTCTGAGGAAAGTTGGATGGAGATGTGTGAGAATGTTAGGAATTGTTCTATGAATTTAAGTGAAAGATCAAGGCAGATAAAGATACTGAATAGGGTTAATTGGAGTCCTGAAAGAATGTTGAAAAAAGGGGATGGTAGATTCAGATACATGTTGGAAATGTTTGTGTGATGTTGGTATACTTGAACATATGTTCGGGTATTGTTCTAAAGTTCAGGGATTCTGGTCTGATATATGCACCATGTACTTGCTGGTTTTGGGAACTGTCATGGATTTGGATTTTAAGATGATCATTTTGGGAAGTAATGATCTCCTGGAGGATTTTACAATGCCACAAAAGAAGTTCTTGTTCAGAGGGGCACTAACTGGGAAGAGGTTGATACTTCAGGACTGGAAATCGCAAAAGATGCCAAAGTCATCTGATTGGATACCAGAAATGCATTCTATTGCAAATATGGAAAATGTGATTTTTGCGAAACAGAGGAAATTGCAATATTTTGAGTAAATATGGAGATTTCTTGATATGTATTAAGTTTAAGTTTTTATTTGAATCTATTTGAACTGTTACGTTTATGTAATGTAGTTTTTTTTGCTCATATGGTTCTCAGGAGTGTGAAACATTGTGGTGTTATATTTGTATTGTTTATTAGCTTGTATAAATAAATAAATAAAAAAGACTGGCTAAGTATCCTAAACATACATTAGATCCAACAACATCCATAAAAGAAGTAGAAAGGGTCAGATAATATTACGTTTAAAAAACTAAAAATCCAATTTTGATGAGGGTTTAAAGGACACAGTTTCCTAACAATAAGCAGGGATATGCTCTTAGTGTGGAAGAATATTGATCCCAGGCACATCACATAGCCTGTGTTCAGAACCAAGTAGTGCTTGGGGGCTGCAGCCATCAGCCATCCACAGCACATTCTTGACAACATCTAGTGTTTATATATGGTGTTAGGGCTTTCCCATGCTGGTTGTTTGCCTATGAAGGAGTAACTCGGTCATGACGTTGTGCCAAAAGCACATTTTGGCTTATTTTCATTAATAGTTTAACTATACAACCGATCCTTGTTCTCTCCTGTTCTTCACTTTTCCTTTCATATACCTGATTCCCTCTTGCTTTATCTTGTGTGCTACAAGCAAATGTATGAGAGAAAGCCCAGACAGTGATGCCAGTTCATCTACCTGACTGCTGCCACTCCCGTGTGTGCTTCAGGCAAATTCCAAACTAGGAAATATCCTTTTGACTAACCATTTCTCCCCCCTAGAGACCTACTTGCACCAGCCATGCTCCCCCCCCAAAAATTCCAACTCCTACATCCAGAGAATTCAGCACTCTAGAGTCCAGAGGGCACAGTATATGAGAGAACCAACGCCATGAGAACAGTAATGGAAGTGAAGGAAAGAATGTGGGAGGATCCGATGTGGCACACAATACTCAGGGCACAGACCAGCCATGAAAGCCCCTGCAAAAATGGTAAAACTGGACATCGAGAGAACAGGGAATATCCAAGGGGGATGATGGGAAACATTAGGCTTAGAAGGACATGGCACTAGAAACCAGAGATGCAGGGTAAATTGGAGTGAGAGAAAATCATCGAACCCACACAACAGAAACACTACTATCAAGCTATCGCACAATAACGGATCCAGGCAGAATACCGTCTCTACATACCTGATCTTATGTCCACCCTGTTCTGGTTTAATGTGTATTGGGACCCCCAGGTCCTATCATCAGGATTTTCAAGGAAACGGTTCCTCCACCATTATTTCAAAGAAAACCAAAGGAGTGTACTTTTTCAAAAAGCAGAAGTGCAGCAGGATACCTTGGCTGTAGTCTGTGGATAATAAAATAAGATGTTAGCACTGTTCAGTCAATCCTAGAAACAATCACCTGACTTAACAATAGTTTTCTTTTTGCCCAAACACCAACCTTAAACACAAGATTTGCCATTTAAGGGACCATGAAAGATCCTTTAGAGCTGCAAAGTTTCCAAAGAAAAAAAGAAAATATAAAATTAGCAGCTAAAATCTTTTAACAGTTCAATGTGAACATGGACCTGAATGCACTTGTGAACTATCTACCAATCAATACATCAGCCTCTATCATTGGCAATCGATCTTTTTTATGTAGAGAAGCCACCACCATTCTCAGTACTTTTGGGAGCACCATCATCACTGTCTTCCTACACCGAAATTCTAAAGCAAGGCCTGCATCATTTACTTATGGTCCCTGGAGGGGATTGGTCTTGGTCAGACATTCTTTTTCCAAAGTTCTCTCTGACATTTTTAAAGTTAACACTTTATGTTTGATGGTCAGAGCAGAAGGGGCAGTTTAAAGATCTTGCCACAAGATGTAAGCATATTGGTGTCAGTGAACATGTCTATGTATCCTCTAGGAATAGTGCAAAATCATCTTAGACCAAATTATAGTTACTTTTTAGAGATGTCTCAGACTTTGCCTTTCTTGCTCACAAAAGCCAGTGCCTGAAATGTAAATATTGGTAGCACTTGTTTTGTCAATTATTAACACATTGTTGTAGCTTAATCAATTCAGCATTACTCTCATACCATAGGTTTTACAGTTTAGGAAACAGTATTTCAGTCTCACAACCAGTCCTGGTATGTAGGCCACAAGGGGGTGGGGGTGTGTGTGTGTGCGCCAAATTGATATTTCCTGTGTGTAACACCAGGTTTGCACATAAGCTACGCCCCATACAGAAACACCAGAATACCAGGCATTAAAAAAGGCTCAGCCTTACTCTAGGCACGGCAGTGATTTAAAGTGGAATGGTGGTTACCAGGCAATTAAATACTAATACTTAGGTATTGTAGTATGTCCCACCTGAGGCAAAAAAGTATGTCATGTAGTCAGAAAAGCTGGAGACATGAAAGCAGCAAATGTGGCTTTGCTACACATTTCTCCAGGTGAAATGATGGTCTATAAGAAAGAGTGATGCTCTAATGTAACAAAGTAAATGTATCATGTTGTTTATGTACGACTTCCGTTTCGTTTTGTTTGTGTTTGCCTAAAAACCCACTGAATCTGAATGCATGGGGTATGGGGGGCATTTTTCGGCATGGGGTTATTTTTTGCTGTTTTTTGCAATGTGTTTATGTATAGTTGGAAAGAAATTAAATGGACATGTCACCTGCTGCTATTGTGAACCGGGTTTTTCATGTTTTGCTTAAATTCATATTTTAAAAGGGGCTATAGGAGGAGTTCAATACTTTCCAGCCTCTACCTGAAATCAACAACAACAATGAGCTGATAGTGTTCCATGCAAGGTTCCAAAGTGTACATTACACACCTGGGACCAGATTACAGAAACTTTGCACTGGTGCAAGTGCAAAGTTTGCACAGTATTAGCACTAGGGCAAAGCTTGCCCTACTTTTAAAAACACTGGGACATATTAGAAAACTATTGCACCATGACAAGTGCAGTTTGGCATGGTATAGGCACCAGCACAAAAATTGGCCAATTGCAAAAAAGATACATTTTCAATGCGTTTTCTTTTTTTCTTTCTTTCTTTTTTTTTAACCAGGGCAAACTTTCCCCTAGTGCTAACACAATTCCATATTAGCACTAGGGAAAACTTTACCATTGCAATAATGCAGTGAAAATGTATCTTTTTTTGACCGTGGGCAATTTTTGCCCTGGTGCTTATATCCTGCCAGACTGCACTTGTCATGGTGCAACAATTTTCTAATGTGTCCCATTGTTTTTAAAAATAGGTAAAACTTTGCCCTAGTGCGAATACAGTGCAAACTTTGCACTTGCACCGGTGCAAAGTTTCTGTAATCTGGCCCAAAGACTGCACTTCTTCAAGTTCTGTGTATATGTATGCTATCTAGTGACCTGTGTAGCATACCCATGTGTCTACGTGAAGGGCGTAACCATATAGAAAAAGCAATGTTTCTTTTTTTTATTGCACTCTACCCATTGAATTTAAGTAAATGGTTTGGTCCTTTACTTATAACAAATCAAGGGAAATAGATGCAAGAGAAGAGCGCCAGATGTCTCAAGCAGTCTGCTGCTTCATCTTGTGATGTGCATTCCTCAGTCCCAAATCACTGTGTCAGTTCACACTTGCATGTTCCTAATATGGCAAAGAGTGCTGCTCGTCAGGATCTTGAAGTGGTGGCAGCCGTCCCTTTATGAAATTATATTTCATTGGCATGCTTTTGTATCAGTTTCTTTAAAGGCCATGCCCTTTGAGTAAATACCTTCTTCTTCATTCTCATTTTTCATTTGATAGCTGCAAGTAAAGCATGTTTATGCACACATCCACGAATTCCCTCTGGGTGTGGGTGTCTGGCTGTGGTGTGTCATAGGAGTATGGCGACAATCTGCTGCAAGAGCTGTCTACCGGACAATCATGATGGTCACGCCCATAGCAGAAATGTCACGATTGTGAACGTTTTTAGAGGGGTTTATTTATTTATTCTCAAGGCGCACGAAGGGGTAGAAACAGGACACGTACACAAGTGTTGACAGTGAGTGAAAGGTTTTAACTACCGTCAGGGTAATTAAGTTCTTAAAATGTTTCGTTTTTATCAAACAACAAAGCTGCATTTGGTATGTATTCCAGTGACCCTTTGACCCAAAATCATCTGGCACTTTTGCTTGTACACATGACGCTGCTTATCATTTTACGACTAAAACGTTGACTGTTTTTATCAATTTTTTAAAAGTTGAATCTGGGTGTTTTGTATTTCTACTATGTTAGCAATGTGGGTGTTTTGCATTGCTGCAGTGTATCCCCCTAGGCTCTCTCCCCACCTCTGGGTTCCCACCCCACTGGAGTTTGTGTACCGCTGCGCATTATCTGTCTATTTCTCTGTGTTCTCCCTAGTGTTGACCCTCACACGCCCCTTCTGCACATCTTGTATTGAGTCTCTCCTTCTCTCTGCCCCCATCCTTCCCTACTTTCCTCTTAGCACCCTCTATGGTGCTCTCTGTCTCTCCTATCTTTCCCATCTTCTCTAACTGCTACTCTATTTCCTACCCTAACCCTATCACTAAGGGGGTCATTACGAGTTGGGCGGTAAGGGTTAATAGCGCCATGGCTGCCTCCAAACTCGTAATGACCCCCTATGTCTGGAAGGAAGAAGTTCAAGAAGGACATCCTGGTCTCCAAGCCAGGACTCCCTATTGCTGATACCCACATCAGTGCTTCCGCCAGACAATCTCTTACCGACAGCCTCTTTGTCGTTCCCTCTCCATACCTATGGAACCCTCATATGATCTCTGTTCTCTGTCCTTTTTCCTCCTCTACCATTAATGGTGGCACTAGGTGGTCTCCTTCCAAGACCATCATTAATGTATATTTGAATGGCACTTTCTTGGTCCAGTGCCCTCAGCCCAATCTTCTCCTTTTTGATAGGCGCTTCCTGCATCTTATCAACTTCCTTCATTCTACTGGCTACTCCTTCTGCCACCTCTCTTACACCCTCCTCTTCCTCCTCTGCCCACCCATGTGCCCCTCTACTACCTCTGCAGGGAGTACATCAAGTCTGTACCCCTACACAGAAGTCTTTCAAATGGGGCAATCTGCTCCACATTGCTACTCTCATCTCTCGTTCTGCTGTCAAACACTCCTCTGACATCAGTCACCTCCTTGAAGAACTCGACCTGGATGTCCTCGCTCTCACTGAGACATGGTTCGTGGCCAGTTCTGTCACAAGTTTTGACACTCTCCTCCCTGAGGGCTACAAGATCCTCTCTGAACCCAGAACAAACCGACCAAGAGGTGAAGTATCTCTGATGTTTCTGGAGTTGGTCCCTGCTTCTGTCATCTCTACGCAGGCCTACTCCTCCTTTGAATGACTGATCTGCAGGCTCTCTATCTCTCCTGGCCTCTTTCTAACTGTGGCCACCATTTACAGGCCACCTGGCCAGGTCACCCTTTTCCTCTCAGAATAGACTGACCTTTCCTCTTCTCTCCTTGCCTCTACCTCTCAACTTCACCTACTCAGAGACCTCAGCATCAACCTGGAGGTGTCCAGCCCCTCTTTGGGGCTGTTCTGCAATCTCTGCCACACTCTCTCTCTTACTATTCTACACTCTGGCCCAATAAACTCCACTGGGCACACTTTGGATGTTCTCATCTCTTCTGACATCCCCCTCTCTAATATTCTCAGCACTCCTCTCTCTTAGACTGACCACTTTCTGCTCTCCTCCCACCTGAAGCTCTCTGTCCCCCAGGTAAAGCCTAACCCTGCCACCTCCCTTCTCGGTCATCCGGCCCATGAAGCGTGTGCCAGTGGAGGCCGTTGCCGCTACTTTCTCTCCTCCTCCTACTCCTGCGGCTGAATCATACTCTGACACAGCCGTCTCTAGCCTGAATCTTTCTAACATGAACATGCTCAATGTCCTTGCTACTTTCATGAGAATCTGCCTGAAGCCTATCTCCAAGTGTAACTCTTGGTATGGCTCTGACCTTGCCCTCTAAAATGCAAGTGTATGGTGGCTGAGAGGAAGTGGAGGGCATCGCGCACATCCTCTGACAAACTGGCCTGTCACCTGCTCTAAAGGCAATAAAGACTCTCTGTCCTTTCCAAGAAGAGAGCCCACATCAAAGCTCGCAACTCTGTGGCCTCTTACAACACAGCCAAACTCTTCAAAATCTGCAAGGATCGGTTCAATCCTTGTGCAGTCCCCACCTCTCCTGTTCCCTCCTCTGCACAGCTCTGGCCTCTCACTTCAACACTAAAACTCAGGACATCGTGTCCTCCCTCTACTCCTCTCTTTCCTCTTCCTCCCCCTCTACCTATGCTGGCCCTTGTCTGGCTGCCTCACATACCTCTACTCCTTTCTCCTCTGTTTCTGTGATCACACCTGATGACATTTCTAGACAAGTCCGATCTATGAAAGTGTCATCCAAGCAGGTTCTCCCCTGCTCCTTCAGACCCATCAAGGACCACATTGACACCCTTGCTCCAGCCTTGGCCCGATTTGTGCAATTACTCTTTTGCCAATGGAACTTTCCCTTCACTGATCCTTCAAGTCTTGCAACCAACAAGTCAATCTCTATCACTCCTTTCTTAGGCAAACTCTTGCAAACACTGGCCATCTCCCAGCTTACTCTCTACACTGAATTTGTTGGTTGTCTGCATGACCAGCCATATGGCTTCAGAGCAGCCAGAGGCACGGAAACACTGCTGAACACCCGTGAAGATCTGCTCACTAATCTTGACTCTAGCTTTCCTTCTTTCCTCATCTTCCTTGATCTTTCCTCTGCTTTCGACACAATCCTGATTAATCATTTCCATGAGAACCTGGGCATCACGGATCAGGCCCTCATATAGTTGACCTCCTTCCTCCAGGACTGTCCTTCTCAGATCCAACTGGGGTCCTTTCTCTCCACCACTTCTCTCTCCACATGTGGTGTTCCCCAGGGCTCCGACCTCTCACCCTGGCTGTTCAACGTCTAAGTTGCCCCTTAAGACCACCTCATCTCTACTTTCTGCTTTAACTTTCAGTGTTATGTGGATGACACTCAGCTCTCCTTCAGGCTCCACTCTGCCTCTTCCCCTCTCTCGCTCACTGTCTATTCACAATTCAGGAATGGTGCACCTCCAAGGATCTTTGCCCCAGTGCCAGCAAGACTGAGATCCTCCTTATTGGGACCCCTGCTTTCCCTTCTTCACTCTGGCCGACCTCCTTGGGCCCTCTTCCTACACCTTCCTCTGAGGCAAAAACCCTGGGGTCATCTTCGATTCCACACTATCGTTCTCTCCTCACATCACAGACCTCTCAAAGGCCTCTCAAAGAAGTCACACTACCAGCTGCACCTCTCAGAGGTATTATTCATTTTCTCACTTTCCTCCCAGAAACTCAACATCTCCAGAGCCTTGGTTCTCTCTAAGCTGGATTACTGCAACAGCCGCTTTCTCATCCTGCCTTCCTCTACTCTCCGCTCTCTGCAACTAATCATGGACAGGAGAACGAGACGTGTCCTTGACCTCAAACCCAGGCATTGTATCTCTCCACTCCTGAAATCTCACCACTGGCTCCAGGTGGCTGCAAGGATCATGTTGAAGATCCTCTGCATTGTCCACAAGGCTTTCTGGGGCCATGGCCCACACTACATTGAACTCTCTCTTCCCAAACATCTTCCTTATCAAGCCCTTTGCTCAGCTACCTCTAACTCTCTGATAGTCTCCTCTGCAGCGGCCTCCCTCTGGAATGGCCTCCCAGCCCCTCTCAATCTTGACCAGGACAACCTTAGGTTTTCAGAAGCAGCACAAGACCTTCCTTTTCGTTTCTTCTTTCTCTCTTTCTCTCCCTTGCTGACCCACCTGTCTTCTGTAGTGACTGGTTGCCTGGCTACTCGCAGAACTCAGTGGGACCAGGTTCCCCCATAACCTGCAAGCACCTGCACTGCCACCAAGCCTCTGCGCACTTAGGGGTTTTATCTGTAACCCTACAGTCCCCTTCCTCCTTGCACTATCCTGAGCCCGCTCCCCGGCTGCAGTTAGTCCGAGCAATGCTGTCCTGACCGCACTCCCCCTCCTACTTCCCTTTCAATGGCACTTCTCCTCTCCCCCTACCCCCTGTACTTGCGTGATCTGAATGACACAAGGCCTAGTAAGATTGTGCGTTCGTCTTCCCTATGTCTCCCTACCATGTCTTGTCACGCCTAGAAACACTTGTGTACAGGCGCGTTATAATTGACTCATCATGCCATATCATATCATAGCTGCCTTGCTCCATGCAGGAGATTTAGGATCATGGGTTCAAGACTGCTGCTTTCCAATCAACATGGCAAGCGCCTCATAAACTGGGTGGACCGGATAAACTGGTTGAAGTACTCGATGCCTCGCTGCTGTCATTTTTATTTTGTGTATTTCTATGGAAAATTCACATAGCAGGCCTTAGCATCATTGAGAAATGTACTGCAGTATGTACATGTAGTCAACAAGATTGCTACTGTGTTGGCGCTGCAGGCCTGGTCCCCATCAAAGTGGAGAAATACATCATATTGCATATTGTGCTTAATGAACAGTATGTTTTTATAGGCAGTTTGTTCAGGTGATATGACCTGAGGAGGCAGACTGATCATGTTGTTATTGTTAATGGCTCGCTGCCCAAGTTAAGGGCTTGAGTGAAGTGAAAGTCCCTAAATGTAGTTACCTACATGGGTGCTAATGGTGTTTAATATAAAAATAAGAAACTTACCTTGCAGTTCCACGCCACGTCATTTTCGAATTCTGATTTGTATGTTGATGACAATCATGTTATCAACAAGAAAACGGAGTTGGGACACCATGCCACAGCGCTGCGCCGAACGCAAGGTACTTTTGTAATAAACACTCTTAGCACCGCCTAGGAAACCTCATGGGTGTTAATAGAAAGGGGGCCGTGGAGAAGGGAAGGATGAGCAGCAAGGGAAGGGGAGCTGTCCAGCAGCTCTCAGTCTGCTGGGAATGCATGCTTTTACCAGAGAATCCAGCCCGTGTTCCAAGCATCCTGATTGACTACTGACCCCTTTCAGATTGCTAAAACAACTGTGCTGTATTGTGGAAATGCCTACTTCCCTCTGAAATTTGAATACATACTGCAATGCATACATCCCTGCACGTATGTGTCCAAAAGCAGAGCTACTCTGCATGTGGATGAAGCATCCAAACAATATGATTTTTGCAAGTGTGCCCCAATTTGCTGGCCATATGTCGAACCATCAACCAATTCCCCTTGAGTATTTAATTTGACCTCCTCTCCAACACAGCCAGCATCCCTATGCTCAACCCCCATCTTTCTGAGTTTACATCTGATCTTTTCGAACCATTCAGGTCTTGCCAAGAAGGCCTCAGGTAAAGTTCGGGAGGACAGGAGGAGAAGCTGCACTCATTGTGGCAGTGGATTATTTCTTTTTGTATTGCTGTAGTTTTATAAAGCATGAGTCAGGCCCTATCGGTCAGGGTTCAATTACAAATATCACTTCAAATATAAGTACATCAAAACTGGCAGAGCATCAATAATGCATGTATATGGACAGCGATGATCATAAACAAACGGCTGTTCCGGCATTTCATAATGTTTTTATTACCGCCATTTTACACAATGTAATAGAGTATTACAGAAGCCACTGCCCACTAAATGACATATACGGTATGCTCCAACAGATGCTGTAGAGAAAGTGGTGATTCTCAGAGCAGTCCCAGAGCAGTATTGGTTATTACTGCAAGAGCAGCTATTGGACAATTCGGGGTTCCGCCATCAGCTGGCAGCATTATCATGATGGCTCGTTTTGGTACATGAAGCGTTGTCACATGAGAGAATGAAACAGTCAGAAAATGGATCTCTCTGCATCCAAACAAGGGTACCAAATACCCAGACTTGCACCGGAGAACTCATGCAGCATTATTAGCCTTCCATGACTTCTGGAGGGGGATTCAAGTGCATTCAATGGCATTGCAGTTGTTCTCACATCCTCTCACCAACACTCTCTACCCCAGACTAAGGTGGCATTGGGGGCTTGCTCGCCATGCACACACAAGGGTGCATAACAGCTAAAGACATCATGCTACTGTACTGTAGGCTCATTCAATGGAACATGATGCAGTAGAGTGGTGGCCCATTAACCCACAAGGCAGAAATAACAGAGACATGCCAACCCTGGGCATCACAATATCGTGTCAGTGAGAGCTCAGGCTACTCAGAGCCAAGTCTGATCCCTGTGTATTGTGCACATACATGATATAGACACTTCTGTCCAAGCATTGTGTTCAGTGTGAGTTACACATTTTAGTGGCCAGGCTCTGTGGTTGTGCAAAATATACAGTTCATTCGTTCCATCCACTCCGGACCAGTAAAGAGTTACACAGAGCAAAGTGGACACAACCCATCAATGGCTGATCTATGTGCAACAAGTAAAATGTGCAATTTGAGAGGTGTACATTAAAAGTGCTCTCACCTATTGCAAGCCATGTACAATACTTGCAACAGTGTGACAGCTGAGTTGCTTGGTGGCACAAGGTCAAACACAACTCCCCTTGTACTGATGACAGTGCATATGGGTTGGGCAAACATAAGCTCTTTGTTTTCAAAAGCACCATCAGAATTCGTCTCCCAACATGAGTGAAATATCATTTGCACCTGGATCATTATCGACAGAGCCCAAATACCATGGGTTACCTTCACATATAACACTAAATGTGGGGTCTGGAAATGAGTGGGTAGCCAATGGATTGCACTGTAATAATTGTTAAGACAATAATTCAGCTTGAGGTATACCAGACTAAATAATGATATCTTTAATATGGCAAGTAATGCACGCATACTGAACATAAGATCTCAGAACGAATAATGTTTGCACAGATCTCCTTGAGTTTGATGCAGCCTCAAATATTTGTATCATTCTGACAGATTCTGAACCCAAAGCATCCCGAACTGACGTGAATTAAGTAGGACCTGCCTGAGTGAGCAATTACTGCTTGTTCACAACACGCTGACTAAGCCCACGGTGGTGTCCCTCTAGGCGTCCCTGAATGTAAGGCACCTTGTTGTGGGCAGCTCTGTGCTGCCCATGACAAATGACACTCCTGGCAAAAGCAAGTTCCAAGGTAAACTTCTATGGCAAAAACAAACAAAATAATAGCACTTCAAAGGCACCCAAGAACACAATGGGCAGCTAGAATTTCCATTTCACCAGGGGGAGAGCAGTAGAATTTTGCATTTCCTGCCTCAGCCTTTCCTTCCGCAAAGAAAAACAATATTCAAAAAATCAAATCAAATCAAATAAAGCAATCAATAAATAAAGGGAGCAGCTGAAGAGTAACCTGCAAACCTGCTTACAGTCGGTGTCAAGGGGATTTGACATTTCGTCCGACCTTCTTTGTTCACCATGTCCATGAATGATACCCCTGTTACAATAGCGTGTTGCTTGGTATAAACTGTACACTGTGCTGTACTGTATACTGAATGGAGGGCAAGAGCTGTGACAAATACCATATTGCACAGCCTCTCCACTATAGTACACATGTCCTGCAAAACATAAATCGTCTGTCACGGATGCAACAGGGGAACCTTGTTGCGGGATGGCTCTGCAAAGCGTGATATACTGTCTGTTGCCTGCAGTGGATACCTAATATCTAGAGTATTTCAGCTGCTGCAGGTGCTGCATCGTGGAAAGGGTGGAGAGTTGCATGCATTTTATCCACAGCCCTGTCGCCAATAGGAAACAAAGAAATCAGAGTGCAGTCCATGACGCAAAGGGTCTTGTTCATGGTCAAGCTGCCTGCGAAACATCAGCCGAAATTACAGATCTCAATTACACCATCTGTATTTAAGAGGAAAGGTTTTTGGTTTAGGGCCTGTACCCCAGTTAACACAACATGTGCATGCCGGACTTGGCTTCAGCAAGTCTCCTTTGTGCTCCATAAGGTTTTAAGGGTGTAGTCCCTTCTAGAGGCTCGGCCTTGCAGCCTGACTGGTCTCACTGATGTGTAACTCTGATATGTGTTGGGTGCATATAAATGCCTATGTAACCTAAGGGCACATATAAACAAACAAAGGGGGATTCTCTGAGGACAGTGTGGTTGGATTTGGGATCCTCCTCATCTTAGTATTTGGCCCACAAAACGTCCAATGCCAGAAGGTTTTAAGTGCTCTTGTCAACTTTTTTGTTCTGATGACGGCAAACATTTCCATTTGTCTCAACCTTGTAGTATGCTATAGTGCTCTTTCACGTTGAAAATACACCTATCGCCTCCTGGGAAAGTTTGACAATTGTGCTCCTTTGAGCTGGACAAACACCTTTTGCCTTCTGAGGTGTGCTGACCATCAAGGTAGCTGTGGTGTGGACAGGCCCTCTGGTGAACCCTCCTGTATATGAAGTATCACAACTATGTCGATAGTGTCACTCTCAAACTTCTATCTTACTAATTTCCCAGTCTTCTATATGGGACCTAAGCAGAAGGTGTTCTTAGTTGGACTGGTGGGTTCCAACTCCCACTGGGATCTGGGATAGAGTACAAACCTCGCCCTTCACAAAACTCTCTCACACTTACTTTCTAATTCCTTAGGCTTTGGACTTTGCCAGTCTCTATCCACTGGTCATCAATGCCCGCCAACTGTTCAACCCCAGGTGGCCTATGTTCTATCTAAGCTGTCCAGACTGGTCTCACTAGCTGCCAATTGCCCCTCTTCTGCAAATTCATCTCTGTGGGTCTCTCTCGGCTTCTTTGCACTTTTGTCCAACCCTACCCTTCTCAGTTGCGTATTACAAGGACTTTAAGTGGGGGAGGGTTAGCTAGGGCTATGCCCCAGCAGTCTCCAAAAACATCTTCAAAGCCAGAGTATTGCCAGGGCCCTTTCAGTCGCTCACTAAAAAGCACCAGACATATTTTTCTTGTGCGTGTCCGGTGTCTGAATACACAATTCAGGAGACTCAAGAAAAATGAGGCATGTAGACACTGAATGATTTAAAAGCTGCAAGAGGAATACATGTAGGGAAAAGAGAAGACATCTTCTGCTGAAGCAGGTGAGTGCATGCCTCATAGAGAATTATTGAAGCTTTCGAAATGGGTACATATGATTCGTGATTTTACTGCTATAATGAGTGTTGAGACAAATTACATGGGCACCAAGCCCTGTGTTCATTGCACGCTCCAAGGATGGCACCGTTAAATCACTATTGTAGCCATATTAGGCAAACATAAAAATATGAGGTCATTCTCATGTTCCAACACCACTCTTTGATTTTATGCAACACCCTCCTTCAACTTCTCATCTCACTTAAAGCAGTGGTTATTATTCTGGCCTCTGCTAATGTGGTACGTTCTTCGTTTAGGGTCGAGGTAGCCTTTGGATAGTCTTTTCTATCTCTGTGTGCACAAGTCACGCCCACACATTTTCCTACGTAGATCTAATAGGGGTATATGAGTTCCACACAGGTAGGAGCATGGCAAATGCTGGAATCTAGAACGGTTTCTACTGGGGTCTTACCTACTTTAAACATGATGTTGTTATCCGACTCTGAGTTGTCCTGGACTAGCATATCTTTATTGGTGTCTTCTGTATCCTCACCCTTCCCAGAGATACTTCTGCCTCTGGGTAGGTTTCTGGTCCAGATCTTTGTGTAGCCAGCCACATGTAGTTTGTGTCTATTGGCCCTTCCAACCAAAAATCTGGACAAGCCCTAGAGTGTGGACACATTTTCCACAAAAGTAACATTTGGGGAGGAGCCCAGTCTATGACAGCTTGAACAAGTTGTGTATCTCAGAACTCCCCTGGTCTGCTGGTCTGGGGGAAAGAGGTTTACCACATTCAAAAGGCCATCTAGTCCAGATTTCACATAATAGGGACCCACAAAATATCTCTCATCACTCCCATTCAGGTAGGCCTTCATGGCAGTTAAGAAGCTTGATTCAGTTGAAGTATCTGCTCTTTGACAGACACTTACCACTTGCACTTTCTCCTTGCAAGTGAGATGCTCTAGTTGCTGTACAGCTCTTTGTAGGTAGGGGCAAGGAACGGGTACACTGTTTTAAAACCAACACAGATGTGTCTACTCTACAATCAATTCCTAAACCACTTATTAAGGGCATCCTTGACCTTAGAGGAAAACCAACACAGTCAGTTTACATTGGCACACTTGTTTCACCCTCGGTTTCCGTCTCTAGATCTTTGAGTCTAGGCCCATTATGTTTTCATAACTGCTGTTACATTCAGGAAAATGGTCTGGTAGGTGATTTGGACATCCCCTGTTGGGGTATAGGCTTCATACGGACCACATATGACTCTATCCCTCCATCCAGTCTCTACAATACACTCACATTTATATAAATGCACATGGGTCCTCTCTAATCAGATATCTTGCAGGATTACTCTAGGTATATGAGGGGTATGGTGCAATTAACTACTGCTGCCTTTGGTTCTTGAAATATCTACTGGTTATAACTTTTGTCCATAACCTTGCGGTCCATCAATTGCTTCAGCAGAGCTTCTAATTCCATGTGAACTTGACTCTCTTTCCATGAAGAAGCTTTAGCTAAGTCAGGTCTATCTGATCTATTGCTTCCTCTTCGTTGTTCACAACTAATTTTGTGCTCCCCTAATTCACAGAAGGTGAGGCAGTCAAGAGCTCTGGAGAAGTTGACTAAGAGATGTCTTATTCCCAGAATGTAACAAACTTAACTTGTCACGGTAACCACGTGGTTACTGTTTGACCTATTTCCTAGTGATTGGAGCCTGTCCTCATCCTCAGTGTGGCTAGCTTCCAAGGGTGCTCCAGAGTCACCATCCTCACCAGATCCACTGGATTGAAAAAGAGGAGGGAAATGTACATAGGCAATAAATCTGCCCTTCTTAAGATGGTCTGGATAATGTGGTGATAGACATCTGTAGATCCCAGGAGACAAATATAAACCTCATACGAAGATTCCTAGAGAACAGTGGATATCGATGGAGATATCACACATGGTACAATCTATTCTGTTAGGGATGGCCTCATTTGCATCCCTATGTAAAACAAGCTCTCTCTCTAGACTTGTGTTCCCAGGCACATTTTTCCAAATAAGTACACCATTTGGGAATTCCTGAAAACCAGAATGTGTCTTTCAAAACTCACAGTCCCTGTTCTGATGACTGCAGATTTGACTGGTTGGCTCCCGGGGTTCTAGCATGTGGTCGCCTTCGTTCATATAGGACAAATAATACATGATATCCCATGGGAGGGTTTGTTTGTTCTCTTTTGTTTTGGGCCAACATCTGTCATTTTCTGGCAGTGATTGTCATCAATGTAGTTGTGGGCAGTCACTGTGGTGGCCGCTCTTGCCATAGAGGTATCACAACTATATGGACAGGGACTCTATCCCCTTATTGGGCCCTTTTTGCCTTCTGGGTAGCTTCTGTCATCACCCTAAATGGCACTTAAGCAACAAATGTTCTGGAACTGACATGATTGCTATTCCCTCCAAGGTCTGTACTATGGCTCACTTATAGCCCTTCACTTCTTTTCCCCCACTTACTGAGTCCTGAGCTTAATTTATCTTATTTATTTATTTATGATGTATATTAAACTTAATGTTGAACTGCTCCAGCTTCTAAGCACCAAACCGATGATCAAACCTATATTGCCTTGGACTGTCCTGTTAGCCTGTTAGTAAGGTGGATGTATCGACACTGAGCTTGTTTTGGGTCCTATCCATTCATAGACCCAGGACAACAAAAATCTACACCAACTCTATCACTGTAACCAGGCTTCACTATAATGCGGACTCAAATGGACTTCTCACATTCCTCTTCTCTCCTGCACTTTAACCCTGTTGGCTTGGCATTATTGGTATTCTACTTTGGACCACTATTTCCTCCTCCTTGCTCTTTCTATCTCATACTATTCGTGTTCTCCCTCCTCCAGCTCAAAAAAATCTTCTCTTTATTTTTATCTATTTCACTAGATCATACTGTCCCTACTACCATTCCAAACTTTATCCCTCCTCCTTCTCCATCTTTTATTTTTATTTTGTGTTATGGTTTAAAGCACGGTGGATAGCATTTGGACTGGGATCTTTAACATTAGCGCAGTACCATGAGTTGTGGTACGTGCATCAATTGGGATTAGTCCTTGGGCAGGTGTTGTTTAAAAAGTCACCTTTTGAGAGACTGGCAAAATTAGAGGGCTCTGGGGGCATTTTGAGCCGTTACCAGGATCAAGTTCCAGATGATGGGTGCATGAGAAGAGATGGATTGTTTGCCCATCCTCCCTCATCCATCTCCCTTGCTCTCCTATATCTCTCTCTCTAACTCTCTGCAATACCAGCTCTCAGGAATGCCATCCTTTTCCTTACTTTCCTAGTGAAACGGCTGCATGTTCTACTGTTTGTAATAGGGTGATTGAGGCAATACGCATGTTGACTAGCTTCTTTGGGCCTGGCTGGCCCTGGGTCCTTGGGCCAATATCCATACCCACTCATCTCCATGTGAAACACGTTTTCTAAAGGCTTAGGTATCTTGCCTATCAGTCTCATGTCATACATGCTGACATGCCTGCTTCCTAATCTATTCATTTGCTTTGAGAGTTTGTGTGGAATTGCCTTTTCAATCTCTGCTTGTATGCTTTTTAATTGATTGCTGATTCCTGTTTTGCATGGAATAAGGAGCTATGGATTTCAGCTTACTGATCAGGGACTGGTGTGGTCTTTGCCCAGACGTGGGTCCCTTGCTTGCTGTGCCATAGGGCACCAAGTTGCACATCACTGAGGAGGACCTACAATGCCAAAACATGTCTGGAGTTGCTTGTGTTTGCATGTAGAGGGGGCCTAACAATTTGGGCTGGACTGCTACCATCCGTGGCAGTACCTGACTGATTTGCATATGGGTGGACCCCTTTTGCAGTGACGCAGATGGGCTAAAGAACGGTGGTGTGGAAGGTTGCCCAGATCAGTGCCAGTGGTGGTTCAGATGTATTCAAAGCCCTCCACCCATCACTTTTTTGGTTGTGGGGGATTTATCTTCAGCATCAGGCTGGAGGTAAATCTTCCCACTTTCTGATGAAAAATCAGCAAAATCGTTGGAATTACCACAGGCGGAATTACTGCTGCAGTAATTCCACTGAAAATGCTAGATGGAGTGCTATTGACTCCTAGTTAATGAGGATTAACACTGCCATCACCATTAGCCACAACCAAGTGGTGGTAACAGTAATTCCATTGGGCAGTATTCCATTAGATTTACCATCGGAATACCACCCAGCTCGTAATGAGGCCCATTGTGTCTTGCCATACCTTTTAAGCATTTAGCATTTTTAGTTCTATTCAATTCATATGTTTGACCAACCTTTATTTTATTTCTTAACTGGTTTTAAATGTGATGGTTATTTAGCTTTTCAAATCTTTCTGTACTTGAGATATATTGTGTCCTTTGCCCACTTCAAATAAAGCAAGAACGAATCACTGAAGTGTTTGTTTTTGCTTACATCATGAGCCTGAGACAGATACCCTATAATTAGATAAAATGGCTCTAGCATAATTCTTAGGTGATACGATAATTAGAATTCACTAGAACACTTACTTACCTTACTTCTTCTTGAGAAGATCTTGCAAGACTGTTGATGGAAGTACAATCACACATGGATTTGCACCTCGTTGTAATGGCAGTGTCTCCACTTGAGGTGAAAGGATTAACACTGGAAACCATCTGAAACATAACTGAATGAACCTGCAGCCTACACATGAGGTTACAGAATTGACAATTCAGTTATTCATATCCCTGAATAAAGAACACACCGAGCAAGCTGAATGTATTATTAGTATTATAAATCTATAAAGTCTATAAAGAATGTCCCAGGTTTTTAACAAACAATATTCACTGTTCTGTTTTTTAGTGAACGTGTTGTATTCTCTTTTGCATAAAAGTAGATGGAAGGTTTGGGTGAGGTAATATGGGAGGTAATAGGGGATAGAGGGTAAAAACAGAGTGGTGGGGTCTCAACCAGTGTTTTGTGGAATAAAAGTGGTAAGAAATGTGTAGTAAAGAAAGTCATGATGAAACAATCATGTTAAAAACACATGGAACCAGTCAAAGTTGGGTTGTAATAAAATTCTAAAATATACAAGCATTAATAATCATGTGGCCACTGCTTAGGATGTCCTCTCCTTTTAACTCTCTCTTACATGTTGTAAATTTACAGAACAATTTTTCTAAAAAAATCGGGTAAAATCAATATAGTCTTGTGAATCAGACACAGAGATTATGATAGATTGATAGATTAATTTAAAAAGCCACTTAACCAGCTGCATGTGTTGACCGGAATTGTGACACTCACACCCACTGTCATAAAGAACAGTCAATTGGTAAATGCCACTGGTCAGACTAATGCTCCATTAGAAAATGTATTATTGCTTATGGTTCACACCAACTAAATTCATCAATGTCTCTTGACAAAATACAATGAGCAGAAAAGTTAGTATTTATTATATCTGTATTTCTAGATGTAGGGAAAAAACTATCAAACAAACTACCACCATAAAGTTTCGGACAAACTTCTGCCAGCGCATGTTTTTCCTAATGGACTTTCTCAGGTCTTTGTTGTATCAAGAGAATAGCTGTCTAATGGAGTTATATACAGTGCTTATCCTGTATTAATTGTATCCTTTTCCCATCAAACATCAGATGATATAACCATTTTGGATATTACTAATAAAGCTCAATCCATAAAATAGTGCAGGATAAGATCAATGTTTGTTGTGAAGAAGCAGAGTTGAGGGATATAATCAGAGTATAGAATAGATAAATATTTTGTTTGAAATATAAACAATCCCATCATCTGTAAAAATAAGAGTCATGGACTTGCGTATATGTGTTTTTTGTGTCTGTGGAGTGTATTGGGACCCTCTTTTTTGATCTAGGGGGGCCTGTGTCATGAGGGTATTGTACTTGGTAATGTGACAAAGGACTCAGGCTACTTCACCTTTTTGGAACTTGCCGGTAGATTTTCACAACACAACGAAACAGATTGTCTAGTTAGATCTGTACATGCACGAAAGATCACCAGTGTAGCATTTAATCAAATAACATCTTTATTTTTATGGATTGTTTTATAAAAACCTACTTGAGGCTGTTATGCATGTTTTACCATGTTAGACCAAACACACGTTTTGCTTCCCGCACATTTTGTCATATTAAACATTCATATCACAAAATTGCAGTATGCGTTGTACACAGTGAGAGGTTAGTACTGGTGGTGACTTAGAGTATGGCTCCCATAACCAAACTATCTAGCCGACACTGTTGGTGTTTCTAGCATGAACAAATGCTGTTAACTTTCTGATGCTGTCTTCAGGACTGTGGAGAAGGGCTGTAGTGTGTGTCTTGCTTGGCCACGCCTATTGTAGGTGCTGAATCTAAAAGGTGGGAGACTTTAAAAAGTTAGAACATTGGTGTCTTTGTGCTAGGTTGTGAATCCCTTGTGTGTGTGAAATGTCCTACCTGTACTGATTACTTCAGTGCCTCAGGTTGGAGAAAAATGTCTTATTCTCTTACTTTCTTGGACCGTGCCTTCTGTGCACCGCAAGTGATTCAACCTTTCTCAGTAGTAGGATGGATCATGAGGCTGCTAGGCTTCTTTGCTGTAAAATGATGATGGCACAGGATTAGAAATCCATATAAATGCTTTGAGATAGCATTTTGTCTTAGCTTAATCATTTCTATTATTTTCATTATTTTTATGCTTTTCTGTGGCGGGGCCATGTTTTATAAAACATGCCCTGGATTCATGTATTGCCTGTTTGGCTTGGCACATCCATGCTAGTGGAATTACTAATCCATACTTGTACAATCGTAGATGAGCTCTTGTCTGCTACGGGAAGGGCCATGCTTTGTAAAACCGTGCCCTGGACCAATGTGTTGCCTGTTTGATTCAGCAAGGCAGGTCCGTAATGGTAGGTATATTACCCCCCACATTACCAAGTACAATACCCTTATGACACAGGCCCACCTAGATCAAAAAAGAGGGTCCCAATACACCCCACAGACACAAAAAATGTTTTTGGACAACCGTACGGTTGGTCGGTGCAAACACATCCAAGTTAATAAATGGAGGATGTTAACATTGTATCATTCTCGGACGATCAAGATAGTCAATTTCTAGAAAAAACGTCACTTTTTGGGCAAACACTGCCAACAGTGGCAGAGGTACAAAACACCTCTAATACAGAAATAGACATGCTATTACAGAAAAAGAAAAAAATAGTACGTACCGAATCACATGGACTACTAATATTAGAATACCTCAAAGTGGGAGTAATCCCTGAAGGACTACAGGTAAAAAACATACCACGGGTTTTCCTCGATAATCCAAGATTCCAGACCAAGTTTAGCAGAGTGGGAAATAAATGCTCGAGAGACTTTGTAATCCTAATCATAGAAACAGTGGAAGAAGAAGGAAAAAAACAAACTGAAGAACTACAATTACTGGAGCAAAAAATAGCCAGCGAATCTATCATCCCAGATATCAAAGGTCAACTAGAGAAAATAGAAGAGGAAATCAAGAAATTTAAAGAATTCACTTTGGATAAGAAGATCTGGAAACTGAAAAAAAGATATTCAAAACTACAAGGAAGAAAACACTTACCCCTACCTTGTGCCTGGTTTTTACCAACAACAAAACAACAGCAATACCAACAGAGGAGGCACAAACAACCAACAAAAGGCCCACAAGAAAATTAGTGTCCTTTTTGAACTCTTCAAACAGCCGTGGGTCTGACACAACAAACAGCAGATCATCCACAACCTCCACAGGTGGGAACAAACCAAAGGGACAATTTTTTCAAGGACGAGGCAAACAAGTTTCACCATGCCAACAGGGATACCACGGCATGCGAACATGCCAGTGGACAACGCAACCACAACAACACACCTGGTGATACCAATCCTTAACCTCCGTGAATATACACTCACACTGGAAGACACTAACGTATTAAAGGATAGTTCCGGGACTTTTTTTTTATTGTCCCTACGGTTCGGCCATGTGTTTTTAATCATAACTCGGTAGATCGTAGAAAACTTTCCTATGGACCTTACCCGACTTTTCGTCCATTAACGCACTCGAAATCAGCCGCCATTTTCTGATAATCCTATCATTTCCCCCCATCGACCTGGCTCACCTGCTTTTGCGGCACTAAATCAAATCCCCCGCCCCTGAGCCTGACATCAGCAGACGCGTACCGCCCATTTCCCAACGCCAAAGCACGTTTCGTGTCAACAATCGCTGCGCCTCAGCTAATGAAGTGTCGCCATGGAAATGGCAGGACGCCTCTTTCCTCAATAAGTATAAACACACCGTTTCACAACACACAGCAGCAGATTTTCGATTCCATTACTCTCTCTGTGTTACTTTGAGTATTCTGTGACTCGTTTCTGTGCTCTGGTCAGCTACCTTCGCCGCTTCTAGGCCTTGTGAACACCTGTACCATCTCTGTAAATTATTTTACTTTCTTTACCACACAATGGCTACAATAATGCCGTATATGTACGAGCCCGAGTACACCGAGGAAGAACTACTGGAAAGGCAAGCACGCAAAAACGATGGGGATTCGGACGGCAGTTGGGAGGACCAGTCAACGGATGAAGAGCCTGGACCATGTCGCATGGACGGTGTCTCCACCTGGTGCACGTGCAATCGGTGCGAGCTAATGCCAACTGAGGAGGAGAACTGCTGCTGCCGTGAAAATTCCGGGTGCTTGGCCTACATTTCGGAAGGCGAGCCAAGTCCGCAATGCATCACCGAGCTGCCAGAGTTCAGGGAAGCCTGCCTCTCATGGACCGTGTTGAGGATGATGATGGTGCTTATGCACGAACTTCGCGGCACTGTTCGTCCGCGTAATCCGAGTAACGAGTAAGTATACTCTGGTTGTGATGTCAGTGATGCCACTACTATTTCATGGTCGTCTCCCACATATAAAATTACATCTACATATCATTCGAATGCATGTAAATTGGTTCCATATTGTGCATTTTCTAGATAGAATTTTTTTCAAAGCAGAATGACATTTTTTACCTGAATCGACAGTGATAAGAAAGTTTTGTCATTTTAATACAGTTTGCATCTTTCTTTTTCACAGGTGGTACAGGCTGGTGGCCTATCGTTGCTTCACTTGGTGGCTTCACGGGAGGCTCGGACACCGCGTTCGGAGAGTAATACCTGCCTGTGCGGTACTTGCCATTAGACAACATTTCCCCAGCGACAGTGGACAATACCGCGGATTTTCCCTGGATGTGCTGCAACCGGAACTTTACAATGTGTAATGTTTATTATTTATGTTCAATTGAAATTAAGATCTAAAATAAAACCCAACATATATTTTAACAATGGTTGTTTTGATTTTTTAAATGAATCTAGTGTGTCTCCATTGAATAGTCTTCCTGTGCCTTGTCTTGTCACCCCACATGTCTCCGGCCAGCATCCTCCCTCACGCTGGCCGCCCACCTTCAATCCACATGACCGTTGAACCCATATGCAGCAGACATACATATGTTATTTTGCGGATTGGCATCAAGCCTCCCGGCCTTGCCTCCTCCCCCAAAAATACTTACCACACCACTTTGTTCAAGCGTTGGCAATAAAAGGCTGTTGGATTTTATTGATACAAAACATGGTTATAGGTAAATAATCAATATGGTTGATCATAATAAATCATCCTTTTGGGCACCGGGTACAGAGATGACCCCCTCTGGCCCGTGCCGCCTTGCCACCACAGGCCAGCCTGCTGCTGACTAACTGTCTAGGCATCCAGGGTCTCCAGGGTGAACTGCACCCATATATTCTCCTGGGAGGGTGAGGTATTTATAAACTCACCCCCCTGCCTTCCATGTACTAGATCCTGCAGCCTGCCTCTTACATGCAGTTAGATGGCCTCTCCTTGGTGAGGCCCTGCGGCAAACGAGTCTTGTCTGCACGACCACCGCCCTAATCCACCCCCCCGCCCTATCAAAGGCAGTTCGCACCGGGGTACTTGTGCTGCCAAGTGGAGCTGTCAGGGAGCGATAAAGGCCAAGAGGTGCCAAAGAACATGTACACTTCAAAGTGGTCTATAGAGCATGGGTTGTTGTTCCCATGTCTACCTCCAGACCCCGTGTCTCCTGCCAAGCATCCCCCCTCACGCTGCCATTATCAGTGCGACCGAAGAGCTTATTTTATCGTAAACCAACACCCTGTGTACTGCACACGAACATCGCTTGCCTCAAGACGAACTATTTTGGATCGAGAGCAAAGAAAAATGCAAATCGCTGAATATTCTCTAAACATTTGATGTCCAATAAATGTACTTTGCCAAATGTACAATCTTCCCGTTTGCTTTTAAACCACAGTTTCATATTCCGAATTGTGGCACTGTATTGTGAGATGATCTAAGACCCTGTGTACAGCAAAGGAACATTGCGTGCCTCAAAACGAACTTTTTGGAACGTGAGCAAATAAAAATGAAAATCGCTGAATATTCTCAAAACATTTGATGTCAAATAAATGTACTTTACCAAATTTACAATCTTGCGGTTTGATTTAAAAGTACAGTTTCATATTCCCAATTGTGGCGTGCTGTGTTGTGAGCTGATCTGTGTTGATTTCCGGGTTCTGTGTGGAGTCGCGTAGAAGACGCCTGGGCGCGTTTGCCTACGCAGCACAGTCACGTCACGGATAGAGGCGGGGAATATGAATGTTTTGATAAAGTCTGTTTCAGGGGCGGGGGATTTGATTTAGTGCCGCAAAAGCAGGTGAGCCAGGTCGATGGGGGGAAATGATAGGATTATCAGAAAATGGCAGCTGATTTCGAGTGCGTTAATGGACGAAAAGTCGGGTAAGGTCCATAGGAAAGTTTTCTACGATCTACCGAGTTATGCTTAAAAACACATGGCCGAACCGTAGGGACAATAAAAAAAAGTCCCGGAACTATCCTTTAAGCAAAGGACTCCATTTTATACCTAAAAGCAAAGCAGACTGGTTCAAAACAGAAGTTGAAATCAGAAAATTCTTCAGGATTATACGCTTACGATACTTCTTCCGAAACTCCACACAAGACAAACCAATGGATCCAACCACAGCTGGGCTTAAACTTAAATCGACCTTCACCCCACTGTCATCTATGATATGTCCGGAAATCTTATCATTTGAGAACAAGATCGTAAGGGAAATGGACTCCATATTTCAAACAAAAAACTTCTACAGAGACAACCTTACCAAACAAGAACGGATGGCCTTAAAAAACCTGGAAAATAATGAGCTAATCCTAGTGAAAACAGCTGATAAAGGGAGCAGAATTCTCCTTTGGGGAAACAACTACATGAAGAGGATGTACAAAAACAATTGAATGACACACGTTTCTACAAGAAACTAGAAAACAACCCCACAACCCGCATTGCTGAAGAAATCAAAAGCCTGATGTTATATGCTACCACACAAGGATGGATAGATGAAGATGAGAAGTCTTTTCTCACCAAGGAACACCCCATCATACCAGAATTTTACTGTATCCCCAAGATTCACAAACATGAAACCAAACCCCCAGGGAGACCAATAGTATCAGCAATTGGCTCCCTCCTGGAACCTCTTTCCAGATACACAGACATATTTTTACACCCTTGTGTCAGAAAAATGAAGTCCTTCATTCTAGATACCACAGCTATGATCCTCCATCTAGACAACATCAAAACACTACAACACGATATCCTTGTGACTTTTGATGTCGAAGCACTTTACACCAGCATCCCGCAGAGGGAATGCATAGATGTACTCAAAGGCTATCTAGACAGAACAACAGACCAGCCCAAACCTACATCGTTCAACCAGGAGTGCATATGTCTAGCACTCACAGAAAATTAGTTCATGTATCAGGGACAATATTACCAGCAGATACGAGGCACAAGTATGGGATCGACCTTTGCACCAGACGTCGCAAACTTATACATGGACAACCTAGAAACAAAATTCATCTACAATGACAACAACATATACAAGAACCAACTGATAGGATGGGTCCGATACATCAATGACATTTTTACAGTTTGGAGAGGCACAATTGGACTACTAGCAGAATTCCACACGTGGCTAAACAGCAGAGATCCTTGCATCAAATTTACTATACACCATGACCCTACTCACATAGCCTTCCTGGATCTCAATATTCAAATTGCAGAAAACGGAAAAATCGCTACAAGGCTGTACCGAAAACCCACAGACAAAAACACTTTGCTACGTTTTACAAGTTTCCACCCGCAGGCACTAAAAGAAAATCTACTGTTCGGCAAATTCCTTAGGATAAGGAGGAATTGCACAACATTACTGGAATTTGACCACCATGGCAAAGATCTGGAAAACCGTCTCAAAGCACAAGGCTGCCCATCACAAATCATCAGGAAGGCTCGAAAAACAGCAAGAAACACCAACAGAACAAACTGTCTCACGAAATACCAAAGAGAAGAACAGAAAGATAAGATGACGTGCGTCACCACATTTACCCGAGTGAGCAACGCCATCAGAAAAACAATCTTAAACAATTGGAATCTACTCCAAACAGACACCTTCACTCCAGAGCAACTGAGATTCGCCTTCAAAAGAAGCCAGAATTTGAAAGATCGGTTGGTCCATACTTATCCAACCAACAAAAACCAGAGAAGCACTCAAACTAACCTATAGCACCTCCCACCCGTCGTGGCACATTACAAATGTGGAAAATGCTCTGTATGCCACCTCACCAAGGACCAGAAAGAAGTCTCACTGAATGGAATTATGTGGAAATATAAAACATTCACAAATTGCCTTACCAAGTGGAGCATTTATGCGATAAAATGCCCTTACAACCTATTGTACATAGGGAAGAGCAAACGCGAGATTAGGCAGCAAATCTGCGAACACAGATCCTGTCTCAAAAACTCTATTGAAGTCAAACCAATGGTGGCCCATTTTGCAAAGCTGAACACAAACACACAGAACTGCGCTGGTTTGTCATCCAAACCATCAGTGCCAAAGCCAAAGGAGGGGACCGGGACCTGGAATTAAGAAAACTCGAGCAAAAATAGATTTATCGCCTAAACACAGTCAAGAACGGACTCAAAGTTTCCATAGAATGGAACCTGTTCTTCTAATAGCAGAACAGGTCATGCACCCAACTACCATTAGACATATCAGAGAGGATACAGACTACTCTGTTACCCCTGACAGCCAAGCCCCAGTAAGAAATAACTAGATACCAGCAGGCACAGCCACAACCAATAGACATGCACAATGATGATATACATGAAAACAACTTGCGTGCTGAATAAGTGCCGATAGGTCGAAATAGTCTATGAGAATGCCAAAGGTATCAATGCCATCACCGAAGCCTCTCACGCCCAAATATCGAGTATGGGTGCAGTATTATCAGAAATTGCCTGATCAATGGTAAAGATGTGTGTAAATATGAATCGGGGCATATTGAGTCCTTGTTGGGTAATGATGTATTTGTACAATATGAAGCACGAAGCATGTTGATGTTTACCAAGTACCATTGAGTCACGACACTTCCCTTACCCTGTGGCAGTATCAAACTGCCCAGAATACACATAGTATAAGCCACAGACACAAGTGACAGGCAGGATTAGACCACCGACATACTCACATACCTTTTCCACAATGCACATGCGCCAAAGATCAGCGCTTTGTTACCTAGTTACCAACCCCACAGCAGCCAAACATACAAGGGAGACCACACTCACAGTATGCATGCGCACTAGATGAGAACACTACCATCCAGCCTCCAACAGCTCCGTGAGGACACGGCGACCGGAGGTAAGTGAAACTGCAGCAAGTGTTCACTTTTAAAACCCGCATTGGGTTTTCGCCTTTTTAGAATCATTTTTGTCCCACGAACGGCACCATTAGGGGCCACCAGCTGGGACAAGAGCCCATCAATGATTGTACAAGTGGGGGGTAATATACCTACCACTACGGACCTGTCTTGCCGAATCAAACAGGCAACACATTGGTCCAGGGCAGGGTTTTACAAAGCATGGCCCTTCCCGTAGCAGACAAGAGCTCATCTACGATTGTACAAGTATGGATTAGAAATCCACTAGCATGGATTTGCCGTGCCGAGCCAAACAGGCAATACATGAATCCAGGGCACGTTTTATAAAACATGGCCCGCCACCGAAAAGCATCAAAATAATGAAAATAATAGAAATGATTAAGCTAAGACAAAATGTTATTTCAAAGCATTTATATGGATTTCTAATCCTTTGCCATCATCATTTTACAGCAAAGAAGGCTAGCAGCCACATGATCCATCCTACTACTGAGAAAGGCTGAATCACTCGCGGCGCACAGAAGGCACCGTCCAAGAAAGAAAGAGAATAAGACATTTTTCTCCAACCTGAGGCACTGAAGTAATCAGTACAGGTAGGAAATTTCACACACACCAGGGATTCACAACCTAGCACAAAGAAACAAATGTTCTAACTTTTTTAACTCTCCCACCTTTTAGATTCAGCACCTACAATAGGCGTGGCCAAGCAAGACACACACCACAGCCCTTCTCCAACAGTCCTGAAGACAGCACCAGAACGTTAACAGCATTTGTTCATTCTAGAAACACCAACAGTGTCGACTAGATAGATGTTTGGTTATGGATACCATACTCTAAGTCATCACCAATACTAACCTCTGACTGTGTAAAACGCATACTGCAATTTTGTGATATGAATGTTTAATATTACAAAATGTGTGGGAACCAAAATGTGTATTTGGTTTAACATGGTAACACATGCATAACAGCCTCAAGTAGGTTTTTAGAAAACAATCCAGAAAAATAAAGATGTTATTTGTATGGATGCTACATTGGTGATCTTTCGTGCAATGTACAGATCAAACCAGACGATCTGTTTCGTTGTGTTGTGAAAATCTACCAGCAAGTGCCAAAATGGTGGGGTAGCCTGAGTCCTTTGTCACATTACCTTGCTTATATGTGTACTGAAGCCATAGTTGTTGAATTAATCAACTTGCTGAAGCATTGTTAATTTTCCACACATTTTACTTATTTATGATTCATCGTTTGTTGAATTATCGATGTGGTCACATATTATAGAGATAAAAACTGGTCTAAGAATTACTAAATCAATTTACAAGTTCTATTCCTGTTCAAGAGCCTCAAAGTTATATCAATTGATTCTCCAACCTATGCAACCATATGTTGGTATCTGGGAAGTTTAAGTTTAACGAGTATCCTACGCTATATGTTAACCTAATCAAGATGCAATTAGCAGATAATTGATCCTAATGGAGAGTGACAAATGGAGGGAATTTGTGACTTCTCCCCAAGGGGGAGCCCCCCACCTCCATTTGAGGCTAGGTCAGTGAGCTTGCTCTGCAACAACCTAGGAAACCGGAATGTCAGAGCAAAGGAGCTCCATGTCCGGTCAAAGAGAGAGTGTGGTGCGGGCATGACCACAAAGCAGTCGTGCTGAACAGTCCACCCATACAACAACGCTGACACCACCAGCGGGAGGAAATCACCCTTGATCTGAGCCACAGGACTAGTGACATTTAGAAGACAAGAGTGAGGCACAGAAGGAAGAGATGTTGCAGAAAGTAAGTCATGGAGCTACAAATCAGACGAACGAGAATCCTATGTCCACCAGGTACCGGCACCTTTGTCCTACAACACAGAAAGTAATACAGTGAACGGGAATACCTGAAGGGTAAGAGGGTCTCAAATCAAAGTAAAGCAAACAAAACTTTTCCCGGTATTGGTGTGAAGGGAACTGGAAATGAAGTAAGAAACCAGAACTGTGTTCATGAAATAGAAAGGAACACAAATACTGCAAATTGTGAGGGAAGAAAAGTTGGAAACTTCTCATGCTGGGAAAGGAGAAAGGACAACTCATGTCCCGGAGGTATGAACGAGAATATAAAAGGAAAAGACACTTGGGGAAAACAGTCTTCTGACGGCAAGAAAATAAACCTCATAAATAAGACAGAAATCTGGAAAAGGGTGAATTGTAATTTGAGATTGAGTATTCAAAGTATATGGGAGGAGTACAATAGACAAGGGGACCCGGAACCCTATACAAGCAAGACAATGAGCTTGAATCGAGCTAAGATAATTAGATAGATAGAAAAAAAGGAAACTACCAGTTCCCTATGGGAGCTACAGAAGTTAACTAAAAAGATAACAAAAGACTATTTGCATTTGGTTACTGAGTGGAACAGAAGAATCTAAACTGAATCCCTGTGAAGAACACATCAACCAGGAGAAGCGCGTCATTCTCCTGGTGTTTGTTAGTTATATTAGTGGTAGAGTCAGATAGGTTAGATTTGGACAGTGGGTAGACTTGGTTTGGACATTTACAATGACTGGAGAGCACCTTAGTTAGATAAATAGGTAGGGAACACCCCATAGCCATAGTTAAAGAAAGGACTTATTTTACTTTAAATAAACCTCACAGTAAACATGTTTTCAACATTTATGCGTCCTTCTTCTGACCCGCCACAGGAGGTATGTAAACTGAACAACTGAATTGTTTTAAAGTTACTTATCTTAGAAAATGAATTGGGTTACTCCGTGTGTAACAATGTTAATCCACTTGTACTTTGCAAATACGGAACAGTCTTCAATTTCACTTATCATGCAGGTATTGCATAACAATGAGCTTGCTGTTTCGAAGAAAAGATCAACATGGTTGTATAAGCACTTTAAAATATCCTAACCGCTTGTAAAACATAGTGTGATGAATTGCAATGTGACTCACCTAACATGCCCTCCTTTTATTACACATAGAGGATTTTAATTAATAGTTTCTACTATTGTCTCCATCACATTTTAAATATATCTGCAAATGTAAATGTATAATCTGTAATTAGGAGCTTTTGATATTCCATATTGACTATTTAAGAGCCAGAACTCAACAAACCATGTGTCCTCTTACTTGAGTTTTGGAATGTTGTTTATCCGTGCAAACATCTGTCATTCCTGTGAGTTCCCATGAGTTTAGTGTTATGCCACATGTGTAGCAACACCATATTGTTTTGTTTTTAAATAATTGCATTGAATGAGGACATCATCATAGGATATGTGTGAAATCATATGTTACATATTTACTGTCTGAAGAATTAGAAAAAAACAGTATGTGTTAATTGCTAGCATAGTGTAGTTATATAATTATCAGTATGTTGTTACAAACATTATGGGCAAGATCCTCAAAACTGGCACAAGTGAGAGGAAGCACACTTGTGCCAGAAAAAGTGGGAACTAAGATCACAAAGGGCATCTGAATGAGCACATCTTAGATGCTCTCATTCAGATGCCCTTTTTAACCCTTTGTGTGTTTCTGCAAATAATGGGGTGTTTTCTGTGCATTCGCTGCGCTCCTTTTATTTGCACTATTTTTTTAGAATCGACCTCTTGTGTAGATTAAAGTATTGATTTAAAATTCATTTAATTTTGAGTCATAAACCTGGCTAATACAAAAAAGGATAAGAACGTCTACTTATTAAGATACCAAGTCATAATCCTGAAACATGTCAAAAATGCTCAATTGGTTGACAAACAGTGTTCCCAACAAGTTCTAATGTAGCGATGCCAGTGTTGTGTGGATCTTGTATCATTAGCAAACAATTCATGATAATTGATCAAACCGTCTTAGCAATAAAAATGTATTTAGAAATGATGGCAACATATAAAGAAATGTAAACCCAATCACCAGAACCTTGAATTCATTGACATCTCAGATGAACATGATTATTTCATTACAAAGTCAAGATATGAATTCTCTGACATTATATTTGCAACAGTCTTGTAGCAATACATCAAATTGTGTTCTTTGTGAAGTCCATAATTGATTGTGTAAAGGTCACAGATATATTTGGCTTCTAGTCTCCTGATTTCAACCTTTCTGTTACCACATTTCAGAGATGCTTGTACATGATCAATGGCCAGGAACCTGATCTCTGCTTTGTCGTCACCCTGATGTTTTTCTTGCCAGCGTTGGGCTGTTGGCATACTGGGATCCAGGCTTCCAAACATACTGAGATACTCTTGTTTACTTGTTTATAACACTCTGATGGTACTGCCAATGTAAATCGTATTGCATACACATACAATCATAAATACAACAAACATACTCCTACCATTTAAGAATTGTTTAATCTGGATGTTGCATAAATAGGTCATCATAAAGGTGTGGATATTGTTAGTTGTATGTTTGTACATGTTACAATGACCATATTTTAAAAACCCTGCAATCTAGAGACATAAACCAATTGCTGTCATGGTGTGATCCTAGTGCTTCTCCACATGACTGGGTCACAATTGATTGTGCAATGAGGATGCTTTCCTATATATAATTGATGGTTTGCTGTCGATAATCTTTTATTTCCTCATCTAATAATAATATATTCTATAGTGTATTTGGGATCCTACTTTAATCTCTGCTTGTCCTTGAGTATTCTGTTATACAACTTTATTCATGGCAATAACCTTCTATCACTCTTTTTCCACTTACCACATCTTCATTTATTATTATTTAGTATACATACAACGAAGCCAGGCTATGTTATACATATATATTATACATATGATATGATATGATATGATATGATATGGTATGATATGGCATTTATAACGCGCCTATACACAAGTGTTTCAAGGCGCGATGATGCAAGTTAGGGGGAACAGGTGGAAGACAGACAACAATCCTACTAGGCCAGGTGTCATTCAGATCGCGAAGTGCATGGGAAAATAAAGGTTAGACAGTTAAGAAAGGGGAAAGAAATAAAATAGGTAAAAAACGGAATAGCATTTCAGTTTTCCTGTATAACTATAATAATCCTTGCTCCAGAAAGGAATGCAAAGTACATGTACAGCATTCTGAGAATGTCCTTAATATTGACCCAGAACTTGGACAGATGGTGTACTAATCCCTTGTGCAGTCCCCGCTGAAAGTATTCCCATAATGCTTCAAGGTTGACTAATTGGGAATCTATTGTCCCATATGCCAGTAGGTGTCTGCTACGTAATATGCTACGGGACTCACAATCCAATATTAATTGTTTATGTGTCTCTTCCTTCTCTGAACCACATATTCAACAAAAACGGGATTCTCTAGGTATTATTTTTCCTGTCACCCACCACCTCATATGTGTCAACAAGGATACATTTCAAGCACATGCCGTATGATAATATCTAATTATCTGGTAAAGCATTAAGATATGGTAGAAAGAACATGCGTTTTATGGTTCTATATCATTTCAACAAAATAAATTACTTCATGGTCATTTATTTCTTAGAAATTACTTCAATATTCTTTTGGAAGGTGGCATCCACCCTAAACCCCTCTTCCCCCTTCATTACATCCCCTCCCCAACCCCCTTCGCACCCCACTTTTACTGCTTAACCCACAAATAGATACACATTTTGAAGTGATTTCAAAGTAGTTTCCACAAAGTAAATTACACAAACTAATATACTTTGTGGAAACAATGGAAGACTTTTCACTATATACTCCCTACTCATACATTTATCAGCCAATTCCACCATAGTTTACTCATAGTCAAATGCATCAATTCCTTTTTTTACGATTAATTTAAAGGTTATCCTGTTAATGTGGATCCTCTCACAGTTAAGTCTTTCACAGCAAACCTGGAACTTGGAGATACATTGTGATGAATGTAGGCTTTTTGTACCCAACCAGCCTTGAAAATCATGGTCTTTGTTTTTTTGTGTGTTCACAGTTAATCCGCTTTTACATGAATGATTAGCAAGTATGTCTAAACAAAATTTGAAACCTTTAGGTTTACAGTATATGAGGAAAAGATCAACAGCATAACTTATTCACTGAAAGAGCATTTTATCCAATTAAGGGAGATAAGTGTGTGCAGTGGCTAGGACGTCTTGAAAATCTGCTAAATTTAAATTAAACAGAGGAGCCAATACGCATCCTTGTTTACCTTCAACGTATGTTGGTATGTCTCTCGGAAGCTGTTCAGATTGGGCTATCCTCACTTTTACCCCAATCCAACAGTTTATGCCACAATAGCTCTCTTCTCACTTTGTCAAAGGCTAACAGAAAGTTAACAAAAGTCATGTCTATGGTTTGATGTTTAACAAGCCAAGTATCCTTGATACAGTGTGTAAGAATTAGTATGTTGCCTATGGTGGAATTCCCTTTAAGAAATTCAGTATGGTTAGGGTGTATATTTTGATGTAGCTCTGTGCAAGTATTTCATTCCACTAGAAGGACCTGTGTACACAATTGTTCTGGGGTATCTAGCATAGCTGGAATCCAAAAGCTCTGCAGTTCAGATTGGAGGCCTTTTTTATAAACCGGGACCAGGAGGCTCTTAGTCCAGCTCCCGGGCAGGGAATTGGTGGTGCTTATACTAGTAGAGAAAATAGTTAATATGGTTGCCCATATTCTGGGATTCATTTTGTATCATCGCAATCAGGCCCATGAGCTCCTGAATGTTTTGAGGATTTTATCATTTCAATGATGTCTCTCTGGCTGTGATTATAATGCCATTTTGCACAAGAGAAGGCTGCAGCAAAATTAGTCATAGGTTTGGTGCCAGTAGTATTGGTAATATATGTTTTCGACTATGCCTTTGAGGCACTTTCAAAATGTTTATGTTTATTGGTGTTGTTAAGTAGCATCCAAAAGTTTCCAGTGTTATTTGTGGCTGCAATCTGAGATAGATAGCCCTAACATTTCAATTTCTTGAATCTGGTCCTCGCCCTGGAGTAGGTGTGGTACAGAGATTTCCTTCTTTATGACAGCTGCCAAAACACCAGGACAGGCAATGTCATGATGCATCTTGTGAATATCCCGTCTGAGTTCTTTTTTTGATGTTTGAAAATTACAGTCAAATGTATTAGCATAAAATTCTGTGTTCATGTTTGAATTCAAATGCTGTTTTGTTACCTCTAATTTAGGAATTTTAGACAAGAGATATTCAAATGCATTCAAAATGCATTCTGCATGGTTGTTGTGAAGTGTAATGAATGCATGCCATGTTGCAGAAAACTTTGTTAGATTATATATAAAGTTGATAGAAGTGGGGTTGGTACTATTAATGTTAGCTGGAAAGTCTAAAATATGTTCTTCCAGTACCAAGTTACCATCATGTAAGTTTGAGAGATTCCAATTCCTGCAATGAGCTCTAGTGCTGAGATCGATATTGCCAGTGTTATCCCTACCGGAGGTGGTCAACAACAGATCTAATGTTGTTACCAAGGGAAAGGGATCACTCTCCTGTCGGAGTCAAACCTCCTAATCATTTATAATGTTGAACAATGTATGATGCACAAACATATAGTTGATGGTGATCATGCTGTTGGAGGAGATCCTTGTAAAATGTCCTGGAAAATCACCATGAAAGGGGCCGTTACACATGTGAAGACCAAGGGAATTCACCAATTTAGCCCAGCTGTGGCCTTTGGCATTAGTCAAAGTTTATTTTAATATAGGCCTTACGGAAACCAGACCTAATAGATGGTGAGTGAGGACTGCTCGACAGGGATCCATGTGTTAAAATACCCAAGAACCACAATCACTACTTGAGAATTATACATCGCTAACATATTCGGAATAATATCCATGATGCTCTTATGGTCTGAGTTGTCAGGAGGATTAAATAGGTTTATTCAATAGAAGCTCCATCTTTTTTCCTGTTAAGGAAGACCATTTAGCAGTCCGGCCAGAATCAATGGAGAAATATTCCAATTGGTCCAATTCAAACATGTCTTTAATGCTCTGTGATAAGCCACCTTATTATCTACCTCTGGTCCCCTCCATGGCTAAAGCCCGAATAGTACATCTTCCATTAATAGTAATAGTATTTGCCAACCAAGTTTCCTGCAGAGCAATCACACTGTATTGTTCCTGTGCAGTAAAGGGGCTATCCTCACTCTCGTAATGTGCATGTTCCCAGGAGTTCCAAGATAGAATTGTGAATTTAAGGATATGGGCTATTCAAGGTTGTTGGCTGTAGAATCTTGGGAAGCCAATCCCAGTTAAGTTTATCAGTATCAGCATGACTCTCAATAGGATTTGTAATAGTTGCCTATCCATCTCTTTTTAGGAACAAAAAGTTATGCTCTCAAGTGGACCACAAGTGGCCTAAAAGTGGTTGTTGTGGTGTCTTTATTGGAGCTGTGGAGTATTTCTTCTGTTTCCTTAAATTTGAGGAGGAGTTTCCTGGCAAACTACTGGCTTTTCCTCTTTGACCTTCAGTCCAACGCGGAGCGCAGCGTGGATGACAAGTGGGCTAAAAGTGCTTGCTATGGTATATTTATTGGACCTGTGGAGTATTTCTTCTGTTTCCTTGACTTTGCGGAGGAGCTTCCTGGCAAACTACCAGCTTTTCCTATTTAACCGTCAGTCCAATGCAGAGCATGGCACGGACAAGAAGTGGGCTAACAGTGGTTGCTGTGGTCGCTGGGAACGCTGACAAGCTCACATTGCAGCCAGGACATTTTGCGCATTGGACAGCAAACCACAAGTTAGACTATTGCTTTCTGCCATGTATAGAGACCCTGAATGCGTGCCTTCTGCCTGTAACATGCACCTAGTGAACTTGCACAGCAACACCACATATTTGCAGGGGGCACCTGCGGGTTATCAAACTTTGAACCTCTAGCTACTGGGTGTGCACCTTTAAAAGCCAGTAACAGCAGTTTCATAAATTCATGAACTATGCAGTGAAACGTTTTCCCTCGGCCTCAGAATAACAAAGACAATGCTACTTCTGAGTCCTGGTAGCCTGACATGCATCTGTAATAGGGAAATATCCTGGAACTTTGAATCCTCCTGCCCCAGCTCACTCAGGGGACACACAGTAGAGTGCCCTTTTTATTATTACTTTCAGTTTTCACATAAACTATGCCAACAAAATAATGCAGGCATCCTGCCAGAAATACCCACTGCACTTCTCTCACCAGGGGACACAGAGTGGGGCCCATACATTGAAAAAGCAAATCACCCAAAAAACGTCTAAATCAACCAAAATATTAACAGATGGTATTCCAACCGCTCTGAACAAGCTGAATATCACTGGTGATAATCTGAGAGGGAAAATAACTCCTTTTCTGAAGAAGAACATGTTGCTTAATCATACAAGCGTATCGTCACAGGCCAATACAGAAATTAGATGTAATGCTCAACCACCAGTAAATTTTTCATTAAACTCAATGGGCCTCATTACAAGGAAGGTGGTAGAGGGTTAACGGCGCCGGTAGGGCTGCCGGCCCCATTAACCCTCTACCGCCTCATTATGAGGTCTGCTCGCTGGACCCGCTAAGGACGCCTGGTAAAACCAGGCATCCTCAGAGGCACCCACGAGCAGACCATGATGCTAACAAGGGTCCCGTCGTTAACAGGCCCGTTGTTAGAATCCTCCCCATTCCCATTGAGCCCTCTGGGGGCTTAAATGGGAATGGGGATGTACCGGGTCCGGGATCCTAGAATGAGGAAATACTGGGCCCTCCAAGGTCAGAATGGCCCAGTATTTCCCCATTCAAGGAACCTGGACCCAGTACTCGGTATGGGGATAGCCATGCCGCTAAAAGTGGCATGGCTAACTCCATACTTGTAATGAGGCCCACTGAGTGAGCAAGAACATGTTGCGCTGTAGGCTGAATCTAATCAGCAGGAACCCGGAAAATTTGTATCAAAAGTCAATACTAATAACCCCACTGCAGGAGGGGTAATGACATCAGACTTGACCAACTCCCCTGACCTAACTGCTATTGCACCCGATGCCTATTCCCCACAATGACAAAAAGACAATGGGCCTCATTACGACCTCGGCGGTAGCCATGCCGCTATTGGTGGCATGGCTGCCACCGAAATCGCGTCCGGGTTCCCAGAATGAGGAATTACCGGGCCATTCCGGGTTTGGAGGGCCCGGTAATTCCGCCCTCCAAGGACACGGACCTTCCCCATTCCCATTTCAGCCCCCATGGGGCTGAATGGGAATGGGAGAGGGAGCAAACAACGGGCCGATAACGAGTGGCCCGTTGTTTGCTCCCTCTTCCCCTCGCGGGACCCGGTAAGCACGCCTGGTTTCACCAGGCACGCTTACCGGGTCCCACGAGGGTACCTCGTAATGTGGCGGAACGGGTTTAATGTGGCGGCACCCGTTAACCCGTTCTGCCAGGATCATAATGAGGCCCAATGACTCATTTTGCTCTGAGACTCAAGACACTGAACCTAAAATGATGAACACTCAAAATGCTTGTGTTATGTCATGTAACTCTATGTACAGGGAGAAACTATTTTTAAAAGCTGAATTATTAAAAACAATGACCATGTTCACCAAAGCTCGGGCCCTTAACATGAATAAGGCTGACCTGCACATTGTATGTAAATGTAATCATCAAGCACCATCCATAAATAACCCTAATGAGAAACAAAAACAGAAAGGGAAAAGAATCTGCCCACCCTCCCCGGCAAGTAAAGTCAAAATCTAGAGGAAAACACCCCCCACAAAATTTTAATAAACACAGATACACAGTGTATTAAGAAGGTGAATAAGGCCCAGGGATACATCACTGGCCTAAAGTTAACTTCTTCCAGATCCGCCCCCATTGGCAAATTACAAAGTTTAGAAGCAGTCAAAACCAACTTTTGTACCTCCCTTAAAAAGACTAGAGAAGATACCAATGAAGCAGGTGGATCTGGAATGTTAATCCACGGCCAAAGTTGGAATGACTGCAGTGGATACAAACCGAAGGGCCCTATAATAGGTAAACTTCAGCAGCTTCTTGATAAGGATTCTAAGGGTCTCATCACAAGTTGGGCAGTAAAGCCAGCGCTATTCCCGCCGGCGCTATTAGCCCTACCGCCAAACCCCTGGCGCTATTAGCACCGGATCACGGGTTTGGCAGAGCGGTTAGTGCCCATTCCCCATTGGGCCCATTCGGGAATTCCTCATTCCCCATTGGGCCCAATGGGGAAATCCGCCCAGGCCATGATCTGGCGGAAACTTAAATGCGGCGGTAATAGCGCTACCGCCACATTTAAGGGTTACCGCCAAACTCGTGATGAGGCCCTAAGTCTTTTACCCATCTGAAAGAGGAAGATGCCCCTTACAACACTAAAGTAGATTTACTTTCCATCTTTGTGGGAACCTCCTCTAATCAGATTACGATAACTGACTTATATGCAACATCTGAAAGTCTCTTTTTAAACAGACCAAATGTCCTTGAACTTATCCATCGACTTCCTACCTTGAGTAAAATTACTACCGCAGAGCAAAAACAAGTTGAAATTCAACGCTCCATCTGAGAACCTAATTGGGCAATATTACACTTTGTCTCACCCATTATTAAAGAACTGTTCATAAAACAGGCCCCGAAATTCCTTGCTATGGGATACAATTTTACTAAGATCGTTAAATCACCACCCACAGGAAAAAACAAAGGAAAACAGGTTTCAATCTGACAGCAAACCCCTTTCAGATGATTACATAAGTGATATAGTCACTAGAGTTTTGTCAGCTCTGCAATCTAGAGAAATGGCTTGGGAAAGACAAGTCAGAGAATCCTGTGAGTATATTAATGATTCAGAATGATCCTTAAACCACTGAAAACTCAACTAGTGATCAGGTCCTGGAATACTAGGGTTTTTCACTCTTTTATGAGAAACCTACTAGGAACCCAGACCCTGCTTGCAGCTGATGTTGTATTGCTACAGGAGGTCTGGGTCAGAGAAACTTTACAAATTGATGGCTATGTCTCCTTCCAGAGCTCTGCCTGGAAAAATAAGTATGGCAGACGTTAATTACTGCTGTGAAATCTCACCTGAAATCAAAGGAACTTCCTTCTGAGCAGCACTCAGACTGGGTACTAGCTGTTGAGCTTGAGGTGGAAAGGGGTAAGACTATCTGTAAGGCTTTGTTGATTAATGTATGTTGTCCTCCAGGGTGTGATACTATTGAGAATGTTGCCAACCAAATAGATGTGATGCTAGATAACTGGAAGGCTACTTATTCGAATGAAGTCTGCTATGTTATGTGCGATTTTAATTTTAAGCGCCCCTGTTTTCCGGACAGAAAGGTCACTTTTTTTGCAAGAACACTCTAATGTTAAGAACCACCTCCACACATGGTCAATTGAACCCGGTGAAGAGGAGCTATCTCTTGATTCAAATCTTTGGTTGGCTTTTATATAGACTTACCAGTTGCTACAAGTGATCAATACTAGGGTCAATTATATTTTTTACACCCGGCCAACGCTCAATCCTTTTCTTGGAGAGACCTAATTCTGACAGACTCTCTGGGTTTTGAAATGATAAATGGCTTTCAGCTAATTCTGAAAACCCGGAATGATCATGTGGTCGCAGAATGTTCCATTGAGATAACGGCTAAAGCCCAAGGCAGACCAATGATGGGCAATAATGAGGTAAATGCCAAAGGAGGTTGTATTAGTTGGTCTGAATCCAACACACAGAAAATCAATCAATTGCTACTAAATGCCCTATTCACAGACTCTACTCTTTCTTTTGCAGATTTGAAAACCTATCATCATACCATTCAGTGTTCACTTATAGCGTTTCTGAATCATCAGAAAAGGATCACTTTTAATAATTTCTCCCATAAAAACATACATGATAAATTGGTTGTTGAAAAGAAAAAAGAGTTGAGATCAGACACACAATGGATTAAGAAGCATATGCAAGACCTTTTTGAGTGAAATAGCGAGTTAACAAAATTAAACGTTTGCTTTAAGAATTGGCATAGAATGCATAGGGGCACAGTCAGTACAGCCCAATGGAAGAATATGTATACCATCTTGGTAAATAAAGATATGCAGAAATTCTGGTACTATTTTAATAAATTTACCTCAGGCTCTTGCACTGTCAGAGAAGTTAATCATATATGAAATATGGCATGGAAGGATTATATCCTACCATTATACTATATTCAGGATATTATTGATGACAAAGTGGGATACCAGATCTGTGTGACAACATTTTTTTCTCTTTTACTGAAGCTGACATTGAGAAAATCATTGCCAATCTAAAAGCATCTAAAGCACCAGGACCAGATGAGTTGCCAAATATTCTATATACAACAGATTCTACAATGTGGGCAAAAGTACTATATGTCATCTTCTGTGAGATTATAAACACAGGTTTTATCCCTAGGTCCTGGCAAAATGTGCTTCTCATTCCTATTTACAAGAAAGGTGGCAGGATTCTCTGGCAAATTATAGAATCCTGGCAATGATTGATACTAGCGCTAATATTTTCTGCAATTTACTACTTACCTATATTGAGACCACTGTCACTCGAACATATTCTTCCAATCCCAGAAGTCCTGTGGGACTGGAAAGCTTCTGAGCTTGACATTATTAAGATTATCGAAAATCTCAAGAACTCACAGCAGTAGGGCCGGATGGGGTTTGTAATTTAGTTATATAAAAACAGCCAGAATTGTGGGGGGCTGCACTTATATTGTTATTCAAAAAAATAGGAAAGTTCGGTGCAATTCCTCCCTCATGGCAAACTAGCCACATATTAACGGTGCATAAGAAAGGGTCATGGGACAAACCAGCAAATTTCAGAATGCTGGTAATGCTCGATGTATCATCTAAGATCTTTACCAAGGTATTGCTCCAGGAACTCAATGCATGGATAAGTGCACATAACATACTACCTTCGAATCAAATTGGATTCCGTGATAAATCTAGCACTACCCGCAATTTGTTGATATTAACATCTTCGATTGAGCATGCCTGGAGCAAACGTAACCATGTATATTGTGCATATATAAACTTTTCTGCTGCATTTGATACCATCCTTAGAAATAGATTGTGGCAAAAACTAAACTTATGTGGGATCCCACAAGGTCTCTTAAAGATGTTAATGCTGCTACACTCAGAAACTTCTATTCGTATAAGACTCAATGTGGCTGGCAAGCTGTCCAAATTTATGGCTACTAGTTGTGGAGTGAAGCAATGTTGTATGATTGCTGCTATTCTTTTAAACCTATATTTGTCAGATATGATGAAAGCATTCCTGATACCAGAGGCAAATCCTGTGAGGGTAAATGGCGTGACTATTGGTTGGCTTGCCTATGCGGATGACCTGCTGTTATTGGATTATACCCCGGCAGGTCTTCAGCACATGCTTGACTCCCTGGTCACTTATTCCTCCGAGAATGGTTTGACCATCAATATAGACAAAAATAAAATGATGGTCTTTTCGAAGAAACGTAGATTGAAGCAATACTCTTGGAATCTGGCCCTCAAAAAAGTCGATCAGGTGAAGTCATATAAGTATCTAGGGATCATCGTTGATGAAAGGTTGAATTGGGATGACCAATGGTCTGCAATCAAAAGCTGCTGTACTGTCGCCGCAAATGCCCTGAGTGTTTTTATAAGCAGAAACTGTTGTTTATCGGCTACTGCAGTACTTAACATATATTTGGCGAAAATTAGATCAATGTTGCTCTACGCTGTCGAAATATGGGGACATAAGTTTGTTTAACACATTGTGGTTCTTGAATCCAAACTCTTAAGAAAACTCCTACGTTTGCCTCCTCAGGTTAATGTTGAATATCTGTATCTGGAGTTTAACATCAAAAGCATTTGGTGCACATATATTTGTCAATGTGTCATGTCCTATGAAAAAGCAGTGCGACTATCAACTGATACAATCTTTGTTCCACATGTAAAAGCGTATCTCATCTTGAAGGGAATGTGTTGATTGGTACTATTGGTACCATAGAAAGACTCCATCGCACATGGTCCCTTGGGTGTGTCCCAGGTTCTTTGTCGTTATCAGTCTTCAAAATGAGACTTAAGAAAAAAGTACATGACTTTTGCCATGAACAAAACATGGTAAATTTGGCGTCAAAGAGGTTTAGGGAGTGGTACTTGGATGAGTGTTTGTGCAGAGATTCGCCTCCCAAATATATTGTAGCCTATCCAAGTACTGGTACCTTCCTATCCTATTTGATGATGATATTTAACACTACTGAAGCTTTGGAGACAAAAGGTCACAGAATGGGAATTCCATATACCTCATGGAGCTGTCGCTTACGTGGAATCTATGTTGTTGAGTCACTCCATCCTTTTATTATGTGTTGTGAAAGTCTAAACGAATTGAGATCCAAGTGTTTTAAATCTTATAACAATGGAATTGTGATGTCAGACATATCCGATCAGTGGATGATTTTTATGAGAGGAAACAATATTAACCTGATATATTTTATTGTTGTATTTTATTTGCGGATTGTGGCAATTTTAAAATGCATTGAATAATATATTGGAAATGTAAATGTTTTGGGATTTTTGTATTAATGTTGTTTGTCAATGTGTTATACAAAGCCTATTGGTTTGATGTGTTTCTAATAAATACATTAAATTATATTAAAAGGTGGACTACTCAGCAAAACATGTTTAGTAATCAAATTATGGGTTTTCGCAAAGGTTTTAGTGGCCTATCAAATGTCTGGATCTTAATGTATTTTATACGCTGCAATGTTTTACCAAAGAACAATGTATTATATATTTTGGGATAAAATGGAGAAAGATAACATGCACCCCCAAATCCTTCACTTTACAAAAATGTTGTACTCTAATAATACCATACAAATTCAAATGAATCAGGAGGGCACACTTCGTGAAAAGGTGACCGTTAATTTTGTCCTGAAACAAGGCTGCATTTTGGTGCCCAAATATTTTAACATCTATATTGCCGGACTGGCAAAGACTTTTAGGAGCTGTTATAATCATCCTCTGCGTGTGTAAACCCATCCTATAACCTGGTTGTCATACGCAGATGACATTATCCTTTTGGACCAAACTGCCATAGGTCAACAACACAGCCTCACTGCTTTGGAGAGTTACTCCATAACTCCCAACGTGCAGCTAAACCTCAATAAAACAAAAATCATGATTGTCACGGCCAATTGAAAGAATATAAAACTATATGATTGGTCTATCCAAAATGACCCTCTAAAAGAAGTACCAAACTACTTATATTTGGGGACATTAATAACCAACAAACTGGATGAAAAGTGCTTCTTGAAATTTGTTATGGCAAAAGCAACAGTCAAATTTGAGGCCATAAGGACCTTTTTTTGAAACCTGGGGGGTTACTCAATGGAAGGGCTGGTTAAGCTATACAATGCATGCATTGTTCCCCAAATATTGTATGGGTTAGAGGTTTTGACTGTTAGGGAGACTGCATGGCTTGACATTCTTGAAGGGAGGTTATGGAAGAATGCTCTAGGTTTATCTCAATCTGTCCCAATGGAAGCACTTTGCTTTGAATTGGGCTTATATCTCTCTCAACCAGGAGAATGGTTGTAGCATGTTACTTCTAGGTAAAACGAATAGTGAGTGGGGCAACCGGAATCACCCTATTCACCCTTCTTGGATGAGAATGGTTACTTAGCTCCATTTCCTTCTTTAAATCAATGGCACAATGAGATCACAACGTTTTTGGAAGAGATTGGCTGCACCTGTCAACCAGAGAAGAACTTGGCCACTAAATAAAAAAAGGCAGGAATTTGGGACCGTAATAAGCGTGTGATACATCTGGAAGGGAAATCTAACTAAAAAACATTCTCAAGGCAAGAGTTTCGGGTTAACTCCATATGTACCTATATAAAAATAATACAGAATTGTAAAGTAAGAAGAGTTATTCTTTGCCTAAGACACAATGAACTCCCTACCTCGCCCAATAGAGGAGCATGGCTCAAGATTCCTTTTGAAGATGGCTTGTGTTGGCTATGTGCCTTGGAGTATGAGACCGCCAGACACGTATTGACTAACTGTGGCAAACTGGCCTTGGCTTATGAAAAGGGTCTTTTTAGTCAGTGCAGGATATGAATTTTATTAATACTGATACATTCTGGGATATGGTGTTCACAGGTAATAACTTGGTCATCATTTTAATTTATTTGATATGTGGCAGGAAATCATGATGGTTTTAAACAAATCACAATTTTGGATTGATATATAATTAGATTTTTAAGATGTGTAACATGTTTTTCTGTTTTTAATGAAACTGAATTGCTTTTTTTGTATTGTCAAGTGGAATGTAATGTATGACATTCATGTTCATATGTGTAAATGTGTTGAATGTTATACTTAACCAATAAAACACAATAAAAATAAATTTAAAAAAACATTCTTGGAAACACTGTGGAGGGAGGAACTTATTTGGTTAGCCTGTCAACAAGGTAAATGTCCCTGCACAGAATCTAACTTTCCCTGTGTGAAGTGTGTTGTCCCAAGGTGGTGGTGGTGGGATGCCTAGATAGGCCCAGATGGGTAAAAGAAGGGGAGATGCTGTTCCTATCTAAGCTACTTCTAAAATTGTATTGATTCTCAACTGTTCGCATATATTTTTTTATTCATGACCATTGTACTTTTAGGCCTCTCCCCCAAATACTGCTTCAAGGTGCATTAGGGTTCACCTTGATTTCTTATTCCAATTAAAGCACTGTCAATCATATGTATCATATAACCTCCAGTAATATGTACAACTTCAAAACAGCACAGCCCCAACGTAACATGTGTGTTAATAAGAGTACAGAAGTTGTTGTGAAAGCCACAGCAACCTTAAAATAAGAGGAAGCTTCACAAAAATTGGTCAGATAATTTGGATTTCGGTAAATATTGCCCGGATCACCACAGAAACAGAGTCCTTCATTAAAACTATGGATCCAGTCTGTGTTTGACTTGGAGAATGGGTTGGGCCAAGCCGCAACACCCTTGAATTTCTGAAATGAACCCCAATGTGTTCCACTGGTGACAGTACCTGAAATGGGGTAGCGGCGAAAGACAAGTGCACACCGACACTGGTGCTTGTTGCATCTGGTACTGAAGAATGTCTCTGTGTGAATCTAGAAGCTCTGCTGATCTGCTGGCCCTGAAGTTAGAGAGTTCTGAGTTTACAGTAGAGCATGTTCCATACTGCCATTAGGCAACGGTAGCCAGGCAGAACTAAGCAAGAATGGATAGGTCATTACTTGCTTGGGAACACTCTCCTCAGGAAGGACGCCCACACAATTTAGATTAGCCAACATGATCACAGGGATTGGAGCAGGTGAGCACTGTCCCAAACTTCCCCAACCATCCTCTTTTCTGCCTTTCATTCTTATTCAACCTCAACTGTCTCTCCTCCAGGAAAGAGCCAATTGCCCCCGCCATGCATCACTCAAGTATGGAGGCAATTTTAACATGAGTCCAAGCAGACAAGCTCTATTCACCAAAATGAATTACAACATAATATTGAGCATACATAATGGATTGACGCTTATGTAAGCATAGGAATCTCTATGATACCGGTGCGTGGTGTATTATGGAGTACGACTGGCTATTTTCCAAACATGTTCCAGAAACAGGTTTGCATTATAGGCATGGTAACAATAATGAGGAACCCATCTCTATTGATTCCTGAGGCATTATTTCCATCATAATCTGTCACATATGCAGCAGTGCTGTTCGAACTGGAAACACCTTTCCTACAATCATATTTCCTGATTTCAGACTTGGCTTTCCACAGGCCCTCCAAGGCCTGTTTTTGGGGTGATCTCTCGACCTTTGCTCATCTCGAATAGGGCTGCAATCCTGATTTGTATGTGCAGGATGTCTAAATATACAGCATGTAGTCAAACATGAGCTCACTAACCTTGATTTGGACCTAGTGAAAACATGTACCTGTCTAAGGCGAGCTTTGCAAACGCTATTCATCAGTCAGTATTGGTTTATCGCCATTTGAATTCACTTTGCGGTATCTGTACCTTCCATGCTTGGATAGTTTGAAACCTGATGAGAACAATAAATGTTCAGCAAAAAGGGCTGCTGGTCATCTTTTTCTTGTACAATTATTTATAATGAGCGTGGATGTGCACAAACAAAAAAGGTATGGCATCAACCCCAGGAGGAGACGACCCCTTGATAAATCCGTCCACATGTTATGCTAGCAACATATTATTTGTTGGGAATGGAGCATAACGGAAAATAATTTATGATTTCAGACTCGCTTTGTCAGCGGCAAAGCATGTGACATAATATTTGTAACATTCGTCTCACTAGGCTGGCCGCTTCCTTATAATGTATTCCTACTGGTTTTTCTCAGATATCCTTCGTCTGCTGTGCGCATCTTAGAAAACTCTTCTTTTCATTCCACAGACATTTGCAAAAGCGCGCGATCTCACTTTCTTTGGCACGTTCATCATTGATCTCGATGGGGTGCGGGTCGGGGAGTAGGTGGGGTTCCGTTTTGCGTTTTACTTCGTCGCGCTTACGTTTTATTTCTCTTGCAATAGCTATGTCTATAATTGTATTGCTTGTCAAGTTTGCATTTGCCTTTCCAGCTGCACCGCCATTTTGTGTCTCTCTCTGACACTCTGCTGCATGATTGCATAGTGAAAGTGAAAAGATGTTAAATCCTACTGAAATACATCAATATAACCGAACTTTACTGACCGGAGGGATGTCTGACAAGTATTTTTTGAAACTCTATTATTCTTCATAAGCATTTCTGGATCAATAATGGTTTCATTATTGTATTTTTTTTTTAAATTGAATTTGAAGAATTGCATCATTTCATTTGTTTGCCTGATTTTGTTGAATTTGAAGAATACATCAATGCCACATTTTAGATGATGAGTATGTGTTGCAGGGTGCAATGAAGGGTCTGATACTCAGGTAAGGGAAGTGCACTTCTTTACTAAGTTCCAGTGACAAGGTATATACATCTGGTAAGTCCAAGGGTAGGTAAGTAGCAAGGTACACAGGAGACATCCACCGGCCTCCTCTCTCACAGGCTGCTTCACTCCAACTGAACATTCATTGAGCTTACAGGAGCACTCACAACACAACATTCCATAGGCATAACATTCCATCAGGCATTCTCTCAGGCATGCATTCAAGCAAGACCAAAGCAGGGAACACAAGACACAACACATCTTCCTCATCAACAGAAACCAAGATAAAGGTACGGAAAGAAGCGTGAGGGAAAATACACAGGGTAATGCGACCACAGTATGAAACCAACAACACTCTGGCCACCTCCACTCCAAACTCCAAAACTCCAATCCCAATCCCACTCACTCCATTCCAAAGAACAAGGAGGCATTCTTCATGCCTCCACCAACATAGTCCCTTCAACGACCTGCAAAGCTGCAAATCAACTATCCAATACACTCATAATCTGTAGCAAGCCTAACACAGACACTCTGACCAAGGAGCTAGCCTTAACTCTCAACACACCAGCATTGCCACACAACCCCAAAACAACACCCTCATTCATCCTATTGCCAGCAACTATGGTGTACCTAAACCCACCACACCCTTCATCTTCTAGGATACTACCAGAACAAATAATCAAAGCTCAAAATGCACAGAGCACAAGCACCCCATCCGTGCACGGCACTCAGAGAGGACCACCCATAAGCAGACCGGTGTCCAAATCCCCAAGGCACAGTCAGGAAACCTCCTCAAGTGCGGCATCCCACACCTGAATATTTGTGGCACGGGTGGCCGAACACCCCTATAAAACTAGTTCCGGGTTCCAAAGCTAAGAATCTGTGGCACGATTGGCAGAACACCCTTATAAAACTAGTGTCAGATTCCAAACCCCAAAATCTGTGGCAAGGGTGGCAGAACAACCCTATAAAAACATGTGTCAGATTACAAACACCAATACATATGGCGCAGGTGGCAGACCACCCCAATAAGAAAATGTGCCGGGTTCCAAACCCCAAAAATTGTTACCAAGCAAAACTTCCACCATTCTCCCAATGTACATCACCCGCAACCATACAGAAGATGATAAACTGCAATCCAAATCTTGCAATTCTAAACATTTTGTAAAAAAGTCCATAAAGTACAGATTGGTCCTGTAGAAGAAAAATTGTATTGCAAGACACATCACTTTTCACTAATGCATTGCTGTCACATCCAATGATCACAAAATATATCAACTGTTCTAAACAAAGGCCACGTCAACCGCACCAAGAAACTCTTTAACCACAATCAAACCAAAGGGAACAGAGCCAAACATAACCAGGTAGGACCCAAGACATATCACAGGCCTCACATCAAACACTAGTCAGTATTCTCTGTTATATACTGAAAGGTCTCGGAAAAATGCCAAAAATCAGGATCAAGTTCGTCCAAAACCATGAGATATGTGCTTTCAGGCTTCTCAAGTGTAGCACCACAACATCTGCAATATCCCCAAGTGTAAAGACTGGAGGGGGGTTTCTGTACTCCTTCCTTTTATATGACAGAGTAGAAGCAGAGAGCACCCCAGCCAAGATTCTCTACATGGTAACTAACGGAGGTCTAGCAATCAAGGGTTAAGCTCTCAGGAGGTGATGCGGGCTGGTTCTTAAGTACAGTGTCGACCCCAAGCCCCCACAAAGGAATGTCCACAAACTATGTTAGTGATGACACAGTTCTTTATATAAATAAGGTTCAGAATGTATACACACACAATAACGCACTTTGTGCTCAGGCAATACTAAGATGGTAAATATGTACAATATCTATGTGGTACTACAATTAACTCTTGACTCCTTTAAAATGCACCAAATGCTGACAGTTGTCAATGACATACAAGTCTAATAGCACAGTGAACCAACACCAGATATGGGAGGAAAACAAGTTGGGTTAAACAATTGGCAGAATACTTTGTCCCTACCCAAGACACAGTTCTGTGTGAGGATCACCCCCACCTGGGCAACCTGTAAATAAAGTGTATCAACAAGCCCAGTCCATATATTTTAAAATAGTCTTGTTTCCTTCTAAAAAGGTTCTACTACCACAATGTACCTGGTTTAGCAGAATTCTTCGACAGGTCGTCGACTGATCCCTCTTGAGTGAACTCCCTCTAAGGCTGGAGCCACAGGACATCGAGATTCCTCGAAGAAAAGGTGAACAATGTTGTAGAGACGGCAGCTTCGGCCTGGGCGGTGCTCGTTGATGATCGATCGGGATGACCTGCAAAGACAAGGCGTGCGGTGCACCTCGATGTTGCGAGTTTGTTGCTGCAAAGAGTCAATGAAGAACATAGGCCCAGCAAGGGTGTCGGGTTGTCGGCATTGACGATCAGGACTCGACCACGGCTGGCTTGCAAATCTTTGTCGGCGTCTTTGTATACTTCGGGTGGCCGGAAATCCACCGGCGGAATCTCCTCAATTCATCAGCAACCTCGACTTTCTCTGGCGGGACAAATCGGTCGATGAGGATGGCAATGGAGTCCTTGATTTTGAAGTGTTTAGGCAATAGAGCGATGCAGCTCCAGTCCATGAGGTTACAGCCGTCCTCCCAACCTCGGTCAATGGTGATGGTCATCGATGGCCTCGACGTCCTGGGGCTTTACTTCAGTGTTTCTTGGCGAACTCCGTCTCCGGTTGACAGCTGTATGAGACTGACTTCCAGGGCACCTTGGTGAAGATCAGCATCTGCATGATGTTCCCTCGTAGCTCAGGGAGAGGTCTCCTAAACAGGTCCTCTCTTGGATCAGTTTTTGACAGACAAATCAGCTTTCAAATTGCCGAAGGAAAGCAGCAGAAATTCTTGTTCTTCCAGCGGGCTTCAAGGATAAGCAGCTTCAAGTTTCAACTTCAGCTTCTGAACAATTCTAGTCAGCGAGAGGTCCCCAGCTACACTATTCTGTCTCTCATTCACACTACTGACCAAGACTCAGGCAGCCAATCATTCAGAAGGGCATTCAGCAGGCAGGCAGCCAATCAGGCTCACAGTGCATTCAGGACATTCTTCTCCATCCATACACTCACAACAAGGAATGTGGATTGGGGCAAGCACCCAGCCTTTTAGCACACCACACTGCATTCATACCGGCTTCGGGCAGGGCTGTCTCGGTCATTGTGTCACACACCAGAAACCAGAAACCCATAACATGAAATGTATATTGGTCACACACTCCATTCACCCCACAATACCATCTATGGAACTTCCACCCAACAGCCAGTCAGGGGAAGGGACAGAGTCAGGGCTTCCCAGCACTTTGGGAAAACAAGGTAACGGCAATAGAAAGCAAGAGTCCCCAGGGGCCATCTTGTCTCCTATCTGGAATCAACTGACTCCAATGGCAGGGTCTGGGTATTCCAAAATGGTGAATACTCAGAGCACCTGTCAACTTCAGCATGGAGCTGCCACCAGCCCATACCCTGCTCTGTGGGCCACACACAGGTGCCCAAAAACATACACTAGAGGTACAGGGTTGTACCCCTACCCATGGCTGCCATAAGGGTATCCCAAGGTTCCGTTCACCACAACCAAAAAGTGGAAGAGCTGCACTGCCAGGAGTCCCACATGGACTCCTGTGCAGAATACAGCACAGTACACACATGAAAAAGGAATACAGGACAAGGACATGGAGGCCCTGTCCCTTCAATGCATTTCCAGTATCACACCAAGTCTCCCTCCAATGAGCAGATGCCTCCTATGACACTGAACAGCATGCAAAACACATAACAAATTGCTTGCAACATTTCCTTTTCTTTTGATGACTGTGAGCGCTCGGTGTCCCATCATTGTCTGTGCCTACCTCCTGCACTGCATACTTGATAAAGCCATGGTGCTGTACGGTGGCCCCTCTGGTGCCTGATCCTCTAACTACTTAATTTCTCCCAGCCTGTATCTCTGCCAATGATCAGGTGTGTTGCTCGAGTGGCCAAAAATAATTTCAAGTTGACCCTGTTAAGACAGATTTCTGAACTCTGACCTGGTGGGCAGAGGTTCAGAAGACCAGCCTAGTTTCTTGTAACAGGGTAACCTTCTGGACAAGCCAGACCAATCAAGGTAGCTTGGCGGTGGTCAAGACTAGATCTCAGGAGGGGTGAGGGTGACTGAAAGACCTCAATGAGCACACAGAGTAAAGTACACTTACAAATCACTCTGTCAAGTGTATATATATATCAAAAATACAAATTCATTTATTCAAAGGCCTTTGCAATTCAACACATAATAAGAAAATCAGAGCAATACTATTAAACCAACACAATCATATCTATACACATATATACAAGACCAATGGGGTCTAAAGGATGAATGCACCAAATGGGTCCATAACCTAAACAGGAAAGGAAGCAGGCAGTGCAAATAGTATTTAGGCCCTTCTGCATCCAACACAGTCCTAACTGAAAGGCAGTCCAATCCCTAAGATGAGGGGAGCCTAATGCTCAAATCTACTTGCAAAGCTGGCGCACACAGTAGTTCAAATGGGCAAAGCAGGGTTTTTTGTAGAGGCTGTAGCAGCTCAGGAAGGTAGGTGAGGTGAAGTAGAATAGGTTCCCACTATTCGAGGAGGGCCTCCACTTGAGGGCAGAGTCGATTCCAAGAGTTGGGAATAGTTCGCTAGTTTGCACTAGCAGTGGAAAGGAGAGGGGCCTCAGGGGCCACTTGTGCATAAAAATGGATGGATGCGCTAGCGGCCACCGGTTAGGGTTGCAATTACTCACAGAGCCCCGGCGTACTCTGGACCAAACTTTGGCAGTCGAGTCCACTTCGGTTGCAGGTTCAAATGTGGCAATCTCGTGGCTCTATGGCTTTCAGCGAAGAAGATACAGTGTTGATTCCCCTCCGGGACAGTGACGATTTGTCATGATCTCTGCTTCCAAAAGGTCAGGGTTTTCCCAACTCCCTTGGAAGCAGATCCATAACCCAGGTTCCGAGTGCCAACCAGTCCCAATTGGGACCTTTTGGACCCAGTCCTGGCGCCAGTGGCACCAGGCTCATAAATATGCCCAGTCCCAGCGCTGGAAGCGCCGGGCTCATAATGCTTGGGTGGACTTACCTGCAGCAGACCATGCTGCTTACTTGCCTGCCAGTTGAGCCTCTGATCCTCTTCTGTTTGGAACTACTTTTCCTGTTGGGTGGGGCAGGAGCCACTCCCTAGATTCAGAACACTGGAACTCTTCTGGAAAGCAGGAACTCTTTTCTTACCTAGGCGTGGCTGTGGAAGGAAACACCTAAGCCCTACAGGAGGATCTATTTAAACCACACCCTATGGATGAATCTTGCTTTGCGTTATTCTGCATCCTCTGCAGCAGAACGCTCATCGTGTCTTCTGCATCTGATCCTGGGCCTAAGGAAAAAGGCTTACCATCCTGAATCCAGTCTTCAGCAACACCTATAAAGACAAGAAAGAACAGGTTAGCATTACGGTCTTCAGTGACAGCTCTTCACTTACCTGGTCCATCGGCTGTCACCAACACCTCGCGCTGCATTCCGGCATCTGAAAGACAAAGGCTTACCTACTCTTCGTGCGCTCCGGAGGTCTTCACACTGCATTCCGGCATCTGAAAGACAAAAGCTTACCAACTCTTCGCACGCTCCGGAGGCCTTCGGCGCTGCATCCCGCATCTGAAAGACAAAACAAGGTGCGTTTAAAGACATTGGGGAACTTTAATACTCACGTGCCATTACTCCTTTCCACATCTAACCCAGTGGGTATTCCGGCACCCTGCAGCCACTCCGAACTTGTACCTGCAAAATAAAAAGACAGTTAGAGCGCATCGTGAAGCAGGCAACAAGCGCTTACTTACGTGCTTCCAGGCGCTTCTATTCATCACACGGGCTCCATCTTCAACTCACTTCAGCCCGTCATCCGCCATCGCCGGAACCCTGCAAAACAAGAAACATCATTACTAAAGACTTTAAAGACATTAGAATTACTCGAAACTTACCATTCGTGCAGTAAACGACGGACAGCAGTCCTCTGAAGTCAAGAGGCCTGCTCCCCTTATCCAGTGAAGAAACTGGTTACAGCACCCTGCCCCGAGGCAGATGGAGAGCACGGCGTTCACTTACCTAAGGTGAGAGCGTTAACCTTTGGGGTTCTACAGGAGAAGAGAAAGGGAAGAAGAGAGAGACATTCAATAACCCAGTTCCTTAATCCCATATTTTCTATCTGCAGACATCTTACCCTTCGAGTCAGACATACAGTGCACAGAGGTCCAGCCCAAAGAGCCAGCCGTGTGTTACACATCACCTTTGAAGATACGGTATACGCCCAGTCAAGACCGGCGCCTCTACGGGAATCAGGTGAGCGTTACAGAACGCAAAGCCTACCACAAAACTCCCGTCTAGGCGCTATGGAAACCTCGGATACCGACCAGCTAGCCCAGTTACTTGGGGAACTAAGGGCAGAAGTGCATGCAGCCCGTCAGGAAACGAACGCTCTAAGAAGGGAACTGATTATTTCCAAGGAGCGAACAGATGATCTCGCTAGACAATTGCTACAGTCACAAGCCGGACAGACCCCGTTACCCGCATCTGAGGGAAATCTTCCTTCTACATCCTCTATGAATCCAGTGCAGATCAACCTACCTGGGAATGTACCTCTGGCTCCGCCCGAACGATTTTCTGGTGACCCAAAGAGGTTTGCAGTATTTATCAATCAGTGCCGGTTGCATTTCTTATGCCGGCCAGCAGCCTTTCCAACTGATCAAGCTAAAGTAGCTTTCGTGCTTTCGTACCTTAGTGGCAATGCGGCAGACTGGTCGATCCCTCTAGTAAATCAAGATGATCCGGTCCTCCATGATTTTCAAGCTTTTCAGCTCAGTATGGAAAAACTGTTCACAAGACATTCACAGGGGCAGGCCTTGGACAATGAGCTTCTTTCGTTGCGACAAGGTAATCAAGACCTTTTGGCTTATATTGCGTCTTTCAACAGACTGATAGTGGAAACTCAATGGCCTGAGGACAAAAGGATTACGCTGTTTTATAGAGGTCTACGTGGAGAGCTCAAAGATGTGTTAGCCCAAGTAGTGAATCCCCCACAAGATTGTTCGGACTATATAGACTTAGTCGTTCAAATAGATCACAGACTGCAGAACAGGAAGGCCGATCGTTCCAAGTTTGATGCTCGAGTATTTTCCAAACCGCCAACTCCTTCCAAAGGAGTAGACTCCGGGGAACCCATGCAAATAGGGGGTCTGAAAGGTCCTCTAACACAAAAGGAGCGGGAAAGGAGAAAACAGTTGCAATTATGACTCTATTGCGGAAACTCAGGGCACTTTCTTCGAGACTGTCCGGTGAAACCTGCCAAGAAGGCAGTAGGAGCTGCAGTTACCAAAGTTACAAACTCTGAGCAGGGAAACAACCTCGCCCGACAAGAATAGAGGTCCTCTTGCCGAGCGTGAAAACCAGTTCCGTGACCTCGCATTTCGTGATACCTATGGTCCTCATTAGCCCTGATAATCCGGATCGATTACATGCAATTGAAGCTTACGTCGACAGCGGTGCCATCGGCAATTATGTGGATCATGAAATGGTTTTGAGGATGAATCTAACTCTTTGTCCCAAGGCTGTAAAGGACGTCATTACTACGGTGGATGGTACGGAGATAGCCTCCGGGCCAGTAACGCATACCACTCAAGAGGTGACGCTAGTAAGTCAAGATGGACACCATGAGAAGATCGTGTTCGATGTGATCAAGGCCCCTCAGTTTCAGATTATTCTAGGAATACCTTGGTTAGAGAAAAACAATCCTCTGATCGATTGGCGAGCAAGAACGGTCCAGTTTCCAGAATGTGTCTCTACTTGTCACCCTCCACCTGGTGTTGCACTGGCAGCAATTTCTTCAGAGACTCCCCAGTTACCTCCCGAATACCTAGAATACCAAGATGTTTTCCGGAAGGATCAGGCTAACTCTCTACCTCCTCATAGGTCTTATGACTGCCAGATAGACCTGATACCTGGATCTACTCCTCCTTGTAGTAGAATTTATGCCCTCACCGAGACTGAGAACCTTCACCTTCGACAATACCTGGATCAATACCTGGCAAATGGGTTTATCCGTCCTTCCAAGTCCCCTGCTTCTTCAGCTTTGTTCTTCGTTCCAAAAAAGGAAGGAGACCTTAGAACTTGTATAGATTATCGCTCCCTGAACCAGATCACTGTTAAGAATAGATATCCGTTACCTTTGATCCCTGAACTCCTGGACCAAGTCAGAAAAGCATGCATATATACAAAGCTGGATCTTAGAGGAGCTTACCACTTGGTACGAGTAAAAGAGGGCGATGAATGGAAGACGGCCTTCCGCACCAAGTATGGGCTATTTGAATATCAGGTCATGCCCTTCGGACTTTGCAATGCCCCGGCCGCCTTTCAATATTTTATGAACGATGTCCTCAGAGAGCTCATAGATGTGTGTGTTGTTGTTTACATTGACGACATCCTCGTTTATTCTTCATCGGAATCTGAACATCGGAAACACGTGAAAATGGTCCTCGAAAGATTGCGTCAACACAAACTTTTCGCTAAGTTGGAAAAATGTGTTTTCAACGTGACTGAAGTTGAATTCTTGGGATTCATATTATCACCTGGCGGAGTGCGTATGGATTCAAAGAAGGTCGATGCAGTTCTCAAATGGCCATCACCATCCTCCGTAAAAGGTGTGCAGAGCATGTTAGGCTTCGCTAACTTTTACCGCAGGTTTATCCCCGAATTCTCTCGAATAGTCCAGCCCATCACTGCCTTGTTAAAGAAAAACAAACGTTTTGAATGGTCTACCGAGGTGGAACAAGCTTTCCAGGATTTGAAGACTAAATTTATCTCTGCACCAATCTTAAAACACCCTCGCCCCGAACTCCCCTACATCGTGGAAACTGATGCTTCAAGCCTTGCCATGGGGGCAGTTCTATCACAAAAGGACCCGGTAACCAATCAGTTGCATCCCGTGGCATTTTGGTCCCGCAAATTCTCGCCTCCTGAAATCAATTACACGATTACTGACAAGGAACTTCTGGCTATCAAGTCTGCCTTTAAGGCTTGGCGGCATTATCTGCTGGGGGCCCGACACACCGTTACTGTGATTACGGATCACCGAAACCTGCAATATTTGAAAACCGCAAAAGCCCAATCCTCTAGACAACTCCGTTGGGCATTATTCTTTGCCGAGTTTGACTTCATAATTACCTATCGACCTGGTACAAAGAACGGTAAAGCTGATGCCCTTTCTCGGATGGGAGTGGAAGAACACTTGATCAACCCTAAACCTGTACCAATCATTCCCGAACAAAGAATTCTGGGTGTAATCGCCACAGAATCCATAGAGGAAGTTAAGGATAAAGCCAGGCAACTTGTAACTCCAGCAGACATACAGAATTGGCATCTGCAGGGAAAGGACTTTGCAGTAAAGGACAACTTATTGTATTTCCAAGAACGATTATACCTACCCAGCACAGATTTACAGAAAAAAGTAATCTCTTGTTATCACGATTCTTTAATGGAAGGACATCCCGGTATGGCCAAGACCTCAGAAAAGATCAAGCGCTACTTCTGGTGGCCGTCTTGGAAAAAAGATATCAGAGACTTTATAATGTCCTGTGGAGTATGCGCCCAAAACCAGAGTCAAAAGGAAAGACCAGCAGGCCTCTTACGCCCTATTGACATCCCACCTCGCCCTTGTCATACGCTTTCTATGGACTTCATCACCGATCTACCTCCATGCTCCGGATACAATACGATTCTAGTAATCGTGGACTTATTCTCCAAGATGGCGCATTTCATTCCGCTCAAAGGCTTGCCAACAGCAGCAACTCTGGCCCGAGAATTTCTCGAAAACATTGTCCGACTGCACGGTTTTCCTTCGGTTCTAATTTCGGATCGAGGTAGTCAATTTATTTCTCATTTTTGGCGAAGTTGCTGTCGGTCGGCTCAAATTGATGTGAGACTATCGACCAGTCACCACCCTCAGACTGACGGACAAACCGAGAGGACCAATCAAACTCTGGAACAGTATTTACGCTGCATGCTGCAACAAACTGAAAAAACTTGGAAAGACATCCTTTGGATAGCCGAATATGCCTACAATAACTCTGTCCATTCGGGAACTGGGAAAACCCCGTTTTTTCTTTTGTACGGCAGTCACCCTCGAACCTCGGAGTTGGATCCCCTCCAAGATCTTGAAACACCAGCAGTAGACTACCTGCATTCTACAATCACCCAAGCCTTTAAGGAAGCTGTTTCTCACCTTCAAAGGGCTAAAGAACAATACAAGAAAGGAGCAGATCAACATCGGAAGGAAGCCCCTCAATATCAAGTAGGGGATCAAGTCTGGTTATCCACCAAATATCTACCTCTAAAAGGGCCACGCACATTCAACCCAAGATACCTTGGTCCCTATTCCATCACTACCATAGTAAACCCAGTAGCGGTCAAGTTGGACTTGCCCCCGCACATGAAGATACATCCGGTCTTCCACGTCTCTCTATTAAAACCCGTGCAACCTCAAACCCGACTAACTAAATCTCCAAAACCTATCCTAGTTGATGGAGAACTCGAGTTTGAAGTCAAAAGCATTCTGGACTCCAAGATCTCCAAATCTAAACTATTTTACCTAATTGACTGGAAAGGCTACGGCCCCCAAGAGAGATCCTGGGAACCTGCTGAATATGTCCACGCTCCTCGCCTAATCAAAAGATTTCACCGAACATTTCCTGACAAGCCAAAACCCCCGGAGAAGCCCGGTTTGGGAGGGGCCTTGAGGGGGGTACTGTCATGATCTCTGCTTCCAAAAGGTCAGGGTTTTCCCAACTCCCTTGGAAGCAGATCCATAACCCAGGTTCCGAGTGCCAACCAGTCCCAATTGGGACCTTTTGGACCCAGTCCTGGCGCCAGTGGCACCAGGCTCATAAATATGCCCAGTCCCAGCGCTGGAAGCGCCGGGCTCATAATGCTTGGGTGGACTTACCTGCAGCAGACCATGCTGCTTACTTGCCTGCCAGTTGAGCCTCTGATCCTCTTCTGTTTGGAACTACTTTTCCTGTTGGGTGGGGCAGGAGCCACTCCCTAGATTCAGAACACTGGAACTCTTCTGGAAAGCAGGAACTCTTTTCTTACCTAGGCGTGGCTGTGGAAGGAAACACCTAAGCACTACAGGAGGCTATTTAAACCACACCCGATGGATGAATCTTGCTTTGCGTTATTCTGCATCCTCTGCAGCAGAACGCTCATCGTGTCTTCTGCATCTGATCCTGGGCCTAAGGAAAAAGGCTTACCATCCTGAATCCAGTCTTCAGCAACACCTATAAAGACAAGAAAGAACAGGTTAGCATTACGGTCTTCAGTGACAGCTCTTCACTTACCTGGTCCATCGGCTGTCACAAACGCCTCGCGCTGCATTCCGGCATCTGAAAGACAAAGGCTTACCTACTCTTCGTGCGCTCCGGACGTCTTCACACTGCATTCCGGCATCTGAAAGACAAAAGCTTACCAACTCTTCGCACGCTCCGGAGGCCTTCGGCGCTGCATCCCGCATCTGAAAGACAAAACAAGGTGCGTTTAAAGACATTGGGGAACTTTAATACTCACGTGCCATTACTCCTTTCCACATCTAACCCAGTGGGTATTCCGGCACCCTGCAGCCGCTCCGAACTTGTACCTGCAAAATAAAAAGACAGTTAGAGCGCATCGTGAAGCAGGCAACAAGCGCTTACTTACGTGCTTCCAGGCGCTTCTATTCATCACACGGGCTCCATCTTCAACTCACTTCAGCCCGTCATCCGCCATCGCCGGAACCCTGCAAAACAAGAAACATCATTACTAAAGACTTTAAAGACATTAGAATTACTCGAAACTTACCATTCGTGCAGTAAACGACGGACAGCAGTCCTCTGAAGTCAAGAGGCCTGCTCCCCTTATCCAGTGAAGAAACTGGTTACAGCACCCTGCCCCGAGGCAGATGGAGAGCACGGCGTTCACTTACCTAAGGTGAGAGCGTTAACCTTTGGGGTTCTACAGGAGAAGAGAAAGGGAAGAAGAGAGAGACATTCAATAACCCAGTTCCTTAATCCCATATTTTCTATCTGCAGACATCTTACCCTTCGAGTCAGACATACAGTGCACAGAGGTCCAGCCCAAAGAGCCAGCCGTGTGTTACACATCACCTTTGAAGATACGGTATACGCCCAGTCAAGACCGGCGCCTCTACGGGAATCAGGTGAGCGTTACAGATTTCTCTGCTCCTGGTGGATGGATCAGGCCAGTTCTGCTGTAGCAGGCTTCAGGGCACAGAGGACCACAACTGCCTTGAACTTGCAAAGTTTGTCACTACGGCTGGGCGGCACAGTAAATGCATGTACTCCGGTTCGGGCGCACTCACTTTACTCCAGACCTGGGAACGCCAAGTGTACGAAATTCGGTATGAGAGTGCTGTGTACACAGATCTTGTGATGTAGCAAATTTCAAGGACCTCCTCAAAACTGCAGTGGTATCAGTGCAAATCTCAGCCCACTGGTTGGCCAGGGACACTTCCAAAAAGGCTTACTTGCAGGATTTGATGAAGCTGCCGAGAATAGTGGGTCCGACTATCCCAATGGGTCGAAGCGTTTTCACAGACCTTCTAAGACGACCAGATGAAGAGGGGTCCCATGGGACGACAGCGGGCTCAGGGTGCCAAAATTCCAGTGGGTCACAAGTGGTTCCTCGACTCGGGTTCTTAGTTTCAGGATACTTGGATCCTATCCTTTGTTCAGTGAGAATTCCAGAGATCGACCTGGTATGGGTGTTTGGAGCCTTCTCTTATCCAAAATCTCCTTCACGGCAAAACAAAGAGGACCCAATAGGAGATCTGCTCACATACAGGCATACCATACATGGATCCATCATGGACCACGGTGGTCCCAGGCATTCACAGCACACCAGACTCTCTGGCACCCAGGATGTGTATTGGAATCAGACGTTCCAGCCTACATCCTGGGGCGCGCACACAAGGCATGCAGAAGCCAGCGAAAGCTTGGCGCTTTTCTTGAAAATGCATGCCCAAATAAGGACTGACCCGGGTCGGCTCGACCTTGGGAAGGTGAAGGGGCAAGATGGCCAAAGGACAGGAAAAAGAATCTTGTGGCATGGCCATTTTGGAGCCAGGCCACCTAACTGTGCCAGACGTGGTAATCGCTGTTTACCTTGCAAGAAAGGGTTAAAAATATGCAAAATGATAAGCTGCCACCAGCCCTGTCCAAGGAACATCTGCACTTCTCCTAAAAAATCCTTCGACAGTATCTAGGGCCTTTGGAAATGACAGGAAGACCCAAGTGCACTGTACTGTAAGGTACATTGTGCACTTCTTACATGTTGCAGAAAAGTTGCAACATGGACAAGGACTAAGGGAAACAAAGTCTCCCAGTAATGACTGTCTTTAAGGGCATGTCAGTTTCCCCATAAGAGGTGAGCGAAAAGCCCAGAGGAGTGTATCAGAAGGCTGTGCTCCTCTGGTGAAGTCAGACGATGGTGATTAAACAAAGCAAAAAGTTAGGGGGGTACATAACTGGTCGGAAAATTACACATTAAATGGAAATCTTTCCTAACAGGCCCCACTGGGAAATGCTGCTATACCAGCTGCTACCATATGTTACCTCCAGTGGCCAGAAACTGCAAGGTGGCCCTACTGGGATATGATGCTTCAGTGGCCAAATAACAGTAAGATTGCCCCACTGGAAAATCTGCACCAGTGGCAAAAATCTGTAAGGTTGCCCCTCTGTGAACCAGTGACCAATTCTTCACGGTGGCTCCACTGGAAACTGCTACAAATCTTTGTAACTCCTTTTCCAGTGGCCAAAATCCTGAAAACTGGCCCCACTGATGCTCACTACTATTTCAGTGGCCAAGATGCTTAACGTGACCAGAATCTGTAAGGTGGCCCGCTGGGAAATGCTGCTCCAGTGGCCAATTAACTGTAAGGTGGCCCTGCTGAGAAATGCTGCTCCAGTTGCCAAATAACTGGAAGGTGGCCTCACGGGGATGTGCTGCACTAGTGGCCAAATACTGCAAGGTGGCCACACTCAGAAGTGCTGCTTCAATGTCCAGATTGTAAGTTGGCCCCACTGGTACTCCAACTGCTACTTCAGTCAACTCCCACCTCCAGCTGCCTCCTTCCTGCCATGCAACTGCTCTTGGGCTTTGGGACAGGGGTCAGCTCACCTTTGGGGACCGGGGGGCCAGTGGATGTCCCATCTTTGGTCTCAGTGCTTCGTTTCTTCCTTCAGGCACTGCTCACTCTGGACAGCTGTAGGATACTGGCCCTTCCCTCAAGCCAGCTTGTCGCAAGTGTTGCTGGGTGAAATGCAGGTCTGATACTCAGGTAAGGGAAGTGAACTTCTTTACTAATTTCCAGTGTTACGATATATACATCAGGAAAGTCCAAGGATAAGTAAGTAGGAAGTTACACAGGAGTCATCCACTGGTCTCCTCTCTCACAGGCAGCTTCACTCCAACTGACCATTCATGGAGCTTACAGGGGCACTCACACCACAACATTCCATCATGCATTCTCTCAGGCAAGCCTTCATGCAGGACCAAAGCAGGGAACACAAGACACAACAGTATGCTTCTGTTTTTATTTAAATATATTATGGGTATGATTATCATCACACGTCTTTCTCCCATCCTGTTATTCAAATAAAACTCCTGCATTGCTCCCAATCAAGAAGGTTGAGCTTTGACACACATCAAACACGTTTACGAAATTGTTAATGTATGTTTCATCTCAAATTATAATTTGTGCGTGGTCTACACATCCATGTGATGATGGAGGAACTGCTAAAATCCGCAACAACAAAAACTGGCCCAAAATATTGAATAAATGACTGCAATGCGGGTGCTGTTTATTCCCTCCTGGTGACAATCTCGGCAGTGGGGTATTAAAGAAGCTAATATATGTTCAAATGCGGGAGAGCAGCGAAATGGGTTATTTAACTTGATTTACTGGCAGTGGTGTCATTTCTCTAGATGGGGTGTTCCTCTATCAGGGAAGGAGGCATTTTAAGCCCTCTGCAAAAGGACGAAATGTGTCCCTTATTGCGCTACTAAGGGCCAGTTAGGTGTTGTGAAGTCCCTTCCTTGTCACTGCAAAACATCACCACCATTAAAACCTACTTTCAATTGGTCTTGGCATGGCCAGCGTGTTCTCATACACCATCTGCACTGTAAAACTGAAAGAAGTTACAGCATTAACCATGAAAGGGACATTTTGAAGATGCATGGCATACATGTCAAAAGCTGCTTCTTTGGTGAACTCTACTCTTATCCATACCCACACCCTGTGCAATTGTGCAATTACAGAACACTATGTCTTAATATGTGAATGGGAGTAGCAGTAGAATATGTCTGTAGTCTTCCAGCAACACACAGGGATAGCAAGCAGCAGCTGTGTCAAGCCACACGCGAAAATGCTTGTGATCCAAGATGGAGGCTGGTCCATTTGAAGTCTTCCTCCATAAGGGCATAACTATACAGCATCCCTGTCAAAGATCCCGCCCAGACCCATCATGTAATCTTTCCAGCCAATCAGGGTGAAACCATTCAACCAGACCACTATATAAGGGTCAGCCCCATCACAGCAACAAGCAGACTTTTCATTGTGCAAATGAGGTACAGAATGGAAGTCTGGAGAAGGAACTTTTGAAAGTGATGGAGGTGAGAGCAGAAAGAGCTGGAGCTGCAGGACAAGGCTGGAGAGAGGTGAATGAAGAGCAGGAGAGGTGGTTGGGTGTGAAGGAGCATCACAGTGTCTTTGTGGGAATATCAGGAGGAGTGAGGGGGTGGGGAAGCATAAGGTGGCATTGGAGAGTAAGTTGGTGGTGAGAAGGAACAGTAGATGGAGTGAAGTGGCTGAAGGGAGAAAAGACAGAGATGAGGAAGTTGGGGGTAGTGCAGAGGAGAACATAGGTGATATTTGTGGATATGAAGGTTGGCTGTTTACAAAGAAAATTGGTGGACACATTGGTAGAGAGGTGGAGGAAGGTTTTCAGGAGTATTTTAGAAATGACATTAAAGGGAAGGGAGATGAGGGCATTAAAGGGGAGGTTAGATGACAATTCTGAGAAGAGAAAGACGGTTTAGTCAAAATTAGTTTTGTGTAGTAGCCTATGGACTAAGTCATAAAATAAGAGTCACCTGTGGACTAAACCAGGGAAGAAGTGTCATCTGGGAAATAGCCCAGGGAAGACTATTTGCACAAAGACTAACTCAGGAAAGAATAGTCACCTGGGACCAACCCAGGGAAGAAGAGTCACTTAAGATCTAATCCAAGGAGGAAGTTACCTGAGGAAAAAGCCAGGAAAGAAGAGTTGCTTGGGGACTAACTCGGGAAAAAGGGACATGTTTGGACTAACCCAAGAAGGAGAATCTTACAATGACTTTGTCACAGAGTCAGGCCAGTTGTACAACACCACTCTCCTAAACACACAAATAAAACATCTTGAATTATATTTCAAGTTCTGAATTATAATTAGAGCGTGTTAGATATGGTGCCATTTTGGGACCCAAAGAACCACATATACCATCTAGCCCCAGCCTTCGAAGTACCAGAGGTGATGTAAGCTCAGATGAATGTGCCCCTTAAACCAACACAAGAATTGGGGCCTCATCACGACTTGAGAGGTAACCCTTAAAATAGGCGGTAGCGCTCATAGCGCCGATTTTAAGGGTCCGTCCGGCGGATTAACAGCCGGCGCAAGGGCAGCCGGCTGTACAAGCGCCGGCCATAACAGCGCCAGGAACCCTTAGCGCTAAAACATCATCGATCAGGAGTCTGGCGTAAGTGCTATTAGCGCCATGAAAGCGGCGGATAATCCGCCGAAAATACCTCCAGCAAAAAGCTGGAGGTAACAGTACACAGGCCACAGCAATGAGGGCCCAGGTGTAAGCAATGCACTCCAGAGGCCTACAAAGGACCCACCCATGCACAACACCCCCTCCCCAACACCATGCTGCCATTTGGAACCAGGAGCCTTGATGTCGACTACTACCTGCTGCGCCTGGAGCTACAGAGGCCAGTCAACCAGGCCAGGGCCCTGGGAGTGCAGGGGGCAGTGGGGATGAGGAGAAGGAGGATGAGAGCAGCAGCAGCAAGGCGCCCAGCCATCCCCAGGGTCAGGCCAACACCCTGGGCCCTAACTGATGGTCAGTTGGTGACAGAATATCCGCTGGACAGGGCTACCATCACCCAGTTGCTGGACAGAATCCGGGGGATATATGCAGCCGCATATCCAGCAGCACGGCAGTACCTCCCCTAGTGAATATCGTGTCTGTGCTACTATCACTTGAGACTGCCAGCGACCACCTTACCGTTGCCATGATGCATGGAATGGTCCAGTCCACATTCAGTGCCATGCTGGTACCGGTGCTTGATGCACTGTTGAATCATGTGAACGAACACATTGCATTGCCAGCCACACAGGCACAGGTGCACCAGCTGAAGGGTCAATCCCATGCCATTGCCCACGTACCGAATGTAATAGAAGGCCTGGACTGCACACATGTGGCACTTGTACCACCCCAGGCACATGAGGCTGCCTACAGAAACCGGAAACAGTACCATTCCCTCAATGTGCAGGTGACATGTGGCCCTGACCTCACCTTCAGCCACTGCTGTGCCCGCTACCCAGGATCCACCCACGACTCCATGCTCCTACGCAACAGTACCCTGCCAGCGTACATGGAAAGGCACCAAGGGCAAAACACATGTCTACTGGGTGAGTACAAATGTATACCACAAAGCATGTCAATCCACAACTGATGTTGCTTGACACCGAACCCATCATTCCCAAAAGTCAGTAGCATCACAGCAGCATACAGATGCAAGCAGAAAGCACGATGAAACTTGGACATGTCCAACACAGCAGAACACACCCATGCAGGATGTAAGTCATGTAGCCGCACCGTGACATATGGAATACCCACCACAACAAAGCCTCCAGTGTGAGTAGCACCATGTTTCCCAACACTGACACACTCCAGACATCCCACCCTGGCCACCCGACAGCAAAGAAATACCAAACCATCACCTGGCACATCCACGAATGCTCCACACATAAGTAGGCCGAGTGATGACAATGCACATCCCACAAACACTGTCTCCAAAATGGCCATGGGAATGCATTGAGAACAGTACAGAATAGTGAAGAGCAGCAAATGCAACTGTAGGCCAATGGATTAGCAATGACACATGAGGCAGCCACTTCTGTCAAGCAGAAGTAGATGGAAGGGCCCCCTCATCCTGCGACATGTGAATGAGTACTGTTACATATCGAAACATAGCCGTACCAAGTGGAGACTACCCCATTGATTCAATCGTGCCCATAGGACAGAGCACTCCACAATGTCATAGGCCAAATGAGAAATATGGCAAAATCACACTGATGACAGGGCTCTGTACACCCACTGGACTTACCTTGTCCCCATACCGGCTTTCTCTCCCCTACAGATGAATCTGGATATCCCCAGTACGCGTGGCTCATTACCCTGTGCGTCACCCACACACGGCTGCGTAGCGGGCAAACAACCTTGGCCATGCCCGTACACGGATCTGCGTGGAGAGGGCATTTGGACTTCTGAAGGCACGCTCCCGGTGCTTCGGCCGCACAGGAGGTGCTATGATGTATGCTCCAGAAGAAGTCGTGAAATTTCACTGACATGTGCCATGCTGCACAACATCTGCTGTTGCAGATATGTGCCACTGCCCCCTGATGCTCATGTGCAGCCACCTGAGGATGGCAGTGAGGACGATGAAGGTCCAGAAGGTGTAGCACATGCACAAAGGGTGGTCCTGAGGGAAGGGAGGTTGGCCAGACAGGGATTGATTGATGGATTCTTTTCAACATGGGTAATAGGTAAATACAGAATGTCACTTCTACATTGAATTGCATTTGTAACAATCACCACTGTCCATGCATTGTGATTTTTTTAACGTGATTTATTTTTCCCTCAAACAATCCCCCCTCCCCAGTGAACACCCAACAATCCCCCCTCCCCCCAGTGAACACCCAACAATCCCCCCTCCCCCCAGTGAACACCCAACAATCCGCCCTCCCCCCAGTGAACACCCAACAATCCCCCCTCCCCCAGTGAACACCCAACAATCCCTCCTCCCCCCAGTGAACACCCAACAATCCCCCCTCCCCCCAGTGAACACCCAAAAATGTGCTGTTGCCTAATGAGGCCAACACCAATGATACCATGCACCCCTATGATGGGCGCGGGCGCTTCCCTCTCCCAGGACCCACCGGTGTGTGTGCCCTCAGGTGGCGCAAGGACCGGCGCCTTGGAGATGGGTCCAGTGAACCCTCTGTTGGTGTTGTTGAGGTCGAGGGCACGGAAGCACTGCCCATCATGTGTTGGCGCATGAGGGCATTGGCCTCACGTTGTTGCTCTGCTAGGGCAGACACAGCCTCCGTTAATTCACGGACCCTCTGGCCAAAGCCTGTGAGGGCAGCAGTGCATTGTTGCACGACATGGCGCGTGCGTGCATTGTCCCGGGAAATGTACTTGCAACCATGCCGGATTGAGTTGCTCACAGCCTTGATATGGCGGCTCTGGACTTTGGCCATTGCTTCAACACGGGCCTGTTTGGCTTCAATTATGTCCAGGCGGCCCATTACTGCTGCCCCAGTGACAAGGCCCTCTCCTGGCGCGTCAGGTGGTGGACTGCAAATTGTGCGCTGTTGGGGGGGGGGCTGCATGGTGACATGTCACCAGACCGGACTGGGCTGCTTGGCTCGCAACGATGGCCCTCAGGGCTCCCATATGACGGGGTGTCGACATCGGGCTGGGGTGTGCTGCAGCGGGGTACAGCCACATGCCGACTCCCTGCCTGCTGTCTGCCAGTGCTTGGCCTTCCATGGGCTGTGGATGCCCCTTCCCCATCACTGCTGCTGTGGGTGTGTGCTGCGGTGGCATGATGCCCACGTGAAGGTGTCACTCCCACATCCGGCAGCGAATCCGGCCTCTCTCCCTCCGCGTCGGGGCTATGGATGTAAGGTTCCGGTGAGCTGCCGGTAGCCTCCCTGCGGCTGCCGCTGCTGTCTGGCGGGGCTGAGTTGGGATGAGGAGGGTGTTCCACGGTGTTCTCTCACGTGGGTGCCGCCTCGGGGGGGGGGTGCTGGTGGAGGCACAGCGTCGTGGGCGCATTGCTGGTGTGGCCTCATCATCATCATCAACGGCCTCTTGGGATCGACGTGTGCCTGTGGGGTACATAGGGGGTGGTTTGAGTACAATGCTACATACATTTGTGTGATGCAGGTCATGCCAACACGTGTGAATGAAGACAGTGACAATGACGCATTCAACTTGCATTCTGTTCAGTCAACATGTGGAGCTTGTTGTGGATGTGCATGGAGGGACACAGCATGGGTAAGCGTGGTTGGGGTGGACTGCGCTCAGGCTTTTGTGGTTGTGTTGATGCACAGTACCACTCTACGTAGCTGTCCTATGGCTATGGGAGTCTATCCCCTGCCCCTGTCATTCATGCACTGCACGTACAGGGTCGTCTAGGCAGCACTGACGTTCTAGGATGTGGCCCTCACTTACGGGTGTATGCAGTGCCTCAGACACATGTCTTCACTCTCATTCAGATGCATGTATTCGGGGATGGGACTCACCTGCCTTTGGATCAATGCCAGTCCCTGCCTCCGCTCCACCGATGCCCTCAATGGTCCCAACATCAATGAGGCCCGTCAGTTTCTCCTCCCATGGTGTGAGGTCGGGGGGGTGGTGGGCCTCCTCCTGTGGCCCTGCTTGCACTCCTGTGCTGGGACAGGAGGCCTCTCACCCGAACCCGCAGGTCATTGAGCCGCTTACGGCAGTCTTCACCATCCCGGGGCACGAGGCCAACTGCACTGACCCTTTGTGCCACACTTTTCCATATTTGCCCTCTGCGCATTGTGCTTGTTTTGCGCTGCTGCAGCTCGTGGTGGTGAGTCAGTGCCTCATCCACAAGGACCTCAAGTTCTTGGTCGCTGAACTTAGGTTTTCTGAGCCTATCCATGGCAGACTTTCCCCTGGTGCGCTCCTGACTCATTACTGCCTTCGGATGGAGTGGATGGCTTGCAGTGCCTGAGATATCCGACGGATTGTGATTTCCAAAATGGGCGCCGCTTTATTTCCCGTTCTGGCGGTGACACGTTTCCCGTGCGCTATAAAAGCGCTCATAGCGCGCGCTATGAGCGCGACCTGGCGCTAGCGCACGGTGCGCCGGATTTAAGGGTTCGCGCTAATCGCGCTTACGCCTTGGACCGGGGCGCGTGCACGATTAGTCGTGATCTGGCGGATTATCCGCCGGGTGCCTTGGCGTTAGCGCTATTTAGGTCCGGCGGATAATCCGCCACATTTACCGCCCAAGTCGTGATGAGGCCCTTGGTGTGAAGTATACCAGGCTTACGGTTCATCCATTTGATTGTTGCGATGCAGATACCTGTTTGTTGCTCCCCAGGGAATCAAGCTTCCAAACTATGTTCTGCCTGCAAATATTTGGTGCCAGACAAGGGAAGGTGTCATGCTGGAGATGGACCTTAATGCGAAACGTACATCAGGAAATTGTAGGGTTGTGACTCATTGTCTCCTAAATATGGAACAACAATTACAATTGCTAAGGCGATTGGGGTGCTCGACATCAAGGGAACTTTTTAGTTCTTCTATTCAATATATTTTAACAACTATTCCACTTGAAATATAGGGATGCCATTTACCATTTCCATTCTGAATTATGTGGTCTGCAGAAGGGCCAACATGAGAAGGGCGCCACTGAGTCTGGGGTAGACAGGATGTGTGGGAGGGGGAATCGGCACCCTGGACAGGGTTGCCTACGCAACCCAAGTTGCACTCTGCCCTGATAGGCTGGGGTGTTCTCCCGCCAGGAGAGCCACCCCACTGTGTGAGTAACAGCTAGGCTGTATGAAGGGGGGTCTTGCTGCATAAAAGCAGGGTCCTGAGGACTGGAGGACAAGACGTCGCCACTGGAACTAAGAAACCGAAGAGGAGAGAAGCCAAAGACATCTGCAATGACTGAACCACCGGTGAAGCCCTGCTGCAGATCCTCACCACTTTTCTCCAACGACTCGAGAAGATCTTCACCTGCAAGAGTCTTCTTCCCTTGAGCTGGTGGAGCCAACCAGTTCGCCAATCGCCTTCCAGGACCTGCCTTGGTCGAATCACCGGTGCCAAGCACTAGGAGACCGGATAGCCAAGCACCCGTCCACCCGGAGCGCGATTTAAAGGAGCGCACCTTTTATTCATTTTGGCAGCACCACGGCTGGTTTCATCCCTGGGCAGTGCAGTGACTCGAACCTTCCTCCACGACGAGAGACTCTCTTCCTCTGCTGGATCTCCCGAACTGCCAGGAACTACCGCCACCACAGGAGCCTCTTCCACTTTAAGGTACATTGTTCTGCCAGGCCTCCCTTTTCGTTGGGTACTACTAAAGGTGTCTTAAATCGTTTACTTACCTACTGGGTTGGCCACCCCTATCATCTAACATTGTCTTTCACCTTCTGCAACCGCCTTTTCGAATCGTTTAACAAAGACTTGACTACAGCTACAAGAACATTTTGCTCCTGGGCACTTTGCCCTGTACCACTGACTCTGGCACAGGTCTATTGACTCTGGGTAAATCTGTTACAACTGCCTTCTGTAGATTGCTTCTCACCTAGAAATGTGTTGGTGCACCTAACTCTTATAACCACCTTTTCCTTCCCTCTTTTTAAACTTGTGAAGTGCCATTTTGCTCATTTTGCACCTCAGTATTACACATGCTAAAGTACTGCCTTGCCTAACTTGTTCACAATCCTATTGGGAAGTATTGCTGGTGTGTTTAAGAGTATATTTCTGTATAACTTGTCCTTTACCTCCCTTTTGAGAAATTGTTAGAGTGCCATTTCTGCTTGGTTTACACTGTGTTGTTTTGCTCAGTTTTCACTCTTGCTCAAACTTGTCTACAAATTAAATAGGGAGTTGAGTATCCTTTTCTTGACTGATTTAACTTGCTTCTATAATAGTGATTTGTTTGTGAACATCAGAGTGTGTAAAATAAATATATATATTCTTTTTGATACAAAGGTTTGGTCAGTGTTTCCTTGTTCCGTAGTATTGTCGTCCTAATGTATAAACCCTGAATACTGCTCATCTCCCTCTTGAGATAAGTCTGACTGCTTAGCCACAGCTACCAACTAAATCTTTGTGGTATAGACTGATACCAAAGGGGATTTATTGCATATACCTGTAGTCTTAATCTTCTGTAGTGCTCCCTAAGGGAACTGCACAGAATTCTGCCTAACAATTACCATAAGCCCCCCTTGGGAAGGCAGGATGGCAGGATGGACAGGGCCAACACTCTATCAGAAGGGTGCCCACAGCTACAGAATGGAGTCACCCATTATGGGCACCTAACCCTTGTGACACAGTGCCATGTGCCATTACATACATTGACAGCTTCACACATAAATGATCCTCTACCATACAGCCCTTATGACCATGGAATGGTGCAGATTGCCCACTATGTTGCCATTGCCACTTCATTTGGCACAGGGTGGCACACAGCATTCGACCACGCCCATAGACCTTCGGGACAGCCGACTGTTCTATCCATACAGATCTGCACGATATGTCACCTCCTTTCCCCATGGTCCATTGTGGATAAGAGACACGACAGCACTGGGCCGCATGCGTGATCACCTAGGTGACCGCATTTGAACAATCAGCTGCGGTGCACACGTCTCCCTGTAATTTTCCAGCACTGTTGACACGCCGGCTGCAGTAGACATACGCGAGTCAGATATTGACAGGTTAGGACCTCTGAATTGTTACTCGACCTGGCATACATCTTTCTGACAGCCTAACAGCTCTCACGCATCTGTCATTCCACGTCTAGCATGACCATGAATTTAATATTTTTTATAAAAGCTTCTTTGACCGCTGCCAACAAGCACGCCTCCCAACCAAGAGCTGACCATTCATACTACACATGGCGTAGATACCTGCACGTACTTGCAGACTCCAGTAAGCACAGAAGGCTCCCACTTTGGGGAATGTGTATTACCTCTACATTAACCCCTTCGGAGCGTTACGTTTATATGTTGTACATTCAGTTATTATCCCAGCATGCAAACATGTCAAATTCATGCATAGTTCTTGATACTCGCATAAACCGATATGTGCCCAAAAGCATAGAATGGGCAACTCACACAAATATTGAACCCACGCCTCCAGAGCACTCACCCATATGCTCCACACTCAGCCACTGCAACAGCCTGCAAGCATGTTTTAGCAAATCCAATATGGCTTCAGTATGCTCCGATAAATGCGCAGGCTCTATACTAAGTATGTCCTTGGCTTTCTGCCTACTCACACAGGAAAGTGCGCTATGGAGCAATCACAGATGAATTGTCCTTCCCTCTGATACATCGGAGAGATTATTCTACGCCAATACAGGAAAGAAGGAACAAATATTTGCAGGTAATGGGGTTTTGGCACTCGCCATGACGAATGCTGTAGCTCCTTTGCTATCGACTCTACAACAACAATTTGTGCAGTCACTTCTACACACCTTTGATTATTGCCCCTCCGCAATCTGACTTTTTGACTCACATTCATATACTTGACCACAGGTTGAACACGAATAAAACCTGACCCACCCTGGGATTCAAGCCCCAGTTTGTAAGTGTTATGACCGGCGGTATGAGAAACAATAAATTAACACTTATGCCTAATAATTACAGGCATTCTAAGAACTAATCCACTCATACTCCACATTTGTCCTTACCCCCAGGGTCCTCGACTCTGAGCCCTGAAAAAGGCAGCAGTTGCATAATTCACACACGCCAAAACATGAAGAACAATGGGAACCTCCGTACAGGATAGGCTCCCCACCTCCAGATTTTGCCACATAATTTATTTTTTCCACGTAGGCAAAGATATCTTTCACCGGATGACCCTGAAACATTAGTATGCAAGGGCAATACGGACGGAGTCCTTGACTGTCCCAGTGCTAAACAAACACATTAATTATTGGTTTACATCTGGGCAACACAACTGTTTATTGTCTATAAGTTTATGGATTTATCAGAAACTCACAATGCAAAATGTACACCACAATGGTTATCTTAGTTTAAATGCTGCAAATCAATTGTTTACTATTGTCACGCACTCCACTCGTCCCTCTGGGGGTCCCATTCCTCATCCCCGTGCCCCTAACACCCCTCGCCCTCTTGCCCGGTTCCGGGACTCACAGGTTCTCTCTTCGCCCCAGTTGCCACGGCGCCGATTGCCACAAAGCTTGGGTCGGCATGCTGTTTGCCCGCGGAGACATCTGCCCCTTTGGCGTCTTCCGTGGCGGCTGCTAGACCGGCTTCTTCCATGTCACACGACCGCCACCTTCCGCTCACGTGTTTCTGGACTACACTCACGTGATGCGGTCGCGGGTAGTGTGACTGGGAGGAAATAGCAGCGCCAGTATTTAAACGGCTGTATCGCGGTGCTTCGGTGCTTCACAGCTGTTTCCTTGGATTCCTGTACGGCGCTACTTACCTTCTGTCTCACTTTTTTGGATCTTGACCTCGGATTTGTTTCACGGACTGGCAACGGATAACCCTTGGCTCTGGTGCTTATTTTTGGATCATCATTACGACCACGGACTGCTTCACGGACTCCTACTACGTTCCGCCTTTCTTGTGCGGATTCTGGCATCAGGTGGGCCCGGCACTTGCAACGTTGCTGGGATTGCTACACAGTGAGAGGAACAGCCTTGCTGGGTCTCGGAACCTCCCCCATAGGTACAACCGCTACTCCACAGACACCTTTTGGTAAGACCGTTCTACTTACTTGTTGATTGGTTGTTGGTTCTGTTTTGGCTTGACACTTAACCGGTCTTTCCTTTACAGTGGTTCGGGGTTCCACGGGTACCGCAGTTCCGGAAGAACATCTCCCACCTGTGGCCTCAAAGGCGGTACAGAGAGTGACTTTGATTCTCTCTGTGCGGCACTTGTGGACAGAGGACTCTTCGGCTACACAACAGTCAAGACACAACAGACTGTGAAGCCATCCTGTCGCGTAGCTATGGAGGGAGCTGCGGATGACCCCTTGACCACTATGGTTCAGGCCATAACCGTGTTACGTGCAGACATGGCCGCAGCAAATACAGCCATTCACCAACGCTTGGATACCATCCAGAGTGCTAGACACCCTCTACCCCCAGATGCTGAATTTGGGGATACTCCACCAGGCCCCCCGCCCGTCCAGCCTCCCGTTCCAACCACTCCTAACCCCATCCCCGTAGTACTACCCTCTCCCTTTCCTTTGGCCGCCCCTGAGAGGTATCATGGGGATCCCGGCAAATTCAGAACCTTCCTGAATCAATGCAAGTTGCATTTTTTGTGTAGACCCTTGGCCTTTCCGGACTCCACCACCAAGGCAGCCTTTACTCTCTCTCATTTAGCAGGCACTGCTGCTGCCTGGGCCAATCCACTCCTGGAAAACGACAACCCAGCCCTTTACGATTTTGATCTGTTGGTCACTGAGATGTCCCAAGTGTTCGATACACGCCATAAAGTCCAGTCCCGAGACCTGGAACTCCTGGACCTGGGGCAGGGTAGGGGGTCCTTAATCGAATACATTACTAAGTTCAACCAGCTTGCAGCCGAGACTTCCTGGCCCGAAACCAAAAAGGCTGTTGTGTATTATCGCGGCCTAAGCAACGCTATGATGGACGCCCTTGCGGTTGTTCCCTCCTTACCGACCTCTTACCATGATCTAGTCGATTTAACCCTGCAATTGGACGCCAGATGTTCTGAACATAGGGCTGAGGCCGGTTTCATGCACACCACTGCCCCATCTCCTTCCACCTCGGCCCCCTCAAACACCAGTCCCGAGCCAATGCAAATCGAGGGCATCAGGAGCCCGATCACACCCATAGAAAGGGAACGTAGGAGGGTGGACAATGCTTGCCATTATTGTGGCCTAACTGGCCATTACATGAAGGAGTGTCCCCGTCGCCCAAAGCTGAAACCATCGGGTTTTCGGAGTGCTCGACCCTAGACTCGAGGACTGGGTTGAGCGCTCCTTGTCATACCCCGAACCCTGTGTTTGCATTCGGTCGCATCAGACCCACATATGTGCAGGCCATTCTACAACCCACGCCTGACATCACACAGCCAGTTACAATTATTATAGATTCCGGGGCTACAGGCAATTATATGGACATCACGCTGGCCCAAACCCTGAACCTACCTCTTCTAGGCAAAACCCGGCCGGAACCAGTACAGGCAGTCGATGGGACTGCTCTGGTTTCCAGACCGATCAAACAACAGACCGCCCCAATGCTCCTGACCATACAAGCTATACACAGGGAGACCCTGAGTTCGATCTCATCTCAATGCCCCAGTTTGGTGTAATATTGGGAATACCCTGGCTACGGGAACACAACCCCTTAATCGACTGGAAAGAGGGTTCGGTGCATTTCGAATCCGATCTCTGTCAACACTTCTGTCTAACTGCAGCCACCAGCATCGAGACACCCGCTCAAGCATTGGGGGTCATGGCTCAATTATCTCTAGAGGATCCCGTTATTCCCTCCTCAGAACACCACACGGTTGGACTGGTCTCCACACTCATTCCGGCCCAATACCAAGACTATGTGGAAGTGTTTGACCATGGTTCATCGGAATTCCTACCGCCACATCGTCCGTTCGACTGCCCTATAGATCTGGTTCCGGACAGCGCTATCCCCACAGGTCGTATCTACTCCCTGTCTCCTACTGAGGACCTAGCCCTCAAGGAGTACATCCAAAAGTCCCTCCGTCTGGGCCAGATACGTCCTTCTACTTCCCTGGCGGCGAGCCCCATTTTCTTCATTCCCAAGAAGGAGGGTGACTTACGGCCTTGTGTGGACTACCGCCGACTCAATGCCATCACCAAGAAAGACCGCTACCCCATTCCACTAATCACGCCCCTGTTGGACCGTCTCACACATGCCACTGTTTTCACCAAATTAGACCTCTGCAGTGCCTACAATCTGGTTCGTGTGCGTCCCGGGGACGAATGGAAGACCGCCTTTTGTACTCGCTATGGCTTGTATGAGTATACGGTCATGCCGTTCGGTTTGTGCAACGCTCCGGCCACGTTCCAGAGGTTCATGAACGACATCTTCCCTGACATCCTGGACGTGTTTGTTGTGGTCTATTTGGATGACATCCTGATATTTTCCAAGACCATGAAGGACCACGTACAGCACGTCAGGGAAGTGTTGTCTCGCCTACGGACGCACTCCTTGTTTGCCAAACCCGAGAAGTGCCAGTTCCATGCCGACTCCGTAGAGTTTCTTGGTTTTCACATCTCATCTGGAGGGCTAGCCATGAACACCTCCAAGGTTCGCGCGGTGCTGGACTGGCCGGTCCCCGATTCCCTGAAGGCGCTCCAGTCTTTCCTTGGCTTCGCTAACTTTTACAGGCGGTTTATCTCTGGGTTTTCTTCTTTGGTGGCTCCTCTCACTTCCCTGACTAGCCCTCGCACACCCTTTTTATCGACGGACACACACCAACAGGCCTTCGAGGCTTTAAAGACGGCGTTCACTACTGCTCCCATCCTGCAGCACCCAGACCCAGAACTGCCATTCATAGTGGAGGCTGATGCCTCATCCTTTGCCCTAGGTGCTGTATTGTCACAAACTTGCCCTACCTCTGGTCGTCTTCACCCTGTGGCCTTCCACTCCCGTAAATTCACAGATGCCGAATCCCACTATACCGTGACCGAAAAGGAACTACTGGCGGTCATGGACGCATTCCGCGTTTGGAGGCATCACCTCTTGGGTGCTAAGCACCGTGTCACGGTTTATTCCGATCACCAGAACTTACAAGACCTGGCATCCCTAAAGTGTATTAACAGCAGGCAGGTCAGGTGGCATCTCTTCTTTGCGGCCTTCGACTTTGTGATCAAACATCGCCCGGGTACTACCCATGGCAAAGCCGATGCCTTATCGCGTTCCCCTGGGGGGGTGGCCTTGCCGACGTTTCCAGACACCCTTCTAGACGTCGGCAAGGTGGTTTGTTTGTGTACTCCGACCCTGCCCTTGCTTGACGCGATACGGGACTGGGTTACCTTACACCCAGGCCAGTTGTCCGATTGGGATTTGGTGGTTCACGATTGTCTCCCCTTTGTTTCTGATCGTTTATTTATGCCCACGGTAGACACCCGCAACATGGCCTTGGAATGGTCTCACAACGCCCCAGTTCATGGTCATCCCAGTCAGAAATGCCCCTTGGCTGCTGAGAAGGTGGTGCTGGTGGCCGTCTATGAGAAAGGATGTTGAATCTTACGTCAACGCATGTGCTGTTTGCGCACAGTGTAAGCACCGTAGGGGTCGCCCTGTGGGTCTCTTGCTTCCTTTACCTGTCCCTCCCAAACCGTGGCACACCTTGACCATGGACTTCGTCACTGACCTACCCCGGGTCCGGGGCTTCGATACCTTGTGGGTGGTCATCGATTCCTTTTCTAAGATGGCTCGCTTTATCCCTTGTAAGGGCATCCCCTCGGTGCCTACACTGGCCCGGTTGTTCTTCGAGAATGTCTTTTGTCTTTTCGGGCTTCCCTCGGTTCTCGTCTCGGACAGGGGTTCTCAGTTTACCTCGCGTTTCTGGCGGGCCCTGACCAAGTTGCTCGGTATGGACGTCTGCTTCTCCTCAGCATATCACCCTGAAACGGACGGCCAGACCAAACAACTGAACCAGACGCTGGAGCAGTACCTGCGTTGTCTGACCCTACAGCTGCAGTCTTCTTGGTTAAACGTGTTGCATCTTGCGGAATTTGCGTACAACAACGCTGTCCATTCTTCCACTGGTTTCTCCCCGTTCTACGTGCATTATGGTTAGCACCCTCGTGTTCTGCCTTTCACAGATCTGCCTCCCTCAGCCAATCCGGCTGCCCTTGCATGTGTTAGGGACCTGGCCTCCGTCCACGCTCAGGTGTTGACTCATCTTGTCGAGGCCCAGGCGTCCATGAAGGCGCAGGCGGACAGGAAACGGGTGATGGCCCCGTTGTATACTGTGGGATCCCGCGTTTGGTTGTCCACCCGACATCTGTGCTTGGTGGGTTGTTGCAAGCTTCTACCACGTTTTGTGGGACCCTATACAGTCACTCGTGTTATCAACCCTGTGTCTTATCGACTTGCTCTCCCGGGTTCCTGGCGGCTTCACCCCGTTTTCCACGTTTCTCTGCTCAAGCCCTATCCCGCTCCCACACGGCTTTGCTCTCCTGTGGCTCCGGTGTCTCTGTCAACCCCGGATGTTTTTGAGGTCTCTACCATTCTGGGTTCCCGTGTCTCTAGGGGGTGTCTCCAGTACCTTGTGGATTGATCGGGGTATGGCCCCGAGGAGCGGTCCTGGGTTCCGGCTGCTGATGTCCAGGCTCCCCGCCTGGTGGCGCGGTTCCATAGGGACCATCCTTCATGCCCACGGGGTCGTGGGCCTTTGGGGGGGGCTCTGTCACGCACTCCACTTGTCCCTCTGGGGGTCCCATTCCTCATCCCTGTGCCCCTAACACCCCTCGCCCTCTTACCTGGTTCCGGGACTCACAGGTTCTCTCTTCGCCCCAGTTGCCACGGCGCCGATTGCCACAAAGCTTGGATGGGCATGCTGTTTGCCCGTGGAGACGTCTGCCCCTTTGGCGTCTTCCGTGGTGGCTGCTAGACCGGCTTCTTCCGCGTCACACGACCGCCACCTTCTGCTCACATGTTTCTGGACTACACTCACGTGATGCGGTCACGGGTCATGTGACCGGGAGGAAATAGCAGCGCCAGTATTTAAACGGCTGTATCGCGGTGCTTCGGTGCTTCAAAGCTGTTTCCTCGGATTCCTGTACGGGGATACTTACCTTCTGTCTCACTTTTTTGGATCTTGACCTCGGATTTGTTTCACGGACTGGCAGCGGATAACCCTTGGCGCTGGTGCTTATTTCATGGATCATTGTTACGACCACGGACTGCTTCATGGACTCCTACTACGTTCCGCCTTTCTTGTGCGGATTCTGGCATCAGGTGGGCCCGGCACTTGCAACGTTGCTGGGATTGCTACACAGTGAGAGGAACAGCCTTGCTGGGTCTCAGAACCTCCCCCATAGGTACAAACGCTACTCCACAGACGCCTTTTGGTAAGACAGTTCCACTTACTTGTTGATTGGTTGTTGGTTCTGTTTTGGCTTGACACTTAACCGGTCTTTCCTTTACAGTGGTTCGGGGTTCCACGGGTACCGCAGTTCCGGAAGAACATCTCCCACCTGTGGCCTCAAAGGCTGTACAGAGAGTGACTTTGATTCTCTCTGTGCGGCACTTGTGGACAGAGGACTCTTCGGCTACACGACAGTCAAGACACAACAACTATTTACAATTGTTGATTTAAAGCCAGTCACAGGGTCAATAATTTTTTATTGATTATTATTTGAAATTGAGGATTTTAAGCCAGCAATAATTTCATCAATGAACTGTTATTGATACTTTCAGGTTTTTTCTATTAATTTCATTTGCTTTTTCTTACATTTTCATCCTTTGGAAATGGACTGGATTTTGTTGGTTTAGAGTAAACACAAATTGATTCTTACCCATACAGAGTCCAACAAATTCCTTGATTATTGTCTTTATTCACCTTAAATGCTTTTTGTTGAATTTGGATGAATGGTACTGAACACATAGGTGGATCTCCATAGATTCAACCACGTGGCTTTCCAACTATGGAGACCCGACATCACAGAGTAAGGGTAGTTTAAATAATATAATCTACCCACTAAACTCATTGCTTTCTCTTTTGGAGAGCACAGGGTTATACTTCTTTGTTGACATTAATTTTAGTAAGATAGAACCCATGGAGAGGAAAGGCAGAGAACTGTGTCGCAGCAAGAATACGCTGAGATCGTGGAAATGAATGACGAGGAAATCTGGCCTTGCAAAAAAACAAAAGTAGCCAAGGTCGGCTATCTATTCTTGAAGCAATAAACGTTGGAAGGATGAATAATTCCTTATTGAGGGGCAAAGAAAGAACACAAAGAGTGCCAAGTTGTATTCATTTAAGACATTTAAATGCTGCAAAATGGACCAAATCGTGGTCTCCTGTCACATGAGCTGAGGATGAAAATAGAGTTGAGCTTGGAGTCCTAGAACAACAAAAATGAGTGCTTGCACTCCCATATATTCCCTGAAACAAGGATACTTTGCAAGGCCAAGTTCAAGGACAATCTTCATGGCAGAAGGCATAGGTGATGAGAGATGTTGGACTAATTGGGTGGGGAGGTAAAGTCAAGCCCACCTCCTGGCACCTGGGTTTGAGCTTACGTGCTGCTAAGTGAACCGAATGTTCCAGACATGGCAAGGGCTTGCCAACCAATTGCAGAGGGCCGTATAACAAAGGGCCTTATAGTTTGAACACCAATGAGAAATTGTGTATCTAATGTTTCTGAAGATTACATGTTTTAGAGGTAGGCATTTGTTGTCCACCTGACAGTGGCCAGCCAATCGTAATCTTAGTCCCTAAGCAATGTATAGTTAGATGTTCCCCTTAGGCATATCACAGTCCTTAGTAGGTTTTCTATTATTTGCCATGTAGTATGACGTTACTGCTGAAGTATTCTTTGCATATAAGGATGTTTTTATGAGAAATACACTGAGAGCTCGAGCGAATGTCTGTTGATGTCCGTTGTAACATCCCTGTTTTAGATATTTGTTAATGAAACAGACTCTTTGCCATTTTCCTGTGTTGCTTTGATTATTTGGATTCAGAGTTATTCTGCATTCCCATCCATTGCATGCACGGTACCTAAAGGGACATATGCTCACGTGGTAGCGGTGCAGTTGGTTGGAAAAGATCCAAACTAGTTTGTCCCTGTCTTTCAGACAATCAAGAATCCTTGGCCATTAGCCCGAAGATCGCAGGCTTTCCCTGTGGAGAGCTGCCAATAGAAATAAACTTGCAAGAAGAATCGTGACAGTGAGCAGGTCCCTCTTTGAAGAAATCCCTGCCCGGTTTCCACAGGCGGTCTGCAGACAGAAGGCGAAGTGGTCGGATTGGAGTAGGAGTCGATACAGAATGCCTCAAGTCGATTAATGAATTAATGGTGGGTAGACTAAGGGGAATGGCAAATGAAGGGAATGGGATTGTGATACTGTTTTTAAAAAAGTAACTGGAAATATTGTGTGAAGAAAAGGGAGCACCTAGAAGTCCTGGCTCAAGGGAGTTTCAGAAGGAGATATTTCAAATCCTTACGGGGTAGAGCAGAAACAGATATCGCGTAAACAGGTTTATGTAACGTGACGTCTCAAACCCTATATAAAGTAAAGGCGAGAGAGAAAAAGGTGATCACTGTGTTAATTAATGTGTAATGTCAACTAGTCTGTATGCTGTTTGTTCAGTATAAAGATAAAAGTTGTGAAGGAATTGAAAAGGTTGAGGAGCAATAGTGGTTAAGTATAGCGAAGTGATTGGTACCAATCAAAAGACAGAGACAGTTAATCAAGAAATTAGAGGCTTGAGCAGCGATTGATGGTGTGTGCTCATATTTGTTGTTTTAAAGACATTGAAAAAGTGATTTAAGCAAAAGTACAAAGGTTTTTCATAAGTCTGGTAAGTATTGACAGTCAATTGAGACTTGTCATTATGGGAGATACTCCTCTGATGCATTTATGTAAAACATTAAACAAGCATATGCCCAAGCTCAAACAGTATAGTGCAGAATGGGTGAAAGGCAGGGCAGATAAAATGTTCATGCCATGGCCACAAGGGGGGTCATTGTCAAAAGCGGTATTGCAACACATGAACACATACTTGCACACTGCATACACAGGGAAGAAATTATAGAAAAGATTTGCGATTTAAGAGCTCTGGAAAATGCACCAGGAAGAAAGGGAAGACCCTCTACCTGAGGGGTGGTTGCTTAGTCAGCGAAAGGAGGAAGGTGTTGAGCCTTCAGTTCCCCTTACCTCGCCCAAATTAAAAGGTGATAGTACGGAACAAATAGGGCTGTACCCTTAAAAGGAGTTGAAAGCGGTGACGGGGTATATTAATCCGATATATGAACCCCCGTCTTACAATAGTGATGAAAGCCCAGAGGAGAATAAGAGAAAAGAGATCTATAAGATCATAAAAGACAAAGAAGAAAGGAGTGAGCAGTCGAAATTGTCAACAGAAATAGACAGGGAATTTAAGAGATGGGAAGGAGAGAAGCATAAAGCTGACGAGATGGCTCTCGTGCATAACGATTGGATGGGAGAACAGATCTTACTTAAAATAGCTGGGAAGAGTATTGAGGAAGTTAGGCAAAGAGAAGACAAGGACGAACAAGAAAGAAAGGATAAAGAATGAGAGAAGGGATTAATAGAAGCCGAGCAGAGAAGAAAGAGCAGAGAGCGACGAGAACAGATATACCAATAGGAACAAGAGAGAAAAGAAGAACAGGCAGAAGAACAAAGAAAGTATGACAATAGATAGAGAGTGATAGAAGAAAGAAATAGACAAGAAATGAAGAAAGAAGAGGAGGAAGCATAAAGACTAAGGGACAAAAGATTACAGAGATGAAGGGAAGAAGAGGAAAGAAGGGAAGGAATAAGGAGAGGGGAAGAACAAAGGCAAGAGGAAGAAATAATTAGAAGGTATGCGAGAAAGAAGAAATGGAACAAAAGAGGAGGCAAGAAAGTCTGGATACCAGTCTCACTCGTAAAGAACCAGTAGAGCAAAGCCCAGAAATACAATGGGATAGAATAGAAGAGTTCCTTCAAAATAAAGGAAGCAACACCAGGGGCATCTAGAGTTGCGTTGGATGAAGAAAGATTTGATGCATAAAGCATTAGAGAAAGGATCAATAAGGTCTATCAACAGTTGAGGCATAATAACGAGGATGAAACTCGAGGGAACGATGATCGATCCCTAATGCCTCGATCACGAAGAGATGAGGCAAGCCTGTTTAGTGATGAACGTCGAGCATTGTCTTTAAGTAGATTGAATCTGGATAAGGAGGAAGGGGATGATAGTCACACTAGTTGGGGACAAGACATGTCACATCTGGAAAGAGAATCTACCTTCGAGGTAGGAAGAGGGAGCGTGTGTGCCCCTGTAGGAAGCTTGCAAATGGACAAGCAAGTAAGATGGTCTGATCTGGAACAACCTAAGGATAGGATGCCAGATCCCATAGCATATCCTGAGCGTCTCCAGGGATGATCCTATAGTGAGAAGGGAGAGTCGCCACTTTATGTGAGCAGGTTAAGGTCATTACCTACAAGGAGGAAGACAGGGACGATCGTCACTCACAGGGATAGATTAATAGCAGGATCCGACTGTGGGGCAGGGTTTACACAATTTCCCTCATTGGAAAAAGGGTGAGAAAGACCACAGTATATTCCATGGCCGCAGATGGACAAGCATAATTTAAGGTGTAAACTCCTGAGTTTGATTTCGGGCACTGGGAAATGAATATACGAATTAGAAAAAAATTACATGAGGAAACACGTGGGCCATAGAGGACATAAAAGGTCTCCTGGCAGATATTTCTGCCGAGAGAGCTGATGACATATGGAGTAGAGTGGGGTATTCAAGTGTGACCACAGAGAAAACAGCGCATGATGGGGCGCCATTTAATATTTGTAGAGCAGATGTTTGGAGAGCGATCATGGTACAGGATCCTGACACATCAGACATGGGTGCAATTATGACACGCAAGATGAAGGAAGATGAAGACCCTATCGCATATATTCAAGATATTCAGGATTAATGGCAACTTGAAACTCGCGAGTCATGGGAAAAGACAGTGGCATTATTTTACCACATTTAATGTCAGTTGTTGCCTGAGCCAGTACAGAGACGGATGAAGAAACGAGTGGGGATGGAAGCGAAGCCTTGGGCTGAGATACGGTTGACAATTGTACATCATTGCTGGCCATTACAGGAGAAAAATAAGAAGAAAGATCAAAATAGAAAAATTAAGGAAGCCAAGTTAGTTCACAAAGAAATGTCAAAATTTGACATAGAAGGGGTGGTTTTGACAAGTGGAGAAGGATTGGGAATGCAGAAAGCAGTGGGTGCATCACAGATGAGTAATCAGCGTCCGATGGATCAAGGTGGATATGGGTTTATGCCACAAGGCAGCGGTATGGGCTATAGAGGAAGAGGAGGTGGATTCCAAAATACTCAAAGTTGGTTTCAAAGTACACAAACTGAGAAACAGAGTACTCAATGAGGGCTTGTCAGAAGGGCACCCTCAGTATGTAGGACTTGTGGGATGACAGGGCACATTGCACGTGTATGTGGTAGCAAAGGTATTGTACAAAATAACCAATTCTCAAGAGGGAGGGAAGCTTATACTCCAAAATATAGTACACAAACTAGAGAAGGGTCAACCCAAGATCAGACACAGTATCAGACACAAGTGCCGCGAGTGCAGCAGGTGCAACAGCAAGAATGAGTGCATATGAATCCACCACAAGGGCAGTCGCAACAAGCACCCATGCAGACACAACAGTATGCAAACACAGGACAAATACTGACACCTAGAATAGGAGGTGTCACTGTGGTGGGAGGAAATCCTTTCACAGGGATGGGGATGAGCCTGTACCCACAATAGGACATCTCACAGGGTGACTTGATGTGTTCAGTACTATCTGTGACACCAGACCGCCAAGAGCAACCAAGGGTCGATGTGACGATAGGAGGCACATATTTTTCTTTTCTTGTTGACACTGGAGCAACTCATTTGTGTAGATGAGAAGGAACATATCCAATGTCAGGAATTGTCATGAATGCCCAATGATTTTCCAGAGCTACGATACGAGTTCCTTTTACTAATGAATTACAAGTCTCTATAGGAGAATATGACATGTCTGTTCCTTTATTATATTCACGTTAACATTTTTGGAAGAGGTTTGATGACAAAATTAAACATGACAATTTCATTAACTGATCAAGGAGTAGTGTGCTCAACTCCAGGAATACACTATTTAAACATGGGCGAATTTATGCTGGCGTTCACAGGGCAAGTGGCCCTTCGAGGCGTTCCAGTAGATCCATAGATATTTTTTAGATGGAGTAAGCATCTACTGACATGGCTACCTGTGTTGGTGGGAAAAATTGTGAGTTTTTCTTTAGACCACAAATACCTATGGATGAAGCGGGGGGACAGATTTTCCTATAGAATTGGAAGCAGCCATAGTACAAAAGGAAATGGCAATGCTTGAAGGAGTAGATGATGATGGGAGCCCATGGAGAACAATAATAGCTCTCGAGGAAGGGTACAGATTGACTGACATAACTGATGACGACATGTTCAGGGAAGACCAAACAGATGATGAAGAGTTGTTCTTTATGAGCATCACATACTGGATAAGAATAGAGAAAAGGCAAGTCCCACAGTGAATGGCGATAATGCTGCAGCTTCCAGCATTTTTTCAGGAAGACTTGAGAAGGTGCCAAGCATCCTTTAGACCACAGGCCCTAATTACATAGGTTTATTGAAGGGAATAGGGGAAGTTAAAATAAAGCTTAATCCAGGAGCGATTTTACCTCAAGCAAAGCAGTACCCCATGTCTCAAGAAGCTGATGAGGGTATAATTCAGACTATTTCAATACTGATGAAACAAGGAATTCTGGTGCCATCGGAATCGTCATGTAATACCGTGGTGTATCCAATCAAAAGATCTAAAGGAGGGTAATGGCGATTTATACAAGATATCAGACCGATTAACCAGATTGTAGATTCAGAGTTTCCTTTAGTTCCTAACCCGGCAACGATACTGTGCAGTATCACGGTGGAAGCTCGATATTTCATGGTGATAGATTTGAAGAATGCGTTGTTCTTGATTCCATTGCACAAGGACTCACACGACTTGATGTCATTTACATTCTGTCAAACTTGACTGAAACATACTAGGCTGCCTCAAAGGTACTGTGAGTCCCCATCGATCTTTAATAGAGACCTACAGATGGATTTAGGCAATACTGATCTTAAGATTACAGTGATACAACATGTAGATAACAGTTTAATTTGCAGCACTACGGAAGATGAGTGCAAACAAATTCTATTCAGTTGATGACTATTCTAGCAGATAAGGAATATAAGATAGACAGGGAGAAACTGCAATATTGTCTAGAAGAGGTGTTATACATAGGTCAATTGATTTCACATGAAGGAAAGAAAGTGACACCTGAGAGAGCCGAGGTGATTATGAAAACGCCAAAACCAAACACAGTGGAGCAGATGTAAAGGTTCTTGGGATTATGCAACCATGTTAGAGGCTGGGTGTTTGATAATAGTACATATACAAGACCACTTCCAAAAGCTTTAAAGAAAGCAGAGGGGAAAAAGGCTAAAATAGAATGGACTGAAGAAATGGAGGAGGGGTTTGAGGAACTGAAAATAGCAATTTGCACAGCCCCTTTTTTGTAACTTCCCAATTATGCTGAGGAATTGTATTTGTTTTCACGCACACATGGGACAGTCATGACACCAGTGCTTACACAGAGAGCTACATTGGGGTACAAATGTTTAGCATATTACAGTTGGATTTAAGACCCAGTTATGAAAGGACACCTCCCTTGTGAACCGTCATTGGCAGCTGCCATGTTCGTGATTGAGACGTCTACAAGTATTGTTATGGGCTGCTCTGTGACTCTCTTCGTGGAGCATGCCTTATTTACCATTTTAGGGAAACCCCAGGGTACCAGAAGTGTTGCTAGGTCTGGAAAAAGCAAGGGGCTACGCTAATGACGGAACTGTCGGGACTGAGGGCTAGCTAGGCTTTTGGTTGTAGCTCCTGAGATTCTATCCGGGGCTACAACCAAAACACCAGGGGCTATAGCCCCCTTAGCCCCCCCTAGCAATGCCTCTGCAGGGTACATTTTTATTTGAATTTGTAAAGCGCCAAACTGCCCTCGGGCATTGTGGCGCTGTTAAGAAGGCTTAGTTACATAAGTGCATTAGAAGGCATACATAAATACATGTTGCTTCATACAGTTCCTATAAGCGCTTAACAATGGTTACGTAGGATGGTGGGCAACTATATGGTGCCAGCCACATCTTACACGCCGATAGCTTCATACAGTTGCAAGGTCAACATCGGTAAGCAAGAGCATGGTGCCAGCCACATGTTGTATGGTCAAAATTATTATGCAGATACAAGGTGCCAATCCTATGTTGCAGGCGGCAACAATATATATGTGTGGTTAGAGTTGGTGGGTATGTGCGTGGTGCCCGGCACAGAATACAGAGGAGGCAAACTACAATATGAATGTATGGCTAATGTGAACATGGAATAGCATGGGGCCAGTGCCATATTTCAGGGTGGCAAGTGCATACTATTACATTGGTTTAAAATCACTGATAAACAACGTGGAGCCAGTCTCAAGGTATGGCGGGCAACTACACACATACTGGGGTGGGATGAGAGGGGGTGGCACAGGCGACCAATGGGGGAGTGGGAGTACAGACACACAGGAGGCAGTGGAGGGGTGGGGGGGAGGAAGTACAGACACACGGGAGGCAGCAGAGGGGTGGAGGGAGGACAGACACGGGAAGCAGCAGCGGGTGGGGGGGCGATTGACATCTCAAAGAGCTTCAGCATGTGAGGTAATGATTTTTGAACCCAATGATTGAGATTGTAAAATGAAAATATTGAATACTGCTACGTTTATAGTTGAACCAATAGAAGAAACCGATCATGTGCATTACTGTGCTAATTATGTTGAATTTTATTATACTATACCCTGATTGAAGGAAAATGCTTTAGCGGGAGGGGAAATTCTTTTTTATTGATGGTTCTTCAAAAATGTATCAAACTAGTGGGAAAAGGAGTTCAAGGGATTAACGACACAGGCACCCTTACCGGCACCGTTAACCCCTTACCGCCAGCCTCGGAATGAGGCCCAATGTCTCTTCTGACAACAGTAGGATAAGCTTGAAGTATAAACACAAATACAGCAAGCACAATTCTATGAACATCACTGTCGGTAAGTTCCATATTAGCTGCTTCGAACAGGTATTCAATACAAAATTAATCTGGATACTGATCTCGTTTCCAATTTTGAATAAAGAACTGACATTTAGGCATGTCATTGATACTTCAATGTGTATTTGTAAAGTTCATTTTTGGCCTACTGAAATTTGCTGCAAGTCTTTTCACTCACTGCTAAAATGTGTATAAGAAGTGTTCATTTGAATTTCAGTCCAAAATAAATCTGTACTATCCACCGGTAGTTGCTTTATCGTCCTTCTTCTTTGTCATCGATTGAGTATGCACATGCTGAAATTCTTCTTGTCTTGCTTCTGGATTGGCAACAGTGGGAGTATGAGTCTCCCACTGTTGTAGGACTTCAAATTCCCCATTTTGTAGGACTTTACATCCCCTAAATCCAGGCAAGCTCTTCGCCCTTGGACTTTCACAGCTGAAGGAGTTATATTCTCAATGTAAAAGGGACCATTAAAATGTGGCTCATGCCACCTTCTATTAAAATTCTTGATTAACACTAGGTCTCCAACATATAACTTAGTTCCCAATAAAAATTGAATTGGGTTGGTTGTTGAATCGTCTTCTCCTGTTTTCTGAGAACAACCCCCCTTGCACTTGATTTGATCTGAAATGAGAGGGCCCATTGTTGGATCTCAGCACTTCACACACACCCCACCACGGAAAGACTTCACACACTACAACTTTTGCTGCGCAAATGGCATCAGAATGTGCACATGGACCTGCCTCGATTCACCTGGAAAAGGGACACACCACCACTAATCGATACCTATATCCATTACACACATGCAGCATATCATATGTAAAAGCTGAAACAGACCCTTTGCTCGAGGTAAACCTCTAGAAACGTGTACCTAAAGACAAAGTTATTGTGAAAATAAGATGAAGTAACATGCTGACCAATAACTGTAAATCCGCTGTAATGCAAGGTAGAAAAGGTACATAGAAACTTGCTAAAAAGAGGTATATAAACAACGTTTGGGACGGCCATTGGAAGAAAACGGACAACGGCCTCTGTTAAGAATCAACTCTGCTACCTCAAAAGACGAGCCCAGGGTTGCAAATTGAAGAATTGATAAAGAAGCTGTCTTTGTGTGCAGAATAAAGGAGTACTTTGGCCTGGGATCAAGGAGGCTATTTTGAGAGATGGGTGCAAGGCACAAAGGGAGTTGAATGAACATGCCATGTGCATAAGATATATTTCTGCTACGATTAGGAGAGACAGGGACATTTGTAAGTGCTAAATGCTGAACAATCACAAGGGAAAACACCTATGCGAGGTGGAGTGAGCAAGGCCCTAAAGCCAGAAAGGGTAATGGCACTCTGTTCAATAAATCAAATAGTCTTAAAAAAGAGGTTGAAATGGACAAAATCATGGTCCCCTAACACGTGACTCAGAAGTCGAAAACAAGGGCTATTCTTTAAAAGCCCAGATGATGATAGCGGTCTGCTCAGACTCCCTCATATGTTCCAGAACAGTGAGCAGACTATGATGTCAACTACAAACAGAAGTCCTTGGCAAAGGATCAGGTCGATGACATATGATGCACTAATTGGGAAAACAAGGAAGTAATTGATACATTTCGAGCACCTAGGTTTCATTTCTACTCATGTGCTGCTAAACAAGCTAAAAGTCCAAAATTGGATGAGGTTACCAACCAATCATAAAGCTTGCCATACATTTTACATACAATGTTGCAGTTACCAACCCGCTGCCATATTCTCTGCTATAACAAGTATATCACGTATTTAGAAGTAGCTCAGGGCGTGTCCTACAGACAAGGGGCAGCAAATGAGATATTAACACTTATATGATACTATAAGTAGACATGTTCCCCAAATCTAATCCCTCCTGCGTACAAACAAGAGAAGGTGTGAATAAGCATGCATCTATTTTGATAACTGTTACTTATCCCTGCTTTATTTCATTGAGATGAAAGCAGTATTTTACCATCTTCCTTGGGTCTGTCCTGTTACTTGGTCTAAGATATTTACTGGTAATTTCATCGAGTTCCTAGAGGACACTTCAGAGTGCTAGAGCACATTTGGTAGCAGAGGATGGTTCTGGTCTAAAGACCTAGATCTAGGGCCAGATCCAGGCCCTAGATGCCCGCCTTCTCCTACCATTAGATATTCAATCTCTGAGTTTCTTGCGGAGAGCAGAGCATAAAATAATACATGTTCAAGATTCGTTTGGCAGGACCCCGTTTGATGGAATTCCTGTCTGGTCCGAGTGGGCGCCCCACGGTCTGAAGGTGAGCCCGTTGATTGTGGGAGAGTCGATGCCAAGGGACTCGAGATGAATAGCGGATGTAAGTTGACCATCGAACGTGGTAAAAGATAAAGGGGGAGGGATTGTGTTATGGTGTGTTATATAGATATGTATAGAAAGAGTAACTGGATTTTGGGTATTACAAAGAAGAGAAAAAGATACCTCGATTGCACGGGCCCCCGAGGGTCGGACAGTATAGACCCCGTAACAACATATAGGAGCGTTAAGGATTCCTGAGGCATTGAGCCAATAAGAAGGGCATGTATTAAACTTCGAGATGGAATAATAAGAGATTAGATACATTTACTAAGAATAAGCAAAGGAAGACATACGCAGGGTAACACATTGAAAGTGCACATGTGTAGGGATGTAATATGTTTTTATAAAGCTTTCTGCATGTTTAAACTGATAGATATAAAACGATAGCAACAAATAAATAAATAAATAAATAAATAAAAATAATTGTTGGTACATTTTGTAAACAAAGGATTGACATCAATCAGAAGGTTACAATTAGATGAGATTAGTATAATAAAATAAGAGAGCCTTAAGATACTAAAAATTAAGAAAGATATTACAATAATTGATAGAAAATGTAAACGAAGGAGCAAGAAGAACAGTGGTACAAGGAGTTTAAAAATGTTTTCATTTACAGATTACGAGCAGCGATTAATGGTGCTTGCTCAAAGAGATTAAAACAATGTGCTTAATAAACATAGTCAGAAGAATAACAGACTAGGTAAGTATCGGCAGTCTAAACTTACTTGCCACTATGGAGGACACTTACACCTATGCAGAACATTGCCGAGATATACAGTCAAAAGTAGGAAATATTCAGAGTTGGTCAAGGGTATGACTAATAAATCACTTATGTTATGGGCTCCTGAGTGTTCATTTTCAGAATCGTTATTGCGTCACATGATGCCATACTTACATGCCACTCATTAACGAAAGAAGTTACAGAAAAGGTTGGTAGATTTAGAACTCTGGAAAATGTACCAGAGTGAGAAAGAAGATCCACCTGAGAGGGAGTGGATGCTTAATCAGCATACAGGAGTATGCTGATTAAGCTGATTATAACAACTTTGGCTCCTCTTTCCCCTCCTGAAAAGCAAGATGTAAATACTGAAGAGAAGGGATTTCATCCCTTAAAGGAATTAAAGCCAGCAGCGTGGTATGTTAATCCAACGTCTGAGCCCCCTGCTTATTGCAGTGAAGACACCATGGAAGAGAGTGTGAATCGAGATTCTAAATACATATTAACACATGATTACATAAACACTGGCCATCCCCACTGTCCTTCTTTTTTCTTGTGAGTGAGCGCCTGGATGCCTTAGGCCTTTGGCGCTACATAAATGTTATAACATAACATGAATATAAACAGCGTGATGAGAGAAAGGATAGACTGTACACACAGATAGCGATGGAGGAAAAGGCAGAGAGACAGAAGGGACAAAAGGATAAAGCTAAGGGCATGACAATAATACACAATAAATGGATGGGAAGACAAATATTGATCAAACTAGATGACATAGGCATTGATGGAGTTTTAAAGATCGAGGACAAAGAAAAGCGAGTGAAGAGAGAGAAAGGGAAAGAAGAAGAGATATTATATAAAGAAGAAAGGGACAAAGAGTGTAAGCAAAGGGAGGAACAGAAACAATGTGAGATGAGAAAAGAAAAGGAGAGATTAGAAGAAGAGAAACAAAAAGAGGCAGAAGCTCAAAGATTGAATGTATGTAGGTTGCAAAGAAGGCGAGAGGAAGACATGTTAAGGGGAATAACGAGAAGAGAGGAAGAAATGGACCAAAGTAGGGGATTAAAAGATGACGAGATTGAATATTTATGCAATAGGAGCACAGTGCCCATAGAAGCAGAAGAAGAACTGGATGAAGAAAGATGGTCACAACAGCCCCGAAGGGAGATGCAAGATATGCCGCAATCATCATGGGCTGGTGGACAGGATGCAGAAGCCATAGAGCAGAGGCTTGGGAACCTATATAGGCAAATGTGGGATAGAGGAAGGACTAGAGAATACTGAAATCTCCCGATTAAAGGGAACTGAAGGAAGATCAGGGGATGTCATAACAGACAATCATAGTACGATGTCCTTAACCAGGTTAGATCTTGATGACAAAGAAGAAGATAACAGTCATACAAGTTGGGGCATAATAATATCAGATGAAGAAATGAAGGAAGACGAGAATGCATGAAAAAAAGGCGCATTTGGATTTTCAAGTGAATCAAGCATAGACAGAGGGGTAAAATGGTCAGATTTAGAAGATCCTTTAGAAAAAACACCAGAACCGACACCATATACTGAACAACCACGAGTATGATCACAAAGTACAGGAAATATATCACTGCCTTATGTAAGCAGATTAAGGGAATTGCCAGGACAGAAACAAACAGGCAAGGAAAACGCTACATGGAAGGAGTGTGGGCGGGTATACAAATCAGGACTGTCAATTTTCCCACTGTTAGAGAAAGGGGGGCTCGACCACAATATATTCCATGGCTCCAAATGGATAAAGAGAATTTAAAGTACACACTACCAAGTTTAACTTCTGGTGCGGGAAAGTGGATTTCTGAATTAGAGAAAAGAACATCAGGAGCGACTTTGGCCATAGGCAAAATTAAAGGCCTATTATCAGCTATCCTAGGGGAGAGAGCTGACAACATTTGGAAAAGAGCAGGATATCCGAAAGTCATCGCACAAAACATGGTGCACAATGGTGCACCATTTAATAACTGTGTAGCAGATGTATGATGACCACTCAGAGTACAATATCCTGATACATCAGATATTGGGGCAATAATGACTAGGAAAATGGTAGAAACTGAAGACCACATTGCCTTTATTCAGGAGATTCAGGACTGATGGAATTTGGAGACACATGAATCCAGGGATAACGGAGTAGCATTATTTTATCATATTTCATGTCAAGGGCTGTTAGAGCCGGTGTAATGCCAGCTATAGAAACCGGTGGAAATGGAAACAAACCATTGGCAGAGATCCAATTGGCAATTGTGCATTACTGTAGAATGTTAAGGGAGAAAGATAAAAGGAAAGCAGGGAGTAGGAAACAGGAAGAGGTGAAGTTGATGCAGAAAAAATGATCGAAGAACAGCATAGAAGGAGTCGTATTGACAAGTAATGAGGGAGCAATGTCAGAAATAGTGCATATGTCATGGATCAGAATGTCTATAATTTCATGCTGAGAGGCAGAAGGAATGGGCCTCGAGGAGGATGACAAGGTGGATTTAAAAATCCTCAAGGAAGGGGAGGATTTAATGGTGTACAGTCACTGCAATGTTGGAGTTGCAGTAAATTGGGACATTTAGCTAGAGTATGAAGAAGCAGCAGGGGTGGCATGCAACAACAGAAATGGCAATATCCAAGAGGGGGATGGGCTATGCTCCACAGTATAATACAGATTCACAAGGATATCATTCCCGAGATTACACGCAAGCTCAGACATGTACACCACAAATATAACAAGTCCAAATGCAGATGCAATTGCCACAAGGGCAACAACAGCAAGCACCTATGCAGACACAGCAATCACTGACACAATAAGTACAATATATTCCAATGCAACATGCAGGTACATCACAATGGCACATGGATACGGATGACATGCGAATAGCCGCACCCAAATCAGTGAGTGTGACTGTGGTAGGAGGGAACCCATTCACAGGTACGCAGATGGATTTATATCCACAATAGCATAGCCCACAGAGCGACCTGATGTGTTCAGTATTATCTGTAACAACAGACTCCCAAGAGGAACCAAGGGTCAAGGTGACGATAGGACATTTTCATTTCTTGTGGACACTGGAGCAACTCATTCCTCTGTCTGTGAGGGAAAATATCCAATGTCAGGCAATGCCATGAAGGGATTTTATGTGGTAATGAATGTAGTTCCATTTACAGACGAATTACCAATTTATATAGGTGAGCACAACATGTCTATTCCATTATTATACTCTAGACAAACACTGGTAAACATACTTGGGCGTAACTTAATGATGAAGCTTAACATGAAGATATCTTTTACTGATGAAGGAATAGTGTGCTCAACTTCAGGGAAACATTATGTAAATGTGAGGGAGCTCATATTCGCATTTAAAGGAAAGAAAGCTTTACGAGGAGTACCTCTAGATGGGAAAGTATTTTTGTATGGCGTGACGGTCTTATTATGATGGTTGACTAAATTGATTGGTAAATTATTGAGAATACCGCATACATTTTTGTTCAGGCCAGTGCTCCCTATGAAAAACAAGGGAGGGCAAATCATCCCTTTAGAACTCAAAGCAGCAATAGTTAGAGACAAAAGAGTGACAATTCATGCGACAGACAATGAGGTAAGGGGATGTAGAACAGTGATAGCCCTTAATGAAGGATATAGGTTGACAAATTTGACAGACAAGAAGCTATTTAGAGATGACTATTAAAATGATGAGTTAGCATTTTTCATAAATCTCACTTATTGGATCAAAGTAGAGAATGTAGAAATACCAAAGAGAATGGTATTGGTAAAAAGAAGCTGACATTTTCTCAGGAAGATTTGGAAAAGGTATCAAGTATCTTATGGACTGTCCATATGTCGTGGGACTATTGAAAGGAGGAGGAGCAGTTAAAATTAAGCTTAAACCATGAGCAATTATGTCACATGCAAAATAGTACCCAATGTCCGGAGAAGCGGATGTAGGTCCATTACATCAGCAGAAGGTAGGGCAAAAGGCTCAAGCAACCCTTCACCATCTTGAGCTCGAGTCAAGCAGCTGGAGCAGCATTTTCTTCACCATCCAAGAAGGTAAGCCCTGGTGGGCTAACTTATTCCTGAAAAAAAAAAGGAAAACGATTGCAATGTGCATTATTTTTGGCGGCGAGCTTCTGACACCATCATAATTCATCTAAAGAAGTGCAAATCACTTTCTTTGCATTGCACACATGTGGGGCTGTAATTGTGAAGGTGCACAACCGTTTGGCTGTACCAAAATGCTTTAAGTGTGCACCCTCCAAGATGGCCGACCCATCCTTGTGTAGACGAGCCATCCATTGCCAGCCAGCAGCCCCTTTATGATTGGGCATCCTCCTTCCTAACAGCCAATATGAGGTGCTGGCAAGCGGAAGCTGGCCCCTCCAGCAAACACCCACCTGTAAGGACCTGTTTTTGCCTGTCAGGGCCTACGAGGGCTGGGAGGGCCCCCACCCCCACCCGACCCTTTCACCCCCACCACAAACTATGCTGCAGCCTGCTGTGTACATCCTGCTCTCCTATGAAGTTGGGGCCTTAGCACCCCTTAAACTGTTGAACCTCCAGTGAGAGATAGCTGAACTTTTCATTTGCCTCCTCCACAAACAGCATGATGTATATCTGCGCCTGTTTCCTTCTCTACTCCCTCTATCTGCTTTGTGTTCATTGCGCTGTGTGTATTTTATATCCCACACCCTAGTTTCACTGCATGTTTGACTTTTCCTTGGAAACCAACTTTAGCTGTGTGTACTTTACATCCTGCACCCTAATATCATTGCATTTGTGCCTTTTCTATGGAAACCGATTTTAGCCGTCTGTATTTTACATCCTGCACCCTAATTTCACTTGATGTGTGCCTTTTCCTTGATAACTGAATTTAGCTATGTATATTTTACATCCTGCACCCTAATTTCACTGCATTTGTGCCTTTTCCATCCTGTGCTCAAATTTGTATTGCTTTTTGTTCTCCCTTGTTACTACTAGGCCATCTGTGAGATTAGACCACAACTGTGCAGTGCAGTCACCTCCTCCTTTCAACTTCCCTCTACTACCATAATGGCACTCACCATCTCGCCTATATTCGCTAATTGCTACTCTATCTCCTGCCCCCTCTCTCACTAAGTCTTGAATTAAAAAGCACAAAAAAGACCTCATGCGTGCAAACCCTGGTCCTTCCCATCGCAGATACCTATGTCAGTGCAATTTCCAGAGAGGTCACATATATTCTTTCCTATGTCCCCTCCAGATCTTTGGACTCCTCATCTAATCTGTACTCTCTCCCCTTTCACTTCCTCTCCCATTAACAGTGGCACCAAGTGGGAAGTCCTCTAGGCTGGCTTCTCATCCTCACGTTGCATCATTAATGTCTACCATACTGGCAGTATCCTGGTTCAGAGCCCAAAACCCAACCTCCTTTTCTTTGACTGGATCCACCCTTCCAAAATTCCCTTCCTTCCTTCTGCTGCCTCTCTCCACACAACTCTCACTGCCCCCCCTCTGACTCGAGTACAACACCCCTGTACTCCTCCTCAGAAAACCTTCAAAGGCAGAGATCTCCTCCACTTGGCGACTCCTAATGCCTGTGTTGACGAGGAGAGGAAATTACTGACGGGCCCATTGGTCAGTACTCACCCTCGCAAACTAGTAATACAAGATAGCTGCACCATGCGAGGACAGAGTGCAGGATTCACATACTCCGGCAAGGATCAATGATCAGGACTCAGTAAATTGGCAAAGGGAGTCCGTTTAATGATACATACATCAGTTTATGGAAATCAGCAGCATCACGAACACCTGCCTCACCCCGACTTCCCCAAACATTAGTCAAACAGCCTTTTTTATGGGCAAAATCCGTCATCATTGACGTCTAATTCTACAAAAATCATCAAGCAATACAATTGGTTGGGAAAGGTAACTTAAGTATAGGTGCTATATCTGTATATGGAAATAATGAAAGTGGAGTGGATAACTCTTATCGGGTGGGCATCTACGCCCTTCCCTCTACACCACACGTGATTGACGTCACTATAAGTACGACGTCTCATTGATTACAGTATCTATAGGACCCTAGATTACATGGTCCCTTGTGATTGGGCAAGTTACACCCCTAAACATAAATCTCCATTTTAATTAGCAGCTTTAGAGTAGACACCCAGGTGCCTAGTGTCCCAAGATTCACCCTTCCTCCCTTCCATCAATCAGTGTTTTAGGGCTGTGTGTCAATTAGTTGGCTGGGTATGGCCTCGGATCTGCAGTCTCTTATCAGGAAAAGTTATGGCACCCCCTGGTTCTGGATGACATCAGGTGGTGGTACATCTTCGCACCTGTCTGGTCACGTGTTGGTTCACTGTGAATCTGCTTCAGTTTCCAACCTTTTGTGTATTTAATTCTGTGTGTGTTCGGCCACCTGCATGGGCCTCTCTTATTTTGACCTGCACGGGCAGGCTGGTATTCTCTGTAGTTGGAGTCTAATGAGCTCATGCTCACCTCCCCTTCTCTGGTTGACCTCGATCTCCCCGGCATAAGCCTCTCTTTGTTGAGTTTTGATTCTGCTCCTTCTCTGGTCTTTGCTGGGTTTCTAAACTCGGCCTGTCAGGCCTTTGGCCGCCTGGGTACATTTCTGCTTTCACAAAATGGAGTCGCATGTGTACATTGTGCAGTATTGAGGTAGACATATGGTTGGCGCTTGCCGCTCTACTCTTCTACTAGGCATTGCAAGCAGTATCGATTTCTTAGCCTCTTGTATTTCAAGCTTTTTTACACACATTCAGTAGGGCGGTTGCTTCCATCTTGTCTTGGCACCATTCTCTTACGTTTTAATAGTGGGTCTCCCCTGCATCCGTTATCATTACCCTTGCAGTTACTAGTACTGGCATTCGTGCTTTCAGTAGCCAAGTCTGTTTGTTCTCGGGGCTGCTCGGGCCCTTGGTTTATTTTCATTGGCCTTCCATTAAGGCTTTAGGGGTCTCCTTGTGGACCGTGTGCAGGTATTCCTCATTCCGTATCAGTGGCTGGTATGGCTGTCTGATAGGGTATCGTGCTGCCCAGGGTTGTCTCCTTATGGCTGCTTCAACCGGTATTGATCTCCTTACGTACAAGGGGCAGAGTCCCAGTGCGGCTCTCTGTTGGTTAATTTGCTCCTCATACGTCACGTACCACGGCGAGTAACTTACTGGCAACTCTCAATAGGGGGCAGGGGAGCAGGTCATATCTGGGACCTCCTCTACACTCCCCCCTCTGGTCGGTTCATCGACCACTCCTAATTCCTCCTTTACATTCAGTTTCTTTGATTCCTCAGCTTCTTGCTCATCGTCTCCTGGGTTTACACAAGAAGGCGTGAAAGTATGCAATTTTGGTGTCCATACCTTTATCACCCCCTTCAAGCTTCCTGCTGTTCTCACATGCTCATCTTTGTTCCAGGTCATCAACTGGCATTGTCCATTTGGACTGCAGTAAATCCATTTGCCTTCGTGCCTTCTTCGTTTCTTGGGATAAGTGAATTTTGTTCCTTCTGGTGCAAATTCACTGGACTTCACAAAGTCTTTTATCTCCTCATCTGTCAGGACTCTGGGATTCCAGCCTGGCTCGACATTGACCATAATTTTCATCCCAATGGCCTTCTTTGCTGTTTTATGGCACTGTGTGATGATTATCTTGATAACACAGACACCTAGCAGCACCATTGCTAGCAAAGCTCCCAGGAACTTGAATATATCTGTCATCCACTGTGGGACCCATGAGAATAGGTTCCCAAACCAGCTGTCGTCGTCCACTTCATCTTTCTCATCGGTCATCTGGTTTTTCAGGGTTATTAACATGTCTATGGCCTCTGTGAGGGTTCCATTTTCTTCATCTTGTGATGGTACAAATGTGCAACATGATTCTCCAATTTTTGCGCAAACACCTTCATCCATTGCAGTGATCATGTCAAGCACATATCTGTTCTGGAGGGTCATCAGTCTGACTGCTCTCAGCACTTCTTTGATCGCATTGAATCCTTTTATTGTGGTGTTGATGATCTGCAGTAACTCCCATCTTGTTATCTGCAACCACTTGGTGTTTGCACCAACTTGGATATGCGGCAAGAGTATTGTTGTAAATACTGATGAAGTTAGGCTGAACAGCCTGTGTTCGTAGGGAATGGCATAAAATGCGTCCTCTGATTTGGCGGAGAAGTAATTCTCTCTCTTCATCCTTGACATTAATTCCACAGACCTCCTTTTCCTCAGGTGAGTGTCTGCTTTCGGGAAGCTGTCCAAATTCAGTTAATTGTTTTGGAATCACTAGTTCTGGAACGTGTACGTTCACCAGTGTGCATATGCCTCCCAGTTCCTCAGTAGCCTTATGTATGCCTTGGATCCACATGCCCAATAGTGGTCCATCAGGACTGCAGTCCCTTGCGACATCCCTGGGGCTTTGTATATTCGCCCGCAGTTTTGATTCTCCCCCATTTTCCTCGTGCCATTGCTTCTAAAGCATAGTTTCGGGTTTTCAAGTGGTACTATCTGCAAGGGTCCTCCTCTGTCTTTGACCCATGTCAAATGCTTTATCAATTTTGGCCACAATGGTCTGCATAGTCTCTGTGAGTTCTCTATTTCTTCTTTGCAGGCTCCAAGGACCATCCAATCTCGGCAGATTACTACTCCTTCTTTCCATCCGTCTGGGGAGACTACTGATCCCCAGATCTGCATTTGTCCTCGGTTCTTCCATATTTGAGCTTCTTCTGACGTTTTCCCGAGGACGTTCAGTCTTGAGTTTATTTCCCACCTTATTCCTGATCCCTTGACGTCAGGGTTTTCATATCTAATCACATGATTCTTGGTGTGCGCCCTGTATCTTGTTTTGATGTCCTGGACATATCCATCTTCATCGGGGTAGTCCTTTTCGTTGGCCCATATCAATGAGGCGTCGCTCCCCATGAATTGTCCTCTGGTGTTACATATTGCCACATGTGACAGGCAGTGTGCTATGGGGACATCTATTTCTACAACCACAAAGATTTTGGACTTGCCCATGCTGTACGGCAGGAGTGCACAGATGAAACATTCTCCTTCTGATTGCCTTCGTCAAACTTCCTTCATGTGCTGGTACCATATGTTGTTTCCAAGATGGGCCGTGCTGTCCAAGTAATCGTTTAACTCGTTATCGGTTTCACATGGACTTCTCTTGATCCTTAGCGTTTTTCTGTGGTTGGCTATCACTATATCTCTGAATGTGTCTGTACTGCTCTTTCGTTCAGGCAGACTCTCGGGCGTTATCCTTGGAGGGGCAGGTTTCATTTCCTGCCCCGCAGTAATAGGGGGAGGTTTTGTACTTCTTTTCCTTCCCTCCTTCATTCTTTTGTAGACCTCCTCCCACCGCATGTGATTTATCATCCTTCCACCACGTGGCTGTGTCGTAGGCTCGGTAGTTACTTCTGGCGTCGGAGCTGGCGTGCTTGCTATCACAGTTGTGGTGGTTGTCTTGCTCAGCTCGTCCTGTAGCTTCTTTGCTCTAAGTATGAGTGGAAACACATACTCAACAGCAGCATGTGTTTTCTCAGTGAGTTCTTTCGTTGCTTCCTCTGTTCTATTGAGTGATTTTGCTATTTCACTTTGATTTGGTTTCTCATGTTGCTCCCTGCTTTCTGGAGCTGCTTATTCCACAGGTGATTTCTCTCTTTCAGTTGGTTTGGCCTGTGGTTTCGTAGCCATTGACACTTGCCCTTGTTTGTGTGCACTCAGTGTATGGGTGCGTGCCGTGGACAGTGCTATGCTATCATTCATTCCGTGCTGACCCTGTCTCCAGCCTTTCTCACCATTCATTACTTCAAGTGTATGCGTGTTACTGCTCATTACATTCAACTGCAAATCGTTTGCTTTATCATCAGTTTTACTTGGAACAGGGAAGACAATATAAGGTCTGGGTGCTTTTGTGGGCCCCAGATGTTCATTACCTGGTGGATGCACAGACATTGGGATGCTTCGTGAACCGATAAAAAATGCAGTTCTAATACTTAACGATAAAAATACTACAATAGTCACAATGCATATACATATGACGGCCTTAAAAGACACTTTACAGCATCTCCTTCCGGGAAACCGGGGGCGCCCTTCCGCTGGTGGCACGGCTAAGTTACTGTTTTGGGCCCTCATTTCAATCAAGTTCATAGTCCACTATTTATTTATTTCTTCTTTCTGATCTCGTTGTTCAAAGTTCAGCAAATCAAAGTGACGTGCTGTTCAATGTCCCCCCTCTTGCGAGTGATGATGATAGTCTCTGAGTATGGAGTACAGTTCCTTTGCTAGACTATGGACAAAGGTTAGACTACTGTTTTCAGCACATCACATTCATCCTGCATTTGTTGTGGGAACCGCATTCCCAGGGCACTCTTTCAACTCGTCATGGCCCTGAGGATATGCAGGACAATGTTTTCAGTGACACCATGAAAAGATGGATTTGCTACAAATCAAGCAAAATAAAATATTGAAAAAATAAGAATAAAAATAAAAATAAAACTGAACATATAAAAAGGTAGGAAAAAATAAGAAAAACGTTAAAAAAGGTAAACACGGCAGTGAAGTTCATGTCTCTGTTCCTTTCACTTGGTCGTTCGAGGTCGAGTTGATGAACAGTCTCTATGTCACCCATTTATTCTCCTGCGCGATAATGATGAACAAATATAAAACACAAAACAAGAAAAATAAGAACGGATGTAGTTATCCTTGTTTCTGCTCTTTTTGATCTGTCCTATGTTGGAAGCGTGAAGAACTGTGTCTTTTGTTTTCTTGCCTTGTCCCCAGCTGGGGATGATGAAAAAGGTTATTTTGGAAGGCCCCCTTCTAAGGTTCTTCTTAGATGTGGATGTCCATAGTTGCTTCTGAGTTGTGATGCAATAGCTCTTAGGAGCCTGTTCAATTGGGCATTCTTTGCTGGATCACTAAGAAAGGCAGGCACATCAATGTTGCGGGGTCTGCCCACTAGTTCTGGAAAGTTTTCAATGAGATGAAAGAAAACACGAAAAGCATAACGACTGTCTTCAGGTGTTAATGACATTTGTTCTGGTTCTTTGGCTCTAAAGTCACAGGCCTTTTCTTGCAGTGTGATCAGTTGTTTTTTTTTCTCCGATCTTTCCCTTGTCGGCTAGTTTCACTGAAATCTCCTCAGGAATTCTCGCTGGAAATTGGACAGCTCCACCTGGAGCATGATGCCTTGGAGGAGTGCGCCCATATGTGGGGTGTTGGCCTGATTCCTAAGAAAGGTGATGACGTCAACATCTGCAGGTCTCCCCACCATTTCTGGATAGTCTGTGACTAATTTAAATAAAACGTTGTGTGCCAGCCGTGTATCCTCAGGTGATAGGGACATTTGCCTCGTTTGCTGGGTCCTAATCACAGTCCCTTCTTTTGATGCAAACAAGTTTTGCACTTTCCTTCTGCATGAGTTGCAACCACGTGGTTCAGCTTGTACCACACTTGGTTGAGAAAGTAATTGTTTTTTGGATCTCTAATGAATGTCAATGTATCTGTAGTTCTCCCGATAAGTCCTGGACATTCTTCGATGATGCGGAAGAACAAAGTATATGTGATCTCGTCAAAGATTACTTGTGGTGGAAGCATGTGTGTTTTTTCCGCTGTGTTCCGGTAGTGTAATGAAAGTTTCTATTATGGCAGTCAGTAGTTGTCGGATTATTTTCTTGTTTGCAGGGTCTTGAATGAATTCAGTAACGCTGGCTTCTCTGTCTATAAATGAAGGGTAGGACAGTACTACCAGCTGAAAATATGTGAGCACATCCCACTTGAGACTTCTGCTGGGATGAACCATATGTCCATGAACAAAGTCTTGATCTTACTTTTACTTCTTATCAGAGTCTTAGGTTTTAAATGCTTTGTGTGGCTTTCAATGTTCATGAGATTAGCGCTTCTGTTGATATGAGTACGATTTTCTTCTTTTACCCTGCACCTTTGGCTGCATAGGGTGTTTGCTTGCTTCTTATTGTCTTTTTTATGCCTAAAGAAAAGGTTCAGCGTGTACAAGATTTTCACAAAAGTTCTTTTGTTGGCTACATTAATGTTCATTTAATTGTCCTTTTGCCACCTTTCACTTGGTTTGAAGAACTGTCTTGTTTTGAAAGTCTCACTTCTATTTATTTATTTTTTTTCTCCTCGTTCTTGTAACTTGTCTGCTCATCCGTCCTTCTTCCTTGCCATAGATCTTGTCTGCACGTGCTGCGGTCCTTCCCCGTTGTCTGTGGATTCCTCGGCAGTAGATGTAGTAGGAGTGCCCTCTCCTATAAAGAGTTGTATATCATTCGTGAAGATCCAGGCTCTCCTGCCTTTGAGCTTGACAGCTGATGGGGTGCAGTCCTCTACGATGAACGGGCCATTAAACCTCGGCTCGTCCCATCTTTTTCTTGTGAAATTCTTTACAAGGACGCGATCTCCAGGTAAGACAAGAGGCGTGCATGGGCTATGAGTTGCGCCGGCATCAGCACTGTCTGTTGTGGTTTGTGCTGTGTCATCTCTTTTCTGCCGTCGCTGCAGCTGGCCTGAAATGACAGTGGAACTGGATGTGAGACAATCCAGATAGGCCTTCATCTCCTCTCCCAGAACCTCCCTAGTTGACTGGGCATCACATCTAGCTCTGTCTCGGAGGGTAAGACGGGTCCTCATCCTTCTCCCTGTGACTATTTTGTGCGGCGTTAGATGATGGTCAGAGCCTGGCTGGTTCCGAAGAGCATACAATGCCAGTGGTAGGCAGTGCATCCATCCCTTTCTTAATGTGAGCTTCAACTTGGCTATCATTTCCTTAAGCAAGCCGTTGATCCTTTCACATGTTCCGTTTCCCTCTGGGTGATACGCCGATGAGAATTTGTGCTTTATACCAAGCAACAAGCTAACCTTCTCAAATACTGCATTTACAAAATGTGCCCCATTATCAGATCTCATTACCTCGCACACCCCCTATCTAGGGAAAAACTTCTCACCAGGAATTTAGCAGCACAGGCAGCGTCAGGGTGTGTACAGGGGCCTGCTTCTACCCATCTGGAGAAGGGACACACCACCACAAGTAGATACCTGTACCCATTACACACCTGAATCATATCGACATAATCAATATGTAGGTGCTGGAAAGGTGCATTTGGTCTGGGGATGACTCCTCTCACTACTTTTAATGTGTGCCCAGAAGTGAATTGCTGCAGACAATGCAGTTTACCATAAAGAATGCAACATGCTTGGCTAAATTCGGTATAAACCAGTCTTCCGTGAGCGTTGCAGCAAAAAGTTTCTTTTGACATATGAAAGGGGTAGTGAAGCTGTTCTAGCGCTACTTTTAGAAGGGCGACAGGCATTACTGGTTTACCAGTGCTGTCTTGCCTCCTCAATCCCTCAGAGGGGTTTAAAGAACACACTTGATGCTTCCATACATTTTTCTCCTCCTTAGGTGCCTCCCCCTGGAGCTCCATTGATTGAGAGTGTCCCATATTGCTATAGGCTTCAGGAGTGGCTCGTGCTACCATCATTCGTTCATGGGTACGTGCCACCTCTACGTCCATGATTGTTTCAGTTTTGGATGCCATACGTTTGGCTTCCGTGTCCGCTTCATGATTTCCACGTGACACAAAATCTGTCCCTTTGGTATGAGCGGTGCATTTTACGACCGCTATGCCCACTTGGAGCTGTAGTGCTTTTATCAGCCTGTCCAACAAGGCGGCGTGCTGCACTGGCATGCCGTCCGCTCGGAGGTAGCCCCTCCTCTTCCAGCATGCTAATCCTGTGTGCACTGTTGACGTCACATAGGCGGAATCACTGTACACTGTTACTTCCTGGTCTGCATGGTTCTCAATGGCGAGTATCAGTGCCACTAGTTCTGTAGCCTGTGCCGAATAGTGGGATGGTATTTGTGCACTGACAAGTACTTGGAACTCTCCATTCGCCATGTGTTTGATCACGGCCACGCCTGTATACCTTTGCCCATCATCTTGGTCAATTCTTGATGACCCGTCAATAAAGACGATCTCTCCACTTGGCAGGGCATTTTCCTTGACCCTGGGGAATCTCATCATAGTATTCTTCATAGTTTGCACAGTCATGCACAGGTTCTCCCTCTGTGACTCGCTTGGCTATAAAAATAGCAGGGTTTACAGTTTTGCATCGCACTATTTTGATCAATGGATTAGAGATAATCACCTCGTAGGCTGATGCTCTTTGCGAAGTCAGCGTGCCCTTTGGCTTCTCTAGTATGGCGAATAGTGAGTGCTCAATATATAATGTCATGGAGCACCACATTACCATGCATGATGCCTTTTCAATGGCGAATGCGGCGGCAGCTAAATTTTGTTCGCACGGGAAGTGGCCCTTCATGACCGGGTCCAGACTCCCGCTGTAATATGCTAGGGGTTTATATCCCAATGAGGTTCGCTGCGCAAGCACTGCTGTCATAATACTGCCACCGGTATGAGAGAACAGATAGAATTCCTCTGCATAATTAGGAATCTGGAGAACTGGGGCCTTACAAATTGCTCCCTTGAGTTCTGTAAACCCCTTCTCCATTTTTTCATTCCATTCAATTTCTTCTCTTGTTGCCTGGGCCTTTTTAAGGGCCTGTAACAAGGGTTCGGTATATGAGCTGTAGTCAAAGACCCATGCTCTGACATAATTTCACTAGCCTAAGAAGCTTTGCATTTGCTTTATTGTGCGCGGCTTGGCCGTGTGCATGATAGCCTCGGCCCTTTCTGGGTTTACCTTTTTCCCCTCATGTGAGATTAGTTGCCCCATGTACAACACCTCCTGTTGGCAGTACTGCAGCGTGTCCTTGTCTACTTTGTATCCTTTCTCAGCCAATATAGCCAATAGCTGGACTGAGTCGTGTCGGCATTGCTCTTCAGTGATGCTGCAGATTAGAATGTCATCTACATACTGCAAAACAACACTGTCCACCGCAATATTGCTTAGGTCCATTTGTAGGACTCTGTTGAAAATAGATGGAGACTAGCAATACCCCTGTGGCAACCGCAGACTTTTCAGGTGCATTTGCCTGAAGGTAAATAACGTCAGGTCTTGTGAGTCACGGTGTAGTGGGATAGAGAAAAATGCATTTTTCAAATCGATCACCGTGAAGTATTTTGCCTCAGTGGGTATGTTGCACAAAATTGTGGATGGATTCGGGACTAGAGGGAACTCGGCTTCGACTATGTCGTTCAATGCTGGTAAATCCTGGATTAAATGCCAAGACCCTCCCTTTGATTTCTTGACAGGATAAATCACTCTGTGGCACAGCTATTCTGACGTCACAAGGATGCCCTACTCCATCATGGCAGAGATTGTCTTTGCAATCCCTTCATCCGCTTCTCTGGACATGGGATACTGCCGTGCCTGCGGTAGTATTGCCCCTGGTTTCAGTTTAATTTTTACTTCGCCGGCCCCTTTCAGGAGACCTACGTCATAGGGCCCTGTAGTCCATACCTTGGCCAGCACCAGGGCCATGTCGTTATCAAAGTATTCTGGACGTACTACAGCTAACATACTCCTCTGCGGTACCTCCCGCCTGATCATTTTGACCCAAAATATGAGACTCACTTCCACCCGCGCCTCTTCCAGGTCATGGTGTTCCTCGAACAGATCGTCATCAGTGACATAAGTCACTCGATACCCTTCTTCGATGGCGATAATCGCACACCAAGGTCTGCCCTCATCGTCACATCCCTCAACCAATACCACTTTTCCTTGCACTGCGGCAGAGTGTATCATTAAGGGAAATACTTGTCCCTCCTCTTCATGCATGGGTATTCTTTGCCTGAATAGAAACCCATCCGGAGTTATCATAGTTTTGTCTGCAAGGCCTGGCAACCCCGCCATAAGCACTCGTACGCCATATGCGAATACTTCTGGCTCCAGTGGTACAGCTGTCATAGCTGCACGTCCAGAGCATGCTCTGATCATTTCGCACACATTTGAATAATGCATTCCTGGGGTGGAGCACACTATGCCATCTTCAGTGAATGAGATGTCATATTTAACTTTTTCATCAAGCCTCGACCCATGATATTTACTGGGGACTGACGAGAATACAATAAAGTTACATTCATGTCGCACTCTCCCACTGAGACTGGGAGTGCATCAGTAAAGGGAACTCTGCTATGAGCTCCAGTAAAACTCTGGGTATCTATTGCCTCGCCGGACAAGGAGAACTTGCCTTCTCGTATGCAGGAGCGCGTTGCACCCGTGTCAACTAAGAAGGAATATTCTTTCCCCCCTATGGTGACATTTACCCTTGGTTCCCTGTTAGGGTCTGGTGTCACTGATAGGATAGAACACATCAGAATTCCCTGTGAGCCGTCTTATTTCATATATAGGTTCAGTCCATTGTATACCTGTGGGTTTCCTCCACCTGAATTAGTGCCCTGAACCACTTGTGGCAGTGTCTGCTGGGGTTGTCCCTGCGGTACATTCCCCATGTTCAGTGGTTGGACCACTTGCTGTGCACCTTGCTGCAAGCCAGCTGCCTGCTGCTGCATGGTTTAGTTTTGTGCATTGCCCTATTGTGCGGTAGCAGGTTGATTCACCATGCCCCTCCCCAACCCTTGGTTTTTCTGCCACATGCCTTGGCTTCTGCACATGCGCGCCACATGTCCTACCACTCCACATAGCCAACACACTGGCGGTGGTCGGGCCATCTGTCCATCTGGCATAGTTGGACTGCCCATTGGTGCGCTCTGGATACCACCTTGAACATTTTGAAAACCTCTTTGGTTACCTCTAAAGCCTCCCTGATTGCTCTGCCATCCTCTCCAGGCCCCACATCCTTGCCAGCAACAAGGTAAGCGCTAAACTCGAAGCGCATTTCCCGCAATTTCTTTCTAAAAATGCATCCGCGATCTGTGCCAAACTGAAGAAAGTATAGGCTTCCTTGCAGCCCACATCCACAGATTGTGAATTTATTTATTGGATGCAGCACTGAAATCGCCATTGAAGCACACGAGGCCCTCACCCCTCCAAAATGGCCACCTGCTTCTGTATTGCCTGCATCAACATCTACCGAGGCTCCAGCCTCCAACACTGATAGGCTGCCGTGTCTATCTACTCCCCTGCACACCCAATGTTTGTTGTAAATACAACCAAAAAGTAATATGTTTTTTGTAGGTTCAAACCTTATTATAAACGTAAATTTCAAAAACAATAGTGTCAAACAATCTTGTGATGTATTTCATCAATCAATTTATAATAAAAAGGATGAAAAGGTGTGCTCACATTCTGATTTCTCTAAACGTTATTTATGCTTTGCATGTTGCATCCCTCTTCCAGCTCAATTCAATACTGTGCTTAGAAGATTCATCCACAACATTCACAACAATATTCACAAAAATACTCCCAAGTTGTAGTCTTCGTTCATGCCCCTAGGCCTGTCTACCCAATAGATTTCTCTCTGGTTCAACCTTTTGGTATGATTCCCTCCCCTTGTTGCTTTTTTGACTACTTCTAGGACTATTACCTTCAATTGAGCTACACTGCGTTTCTTCTCGTCGAAATGACGTGCCACTGGTGACCTTATGTTTTTGGTTCTGATGTTACTGAGGCTCGCTGCGCCACAGGGAACCAGGCTGCACCTCACTGAGGAAGTCCAACAAGGCCGAAACATGTCTGGGGTTGCTTGGTTTTCTGTGCAGAGGGGACCTGGCCTAGCAGTTCGGGCTGGGCTGCTACCCTCGGTGGCGGCAGCTGCTGACTGATTTGCACATGGCTGGTCCCCTTTTGCAATGGCGCAGACGGGCTAAAAAACGGTGGTGTGGAAGGTTGGCCCAGAGCAATTGCCAGTGGTTTAGATTCATTCGAAACCTTCCACCCATCACTTTTGTGGTCAGTTTGTTTCTCCTTGTGAGAGAGGGTATGCCCAGACGTGGGTCCCTTGCTCGCTGCGCCACAGGGAACCAGGCTGCACCTCACTGAGGAGGTCCAACAAGGCCGAAACATGTCTGGGGTTGCTTGGTTTTCTGTGCAGAGGGGACCTGGCCTAGCAGTTCGGGCTGGGCTGCTACCCTCGATGGCGGCAGCTGCTGACTGATTTGCACATGGCTGGTCCCCTTTTGCAATGGCGCAGACGGGCTAAAAAACGGTGGTGTGGAAGGTTGGCCCAGAGCAATTGCCAGTGGTTTAGATTCATTCGAAACCTTCCACCCATCACTTTTGTGGTCACTTTTATGTTCATGCCATCTTTCTTTGACTTTTCTGTTTGTCTGTCCTACGTAAAAGATGCCACAAGGGCAACTCAATCCATAGATCACCGACTTAGTGTCACATGTGGCATAGTCTCTTAGCTTGATTTTAGTTCCATTATATGGATGTCTCACATGTGTACCTCTCATTATGTTATTACAATGACCACAGTTCAAACATGCAAACGTCCCTGACTTTCTTGGTTTCAAAGTGGATTGTTTCTCCATGGGTGGTCTTTCAGCTTTAACTAATGCGTCCTTGAAATTGCGTCCCCTTTTGTAGGCTATAATTCGGGGCTTGGGGAACAGTCTCTTCAACTGTGGATCCATTCCAATTATTCTCCAATTTTTCTTGATCATCCTTGTGATATGATGACTTTGTCCTGAGTATCGTAACGCATAAATAAAGGGAAATCCTTCTGGTTTCTCTTTCGGAATTAGTAGTTCAGTTCGTGATATTCTTTCCGTTTTCTCTCTAGCTACCTCAATAATGTTTGCTGGGTAGCCTCTTTTCTTGTATTTGGCGGTCATAGCCAGGTTGGCTTCTTCCAATGTGGTTGGAGAAGATATGAACCGTTTCAAACGAAGAAATTGGCTGTATGGTAGGTTGTTACGTAAATGTTCAGGATGGTGACTCAAGAAATGTAGAGAATTGTTGACATCTGTTTTCTTGTGGTATATATTCGTTGTTATGCCTGTTGCTTCAATTTCCAATTCTGCATCTAGGAAATGTAGTCTGGGTGTGCCCACTTCCATAGTGAATTTAATTCTGTCATGTATGGAGTTTAGATATTCCAAAAACTCTTCCACCTCACTTTTTGTTCCCCTCCAGATCACGAAGATGTCGTCTATGAATCTTTTCCATATAATCAGGTGTGTTTCCATCTTGGCTCAGGTAATATGAGGGTCATTTCTAGGTAGTACATGAATAGGTTGGCATACGCTGGGGCCATAGATGACCCCATGGAGGTTCCTGCCGCTTGTGTCACACCCTCTCACCCACCCCATATCTCACTTCCCCCTCACACCTGTCTCTCTCATCAGGCGCTTCTCGCCGTCGTATTCTCCATTCACATCAGCAGGGGAAGCACGGCAGGCGGGATACCATGTTGGGCGGACCCGCCTCTTTTCGCCCTTTTCCGCGTTGGCGGTTGCCATGGCGCCTCCTGCACAGCCGGCGATGCCAGGATACCAGGAAGTACCGGCAGCCCCAATCGCTGGCCGCGTTGCGCTCCACGTAACGTGCGCGAGCGGTCACGTGATGCGTCATGTGACACCGCTCGCCGCTTCAAAAGAAGCCGGCAAACAAGACACTTTGCTTCACAGCTACTTCTGCGGAGGACTGCCAGGTGTTACCTTTTGCTTCTCGTTACTCTCCTTGCCTCGACCTTGGAACGCTTCACTTGGACCTGCTCTCGGATTACCCTTGGACTCTGGCGTGCTCTCTGATCTACCGGACATCTGACACCTGTTTGTACTCTGGACTTGCTTTTGGATTACCCTTCTGTTTCTGCAAACTTCGGATTGCTTCAAGTTTTGCCACGGATCAAGTCTTGCTCCACCAGGTGCTTTCAGGAGTGCCAAGTACATCATCTCAGCCTGCTGTGGGTTCCCCTGCTGTCTGCATAGGTTTCTTACCTATACTCCACCCCTTTTAGGTAAGCTGGTGTCACTGCATCTTGTTTGCTCCCTCTGCCAATTGCCTTTTGGGTGTTTCCTTGATTATAACCCTTTGCCTTACAGCACTCAGGGGTCCTTCCGGCATTCCCGCTACCAGGCTGACGACGACACTCCCACCTGTGGCCTCAAAGATTGCTAGGGCAGTATTTTACATTCTGCTCGAGCGGTACTTGGGGACGGAGGCATTACATAACTGCACGACCATCAAGTTGGACCCATCAAGTTAGAACAGCTTGTAAGTAAAATTGGTTTCCATATCTGAAATAGTTATTAACTAGAATAATTTTACTCAACTCCAATATGAGTACTTTATTCGCTTTACAGTTATCGGTATTCATTAATGTCCATTCCAAAGCTTCCAGTCCATCGTGGTGGGGTATTGACGTGTAGAGACTCTGGACATCAAAAGACACTAGTATGTCATCCTCTTTGATTTCCGGTAAATTATTTAAATTGTTTAAAAAATCAGTTGTATCCTTTAGGTACGTTGTGGTGGCTTGTACCAGTGGTTGTAAGGCTTTATCCACGTAAATTGCTAGTGGGTTGAATATGCTCTCCGTGCCTGCGACAATTGGTCTTAATGGAGGCATTTGTAAATTCTTGTGGATCTTTGGAAGTCCATAGAACACTGGAGTAATCGGAAATTCCTGGGTCATATATTTTCTTGTTTTGTCAGAAATCCAACCTGTTTCAAATGCTTTGTCTAGTGTTGTTTGGATGATCTTGGCAATATGTGGAGTAGGGTCCTGTCCAATCTTTACGTAAGTATCTTCATCATTTAATAATTCCTTAATTTTGATGTCGTAGTATGTGGAATCCATTATCACGATGGCTCCTCCTTTGTCCGCTGGTTTCAAAGTTAGGCTTGGATCATCTGCTATTTCTTTAATTAGCTGACTTTGGTGTCTTCTAATGTTGTAGCGCTTGATTTGCTCCTCCAACATTTTAATGCCGATATTGTTCACTTGGGGGTCAAACTTGCTCCGTGGTTTTATCTCCAAGTATTCATGTTCTTCCGGTGGTTCGCTCGTTTCTATCTGTGTGTCAAAAAATACTTTGAGTCGCATCTTCCTAGTTAATCTGTGCAAGTTAACTTTCTCTTCCAATAAATTCGAGTTTTGTGTTGGTATAAATGACAAGCCTAAATTTAGGGTGTCCATTTGTTCTTTGGTCAATGGTTTACTCGAAATATTAACTACTAGTTGTTCAGTTTCTTTTTTGGCCTGAGGTTTCTTTTTGCCTCTTCTTGTTGTCTTTTTTCTAAAAAAGAAATCGGTTCAGCATCTGAAGTTGTTGGTATTTGTGATGTGTGGAGATTTGTAGCGTGTGAGCGGATATTCTCTGTGTTGGTGTCGTCTTCTCCGCTATTCGGTGCTTCGCTAGTTGGATTGCTTACATCTTCTTCCCGTGCTTTTGGATTAGTAGGTTGTCTCTTAGAGGGTGGTGGTTTCCGATGTGCGTAGTGTTCCTGCCACGTCTACACTATATCTTGTAGATAATCTAGGGTATCTCTCCTAAATTTTCGCACTTTACGTTGTTCTATTTCCTTCTTATACTGTTCTAATGACTCGTTAACCTCCTCCAAGATTTTATTTAGATCTTCTTTGTTTTTGAATGTAAGCACTAAAACGCCCTAAAACTATGGGGAATTCAGAACCATATGCACAGAACCATTGAGGACTTAATAGACTGGAGCATGAGTTCTAAACTTAATGAAGAAGTAATTCCATATTAATTCTCTACAGATTCACCATCGGGTGTAAAGTTAACCCACTAAACTGGGAGGACAATTTGAATACCGCTCACTGGAACAAGGACATATATCATCGGATTATGGTACCGGTTGATCTCCTGAACAAAAACCTTCTCTTTAGAACATTGATTGAAGAATACTGACGTAGGAGAGAGGCATCTGAGCACCTATTGGTGCATCAGCTGAGGATAGCGAACAGGTAATTCTTGAACCATTGGTACTACACCATGACTCTCATTATCCACATATGGGTTTTTATCACAAGAACCTTTCTGGAAGTGTAAATAATAGTAGGTTCATCCTTATATTTATTCTTTTAATTTTACAGGCCGATTTCACTAGCATAACAGAAACGGTTGCTATAAGAAAGAACACAGGTAATTATGAGATGAAAATGAATGACAGATATAAATAAGAAAATGTAAATGTAATAGATGAGTGACAATACTCTATTTACTTATTTGTTGTAGATGTGATAACTGCACATGAAAAAGGATAGACAACTCCTGATGAAGGGGATAGAATACCCCGAAACGCGTAGAGACACAATCTAATATTGGATGTTCAATAAGAATTATTATTGAAAGGAATGAAAAACTATCTGATATTATTGATTTGAATTTGTTTATCCATACTATGTTGAAACAAAACATAAGTCAAAAGCTAATACCAATTTCGAAAATGCACTTTGTTTGAATAGTAATGAAGATTGGAAAAGAATGTTCTTTTTATTATAAATTGATTAATGAAATACATCACAAGATTGTTTGACACTATTGTTTTTGAAATTTATGTTTATAATAAGGTTTGAACCTACAAAAAACATATTACTTTTTGGTTGTATTTACAACAAACATCGGGTGTGCAGGGGACGGGAGAGATCCACAAGGTTGTGGACATCTGTTGTATTGTATCTTAGTACCACAACCCAGTGCCAGGGTTGTTTTTGTCTCCCCCGCACCCCATTACAGTACATATAGAAAATTTAAAGATTGAAAGTCACTGAATGTATTGGGAGTGCACTAGGACTATCTAGATTTGGTTTTGTGTCTATCTACTCCCCCATTGGTCGCCGGCAGGCGAAGCCGGCCCACATTGTCCAAGGCCCACTGTAGCAAGGCCATCACCTGTTAGGTGCCTGGCCTCCTTCACACCACCAGCGTAGGAGCAGGAGCTCCAAGGACCTGCCCGCCCCCCTCCAGGAGCATCGGGCACCCAGCGAGCACTCTGCACTATGGCCCCACATCCTTGCCAGCAACAAGGTAAGCGCTAAACTCGAAGCGCATTTCCTGCAATTTCTTTCTAAAAATGTATCCGCGATCTGTGCCAAACTGAAGAAAGGATAGGCTTCCTTGCAGCCCACATCCACAGATTGTGAATTTATTTATTGGATGCAGCACTGAAATCGCCATTGAAGCACACGAGGCCCTCACCCCTCCAAAATGGCCGCCTGCTTCTGTATTGCCTGCATCAACATCTACCAAGGCTCCAGCCTCCAACACTGATAGGCTGCCGTGTCTATCTACTCCCCCATTGGTCGCCGGCAGGCGAAGCCGGCCCACATTGTCCAAGGCCCACTGTAGCAAGGCCATCACCTGTTAGGTGCCTGTTTGTGCCTGTGTCTGCTGTCTGCCATAACCCCTGCCTGTTATACACCAGGTAACTTTTGAACCTAAATACACTAACACTGCGCCGCATCGCCTAGCTACAGGTCACTATTGTCTTCTACCACGCTTGCCAATGGTACAGCAGCAAACGGCACAGAGAGTGCAAAAACTTTGCTCACCGCTGGACTGTTTATCAAAGCTGAATGCCTAGAATGCACTAGAATGCCTACCGACCAAACTGTATTCAGACTGATTAATGGTCACATCAGTGATTTGTACTTTTGAATTTGCCTGACTGCTTTCACTGTTGTACCTGCATTTAGACTACCGCCAACCACACGTAGAGAATTCCAGACTTAGCCTTCCAATCCTGGAGCCCTCTGCTGTATCCACTCTAGTCACTACAAATGTTGTCTTTCTGATAGTCAATGCAACTCAGTGCGATATATCTCTCTGCTGCCGACGTGACTTTGAATCGAGGTGAACCTCCGCCCCTTAGTCAGTGCAACCTAATGTGTATTAGCTGCCTATTTTGACTTTTGAATCTAAGTGTACCTCCGCCCCCAAAGTGATTCATCTCACCCTTGTGACTCGAAAATCCACTGCCAAGCTCCTAGGAACCTAACAACCTAGGAACCAGCTGACACTGCTCGCACCTCCTCCCACCAAAATGTACCTACCCGGTATATATTCAGTACTGATAAGAGTCATCCTCCACCTTTTGCACGCATCTAGTCATCTCAGCCCCCCGGGCCCGACGAGCATGACTGCCACCCCTCCACTCACCATGTACCTCTCTACACCGTGCAACCTCGCCACAAGAAATTCTAAACTACGCGCCAGACTCCCCAAAATTTATGAGCCTAGAGCCAGGGATACTACCCTTACCAAACTATCAAACTGTTCCCAGCCTCACATCATGGCTTTCCCCTCCAACAAATGCACTAACCCACCCAAGCCCAGCCAAACCATTACTATAACCAATCACAAGACTACTACGAGCAAACCTACCACTACACCCTTAAGAGGGGCCTTAATCAATGCGAGAATGGTAGTAGCCCACGCGTTAGACATAGCAGACCTCATCCTAACGGAAGAACTAGACTTCTTAGCCATCACTGAGACCTGGCTTCATGCAGCAGCTGGCCCAGCCCTTGCGCTAGCTATCCCGGAGAATTTCTCCATCCTCCGAGCAGACAGAACTGACTCCAGAGGCGGGGGCCTGGCTATAATCGCCAAAACCCACCTCAACCTTAAACCCGACACCACCGATCACTACTCATCTTGTGAACTGCTTGCAGCCAAACTTCCCACTACTAACTCCCAAACCATCACCATCCACCTACTATACAGTCCCACGCGGCCCCTAGGCTCCTTCGAGGAAGACCTTAACTCTATCCTCTCCTACAACCTCCCAATGCCTCCCCATAGGAGACTTTAACCTTGACTACAATGACTCTAAAGACACCCAAGCGTCCACCATCAACAACTCACTGTCAGAACTAGGCTTCACCCAAAGAGTGTCAACCCCCACTCATAACAAAGGGAGAATTCTTGACTGGATAGCTGACCACAACAGCGCTATTTCCATCACTGCCATCACCCCGCAACCCTGGTCAGACCACCACCTCCTCTCCTTCACACTTGAAGCGCCCAGCCCTATCGCTAACACCTCCCTAGACATTGCCATCCCGACTAGAAGCAAGAAAAATATAACTGCGGAAAAACTCATCCCTCTCATTCTACCCACACTGAACCAACTCCCTGCCAACTCCAACCCCCACCTCTTGGTTGAAAGCTACAACAATAGCATGCGCCTAGCACTAGATGCCATCGCACCACTAAAGCTGAGAAAACTAAAGCCGATAAAACACTCGAACACCTGGTTCACGCCCCACTTAAAAGCCCGCAGATCAGAGAAACGTAAAAAGGAACAAATTTGGAGACAAGCTCCCACAGACAGTAACAAGCTGATCCTCAACAAAATAGTTTCCACCTATAAAAAAGAAATCCTCCTCGCCAAACAAGAATCTTACAACCTGAGAATACTGCATGTCAAATCCAGTTCTAAAGAATTGTTCACAATATTAAAAGAGCTACAAACACCTATCCCGTCCCCAGACACCTGCAAAAAAAGACAAACAATGGTGCACCAGCATCCAAAACGCCCTATCCAACAAAGTTGCAGGCCTCCAAATCAAAATTAACAACAAGAAAGAGACTTTAACCAACTCCAAACCCATCAACACCCCCCCACGCACCATCCCTCAACACCCTCCCTCTAACCCCCTCACTCGCGTCAGCTTTTCCAAAGTTTCCACGCTAGAAGTGGAAAAAATCATACTCGCCCTCAAGTCTTCTAACTGCCAAGGCGACCTATGCCCACCTCAAATCATCAAAGATGCAGCCAGAGACCTATCCCCGTTCATTACCAAACTCATCAACGCCTCCTTCTCTTCAGGTACCATCCCCAACAACCTCAAAGAATCCTGGGTCCTCCCCCTACTAAAAGAACCCACACTCAACCCAGCCGTACCCACCAACTACAGGCCCATCACCAGCGTCCCCTTCCTTCTAAAATTCCTCGACAAAACAGACTACCTTCAAATTCCAAAATTCCTTGAACAAAACCACCTCCTTGGAGTCCGGCAATCAGGATTTAGACCCCAAGACGGCACAGAAACTGCACTCATCGACCTCAAGGCCCAAATTGACACTCTGAGAGATAATGGGAAAACTGCCTTACTGCTCCTCCTGGACCTCTCGGCAGCTTTCGACCTTGTTGATCACAAGATCCTATGTAGCCATTTAGACTCGTCTGCCCACTTTTCCCAAGATGCTATTAGCTGGATCACATCATTCCTGAGCAATAGATCCATGTGCGCTTCTATACCACGGCCTCCGCTGACCCCATTCCCATCACATGTGGGGTCCCGCAGGGGTCTTGTGTCTCCCCCACACTGTACAACGTGTTCACTAAGCCCCTGTTTGATGATCTCGACGGTTTGGGTATCACCTAAACTAACTATGCTGATGATACCCAAATCCTCATCCCGTTGATGGGAGATTACAACACGGTGAACAACGTGTACCTCATCATCCAGGCATGGATGGCAGCCCACAGTCTATGCCTGAATGATGACAAGACCGAACTCATCATCCTGGGATCAGCCTCGAACCTAAACAAATTGGACATCAACTACTCCAGCTTCACCATAGACGGCAACCCTATCAAGGTAGCTAAGGAAGTGAAAACACTTGGCATCTACCTCGATTCCACCCTCTCCTTCCATAAACAGGTCAGCTCCATGGCATCCACCACAGCCTACACTTGCAAGCTTATACGATCAGCCAAACCCTTCCTCTCCACCCAAAGCTGCATTACTCTAGCCAGAGCTCCCATACTATCAAAACTGGACTATTGTAACTCCCTCTATGTAGGCGCTAACAAACAGATTACCAATAAAATCCAGATCCTTCAGAACAATGCCCTCAGAGCAGCGCTTAGCTTCCCTAAAAGAGAACACATCTCGGATACCAGAAGAACACACAACTGGCTCACTACTTCGGACAAAATCCTGCTTAAGGTAGCCTCCCTTACCCACAAATGCCTTAACAACGCAGCTCCCCATTATCTAACAGACGGAATAACCAGATACACGCCCAACAGACACACTAGAAACAGCAATGCCAACCTGCTTGCTGTTCCCAGATTCAAGCGAGCGAAAATGGGTGGCAATAGCTTCTAGGTGAAAGCAGCCCAACACTGGAACACACTACCACCCTCCAATTTAGGCGTAACTATTTCCAATGGCTTAAGTACAAAGACCAATAATCGACACCCAGTAACTACTACAAAAATCTCTTAACCTGGAACTCTGTCGTAATTCTACTCTGTCTCTATGCGCCCACTCTTTCTGCCCTTGGATGACAATGTATATACTAATGTAATGTATATAATAATGTAATGTATATAATAATGAAAATAATGTACTGAAATGTAACTAAGCTGAGAATATACCTGTAATGCTTGCGCCCTCATACCTTCTGGTCCTGGTGCGCCATATAAATAAACAAACAAATAAACAAACAAACAAACAAACAAACAAACAAACAAATTCCCTTCCTCTCGGGTCATATCCCGCGTTACCCTGATTGGTCTGCGGCGGGTTAGTTGCACGTTGTGCACTTGATTTGGCTGGGCTTGTTAGCATGGCTCTCTCGAGAGCATACTTTGAGAGCTTCCTTTGCACTAGTTTCGCCTCCTCTCCCTTACATGTTGGCTCTTTCTTCCGATTCTTTTCTTGCAACAATCTACAGTAATGGGCAATCGTCAACTGGATTTCGGCCCATGGTTTAGCTTCTACTCCTACCAATTTTTTTGAGCTGTTTCTGCACTGGTTCAGGCAACCTTTGGCACAATATATGGTAGAATACAGGGATAGATTTTGTCCAAGACTCATGTGTTTCGAGCACCCACGTGTCTTGAAAACTCTGGGTATAAAGCAAAGGATCCTCCGACTCCTTCATTTTTCGAGTCATTATAGCTCCCATATCAGATGTGTCTGGATATAGCATATGTAGCGCTTTCCACACTGCTGCTCTACAGTTGTTAAATGGCGCTCCGTCATGATGGGAGGTGTTAGTTATGGTTACCCTGGGGTATCCTGCCCTTTTCCACATGTCGTCTACTCTTTCACCAATTATAGCAATTAGAAGACCCTTAATGTCTCCTATGGCTAGAGTGACGCCCCCCTTCATTTTCTCTAGCTCATGTATCCACTTTCCGGCTCCCGAGGTCAGCATTGGAAGCTTATTTTTAAGATTCTCTCGGTCCATGTGTGGCCATGGAATATGCTGCGGTCTTGCTCCCCCTTTTCTAACAGTGGGAATTGGAAAACGCAATCCTCCTTTTCCTTCTCTATCCCTCCTCGGTCTCTTGCCTGGGCAGCATTTCCACCTTGCCTTCTTTCTGGCAATGCCCTTAGCCTATCTGTATAGGCAGGTACCGACGCCCCCCTCCGACCGTGGGGTGTCTCTTTATGTCGGCTGGACTGTCCAGCGGACTTCGGTGTCCTATCTATGGACCCGCTTGCATCTGACCATCGTATCTCTCGGTCCGCTGGGTGCTGCTTTTCGCACCACCTCCCTTCGTCATACGCCACTTCCTCCGCTTCTCCATCAGAGTCTGACTCTGAATACTCCCAGTTTACACAGCTTCTTGCATCAACTTTGTTCTGCCCAACTTCTAGTCTATCTAGGGAACGTCCCCTACTCCCACTAATTTGGGTGTCATCCTCAGTGTAATATAGCTGAGTGCTCTTTAAGCGCTCATTTTCCCTTCCCTCTTGGGAGATTCGTTCTAGTCCCATCTCATCATATATTTTATCAATCGCTTCCCCGATGCTTCTGGTGTCGAAGTCATCATCAATAATTGTCCTGCTTGTACCTGGTACCTCATCGCTTGCAGGGAAGAACTATTCTATGTCTTCCCAGTCTACAACAGGATTGCGTTTTTTCACTTCCCGTTGCAAATATTCTAAATCTCGCGCCCTTTGCCTGCGTTTACGTTCTGCTTCCTCATCCATTTCTCTTCGCTTCTTCGCTTCCTTTCTATCCTTATCAACTTCCCTCATCCGTTCATCTCTACGTTCCTTTGTCCTTCAATTTTCCTCGTTTTCTCGCTTTTTTACCTTTCTTTCGTGCACTCTCTTCTCTTCCTCTAACCTAAGCATGTTCTGCCTGTACTTTTCATAGGCTACATATTGCAGGAAACTGAGCGGTATAACTTGCACTCCGCGATATAGTTGTTCTTGCCGCAACCTATCCTTCTTTCTTGCACTTTCATTTCTTATGTCCACTTCTTTTTCCCTTTCCTTTCTTTGCGCCTCATCAGACTGTTCACTCGGCCTTGCACAATCACTTCCTTTTCCATCTAACTTCAACAGTATCTGCCCTCCCATCTATTCGTCCTTTGTACATGTTAACTCATTGTTTCCTTTCCGCTTCTTTCCCTCTCTCTCCCTATTTAGAGGTGCACTTGTTTGTGCCTGGTCCTTCCTTTCCTCACCTCGCCTCTCTTTTCCTCATGGGACTGTGGAGGCCGAGTCAATTTCCTGTTCCTTCTCTTTCGTCTCATCACTGCTACACGCAGGTGACTCATATGCAGGGTTGCTATAACCTGTGGCTGCCTTAAGCTCTCTTAGTGGGTAAAGACCCTCCGACTTACTTCCCTCAACAACTGGTTCCAGCGGGTCAGGTGGCGCGGTAGGCGTCTCACCCCCCCTCCGTACATACATTTAATATTTGCTTGTTCAAACATTTTCCAAAGCTCGAGAACAGCACAGCGTTTTTCGAGCTTCTTCCCGGTATATGTGTCATGTAGGAAGGTGGTCATGTGCTGTAAAACAGCCTTTGACAATGACCCATTTTGGGGCCACGGCATAAACATTTTATTTGCGGTGCCCTTAACCCACTCCTGGCTATATTTCTTCAAATGTGTTGCGTGCTTCGGCAACTACTTGCATAAGTGTGCAAGCGGGGTAACTTCCTCCATTCTTAGTTTCGTCTGCAACAATATTCACACAGTTTTTAACTTTTTACTACTATGAGCGAGCACCACATACGCAAGCTCCAATCCAACTTTTCCACCAAGCTCTACACCAGCAGTTTTGCTCAACACTTCTCAATTCAGTGGCGATTCCCTCTCAATTACGGAATCGCGTAAAACCAAAATGCATTGCAATTAATCAATAGTACAACAATTTCACATTTGACATATAAAGGACATAAAAGACATATAGGACTGATGCTTGACAGACTTGACAGACACCAGCTGGTCATACGTATACCTGCCTTCTAATTGTTACCCCGTCATGGGATTTGAACTAACCCCTTTATGATGTCTTTAAACGTCATCATAGCCTAAAGTCTCCCCTCTGTGGGCTGTGGGTTCAAGTTCTTTCTGACCACTCTTTAAAGCGCAGGAACAAGGCTAATTTTACAGTTTTCTCTCAGGTGCCCCCCCGGTATTCCTTACAGTTTTAATCTCAGGTGCCCCCCTGATTTACAGTTTTTCTCTCTGGTGCCCGCCCAGTATTCCTTACAGATTTAATCTCAGGTACCCCCCTGATTTACAGTTTTTCTCTCGGGTGCCCCCCCTGGTATTCCTTACAGTTTTAATCTAAGGTGCCCCCCTGATTTACAGTTTTTCTCTCGGGTGCCCCCATTGGTATTCCTTACAGTTTTAATCTGAGCTGCCCCCCTGATTTACAGTTTTTCTCTCGAATGCCCCCCGGTATTCCTTACAGTTTTAATCTCAGGTGCCCCCCTGATTTACAGTTTTTCTCTGCTTCTAGCTGCTTTATTTTTTCTCCGCTACCCTCTGTTATCTTTCCCCTTCTTACTCTAAGGCCTATAAGACCTTTGACAGGATAACGAGTTTTCCTTGTTTCACTCACTGATCGCCTCTTTTCCTCTCTGGAACTTCAGGATCACCGCCTCTTCCTCTTCCTGCTTTTATGGTTTTCGTCCGATCCGCTGCCCGTGGGAATGAGAAGGGTTATGCTTGGAAAGGCGGGTTCCGTCAGACCCACTGCAGATTTTTTGGGAATGATTACGCTATCATTGTCCACGGGGAGCTTCTCAGCCTACTCAGCCGGAATAGAGAAAGGACTCGTGATGTACTCTATAATCGATGGCCGAAACCATCCTCACGCTACCAAGTGTTGACGAGGAGAGGAAATTACTGACGGGCCCATTGGTCAGTACTCACCCTCGAAAACTAGTAATACAAGATAGCTGCACCAGTCGAGGACAGAGTTCAGGATTCACATATTCCGGCAAGGATCAATAATCAGGACTCAGTAAATTGGCAAAGGGAAGTCCGTTTAATGATACATACATCAGCTTATGGAAATCAGCAGCATCACGAACACCTGCCTCACCCCGACTTCCCCGAACATTAGTCAAACAGCCTTTTTTATGGGCAAAATCCATCATCATTGATGTCTAATTCTACAAAAATCATCAAGCAAAACAATTGGTTGGGAAAGGTAACTTAAGTATAGGTGCTATATCTGTATATGGAAATAATGCAAGTGGATTGGATAACTCTTATCGGGTGGGCGTCTACGCCCTTCCCTCTACACCACACGTGATTGATGTCACTACAAGTACAACGTCTCATTGGTTACAGTGTCTATAGGACCCTATATTACATGGTCCCTTGTGATTGGGCAAGTTACACCCCTAAACATAAATTTCCATTTTAATTAGCAGCTTTAGAGTATACACTCAGGTGCCTAGTGTCCCAAGATTCACCCTTCCTCCCTTCCATCAATCAGTGTTTTAGGGCTGTGTGTCAATTAGTTGGCTGGGTATGGCCTCAGATCTGTAGTCTCTTATCAGGAAAAGTTATGGCACCCCCTGGTTCTGGATGACATCAGGCGGTGGTACATCTTCATGCCTGTCTGGTCACGTGTTGGTTCACTGTGAATCTGCTTCAGTTTCCAACCTTTTGTGTATTTAATTCTGTGTGTGTTCGGCCACCTGCATGGGCCTCTCTTATCTTGACCTTCACGGGCAGGCTGGTATTCTCTGTAGTTGGAGTCTCGTGAGCTCATGCTCACCTCCCCTTCTCTAGATCTCCCCGGCATAAGCCTCTCTTTGTTGAGTTTCAATTCTGCTCCTTCTCTGGTCTTTGCTGGGTTTCTAAAATTGGCCTGTTAGGTCTTTGGCCGCCTGGGTACATTTCTGCTTTCACAAAATGGAGTTGCACGTGTACATTGTGCAGTATTGAGGTAGACATATGGTTGGCGCTTGCCGCTCTACTCTTCTACTAGGCATTGCAAGCAGTATCGATTTCTTAGCCTCTTGCATTTCAAGCTTATTTACACACATTCAGCAGGGCGGTTGCTTCCATCTTGTCTTGGAACCATTCTCTTATGTTTTAACAGTGTCTCTCCCCTGCATCCATTATCATAATCCTTGCAGTTACTAGTACTGGCATTCGTGTTTTCAGTAGCCAAGTCTGTTTGTTCTCGGGGCTGCTCGGGCCCTTGGTTTATTTTCATTGGCCTTCCATTAAGGCTTTAGGGGTCTCCTCGTGGACCGTGTGCAGGTATTCCTCATTCCATATCAGTGGTTGGTATGGCTGTCTGATAGGGTATCGTGCTGCCCAGGGTTGTCGCGTTATGGCTGCAACCGGTATTGATCTCCTTACGTACAAGGGGCAGAGTCCCAGTGCGGCTCTCTGTTGGTTCATTTGCTCCTCATACGCTGCGTACCACGGCGAGTACCTTACTGGCAACTCGCAATGGGGGGCGGGGGTGCGGGTCATATCTGGGACCTCCTCTACACCCGCTCAGCCAAAAAACACTCTGCTGACATCTGCCTCTTTCTTGAAGACACTGGCCTCAACATTCTCGCTCTCACCAATAACTTAGTTCAATGCCAGCTCAGTCACTGCTTTTGACTCCCTCCTCCTGATGGCTTCAAGATCATTTCCAAACCTCGACCTCACTGTGCTGGTGGTGGGGTTGCCTTAATCTATCCTGAGTGGGTTCCTTCTTCTATGGTACCCAGCCAGATCTATTCTTCCTTTGAAAGGCTGGTTGGCAAGTTGGTTATCTCTCCGTCCTCCACTCTGAACATTGCTGCCATTTACCGACCTCCAAGTGCTACTACCCTGTTCTTCTCTGAATGGCCTGATTTCTGCTCCTCCTTGCTTTCAACCGCCTCCAACCTCCTCCCTCCTCTGCTTGAGTGACTTCAACATCCAATTGAACTCCTCAGTTTCAGCATCCACTCTTTTCATTGACTCTGCACCACTCTTTCCCTCTCTATTCTCCCTTCCGGTCCAACCCACTCGGCTGGACAGACCCTGGACGCCATTATCCACTCGGACCTCTCTCTCACTTCTCCTATGGTCAATCCCCTCCCATGGTCAGAGCATTCTCTCCTCTCCTCCCACCTGGGTTCCATCGGCCCTCCTATCACACCCTCAAAAGCACTGCCAAACTCATTCTTGAAAATCCGCCCGATGAAACGAGTGTCAGCTGCTACTTTTGCTTCTACCTTCATACCCCATCCTCCCTACCACAGACACTACCACTGAATCTGCTCTCAGCAAACTTCACTCAGCCATCACTGATACTCTTGACATCCCTGCCCCAGTCATGAGGATCTGACGGAAACCTGCCTCTAAGCATAACACCTGATATGACCCTGAACTTGCAGCCCTGAAACGAAAGTGCAGAGCAGCTGAACGGAAGTGGCAAACCTCAGGTTCACCCTCTGACAAACTGGCCCGTCGGCTGCTCCAAAGGCAATACAGACTCTCCATCCGTGCCAAGGAAAGGGTCCAAATTCAGGCATGGGCATCTGGTGCATCCAATAACACAGCTGAACTTTTCAAAATCTGCTAACCAACCCTTATGCAGTCTCCTCCAACCCTCTTCCTTCCCAGGCCCTCTTCAACGCACTGGCCACATACTTTGTCACCAAAATTCAAGATATCCTGAACACCCTTGTTACTCAACCTGCCAAACCCATCCTACACCTCCTTACCTCCCATGGCCACTCACCCTCCTCCTTCCGCCTTCACCTCCTTCACTCCAGTCACAACTGAAGAAGTAACGAGAGTTGTCGCCTCTATGAACCCTTCTCCCAATCAGGGTCCCCCTTGCTAATCCAGAACCATCAAGGAGAACATTGGATCTCTTGCCCCCACAATCGCTGATTTCTGCAACCACTCTTTTGCTGCTTCTTCTTCCCCCTCCTCCCGCAAGCACTCACTTGTGCACCCGCTCCCGAATAAACCTTCAGCAGACCTTACCTGTCCATCCAACTACCCCCCTATTTCAATTACCCCCTTCCTAGGGAAACTTCTGGAGAAGCTGGCTTTGTCCCAACTCAACTCACACAATGAACTTGTAGGTGGTCTCCATGATCATCAATCTGGATTCCGAGCATCCAGAGGCACAGAAACTGCTCTTCTGACTTCCCATGAAGAACTGTTTGCATCCCTTGACTCCAACACCCCAGCTGTCCTCATCCTACTTGATCTCTCCTCTGCCTTTGCCACTGTCAACCATTCCATCCCCATACAAAAGCTCAACAATATCCCTGGTATCTTGGAACAGGCACTGCAATGGCTGACCTCTTTCCTAAATCTCCGCTCTTCCAAAGTCATCTTGGGCACCTTCTCCTCTCCTACTTCCTTCTCCACCTGTGGTTTCCCCCACTGATCTATCCTCTCCCCCTGGCTCTTTAACATCACCTTGGTCAGCTGGCACTCCTCATCTCTTCCTTCTCCTCCAACTTCCAGTGTTATTCAGACAACACTCAACTCTTTTTCAGATATCATGCTGACTTACTCGCACCTTCCTACATCCCTGAATGCCTATCTGCCATCTAGGCCTTGTGCACTTCCAATGATCTCTGCCTCAATGCCAGCAAAAGTGAGATCCTTCTGATTGGGACCCCTGCTCCCTCCTTCTTCCCTTGCCTCTGGCCTTCCACCTTGGGCTCTCCCCCTGTTGCTTCTTCTGAAGCCATAAACCTTTGAGTCATCTTTGACTCCTCTCTCTCCTTCCTCCCTCACACTCAGGACATTGCTAAGAAATCCCACTTTAAACTCTTCCATCTCAAAAGAATTTTCCCTTTTCTCACTTTCCCCACGAAGCTCAATGTCTCCTGAGCCCTGGTTCTTTGTAGGCTTGACTATTGCAACAGCCTCCTCCTTAACCTACCTTATTCCACTCTGCAACACCATCAGCTAATCCATAATAGAGCAGCAAGACTTAGCCTTGCCCTTAAGCACAGGGACCGCATGTCACCTTCCCTAGAAAGACTCCACTGGCTCCCGGTTGCTGCACAGATCAAATTAATATCGCTCTGCATCATCCACAAAGCTCTCTGGGGCCGGGGACCACACTTTCTGCAAATATGACTTACAAAATACTCTCCTTCTAGACATCTACATTCCTCTGGCACTGACTGCATGTGTGTAAAGCGTTTTGCTAAAAAGAGAGCAGGAGGTGGTTTGCTTTCCTCAGCTGGATCCCACCTATGGAACAGCCTCCCCCTCCCTCTGTGTTTTGAGCAGAACCTTTTTAAGTTCCAAAAGCACCTCAAGGCATTCCTCTTTTCCTCCCCATTCCCTTCTTCCCTCCTCTGCTAAACTCATAGATGCTATGATTGGTGTCTTGGACCCGCATGGATCCTCGGGGCCCCTGACCATTGACACTCAATCTCCCAGCTTCTATCTATCCTCAGCACATGCCTTGGCACACCCTTCACACTCGAGACTCATACTGTTACACCCAATGTGAATCCTGGATGCATAGCACTTACCATAACTTGCATTTCATCTGTGGGTCCCACTCGAGCACAGACACCCCACCACCTACCCCACTGCCCTCTTCCTTGCTGTACTTGCACATTCTGAATACTCACAAGGCATAGTGGGTTCGGCCGATGGGGTAGTTGCAGCAGCCGTCATTCTCTCTGCTTCTCTTCGGTTCCTTGTAGTTCCAGTGGTGACTCTCTGACTTCTAGCCCAAGAGACCTGCCTTTTATGCGAAAAAACCCCATTCACACAGCCTGGCTGTCAATCACCCAGCAGGGGGGTTGTCCAGCCTGGACAACTACCCTGGCCAATCATGACAAAGTGTGACTTGGGTTTCCTAGGATACCCTGTGCAGGGGGTGACTACACCCCTCCCTCACATTCAGCCCACCTAGACACCCAGGCGCCTTGAGGAGGGCTTCTGAGCAGAAGCCCGCCAAAAGACAGTGAACAAAGAAGGCAAACCTAGTTTGCCGCGCAAAGTAAAATACAAGAAGGACTTTAACAAAAAGAAACGGCGAATAAACCCAACCGGAGCCAAAAGAAAGACGATTTGGTCAAGCGGGTTTATGTTCGAGGCTAATATAATAGCCAAGAACAGTACCACGTTTATCTAATATAATCGCAGTAGAAAAGTTAGGGTAGATACCACTTCCACCAGCCAAGTCTAAATGTTAAAAGAGCAAAACAATGCTCTAGGAGGTACAGATAAAAAGGGATACGAATTAACCCTTTCCAATACTCCATGGAAGATGGGGTGTACTGGATCTGTGGTAGATTGACTAAGTAAAGTTAATGGTAACTTTACCCTTTTCTGGAGGAGGTAGTCGCCTCAGAAATGGAGTTGAGGGAAGTCTCAAAGACAACCCTGTGCCACGGCACTGAAGGTGCTGTGTGACACACAAAAAGAAGAGGGCTACTGAAGTGGTGTACTTCAGAGTCCACAATCACAAAAACAGGTAGAATCACATAGTAAAATTGATTGATTGACATAGCAAAACACAGGTAAGAGTGGGGAAAAAGATCTCACTCTTGGCAAGTGGAAAAAAATAAACTCCAGAAGTCCAGCAAAGCTGCTGGGGGACTCACTAGGTGAGGGACATTAGACATAGATGAGAATTCTCCCTAACACTTGCCCCCCCCAGACTAAGGGACAGGAGGATTTAAACCACTCCTGGATGGACCTCATACCTCTAGTCGGTTACAAACATCCTAGAGAGACCATCAGCATTTTGGTGGTGACTTCCTGCTTTGTGCTCAATGTAAAAATCAAATCCTTGTAGGCAGATTGACCATCTGAGTAATTTTGGGTTTTCCCCTTTCGTTTGCATCAGCCATCTCAAGGGTTGGTGGTCAGTCTGAATAGTGAAGGTAGATCCATACTCGTATGGTCTAAACCTCTTCAGTGCCCACACAATAGCAAAGCATTCTCTTTCTATTGTTGCCCACCTTGTCTCAGGATCCTTTAACTTCCTGCTGATGAAACAAATGGGGTGTTCCGTACCTTTCTCATCCAGTTGACTAAGGACTGCACCTATACCTACATTAGAAGCATCAGTTTGTACAATGAAGGGTTGGTGATAGTCAGGAGCTCTTAGGACTGGAGCTTGACAAAGGGCTTTCTTTAGACCTTCAAAGGCTTGATTGCACTCCTCATTCCACCTGACCTTTTTAGGAAATTTGGGAGAGGAGATGACATTCAAGGGAGAAGCTAGGGTCCCATAGTTCTCTATGAAGTTCCTATAATACCCAGTGAGACCTAGGAAGGCTCTCACTTGGGTTTGAGTAGTAGGGGTGGCCCAGTTTTGTACAGTTTATACTTTGCTAGGCAATGGCCTTATTTCACCTCCTCCTACCTCATGTCCAAGGTAGACCACTGAACTCTGACCAATTTGACATTTCCCTGCCTTTATGGTCAGATGGGCCTGTTCAAGAGCCTGCAATACATAACCTAGGTGTTCAACATGTTCTTTCCATGTAGGGCTGTACACTGCAATGTCATCCTAGTATGCCATGCAGAAGTCCTCCATCCCATTCAGAACTTGATTGACCATCCTCTGAAATGTAGCAGGTGCATTCTTTAATCCAAAAGGCATTACCTTGAATTGGTAGAGGCCAGCTGGGGAGGAGAATGCAGTTTTCTCCTTGGCATGGTCTGTCAGGGCTATTTGCCAATAGCCTGACGTTAGGTCAAATGTGCTGAGGTACTTGGCTGCACCAAGTTTGTCCACCAGCTCATCTGTCCTAGGCAAAGGATGGGCATCAGTCATGGTGACTGCATTTAGAGCTCTATAGTCCAAGCAAAATCTCAACTCCTTGGATCCTGCCTTTGGTACATGCACAACTGGGCTAGACCATGGGCTAGTAGAGGGTTCTATTACCCCGAGTTCAAGCATCTTGTTGACCTCATTCCATGTGTGGGATCTGACATTGTCTGACATTCTGTACCCTCTGCTTTTGACAAGCAAACAGTCACCAGTGTGTATGTCATGCTGGCCCCAAGGGGTCAAGCCTGGTGAAAGTGAGAACAGGGAGGCAAACTGATTTAACAGTAACTTGCACTCATCCTGTTGGTCAGATGTGAGACTTGAAGCGAGATTAACTCCTTCCACTTGCTCATCTAAAGGTAAGCCTCTGAGGAGGTCAGGCAGAGGTTCACTCTCCTCTTCCTCCTGAGCTGAAGCTAGAAGCAAATATCCTATGACAGGTTTAGAGATATAAGCCTTTAAACGGTTGGTGTGAAAGACTCTGGAAGCATCCTTAGGATTGCCTAAGTCCACCAGATAGTTCATCTCTCCAAGTTTACCCACAACCTTGAAGGGTCCTATACATTTGTCCTGCAAGGCCCTCTGCCTTGTGGGGACCATACCAAGAACAAGCTGGTCTTGAGTAAACTCAACCATGCTAGCCTTCTGGTCATGTCAATGTTTGACCAGCGCTTGACCAGCCCTCATGTTATCACTTGCCTCTGCCATCATGTGTGACATTCTCCTCCAGAGACCTATCACATAGTCAGTTACTCTGACAGGCTTAGGTGAAGGAGCACTCTCCAACCCCTCCTTAATCAGGGCCAATGGACCTCTGACTGGATGACCGTAGAGAAGTTCGAAGGGACTGAATCCTACTCCCTCCTGAGGGACTTCTCTATATGCAAAGAGAAGGCATGGCAGTAGAAGGTCCCACTTTCTTCTAAGGGTTTCTTCTAAAGCACCTATCATGCGCTTCATATTTCTGGTAAACCTCTCTACCGGTCCATTGGTTTGGGGGTGGTAGGCAGTTGAGAACTTGTAGGTGACTCCACAGGTTTTCCACATGGTTTGCATGTAGTGGGACATAAAATTTGATCCACTGTCAGATATCACCTCCTTAGGAAAACCTACTCTGGTAAAAATACCAAGTAGGGCCTTAGCCACAGCCGGGGCCGTAACAGTCCTCATAGGTATGGCTTCAGGAAATCTAGTGGCATGGTCCACTACAACCAGGATACACCTGTTGCCTGGAGTTGTGGGAGGATCAAGAGGACCAACAATGTCAATCCCAACCCTCTCAAAAGGAATTCCCACCACTGGGAGAGGCACTAAGGGTGCCACATTCTTGAATCCACTCTTGCCAGATGTTTGGCAAGTGTGGCAGCTTCTGCAGAATTTGTCTACTTCTGTAACCATCTTAAGCCAGTAGAAGTGCAAAGATAGCCTTTCTTTGGTCTTCTTATAACTTAAGTGACCAGCCAAAGGTACCTCATGGGCTAACTGCAGAAACTGGAGTCGGTTCACTAGAGGTTCTACAAGTCTTTTGTAGTCTCCAGGGGTTGACTCAGTTGGTTTACTGTAGAAGAGGCCAACTTCCTAGTGCAACCTATACTTCCCAGGCTCAGTCCCATTGAGCTGAGAAGCTGCCTGTTGGCAAAGACCTTCCAAGGTAGGACACTCTCTTTGTCCCTCACTAATATCTTCTCTGTTGGGTCCACCCTCTGCCAGTAAAGACTGCATCTCAGGATGGTCAACAGGGTCAAGATCTCCTACCAAGGTAAGATCATCTTCTAGATCTGATTCCTCAGTATCTAGTTTGACCATACAGGGTTGAACCTCACACTCAGCCTCAGCTGGTGTGGGAGTCACAGGTGTGACTTTGGACAGTCTCGGAGATGTCCTTCTGGGCACAGGAGTGCTTGCTGTTTTCCTGCTGGCAGACTTAGGTTTCCCCTTTGTCTTTTCTTGCCCTGCAATGGCAGTAGGTACATCCTGTGGACTTGGGGTGATAGCTTCCTCTGTCATGTCCCCAGGAGAGCCTCTTAAGGTTCTCTCCCTTGCAGACCTTGTGAGCTCCTCCTTCCTTTTGCTGGGGAGCCTGGGGGTACTGGATACAACTCCAAGAGTTTTAAGGTCATTACCCAACAGGACCCTCCCAGGTACGTTATTCTGCACACTTACAGGTATTCTGACAATCATGTCATTACACTGGATGAGAGCTGGTAATTGGGGAACCATTTGCACAGGGCCTCCAGCTAACTTGGTTAAGTGTTTGGGTGCCTTAGCAACATGCTTGTCATGATTCCTGCCCCTCATGTCCCCAACCCTCCAAGTTGTCAGGCTGGAGCCAGGACAGGGCCTCTCCATCCCTCCAAAGACCCACTTGGAGTCAGACTTGGCGCTTGTGGCACCAGACTCACTCACTGCCATAGGATAACATTGGGGATTGGACTTGTAGTGCATTGATGGGGACAAGATGGATGCCCCCTCATATTTCGGTTCCCAGAACTGCATGTGCGGTCTAGTCTTTTGGGTGTGGTTCAGCCCAGAGGCACCTGGGATAACCAGAGACTATTTAAGCCACATCCAGGCTGAGAAACATGATTTGCGTTTTCTGAACCTGCAGCGAGACACTCACCGTGTTCTGATCGGTCTCCAGTAGGCCTGCATCTTTCTTCTGCGCACAGCTCCTGCAAGAACAAGAATACCGTTAGGAACAGCCTTACCTTGTGATGCTTCTGCCCATCAGTCATCGCTCCTTCTGTTCTGCGGGCATCTTCGGCGGTGTCATTCCCATCCCGGCACACCGCTTCCTAAGGAAAAGGGAAAAGAACAGAAAAAAGGCATTAGTAAGCATTCTGCAAATCTTCGCTTATTTTTAAATACTATACGAGCTTCAAACGCTTACCTGAATCCCAGCCACTCTGGGGGAACTCTGTCTCCGGAACTTCTCATCCATCTGCAAGAGGGAAAAGACACTCCAGGTTAGCGTGGAAACATCTAGAGGCGCCGCATACCACGCTTACCAGCCGCATTTGTTCTTCATAACCGGCATCCACGCTGAAAACGTCGCAGCACCTAAAAGACACAGAAAAAGAACTCAGTTCAATGCAAATACAAAAGGGGTGCATCGCGCTCTCACTCACCTTCAGCACTACCCTGAACGCCGGCCATCATCTAAGGAAGGAAAGGAACGAAGTTAGAGAACTGTTCAAAAGACTCATTATATTTACCTGTCGGACTCTTGCCAGTGAAGTAACTAGGCAGCAACGAGCCCGCATCAATCAACGCGCCCCTGCGCTGAAGGCAGGACGGAGAACACACTATCCAAGAAAACAAGATGAGCTGTGGATCAAAGGGAAGGGTTGGACCCCGGGGAAGAAGGGGTTCAAGCACACAGAGACAATAGGGAGTTAAACTCTACCAATCCTGTGTTTCAGGCCCAGTCTCCAGTCGAATAGCCTCCAAGGAAGGGTTCGAGGTGGTAAGAGGTCAGAACAGTCTGAGTGACGTCCCCGTGGATACCAGGTGAGCGTTACAGAATGCAAAGCCTCACATCAGAATCCACCTAGGCATCATGGAAACGTCAGAAACCGACCAGTTAGCCCACATGTTGGGGCAGCTACGTTCCGAAGTACATGCAGCCAGGCAGGAGAACAACACACTGAGGAGAGTGCTGATAGTAGCCAAAGAACGCACTGATGATTTAAGCTGTCAACTTCTTCAGTCACAAGCAGGGCATGCACCATTGCCGGGAAGCGTGCCCTCGATGCCAGCGCCATCAGCCAATCCCATTCAGATAACCCTTCCTGGGGCAGTTCCCTTGGCCCCGCCCGAACGATTTACCGGGGATCCCAAGAGGTTTGCAACGTTCATGAAACAGTGCCACCTGCACTTCCTTTGTAGGCCAGGGGCCTTTCCGAATGACCAATCACGGGTCACTTTTGTGCTATCCTACCTGAGTGGTAGCGCCGCGGACTGGTCTGTACCCTTTGTCGCCCAAGACGATCCTTTGCTGCATGACTTCAGGGGCTTTCAGCAGGAGATGGAAAAGCTGTTTGCCCGTCGTACTCATGGGCAGGCATTAGACAACGAACTTCTGTCCATACGCCAAGGGAATTAAGACCTATTGACATACATACCCACGTTCAATAGACTCGTAGTTGAAGCGGAATGGCCCTGGAGAAGAGAACCACGTTATTTCATCAGGGGTTGCGGGGGGAGCTCAAGGATGTTCTCGCACAAGTAGTGGACCCCCCAAAAGACTGCTCAGAATTCATTGACCTTGTTGTTCAACTGGATCATAGGTTGCAGGACCGAAGAGCAGATCGAACCAGACCGGACCCTAGCCCTATGTATGTGAATTCGAAGGACAATACTGCCCGAACAACGGAAGATTCAGGAGAACCAATGCAAATCGGGGGGTCAGATCGCCCTTGACTAAAGCAGAAATGGATAAAAGGAGACAGCAGCAGTTATGTCTGTACTGCGGAAGGTCAGGTCATTTCCTTAAAGAGTGCCCTGTGAGGCCACTGAGGAGGACGGTAGGGGCCACGGACAAGGAAGATACCATCAAGGAATCGGAAAACTCCCCAGCCCGGCAAGTGTAGGGGTCCACTTGTCGAGTGAAGAAAGTTAACTACAGACCTCCCATTTTGCACTATGTGTGGTCTTGATCAATCACCAACAACCATCTCGGATGCACGCAGTAAGAGCGTACATAGACAGTGGAGCCATTGGGAATTACATCGACCAGGATCTTGCGGCAAAGATGGGGCTTGATTTACGCCCTAAATCAACCACCGACACTGTTACCACAGTCGTCGGCACAGACATAGTTTCTGGTCCAGTATCCCAATGCACTGCAGCTTTAACCCTTCTGTGCCAGAATGGACACCAAGAATCTATCGTTTTCGACCTCATTAAGGCACCACAGTTCTGGTTAATTTTGGGAAGGCCATGGTTGGTAGCTCACAATCCTCGAATCGATTGGAGAGCAAAAGAATTGGCCTTTCCCGAGACTTGCGCCCACACATGTTATCGCCAAGAGAAACAACCAATAGACACTAGAACCTCCACGCTTGCGACTGTGGCAATCAGCACTCTACCAAGTGAATACCAGGACTTTCAAGATGTCTTTCAGAAAGAACAGGCTAATACCCTGCCACTGCATAGATCATACGATTGCCAAATTGACCTGATACCCGGCGCACAAATCCCTTGTGGGTGAATTTACGCACTCACAGAACCAGAAAACCAGCACCTGAAGGCCAATCTTGACCAATACTTGGCCAACGGGTTCATCCGTCCCTCGAAGTCTCCAGCAGCCCGTCCTCTATTCTTCGTACCTAAAAAGGAGAGGGACTTGAGAACGTGCATTGACTATCGCGCACTGAACCAGATTACAGTAAAAAATCGCTACCCCCTGCCACTGATCCCTGAATTGCTTGATCAAGTCAAAGATGCCCAAATCTACACAAAACTAGACCTGAGCGGGGCATATCACCTTTTTTGCGTAAAACAGGGGGACGAATGGAAAACCGCTTTTCGCACCAAATACGGCTTGTACGAATATCAAGTAATGCCCTTTGGCCTTTGCAACGCACCTGCTGCATTTCAATACTTCATGAACGATGTCCTACGGGAATTGATTGATGTCTGTGCTCTAGTGTACATCAACGATATCCTAGTATATTCCACATCAAAGCAGGACCACGTTAAACACGTCCGATCCGTATTGGAGAAACTCCGTCAACACCAGCTCTATGCCAAGCTCGAAAAGTGCTCATTCCACGTCTCAGAGGTGGAATTCCTGGGCTTTATTCTCAGCCCAAATGGAATCCGAATGGATGTACACAAGGTAGATGCTATCCTGAACTGGCCATCCCCAAATCCATTCAAAGGGGTTCAAAGTATGCTGGGTTTTGCAAACTTCTACCGCCGATTCATCCCAGGATTTTCGCAAATCGTGCATCCCATCACGTCATTACTAAGGAAAAGCAACAAAAAGTTCCAATGGACAACAGAAGCCGAGGAGACTTTCCAGGAACTCAAAGCAAGATTCACATTTGCCCCAATCTTACGTCACCCTCGCCCTGATCTCCCACACCTGGTGGAAACGGATGCCTCAAGCATGGCTATGGGAGCCGTCCTCTCACAAAAGGACCCCAAAACGGGCCAGTTACACCCTGTTGCCTTCTGGTCATGTAAATTCACACCCCTTGAATTCAATTACTCTATCACAGACGAAGAACTCCTGGCCATTAAGTCAGCCTTTAAGGCATGGCAGCACAACCTCTTGGGCGCCAGACACACAATCACCGTAATAACTGACCACTGGAACCTCCAGTACCTAAAAACGGCAAAGGCCCAATCCTCACAACAACTACATTGGGCTCTTTTTTTTGCTTAATATGACTACGTGATTACATTCGCCAAGGGGTGAAAAACGGGAAGGCCGATGCCCTTTCCCATATGGGGATGGAAGAGCAAAGGTATCAGACCCCTGACCCAATTGCAATCATCATGAGTGACAAGCTCCTAGAAATCACAAAAACCATAACTCAGAAAGAATTACATGAAGAAATCCAAAACCTATTGAGTCCGGAGAAATTACAAGCGTGGAGTGCACAAGGAGAACATTACATGATAAAAGATCAGTTGCCCTACTTCAGGAATCGATTATTCTTACCAAACCAAGAACTACGAGAACAAGTCATGTCCAGTTATCATGATTCCTTGATCGAGGGCCACCCCGGAATCGCTAAAATCCTAGCCAAGGTAAAACGAAATTATTGGTGGCCCACGCGGCGTAAAGACATTATCCAATTCATCCTATCTTGTGGAGTGTGTGCTCAAAACAAGTCATCCAAGCAGAAACCGGCTAGGCTATTACAACCATTGGAAATCCCACCAGCACTCTGGCACACGTTGTCCCTCGATTTTATTACTGCCTTACCACCCAGTCAAGGGTTTAACACTATTCTTGTGGTCGTGGACCTATTTTGAAAAATGGCACATTTCATTCCTCTTAAGGGGCTCCCAAATGCTTCCACTGTGGCAAAGATATTTCTTCAAGGCATCGTACGGCTCCATGGGTTTCCTTCAGTTTTGGTCTCAGACCGAGGTACTCAATTCGTATCTAACTTCTGGAGAAAATGCTGCTCTATGGCCCAGATCGACATCCGGCTATCCACCAGTCACCATCCCCAAATGGATGGTCAAACTGAGAGGACAAATCAGACGCTCGAGCAGTATCTGCGTTGCATGTTACACCAAGCTGAAGGAAGCTGGTTCGACCTATTATGGATAGCTGAATATGCTTATAATAATTTCCTACACACCAGCACTGGGCAGACATCCTTTTATACCATGTATGGCAGGCACCCACGTACTTCTGAGTTGGAGGTTCCTACAACCCTGGAAATGCCAGCAGTCAAAACCTTGCACACAACCATTGCTCAAACCTTTAAAAGGGCAGCTGAACACCTACTTCAAGCTAAGAATCGCCAAAAGAAGTTTGCTGATCAACACCGAGCAAAGGCACCCAACTACCAATTGGGAGACAAAGTCTGGCTGGCGTCTAAACATGTGTCCATTAAAGGAGCCCAAACCTTCCGTCCAAGATACCTGGGCCCATTCACTGTCACTTCTGTGATAAATCCTGTGGCGGTCAGACTAGCTTTGCCGTCAAACATGCAAATTCATCCTGTGTTCCACGTGTCTCTCCTTAAACCTATTCAACCTGGGTCCCGGGTAGCAATGCCACCGCAGCCAGTAGTAGTCACCATTGAGCCAGAATTTGAAGTCAAGGACATCCTAGATTCAAAGTACGTCAGATCCAAATTATACTACTTAGTAGACTGGAAGGGGTATGGTCCACAAGACAGTACATGGGAGCCTTGTGAGTACATCCATGCACCTCGCTTGCTTAGACGATTTCATCAAAACCATCCAACCAAACCAGGACCAGACAGAAGAGCCACCTTGAGAGTGGCCTTGGGGGGGAGTGCTGTCATGATTCCTGCCTTTCATGTCCCCAGCCCTCCAAGATGTCAGGCTGGAGCCAGGCCACAATCACCTACATGGTCCTCAAGGGCATCTCCATCCGTCCAAAGACCAACTTGGATCAGACTTGGCACTTGTGGCACCGGACTCACTCACTCCCATAGGATAACATTGGGGATTGGACTTGTAGTGCATTGATGGGGACAAGATGGATGCCCCCACATATTTCAGTTCCCAGAACTGCATGTGCGGTCTAGTCTTTTGGGTGTGGTTCAGCCCAGAGGCACCTGGGATACCCAGAGACTATTTTAGGCACACCCAGGCTGAGAAACATGCTTTGAGTTTTCCGCACTTGCAGCATGACACTCACCGTGTTCAGATCGCTCTCCAGTGGGCCTGCATCTTTCTTCTGCGTTCAACTCCTGCAAGAACAAGAACACCGTTAGGAACAGCCTTACATTGCGGCACTTCTGCCCATCAGTCATCGCTCCTTCTGTTCTGCGGGAATCTTCGGCGGTGTCATTCCTATGCCGGCACGCCGCTTCCTAAGGAAAAGGGAAAAGAACAGAAAAAAGGCATTAGTAAGCATTCTGCTAATCTTCGCTTATTTTTAAATACTGTACGAGCTTCAAACGCTTACCTGAATCCCAGCCGCTCTGGGAGAACTCTGTCTCCGGAACTTCTCACCCATCTTCAAGAGCGAAAAGACACTCCAGGTTACCGTGGAAACATCTAGAGGCGCCGCATTCCGCGCTTACCCACCGCATTTGTTCTTCATAACCGGCATCCACGCTGAAAACGTTGCGGCACCTAAAAGACACAGAAAAATAACTCAGTTCAATGCAAATACGAAAGGGGTGCATCACGCATCGCGCTCTCACTCACCTTCAGCGCTACTCATCCCAGCAGCACGCCGCCACCCCCGGACGCCGGCCATCATCTAAGGAAAGAAAGGAACGAAGTTAGAGAACTGTTCAAAAGACTCGTTATACTTACTTGTCGGACTCTTGCCAGTGAAGTAACTAGGCAGCAACGAGCCCGCATCTATCAATGTGCCCCTGCGCTGAAGGCAAGACGGAGAGCACACTATCCAAGAAAACAAGGCAAGCTGTGGATCAAAGGGAAGGGTTGGACCCGGGGGAAGAAGGGGTTCAAGCACACAGAGTCAATAGGGAGTTCAACTCTACCAATCTTGTGTTTCAGGCCCAGTCTCCAGTCAAATAGCCTCCAGGGAAGGGTTCGAGGTCGTTAGATGTCAGAACAGGCTGAGTGGCATCCCCATGGATACCAGATGAGCGTTACAATGCTCCACTTTGAAAAAACATTCATCAACCACAGTTATGCTGGCTCCAGTGTCTCTGATGGTAGGGGTATCCTGACCATTCACAAGAACACTGTCTTTATAATACTGTTTAGTATTATCTGGGATTGAGTTATAGACATCTAAGTGCTGTTGTTCCCAAAGACCCAAGGACACTAAAGAAACACTAGCTGAGACTATCATGGGCTCATCAGCTAGTAGCTGAAAGTTTCCACTGGTCATAGGTACTTCATCCACCTGGGAGAAGGCTAAGGAGACAGTGTTGATGCCTGAAGGTTTACCCTTACACTTGGGATCTCCTTTCTCATGGCCAGGCAACCCACAAACAAAGCATTTTTCAAATGCTCTCTGGAATGGGGGTTTGCCCTGGCCATATATTATAAAAGAAGGATAATATGGTAAACTTTCTCTACTTCCACCCCTCCTTCTCCCCCAACGATTAGACACCTCTGACAGATTCTCCGGCACTACAGGTCTTGACAACATAGACTGCGTGCAACATTCCAAATTTCAAAAAACATTCTTGTTTAATACAGAATATTTAAATTAAAACATAAGATACTACCCACACCTAACACAGTGTACAAAACTACCACTAAAACCTACAAAATCTAAAAAGCTAAATTTCAAATAAACCACTTACAAATGGACACAGACGAAATCACATATCACAGTACATAGAAAAAACCTAAATGTGTCACTAAAACAACATATAATCCCAACATGTTTCTGTTCTTTAAAGCCCCTTTCGGGCGAACATTCTTCAGGGGAACCTTTAAAACATCCACTATTCTTCTCAACACCTTGTTGAATGGGTAGTTTCAGGCAACCAGCCTGCAAAGAAGGGAAACAGAGGAAACTAATCAGATCCCCAGGGGAGGGGGTATTACCAAATGTAAAAGTGGAGTTGACTCAGTCAAGAGAACAATTCCACAAAAAGGTTTAGAAATTAAACCAATTAGATTTACCTTAATGTGGTGAATCTTCAACGCACGTCTTTAAATGACAGATAGGCTAATTTTTCTTCATTGAAAAACCAAGATACTTCAAAAGGCGTCTCAATCCGCCGAAAATATCGTCACACCTAGAAAGGACACATCACACTACCAATGAGCCACAGATCACTACAGGACAACAGTCATGAATTGTTCAGGATATATTAAATAAAAAATTACCTTCACGCAAGTGAAGCCACCCACAACGTGGGGCAAGGGGAGGAAATCCCTTGTAATGACAACCAAGTCTGCAGATGATTACAAAAGAGGACGCAGAACCAATCTGTAATATAAGAAGGGCGGTCACCAACCATCTCAAAGAGCATTAAAATGCACCGATACACCACGGCTCCCAAATGTGTAAAAAAAGGGGGGAAAAAAAGGGAAGAAAAGAAACCATTTCAAGCTCAGCCTAGGTCGTGCATTAGAGCTCATGCTTCCAAACAGTAGTGTCATACACCAGCGGACTTCACAGCCATTAAATGTGTAAAAACATGCTGAACGTGACCAAGTAGTGGGAGATAGTACACAAAACCTCAACGTTCAGTAAGTAAAAAACTGCGGAAAAGGGATAATAGCCACCAACATCACTAAAAGTAATGTAGCTACTAAAGTTCAAGAACAACATGCTCACCTCTAGATTAGGAGAAACAAACTCCTCGCTAATGGATCGCGGGGTTTGAAAGAAGACCGTGCAGCACCAGCATGTGTTTTCACCAAGTGCAGCAAAACGCTCACCACTTCCTAGTAAACACTAAGAAAGGACTATACTTTTCGATTAAATACTAGCCGTCAAGAAAATACAGCGGCCATCTTTTACATGCAATCTTCCTAGTGAACACTAAGGAAGGACTACACTCTTCAGTTAGGAACTAGCCGGTAAGAACAAACTAGCGGCCATCTTTGCATCAAACCACCCAACAACAAGGGGAAGCAGTGTTGAGAAGAAAGTGCACTGGGGGGCACAAAACCATTCAAAAGAAATCGACACAGCATTGCAAAAATCAAGCAACAGACATATGCAAATTTTTGCAAATATAGATGGCACAAAATAAGGAAAATTCAAAAAAATTCAAAACACAGCCAAAATTGCAAACAATAGTCAGATAGCAGAAAACATTTATGTTTGGCTGACCAGATGCCAATCAATACTCTCATTGAGCCCCAGAACATTACTTTGCAATTTAAAAATAATTTTTTGTTCCAGGTTCAATAATTTCTGGTCTGTCTCGGCTTTCCTATGGCCATGCACCTTTTTCAAAATAAACCACGTAAAGTCATTGCAGCCATGTTTCATATCAAGAAAATGTTTCACTAAAGGAGCTGCAATCACTTGATTTCTGATGCAGCTCCGATGTTCCACCATACAGACTTTACATTGTCTGTTAGTCTTGCCTACATAATATAGGCCACAGGGGCATGTGATTAAATACACAACATTGGATGTGTTACAGTTTGTTATTTCATTACACACCCATTTCAGATTAGGTAAAATTTGTATATATCTAATCTCTTTAGTTTGGGCACACATACTACATTTACCGCAAGGAAAATGCCCTTTTATTTCCGGTAAACCTCATAACCTGGTTTGTCTCACCAGTGGTGTACTTTTCTCAGTTACATCATTCCTGATGAAAATGTTCCTTAGGTTTTGACTTTTTCTAAAGGCCACCAAAGGGGGCAAGGCTTCTTTTCCTCTGTATACCTTTTTCCAAGTTTTCATCACAATAGATTTAATTTTGTACGATAAATTTGAAAAAGTATTAACAAAAACAGTACTCTCCAGACTTTTTCCCATTAACTTTGCAACCTGTTCAGATTTCTTTCCTTTACCAGAGATATTCTTATCTCTACACATGGTTCTCAGAACCTCAGCAGTATGGAGTAAAAGACTCTCTTCAGTGTAGTTTTCCATATTTGACATGATTTCTTAGTTAAATAGAATTAGTGGTGTTAGCCTTGTGGTTAGTTGAACCCAAGCAATAGCAGCACTCTAAGTGTAATCACTCTACTTCCAAATCCTCACCACTGTACACCAGTGTTAGGCAGAATCCTGTGCAGTGCCCTTAGGGACCACTACACACAATTAAGGCTACAGGTGGCAATACAAGTTTTACCTTTGGTACAAGCCTGTACTACTATGTCAGAGTGGTAGCAGTGGCGGAGCAGCCAGGCTTATCTCAAGAGTATATGAGCAGTAGCAGAGATTACACAAAGGGACCACAATTACTGTGACTCAAGCAAACACTGACTCAAGGTTTCAGGTAACAAATATAAGTACATTTATTTTTAAACCATTCATTATAAACACAATACTTCTATTAAACTCAAATAAAAACCACATGTGAAATATACTACAACTAACCAATCCACTTTGTACAGTAAGTCTCAAGGTAAGTACCCTGTGTTTGAATGAACTGGTGTTACGAACAAAACACGTTACTGCGAATACGATTGTGATCACTTTTTGACAGTTCGGTCTTCTAAATAAACACGTATCCGTGACATGAAATGCTACCGGGGCAAAAACACTCTTAGCACCTGAGATACCCAGAGGGAGTTGGAGGCCAAAATCACAGGCAATATTTTGGTTAGGCAGGCAGAATCAAGAAACACTCAGAGACAGGAGGCCAAAAGTCAAAGGGCCGGAGCCAGGGTCGAAAGACACTGGGGCCTGTTGCCGAAGATCACACAGTCAGACAGATCACGATTCAACGTAGCCAAAAAATACTTCGATATTGTCAATGTTCGGAAGCAAAAGTTGTAAGAAGGAGGGAAGACAAGGGCAAGCCTTGGAAATGAAGAAAAGGGATTCACCCAGTTTCCTCAAGTAGAACACAATACCTTGTTCCAATGGTGCAGCTGGTGCCCTGGCAGTTGTTCCTGTTGGTTTCCCACAGACCCACGATTACTGGAGCTTCGCTGTGAAGGAGGACGTCTAAAGGTGGTCTGCACCACACAGGGATGAAGCTGGCAGCAGCGACGAGAAATAAAAGGTGCACTCCTTAAAAACAGGAGAGGCTCTTCAGGTGGCTATCTGGACCACTACAGCAGCGTGCAGCGATTTTGACAAAGGAAGAGGATCGTCTGGCTGTGGAAGATGAGCTGGTTATCCCCACCAAGCTCAAGTGAAGAAAACTCTGGGCTGGATCTTCTCTGAGTTGTTGAAGGGAAGATAGCTCAGGACTGCAGCAGGGCTTCACCGGGACGGGGTAGTTGCAGCAGCCGTCGTTCTCTCCGCTTCTCTTCGGTTCCTTGTACTTCCAGTGGTGACTCTCTGCCTTCTAGCCCAAGGGACCTGCCTTTTATGCAAAAAAAAAACATTCACACAGCCTGGCCGTCAATCACCCAGCAGGGGGGTTGTCCAGACATTACAACTACCCTGGCCAATCATGACAAAGTGCGACTTGGGTTTCGTAGGATACCCTGTGCAGGGGGTGACTACACCCCTCCCTCACATTCAGCCCACCTAGACACCCAGGCACCTTGAGGAGGGCTTCTGAGCAGAAGCCTGCCAAAAGACAGTGAACAAAGAAGGCGAACCTAGTTTGCAGCGCAAAGTAAAATACAAGAAGGACTTTGTTCGAGGCTAATATAATAGCCAAGAACAGTACCACGTTTATCTAATATAATCGCAGTAGAAAAGTTAGGGTAGATACCACTGCCACCAGCCAAGTCTAAATGTTAAAAGAGCGAAACAATGCTCTAGGAGGTACAGATAAAAAGGGATAGAAATTAACCCTTTACAGTACTCCATGGAAGATGGGGTGTACTGGGTCTGTGGTAGATTGACAAAGTAAAGTTAATGGTAACTTTACCCTTTTCTGGGGGACGGTAGTCGCCTCAGAAATGGAGTCGAGGGAAGTCTCAAAGACAACCCTGTGCCACAGCACTGAAGGTGCTGTGTGACACACGAAAAGAAGAGGGCTACTGAAGTGGTGTACTTCAGAGTCCACAATCACAAAAACAGGTAGAAACACAATGCAAAACACAGGTAAGAGTCGGGAAAAAGCTCTCACTCTTACCAAGTGGAAAAAAATAAACTGCAGAAGTCCAGCAAAGCTGCTGGGGGACTCACTAGGTGAGGGAAATTAGCCATAGATGAGAATTCTCCCTAACAATGGGGGTCATTCAGAGGTTGGAGGTAAGGGAAAAACGATGCCGGTAAAGGATTACCGGCATCGCTGACAGCTACGGGGTATTCCGACCAAACAGACTGATATTTACGCACCGTAAAGTACGATGCCATAATTATCAGTCTTGGGTCGTGCGCGCGCCACACCATGCCAAAATTACCGGCATGGCATAAACTGGAGCTGATCACAAGCAAGGAGCATACGTAAATTACGGCCTCCTCCAGCCCGTAAAGTACCTTACCAGCATGGAGTACATACAGGCATCTCAGAGAAGGAGTAAAGAACCCTGAGCAGTGGGTCCCAGAGCCACATGTGCACACAATCAGCACAGGGGGAGGCAATGGAGTCTGCCACAGCAGAAAAGGAACTCAGCCACACACCACACCCTCTCCCACACCAAGATGACACCAATAGAACCAGCAAGGGCACAACCACAAAAACCCCACCAATAATACCAGCCCCCCCATTGAGGAGACACAGTGGGAGAAGGAGGGGGAGACAGGCCCTGCATGCAGCACCAGTGCAGTCTCTGTCACCACCCCAGCAGCCCCCATTCCCACGCAGCATGTCCGGTCACTCAAGGAAACCCCTGAGCAGATAGACACCCCTGACCACCTTGACCGTGACACCGTCACCACCATAATTTGCCAGAGACATACTGAGATAAGCGAGCAGCATACAAATACACACTGCTATCCTGGCACAAGAGACAGTGTAGCCTGTGCCCCACACCCATGCCACAGGCACCTACCAGGACACAGTGGTGCCCATGCATGGCATGTCACAACCGTCCATTACATGGACACCAAAAAAATGCTGTATGGAGACACACAACATTAAAGTTGGCCTCCATGCATCTGCAGGCATGCCAAATGACATTGGTGCCCCTGACAGCACCCAGGTGTCGTAGATGGACCAGCATGGCATGCAGGTGGCGGATAGCAACTGCAAACAATACCACTCCCCCTACGTGCAGACAGAATGCAACGCAACCAAGAACACCACACATGGGTGGGCGCGATATCAAAGAACAACTCATGACTCAATGGCCCAGCTGATTACCACGCTACCGTGCCACATGGGGCGACATGCAGGATGACGTGCCCGGCTGCCTGGTGAGTTGTCTGACTGTGTCATGCCAGTGCATTGGTGGCATGAGGTGGGTGACTGCATGAACCAACTGGGCGGAAATGATGAAGCCATTGTACGATATTCACCCCACCAACCAACCCTCCACAGAACCAGTGCAACGGCACATGAGTACAGAGTCCCACATCGATGTAGTAAGGCACTCACAATACACTCCATTTCCACCATCTGACAAGGCCAAATCCCACTACACATGGACCAACCACTGGCAGCCACCACAACCGTACGTGCATATAGGTCGACACACTACATATGCACAATGTGGCTGCCCCCAGCATGGCACCACAAGGGAGACACATCCCTGGGAGTGGATTGAACTGAGGGCAGCAGGGATACCCCCCCACGTCACCGGCATGGCACACCCATAGGAGTGTTGGAATTCACCATAGTATGGATCAGAGCAGGATGATGACCATGAGCCACTGACTACATCCATCACACCCAAATACGAATCCACACAGTACACAGCACCACATGGATCGAACATCAGGACTGCTGCATGCATCAACGAAGCCTGTACCACGAGATGACCATGCCATTCATTGTACGTGGACCATCTTGTAGACGCACCCCCCACAGCATTCCATTGAATTGGACACATATTGGGGCCATGAATGGGCGAAATGCATCCATGGACATGTGCGTGTGGCCATCAGTGAAACCCTGCCATGTCAGCCAAATTCAGTTCTCCACCATGACAGTTCAAACACTCACCTCAATTGGCTAGACATGCAGGTGTTGGTGGCTGTCCCTTGACACCATGGTACATGACCCCTGTCAGTAACCCACAGAACAGGCCCAGGGTACACCAAATCACTGGCCATACCCGTGCATGCGTGTAGATGAGGCGGTCACCTGGCTTGCGTAAGGCACATATGAGTTGGCGAAGCTGGACTGGTGTAATGGGCCATACAAAGAGCGGACAAGATGTCCAGAACACAAGTCAGCAGAGGGTGGCATGACATGGGCACACAGGGCACTGGATGTGTGTATACTTGTACACCATGCACTATCAGTCGTCATCATACACATGCTCAATGATGAATGTCCACAACTGTTCAACTTTGCAACACCAATAGTGTATTGTGAAGAAGGAAATATTGTGAACATTAACTGCAGCCTCCCCACCCCCCCCAACTGCACAACAAACCATCACCCCCCTCCCCCCAACTGCACAACAAACCATCACCCCCCTCCCCCCCAACTGCACAACGAACCCTCAACCCCCATCCCCCTCCCCCCAACTCCACAGCACTGGTCCCATGTAGGACTTAAAGGCCCCATGTGGCAGCAATGACTATTGTTCCTTGCTCCCCTGCCCCGGGGGGGCATGTCCCTGCGCCGCATTGAACGCCGAGTGCGCCTTGCTGGGCTGCCTTGTGTGGCCTCACTGGATGTGGCCATGTCCGCCTACTCTGGCTGGGTATTCGAATGGCCTGCCTCAAGGGCATTGGCTATGCAGCCAAGGATGTGGCACAGACGGGTTGTGCTGTCAGTTAGAGTGTCACACAACCGGTGGTGCAGTCGGTGAGTGTCTGCCGCATTTCCCTCAGTCCATCATGCCATTCAACGCGGGCCTGCCGGTTGTCCTCCATAAACTCCATTATGAAGTCTGAGAGCTGATTCACCCGACGTGTGCCGAATGATGGGAAACCATTGGTGAAACCACTTGCCCCTGCATGCTCGGCTGAGGGCTGCACCGGTGGACTTGGGACATCATCATCATACATCTGCGGGTCGATTGGAGGACTACACAGACAGGTGTTGGTACATCTCCACAGTCACTACATGAGGCCAGGGGTACGATGCAGGGCTCCGGGGTGTGGACTGTGTGTTGGTCCTCCTCCTCGGACGCCCCACAGATGGGTGACGGGCTGTCTGCATACTTGTCAGGGCCAGTGGCAGCAGCCTACTCAGAGATGCTCGAATGCGCCGATGTTGGGGTTGGCATTGTGGCAGGCGCCAATGCTTGAATGGGTTGTGGTGGGGCAGCATCCAGTGGCCTTTCCGGGATTCGCCTGACCCTGCCACTACCCCTGGAGGTGTTTGGCTGGCTTGGTTGTGGGTCGGTGCTGTCATGGTCAGTGCCTGTGGGGGTAGAAGAGAGGGACAACATGAGTGATTGTAAGATGTCCTATTTGCATACATGGCTGCATTCACATTTCAGTCGTTCACAGTTTGTGGACTTTTGGGTGTAGCTACGGCAGTGGTACATGTGCATGAGTATGTCATGTACGCATGTTTGGGAGTGACTCATCGTGGCCTGGTTATGTGCAGTTTGGCTGGCACAATGCCGAGCCGGCTGCACAGTGTGCATGATGGGATATGCAAGTTAATGCACTATGGTTGATGTGCGTTATGTACTTGCACTTGGCCCTTGATTGTGTGGCACTTGCCTCTGCATTAGTTGGATGGGGGGATGGGTTGGATGGGGGGAGGGCAACACAAGAAGGTGACTTCAATGGCCCTTGGGGCAGTTTGAATCATGCAATGGACATTGGCAGTGTACACTGTGAACACTCACCTCCTTCGGCAGAAGTCGTTGCCCCGGACTCCATGTTCCCCACGCCCTCGATCGATTCTGTGCCAATCAGAGCCGCACACGTCTCCTCCCATGGCTCTAGTTGCACAGGGGTACTTGGTCTGCCTCCCGTCTGCATGGCCTGGCTCCGGTTGCTGGAGAGGAGGCCCCGCAGGTCATCCCACCGCTTGTGGCAGTCCCTGAGGGTGCGGGGGTGTTTCCTATGGCGCTCACCCTCTGGGCGAGTTCAGCCCAGATCTTCTTTTTGCGGAGGATAGACTCCCTCCACATGTTGCTGCTGAAAACGACATCCGCATGCTCAGCCAGGTAGTCTACCATGGCCTGGAGTTCCTCTGGGCTGAATCTCCTCTTGCGGATGCGGTCGGCTGCCTTCTTTGGTGCTTTCGGCATGTTGGTAGTCGTCTGGTCCTTTTCCAATGTCTGATTTGCTCCAGAGGGTGCTGGCGGATGAGGATGGCAATGGATTGTGTTTTTAAAGATGGCCGCCGCTCTCCTTCCCGTTCCTGTGCGATGACGTAATTTCTGGTTCCTTTTTTTCGGTGACCGTAATTTACGGTATCCATAATTTACGGTCACTGTTATGTACTGGCGCTAGTTTTCCAAGGCGGTGTTGCTATTTACGTGTCGCAGCATGCCGGTAGGGGGTTTGCGGGTCGTTTAGCGGCAGGCCGCTCGGTACTTTTCCGGCATGGTGAAAAGCACGTGTCCGTGAGGTCGGAATGGGCCGCAATTAGCAGTCTGACAACAGGGCGATATTGTACTTTACGCCATGCCGGAAAATACCGGAATGAGGGCCAATGACTGCAATTGTTTCTGTTATGTCTCAACAGCTCCAGAATCGCCGGGGGGGTTAGAGGGGAAGTAAAAAAGAAAACCATCCCATTGATTTGGAAGAAACACTCAAGCCTCTAAGCCTGTATACAGGGGACCGGTGCTGGTGCGCAAATTCAAACGCACCTGGAATACCCCCCGCTTTGAGGGCCCCCATCTAGTGGAGGAAGTAAGCCCTACTTCTGTAAAACTACAAAGAAGGTGAGCATGGATACATTTATGTGAGGTCAAATCCGATAAAGAAGAAACCTTGACCTCTCCTGCAACTACCCCTACTGAAGCAAGTGAAGAATTTCAGCATTTGCAGACACGATCCATAACCAGAAGCCAAGACAAGGTAAGGGAAGAATTAATACATTTAGAATAGGGTTTCTTAAAGACTGATGGACTTGCAGTGATCCTGGAACATTTTCCTTAGACTACAACAAAAGGGACAATGGGACAGAAGCAGTGAAAGCCAGAAGAAAAGAAGAACACTTTATTTTTATGTTACCTACTGTACACACATTCTTACTGTCTGTTTTTACTTATATACTATAGTGTTTTCCAGCTTTAATAAGAAGACAAATGGGCATTGTGACATTTCTGGGAAAACCCCAAAAACAGCACTAATGTTTTAAGAATAATACCGGCAATTATTTTACAGTTTTTGTTATAAATTTATTAGTTATCACTAAATCGATATTTTTGGTATATTGAAAATGGAAATGTTTAAAGAAGTAAGAAATGTAACTCCACAAAAGAAATGCACACATATTATAGTCAGAGACTAACAAGAAAATAAGATCTGCCATTGTCCGCATTAGGAGTCCAAAAACCTCACTGATCTCTGATATTAAAAGAAAGTTTTCTTGAAAAAAAAGTGGCGCTGAAGAAGACAATGAAAGTATAAATACATATTTAGAGAAATTAGCTCATCTAGCTAACAACCTATGGTACCAGCACACGAAAGAGGTGAGAGAAAGGCCATCAGAAGAAAGTTGTTATGTCTCTTCCTTAATATTGTATGCCATTAATACGGCAAGAACATTTATTGCAAGAGAAATGCCTTCACATGATGAAAAATGTCTCAGTCACATGGCAGAATGCACCACAAGAGGACAATTTCAACGCAAATGGGCAACTCTAAGATGTCGATGAAGACAGACTTTCCCATACGAAGACACATATGTGAAGACAAAGAGAATAGAGACTGGAATTGGATGGACACACAAAAAAATCATGAACCTAACCCAGTTTAGAGAACCAATTAAAACTGTTGAAATTAAAAGAATGAATTGCTCAGACATGACTGAAAAATCAGGAGAACCAGGATGCTGGGAAAGAACACAGCTGTTGGTATATGGGCATGTAGCAACCAGTACTGGATAAGAAGATAGCCTAATATCATGCACTGTGTTAAGAAGTATTTCTGAACTCTGTCCTGGAGGGTCAGAGGTTCAGCAGGACAGCCTAATTTCTTTGAACAGGGTAACCTCTGGAAAAGTCAGACCTATCAGGGTAGCTATGGCAGCCGGTCAAGACTATGGGCCTCATCACGAGTTGGGCGGTACCCTACCGCCAAACCACCCAGCACTATTAGTGCCAGATCACAGGTTTGGCGGTAATGGAATTCCCCATTCCCCACTGAGCCCATTCGGGAATGCCCCATTCCACATTGGGCTAAATGGGGAATTTTCACGCTCTTACCGCCGGTGGATTTCCCGCCAGCGGTGATAGCATGAATTTTCGGTGGATTTCCCCCCAGCTCAGAGCTGGGAAGAAATCCGCTGAAGCCCTGATTTGGCGGACCCTTAAATCCGGCGGTAATAGTGTGACCGCCGGATTTAAGGGTTACCGCCAAACTCGTGATGAGGCCCTATGTCTCAGGAGATGTGAGGGTGACTGAAGGACCTCAATGAGTACACAGAGCAAGGACACTTACAAATTACTCCAGGCAGGTGTTATATTAAAAATATATAGACACATGTATTACAAGGCCTTTGTAAATAGACCATAGCAAAGAATCACAGTAACGCTAAGTAAGCCAACACATCACACTCAAAACAATATATATACAAGACCATTGGGGTCCAAAGGGTTAAATGCAAGAAAGATGTTGACAACCTAGAGGGCAAGGAAACATGCAGTGCAGGTAATCTTTAGACCCAGTTCCACATCACTAATATACCTAACTAAGAGGCAGTCCAAGCCCTATGAAAATAGGAGCCTTGTGCTCAACAGTACATGCATGCGCTTGTGCCAATGGGCAGGATAGGGTCTCTTCAAGGGTCTCTAGCAGCTCAGGAAGGTGGATGAGGCGATGCAGAACAAGATCCCACTATTCAAGACAGTCGTTCACTTGAAGGCGGAGGCAGTTTGAGAGTGCGGGATGAAGGCGCTATTTCGCAATAGCTGTGGAAAGGAAAGGGGCCCTCAGGGGCCACTTGTGCGTAAAAATGGGCTCGTGCACTAGGGGCCACCGTTTGGGGTAAGGAGTACTCACCGGTCGCTGATGCAGACAGACCCAAACTTCGCCAGTTCAGTCCACTTCGCTGGCAGGTTCGAATGCGGCAAAAAGGATGTCTCGCACCTTGTAGTTCCCAAGATACAGCGATGATTCCCAAATGGGACAGTGGCGATTTCTCTGCTCCGGAGGATGAATCGACCCAGTTTCACTTCAGCAGGCTTCAGGGGCAACTGGGTGACAAATGCAGCGAACTTGCACAGGTTGTTGCCGCAGCAGGGCAACACGATAACCGTGTTTACTCCGGTCCTGGCGCACTCATCTCACTTCAGACCTGGGAATGCCAAGTGCACAAAATTCGGTGTGAGAGTGCCGTTGACACAGAGCTAGCAGTATACAAGTTTTGAGGGCCTCCTCGAAACGGCGGAGGTGACAGAGCAAAGCAACTGGGTAAGCTGGTCAGTCCTCTGGTTGGCCCAGGGACAATTCCGTGAAAGCTTACTTGCAGGGTTTGATTAAGGTGCCGAGAATAGTTGGTTCCACTATTCCAATGGGTCGAAGCATCTTCGCAGACCATCTAGGACGACCAGATGCAGAGGGGTCCCACGGGACGACAGCGGGCTCAGGGTGCCAAACCTTCCAGCGGGTCATCAGCGGTTCCTCGACTCAGATTCGTAGTTGCAGGATACTTGGCTCCTATCCTTTGTTCGGTGTGAACTCAGGAGATTGACCTGGTAGTGGTGTTTGCAGCCTCCTCTTATCCAAAGTTCCCTTCACGCCAAAACGGAGAGGACCCAATGGGAGATCTGCTCACAAACACACATTCCATATTGGACCAATCACGGACCACGGTGGTCCCAGGCATTCAGGGCACTCCAGACTCTCTGGCACCCAGGATGTGTATTGGGATCAGACATCCCAGCCCACATCCTGGAGGCACACACGCAAGGCATGGAGAAGCCTGCAAAAGCATTGGGATTTGAGGGAAAGTGCATGACCAAATAAGGACTGACCCGGGTCGGCTCAACCTGGGGAAGGTGAAGAGGCAAGATTGCCAAAGGACAGGACAAAGAACCTTGTGGCATGGCCATTTTGGAGCCAGGCCACCTATTCATGCCAAACGCGGTTAACGCAGTCAACATGGCAGGTAAGGGTTAAACATAATGCAAAAAGATAGCTGCCACCAGTCCTGTCCATGACACATCTGCACAGTTCATAAAAAGTCCAGCGAGAGTTTCTAGGGTCTTTGGAAATGACTAGAGACCCAAGTGTGCTGTATGGTAAGATACATTGCGCACTTGTTACATGTTGCACAAAAGCTGCAACATTAGGAAAGGACTAAGGGAAACAAAGTCTCCCAGTACTGACTGTCTTATGGTCATGTCAGTTTCCCCATAAAAGGTGAGCGAAAGCCCAGAGGAGTGCAGCTGTTGGCTGTGCTTCTCTGGCAAAGTCAGTCAAGGGTGTCTAAATAGCAACAAAAAGTTTTGGGGTTGTTGCATGGAGGGAAAATTACATATAATTATGAAATCTTTCCTAAAACACTGCACACTTATAGAAGAAAGAAACAATCTGCAAGGTGCAAAAGGTGAATGATGAATGCCTGGAATCATGGGCCAAGCATGCAAAACTACTAACGTGGGTTGAGAATGAAGCAGGACCAATGTATATATTGCAACTAAAGAATGCAAAAACCTGCTCAAAGAATGATAGTAAGGTCTATGTTGGAAATAATAAAGGTTGTGGAGAAAGAATCGATATTGGGCTTGCAGACCCAGAGCTTACATGTAATTGCCTAAAGACTGTGAAGGAGTGTGCTCCATTGTAATGGTACACGTCCCAGCATTAAGGATTCCCCAAAGTGACCTCCATATTGAGGAGTTTCCAAAGATGAATGAATACCAAAGAAGAAAGCGATCACTTAATTATCATCAACTAAAAAGAGAGAACTTTTTCTCATCAAAAACAATAAAATCTTAAGAAGACATTCTTGATTAATTCAACATATTCAGTAAGACTTTCATGATAATGACATCCATATTTACACCAGGACTGCAAGCAGCAATGAATGCCAAGTGGTTGCAGATCGCTAGATGGAAATTGCTGCAGACGATCAATGCAACAATAAAATGATTCAATGCAATTAAAGAAGAATTGAGAGACACCAGGCTGATGACCCTTCAGAACAGGTATGTTTTGAATTTAATAACGACAATGGAAGGAGGTGTTTGTGCCAAGGTCGGGCAAACTTGCTGTATGTTTTTATACCATTTTATGATGGAGAGAATGGAACCCTGACAGAAGCAATAACAAAGTTAACAACTCTGCATACAAAGATGGAAGAGGAAGCTGATTAGATGGCAGGAGATGATTGGTTCTCATCTCTGTTTTCATGGATTCCATCTTGGTTGGCAAATGCTTTCAAATTACTTGGAGCCATACTAGTGTTAATGCTGTTAGGATTTTTTCTTATAAGGGTCATCTTTGGACAAAGCCAGAAAACAGACAAGAAAGCTACTGGAACTAAGATAATGATTGACATTAACAGTTACACTGGAGAAATAATGCAGATCAAGAAGAGTTCTCTTCCACCTCCAGGAACAATGTTTTACTATCCCCAAGATCGGAAAAGGTATGTGTAACGATTAATGTTCTGTTCACCAGCCGTGGATTGTCGGTATATGACTTGGCGTGTGGATGAACACATAAAAAATGCAGGTGACCTGAGGGGGGTGATGAAGATATGGGTCCAGAAGAAAGGAAAATATGATGAGATGATAGAAGATGAAGCAGGAATTGCAGAATAAGAGGAAAAGAAGAGTATGGTTGAATTTTCGACCAGAGGGGGGAATGTAGAGGAATAGATGGATGCCTCTCCTGTGTTCCCCGCCCCCTCATCACCGTCCTGTTGGAGTAGCAGAAAATGAGCTACACTTTGGAACCCAAGAACAAAGCCATACAACATTCCTATACTGCATTGAGTGTATGAAAGACGATATGCACTCAGTCAGCCTGTGTTAAGAATCAACCCTGTTTACTCAAAAGATGAACCTAGGATTGCAAATTGAAGAACTGATGAAGAAGCTGTCTTTGTGTGCAGAATAAGGGAGTACCTTGGCCTGGGGCAAAGAGACTATTTTGAGAGATAGGTGCAATGCACAAAGGGAGTCGAACGAACAGACCATGCGCATAAGACATATTTCTGCTAATATTAGGAGAGACAAGGACATGTGCACGTGCCAAGTGCTGGACAATCAGAAGCACAAAAGCCTATGTGAGGTGGAGTTAGCAAGTCTCTAAAGGCCACAAAGGGTAATGGCACCCTGTTAAATAAAATAAAATAATCATAAATAAGAGGTTGAAATGGACAAAATCGTGGTCTCCTAACACGTGACTCAGAAGGCGAAAAAAGGGCTATTCATTAAAAGCACAGATGTAGATAGCGATCTGCTCATACCCCCTCGATTGTTCCAGAACAGTGAGCAGACTACGAGGTCAACTACAAACAAAAGGCCTTGGCTAAGGATCAGGTCGATGACATATAATAGACTAATTGGGAAAACAAGGAATGAATTGATGATTTTCGAGCACCTAGGTTTTCTTTCTACTCACGTACTGCTAAACAAGCTGGATGTCCAAGGTTGGATGGGGTTGTCAACCAGTCATAAAGCCTGCAACGCACGTTTACATACAATGTTGCAGTTACCAACCCACTGCCATATTGTCTGCTATAATCAGTATATTACGTATGTAGCGGTAGCTCAGGGCGTGTACGTAGTATGCAGAAGTAGCTCAGGGCGTGTCCTACAAACAAGGGGCAGCCAATGAGATATTAACACAGACATGATTCTATAAGTAGACATGTTCCCCTAATCCAATCACTCCTGTTAATAGGTTTTGCAAATGCTACGTAGGATGACACCATAAAATACATATGAAAAAGTATATAAACTCTGTACAAACAAGATAAGGTGTGAAAATGCATACATCTATTTTGATAGCTGTTACTTCTCCCTGATTTCATTAATTGAGATTAAAGCAGTATTTTACCATCTTCCTTGGGTCTGTCTGGTTATTTGGTCTAAGATATTTACCGGCAATTCCATCTAGCGCATAGAGGATTCTTCAAAGTGCTAGAGCATAAAACCAACTTCAGGGCTCATGAAAGATCTTCTTCACAATGCTGATATGACCCATCAAACACCTAGAAGGAGACAGACCTTTGAAAAACAGTCCAGCACAAAATATCAACTCTCCCTATAAGGAATGGTAGGTCATGTATGTATTAGTCTAGTGATTCCTGCCATAGGTTATGGCGTCAATGCGCTTTGCCTGTCAGAGAAGAAAAGGAGGAGTATGATAAAACAGGCTGTAGCGGCAGGGAGGAACGAAGTCAGATAGGTAGTTGGGATGAGGACAGATAATAGATAACATGCTCTGGAAGTCATGATAAGAAAAAGGTGGAGGAGCTATGTGTACAATTGGACCTATATTATTTTGGCACTCAGCAGTGTTCTGCGGGCGCAGTGGCAAAAGGAGAGATAGCTGAAGAGAGGCATTCATTGCTCCAGAGGGCATGTCTAGAATATGCTCACCTCATGGAGAGCCTGGGCATGTTGAAGCCATACCCAAGAAAACATATTCTGCAAAGCCCTTTGACTTACTCTGAAAAGTGAGCAACATAACCTCCATTTATGTTGGGGGGGGCTTCATTTATGTCATGGTTATCAAACTGATATTGTGTGTTTTGTACATACTTCTCTGGGCAAAGTGATTAACGACACAAAGCCTGAAATTGGCTCAGCAGTGGTCAGACATGTGAGCCTTTCACACTGTTATGTTGAACCAAGACATGTAGAATTCATGCCCAAGAAAACACTGCATGCAAACCGTGTCTACTTACTCCCCTAAGCCCCAACAGGAAGGCTCTATATAGGGAAAACCTGGAAGGAAATATGGGCAGATATACCTGAGAGTTCGATTTCAAACACTTCTTTTCTGGGTGCAGAAGCCCTGAGCTGGGCTTCCTGAAGGTTCATGAGTCCTGCTAGCACCTTTATGGGAATGGTTATAGCGGTGAGTGAGGCAGGAATACTCTTAGGTTGTGGCTGGGCACTTATGGGAGTTAATTCACATAATCCATTCTTTGACTATCCTACTCACCATGGGCTGCAGTCACTGTGCCCAGTTAATAGAGGGCACCATGAGAATGTTAGGTCAAAACAGGGGTGTAGGGTCTGTTTAAGAGATTAGATGTGCAGGCATACCCTCAGTTGCTGTTTTCCCCCTAAAAAAGAGTGAATGAGTACAAACAAATGCAGGTAAAAAAACAGCAACACTCAGGTAGATTCTAGTTACTTTGTATTTAGCCTTGGGGAAAGAACAGGTTGATCCCAATAGAACAAGACATTACACAACATGTTTCTGCAGCTTCAAAACATACCATGGTCTATCATAACATACCAAGTGTAGCATACCAAACATAACTGAGTGTAACACTTCAAAATAGGGCAGAGCATAGACAATAGACCTTCATACAGGCACACATAAAAACATGCCATTGTTAGGTATCCCAAACAAATAAAGATGCAACACAGAATGTCCTAATACAAATATTAAAAATATTGGAGTGGTTGCACAAACACGCATGCACATGCACGCACATCCTATCCCTCTACTACAGACTCACCGTTTTGGGATTTTAAGTGTGCTGCTGCTCTTGGGGTTGACTGCTTTCAAGATGTAAAGTAATGCTCTTTTGAGGGCCAAGTCACCTGGGTAACAAAGGCAAGAGGACTCTACCCCTCCACCATTCAATCGACACAGGGCAATAGCTGTTTCTTTTCATTAGGAGGTACCATCCCTCCCTCAATTAAGATATTGTATCTCTTTTAGCCAAAGGAATGAACATTTGGGCATTTTTGGTGAGAGAGTGATGGCTCATTCTTTGAAACAACAGGTCACTTCAATAAATGGAGATTCTAATTATTTGTTTCCCTGTTTCTTTTTTTCTTATTTAATGCAAGGCAGCATATTGCTAACATGCTGCTTTGCTTTAGCTTCCTAGAGCGTTGAGGTACTTCAGTCTGATTCAAAGCCCAAGAAAGAAAATAAATGAATCAATAAAACTGCATCACACAAAGAGGATTTAGAGCACATCAATACTGTGCTGGATTACTATGGCAAATTGTACGAGGAGGGGAAGCTTCATGAGTAAGAAGACAATGCCACTATTTGTATCAGCCAGTTGAGTAAGGGATGAGAAGGGTTTTAAAAGATAATCTAGTTTGGTCCAAGATTGGCATCCCTATTTTTCCTTTGGATAACAGTAAAGTCTTAGTAAAGTATTTAAAAGAAAACACTATTTGGATTCTGGCTTTCACAGTATCGTGGTCCTTGCTGAACTGGTAGCTCTGTGGTTGAGACCAATTTAAGAGACAGCTTTAGTTTTCTTTATTTATGGAAGTATCACATAAATCCCTGCTTTTAAGAATAGCTGGCATTCCACTTAAGCAGAAATCTAGACCCCAGAGGGCCCAGAATGCAGCAATAAGACTGGTATGACATTTGATAAAAAGGGATCTCCTCTTCGTACATCCTTGCACTGGTTGGCGGTTGAGGATCGAATCAAGTTCAAAGTAGCGTGCCTGATGTACAAATGTCTCAATGGCATTGACCCAGACTACCTCAGTGCGAAAGTGTGCCGTTATCATTCAGCCAGAGCACTGAGTTCAGGTGACAAAATGCTGCTGGCTGTTTCACGTTCCAAACTTGGAGATTCTGAGTTTTTGGACCTCCGCACTGGAACCATCCCTGACTGGATATCAGAGCCTGTCAGTCACAGGGCTTTAAACACCCATTTGTTTAAGTAGGTCTTTCAACTCAGAGACTCTATGATATTTGTTTTGGACACCTTTAATATAGCTGTTTTTGACCATCTGTGTCTGGATACCGCTGAGTCTGTCTTGGAGCGCAGTATAAAATTAGATCCAAGCCGGTGTACTGTTCTGAAGTAGCCCTTGTGCCACAGCCAGTTATTGGCACACATTTCAATCAGTTTGGAGAAGGGAAGAAATAGGGAATAAGAAAGACTCACCATCCCATCTCCATAGGGACAAAACAAGAGGCAGCTGTGTTGGAATGGGGCATATGAGACAAACTGACCTTTCAGTCATTGTTAACTGAACCTAACAATGATATTTCCAGGTCCATAAACAAGCTACCATGAACTCTCTAGGTTATATCACCCAGCCCTTTCTAAACAAATCAAACAAAAATGGATTTCAACTTCCGAGATTCCCAGTTTTGTCAGAGGGAAATCCTGGACATGATCAAGGGGACTCAACTACTTATTCAGGAGGGGGAAGGCATCAGAGAAAACCGGATCAGGCCCCTGACAGCACAGAGGATATTGGAGAACATGCCTCAAGCCCAAGGACACTTGAATTCCACATTGGAACAAATACATCTTCCATTACCCACTCTTCCTCAAAGTGAGAACATAGACCAAACCTGGAAAACTCCATTACAAGTTAAGGGGCAACAATACTTTGTGGAAGACTGGAACACCCACAGGGGTGCTTTATTCCCTGCAAAGGTGACACTCATGTATAATATTCACTCCTCTTCCATTTATTGTCCAGGGTTGTCACGAGAAGCACAGCCCTTGTCTTGCCACAACCAGACACAAGGACAAAATCCCATCTGGTTCCCACACTGAGGAGAGGCCAACTAACAGCTGTGGGAATGATGGGCAGCGAGACCACTGAAGCCCCTCCCTTCTTTGGAAACAATGGGAGAAACACCAACACCAGACCACATTCAGGAGAAGCAGTTTTGCAGCCTCCACAAGCATCAAGGGAATCCACAGCAATACCACTGACCTGTTGTTAAGAGGAGACAGCTAAAATAAACTCTGTGGCAGGGGGTCTCCCATTAGTAAGGCAGAGCAACTGCTGCAGCCCAGCCACCAAGGACAACATTGTAATTCATTTCAGTGTGGTGGCTGGCCTATTGGAAGCTTTACTTGAGATATCACAAATTATGCTGCATTGCTGTCATGTTACATCTCCAGTCCATATTGATGAAACCTAAGCTCTAACTAAGGGACATCTGCTGAAACAACAGGACGAGAGTTTGAGATTGCAGAGGTAGTGAGGTGGAGAACAGAGTCTAGAGGAGGAACTTTGGAGAGTATTGGAGGGTGGATCAGAAGGTGGAAGGAGGCTGTGGAGAGGCAGCTAGATGGTAGGAAAGGATGATGGTTTGTAAAGAAGCATAAACGAATGGTTAGGATGAATATCAGGCAGTGTGAGGAGCTGGAGAAGAGTTGGCTGAACACAAGGTGAGGAAGGTGAAGCAGAGACTGTTGGTGACATGTAGAGAGAGAAAGAAGGAGGAAGTACAAAGAACATGGGAAGTAACCTTTACAGACAGGTAGAAGAACATGTTTAGAAGGAGTTTAGAGTAGCCAAAAAGGGGGAAGAGGAATGTTTTCAGGAAGAGGTTATAGGTGACATCAAGGGAGAAGAGGAAATGCATTGTGGAGAAGGTTTAGAGTAGAGTTAATGGGAGGGCGGAGAGAGAAGTTTGAAGGCATTTGAAGGAGATGACCAGAGGGAGGTGAGAGATGTGGGGTCATACCCTGAGTCTGACGAGTCTGAGTAGAGGATGGGTGGACTAACAAGCACATGGTTTGACATTGAGGAGGTGGAAATCAGAGAGATGCAAGAAAGGTCCCCATAGGCAATTGTATCTTGCGACTCATCATAGAGGTAGACAAGTATATGTTGTTGGGGACCAGAGCCAGGAATTCAAGACACTGAAGAAAGGAAGACACCCTGACCAACCTTTAGAGAAGCCTAGGAGCTCAACCTCTTTGTGGGAGTTCTGGCGCTAATTTCCATCTCATCCAGCCCTAGCTGTCACCCCTGCCGATGCCTAACATGCAGGCACATGCATTCCCCAAGCCCTATAAAAAGAGGTCTCCCATGAGTTCAGAAAAAGAAGCATAGAAAAGGACAATCCCCTTGGGACTGACCAAGGAAAGAAGAATCACCCGAGGACAAAGCCACAGAAGAAGTGTTGTCTGAAGACCACCCCTGGAAGGAGAATCATACAGAGACATTCTTCACAGTGTCAGGGACAATTTTAAAACCCCACCATCCTGATTATGCAAATACAACTTCTTTAATTATATTTCAGCACCAATCCCATATGTAGCTTCATTACAGACTTCTGTGCAAGGATAACCTAATTTGACAAGTAAATTATGGTTACCACAAGCCTACATGCTAATTAAGTGTGTGTGTATCACCAGAGTGAATATGACTAAACCTAGGATGCGGTCCAAAATGTTAAACATTACGTTTCTGAGGTTTTACCTTCATATAAGGGGCCCCTGTGGTGCCACTGCAATGCATGTGGCCTAATTGGAAAGTGATCATAGAAAGAGACACTGTTTATACCCGCAACTGGATTATGATTATTAGTGCCTTAGCTCCACCCAACAGGAAGTCAGGATATCCATGTGGAGATGTGATGGATTTTGCAGGAGAGAATATTGTGTATACCTGATACATGGCTTCTGAGGGAGTGGGTGAGATCCTCTGTTCTACAGCCAACAAATGGTCTCCTGTTCCCTCTCCTGCACTTCTCTCCTCCTGCATATCCTACTGTTCCTTCTCAACACCTTATGTCTCTCAAATAAGATATGTTCTTCTATGGTCTAGTCCCACTGCTAAACCATTTGATGCCCTCAATTCTTTTCTCATCTCTGTGGATTACCCCTGTCTTCCCTCTAATGTTACTTTCTTTATAAACTCCTTTTTGTTATCTGACATGTTCCCTCTATCCTTCAATAATGCCCCAAGCCTCCCAATTCATAAACAACTTTCTCCTCAATATTTCAAGGTCCTATATGTCTTTTTCCATCTTTGGTTTCTAGACTGTTTGAACATGTGGTCTACTCACAGCTTGCTCAACATCTACACACTTGTTTTCCTCTTTCCTTCCCTCTCACCTTTTTGACTTTCTCACTGCTCACACAACTAAAACTGCTTGATTCCCTGCTACTAACTCAATACAGAACAGCTCGCTAAACTAGCCCCTTGGCTTATTCTTTATCACCTGTATACTGCATCTTATACAGTTTATCACCCCTGGCCTCATTGCAATTTTGGTGTACTTGCTGAGGAAATACTGCAAAACTGTTTTACCATTTCCTCCACATGATCTGGTATTAAAGCCAGCAGATTACGATGAGTGGTGGAATTGCACAATACGTCCTCATTCAAAGAGTCCATAAGACTTCATTGGGGACTATGCACATCATTTCGATCTGGGGTAAATCCCCAAATTTTGGAGATAAAGTGGAGATAATACCTCCTGACAAGTGCAGAATCAATTTCCTCCATTTCCTCCAATTTCCCCACCATATACTTGTAGTGTGTCAGTGTGGTGAAAGCGATGGAAATTCCATACTTTTTTATTGAACCGCCAAAACTGTAATAGGTTGTTTAACTTTCTGTCTTCAAAAGGTACATGCTGGCTCCATGCCTTTTTAGCCTATATGTCTCAGACATCGGGGTTTCTCTGGACAGCTAGCTTTTCATAAACTTGATAATAAACTTGATAATCAGAAGCTGATATGGTTATCATACGCAGATTATTTTTTTATTATTTGACCTAACTTCTGTGGGGCTTCAAAGATTAAACAGGGCCTTTAATGCATATGCGTCCCAGAACTTTCTTCAAATGAATACCAGTAAAACTGAGGTAATGCACTGCATTTTAAAGACATCATGTACAAATTATACTTTTAGCTGTGTGGGCAGGGAGCTTCACCTGGTATCACAGTTTCTGTATTTGGCTTACCGATATATAGAAAAAGTACTAAGTTTGCTTTCTGGGGATCTCTGAAAGACAAGGGCAAGGGGCTGTGCAATCAAATGGTTAAAATAGATTGAAAATATGTCAGGTTCTCGATATTGTCTGTGGTGAGGTTTTGCTGTTTAAATATGCTCCCAGGTATTGAAGCTGTCTTATAGTGACTTTTTCGAATGACTTATTTTCTAATGCCATTTTCTCAACACCATTTTGCTGATTTTTTTTGTTTTTAATGTTTATTTATTTATTTATTTATTTTAATTGGGGGGGTTCCACCCCAAACCCCCTTTTTTTAACACTTCTTTTACTTACGAAACCCCAAAATAATATATAAAATAAAAAAATAATACATTCGAAGAAAAACAATCGCCAAAATGTTTTCGACATAATGGTGTTTCGAAAATAAGTTTTAGAAAAAATGACCGGATACCATTGAGAAGCTATGTTGTGGAGGTGAACATTTCAATCACCACATGTTCTACCTGCGATGGCACTACGCTATGATCTGGGATTGATATCTTTAAAATGCTGCGGTATGCAGCAATTTTTCACATTTTTTGGAAAGATGGGAATGGCTGGCCCGGGGACATTGTATGAGGATCTGAACTCTACTGTTGATATGTGTTCGCGAGTAAGTGTAATGAAAACTCAATTTATTTTGTCTTCTGACACTTTATTGTCTGACATTGGTTCTACTCGTGAAGAGTTGATGAATAGGCATAACACCACTAAAGATCCTGTGCTGTTTGTTTTCCTGTTAGGCAGAAACCTGTGCAGTTCTCTCTGGGACCACTGCAAAAGATTTAAGACTACAGGTGTTTGGCAGTAAACCCATTTGGTAGCAGTCTCTACCACACAGATTCACTTGGTAGCTGTGGCTGAGCAGTCAGACTTCCCTCAAGAAGAGTTAGACAGTATACAGAGTATTCACAATAGGACAAGAGTACACAATAGAACAAGTAAACACTGACCAGGGCTTGGTATAAAAGAGATATAATTATTTATTTAAAACCACATCTAGAAAAACACACAGGCACTAATAGTAAGCAATTCAAAAACACGGTCACTAAAAGATATACACTCCCTTAAAAGAATATTAGACAGGTCTTAATTAAAGCCCCACTTATTTTCAGACAGCGGTGAGTGCTTAACGTAGATGGCACTCTAATAATTTGTTTTTAAAAAGGGAGAGAAAAGCAGAGAATAAATTGAAACAGATCCCAACGCTTTTACAAGAGCATAACAAGAGGGAAAGGCAAAGTAACACTGTGAATTCAGAGTCAGTAGGCCGGATCCGCTTTAAGAGGATCGAAACAAAATGTGTCCAAGGTCAAACGGTTGCAGTGCACAAAAAGTCTTGTAATGGTTCAAAAAGGAGTTGGTCCAAAGAAAGGGACCAGTTAGAGGGTCAAGGCGGCCAGCCCAGTCCAGAAGGTTAAGGGGTTATTATTACCTTGTAGCAATCTTTAGAAAGGGAGGCCTGGCGGACAAGGTACCTTAAAGTGGTGAGAACACTCAGGCGGGGGCAGTTGTTCCTGGCAGCGGATGCAAGTCGGTGCTTCGTCCGGGGGAAGAGAGGATCTCGTCGTGGAGGAAGACAGGAGTCTGTTGCACTGCCAGGGAAGAAACCAGCCGCGGAGTTTCTCAGGTACAAGGAGTGGTCTGTTGATTCGCGGTTCAGTGGTGAGTGGCTATCTGGCCGCCGGGGTGCTTGGCATGGGCAGTTCCACCACAAACCGGTCTGGGGTGCGAAGAAAGAAGGTAAAACTGGTTGTGCCCACCAGTCAGGGGAAGAAACCTCTCCAGCCGGGAGATCTTCTCTGTCGTCGGGAAGTGGTGAGTCGGTTCCGCAGGGCTCCACCGGTGGTGTCGTCGTGGTAGGTCGGCTCAGCTTCTCCCTCGTCGGATTCTCAGGTCCTGTGGCGACTTCAGAAGTTCCAGTCCCCAAAGCCCTGCTTTTATGCAGCATACCCCCATTCACTCAGCCTAGCTGTCAATCAAAAATGCTAAGTGGTGAGCCGGCCGGCTCACCACTTGGGCCAATCACACAAGAGTGCGACTTGAGTTACCAAGGTAACTCAGTCCAGGGTGCCTAAACCCCCTCCCACATCCCCTGTGGTACCCAGACAGAGTGGCACCACTTTTGGAGGCTTCTGTGGAGAAGCCCGCCAAAAAGTGGAACAAAGGGCTCGACTTGGGTTGGAGTCACAGAAGAGAACACAAACGCCATTTTAGAATCGAGTCCTGGTAAAAAATACCAACCGGCGAATTAATATTAAATAAATCAACAAGCGGTATGTTCGAGGCTATGAGAATTAAATAATTAAAGATGGTAGCCTCGAACAATGGGAAAATCCCATAGGAAAATATTTGCGGTCGAATATAAAAAGTAGTTTCCACTGCCACCAGCCAAAACTCGATCAGGGGGGACAGAGATGTGCCCCCTCGACTAACAGACCCCGGGGCAATCAAACTGCCCCGACCAGTATGTCCACAATATGATGGTTTGTACTTGTTTCTGTTAATAATTTGGGACTAGTAAAGCCAATGGTGACATGCCCTGGGAGACAGTAGTCAGTCCCACGGTATGGAGTCTATGGTGGGGTGTCACTATGACACCCCTGTGTTACTGCACAGAGGGTGCTGTGTAACACACATAGTAAAAACACATGAGACCCTATGGAGTAAAGGACCCCATAGCCCAAAAAAACACATTACCAGTCAAAGGAACACCATAAATCATGGCCAAGAGTGGGAGAAAAAGAGTCTCACTCTTGGCAGGAGGAAAAAACAAACTCCAGAAATCCAGCAAAGCTGCTGGGGGACTCACTAGGTTAGGAAATTCAGCCTAAAGAGAGAATTCTCCCTAACAGTTCCTTCTGACTTCTGCTTGGCCATGGGCTAAATTCAACGCTAGGAATTTGCCCCTGATGTATGCTGCTGATTCAAACCTACATTCCGCATGGTTCTATGGCTGGGTGCACAACAACAAATCATGTGCGTGTTCTGTTAAAGTTAAACATGGGGTTATGGAGTAGCTTTTCTCAGGATCCTTGCCCTGTGAGTGTGTGCCCGGGCTCGGCGCATTACCTTACTCTCACCTGCCATTGAACATGTTTCCCCCTAACTGATTTGACATTGTTTTGTTGCCTTTGACAAGGGCTGCACTCCAGGATCTCCCAAGGAAGGATCGGGAGGAGGATATGCAGTATCCCCCTTATACTGCCTTCAGGGGTTGGCACAGGGGCCATACAACAGAAACTTTGCACTTGTGCAAGTGCAGGGTAAGCACAGTTGTGCACAGTATTAGCAGGTGCTGCAGGTTAAAAAAAAGATATATTTCATTGCTGTGCTATTACAGTTATTTTATTAGCATAAGGAGCAACATTGCCCTGATGCATACATGCATTGGAAGAAAATGTTTATACACTGTAGAAATGTTGGTCTTAATTCTCATACTGTGCAAAATTGCACTTTCATCATTTTAAAGATTCTGAAGTAAAGCCCAAGCAGACAACATCACAGTATACTGGGGTTGCCAAAGTCTGATTTGCGAACTGGGAACATGTAAGAATTATAAACTGGTGATGTATATGGATCGTACTCCACCAATGAACTTTGTTCATCAAACAGACGGTATGTTGGTATTGTAAATATGGGAGTATCTAGTGATTGCGCAGGTGAGGCAAAGAGGTGGTTTCCTTAGGGTGAGCACATGCACTTTCAAGTTCATCGTTCTTTCTGTGATTATGAAGCATTTCTGTTCCTCACACTGACTGTAACTCCATGCTAGCGGTACTTTGTTGCCTGCCAAGCATTGAAACGTATTATTTCATTGTATTTAAATGCTGAGCTCGGGTTTAGATCCCACATGTAGAGTGGCATTGTGCATGGGTCATTTTACTGAACCAATGACCCTTAAAGGTGGAGAACCCCTACTAGGCTCCATGTGACTAGTGCTTGCCACGTGAGTGAAATGAGGAATGGTGAATTGGGATCCTCTCTGCACCATCTCCAGGCCGAGCTTTACTTAGAAGGTGGCAGTGCCCAGTCTCTCTGGCTTCCCCACCATTCACCGCCAGAGTCAGGCAGGCAATTAGTGAGGAAATGCTGGAATTGTTTACAGCAGGGTACTGCACACTCGAGGAAAATAAAGGGATCATCAAACTGCTAACATACTTTGAATTCGAAAACTGTTAAAATAAATGATCACAGAACTAGATATACAGTGGTATAGTCCAAACTGCAAATATACTGTGATTATCAAAATATGGATTTTCACAGACTGCACAAGCTCGAATCAAACTGAGATGGTAAACCTTGAACCAGGATGGTCAAACTGGGTTGTATCTACAACGCTCTCTTCTTAAATACTCTCCCTCTAGAGTCCTCCGCTTGTCCTCCTCCAACTCTCTGCGGGTGAGCCGCTTTCACAAACAGAGATTTGTGGGTAGATCTTTATCCTCTGTAGGTGCTTCTCTCTGGAAAAGCTTCCCAGCCTCTCTCTGTCTTAAGCCGGAGCACCTTAAGTTATGGAAACTCCTCAAGACCTTCCTTTTCTCTTCCTCGTTCTCTCTCACTCGCCTCTGCTAACTGTCTTTCGTTTCTCTCCACCCTCCTTCTCCTCCCTAACTCTGTTCAGTTTTTGCTGACTGGTTGCCTGGTTCACCTCCAGAGCCTACAGGTACCAGGCTCCACTGCCAGTCTTTTGCACTTGCCTCTGAGCCGCTGCACTTTGTTCAACATTACTGCACTTTCAGCTTACGCTCCTTCAGCGGGGGAACCTCTCTGCACTTAACCCACGGACCTGCTGGACCGGACTCTTTGTTCCCCCAACCCCTACCCCCCTTCTTTGCATCTCCATCTGTCTGTATGCATGACCTAAAAGCACTAGGACCAGTTAGTTCATCTGGCCTGTCCCCCCCACCGCTTTCCGTCCACCCCTCCCGAGCTTGGTCTCAACTCTACCACTTCATGCACTTGCACTAGGAGAAATGTCATCAGGCCTAGTATGCTTGTATTTCTGTTTTCTGTTTAGATTATTTAAAATCTTCAAGGCCTAACAATGATTACTGTATTCGCTTGTTACCTTCATGCCTTGAAGTGCTTTGAAGCACTTCGCCTGTGTGTAAGCGCTGTATAAATAAACAATAAATACATGAATACATTGTCAGACAAAGACTATGCTGAAGGATTCAACTGGGGGTTAATGTGTTTGTCACATTGGAAATATACTGGACTTGTCAAAAACAGAATACATTGGTGCTGGATACACTGGCTATATACTGGGATGACAGACTGGAAATCTCTCTATATAAAAGGGAACTCTGTGGATATGTGTATGTGTGTCTGTTCGACATGTTCAATCATGCTTCCCAACATGCTACAAACCTGAAATTTGGCATTTGGGTAGGTTCCATGGTGTAGACAATGTAAAAAGTATAAAATATACATTTTTTGTATTTTCTTTTTTTAAAACGATCTGCAATGCTTGAATATGTATTTGTGTCTGTTCGAAATGTTGAGCATTCTTCCCAACAAGCTAGAAAACAGAATGCATATGGGTAGGTTCCATGGTGTAGACAATGTAACAGGTATAAAACATGCCTTTTTTCGGATGTATTTATTTTTTAAGTGGTCTGCCATGCTAATCCCTGCTATATGGCTCTTTGTGCCATTGTTCTGCCATAGTTCCACGTTCATTGTTTCTAAAGTTCAGCAGTTCATTAAAACTTCAGCAGTTCATTGTTCCTAAACTTTCCACACTATCAGCATTCTAGCTGACATTAGCGCCACTCACTTTTGAAGTCATGCGGGGGTGACTCAATATGTTGCTTTTGTAGTAATGCGGGTGGCAGGAAACGGCACATGTCTCTTCAATAGTGTCTGCAATGACGTTGTCCATCACATCGTGGCAACATTCCCATGATAATTACAGAAACTTAATTTCCCACGGAAGTTGATGAATGTATGCCATCACATCCGTACGAAGCGTACATGCTTCAGCCGCACACGTACGGTACAGCACCTCAAGCTTACATGCTTCAGCCCTAAACGCACTGCACTTATGTTGAGGTCGATGCTGCCTCAACTAAAGATTGGGACATCAATAATGTTGCTGCGCAATCTCAACACTTCAACTCAAAGTAGCTGCAACTGATTTACCGGATTCATGCTTTTCTCATGGTCAGCTTTATGTGGCTTGCTCCAGAGTTGGAAACAAAGACAATTGGTTCACTCTAGCTCCTACAGTAAAGACTAGCAATATTGTCTACAAAGAAGCATTGGTTTAGTTCATTAAATCAACTTCAAACTAGGACTGAAGTATGAATTACCATGCGAAGCACGGGTACACCTGCTAGTGTACTATAAATATGCAAAATGCGAATGCCAAACTAAAAATACTATGTTATTTTTTCTTATGTGTTTGTAATTTAGGATGGTGTAGCTGAGAAAATATTGTGGCATTGCAAATTTGAATAAACTCGAGTTCAACAATGGGTCCAAACTGTTCTTTGCAAACTCAGTGTATGTATACTGGATTGCCACTCTGGGAAATGCCTTGGCAGTCTCAACAAGAAATATACTTGTGTTGGACTAAGTATGTATCTTGGACTACTGTTTTGGCATACATAATATGCTGGTTGTCAGATTTCAAACTGATTTGATGTATGCTGGTGTTATCATTGGCATAATGAAAGGACTCACACGAGTGTTAGAGCTGGTACAAAGATCACACTACAACTGGTTTAAATGTTTTCATGTCATAAGGAGTAAGACCAGCTGCATTTGCTCATCATTCTGGGAGTATATATAGATGTGATTTCCCATAACATGCAATCACACATTTTGTGGTCAGTATGCGTGTTTGCCACCCGTGCAAACTCTTAGCTTGTCAGTGCAATACCAAGCCGATCTGACCTGCCACCAACACGGCAACCACTGTATTTCTTGTCCAACTGCTCCTGCACCTAACCCAGTGAAAACTGCATAATTGTACTGGTGCTACTACAAGTAAGTACACGACCCACATAGAGGCTCTGAGACATACTTGATATCAGAAACTCCACCAGACCATTCTGCTCTTGGCTAGCAGGCAGGTCTGGGCAGTCTTGGATCTATTTTGGGGAACTTTTTCATGATGCACAATGTATCTTACAATGCAGTGCAATGGGGACACCTTTGTATCACCCTAAACTTCACTCACTTAGATGTGCTTAAAGACAAACTGGTGGCAGCAGCTATGTTTTTACTGTATTTTATTTGCCCTCTCTCACGTTTAGCACATTTGGCTACTAACTGTGGCTAGTACCCTAACATGGCCGTGCCACAGGGTTTTTCATGTTTTCATTGGCAATTTTGTCTTTTTGCCATCTTCCTGGCTTCTCAGGTAAGGGAAATCGGTTTATGGTCATGCATTTGCCTGGGAAAGCTGTGCTTTCCACAGGCTAGTGCAGGGCATGTCTGTTGGAAGCCAGGAAGTGGGTTGGGTCTAGCTGGTCCCAATACACAAACTGGTTTCTGTATGTCCAGAGTAAATGCATGAGTTTCACCAACAATGGTCCCTGATTTGACCATTGCAGGAGTGTGGGTGAGGGGCAGATCTTAATTAGTTGGGCTGGGTCTCAGTGCACACCTGTGTTCTTCTATAAGAAGAGGAGTCCTGCAGCCATTCCCCAGAGATCCAGGGAGGTGCCAAGTATCCTGCATAGCCATGAAGACTTCAGAAGACCTGTGGACTGTTAGGAAAGATTTCCATTTAATGTGTCATTTTCCCTCCAGTTATGTACCCCCCAACTTTTTGCTTTATTTAAACACCATAGTCTGACTTTACCAGAGGAGCACAGCCTTCTGCAGCACTCCTCTTGGCTTTTCGCTTACTTCTTATGGGGAAACTGACAAGCCCTTAAAGACAGTCAGTACTGGGAGACTTGGTTTCCCTTAGTCCTTGTCCATGTTGCAACTTTTCTGCAACATGTAACAAGTGTACAATGTACATTACAGTACAGTGCACTTGGGTCTAGTAGTCATTTCCAAAGACCCTAGATACTCTCGAAGGATTTTTTAGGAGAAGTGCATATGTGCCTTGGACAGCGCTGGTGGCAGCTTATGATTTCGCATATTTTTAACACTTTCATGCCAGGTAATCCACGATTACTGCGTATTGGCATGGTTAGGTGGCCTGGCTCCAAAATGGCCACCCCACGAGGTTCTCTGTCCTGTCCTTTGGCCATCTCGCCCCTTCACCTTCCCCAGGTCGAGCCAACCCGGATCAGTCCTTATATGGGCATGTATTTCCAGCGAAGCACCAGATTTTGCCGCCTTCTGCATGTCTTGTGTGAGCGCCCCCAGGATGTAGGTTGGAATGTCTGGTTCCAATATACCTCCTGGGTGCCAGAGAGTCTGGTGTGCTCTGAATGCCTGGGATGACAGTGGTTCATGATTGGTCCATGTATGATATGCCTGTATGTGAGCAGCTCTCCCATGGGTTCTCTTTGTTTTGGCGCGAAGGAGTTCTTGAAGAGAGGGCTCCAAACACCCATGCCATGTTGATCTTTGGAGTTTTCACAGAACGATGGATAGGATACAAGTATCCTGAAACTAAGACGCCAAGTCGAGGAACCGCTGGTGACCTGCTGGAAGGTTTGGCACCCTGAGCCCGCTGTCATCCTGTGGGACACCTCTGCATCTGGTCTTCCAAGAAGGTCTGCGAAGACGATTCGACCCATTGGAATAGTGGGACCAAATATTCTCTGCACCTTCATCAAATCCTGTAAGTAAGCCTTTTCGGAAGTGTCCCTGGGCCAACCAGTGGGCTGACCAGCTTGCGCAGGAGTTTTGCCCTAATACCGCTGCCGTTTCAAGAAGGACTTTGAAACTTGGTACGTCGCAAGCTCTGTCTTCAAGGCACACTCACACCGAATTTCGTACACTTTGCATTCCCATGTCCGGAGTAAAATGAGTATTCCCAAACAAGAGTATACGTGGTTACCTTGTCGCCTAGCCGTGGTGACAAACTTTGCAAGTACATTGCAGCTGTGGTCCTCTGTGACCTGAAGCCTTCTACAGCAGAACTGGCCTGATCCATCCACCAGGAGTGGCGAAATCACCACTGTCCCCTAGGGGAATCAACGCTGTATCTTCATCACTGAAAGCCGCAGAGCCGTGAGATTGCTTTATTTGAACCTGCAACCGAAGTTGACTCGACTAACGAAGTTTGGTCCGGAAAGCGCCGGGGGTCGGTGAATAATTGCAACCCTAACTGGTGGCCCGGAGCGCATCCATCCATTTTTATGCACGAGTGGCCCCTCAGGGACCTTCTCCTTTCCACTGCTAGTGCGACCTAGCAAACTATTCCCAACTCTTGCAATTGACTCTGCCCTCAAGTGGAGGCCTTTCTCGAATAGTGGGAACCTATTCTGCATCTTTGGTTTCTAGACTGTTTGAACATGTGGTCTACTCACAGCTTGCTCAACATCTACACACTTGTTTTCCTCTTTCCTTCCCTCTCACCTTTTTGACTTTCTCACTGCTCACGCAACTAAAACTGCTTGATTCCCTGCTACTAACTCAATACAGAACAGCTCGCTAAACTAGCCCCTTGGCTTATTCTTTATCACCTGTATACTGCATCTTATACAGTTTATCACCCCTGGCCTCATTGCAATTTTGGTGTACTTGCTGAGGAAATACTGCAAAACTGTTTTACCATTTCCTCCACATGATCTGCTATTAAAGCCAGCAGATTACGATGCGTGGTGGAATTGCAGAATACGTCCTCATTCAAAGAGTCCATAAGACTTCATTGGGGACTATGCGCATTTAACATGGGTGGAATTTCGATCTGGGGTAAATCCCCAAATTTTGGAGATAAAGTGGAGATAATACCTCCTGACAAGTGCAGAATCAATTTCCTCCATTTCCTCCAATTTCCCCACCATATACTTGTAGTGTGTCAGTGTGGTGAAAGCAATGTAAATTCCATACTTTTTTACTGAACCGCCAAAACTGTAATAGGTTGTTTAACTTTCTGTCTTCAAAAGGTACATGCTGGCTCCATGCCTTTTTAGCCTATATGTCTCAGACATAGGGGTTTCTCTGGACAGCTAGCTTTTCATAAACTTGATAATAAACTTGATAATCAGAAGCTGATATGGTTATCAGACGCAGATTATTTTTTTATTATTTGAACTAACTTCTGTGGGGCTTCAAAGATTAAACAGGGCCTTTAATGCATATGCGTTCCAGAACTTTCTTCAAATGAATACCAGTAAAACTGAGGTAATGCACTGCATTTTAAAGACATCATGTACAAAATATACTTTTAGCTATGTGGGCAGGGAGCTTCACCTGTTATCACAGTTTCTGTATTTGGCTTCCCGATATATAGAAAAACTACTAAGTTTGCTTTCTGGGGATCTCTGAAAGACAAGGGCAAGGGGCTGTGCAATCAAATGGTTAAAATAGATGGAAAATATGTCAGGTTCTCGATATTGTCTGTGGTGAGGTTTTGCTGTTTAAATATGCTCACAGATATTGAAGCTGGCTTATAGTGACTTTTTTGAATGACTTATTTTCTAATGCCATTTTCTCAACACCATTTTGCTGATTTTTTTTGTTTTTAATGTTTATTTATTTATTTATTTTAATTGGGGGGGTTCCACCCCAAACCCCCTTTTTTTTTTAACACTTCTTTTACTTACGAACCCCCAAAAAGATATATAAAATAAAAAAATAATACATTCGAAGAAAAAAAATCGCCAAAATGTTTTTGACATAATGGTGTTTCGAAAATAAGTTTTAGAAAAAATGACCGGATACCATTGAGAAGCTATGTTGTGGAGGTGAACATTTCAATCACCACATGTTCTACCTGCGATGGCACTACGCTATGATCTGGGATTGATATCTTTAAAATGCTGCGGTATGCAGCAATTTTTCACATTTTTTGGAAAGATGGGAATGGCTGGCCCAGGGACATTGTATGAGGATCTGAACTCTACTGTTGATATGTGTTCGCGAGTAAGTGTAATGAAAACTCAATTTATTTTGTCTTCTGACACTTTATTGTCTGACATCGGTTCTACTCGTGAAGAGTTGATGAATAGGCATAACACCACTAAAGATCCTGTGCTGTTTGTGTTCCTGTTAGGCAGAAACCTGTGCAGTTCTCTCTGGGACCACTGCAAAAGATTTAAGACTACAGGTGTTTGGCAGTAAACCCATTTGGTAGCAGTCTCTACCACACAGATTCACTTGGTAGCTGTGGCTGAGCAGTCAGACTTCCCTCAAGAAGAGTTAGACAGTATACAAAGTATTCACAATAGGACAAGAGTACACAATAGAACAAGTAAACACTGACCAGGGCTTGGTATAAAAGAGATATAATTATTTATTTAAAACCACATCTAGAAAAACACACAGGCACTAATAGTAAGCAATTCAAAAACACGGTCACTAAAAGATATACACTCCCTTAAAAGAATATTAGACAGGTCTTAATTAAAGCCCCACTTATTTTCAGACAGCGGTGAGCGCTTAACGTAGATGGCACTCTAAATTTGTTTTTAAAAAGGGAGAGAAAAGCAGAGAATAAATTGAAACAGATCCCAACGCTTTTACAAGAGCATAATAAGAGGGGAAGGCAAAGTAACACCGTGAATTCAGAGTCAGTAGGCCGGATCCGCTTTAAGAGGATCGAAACAAAATGTGTCCAAGGTCAAACAGTTGCAGTGCACAAAAAGTCTTGTAATGGTTCAAAAAGGAGTTGGTCCAAAGAAAGGGACCAGTTAGAGGGTCAAGGCGGCCAGCCCAGTCCAGAAGGTTAAGGGGTTATTATTACCTTGTAGCAATCTTTAGAAAGGGAGGCCTGGCAGACAAGGTACCTTAAAGTGGTGAGAACACTCAGGCGGGGGCAGTTGTTCCTGGCAGCGGATGCAAGTCGGTGCTTCATCCGGGGGAAGAGAGGATCTCGTCGTGGAGGAAGACAGGAGTCTGTTGCACTGCCAGGGAAGAAACCAGCCGCGGAGTTTCTCAGGTACATGGAGTGGTCCGTTGATTCGCAGTTCAGTGGTGAGTGGCTATCTGGCCGCCGGGGTGCTTGGCATGGGCAGTTCCACCACAAACCGGTCTGGGTGCGAAGAAAGAAGGTAAAACTGGTTGTGCCCACCAGTCAGGGGAAGAAACCTCTCCAGCCGGGAGATCTTCTCTGTCGTCGGCGAGTGGTGAGTCGGTTCCGCAGGGCTCCACCGGTGGTGTCGTCGTGGTAGGTCGGCTCAGCTTCTCCCTCGTCGGATTCTCAGGTCCTGTGGCAACTTCTGAAGTTCCATTCCCCAAAGCCCTGCTTTTATGCAGCATACCCCCATTCACTCAGCCTAGCTGTCAATCAAACATGCTAAGTGGTGAGCCGGCCGGCTCACCACTTGGGCCAATCACACAAGAGTGCGACTTGAGTTACCAAGGTAACTCAGTCCAGGGTGCCTAAACCCCCTCCCACACCCCCTGTGGTACCCAGACAGAGTGGCACCACTTTTGGAGGCTTCTGTGGAGAAGCCCGCCAAAAAGTGGAACAAAGGGCTCGACTTGGGTTGGAGTCACAGAAGAGAACACAAACGCCATTTTAGAATCAAGTCCTGGCAAAAAATACCAACCGGCGAATTAATATTAAATAAATCAACCAGCGGTATGTTCGAGGCTATGAGAATTAAATAATTAAAGTTGGTAGCCTCGAACAATGGGAAAATCCCATAGGAAAATATTTGCGGTCGAATATAAAAAGTAGTTTCCACTGCCACCAGCCAAAACTCGATCAGGGGGGACGGAGACGTGCCCCCTCGACTAACAGACCCCGGGGCAATCGAACTGCCCCGACCAGTATGTCCACAATATGATGGTTTGTACTGGTTTCTGTTAATAATTTGGGACTAGTAAAGCCAATGGTGACATGCCCTGGGAGACAGTAGTCAGTCCCATGGTATGGAGTCTATGGTGGGGTGTCACTATGACACCCCTGTGTTACTGCACAGAGGGTGCTGTGTAACACACATAGTAAAAACACATGAGACCCTATGGAGTAAAGGACCCCATAGCCCAAAAAAACACATTACCAGTCAAAGGAACACCATAAATCATGGCCAAGAGTGGGAGAAAAAGAGTCTCACTCTTGGCAGGAGGAAAAAACAAACTCCAGAAATCCAGCAAAGCTGCTGGGGGACTCACTAGGTTAGGAAATTCAGCCTAAAGAGAGAATTCTCCCTAACAGTTCCTTCTGACTTCTGCTTGGCCATGGGCTAAATTCAACGCTAGGAATTTGCCCCTGACGTATGCTGCTGATTCAAACCTACATTCCGCATGGTTCTATGGCTGGGTGCACAACAACAAATCATGTGCGTGTTCTGTTAAAGTTAAACATGGGGTTATGGAGTAGCTTTTCTCAGGATCCTTGCCCTGTGAGTGTGTGCCCGGGCTCGGCGCATTACCTTACTCTCACCTGCCATTGAACATGTTTCCCCCTAACTGATTTGACATTGTTTTGTTGCCTTTGACAAGGGCTGCACTCCAGGATCTCCCAAGGAAGGATCGGGAGGAGGATATGCAGTATCCCCCTTATACTGCCTTCAGGGGTTGGCACAGGGGCCATACAACAGAAACTTTGCACTTGTGCAAGTGCAGGGTAAGCACAGTTGTGCACAGTATTAGCAGGTGCTGCAGGTTAAAAAAAAGATATATTTCATTGCTGTGCTATTACAGTTATTTTATTAGCATAAGGAGCAACATTGCCCTGATGCATACATGCATTGGAAGAAAATATACACTGTAGAAATGTTGGTCTTAATTCTCATACTGTGCAAAATTGCACTTTCATAATTTTAAAGATTCTGAAGTAAAGCCCAAGCAGACAACATCATAGTATACTGGGGTTGCCAAAGTCTGATTTGCGAACTGGGAACATGTAAGAATTATAAACTGGTGATGTATATGGATCGTAATCCACCAATGAACTTTGTTCATCAAGCAGACGGTATGTTGGTATTGTAAATATGGGAGTATCTAGTGGTTGCGCAGGTGAGGCTTCCTCCTGGCAAAGAGGAGGTTTCCTTAGGGTGAGCACATGCACTTTCAAGTTAATCGTTCTTTCTGTGATTATGAAGCATTTCTGTTCCTCACACTGACTGTAACTCCATGCTAGCGGTACTTTGTTGCCTGCCAAGCATTGAAACGTATTATTTCATTGTATTTAAATGCTGAGCTCGGGTTTAGATCCCACATGTAGAGTGGCATTGTGCATGGGTCATTTTACTGAACCAATGACCCTTAAAGGTGGAGAACCCCTACTAGGCTCCATGTGACTAGTGCTTGCCACGTGAGTGAAATGAGGAATGGTGAATTGGGATCCTCTCTGCACCATCTCCAGGCCGAGCTTTACTTAGAAGGTGGCAGTGCCCAGTCTCTCTGGCTTCCCCACCATTCACCGCCAGAGTCAGGCAGGCAATTAGTGAGGAAATGCTGGAATTGTTTACAGCAGGGTACTGCACACTCGAGGAAAATAAAGGGATCATCAAACTGCTAACATACTTTGAATTCGAAAACTGTTAAAATAAATGATCACAGAACTAGATATACAGTGGTATAGTCCAAACTGCAAATATACTGTGATTATCAAAATATGGATTTTCACAGACTGCACAAGCTCGAATCAAACTGAGATGGTAAACCTTGAACCAGGATGGTCAAACTGGGTTGTATCTACAACGCTCTCTTCTTAAATACTCTCCCTCTAGAGTCCTCCGCTTGTCCTCCTCCAACTCACTGCGGGTGAGCCGCTTTCACAAACAGAGATTTGTGGGTAGATCTTTATCCTTTGTAGGTGCTTCTCTCTGGAAAAGCTTCCCAGCCTCTCTCTGTCTTAAGCCGGAGCACCTTAAGTTATGGAAACTCCTCAAGACCTTCCTTTTCTCTTCCTCCTTCTCTCTCACTCGCCTCTGCTAACTGCCTTTCTTTTCTCTCCACCCTCCTTCTCCTCCCTAACTCTGTTCAGTTTTTGCTGACTGGTTGCCTGGTTCACCTCCAGAGCCTACAGGTACCAGGCTCCACTGCCAGTCTTTTGCACTTGCCTCTGAGCCGCTGCACTTTGTTCAACATTACTGCACTTTCAGCTTACGCTCCTTCAGCGGGGGAACCTCTCTGCACTTAACCCACGGACCTGCTGGACCGGACTCTTTGTTCCCCCAACCCCTACCCCCTTCTTTGCATCTCCATCTCTCTGTATGCATGACCTAAAAGCACTAGGACCAGTTAGTTCATCTGGCCTGTCCCCCCCACCGCTTTCTGTCCACCCCTCCCGAGCTTGGTCTCAACTGTACCACTTCATGCACTTGCACTAGGAGAAATGTCGTCAGGCCTAGTATGCTTGTATTTCTGTTTTCTGTTTAGATTATTTAAAATCTTCAAGGCCTAACAATGATTACTGTATTCGCTTGTTACCTTCATGCCTTGAAGTGCTTTGAAGCACTTCGCCTGTGTGTAAGCGCTGTATAAATAAACAATAAATGATGAATACATTGTCAGACAAAGACTATGCTGAAGGATTCAACTGGGGGTTAATGTGTTTGTCACATTGGAAATATACTGGACTTGTCAAAAACAGAATACATTGGTGCTGGATACACTGGTGCTGGATACACTGGCTATATACTGGGATGACAGACTGGAAATCTCTCTATATAACTCTATATATGTGACTCAATATGTTGCTTTTGTAGTAATGCGGGTGGCAGGAGGTATAAAACATGCCTTTTTTCGGATGTATTTATTTTTTAAGTGGTCTGCCATGCTAATCCCTGCTATATGGCTCTTTGTGCCATTGTTCTGCCATAGTTCCACGTTCATTGTTTCTAAAGTTCAGCTTTTCATTAAAACTTCAGCAGTTCATTGTTCCTAAACTTTCCACACTATCAGCATTCTAGCTGACATTAGCGCCACTCACTTTTGAAGTCATGTGGGGGTGACTCAATATGTTGCTTTTGTAGTAATGCGGGTGGCAGGAAACGGCACATGTCTCTTCAATAGTGTCTGCAATGACGTTGTCCATCACATCGTGGCAACATTCCCATGATAATTACAGAAACTTAATTTCCCACGGAAGTTGCTGAATGTATGCCAACACATCCGTACGAAGCGTACATGCTTCAGCCGCACACGTACGGTACAGCACCTCAAGCTTACATGCTTCAGCCCTACACGCACTGCACTTATGTTGAGGTCGATGCTGCCTGAACTATAGATTGGGACATCAATAATGTTGCTGCGCAATCTCAACACTTCAACTCAAAGTAGCTGCAACTGATTTACCGGATTCATGCTTTTCTCATGGTCAGCTTTATGTGGCTTGCTCCAGAGTTGGAAACAAAGACAATTGGTTCACTCTAGCTCCTACAGTAAAGACTAGCAATATTGTCTACAAAGAAGCATTGGTTTAGTTCATTAAATCAACTTCAAACTAGGACTGAAGTATGAATTACCATGCGAAGCACGGGTACACCTGCTAGTGTACTATAAATATGCAAAATGCAAATGCCAAACTAAAAATACCATGTTATTTTTTCTTATGTGTTTGTAATTTAGGATGGTGTAGCTGAGAAAATATTGTGGCATTGCAAATTTGAATAAACTCGAGTTCAACAATGGGTCAAAACTGTTCTTTGCAAACTCAGTGTATGTATACTGGATTGCCACTCTGGGAAATGCCTTGACAGTCTCAACAAGAAATATACTTGTGTTGGACTAAGTATGTATCTTGGACTACTGTTTTGGCATACATAATTTGCTGGTTGTCAGATTTCAAACTGATTTGATGTATGCTGGTGTTATCATTGGCATAATGAAAGGACTCACACGAGTGTTAGAGCTGGTACAAAGATCACACTACAACTGGTTTAAATGTTTTCATGTCATAAGGAGTAAGACCAGCTGCATTTGCTCATCATTCTGGGAGTATATATAGATGTGATTTCCCATAACATGCAATCACACATTTTGTGGTCAGTATGCGTGTTTGCCACCCGTGCAAATTCTTAGCTTGTCAGTGCAATACCAAGCCGATCTGACCTGCCACCAACACGGCAACCACTGTATTTCTTGTCCAACTGCTCCTGCACCTAACCCAGTGAAAACTGCATAATTGTACTGGTGCTACTACAAGTAAGTACACGACCCACATAGAAGCTCTGAGACATACTTGATATCAGAAACTCCACCAGACCATTCTGCTCTTGGCTAGCAGGCAGGTCTGGGCAGTCTTGGATCTATGTTGGGGAACTTTTTCATGTTGCACAATGTATCTTACAATGCAGTGCAATGGGGACACCTTTGTATCACCCTAAACTGCACTCACTTAGATGTGCTTAAAGACAAACTGGTGGCAGCAGCTATGTTTTTACTGTATTTTATTTGCCCTCTCTCACGTTTAGCACATTTGGCTACTAACTGTGGCTAGTACCCTAACATGGCCGTGCCACAAGGTTTTTCATGTTTTCATTGGCAATTTTGTCTTTTTGCCATCTTCCTGGCTTCTCAGGTAAGTGAAATCGGTTTATGGTCATGCATTTGCCTGGGAAAGCTGTGCTTTCCAAAGGCTAGTGCAGGGCATGTCTGTTGGAAGCCAGGAAGTGGGTTGGGTCTAGCTGGTCCCAATACACAAACTGGTTTCTGTATGTCCAGAGTAAATGCATGAGTTTCACCAACAATGGTCCCTGATTTGACCATTGCAGGAGTGTGGGTGAGGGGCAGATCTTAATTAGTTGGGCTGGGTCTCAGTGCACACCTGTGTTTTTCTATAAGAAGAGGAGTCCTGCAGCCATTCCCCAGAGATCCAGGGAGGTGCCAAGTATCCTGCATAGCCATGAAGACTTCAGAAGACCTGTGGACTGTTAGGAAAGATTTCCATTTAATGTGTAATTTTCCCTCCAGTTATGTACCCCCCTGGTGGCGCGAAGGAGTTCTTGGATAAGAGAGGGAGACCAGGAGTGGCGAAATCACCACTGTCCCCTAGGGGAATCAACGCTGTATCTTCGTCACTGAAAGCCGCTGAGCCGTGAGATTGCTTTATTTGAACCTGCAACCGAAGTTGACTCGACTGATGAAGTTTGGTCCGGAAAGCGCCGGGGGTCGGTGAGTAATTGCAACCCTAACTGGTGGCCCGTAGCGCATCCATCCATTTTTATGCACGAGTGGCCCCTCAGGGACCTTCTCCTTTCCACTGCTAGTGCGACCTAGCAAACTATTCCCAACTCTTGCAATCGACTCTGCCCTCAAGTGGAGGCCTTTCTCGAATAGTGGGAACCTATTCTGCATCACCTCACCTACCTTCCTGAGCTGCTACAGCCCCTACAAAAGACCCTGCTTTGCCCATTTGAAATACTGCATGCGGCAGCTTCGCAAGTACATTTGAGCATTTGGCTCCCCTCATCTTAGGGATTGGACTGCCTTTCAGTTAGGACTGTGTTTGATTCAGAAGGGCCTAAAGACTATTTGCACTGCCTGCTTCCTTCCCTGTTTAGGTTGTTATGTTAAGTTACTTTGCATTTATATAGCACCTTATGTACCATGAGTATAGTCTCAAGGCGCTGGTAGGTTGAACGCCCTCGGGAACGGAAGTTCAAGTCAATAGAGAGAGTAGAGAGAGTCTGAGGTGCATGTGAGCACCGTATGTGTGTGCAGCTGGTCTGGTATTCATGAAGTAGCTGCTTCTTAACGACAGGTGTGGTGGTTGAGAGATCAGGAGTATGTGTTAGTTCTGGCAGGTTTTATCCAGACCGATTCTGGCTGCGTTAGGCCTGAGGAGAACACCTGGCTGGAGGCTGTAACCAGCAGTGTTTTAGTTAGAGTGATGGGAAGTATGAGGCAGATGTTGGTACGAGAACAGCTATACCGAATGATGTCATAGTATCTCTGTGTTCTAGTTGGATGGTGGTGTAAAGAAGAGAGTAAGCGTGGTGATGTGATATGATGGTTTACATGTTCTTCAAACGATCTATGCACTGTAGATCATTCCATGTATGCTGCATATTTCTATGAACTTCAATTTGTTCCATGCACTTTACATCGAGCCCATTATTAAGGCCCTGCCCTTTGTACACACCGGCCGTCGCTACTACCGATTGGATGGTTTAGTGAGGTCCTCGGATCGGCCCCGCCGGGGTCAGCAACGGCCCTGGCGGAGCGCCGAGAAGACGAGGAAACCTGACTATCTCGAGGAAGTCGTAACAAGGTTTCCGTAGGTGAACCTGCAGAAGGATCATTAATGGCGGAGCAGCCGGAGGGAGAGCCGCAGGCCCGACCTCGGTTGCGTCCCAGATGTGCACGACCCACAGCCCGGGGAGCGGGACCCCCTTCCGCCGGAGGGGGTCTGTGACCCAGCAGACGGATGGGGACGCCCCGGCGGGGTTGGGTTAACCCGTCGGGGGGACGTCCCCAGCTGACCAGACTCTCCTCACTGAGCCGGCCCCTGAGCCACCGCACCGGGCGGGGGCGCGATCCTCGGGCCGGGCGTCGGAGCAGGCGCCGCCTGGTCGGCAGGGAAGCCCCCGAGTGGGAGCAGTCGGGAGCCGAGGGAAGCCCGGCCGTTCTCGAGGGACGCCTCCCCAGGGCGGACAGGGGCCCGGCACGCCAGGCAAGCCCTGAGCCATGGCGCAGCCGGGCTTACTCGACGGGTGGGCATCAAGGTTCTGGCCACCCACGTATGCGTGGGCGAGCGATGGCCAGGCCCGCCGGCACTTCGGGCGGTCTTCCCTCTCGACCAGGTACCTGGAGCCCGGCCCCGTGCGGCCGGGCTGTGGTTTGAAGACTCTAGCGGTCCCACCAGACCCCCCGGCCTGTGCCGACTCTGGCCCGCCTCAGGAGGGGGTCGGGGCCACGGGTAGGCTGAGCGGGAATCGGGCCGGTTAGGCCGGTGGTGGAGCGGCCTGCCTCAGTCGCCGTGGGAAGCCCTGCCGCCACGCAGGCTTCCTGGGCTGAGCGCCTGGATGTTTTTTTTTGTTTTCTCTTAATCCGCATTACGCGCTCATCTGGACTAACATTCATCCACTCTACGCACACATCCGCTCTACGCACACATCCGCTCTACGCACACATCCGCTCTACGCACACATCCTACACACTCAACCGCTCTACGCACTCATCCGCTCTACGCAGTCATCCACACTTCATACACATCTGCATTATGTACTCATCCGCTCTATGCACTCATCCGCTCACGTACTCATCCGCTCTGGGCATTCATCCGCACTATGCACTCATCGACTCTTCATACTCATCCGCATTACGCATTAATCCATTCACATACTCTTCCGCTCTAGGCGTTCATCTGCTTTAGGCACTCGTCTGCTCTATGCACTCGTCCGCTCTACATACTGTTCCGCTCTATACACTCATCAACTCTTCATACTTGACCACATTATGCAATGTTTGTACTGACTACTCAACCGCTCTATGTACTCATCTGCTCTACGCGCATGTCTGTTGTATGCATTCATCCATTATACGCAACGTCTGCTCTACAGTCATTGGCTTTACGCACTCAACCACTTTGCGTTACTCAATCATCTGATCTGGGCACTCATCCGCTCTGGGCACTCATCCGCTCTGGGTACTCACCTGCATGCTCTAGGAACTCACCCGCTCACTCTAGGCACTCACCCGCTCACTCTAGGCACTTACCTCTATGCAAACCACTGCTCTACGTAATCATCCACTATAGGTAATCGTCCGCTAGAGGTACTCATTCGCTCTAGGCACTCACCCATCCTACGAACTCACCCGCTCTAGGCATTCACCCTTTCTACGCGCTCATATGTTCTACATAATCATCCGATCTACACAGTCATCCGCTCTCCGCATTCATCCGCTCACTGCACTTATCCGGTGACGCACTTATATGGTGACCGCACTTATCCGCTCTCCGCAATCATCCGTTCTAGGTACTAATCTGCTCTACCCATTCGTCTGCTATACGCAATCAATCGCTCTATGGACTCATCCGCTCTACGCACTCATCCGCTCACTGAACTCATCTACTCTTGGCCTTCAACCGTTATGCGCGCTCATCTGGTTTACACACTTGCCCGCTCTATGCACTCATCGGCACTAATCCGTTCTCGGCACTCATCCGTTCTAGGTACTCATCTGTTCTAGGCACTCATCCGCTCTACACACTCATTCGCTCTACACACTCATCCGTGCTACACACTCTGCACACTCATCCGCTCTAATGAATTCTTCATTAGATCCTCTTCATTTTGTTCTTTTTGTTCATTTTGTTTCTTTTGGTTTACTTCGATTATTCTTTTTATTTACTTTGCAGGTTGCTCATTTTTCTCGATCTATTTTGTTTGTCTTTTTAGCTAATCAATAGCGGTTATTCGTTTATGATTTGTGATTACAGGCCTGGATCTGATACTGCATTGCTATTTATGATCTAGTGTTTTGGGAGGAACTTTGAGATGGTGTTATCCAGTTTGAGTTAGATAGAGTGTGGGTGGGTTTTGGGGGAAAAGCCACGTTTTCAGCAATTTGCGGAAGGACATGAGGTCTTCTGTGAGTCGGTCGTGGGGTGGGAGTGTGTTCCACAGCGTGGGGGCCAAGGCTGAGAATGATGATCCGCCTAATCTGACTGACTTTGTTTTTGGTATCACTAGGAGGCCTGCTGAGCTAGATCTTAGAGTATGTGCAGGGTGATAGGGTTTCAGTTTGTCTTGAAGATATTGTGGTCCGGTTTTGTGCATTGCTTGGTGAGAAATGCATAAGGTGTTGAAAGTCACCCTTCGAGCGACCAGAAGCCAGAGCAGAGTTTTGAGGGCTGGGGAAATGTGGTCTCTCGGGCCAAGTGCTAGTAGCAGTTTGGCTGCAGCGTTTTGTGCTCCTTGTAGTTTAGTCAGTTGGTAAGCGTGGACTCAGAGGTAGAGGGGGTTAGCATAGTACAGTCTTGATATGACAATTGATTGGATAGCGAAGAGTCTGTTTGGAAAGGAGAGGGTCGGAAATTTGCACTTAAGAGTTTTAAGGTGGTAGTGGCAGGACTTTGAGACGTTATTGACTTGGCGCAAGAGTGTCAGGTCAGAGTCTAGGACGCATCCAAGATTTTTTACTGATTTAGAGGGGGTCGGTGAGTTGCCCATGGCAGATGGCCAAGGTAGTGGGTGTGGAAGAAGTTCAATGTTGCCACATGCCATGATTTCAGATTTGGAGGGGTTTAGCAAGAGGTGGTTTATGGTCATCCAAAGCTCTATGTCGAGGAGACAGGAAGCAAGGTCAGGTTGGCAATTGGGTTTTGAGTTCAGGAGTTTCAGAATTAGCTGAGTGTCATCGGCGTAGTTGTAGCACAGGATGTTGTGCATGCAAATTATTTGTGTGAGGGTGGCCATGTAGAGAATGAACAAGAGGGCTGATAGGCATGCTCCTTGTGGAACTCTGGTGTCGACTGGACGGGCTTTGGAGGAATAGGTTGAGAGTAGGGTTATTTGATTCCTGTTTTTGAGGAAGGATGCTATCCATTTGAGAGTGGTTCCTCGAATTCCCAGGGAGTGGACACGGTCAAAAGGATTGAGTAATTGATTGTGTCGAAAGCGGCGGATAGGTCAAGGAGGATTAATGTGGCACAACCCGCAGAGTCTGCTGTGTTTTTAAATTCATCCCAGATTGAGGTTAGGGTGGTTTTGGTTCTGTGTCGGCTCTGAAACCTGATTGAGCGTGGTCTAGGAGATTATTGGCTTCGACAAATGCATTTAGTTGGGAATAGGCGGTTCGGTCGATGAGTTTGGCGAGGAACCTGATGTTAGAGATGGGGCGGTAGTTTTTGGACTCGAGGGAAGGATTTTTTTATTAGAGGTTTGACTTGAACTGTTTTGAATGCGTCGGGAAAAATTCCTGAGGAAAGGGAGTCATTTATAATGGTTCTCGCATGTTCTCCTGCACAGGTCAGAGCAAAGATTTCTTTTAGGATTGAGGCTGGGCAGGGGTCTAGCGGAGAGCCGCAGGGTTTGCGGGCAGAGAGAAGTTTTAGAAATTGGTTGGCAAATATTGGACTAAAGGAGTCGAACGTTGGTTGAGTAGTGGTCAAAGGCAGTGGGTTGGTCGGTAATGGGGGTGAGTTGCCTGGTGGGAGTAAGCGAGTTAGTTTGTTGGTTAGAGCGATTGTTCTTTCGAGAGCTGTAGTGTAAAAGTGGAGAGAGAGTGAGTCGCAAAGTGATTGTGAGGCGGTTGTGGCGGTGGTGATGAATGCTGGTTTGGTGAATTTGGTGATGATTATGTGAAGTTCTTTGCTGGGATTTTTGCAGTTGAGGATTCAGGAGTTGCAATGGGCTTTTTTGCTTTTCAGATTTCAGCCTTGTACTAACGAAGGTCCTGGGCTAAAATGGATCTGCTCAGGGGAGTTTTTTCCTTCTGCCATTTGCGTTCTACGAGTTTATATAGTTGTTTCTCGGTCTTTAACTCTGGTGTGAACCATCTAGGAAAGAGGCCACGGCGAGCTGATGGTTTGCAGGAGGGTGTGAGACGCATTAGTGCTTTGTTGAGCCACGAGTCAAAGGCGCTGGAGGTTAAATCATTTTTGAGTAGGCAGGTAGGTGGGGGAGACTGGAGGAGTGCGTGGGCTAGGTCCGTAAGGATTATTAGTTTCTTCCAGCATTTGCAAAGGTTAGGAGGTTCAGGTTCGGGTACGGGAAGAGGGTTGGGAGAGTGGATGGTGAAAGAAACAATGAAGTGATCGGAACAGATGATAGGGGTGGGGGGGTTATCTGTATTAGGTTGTGGGAGCTGAGGATGGCATCAAGAGTGTGTCCTTTGTAGTAAGTCGGGCAATTTGTGTGGGGTTGGAGGTTTATTGCGTTGAGGCCGTCGACCAGAGAGTGTGTCATAGAGTTGGTGGGAATGTCCGGCCATATGTTGAAATCACCTAGAAGGGTGAGGTTGGGATGGTTTATTTGGATGGTGGCAATGGAGTCGCAGAGGTTGTTTGAGAATTGTCTACCATATCCAGGGGGTCTGTAGATTATTAGGAAGCTGTGGGAGAATGAGGGATAAAGGGATAGTTTAGCTAGGAGTAATTCGCAGGAAGGAATGGAAGGTTGGTTGTCAATGATTGAGGCGTGGAAGTGAGACTTGAAGGCGAAAGCTATTCCTCCTCCTCTAGAGTGGCAGTTCTTCAATGGGATGAGGGAGTAGTTGGGGGGAAGGCTTCATTGGCGATATGGGCGAAGTCATCAGAGAACCAGGTTTCGGTGATGAAGACCAGGTCTGGTTTGTCAGAGGCGAGGAGGTCAAAGATGCTGCATCTGTTTTTTGCTACGGATCAAGCATTAAATAGGATGCAATTCACCTTGGTAGAAGAGGTTGATGTCAGGGCTGCGTGTGTGGAGGGTGGGATGGGAGAGGGTGGAGGCTGTGGAGTGGGAGGGGTGAGGTGGATGATGGCCAGTGGGAAGAGTGGGCGAGCAGTGGAGTTGGTGGGTTTCGGGTTGGGTTGGAGGATGCGAGTGATGGGATGATTGGGTTTGACGTGTGCGGTTTGGAGGTGGGGTGTGCAGGGTTAGTGGTTTCAGTTGGGGTTGGTGAGAAGTCGAGGGCGAGGGGTTTTAGGTGAGGCGTGGGGGGAGGGTGGTGAGTGGGATGAGGCGGTGGGTCTTGATAGGGGAGGCGATGAGTGCTGAGCGATTAAGGGGGGCCAGGTACGTTTCCTCTTTAGAGTCTTTGTTGCGATTGGTGTGTGAGTGAGGGTAGGGGGGGCGGAGGGGACCAGAGATGAGGATTCTGTTCTTGCCAGGGCTCTGCATGCAATCTTTAGGGAGGGGAAGGAGTGTGGTCGGTGTGGGATGATGGTTGGTGTTGATGGGAGGAGTGTGGGGTGCATGGGTGCTGTGCAGGGGGTGCCTGTGAACCTATTGAGGGGGGCGGGTGTGCTCATAGCTGGCAACTCAGGGGAGACTATCAGGGGAGCCATGGTTTTAGGGTGGGTGGCTCGCCATCGTGCACCTCTGGCTTGGTGTTTGGAAAGAGGCAGGGTGGGGGGTGTGGTGGAGGCAGGGAGGATTTGGTGGGGTTGGGACGTGTGGTAGGGTTGGCAGGAGGGGGGGGCGGTACAAAGTGGTATTTTCCGCTAGTCCTCTGTGGATCGGGTGCACTCATGGTAAGTAACTGTGATATTATTGAAGGTTTCAGGGTTCAACTAGCTAGGAACAGTTCTAAGTCAGGCAGGTCAGACTATTAGGAACACCTCAAAATTCAGCTTTGTACAGAGAGGATATTTAGGTCGAGGAGCAGGCACAAATTAAAAATTACCTGAGAGCTACCACAGATGGAAGTGGAGCTCGAGGGTAGAGGCGGGTCGCTAGACCTCGCGAGGCAGGCCCAAGTCACCAATCAGGGCCGGGGGCGGAGCGGGAGGTGGGAGGGAGATTGAACCAGGAAGCGAGTGCGGGGAGGGAGCGGGCCGTGAGGAGAGCGGGTCAGGGGCCTGGGGGCACACACATTTGCTTTTAGGTCGAGGAGCAGGCACAAATTTAAAATTACCTTAGAGCTGCCACGATGGAAGTGGAGCTCGAGGGTAGAGGCGGGTCGATAGACCTCGGAAGCAGGCCCAAGTCACCAATCAGGGGCGGGGCGGAGCGGGAAGCAGGAGGGAGGTCGAACCAGGAAGCGGGTGCGGGGAGGGAGCGGGCAGCGAGGAGAGCAGGTCAGTGGCCTGGAGGCACACACATTTGCGTTTAGGTCGAGGAGCAGGCACACATTTAAAAATACCTGAGAGCTAGCACGGATGGAAGTGGAGCTCGAGGGTAGAGGCGGGTCGCTAGACCTCCCGAGGCAGGCCCAAGTCACCAATCAGGGGTGGGGCAGAGCGGGAGGCAGGAGGGAGGTCGAACCAGGAAGCGGGTGCGGGGAGGGTGCGGGCCGCGAGGAGAGCGAGTCAGGGGCACACACATTTGATTTTAGGTCGAGGAGCAGGCACGAATTTAAAATTACCTGAGAGCTGCCACGGATGGAAGTGATTGTGGACCCATTTGGCACATTCATCCTTTAGACCGCATTGGTCTTGTATATATGTGTATAGATAGGATTGTATTGGTTTAATCGTATTGCTGTGATTTTCTTACTGTGTGTTGAATTGCAAAGGCCTTGGAATAAACGTATTTGTATTTTTGAAATATATACACCTGACTGGGAGTGATTCGTAAGTGTCTTTTACTCTGTGTGCTCAATGCAGTTTTTCAGTCACCCTCACCCCTCCTGAGACCTAGTCTTGACCGCTGCCAAGCTACCTTCATTGGTCTGGCCTTCTGAACCTCTGCCCACCAGGTCAGAGCTCAGAAATCCATCTTTACATGGACCAATCCTGAGAAGGCCTTGTGACCAACTTTTGCTGCAGTTCTGGTGGAGCCCTGGCTGGCTAGTAATCTTAGAAGAACTTCATTGGTGCTTCAAACCAGTAGAGCAGTTAGAACAACCATTCTCTACACCTTCTTGGTGGCCTGCCATTTGGAGTCTTCAGAAGTGTTCCTGTGCCATCCAGTGGACTGACCAACTCCAATTCGGGCTACTGTGGAGGAAACATTGTTGATGCATGTTTTAGCTCAGTACTTCAGGGGTGGCGTTCAGCTTGTTCTGTAAACATCCTTACCCGTGAAATTTCAGCGTCCCAGCATTCAAGGGTCCTGATATCGAAGGTTTTCTTCAACCGTGCCATCTGTGACACCTGCTGTCGCTGTGCATCAGTGACCAACACTGAAACTGGTTTTTCCGCATCTGGTCAAGTGCTTAGAGTAGGCCTGCATGAGTGTTTGCTGCATTCATCCACAGGAACAGGTTGCACCAGCATCTGGACCGGATCAGAACTTCTCTTCGACTGGAAGCTCCTGGGCATATGTGACCAGAACCAACAGTGGGAGATCTGACCTCAGGCGACACTCCAATGCCCTGCCAAGTCTGAGCAAAAATCAGAGTGCCTGGGGTAAATTACAACGGTAATTACCTACACCGCTATCTCCACCCTTTAACATTTTGTAAAATGTTATATTGTGTTGTAACATTTGGCTTTGACACTACTCGTTAAAAAGACCCTCGAAAAGGTAGAAAAAGGTTTCACTCACCAGTTAACTTCATCTGTTTTCTGGACCCTTTACACATCCACAGGACCCTCCTAACGTTTGCACACATTTCTAGAATCTTTGGAAACTTTGTGAATGTTTGGGCACCAGGCCCCTGACAATTTAGGGTTGGACTTTTACAAGTTAGGGTTGTATTCCTGTGGACGGTCAGTGCAAAAACAAATGACTTACCTTCCTTTCCAGATATTGTAGGGGTAAATTGATTACTGTGCACTGGCCATCTGTGAATGTATTTTACTATTAGTGTTGTGTGATAATATTACCTGTTCATGGTCATTTCCATTATGTTTCCTTGGCCATTGATAAATATAGTATTTTTATAACTAAAAGGCTAAATCTAATCCCTGATTGCTCACTGTGTTGGCTCATTGAGGACCCCTGACCGCACTCACTTTCTCCTGACACTTGGCCTTGGTCACTCTCCATGCTACCTTGATTGGTTTGGTTGCAACTCCAGAGTTTCCCTGTTCACTATAACTTGGCTGGCCTCCTAAATTCTGTCCATCAGGCCATAGTTTAGAAATCCAGTCTTAAAGAAAGCTGGAGAAAATCTTTCCTGCGTTTGCAGGGAGAAAGAAACTCTGGCAACGTTGTCCTGTTTTGCTCTCTACACCTGGACATTGTGAAATGTTCTCTCTTGGGAATTCTAAGAGCAAGTGCTTTGTTGCACTTTAGACCAGCCCTCGTGCTATAATTATCATCTGTCGAATTAAAGTTAGCCCATGCTTCTGCTGGCTGCCTAATGAGGGCATGCAATAAAAAACTAAACCGGATAGTTTTAGAGACTATAGATGTACTACTTAGTGGATTTTATTCTATTTTAAATGTCTGTGTCTATTTGGTTTAAATACTGTACTGATGATTTATGTATTCATTAAATGTTGTTGATATGCTGCTATGCAATTTGATGGTTTTTTAATTGGAATTAACTCTTTTGCTACTACTACATATTTGAAACTGTCAATAATGTGTATATGGGGCATAACTGAAATTGACACTTTGCGCTAAACCGGCATAATGTAAAACGGCAATAATCTGCTAACTTAAACTGAAACCTCCCTTGCTGTGCCAGATGGTCATAATGTAAACTGGCAATAATATAACGTAATAACTGGTAATAATGCAAACTGGTACTGCTTTACCAAGTGGATATACCATGTTCTTGGCAATGATGTGATTATAAGACACAATGTAAATGGGCAATGATTTGCTGGGTGAATTCAAATATGCACACATATGATATGGAAATAAAATGTATTCACGGACATATTTGGTGACATAGTGAATAGCATTGCCACGTTCATGAAAGGAAATAGGGAAAATACCTTTGGCAATTCCTCCTCATTTGGCAATTCTCACATTAACTCACTATAGATAAATGTATGAATGGTTTTTGTGCATTGTGCACTATTCATCGCTATTTCCACTTAGTTTATTATAGATTGATGTAATTTCATACATGCACAGTAATAATTGTAACATGGCTTAAAGTGCACAGTAATAATTGTAACATGGCTTAAAGTGTCCCTCATAAATACAATTATCTGATAGGGATAATCCAGGTTAACATTGTGTGCTGCTCCTTGTGTCTTTTATAGACCGCATGACATTCAATGAAATGGGGAGCAGCAATTACATCCATTGCTTCTGCACTCGCTAATTAAATTGGCTCAAGGTGCATTTAATCAGCACATGTTCCCTGATTATGTTTTCGTCAATTGGAAGAGGCAATGTTCATTTCTTCGAGACAGTCAAGTTCCCAAAATGCAACAGCATTATGTGTTTTTCAATTGATTTTATTTGTTCACAAAGATTTAAACACTCGGTTGCAGAAGCACTACATTACATGTTCACATCTTTCTGGTTTCTAACTGCTGGAATATTTCGCATTAGGACCCTCGGTGGGGGAGCCAGCCAATCAAAAGGCATGGAACACGGGCTGCCATCTTCCCCCCACCGACCCTGTTTTCTTTTTGTATACTTCCCCCAATCCCCACTTACCTGATTACTGTGGTGGCGGGTTGCCACCGCAGCGCCTCCAGCTTCGGTCCCTGCTCTGTTTGTCCGCCATGGAAATGGAAGAGGGCCTCCATACATAGCCCTGATTTCCAATCCATGGTGGCCATGTTAGTACAGTATTTTGTTTTCCATGAACAGGACACTGTGAGGCGTCCCATTCATGGAAAGAAAATATGTAACATAATAAAATACATTAGCACCCGTTTGGCGAACTACACAGGTGCTAATGGCGATATGCCCTTCTGTGGTGGGACCTCTCTGTAGGTAATGGCTCATCACCCTCGTTAATCACCCTTGCTGCGCTTTTTCCCTTAAATTGGGCAGTGGGTACATACCTACAGAGTCCGTCCGCCACCAAGGGGCATATCGTCTCATTAGCACACTGCAGGGGGAGCCAACCAACCAGGTGGCTAGGAATGCAGGCTGAAACTGTCGGTCTCAGCCCTTGTTCCAAGCTGCCTGATGGCTGGTTCACATGCCCAACATCTTCCCCCCACTCTCGGTTCCCTTTTTCACATTCTCCATCCCCTCTCCACTTATCTAGTTTTGGTGGTGGCGACTGCCACCTCTGCAGCTGCTGCCACTCCTTCCTCTCTGCTCTGTATGGCTGCAATGTAAAGGGAAGAGGGGCTCCGTATGGAGCCCCACCTTCCTCTTCTAAGGTGGCCATCTTTGAACATTCTTTTCCTTCCATGAACGAGATGCCGAGAGGTGACCCGTCCACAGAACAAAAGTACTTTGAATTAGCCTCGTCCCAACCCTTGGGATGGGTGCTAATGGCATTAGCCCACTTCGCTCAAGCCTTTAACACGGGGCCCGGGCTGTTACCAACCGTTACAGCCCTTGGAATGGGTGGTTAATGCCATATAATGTGAGGCAAGGTCAGACAAAGAAGAATTCCAAAATGTGCTGATCAGGGATCGAATCTGGAATTAGAGCAGATGTCTCCATGTTGCAAGATCAACAATTTAGACACAACATAATTTCCTCCTGTGCTGGTATCTCAAAGGTTTTATGTTACGTTGATCATCACCACGAGGTACATCTCTCTCTGTGTTTTACACACACAGAAACACACACACACACACACACACACACACACACACACACACACACACACACACACACACACACACACACACACACACACCAATAGACTCACAGCATATCTCTCATCCTCCTGTATGAAAAGATACACAAGGGAACAGTATTAAAAGGCATATATTGGAAGAATGTTCCATGGCACCAAACACAGAATTGACAATTGACTGCACCACAAAATGAAAAAAAATAATGTGTTCACTTGAACAAAACAGAGAAAAAGGAAGCCTGGTCGTGTTTGTAAGTGCATACCTTCTTCACGGAAAACATTGGTGTCATTGCTTTGGATGCTAAATTGGCATAAGTACGATATGCCATGATCCCACATGAAATGATGCATATATTTATTCACGTTCTGGTGAGCTGTATTGATCGTGTGCTATACCACCATCCCACGTACCCATGATTTATGGGCAGTGATGCAGGAAAGACAACGTCCTCATGGTCCTCATGGGCTGATATGGGGAGTTATAACACTGAATTATTGTATTCAATTCGGCAATGTAGATTTCAGGTTCTTCCTTAATATTTTAGCCAAATTCCTTTAGTCCCCAGGTGTCCATGGGGCATGTACAATTACCAAACTATCAGCACCATCGGCACCCTCCCCTGAGAGCTGTCACAATACAAAACTGTAATTGTGCATTTGTTATGTTGTATATTGTGCCGGTATGGTATGAACTCATAATGGTAAATAGAGAAGCGCATATAGCTGGTCACCCCATGGGCATGCTCTGCTTGGGATTTACACTGCATTTACACACCCGTTGTTAACAGGATTTGGGGCTGCAGCTGTTGCATAGCTGGGGATTCAGCCTGTGCTGCTTCTGGAGCATCTGCAGCCTTGCGAATTCAATTTGACACACCTTGCCCTTCAGTATTATATTCCCCTACGTCTTCCTCCTCTATTTTACTCTCCTTTCTCCACTGTGAGAACAATGAGATAATGGAGCTCTTTGGTGCAGGTGAGCCCCATTCAGATCCCATTAGCTTTTTTATTTCTTCTTTATTTCCTCTAGTTCACCCCTCAGTTTGCTGATCATATTCTTCAAATCCCTGGTTTTTGACTCCCCAAAACCATTTGCCCTTTCCCTGAACAAGCTCAAGAACATTTCCCAATGTTCTGGATTGGTATTGCCCTCTTGTCTTTTAGTAAGTACACACATTTAATTAACTCAAAGGTAGCTTCCCGAGGGAATTCTCTATCTCTATCTTCCTGTGTTATGGAACGTTGTTTATCTAGATTTGTGCCTATGTTTGGATGATCATTAATGTGTATATAAGATGCTGGCGTACCCCTTTGCAGTGAACTGGTTATTTCGACTGTCCCTTCAACATGTTGCCCCTCCTCCCTTTAATAGTATTGAAGGTACATGTTTCCTTCATTTAGCTGTTCTCTACCACAATTGTTTTGCTTCACTTCCCTGCAGGCAAATGATTTGGATTTTGAGGCTGTTGATATTATTTTACAATATTTCTTTGGACAAGTATTTACTACTGCCCTTTGCCCTCAGATACCTTTCTTTGTTTTGCTCTGTCCTCAGTACTTTTCTAATTTGCTTTTACAGCTTTTAGTACTGAATAGAATGGATCGTCCCTGCAGCTGGTTGTTTTCAGATGTTTGACCACCTCTGGCAGTTCATCCAGTGTAATTGCAGAAAATTACAATTCCGGGATTTTGGGGCATCTGGTGTACTCCTGGCATTCGGGAATATTGCCTTCACTGAGAGCACTAGCCATTTTTAGGCTGAAATTAGCTTTAATTCCCTGTAATTTGGAAGCCATAGCATCTTGGATAGCCTGGCACAATTTTTTGTCTTTTATGACATCCTTAACCTCAAGAACGGGTGTCAATTCTTGCTCCTTGAGAATTGTGAACAGTTCCCTGGCCTTCGACCTTGCTTCAATGATCCTAACGTTAAAGAAGTTCTTCTTGGCCTCTAAGATAGCAGCTTTATACAGTCTGGCTGCCTCTTTGTAGGCGAGGAGCAGGTCAGCTGAGTAGTTGGTTTTCCAGTTAAAATACTGTTTACGCATAGCCACTTTCAGTTTGCGTAGCGCGGGAGTAAACCAGGATTTGTTGGGAGTAATTAGTTTGTCTTTTCTAGTTTTCACCGGAGCTAGATGATTGGTAATGTCGTCAAAGGTTTCCATGAGTATTAAGGAGAGTTCCTGAGCTGATTCAGGGAGTAGATCATTTGTGAAGTGTCTAACCAGTGGGGAAATGTGTTCCAGAGTAAGCAATTTGGAATTATGTCCCTTTGTGAGAGGGGAGATTTTGCTTTTGTGTTTAACTGGAAAAATCGAGTTAATTGTAAAATTGACAAAATAATGATCTGACCATGGACAAGGCGAAGTGGTTAAGTCTATTATGGATACATTGACTGCTGCAAGCCAGTCCAAAGTATGTCCCAATTGTTTCGAAGGGTGACAATTAAATTGAGCAAAGCCAGGGGAATCCAGAGTAGCTTCCAGGTCTGCTCCTTTGGGATCATTGTGATGGCTAAGTCAGTAGTTAAAATCACCCAAAATAATAAAGCTGTTGTGCGGTTTAAGAAATGCCATAAAATGGTTGGATAGGGCAGAGGTGATATCCTCGACATGAGAAGGTGGACGGTATATGAGTACTAAATTGGTGGTAGTCTCTGCATTAACAACTATCTTCACCTGCAGGGATTCAATACCTTCCAGGATGTTAATTGAGTTCCCCCAGATCATGATATGTGATTTAAATATCAGTGTCACTCCCACCCCTCCCAGAGGCCCTGTCTGCTCCTAACATAGAATAGCCTTCCGGTATTGCCAGGTTAAGAGAGGGGCCCACAGCACTATGTGCCCACGTTTCATTGAGGTTGCAAATATTGCTATCTTGCTCTTTGATATGCGCTTTTAGTTCAGTGTAGTGTTTAATCATAGATCGTGTATTAAGTAGGAGACAGGACATGTGGCCCCGAGGTAAAGCTGGACTAGTAGCCACAACTCTTGCCCTCTTGGTCCCCGTGGTCACCACTGGTATCCGATTGGCCTGCACCGAGACCATTGTTGATAGTAACATTGGACCGGTCCGCCTGTGTGGTATGAGAATTGCCCCCCACCACATGCAGTGTGTTACAGTGTTTATTTTTGCATGGTTCTTGATAAGATTCACAATCCTCTGAGTGTGGTCCCTGGGTCCCCTGGCTAGAACACAAAGTGGTCTCATGGATGCGGGTACTCACTTGATGAGGAGCTCCAACAAGAATGGCTGACTCTGTGCACTTACTGTCATTCCTTAAGGATGAAGTGCTACAACGTTCGCACGCCAGAGTTTTTTCTCTTTCTGCCTCGATTACCCTGAGAACTTCTTGCAAGCCCATGGTGCACTAATGAAAGTGCTGCACCTGTTCAGGAGGAGAATAGTAGAGGGATTCCCGCCTGGTCTGTCGTCCGACACGGACTGACACAAACTGGGTAGGACTAAGCATGATTTGCATATGGTCTTTCCCCTTTCTGTAATGGCTTGGCACAGAAAGAACCAAGGTTAGAAGATTGCCCAGAGTGATGCCAGAGGTTAAGATTAATTCTAAACCTTCCATCCATCACCTATTTTCTTTTGCTGGATGCCATGGCAGCTGCATTTGTACAAAGGTAAATGCCAGAACCTTAGTTGCAGCTGAAGACTACTTATGAGTGTTAGAAACACTTGTATTGATGGCAAATCATTGTTTTTTGTCAAGAGCAAAAGAAATGAATGATCACAATCTGATGACTCTCAAATTCCAGAGTTTGCAGCAGGGATGGGGCCCCGTAGTGTGATTGAAATTAAAGACAAATTCAGATGTGCACAGTGCAATTCCAGAAATCTTGAGAGGAGCAAGTGATGCAGTGGAAGGGGTAAAGGCTGTGGTGTTGCTGTCCCCCGATGTGCAAGGTATTATAAAACAACATAACGGGTTTGCGACAAGTACATTGTGTGCCATTATTCCAAACAGGAGGGGCACTTGAAGATTGAGTGCCCTGTCAGACCTCATCCTCAGGCCACCAGAATGACTTCTGTACCCCCGTTCTTAATCAAAACAACAACACAATGGGTAGAGAAGCCAATGAGAAAGTGACATGTTTATTCACATGGCAATAATGGTTGACCAAGAGGGATCTTTCGTGAAATACATACTGATGGAACAAGTGTGCTGTTTTTAAGAGGTACTTCATCAAATCTCTCAGCAATTAAATCAAGGGATTTCCCAACTGTCACACTTTCTTATACTATTTTGCAAACTGTGGGCATTTCTGCTAATCATGTTGGTCAAACTCTGACCATCTGCTTACTATTGTATGGGATTGCCGGAATTACTGGCCCCGATAGTACCAGTGCCAGTGATTCTGCATTTATTTGCCAGTAGGGGCCTGATCTCCTGGCAGGTCAGGCCTGCTGTTAGTTCACTGCCTCCACCGATAAATGTGTGTTTCCCAGGCCGAAAAAAATGCTAGCACTGGAATTACTGGCTTTTTTACCGCCATTTTTTATGGGCCTGAGAAATAGAAAAAGCAGACACATGAGAAGGTGAAACATCACAAGAAGCCTAAAAAAAATCTTGGTGATGTTAGACCTTGTGGATTATAATATACTGGTAGATTACATCACACTGCTAATTGTTCCAAGGAGGCTACAACAGGGGTCCTCTCCTTCCTTTCTGGCAGCACAGCAAGAGTCTTTGATGAATCTGCATCAGCTCCCCCTGCTTATAAAAATACATCTGTACTGTATTATGTTGTGTTGGCCTAAGCACACACACATTGAATCGAGCAGTCGTGCCATTCAAACTCCATATTGGTCCATTTTGCTCACTTTGTGGGTTTTCACTCTATGTACCGTGAAGGTTCATAACTTGGAAAGCTCTTAATGTGTCTACACAGAAATGCAAGAGATTCTGAGCATCTTTAGCTTAGGGTCTTGAAGAGCTGGCACGAACGTAGATAATCAGTAATTTTGGTGCCTTGCTGTCTTCCTGACTTTCCACAGCGAATTGTGTAATTGTGCGACTAGATTATTAAAAGGAGCACAATAAATGCTATGTATATTTGTGAAAGCCTGAGCTACCGAGTCCAAATGCAGACTAATCTTTTAGTGAAGAAACAACATAGATAATGGAGCGTGAGGAATGGTGCCTTGTGTTAGGAACAATATATATTCCTACACCCCACTCTGCTCTGTTCCCAGACAGTAAATTGTCTGCAGGGTGACACAGATCACTGCAGCATGTGTTGCCCTAGCAAAATATCCATGTTTCACAGGTCATGAACTATTATCACGCAATGAACTGGGACGAATTTCAAGTGTTTTGAGAATGTATAAAATATGTTTGCTCCCCCATGCCTTCGCTCCTCTTCTCTATGGCTGTACACAGTCATTGATGAATCTGGGTCTGCTTAAGTGATAATAAACTGTTGTTATATATTTGTTTGTGACTGGTCTGTTTTCATTTATTCGCAGTAGCCCAGATTTGGGACTAACATTTGGCGCCAAACGTGGGGCATATCCCGATGACAACCCATTGCGATTTGCGAGGACGAAGTGAATAAACCGAGACCAGTGAGTATCGGGGGCCACTGCACCTAGAGACAAGCTTCCTCGCAGACTGCTGCTTACGATTTCCATTTGCCACACTTTGCCCAGAGGTCGTCACGGTGAGTGCTCTGAACCATATGCAATGACTGAGTTTTGTTCTTGGGAAGACCACCAGCCATGACGGGGATTCGTTCCATGTGATGGGCAATATTTGAATTTGAATCAGGTGAGTCTGTTTCAACCTGACAGTACTTGATATTTATTTTGGACACCAAAATATACTACGGGCAGAATATTGGCCAGGTAATACCGTCTTTTATAGAATGCCTGGTTGTAGTAAGTTGTCATCTTGTTGGGCAGTGCTTTGTTGCAGGAGAGGACAACCGAATGGTTTGGAACATAGACAACCGGCGCCACCCGAAGGGTCGCTGGCATATGACATTACTTGAAATTCGGCTTGGGAGCTATAGTGTTTAATAGTATTTGGCATGGTCAAATCAGACATGAAGCAGAACTTCAATGGCCAGAGTTGGGAAGTTTTGAAATGGATTGAATACAGCACTTACAGTCTGTATTGTTAACTAAGAAAGCGAGGCCTGCTGCCTTTGATGCCGTTAGGAATTGGCAGAAGGAAGCCACCCAACGCCTCAAAAGCAGAGAGAAATATGCATGTAAACACATTACTCAAGCTGAGAAACCTTTAGCGCATGACCAGCAAAATCAAGAAGAAGCTATCAGCAGTATGGATAGGGGATTCCAATTAGAAGTGCAGAAAATATACTCGTCAAAAGAATTGCATGCATCTGATGAATTGATAAATAAATTATTGAATGAAAGATGAGCATCCCGTACCGCACTGCTTCCATATGTACCACCACAACCACAAGTACAGCCAGTACAGCCACTGTTACCCATACCAGCCTGACATTCTAATGATTTTCCTTTGCCGCCTATTGCACACAACTTACTCTTACTTTTGCTACCAACTACTTCTACTACTCCACTTTTGACACATGTAAATATCCCAAGCTATAAGAGAATTGTAACATGTAGCACAATACCTCCTGCTAGTAAGAAGGAGTGGCAGAAATGGGCAGACAAATATATAGAAGAGGGGGATGAAGCAGCCACTTTGGGCTCTCTAGTCGACCACAAGGGTATCCCTGAACATAAGGTATTACTAGAACAAATTGGATTATACCTAGCCGAGCTTTGGGGAGATCTAACTGACTCTGCTGTTTCACAGGAATTGCACGACTTACATATCTTTTCTTGTACTAGGGATACCACATTGAAAGTGTGCAAACATGTTTCAACATAATTTTTCCTTAAACAAGACCTTGATCGCTTACACCAAATAGAATTGGACAATGGTACACGACAAACATTGTATGTGCAGAAAAGATTTTTTCCTGCACCAAAAACAGTTAGTGAAGAAATGCGCATATGCACGAGAGACACTATTAGATGGATATCAGGTGCCTCCATTTTGCCTATTGATATCCATAACACGTTTAGTCAATATTCTCCATCCATGCAGAGAAAGGTATTACAAGTAATGGTTGAATATTTATAGGATGAATGCTTGATGAAGAAATTGTGTTGTCCTGCCGATATTATGGTAATTTATAAGTGCATGTTTTCTGCTGACACTGCTCCAACTTCATTGTCCCTGGATTTGGCTTTACTCCTTAATAAAAGATCAGAGTTTCCCACTGTACAGTTACCCATGGGAGAGGTTCCTCCGACTCTTGTACCGAAGGTAGAGATACCACGTGCACATGGAGGAGCTGCCACGACTATTCCAGCACAGTATATTTAGCAATTTGTTCACGTCCCATTCTCAATACTCTAAATAGTCTATCCCAGACATTACGAAGAATCCTACAGGATTCTCCAAAGAAATATAATCTGTTCTGAATTTGTCAGTTTTCACTTTAGGTGACATCGACTTATTATTCCCTGTGATTTTGCCAGCAGATTTATGGAAGCAGATTAGGACAGTAGACGATCAACCGACTAAGGGTGATACTTGGGCTCCACTCAACCTAGCTGACAAGTCTCCGAAAGCTGGGGAGAAGCCACCCAGAGCATATTAAGGTTACCTAACCACATTGTGACTAAACTCAAGACTCTAGTGCCTGAAAAGAGAATCATTTGGGATAAATGAATCACATGCATGCAAGGGAAAACGGAGGGTGCAATTGAATATTTCAAACAGTTTGAGCAGGTATTTTCAGATTTCAGTGGCCAGGATTTGAGTATGGAACCTGAAAGAGATTGTATGTTTGTTGACAAATTTGTAGAGGTTTATTGCCAGACATTCAGTCACAAATTACTGCCTCTGAAAGTGCATGGCAGGCTATATCACAATCTGAAGTTCTACATATGGCTCAGTTTTATGAGAACAGAGTAAACATTGAGAAAGAGAAAATCGAGAAGAAATTAAAAACAAGGGTGCTTTTGCAGCAAATTGCGAGGGGACCAAAGGGTCGGGACACACAACCAGGTGGACAGTTTATCCCACAAATAGGGCATGTTAATATGAACCAATGTCCATATTGTAAACAAGGAGGCCACTGGAGGGAACAATGTCCGATCCTCCAGCAGAGAGCGAATGGTACGCTCAGTAGAAGACCAAGAGCACGTAATGGCGTCTAAGGATCAAATAGGTATCAATTTGCTCAGAACCAACCACATGATAATAATACAGGTAATCATGGGGGACAGCAACAAAACACTGGGAATACAAACACTTTTTATAACACTACACAGTCTTATTTCACTGATTATTTTACATCTGACAATGTTTTATTTGAGTAGGCCAGCCCAAAGAAGGCGTCTGGAACCTACTCCTACTGCCGTAGACCAGAAAGGACCCTACGTAGAGATGAAAGTCGGGAATAGAGCGCACACTTTTCTGGCAGACACCGGAGCACAGAAGTGCTTCATTGACCATCTGCTGGTTCCAGATATTCCCCTGTCAGGGCAAAACAATGTTTCAGTAGGGTTTTCTGGTACTTCAGTAGTGAGTCCGGTTTCTAGACTGGTGCCAATGCTTTGGGTCCATTCACTAACTCATGTCGATTTTTGTTGACTACGAATTGTGGTGAAAATTTGTTGAGGAAATTACACGCAGTAATTTACTGCTCACCAGATGGAGTGTATTTCACCATTTCACCCCAGATGAATTCCACCTCAGAATTTATGGCTTTACCATTACCGAGTGAATTGCACCAGGTGCTTACGCATTTATGGGTAGTAAATGACAATGTCGTAGGAATGCTAGATGTCGAACCAGTTTGTATAGTGTTCAAATCCAGTATTACATTACCACACATTCCACAGTATAAAGATTCTGTTGAGGGCGAACAAGCACTTAGAAGTATTGTTTCTGATTTAATGTATCAAGGAGTTATGAAGAGATTTCTGGTAGCACATGCAATAGTCCTGTTGTGCCTGTTTATAAGAAAGATGACAACACACTACCCTATCTTTGTGTTATTGATCTTTGCTCGATTAACAAAGTAGTAGCACCACAGTTTCCCATTGTCCCTGACATCACCACCATTTTGACTATGATTCCTGCTACGGCTCTGCATTGTTCTGTTGTTGACTTGAAGAATGCATTTTTCAGTATACCCATACACCCACACAGTAGATACATGTTTGCATTCTACCTTGGTGGATGCTCTTTCACTTTCACACCAATACTGCAAGGGTACACTGAGAGTCCTAGCATTTACAGCAGGGCCCACAAGGAACAACTTAATATGCTTGATTTGTCTTCCACTTGCAAACTAATATAGTCCATTGATGACCTGCTTATTACTGCAGATTCAAAGAGCGCTTGCAAGGAGGGCACTGTTTTATTGTTAAAGGATCTAGCTGACCATGGCCAGAAGGCATCTTTTAAAAAGTTCCAATATTGTCAACAGGATGTTGCCTACTTAGGCTATCTCCTGTCAAAGGAGTGTAGGCGCCTTGTACCTGAACGCATACAAAGCATCTCTGGCATGAATGAACCAAATACGCAGAAAGAGGTTAGGGCTTTTATCGGAATTGCTTCGTATTGTAGACAATGGATTCTGAATTTTTCACTTTTGATTAAGCCAATGTTGGCATTGACAAAGAAGGTTGTAGCTTTACCCTTATCTTGGGATACGGATTGTCAGGATGCTTTTGATCTGCTCAAAACGACATTATGTTCCGCCCCAGTATTGGGCACAACAAATTATAATAAGGAATTCATCCTATTTGCGCATGAAAGAAACGGATGTGCTTTGGCTGTTTTGACACAGGAACATGGAGGAAGAAGCACACATGCTGCAATTTTGCATCCACATTGGACACTGTTGCATGCACTTTTCCAAAATGTCTCAGGGCTGCAGCTGCTGCTCCCGACTCAGTGAAACAAAGTGAAGGTATGATTTTGGGTCACTCGTTAACCATGATGGTACCTCACTCAGTAGATGATCTGTTAAATAGAACACAAACTCAGCATCTCACATCTGCCTGGCTCACGAGGTATGAGTTGATCCTATTTGCACCTCACATCAAAATTAAGAGATGCTGTTCTTTGAATCCAGCGAAATAATTGCCTCCTCTGAACGAGGATGGCACAAATGATATATCATGGTTGCCTATATGTCACTGAACAAGACACTAAAGGCAGAATAGATTTGAATGATACACCATTGACATTTCTTGATGAAGAGATATTTATGATGGTTCCTGTTTTAGACTGCCTGATGGCACTTCTAGTGTTGCCTATGCAAGCACCACCTTAGACACCATTATCAAAAGCAGGAAAATTCCTCACAATTCTTCCCAGGCTGCAGAGATAGTTGGCTTGACTAGAGCTTATGAAATATCGCAAGGGCTTAGTGTAAATGTTTATATTGATAGTCAGTACGCCTTTGGAGTAGTTCAAATCTTTGGGGGATTATGGGCTGAAAGAGGATTCTTAACATCTCATGGTACACAGATTCAGCATGGTCCCTTGATAATGCAATTGTTAACCGCGCTAGCTCTTCCTAAACAACTAGCAATAATGAAATGCACAGTACACCAGAGGGTGACTGACGACATTCGGAAATGAAATGCATTTGCAGACCGAATAGCAAAACAAACTGCCACCTACCCACAATCAAAAATGTAAGTGTTGGATTCTGCTAGGTGGGTTGCTGAAACTGGGATGATGGAGGAGGGCTTTAGCAGTTTGAAGGAAATTCAGGCTGAAGCCACAAAGGAGGAGATTTGGGGTTCTAGACCTACAGGGTTGGATAATCAGGGTTATTGGGGGGACCATGAGAAACAGAGGTGGATGCTGTCCAATGCATATGTAACAGATGTAGTTACTATGGCACATGAGTCAGCCCACATCGGTGCAAAAAGCATTTGTAAACATTTAGACCCAGTATGGAATAATGACAACAGTCCCAAAATTGCTGAATGATTAGTTCAGAACTGTATGATTTGCTTACAACACAACATTGGTAAGGGAACACCAGCACCTAATGGTAGTTTTGGACCTTGCCCCATGCCATTTGAAGTGAATCATTTCAACTTCATTGAGATGGAGCAATGCCAAAACTACAAGTATGGGTTAGTAGTCATATGTGCCTTCAGCAAATTGGTTGAAGCTTTCCCTTTGAAAGATAACACTGCCATATCCACTCCAAAAGTGATGCTGAAACATTATTTCCAGAGTAATTTGGTCCGACAATGGACCTCACTTTATAGCGGCCATCATACTACAGGTATGCGAGGCGCTACAGATTGATAAATGATTTCATTGAGCGTGACATCCTCAGAGGGCCGGTTTGGCAGAACGCCATAATGGTATCCTTAAGAACAAACTAGCAAAGGTGTGTGCACATGGCAAACTGAAATGGCCTGACGCCTTACCATTAGCATTACTGTCTATGAGAACTGCGGCCCAGACAATAAGGGGGCTTTCTCCCTGTAAAATAGAAATGGGGAGACCTGCCAATATATCTAACGCATAAGACATAGGAAGCTTTCTGACATTGAATACCCGTTATTAACTGATTATTGTGACCGATTGACTCAAAACCTGTGTTTGATTCACCAACAGGTACGAGCAGCTTTGCCCGAAAAATACAAGGGACCTGGTCATTGAATTCGACCTGGTGACTTCATGCTGGTCAAGGACTTTGAAAAGAAGTCCAGTCTTGCAGCTCGCTGGAAAGGTCCCTTTCAGGTGCTGCTGGCTACTCAGACGACTGTTCGAGTCAAAGGCAAGAAACACTGGATACATGCAGCATACCTGAAATTAGTGCCCTTACATTTGCCCTACGACAAATGGGTTAAGGAAGGGGTAGATGATCTTGAAACCAAGGGTGTGCCTTTCAGTGAGGGCACCCATTCTGATCCTGAGCATAACATTGTGCCCAAACAACTTGAGAATTCATCACTTTCTTCATATACTGATCCCTTGTTCATGGATAACTCTGTACATGGAGCAACAAGCTACAATCTTCGACCACAGATGTAGTTAGGGAATGCCATTTTTGTAGACTAGGAAAGTGTGGTATGATTGCTGCACCCACAAGAAACCAACAACCTTCCTTCCAATCCACCTAAAGATTCTTTAAGGAGTTTCAGAGGGGTGCAGGGTAAGAAGAAGACTACAAGCAAGATCGGCCACATGGTCAAGTGCCATCCACGGATGAACTTATAAAGCCTGTTTCAGGGAGGCTTCTTAACAGGCACTGCAAACTATGCCTATATTTGGGGCACGTAGAAATGAGTACATGAAAAGCATTACCACTAGAGAGCCCATATCTAAAAGGCTATGGGCTAATAGAGACAAATGTATAATAATAGCAATTGTAGCATGTGTTATAATCACATTAATACCTGTGTTATGGTATTTGGAGAGTTCACATTCACTTAGTATACTACTGCCTACTGTCAGCACAACCACTTTGTCTCCACTCTATGTACACTTGCATACTCTACGTCCACTTGATCTCAAACATAGAGAAGGACATCATAACAAAACACTCATACAGATCATGAATGCCACTCATGCAATTCTGAAAAAAAAACGAATTCCACCTTCCTACACTATTAATCATGATCCAGACATAGTACCATTCTGTTAATGTAAAGAAGGTTCCCGGTATATGGGCATGTATGATAAATGTGTGAACACTGCGGTTTTGGTAAACGAGAATAGGCCTTTATACATTGGGGATCCATTTACTTTGCCTGTGCAAAGAAGCTTATCCTTTGTTACCTAAATATTGGAAAGGAACTTGTCATCTGGGAATACTATTGCCAGGTGTACATGTAACGTCAACTGCAGACATACTTAAACATTACCCTAGGAGGGGAATAGATGATGACAAGCCTCTCAGGTATTAGGAGATGTAGCAAAAGCCATGGTTCCTTTTTGGGGTCAAATAATAAACTCTGAAGACATTAGGAGATTGGCTAGAGTATTAGAGAACACTATCAATGAAACAACTGATATACTGTTCAACACAACATTAGAACTAAGAGCAATTAGGTTAGTTGCTCTTCAAAAAAGGATGGTTTTAGATATCATGTTAGTAGAGTGTGTTGGTATATGCAAAATGGTTGGGTTTGTGTGTTGCCTGATTACTCCCCTAATGTGTTTCAAGCTGTCAAGAGGTTACATATACTGAGCTCTGAAGTTCATGTTCCAGAAGGGGATTGGGGCATTGAAACATGGGTGTGGAACATGCCTAGAACTCGGGGTTGGAAAATATTCTCAGCACTCGCTATTATCATCGGGGCAATCCTGTTCTGCTGCTGCTGCATACAATGCTTGCCTGTTCTAGGTTTTATACTAGGTAATTGCTGTTCTACATTTCTGATTAAATTGAGACCCGGTCCTCATCCTCCTGTCAATGTGACTAATGCCTTGATCATGCAGGATGTCACAATCAAATAATGTATGGCTATCAATGCATATGACTGATGATTGTTCTGATGATGATGTATGATCTCAATGTGTTGGCAATGTGTTGGCTTAGGCCAAAATTAGGGTTTGTAAAAATACATCCATTCTATATTATGTTGTGTTGGCCTAAGCACACACATTGAATCATGCAATCGCACCATCTGAACTCCATCTTGGTCCATTTTGCTCACTTTATGGGTTTTCACTCTACGTACAGTGACGGTTGACAGCTTGGAAAGCTCTTAATGTGTCTTTGCACAGGAATGCAAGACATGCTGAGCACATTGTTTGTCTTTAGCTTAGGGTCTTGAAGAGCTTGCACAAACGTAGAAAATCAGTAATTTAGGTGCCTTCCTGTCTTCCTGACTCCTGACTTTCCACGTATAATTGTGAAATTGTCTGACTAGATGATTAAAAGGAACACAATTCATGCCATGTATACTTCTGAAAGCCTGTGCTACCAAGTCCTAATGTAAACTGACCTTTTAGTCAAGAAACAATATAGATAATTGAGCGTGCGAAACACTACCTTGTGTTAGGAACAAGATATACTCCTACACCCCACTCTGCTCTGTTCCCAGAGAGTAAATTGTCTGCCGGGTGACGCAGATCACTACTGCATGTGTTGCCATAGCAAAATACCCACATTTCACAGGTCATAAACTATTTTCACACAATGGACTGGGAAGAATTTGAAGTGTTTTGAGAATGTATAAAATATGTTCACTCCCCCATGCTTTCGCTCATCTTCTATTTAGCTGTACACAGTCATTGATGAATCTGGGTCTGCTAAAGCGATAATAAACTGTTATATCTTTGTTCATGACTGGTGTGTCTTCATTTATTTGAAGTAGCCCTGATTTGGGACTAACATGCTAATCTGCTAATCTGGTCTGTGGTTTTCCGCAGGGGTCTTGTATCTCACCCACATTGTATAATGTATTTATAAAACCCCTCTTTGATATTCTTCATGTTTTTGGTGTATTTTATGCCAACTATGCCAATGACACACATATTTTGTTGCATTTTACAGTGGATTACGTTCAGGATTCTGAGAATTTTAACACAACATTGAATACCATTCTGGCTTGGATGTCCTTTAATGGTCTAGCGCTAAATGACTCTAATACTGTCCCTTTCTGTCTCGGGAGAATTGTGCTTGTCTTTACTGTGCCATTGCTGGAGCCAAAATTGACAATTGTGGCAGTCTATATTATATGGCACTATACAAGCCAATATAACCAAGCTACAGACACTTCAAAGTAGTGTGGTTAAAATAGTCAATCAGATTAAATTTAGGGACCATGTTACAGAGGCTCAACATGCCTTGTACTGGTACCAGTGGGAGAGCACCTTGCCTTTGGAATTCTTACTCCTGCTCATAAATGTCTGTTCGGGAAATGCTGCGCTACTTAAAATCCAGGCTGTCCCTTAAATCTTTTGCTCAGACATTAAATTCGAGTAACACTAATTTGCTATTTTCCCCTCAAGTAAAACTGGAAAGAGCCGGTAGACTGGCCATTGATTCAATCACTTCTTATCTCTGGAATGGCCTTCCTTTAGATCTTTGAGAAAAACATTCTTTGTTACTTTTTAAGAAGGCGCTTAAGACGCACTTGTTTAAATAAAATAGTTGCTGGAGTCTTTCTATATTCTTTGACGGCCCGTTTTCTTTTTGACTACTGTTATTTTATTTTAATTTTCTTTTGTATTCCTTTATAGGGTGCCAAAAGCCCACGGGCATCGGGGTGCCATAACAAAAACACAAGGTACAACAGTAATAAATGGGACAAAGTGAAAGGCACAGACTGGGACCTAACAAAGGATGGTGAGGAATCTCAATTGAACAATAACGTTTTCAGTTGTCGACAGAATCTTTTAGTTCTTTTAGTAGCCTTTGGTCTAATGGATGGGAGTTCCAACTTTTGACAGCCTGAACATGGAATTATCTTCCCAAGCTATTTGCAAGTTTGAAACTGAGATTTCTGGCCAAAGTGAGTGTAGATGAACGTAAACACCTTTGCTGCTCATAAGTAGACACACGATTTTTGATGTAGGGTGGAAGGTTACCATATAAGGATTTATGGATAGGAACTGCTGTCTTGAATTATAATCGGGCAATGACAGGGAGCCAATGAAGGTCCCTTCGACAATGTGAGATATGATCTCTTCTGGATTTTCACTTGACAATACGAACTGCATTATTTTGTAATACCTGCAATGCCTTTATGTTTTTTTGTAGGCGCCAATTAGGAGGCCATTCCCATAGTCCAATCTGGATAGAATAGTGGCGCGAGCAACAGATACACAGTTGGACTCAGAGAGGAAGGGTTGTAAGTTCTTCAGTAGCCAGAGGTAATAGGAGCAGTTTCTCTCAGTCTGATTTGTTTGTTTGTTTATTTATTTATATGGCGCACCATACCCAGGGGCAACAGGGCGCAGGCAGTAAGAATATGCGAAGCTTACAATGTTACAGAAATATACAGTTGAGATAAAATTATAGACATATGCAAATTAAGGGTTACAGGAATGAGAAAAATACAAATCTTCACACATAAAAATATCAATATCTATACAAAGGAGTGAAATATACAGATATGTACAGGGCTGTTTGTGGCGAGAGCAGAGGCCTCTAACAGAAAGTAACAGTATCTATGCAGAAGTGTAAAATGTGCAATTAAATGCGGGGGTTGTTGGAATTCAAATGACTGATGAGATTCCTTCTAAAGTGCAAGTAGGGTTGATCGGCTCTCAGGTTGTGTGGCAAAGAATTCCAAAATGTAGCAGCTTTCACAGGGAAGCTGTTACCTCCAATGGTGGAGAGTTTGAATCTGGGAATTATTAGACAGTTGGAATTGATAGTTCTTGTTTGTCTGATGGATGACTTTCTCTTTACTTTGTCCATCAGGTAACTAGGGGCAGCATTGTTGAGGGCTTTATGGGTTAGGGAGGCCAGCTTTAGTTTGATTTTATTGTCGGTGGAGAGCCATTTGTGTTGGCGTCTGGTAGCGGAGATGTGTTCTCTTTTATTAATGCCGAGGGCAGCTCTCAAAGCATTATTTTGTAGGATTTGTAGCCTATGGGTAATGGCTTTGTTAGCACCACTATATAGGGCATTACAATAATCGAGCTTGGAGAGTATGAGTGCTCTTGCCAAGATCATACAGCTATCATTGGATAGGAATGGTCTGCCTGCTCTTATTAATTTGCAGGCATACGCAGTGGTGGATGCTAGTGAGTTGACCTGTTTAGTGAAAGACATAGTGGCATCCAGGTAAAAGCTGAGGGTTTTTACCTCCCTGGATACTTTGATAATGTTGCCGTCTATGTTGAATTCGGCATATTCAAGGCCTAGTTTATTGATATTAGCGGGGTTACCCAGGATGATGAGCTCTGTCTTGTCATCATTCAGGCATAGGCCATGAGATGCCATCCATGCCTGAATGATGAGATACACCCTATTCACCAACTCTCTGTCCTTACTGTGATCCCCTGAAAGTGGGAGGAGAATCTGAGTGTCATCTGCGTAGTTGGTGTAGGTGACACCCAGATGATCCAGATCGTCGAACAGAGGTTTGGTGAAGATGTTGTATAATGTGGGGGAGACGCATGAGCCCTGCGGTACTCCGCAGGTAATAGGAGAGGGGTCTGCTGCTGCTGATGGGGAGAAGACTCTCATTGTTCTCTTGCTCAGAAAGGATTCAATCCATCTAATGGCTTCTGGGGAGAAATGAGCAGCTGAGTCCAGGTGTCTGCATTGGACCTTGTGGTCGACAAGGTCGAATGCCGCGGAGATGTCAAGTAGGAGGAGGAGTGCTGTCTTTCCCTTGTCCCTCAGGTCATCAATTTGGGTCTTCAAGTCAATGAGGGCTGTTTCCCTGCCGTGTAATGGGCGGAAACCTGATTGTCTGGAGCCTAGTAATTTGTGTAGTTCTAGGTATTTTTGAATCTGGACGTAGGCCACTTTGTCCAAGATTTTCAGTAGAAAGGGTACCGTGGTGATGAGGCGGTAGTTGGTGGGAATGAGAGGGTCAAGCGTCTGCTTTTTAAGGAGGGAGAGCACCCAGGATTGTTTTAAGTTGGAGGGGATACTGCCTGAGGAAAAAGATGCGTTTATAAGTTTGGAAATGAAGGGCGACAGGTCTCTGGCTGCGTCCTTGATTATGTGTGCAGGGTAGATGTCGCCTTTGCAGTTTGAGGGTTTGAGAGAAAGTATAATTTTCTCGACCTCCAGGATGGTAGTTTTAGAGAAGGAGAATGAATTAGTGTGTGTGCTTGGTAAAGCATTAGGAGGAGATGTGGGAGTGTTGGTGAGGTTTAAGGAGTCTTTTTTTAGTTGAATTTTGTTTTGTAGGGTGTTTATTTTATTTGCTAGAGCATGTTGGATGTCTGCGCACCAAGTCTGGTCCTTGGTGAAAGTGTCGGGTGTGGCAATTGTTGGCTCAAGTTCCTTCAATATGGAGAAGAGCTCCTTCATACTTGAGTTGGAATTAGCAATGCGATTGTTGTAGGAGTTCCGTTTAGCTAAACAGATTTCAACTTTGTATTGACGAGAAATCGTATCAAGAATGTCTTTCTTTTCACTGGAGGGGCATAGTTTCCATGCAGATTCACATTTTCTCTTTTTTAGACGGAGGGCTTTGAGTTCGGGTGTGTACCATTTATTTAAATGGGTTTTGGGCTTGCTGGTGCGAAGTTTAAGTGGGGCAATATTGTCCATGGTAGTTAACATAATTTTATTATATTCGTGAACTAGTGTGTTGGGATCTAGATTGTCTGGCAATGCGTTTAGCGTTGGGAGGATGGCTGGGATGATTCTTTCTACTGTTATATTTTTCCTATTTCTTGTTAGGCAGGGTGGTGCCAGTGACAGAGTTGTGGTAGGTGGTCTAGAGGGTTACCAGTCAATTGGTCGAAAACATTTGGTCGACAGGACAATTGGTCGACACCATTTGGTCGAATGCCAAATGGTCGAATTTTTTTTTTTTACCCCTTTTTTTTTTTTTTGGGGGGGTCCCCCGCCCAAACCCCCTTTTTTTCTTTTTTTTTTTTCTTTCCCCACACGAAAACCCACAAAAAATATATATAAATTAAAAAAAAAAATTCAACCATTTGGCATTCGACCAAATGGTGTCGACCAAATTGCAGTCGACCTAATTGCAGTCGACCAATTGACAGGACACCAGTCTAGAGGTCAGTAGGTTAAATGAGACCAGGGAGTGGTCGTTCCAAGGTAATGGTGTGGTAGAGGAGATGACCGCTGCGCAATTAGCATCGGCAACCCAGTCTAGGGTTCTTCCCTTCAGGTGAGTGGGTAGGTTGACTTTTTGTGAGAGTCTGAGTGATGAAATAGTATTGGCTATGGTGGAGGCATGCATGTCTGCTGGATCGTTAAACCCTAGGTTGAAGTCACCTAGAAGCAGTGATTGTGAGGTGGTTTTCGCATTGTTGGATAGTAGGCTGTGGAAATCTTCCTCGAAGGTCCCGAGCGGACCAGCTGGTCTGTAGACCAGGTGGATGGTGAGGGATTGGGTGTTATTTATAGGGAGTTTGGCAGTGAGGGATTCACACGATAGCAGGGTTTGAGTCGGGGCTAATCTGAGAGCTAGACTTTCTTTGGATATGATAGCGATGCCGCCACCAAGGTTACCCACCCGGTCCTGCCTGGATATGGTATAGCCATCTGGGATGGCCAACATTAAAGCCGGGCCTGCTGCATTGTGTAGCCAAGTTTCAGTTAGCGCAATAAAGTCTAATTTGTCTTTAATTATTAGGTCTGCTATGTCAAGGGCATGTGCGACCAGTGATCTGGTATTAAGGAGAGCTCCTTTATAGGGCTTACCTGTGCATCAGAGTTTAATGGAGAATCTTAATGGAAGCCTAGAGTTTTAACTCTTTTAGAGATTTGAATGCAACAGTTGTGTATGGAAAAAGACAGGTATCTAGGATCAAGTTTGGAACTTGCACATGCTGTGCCGAATGTCAAGAATTTATTTATTTTATTGTCAATGAGGCACATCCAATTTGAGTTCATCCAAGCTTCAATGTAATAATATGAAGTTTAAAAGCTGGATGAGTCAAGATCGTAATCTTCAGAGAGCTCAAGGACTACCTGAGTGCCATCGGCATAATTCGTGAAAAACACATTAAGGTGATCCAAGAAGTCACACAATGGCCTGATGTACATGTTAAAAAGTAGAGGAGACATACAGGCTCCTTGGGGGACACCACAGGCTATAGGTGCTGATGGTGAAGTGGCATCACCCCAGTAGACACTGGATGTGTGCTACGAGAGAAAGGACAACACCCATTTGATGGTATCTCTGCTACATAGCCTTATTTCTCCAAGTATGTGGAGAAGGCGGTCGTGATCCAAGAGGTGAAATGCCACTGATAAATCCAACAGTATGAGTAGATCAACATTGCCTTTATCTAAGAGGCCCAACATATGTGATTGGAGGTCAGAAAGGGGAGTCTCAGTGCTGTAGTGTGGAAGAAAGCCAGATTGTCTAACGTGAAGGATGTTATTTGCTTGAACAAAAGACTAGAGTTGCATAGTAGAAATTTTGTTTGCAAAGTATGTTTAGCAAGAAATTGCAATTTGTTAAGGGACATACATTTCTTGGGTCTTTGTGGTCAAGGCTAGGTTACTTAACTCTGGGTGTGATGTTGAGCTTTTTTATAGAGTCAGGGACCTGGTTGCTGGCAAATGAGGAATGTACAAGTCTGACAAGGAAGGGGGCAAAAATGTCTTTAGGCCCCTGAATGGGGAAATACCGGACCATTCCTACCTTGGAAGGCCCGGTATTTCCCCATTCAGGGAACCTGGACCGGGACCATCCCCATTCCCATTTGAGCCCCCATAGGGCTCAATGGGAATGGGGAGCATGCTAACAACGGGCCCGTTAATGACGGGCCCGTTGTTAGCATGCTGGGCCGCTCCCGGGACCCGCTAAGGACGTCTGGTAAAACCAGGCGTCCAGAGAGGGTCCCGCGAGCGGACCTCGTAATAGGGCGGTAAGGGGTTAACGGCTCCGACACCTTTACCAGGGCTGTTAACCCCTTACCGCCCACCTCATGATGAGGCCCTTTATGTTCTAGAATGAGGTTAGGGGGAATCACATGTTCCGGGCATTGCAAGGTACGTAAAGAGGACAGTATATTCAACATGTCTAAGATACAAATGGGAGACATTTTAATTTAGAACACTCCTCCTTATGGACTGATTTGTGGGGAAGTAGAGGGATAATCATGTTCTTATTTAGTTTGTGTTTAATCTTAGAACGTGCCTTGTCAACTTTTGCCTCAAAGGCCAGCTGTATTTTGAGGCAATCTTCGTCCATTGGAGCCACAAGTGTATATAGAGTGCCAGGCTTTTCCAAGCATTTGACGATTTCAAAAAGCTTTTTGGTGTTATTATTGGACTTCTTAATTTGCTTGTTAACAAAGTTTGTTTTAGCATCACAAATTGGCAATTTCTACTTTTTGTCTAAGGCTTTCCAAGAAAATGTAGTTGCTTCAGAAGGGCATTTTAGCAATTTTGACTCAACTTGCTTTTTGTATTTTGTAATTAGGCTCAGTTCCTGGGTGTGCCATTTGTGATGGGAAGAATTATTTCTAACTAATTTGCTCCTAATAGGGGACATTTTGTCTAACATACAGCGTAAAGATAGTTTGAAAAAGTCAACCAGAGTCGCTGTAGAATCAAGATCGGATGTAGCATCCATTATAAGATTCAGACAATCTTTCAAATTATTACCCGTAACTTTTTTGAAATTGTGGTTTTAAACCCGTTTTTGTGGGTTGTTCTCATAGGGAATCAGGTGTCGAAAAAGAGTGTGGAAGACTATTAAGTGGTGGTCAGACCAGATACAAGGCAAAGTACTGTCAATTTGTACAGAAAAGTTCTTAGCCACATCCCAGTCAGGGATATTCCCTTTGTCATGAGTAGGTGAATTGTTAACTACATGGTAGTCAATGTTGTTTGACGCAGTTTCATGAGAAATAGCTTCCTTGTTGGTACTCTTGTTACGCCATCGGTTAAGGTCCCCAACAAATGCCCAGTTTGGGCCTTGTAGGTAATTTAGGATGTATATGACTTCCCCATTACAATTTTGCATGTTTGTTGGGGGGCGGTAAATTAAGACAAAATAAATGCACCTTCGGGTAGTAGGAGTTATTTTAACATGAAGAATTTCACAGTCAGTGCATGTACAGGGTGCTTGAAATAAACCTAGCAGGTTTTTTTTCAAAATTCGCAACACCACCCCATGACCTACAGGGCAATTTATGCAAACAGTAGTATAGCCTTCAGGCGTGGCCAGGGAAACTAGCAGACCACTTGCTTCTGGTATACAGGTCTCAACAAGGCAAAATATGTAGATAGAGCTTTACAATTTAATCATGTATGTTTGTTGCATGTTTGGAAAGGGAACACATTTTTAATAAGGCACATGCCAACGTCGAGTTTGAGAGAAGTATCATAAGTGAACTATTTGAAGTTAAATCCATCGCGTCAGGAGATGGGAGGCCATTTTCCTCAGACTGGTCAAATATACGTGTGGAGCAGTCAGGCCGAGGGCTAGAAGAACATTTATCATCTTCTTCCACATTCTGTGGAACAGACCTGGAAGGTGGAAGAACGCCTGTGCAGATAGCGGGATGAGAGGAAGTCACGTCAGGAACCTGGTCAATTAGAGGTGTAATCTTGACTAAATCAGCTAACTCAACTAATGCAGAAGTGTCAGAAGTGTCAATGTGAGAAGTTGCATCAGAGGCAGGGAGAGGTTGTTCTAACAAGGCACTGGGTAGAGGGTCCAGTCTCATGCAAAGATATTTATCAAGAATAGCTAGTTGGCGGGCTTTCTGGGCGGCAAGTAAAAGGTTAATGTTATCCAGGTAGCCCACCCTGAAGAAAAGTATAAGCAGGCAACCAGACAGAAAATCCAACCACAATATTCAGAATATCTATCGGGCTTAACTCCACATACAATATAAGTATAATAGGACTTACCAGGAAGTGCGCCTGGTGCGTAGCATCAGAAGGGAGAACAGCATCTGTCCACCGTGACCAGGCACGGACTAGCAAAAACCGGCTTGTCCCTGAAGCACCAGCGCTGAAGCGCCTGATGCTTCAGATAAAGCCACAAAATCAGCTGGGAAGTGTAATTTAAATGTCAGAGCAGAATGCTCTGTATGAGAGTGTTTTATCTCTGTGCTTCAGGGTCAGTAGTATACAAGTAGCACACAGGTAAACCCAAAGAGTGACACGCACACAAGAGGCTCACTGTAACTCACCGGCAGTTACAAATGAACACACACTGTATCTAGGAAAAATGTCTCGATCTTTTAACGGCTCTGTTGTTGGTCTTTTGTAATGGATTTTTTGTATTGTTTGTGTTTTCTGTGTGCCTTAATGCCTATGGGCTCTTGGCATGTTATAAATGAATAAACATAAACACAAAAAACCCTAATAAAAATATGATCACAATCATTCCAGTAAAGAAAATAAATGAAAAATCATTACTTATCTTTCATTTTCAATTGTATTTTTACAAACATGATAAAAAATTACAATTAAAAAAAGATCATATAGGATTAAATAAGCACACTACTAGTCATTGCTGGGGGAAGAAATGATGCAGTAATGGAGAGACACTGCCCTCACAGGGACTCTCCCCATCCAAAACAGTGGCAGAGGGAGAGCTGGAGAACCTTTTTTAAATGCTCTCTGAGAGAGTCCAAGGATGTTAGTCTGTTGCTGGCCACTGTGCAACATCTGAGTACCTTACTGGTTGGCTGTATCATTCACAATATCCTACCAGTGTTAGTGGTGGCTACACCCTGTGAAAGAACCCAACAACCTTTTTGGGTGGCTTCTCACAGTGAAAGAGCCAAGTGCACAGCTGTGCGCTGTGGAGACCAAGATACACTTTGTGCGTGGCTGCACCCTCTGGGAGAGCATGTGAAATGTATGCCCTGAAAAAGAGCCCACAAACATTAGTGGGTAGCGGCACCCTGTCAAACAATATATATTAAAACCTTAATGGGCAGCTGCACTCTGTAAAAATGTCTCAGAACCTGAGTGGGTGGATTCCCCCTATGAAAGAGAAGGAAAACCCTAGTGGGAAGCGCCACCCTGTATCAAAATATGACAAGCGTCGTGTGTGCTATGTGGAGGAAACTGGGAACCTTAGTGGGTGGCTACAACCTGCAAAATAAAAGTCCACGAACCCTAGTGGGAAAATGGACCCAGTGAAAGAACATGAGAACCTGAGTGGATGTGAACGTGCCCAAGAAACTTATTAGGCGGCTGAACCTTGTGAGAGAGCCTGAGAAGGTTAGTACGCAGCTGCCAGCTATCAGAGAAAATGGGAATATTAATGGGTGGGTGCATCCTGTGGGTGAACATGAGAAATGTTGACAAGTTGTGTGATCATGAGGCATTAAAGGATTCAGGAACGGTTGCATGTAATAATGAATAATGTCTCCTCAAAAATATCGTCATGCAAAGAAATCGCTGAAAAATTACAGTTTTTTGCGGGGACATTATTACATGGAACATGCAGGTGATACCCTTGCAACCTCCAAACACTTTTTTCTCAAGGAGAGCAGGGGACACCCCCACAACCACTGCTCCCCCAATCCGTATATATATGGTCACCTATATAATGTTGCCACAACCTTTTCCCAGCAACATTATATACGGTGACCATATATATATATATATATATATACATATATATATATATATATATATATAAATAGGGATATTATTACCTGAATCCTCAGGGACATTAGCCACACTATAGTCAGTAGCACGTGTAATTCAGCAACAGGTCAGGGCATCTCAGTAACTACTACAGCTATCTGTTTTTCTGATAAATGCACCATGAAACAACCCTGCCCAACCTTTCAGGGTCTGACATATAATTGATACAAATCATTACCTTTGTCCGAGCTAGTGTGTTGGCTATGGGTATAAGTCATTCCATAGTGTTTCACAATGAAGTTACTGTTCATTTTTATAAACGTCAATTGTTCAACATTCGCACTGCAAGGCTTCTTACACCCGCACTAAAAACTCTCTTGGAACGCAACCTGTCAGAGGTGTGAGAAACCTGAGGGGTTTCTCTCAGGCTATTCCCAGGGATCCCTGACTCAGGTGGACAGGGGAGGGCCAGCGCTTTTGGATCCCAACCCTCGGGGCGGATCACCAGGGCTGGGGTTCCTTGGGGACTGCAGGAGGAGCACCTTCGGGTGAGACACAGTATCCCCTTTTTCCAACATAACCCCACCTGACATTCCCTCATTTGAAATAGGATACTGTCAACAAAGTGCCATTATGTCCCATACCTTTATGTAAAAACCCAAGAACCCATTTATCCAGCATCATACACTTACTCCCTTCACCCTGACAAAAACTCACATGTTTTCCATAATCACTCAGATAAACAACAACTCCCACAATCCTTCCACACTGTCTTTTCCAAAAACCACTGGGACGAGGAAGAGGAAACCCAGAGCCACAAAGATTACCCATAGGAACCAATGCACCATATGGGCAGTCTCCATGTTGACCCGCTAAGGAGACCAGGTGAGGTCAGGGCTCCCTTTTCAGCCACTCACACCTGATGCTAGTTGGCTCTCCCAAAGAGTATAAAACGAGGAACACACAGGCACACGCTGTGCAAGCTGGGGATGCTGGATGGAAAACAGAGGCCAGGAGGAGAATTTAAGCTGAAGAGACCCTGGACGGCCTGGACAATGAAGGACTGCCTAATTGCCGGTCCTGTGAGTACAGGGGAGGGTGCAGTGTGGCGAGGTAGTGCCAACTCCAGGGAGCCACACCAGGGCCAGCTGGGGTCACCTGGCAGTGCCCACACCAGAGCTCCTCCCCTAGGCAAACAGGAGAGGCCAGGCCTTTGAGGGGCAGGTGATGGGACCCTGACCTCAGCAAACATCCCCTTGTGCTATTGTTGCTCCCAAAATGTGAGAAAGCCATTTTTGGGGAGCTAGCGAAGTGGGAGTAAAATAAAAAGGTGCATTCTGGGGCTGGATGTCCAAATACATTTATTGTGGAAAATAGAGAGGTGTTCGAGCTGGACTGAGGGAGACCCATCTGTGAACATTCAGAGGTGTTTGAGCCAGACTGAGGGAGATTGGTGTAAACTTAAAAGAGAGGTCTGAGCCCGACTGAGGGAGACCCTGAGAGAAATGTTGCCAAAATCAAGAGGTGTCCAAGCCCGACTGAAGGAGATCCGGGTGAAACTAAAGGAGAAGTCTGAGCTCGACTTAAGGAGACCCTGAGAGGTGGACAGGAGTTGGTGAATCCTACGTTGTGTGTTCAAGATACCCGCCGCCCTGCCGCATGAGTGAAAGAGTTGGGGAGGTAAAGCAACCTATGTGGTATAGTCCTTGCCTCCCAGATCAAAAGGCGCAACCCACAAATCAACATAGATGGTCAGCTAGAGAAAACAGTGCCAGGTTAGTCTGTGTTGAAGCAATGGTTGCACGAGGCAAAACAGTATCAAGTGCGAAAGCAATTTGACTAATGGAACGTGAAGAAGTAATGAACTGAATAGAAAGCGAGTGATACAGTGTTTATAGAGTGGTCCGGCATAGGGAAAAGGCTCAATCGAAGGTCTCTGTTCAATGTGAGCCATAGAGAAATATTGAACTGCGTTTTGGTTTGTCATTGAAGTGGAAAAGGAATCAGTACTTCTAGTGGTCATGTGGGGTACTTGTCAAACCCCTCTCACATTCGAATGTCTTTGGTTGCTTGAACCTTGAAAAGCAGTGTGAACAACTGGTCCGAGCCCAGCTGAGGGATACCTGTGAACTTATGAGAATCTGTGAATTGAAAGGTCTGTTTCCGGCAGAAGGAGGTCTATTTTGAACTGTCAAACGATGAAGTGTGTGAATCATTAGGTTTGTGAACTGCTTTTTACCCTGGAGAAAAGAAACTTTGTTTTGCATACGTCCAAGGCATCCTGCGACCCAGATACTTCTTATGTGAATAAGAGACTTTTCAGTGGAAGGCCCTGAACTGTGTTCAGAACTGCATCCTCATGCCCAAGAAGCCAGAGTGTGTTCTAGAGCAAGAGTGTGCCACCTTGTCCTGTGCTGAAATTGTGGGGAAGGGAACCGTAATACTCATTCTGATGCATTATTTTTGGACACTGTTTTCCCAGCACATATTTGTTGAAATAGTGTAAGGTCAGGCAATAGGTTTTGTTAGTTAAGGCCATTTTGTTTTGAAAGACATCACAAGGACTGTTTTATTTATTAGTTCATGGTTGAGTGTGTTCCCATATTTAGATACAGGGCCAGATAGGCATTTTTCAAACCAATACTGTTCAATAAACACTGTTGAACTTTGCATCATTTGTGTCTGTCTTCACTATTGATACAATGGCCCTCATTACGACCCTGGCGGAAATCGAAAAACGATGGCGGAAATGCAATACCGCCATCGAATAGCGCTCGGTGCGATTATGACCCGTCACCGTAAAGTACGATGCCATTAGCGACACCGTAGTGAACGCCAACGCTAACTGCACCAAGTACGCGCACGCGCGCCATGCGAAACCGTAATTACCACCATGGCGCAACGGTACGTGAATTCTGACCCTAGCGGACATTTACCTGACGCCATCAAGCATGGCGGAAAGTACCATTCCGCCATGGTGAGAAGTACGGCAACGCGAACCAACCGTAAATGGCCCTACTGAGTGCCTGTACACCACTCCCTGGCCACATTGCACAACTCCTCGTAGGTGCAATGAAGTCACACAATGCAACCAGTGAAATGTACAAGTCACCCATGCATGCCAACGAACAAATGAATGTAGGGGCTCCAAGTGCCTTGTGAGTGGCCATCCATATTTGCCATGTCACCATTGCCGTACTGATGCAGCACAGGCATGTGAAGGTTCAAGTACAGCAATATGAACTGAAATATGAGACAAAACAACAACAGGCCCCCATCGCTTGACACCAGTGTAAGGCAACATTCAAAGCAGTAACCTGAGGGAGACTGCACCAGCCCTGTACTCTTGCCAGTAAACAAACCAACCATCAGCACAAGCATGTACCACACAAGTTGGCAGAGTGACTGAGCAGCCAGGCCCATCTCAAGAGGGGCCAATGGGAGCTGCAGGGCACAGATGGCATGAATACAGAAGCTATTCCAATGGACATGACCTCAGTCTCCCTCCAAGAAACGCACGCAAACACAGGCACCTGTGACCAGCCATATTCTGATAATCACATCATTCCACCAATCCACCTGGCTGACCGGCATCTGTTACACAAAAGCTAAT